>NC_047528.1:79212643-80510143 GCF_012275295.1 Melopsittacus undulatus | reverse complement strand
TTTGATCTCTTTTTCCTAAGAAAGAAAATTAAATTCTTCACCAGAATTTTATAACTTGAAATAGAATAGCTTCCTTTAATCTCAGAATCCAAAAAAACCCAGCTAGCATGGAGCAAGCAGTCCTGAACTCTGGATGACCAGACCATCTAGCTCCATGTGACACTTAAAAGCTTCCACATTTTTCAGGCACAGAGCCAAATCCAAATGGGCAGAACTCAGAGCTTCTCCTGAAAATACATACTGCCTTTGAGTACCCCCAGAAGATGACATGTAAGTCCACCTCAAGCTCTTTAGCACTAAACTCAGTCAGGTGAGAACCAGTCAGCAGAAAAGCAGGCAGATGATTTCATTTCAGAAGGTTGGTTTTTTTTTGTCTATTTTAATTTACCTGTATTCTGGCAGAAACATTCCAGCAAATTCTAGTCTGCTGACCAAACGCTCATCAGCTGGAAGATTTCCAAACACAGCAGCTGCATGGCATGCTCTCCTTCACAGCAATGAGGATGCAGCTTAAATGTGGAGTAGGAAAAGCATAAACAGTCCTCTTTAACCTAATAAACTAATTAAAAATTCCTGCTTAATTCTCCTACCTTTCAAAGGCAGAGTTGAGAGGAAGATGAGCTTCATGAGAATCCTGCTCCACTGCTGCCAAAGCTTTGTCTTAAAATACTCACCTCTGGTCTCAGAACAGCCTTCCTGCAGGCCTGGCATACAGGGCCACTCCGGGAAAAACTCAGGGGAAGCCGGCGGGTTCGATTCTGGCAAGTTGGCTCCTCACAAATTAACCAACCCTAAAGAAAGGGAAGACACAGAAAAAAACAAAACATTTTTACCATGACTTCAAGTTATAGCTTCTTTTTATGCCACCTAAACAATGAATCATACTCAAGGAAGTAAAAAAATCCCCAATTTCAATGTTCTCTGTGAAGCTATAACATGTACAGCTATATACTATAATATGTAGGTGAAGATTGTTTTTTAGGTTTTTTTTTTTGTGGGGAACAAAGCTGAAGTCTTCTTCCTTCAAAATCACACATTCTGCATGCTGCAGTCATCCCTTCCTTGAAATATATACCAAAACCTCTGCTCTTCTCCAGTTCAGACTATGTTAACATGTAACAGAATTATTTTATACAACTCTGTAGACCAGACAGCAAGACACAGAGACCTATAACTAATTAAATTTTAAAAAGTCATTTCCTTGCTTGCACTTTAGGGGAAAAACAGTTTTAACTTTTAGGTTTTCTGGTAACAGCCAGAATCTTTCTTTTCTCCTTTCTTTTTAAAAATGTTTCTGGTTCATTTTACTTTTTTAAACTTTTTTAATAGAAAGCTATTGAGATTTCAACATAAACTGACTCATTTAGGAAAAAAATAGCAATTTGCTGAGTTAAAATGAAATAAAATCTGAGCCAGCTTGCTCTACAACAGCCCAGGAGACACACAAAAGGCTTCTCTTAAGAGTACAAAGGAATGTTTCTGTGATTTGTAAGGATGTACCTTTTGTGACATGTCCAACCATAGGTTTAACCAGTGTCACATCTCATCTCTAAAATGCACCAATAGCAGATATCTAAGGAATAGCATAACAGAAATCACACAGTAGAAATTTTCCAGAAGATTTTCTCAGCTTTTAGAAATGGCTCAAGGACCTCCTGAATCACTCTCTCTACATTCAGTGATGATGGATGCATTACTACCTCCATCCCAATGAATCTGAAGTGCTTTTGAACCAATGTAAACTTTGAGTATCTACAACACCCTGCAGAACAACTATGCACTGTATGAAAAAGTATCTTATTTTTCTTGAGCACATAAAAAAAAAATACAAAAAAGAAGATTTTCTTTTTTTAATGCTTTCTAGTTCTTGCATCAGGAGAGACTAGGAATAATCATTCTGCATTCACCTTTCCCATGTCACTCATGATTTTATAGGCCTCCATCACATCATCTGCAATCAAACGCTTATCCAAACCACAGCCCTAATTTACTTAGTTGTTCCTTGCATGGAAACCACTCCACATCTTTGTTGCCCTTCTCTGAATATCTTCCAGGTCTTCTCTGAAATGAGGGCGTGGGGGGAAATGGGACAAATCGGGGGGGAGGTGAAGCCAGTATTGCACACTGTATTCAGCGTGCCAGATGAACATAATTTATATAGAAACAGGACAGCATTTACCATCTTGTCCTCTGTTCTTTTCTGTCTGCAAATTTTGTTTGCCTAGAGCACTACTGAGTATTTTAGCACTAAGCAGTTATTTCTAGAAAGATATTTCTTATTATCCAAGAATTATAATATTATTCTTCACTAATAAGCAAATACATTGTATGCAAAATTAAGATTGGGCTTTTAGTATCTGCATTGCTTCACATTATTTGGCAGAGAATTTAATCTTCCATTGTTAACTGACAAGTCATCTTGGTATCTCAAAGTCTTTCTGTAGCTCTTCTCCAACAGTTCCTGCTTTTACCAGCCATCAGCAGCGACACTGTCAATTTCTGTATTTCAGATTATCAGCTGTTGATTTCTCTGTTGGGAATAGCAACTGTTTATTTCTGTCTGTTTCCAGAATGTGTTTCTGTTGCTCCTCCAAAGGAGTTTAATCTAACCATACCAGGATCCCTGGTACTTTGACAGAAGTATTACAAATATAATGACAACTCAAAAAGTTGCTTGCTTCCCTTCTCACTGGCTCTTTAACAATCTGTCCCAACATTAGGCTCTGGCAATGACTTCTATCTAGTTTCCACAGGGGCAACTCAGGTTTCCAATTACTATCATGTTTCCTATCCTTCCAGTTTTCACAGCTCAAATCAGAGCAATGCTGTTACTATCACCATCTTGGTTACAAGTCAGTGACAAAAGCCTGAAACTATATAACTTTTCTGGCTTTCATTTTGTGGAGATTCTGGCTTGCTGACAAACCAAATTTATTCATAAGACATGAAATGTTTTATTTCCTCACTGGCATGGACAAAACTGAATCTGTATGCTACACCTTGGTAATGCAGCATCCTGATTCAATATGACTATGTCAGTAGCTTAGTTAAAGATAGGTATTTGAGTTACTTTATTTTGAGTGGTTTGGAATTCGTGTGGAGGAATATATAAACTTTAGTTTTCTGTTTTCCAAAACCTTGTTTAAATGGGTTTTGAAGATGTCTGTTTTTGAAAGCTTTTGTTTTGTTCCAGTGGTTGGTTTTATTTGTTTTGGGCTTCTTTTCTTTTTAATGTCTTTCCTATCCTTTACTGCAGAGTATGCAGAGATTTTTTGTTTGTTTTTGCAGCTTGTTCTCTGAACACGGTGTTTTTTCATGTTAAACCACGACACAGTTTTACCCCTCTCTTCACCTTAAAAATATATTCTTCTATAATTGAATACTTTCAAAAGTGTTAGAAGTCTGATTCAGTCTTTGTTTAAGATGAAATCTCATTTCAAAATTTATTCGAGATAGCTCTCTTCTTTCACCATTTCTCCAGCCATATCAGTATTATCCCACTTGGTGCCAAGCCCACCAAAACACTTCCTGTTGCTCTTGCAGAGAGGCCCGTGTGGACACACAGGAAAACTTTATGGGCAACTTCACGCCAACAGCAAGGTATATAACACTACCTAACATGTGCATGGATCCGTAATGCAAAAATGGAAAGAGGCAACTAAGACAAGCAGTCAGAGTTCATATCACCAACTATGGGTATTTAAAAGCCTGATACCCAGACTAAAATAGTCACCCTGTGATCTATTTATAGTAAATGGAGGAAGAAAAAAGCATCTTCCAAAAGATCCTAACAGACTTGGGGAAGAGGCAAACCCTGCCCTAGACTCTCTTAATAAAACACAGTTACACCAAAATCAGAGCAAGTGTTTTGGAAAACAGTATGATAAGTGTATCTAATCACTACTGGTTTACTGTTACGGAAATGAACAATGTAAATCATTAGATATTTAATACTGCACAGTGAGAAAATGTCAAGAATTCAGAAAGCTTCTGTGGACTGAATTTTGGTAACTTGCACAACTGTTGCCCTAGCAGTCCTAGCACCACTTTCAATGTCACATCCAAATTATTTAGGACAAATATTTCACAAGTGACATTAGAAAGACAGACGCCACCCAACAAGGCTAGCTTACTTCATCAGCAGATGCTTCACCATGAAAATTTCTAATTTAGGACCTGACCTAACATAGCCACCTGACCTGTATCTTCTGGAGTCAGCAAACACAAATGAGCCTCAAGAGAAAAAGCTAGTCCTTAGCTTTGGTTTTGCAAATGAACCTAAGATATATTTTTAAAAGAGAAAGGTGTTAATCTACTACTGCAGCTTTTAAATGACTAAATTTTAATAGACATGGAATAACTTTCTACTGAAAAAAAGCTACTCAGGGATAGCATTGAGATCTTCAGGCACTCATGTGAGTACTGAAAATATTAGAGCCAATGTGAGTGAAAACACAAAAACATTTCTAGAAAGGATAATGAATTGTCACAGATCTTCCATCAAGTTAATTCTTAGAGACAAAATCTGTGCTCTGTGTGGAAAGCTGTTTAAGCGATATTTATTATGTGGCACCTCTACCTTCCTATGAAAAATCTGTTAGAAGCCTGACACAAACAGGGCCTTAAAATACACAGCCAGGCAGGGAGGGGGACGACATTGTGGAGGGAAAATGTCCTCAGCCATTCCAAAACTCTCCTGTTTAAGAGTGTAATTGTTTCAGCTGTAACTATGAAAAGATTCTGATGCAAAAAGAGAACACTCATGACTCAAAACATATTAAATGACCACATTTGAACTTTGAAACAATTTATTATACTAGAAAAACAAAGTATGAAAACTGCCAGATAGTAAGGTACTTAGGTAGGGAATGCAAGTACAACTGAAAAAACAAAGCCTGGAACAAGAACAGCATCCCAGCTTCAGCTGAGCAGAACACTCACAAATAGACAACCATGAAAATAATGCATGATAACAGCAACTGTGTTTTCTGCCACCTATTGGCTCTTTTGGCTAATAATTAAGAAACAAAGGAGTACACCACTTGCAAGGTATTGCTCCTACTATCTTACAAGGGAATGCATAGATGGTCCATTCAAACTACCACTGAATGCATTTGAAGTTTCTTTATGCAACTATTTTGGTCTAATGCAGTTACTGTTGAAGACAGCACTGGAAACTTTGCTGGTCACAAAATACAGGTGAAAAAAGCCTGAAAAACCCTGCTTAAACTAAAACCAATAGCTTAGGATAAAAATAAGCGTTCAAATGTAACAGCTTAGTATTATTATACTTGTTTTCAACTACTAAGAAATAATGATCAAAACATTCAACTTTTACTAACAGTACATTTCTCAACAAGTCATATTTAAAATATGGAGATCTGAGTGTTGCCTAAACAAAAAGCTCTAACCTGTTGCACAGATGCTAACTAACTAAATATCCCTTCTACTCATATAGAAAACATTTAATGTCATTTGTATAGACTTCCTACCAGTTATAATTAACATTAAAGAGGTCTTTTCTTCTTTGTCACCTCTCTATTCAGGCCTTATTTGCGTTTGTTTGTACTTACTATCTGTTAATCTCTCTTAAAAAATGACAACAATAACTGTTGCTATTATGCATGGAAATTAAACATGTAGATAATTGTGTAAAGAGAGCTATTTTTGAAAAAGCAGTATCAGAAACATGTAGCTCTTTATGTCTCTTGTTTTGCTTTGATAATTAAGCCATAGCCTTGATTTGTTTTAAACAAAAACACTTTTCCATGGTCATGCATGTTGCAACCAAATTCAATACATGCATTATGTTCCGATTCAATTTGTTCAAGTGCATTTTTGCTAACCCTTATTTGATCCATGCTTGTTGTCTTCACTGACCAAACAAAACCAAGCCTTCATTTCCCAGCAGCTATCACTGAGTCTGTAAATTAATTTGTAACAGATCAAACAAAATCATACTAGGAAACCTTTGGTTTTGTTCTATTTGGTATTCACAACACTGTGGGAAATGAAATACAAGTTCATAGGGGGAAAAAACCAACTAGCATTTCCAAACATTCTGTCCACAAATGCTTAATTCATTCTAAAATATAAAAATTGTATGCAAAAAAAACCCCAAACCAACCCTGAAGTAAATGCACAATGTGAAAGAAAATCCCTAAAGAGTACTATGTCCACAAACCATAGCTAATGGTGAGAAATTTGCAAGTCAAAAGTAATTTTCTTTCTTTGTAAGTCTGTTCTTGAGAATTAGCCTCTGGCATTGTAGTGATCAACAAGCATTATAAATATTACCCCAAAATACAGAGGCAAGTGATTTTGGAACAGCCTTTCAAACGGAAGTTGCAAGAGTCAACAATGTACATTATTGAGCTTTATCTTACTAGTTTTTACAAATTACAGTTTACAATGTAGCTTGGTTGTCTGCTACAGTGAAGGACTGGATGTGCTTCTCTGCATTTCAGTTCTGTATCTGGTTCTAGCCTTCAGACAGTCTAGATGTGGAGGGACCATAATGCTTTAAAAGTTTACATGGAATTAAAGAATTCAGTAGTAAAAGAAAAAAACTGGAAGCACTGAAAATTATTCAGAGGTCACTCTCTGACGCTTAGGGAGTTGAATTTCAAATGTAATTAGTGCTTGCTTCTTCACAATTTTGCTCTCCATTGAAGACAACCTTAATGCGGATTTTTGAAAATGGGATCTTGGTGGGTGACACCCACTCTCCAGATGGCTGAGATACCTAACCTCAAAAGCACATTGGATCCAAAAACCCACAGCTTCCTCACTGCAGAACTAAAATTATCACCTTAAACCACCAAATCCTCCAGAAGGGAAGTGTACAAACCAACCCGGACATGCTTTCTTACTGAATCAGCAATAGCTTGCTGTTCATGTCACTCATCAGCAAACCAGCTTCTAGAAGGCTGAATGAGACATAACACAATGAAAATTCCCTGGAAGGATGAGGTTTCACCATCACTGCATTCCTGGGTAAACTATCAGATCTTCTGATACTCCCTGCAATGTTAAAAGGTAGATAATTTATGACATATTTTATATGAAGTTTCTTGTGGCACCAGCAGACATGACTTAGAGCCCTGCAAGTTATCAGTTCCATTTGCAGTAACTTCTGTATCACACACCAGTTCTCCCTGTTCCACCTGTCTGTCTCCTGTAAATGTCTGAATTTCTGGGGGAGCAGATAGACAAATGTTCTTTAGTACTATACAACACCTCCGGAATAAAAACTTGACCCAAAACCTCTGTTTGTATATTCTTTGGAAAGTGTCTGACTATATCTTCTGAGAATTACATCACAACTTTACACCTGAAACACCAAAAGTGGTATCAATATCAAGTTAAAGATAAGCTATTGCTGGGAAGTCAAGAAAGTTTCTCTGCTGTGTGCCAGAAACCCAATTACACTTAAATAATTTCAACTGCTAATGTGCTTTTTTGCCTGTTCAGAGCAAAGACATACTCTAGTAGTAACAGTGACTTGATCCAATGCACTTCCACCATCTTGCTGAGATCTCAGTAGCAATGAAAATCCAGATGACAGCATGAGAACTAGTGTCATGCACTGGAATTTCAGTAGACAACACAGACTCAAGTGACACCTACCTGCCACTGCTACAATCCCAAGAAGAAACCCCTCAGGTCACAGATCCTATCTTAAATAGTGAAATAAGATTTCACATGGGAAACTTTATCCCCTTAGCACAATGTAAAGTCCAGCTTAACTCAGGTTCTTCAGGCAAAATCCTAGTTTTTCATGGGGAAATGTACCTCGTAAAAACCTCAGAAAACCTCTTTTATAAAGAGGCAAACTCTACTGCTGCCAGACATAAGAAAACAAACATTGTTTGAAAGAGTTTCTCAATAATAATAATAAAAAATGGCTGTGAGGCCACGAAAAGGATGTCATTATATCTTTAAGGGCAATCTAGGGGACCAGCAAAGCCTCTTTAATACATGGGTTCAGACACATTTAGATCTCAAAGTAGTATATGGATAGACATTGTTATTTATATACTAGTCATTTTAATCTTCTTTTCCAGTTCGCAAAAGACTAACGCAAAATTACTGAAAAAGTTCTTCTCACTTCTTTAGCATGTTACTACAAAGACATCAAATTGTACTAAGTCAGAAGTCTTACATTAGGTTCAATAGATCACTTACTAGAGAAAAGATATGTTTGATTTTCATTCCAGAATTTCAAAATGTAAAATAATTTAACAATGATGAGTGTGCGCAAGTTCTCTTGAATTGCCAGGCATAACTGAAAATTTTAAGTAAAAAAAAATTCTTAAAGCTATCTAACATTTATACTTGAATCTGAGTATATAAGCCAAAGATTATATTCGAGGATGTTTTAAGGCTTTATACTGCTGTTCTAAGTGTAACATTTAATCACCTCCCAGTAATAAGTTCCTTGATATTTTCACAGACTCTTCAAATAAATTGTTTTATAAAAGGAGTTGGGTCAAGAGCCTATTATTTATGGTGGCTGACTAGAGCTTTTGTCTTTTCATTTAAAGTGGGATAGGTACTGTGGTAAACATGCTGCCAAGCTTTTTCTAGCTGAAAAGAACGATACTGCAGCATATGCTTAGAACTGTGGAGCACCTTAGGTTTGCATATATTCCTTTATAAATTTATTCTACAGCTCAAATCCCTTACCCAAGGAATGCTTATTCTATGTTGTCTGGCATTTTGTTAGGTGTTGCATACATTTGGCTTTAAATTTCAAGAAGCAATGCAAATACTTTTAGTAACCATTATAGTAACAACAACTGAAATGTGTTCCTAAAATTTATACATAAAGCTAACTATAGTGCATTAAGAGACCTGATCATAGATGCAGTGTGGTATATGACTATTCAGATCACAAGTAATGGTAAGGAGCTATTTTATCTACTCACTCTTGGCCATTCAATTGAGATTAATTTTTCTTCTTCAATACTGTAGCTAGTTTCTCATCCAGAATAAAACAAGTTACATTTCCAGTATGAGTATTTTTAGAGTCTGATGCTACCTGATAATCCAATTTAGGGAAAAAGTAAACAAGGACCACAGCACTTCACACTCCATTTCATGCTGGCTCACTTCAGTGGAAGTTGAAGATACAATTTCAGTTTCTTCTCAAAGCACTTTCTCATTTTCAGAGCTTCTTGAGTTTTGGCCTATATAAATTATCTGAATTCAGCTGTAGGATGGAACGGATAAAAAAAACTCTTATAAAGAAAGAAAATTCCTTTCCTGTATGGTTCATTATGCTCCTCTTGAATACAGCATTATCTAGGTTGATTAATGGATAGATGTGATCCTTCAGGAAAAACACAGAACTGTCCGTTAAATGAAAGAATAGTAACAGGGAGATATAAATTGCTTTAAAAAGTGTACTACTTGAAAGTAGTACAGATCCTGGAGATGGCTGGTTATATACCCAATATTATCATCACAGGAACTACATTAATGGATGTTATCATTGAAGCATCTTAGTGAATAACTTCCTAGTAGAAAGCAAATGACCACTTTACCACTCAATGAGACAGTACTCCTGGTAAAAGAGAAGGATACCCTCTCCAAAATAATATCTACTGACACCTCCTGTTCCCAGAGACACTCAAGTTCCCCACTGGAAAGCTGCCAGCCCAAACTGACTGAGAGGCAACTGGAGTAAATGGGAACTGCACCTTCAAAGAACCAGACTGTGAAGATCCAAAGACAAACTGTAATAGAGAGCAATGTAGCTACACTAGCTTGCTATCTTTACCCTAATTTCACCCAAGTTTCTCAGAAGAACACAAAGTGTCTATCTATCTTGGAAAAATCCAATGATACTAGGAATGACAAAAACACTGAGGGGTTTTCCAGGTACCCACTACAAAAAGTGACACTCACGTTTTGTACCCAGCTGCTCTGATGTAAAACACACAAAGACCCAAATCTATTTCCCTTTGCATATTATGGAAAATTAACATAAACTTGAGAGGATTTACCCTAAAACAAAATTCTGTCCCATAAGCATACTTTTAAGGGCTTCTTTCAAGATCCATGCACCTCAAGGTCCTGATGTGAGGCCAGCCACAAAATACACCTATTTCTAGGCTACTGAAAATGAAAGTTTATAGATTTTCAAGAATGCCTTTTGTGATTTGGATACCCCAAAATAATAGAACTTGAATTGCTTCTTAATCCAGAAGTGAAAAATAATTTGGAAGAAAACACACAAGACTGAAAGAAAACTTCTGACAGTAATATTTGCTAGAGATTACTGGAGTATTTTTTTTCGTCAGTTTTACCATTAAAAGTCCCAGGAGTGGGGAGGAATCAAAGCAGAAGATCATGGGAGAAGCAAGAAATGCACCCTATTCCCCCCAAAAAGAACCCAAATGCTTCAGATAACATAAAAAACGCTTTAAACAAAAACTGTCAAACAAGACAGAAGTGAAAAATATCTTGTAGGTCAATGTAAGAGCTTTACATCTTATTAAAAATTGATTTTACTTTTTAAGTATGACATCTTTAAGTGTACAGTAACATGCCATTTCATATGAGTTATTTGAAACTTATTGATCTCATTTGTGCAAAGACCAGGCTCTGCCATCAGCCTGTTGAAAGGATAATAGAGCACTCCAAATCCTTATGATAGGTTTGATGCAAACAGTGGCCCTCACTTAAACACATGTAATAGCACCACAAGTGAACAAATTCAACCTTAACAGTTGTAGATTATAAACTACATTATCAAGTATGTTCTGCTTTTCTTCAAATCAAAGCCAATACTTTGGTCTTCAGTAAAATAAAGTTCTAGGCACCAAAAACATTAAAAAGTAGAGCACAAGTGTTCATAGGTTAACATAGCACTCACAAAGGGAACCAGTAATTACCAACAATTTCATTTTACTTAAGACAATCTGAAAACAGCTAAATGGGATTTCAAGTAAGCAAGTGGGAGAAGGAATACTTAAAATGACTACGTATGAAAAACTACATTGAGAAAAGTATCAGTGACAGATGTCTTATAAATTTCTGTATGGCGAGTTCAAACCTCTAGAAGGATATTCCAAGTCCATTCTGCAAAATATTCTCTCTATTCACACAACTCAAAGCAAACCACATTCTTAGACTATAATAGGTCACAACTAAGGACTGTACCTTGCTTCAGAATAAATTTTGTTTTGTCTGTCAACTGCCAACAAGGCACAAAGAACTCAAGATTAAAGAACCTGGCAACATACAAACACTAAGACCTCAAGATTTCTTAAAATATGTGCCTCCACTTTGGTTAGAAAGCTAAAATCACACCTCCTGCCCCAGCTTCTTCCAGGATCTGTCCTCTTCCCTCTAGCCACAAACATTTGTACAGACCTTGAATCTTTCCTCTGTCACAGATTTAACTTACCTTGCAGGAAGTTCAATATGAAATTAGGTGTGACGCAGAATATTTTAATCATGTACATAGCAGTAAGTTTTGTCAACTCAAGTATACGTTTCAAGTTGGTAAAGAGACAAAAAGATTGCTTATGTGAAATGTTTATCTCTGCAATATGGTTATGAAAACTTTAAATACTGAAGAAATTAATACAGTTCTGAAAACTTAACGAATTATAATGCACATATATACATAGATAAGTAAATATAGCAGAGCTCAATGCTGTGAAAGGTAATGGCAGAGAAAGTGGTCTCAACAGTCTCATCACCTTAAACTAGAAAAGTTTAAAGCATCACTAAGCAGTGTTTGTTCATTTAAGTTTAATTATTTTCTCCTTGAGAATGGCACTAATGAAACTGAATATCTTTCATGGTTTCGAAGAGCAGTCTGAATGGTCTGTAAACAGGACTGGGGGCAGACAAGAGAACTGGCTGAGCCAGGGGGTTGCTAGGTGATGCAGAATGTAAATCCACAAACTTGTTCAGGTTTACTTTGCTTTCATGCTGCTCTCACACAAGCTCTCCAAAGTTTTAAGAATTAATTTCCAGGTACCTCTTTAAAAACAGAAAGTAAAATAATTAAAAAAGAAAAAATGCTTAATCCTCTTCACCTCTTACCTCACCCACCCCCAGCAGGAAAAGACAGGAAAAAGGAAAGGAAATTCACAGCACTAAAGCACAGGAAATCCATCAGAGTGTTTTGAATACAACGATGGAAGAAGACATTCCCTCTGTATGTTTGCATACAGTTGTTGAGGACTGGTGATTATGAAGAACTTTTAATCTTTTCAGGCTGATTTTTACTTTTGCAAATGTAAATAAAAAATATTTCTGGAGCCTTTAAAGTACTTAAACTAAAGCCACACTCATATTTACTGATGTTTCCACTAGAGATTATAGAAGCCAACTTTTCTGTACAGCCCTGTGTTTCTACCCCATCCTTTTCAGAGCTGTGGTTATGTGGTTTTTATTTTTTTTTCCTAAAGTATCTGATCAGAGATTGTCCAGTAAGAGCACTTTATTAGATCATCAGTCAGAGGGTTTTACAAGCACCAAGAGCTATGGGCTCAAATGCAGCACATCAGTTTTAATAGCCGAAGGTCTAATAGTAAACTGCAGATACTGCTGAGAACTTTCCATGCACTGAACTCTTGAAAAAGCACCATCTCTCAAGCTTAAATGCAGCTGCCTCTTTCAATGCCGCAAATGGGTAAATTTGACAAAAAAGCCACCATTAAGACTACATGAAAGGCTCAAGACAACATCCTTTCAATGCTTTGTACTTCAGTAATCAGATGTACTTACTCACCCCCTCCCCCAAACCCGATCAAGAACTATTTCTGAATGGTAGGAAATAATTCCACTTTGTACATCTTTTAGTTAATCAAGACTTTCTATTCAGCAATTTGACCTTTTGTTCAAAACAGGATTATCAGTTTTTTCGCCAGTTACCAAGGGCGACTCGCATGGTGAACATAATTGCAATAATTTGCAAAACACCATGGCAACCCACATTACAACTAGGTAAATACTGGTCTTTTGTGCTACATTGTTATTTTCAGAGATGCTGAAGTCAAAGAACGAATGACAAATGAACACAAAATTTATATTTGCTTTGTCTCAAAAGAGAAGAAAATTGATAACAAGAATTGGGGGGAAACCGACTACAGCTGTAATTTCTAACTTGATTAATTAGGATGGTAACAGTCCTTAACAGTATATTCAACAAACAGCCCTGACTTAGTCTCTCCACCCACCTCTCTTTCTACACTACTACCACTTACCCCCACCCCAGACAAATTTTTTCAGCTAGGAGAACAAACAACTCCATTTGCTCTTTCCTTCAACTTAATGGAATCCTTAATTACAGAATATTGTTCTCCTGCTCTTCATTACACTGAAAACTGAAAGTGAGAGAGAGAGGGGAGGAGGAAGACAGTGCCAAGCAGACAGGGTAGCTACAGTCATCTTACCCTGCCTGTGCTTTTTTTGTCCACAGCAGACCTAAAGATGAGATGGCACTTTTGGGGTGTTGTTTTTCTTTTTTTTTAATATTAGCAGCTGTTGTATAGCAGGCAATTAAGTAAATTATTTAGTGCTCAAGTTCTCTCACTGCCAGGCAGTAGTAAGACATGAAAGCTCAAGTCACGATTAAAATCGAGTATCAGAGAGGAAGCAACTGCTTAAAAAGAGAAAAAATTACATTTAAATTTTCAGATGGGTGGTTTGCAACAGAAGACCTACTGTATCAAAACATTTGCCTACAAATAGAATTCTACTTAATAAACTAATAATTTTAACTTATTTTCTTTATAATTGTAAGGAACTTCTTGTTACAGCGTAGGCTTCTATTAAGACTTCAAGCAACCACATTAAAACAAATTACTTCAGGAATATGTTACAAAATACAGAGAAGTAATTTTGCTTAAGAAAAAAAATCTGCTAAAACCAGTCTAATACATGTTACTAATTAACTTCACAATAAATTTGCTATATATTACTGGAGCATGACTTCTATTTATATATTTAGTATGCCATAGTGAACTGACTGAATGGTTGAGAGCCTAATTTTCATGATACCAATAAAAACAAGTTATACCTCTATACTGGCCAAATTCTGTCATCAGATGTATGCATATGGGTCTTACAAAACACAATGGCACCCTTCAGTAATGCATGTTCACATAGAGAGTATATGAAAAATACATTAAGCTGCAAGAAGCATGCAATCAGAAATCAGTGTAATTCTCATTTCAGTTCCCTGTACATACAAATCATGTATGTCAATTTACAGCTAAAGGACTACATCTGTATTTTAATTCTCATTAAATTACTGGACTGTCATTAAGATAAAACAGGTCTGCAACATAAACAAGACCACTGCTGCATCCCTATGCATTATGAACACTGAGGAGTATGTATTAACGTGAAAGATATGAAAATAAACTAATAAAGGCAACTGGATCTGGCCTCAGGGAGCTGAAACACACTACTGCCTTTGCTACACAAATCCTCCATGTTGCTGGACAAATAACTTCCAGTTTACTGAAAGGACTCACAACAGAACCACGACAGTAACTTGCCTCAGGAATCCACTTTCAGTGAAACTTCAAGGTCTACACTGCTGAACTTTTGAAGTTTGAGTAGACCCAACTGTAATCTGAAAGCTGTGCTTTGGACAGTTACACAATACCACACATTCTGAAAAATCAGGTTCTTTCTTCACAAATTTAGCACTCAAACGTATGAACATATTAATGAACACATTCAATGCTCATTCCCCTATACCTCATTTCTCTGAGAAATAATGTTTGTCCCTTTGCTTTATACAGCTCTTGTAATGATGTCCTTTAAGAGCCACTCGATCCTACAGTGAAGTGTGTCACAGAAAATTCCATGAGAAAAATAAATAATTCTAAGCAAAGCTTCACAGAGTGCACTTGGTAAGGTAAAGGACATCCACTAAGCAATGGAGAGAAACAAACGTGTATTAGCTGCTCATCTAATGAGTGCTGCACGCTACCGAAAAAAAGACAGAATGGGATAACACCATATATATGACCTGAATTAAACTTAAGTGAGTACTATTCATTCTACGATTATGCAACTTTCCAATGTCCAATTCCACAGTATCAGGATGTCTGATAAAAGAAATAATCAGTATTTCTGCCCATTCTTCCTCAGAACAGGGTTTAAAGGAATACACAGATTTTGCTGTTTGAAATAACCCATTTTTGATGTTTGAGTAATCCTTAACAGTGAATTTCTATCTTCTCTGCAAGCCACACATTTTGCCCTGTATCTATAGCAGAAGTAAGTGAAGACTTAGGAATTTTCTTGTACTTTTTTTAATGAAAGGAATCATACTCAAAATTTCTTGCTTTTCTCATCCAAATTTCCACAGGCAATCTTCATCCATGCCTGCCTCCTCATGCTATTTCAAGCCTACCTGCCTATCCAGGGGTTTAGCCAACAGATACCCCATTTGAACATTCTAATTCAGCCAGTTCAGCTCAATTCAGCTTCTTTGCTTTTAGCTTCTTCTACATCTATTCATGTGCAGCTCCACTCTCATATACCAGTTCTGGTCTCTTTACTCATCTAATCTCAATTCTTGCAAGCATACTTGGAGAGGGGTTTTGTGTTTTGGTGTTTTTTTTTAAATCTGAACCATACTTTATTCTGAGATAAACATATTGTACCCTACTTAACTCCACCTTAAATGACACTATTTTCTTCCTTCTGCTGTTACCTAATTAAGCTGAGCATCAAGCAAGACACTCAAAAGTCTCAAAAACCCTTTTGCTAAGTGTTCTGAGATTGTCAAACTTCATCCTCAGCCTCCTCTCAGCTACCCATACATTCCCGTAACTACTTTCAATACCTGCCCAAACCTCTTTCCTGCAGTCCTCTTAGGTTCCTCTCAAACTTTCCCTTAGACCTGCATATTCTTTGAGAAAAGAGAGCTCTAGTTCTGCCTCCTTCTGGCCTTAATTTTCCTTTCCCATTTCATTTTTCAGATCTGCATAGTTCTTCACTTCAGCAACAGCTGGTACCCAATGCCGTATCAAGACCCATGTTACAAACATGTTTTGAGGGAAAATCTCCATATATGGCACACTGTATGA
This sequence comes from Melopsittacus undulatus, assembly GCF_012275295.1. Taxonomy (NCBI): domain Eukaryota; kingdom Metazoa; phylum Chordata; class Aves; order Psittaciformes; family Psittaculidae; genus Melopsittacus; species Melopsittacus undulatus. The sequence goes on along the minus strand of NC_047528.1, from coordinate 80,494,070 downwards.
CCAGATATTGTAACAAGAGAGGTCAGAGGGAGGTGGAATTTTGAGAGTGTTTATAGCCTTTTCTCTTTTTTTGAGGGCTTATAAATTGAGCTTATCTGCAATTTACCATGAAGAACAGAAAGCACTCAACAATCTAGGCTGACCTGTTAGATCTCAAGCACCCAAGTGAATCCAGAAAGGAAAAACAGCATCTCAGAAGAGCTGTTGTGGATTAGTTTAAGGTAGACACAACATGTTTTCTCTAATCTTAAAAAAGTGCTAATCCATGTTAGATTAAAATTTCAGCTAGAACTCAGCTTTAGGCAGATTTGGCATACAAAATGGAGAGCTACACATCTAAAATGTGGTAATGTTTTAAAGCTTTAAATCTTAAGGTTTCCCAACTGTAATCCATGATAAACTTTTTTTCTTACTAACTTCAAAGCAGTATTTAATAGATTAGAAGGACAAATGTTCAGAGAAAACAACAACATAAAGGGTTTTGTTTTGTTTTAGGAAGTAGTAACAGCCATGGTAGCAGCAAATACTAAGAACCAAATCAGTGCAACCCTTTGCCTGCTGTTCTTGACAAGCCTCAAACTGAAAGGCCTCTGATATACACACTCCCCTCTCCTCTCCTCCCTCCCCCCCACCCTCCCCTCATCCAGGTATATAATAATTTATATAAACTCATATAGATACAAATATAGTATAAATATATCTAGATATAGATATTACTATGTAACCCATAGATTATTAAAAATATTTCAAATGGACTTATGTGAAGCCAGTCGATACTCCTTTGTCACAGAAGTGGACACGACCATCCGGAACTGGCTGCATGACTACTTGGGATGAATACAGCCACATTAGGAGTAGGAGAAAGGCTGCATAGAACTGATCGGTCTGCATCCACGATGGTCTTCCTTAGACAGACTGTAGAACCTCCCCAAACAACCAACCTAACATCAAGGTTGGACCTGTTTTTAGTGGAATGGTTGGGCCAGAAGACACCCTAAACTATTCTAGACACCAACTAAAGTAACTAGATGGGAATTAAGCAATTGATGCTCCTGTATAAGCATTAACAAAAAACCAAACCAAGCCAAACCAAAAAGTTAACAGAAATACAGGCCTGTCATAAACTCACTGAACTAAAATATCTATGAATGGGGAAGCCTGCTTTCTGTTGCTTATACACTGGTGACAGACACAGCAAGTGAAACAAACAGGACATTTCTACTGCAGATAAATGTTTGGGGTTGTTTGGGGTTTTTGTTTAACATAACACTAAAAGTTATTTAGCAAATAATATTCAGGAAGAACAAACCACATATAAACAGCAGGTAAAGTATGGTCCTTCAAAATACACTATCCTTCTTTTTTTAAAATGTTACCTGATGTTGAGACCTGCAAGACCTCTACAGTCAACTGCTCAATACTGTAATTGGTCTGGCCCAAGAGAGCTTTCCAACTGCATCCTTTAAAGAGCAGAACAGGTTACCTGTTACTTCCTGTCTACTAGGAAAGATTCTTCTGCTACGGTGCTGCTGCTCTGAGTTTGTGGTAGGCATACCTGTTGTCCCAAGTCTCTAGAACTAGTATTTTCTAAAATATAGAGAGAATACTTAATAAAAAATATACATCTGAAACAAATTCTGAATTTCATTACATCATGCAAAGAAAAATTAAGTTACTGGAGTAGAAGACTGCAACTACTGAACAACCAGTATTATAACCTGATTATATTTCATATGGGTAAAAGAACTGTTCCAATCAACTTGAAAGTCCTTTTTCTTAACATAAAGAAAATTACAAGCAAATTTTAACTTGGTAGAATATATAAACCAGATGTGTAAGAAATAGAGAATGAAAGCAGAATGCTGCTGGCATAAATCAAAAGTTTTCTGAAACAGAACACTCATAAGAACAATTAAGACAGCTATTACCTAAGAATATAGAATTCAGTCTATAATGTGATAAAAAATACTTCATAGCACAAAAAAATCTCATCAATAAGCACCGTATCAGTGTAGCAGCAAAATAAAGATAGAGAACTATCTTTAGGTTCATTAGCAATAAAATACTTCATAGTTCTTCAAAATTCAGTGTATGCATAAAATAAATGCTTGAACTTTGTAGTCCTATTAGAGCTAAGAAGATCCACTACTTGCTGGACTTCCCAAAGCTTGAAGCTACCTCAAGAGGCTAAGACCCATGTATCTAACAAAATGCTAGTTTCTTTTGAAATAGTTATACAAGTACACCTTAATGATCCATATAACTATTTGTATGCAACAATCTAACACTAACCTGAGGAAAAAAACCAACAGAAATACTGATAGGGACTTTTAATGATCAAGAATTTAAGAACAGACATGTAATTAACATCAACCAATATGCTTTTATACAGAAGAGCCCCAAACAAACATGACAGTTAATTTTTTCATAAAATTACAAATTTAGCTGAGAAAAGCTGTACTAATGTACAGCTGAGATGTACTATAAGTAATCTCTTGAACATGATTTGATTTACTTCCAAAGGATACTGCAATAGAATTAGCATTACACGGTGTTTAATAAAGTACATGTGAAACGGATTAAGAGGTGCAAAGTTGAAGCATCTCAAAAAAATCAATTATCCATGAACCACAAAGTGATGACAGCCAAGTAAGCATTTGTCAGTATGGGATAGAGAGGGATTCTCTCTATGCATCACAAACGGTTACACATACTCTTCAGCATTGACATCAGTGATCAGTAGAGGAGAGAAATCAATTCAATTAAAATTTACAAATGACAAAAGCAGACCAGAAAATAATGATAAACATGAGGAAACTGGTTTCGTAAACTGTGCTTATTCAAAGCAAAATACATGCTAGTACAGTAAAACAAAACCAATGCACTGGGAACAAAGACTACAGTTCACACCTACAAAATGGGTAGAATGACTGTAGGAGTCATGATAGGTAAGTTATTCAACATAAGGCTTAAAACCAGACATAGTAAAATATGAAGATCCAATACTGAGGAACTGTGTACAAGTAATGAGGTGAATTTCTTCAAAAGTACTCCTGAGAATGGTATTGGAACACACAGAGTTAAAGTAAAAAAAAAAAAAAAAGAAGACTGATCTGCTGAAGAGCCATAAACAATATTTCAAGGCCTTGAAAAAACACATAACAGCAAAGAACCTGAAGAGCAATCTCTTACCAAGAAAAAAGATGACTGAGAGATGACTTGATCAGAATGTGTAAGCATATTTGTGGGAGAAAATCATAGCTAACACAGGGTACTTAAACCTAGAGAAGAAAGGAGTAAAATGAGCCAATGGCTGGAAAAACTTAATAAATAGAAAACTGCAACGTCTGGGCCCAGCAGGTGGTCATCAAAGTGGAACAAAGTCTAGTTGGAGGTCAGTAAGTAGTAAGTCAGTGTAGCCCGGAGGCTGAGAGCTGTTCAAGGTCTTCATTAATGATCTGGATGATGGGGTGGAGTGCACCCTCAGCTTGAACTATCAGATTTATCAAAAAAAAGTTTGCCAATGACACAAACTGGTACATACCAAACCGAACATGAGTCAGCAAAATGCCACCATGGCAAAGAAGGTCAATGGCATCCTGGGCTGCCTGAGGCAGTGGTGCCAGCAAGTTGAGGGAACTGATCCTTTGCTCTCCTCAGTAACAAGATAAGCAGTAAGATCCATCTGCCAAAAGCAAAGGAATAGCATCTTTTCCATCAGGCTTGCTAACCTAAGAAGGAGGACTTAAAGGTCCAAAAGTGGACCAGGCAACCTTCTAGGCCTCTTTCACCCTAAATCCCTCTATGATTCTATGATAATTTGCTATTTTGCATGTGGAAGATGGAAGCCATGCATTTTTGTTTTGATATGAACTCAGCTAGATATTAAAATGAATGAATGGGTGGCCACATTGGTAAGTTGAGATTGGTATCAGCAAAAACCCCAACATAATGTTCATCAATTCTCCACAGCCTTCCTGCTGAAGTAGTTAGAGCTACATTAATTTTGCTGCTTACAGTAAGTCACTCTCAGGAGAACCATAGGGGACAGATAAAGAAATTAAATCTTTCCCTTGAAAATCAGTTTCAATGAATGTGAGTTTTTTATGGCTTTTGCCACTGTAGTTCAGTGCTGATGAATGCCCAGTGCCCAGCTGCAAGACAGCAGTATATGCTGCCTGAAACACTGCGTGCAGTCCTAAGAATGGTGTCCACCTTTCTCACATATTAACTTATCCTTATATAACCAAAATAGTATGTAAATTTCAGCTATTTGGGCCTGGGAGAAACAAAACCAAAACATGAAGGCTCCATATGACAGCTGAAGACATTCTTGGGAAATATTTATTAAAAGAAAACATCACCCAACCCATCAAAGGCATGTATGATTAGGAGATATGGTTGGGAAGGTGAAAAACAAAACTAACAAAAACCTCCCAGCTGAAAATCTTTCCTCTTTCATCTCTCTTAATCCCACCCAACATTATCAGCAGCAAGCCCTTTTGGCTGATTGATTGGCATGATTTTATTTACAGATGTACAGCAGGGGAAAATGGAGGAGGCTTTGGTAGAACTCTCTTCTCATGTGATGAGAAATATATGAGATCAAAGTCCACCTCAGACCAATGCAGTTAAGTACCACAGGGGAAGACTGCTATACCATTCATATATGCTGATGTGTGACTTAATGAAGACTATTATCTTTAAGAAGAGTAATCTGCAGCAAAATGCAGACATCTACGACAATCCCTTATCATCCAGCATTTTTAACCATAATAATTTACCTTGACTTCTCTGATTAGTTACCTCTGATCTTTATAAATTAAATCTTTCTCTCCTCAAATACCTATCTTAAAACTAGACATGTCTGTTCTATGCCAGGAACTTCTATAACATGTGACAATACCTTCATTCACGTTACAGTGTTTTGAAGGGTTTTTTTTTTCTTTTAAATTAGCTTTAGCACAACTCAGACATTATTAACTTATCAAAACTCAAGCAGACAGCAATAAAGAAAAATGAGAGAGGTCAGAGGATCGAAAGGTGGGAAAGAAAATGAAAAGCAATCATTAAGAACAATTCAGATTATTTAGTCTATATTTTTAGAAAAAAAACCCAACCAACTACAATTGCTTCTCAGATTCCATCAGATACATAAATGGTATATACATATTGATATAGGCAACACACATCCACGTATATATGTAAAAATAAAAGTTTCCTTTTTTTTTGAATTTCTTTTGACTGAAATTCAAGTCAGATCACATATCCATATAAAAATGAAATGTCTGAAAATATAAACTGATACTCCAAATAGTTTTGCTTCCCCTTTTTCCACTGATTTTGAAGGTTTTTTAAAAATGGAATAATGATCACACATACACATAACATATGGGCATGGGCACTCAAGAAGTCTGTGGTTCCTCAAAAAATCAGACTCTTAAATTTTCTGGTGCAGTATGTAGAGAATACTTTATGTTTCAGAAACATTTAAAATAATACACTAATCTAATAGGCTCCCACAATTACTATGGTAATAAGCATATTGTAAAAGCATATAAACATAAAAGGCATTTTTACTTTATATTGATATTAATCTATTCTCCCATATTATTAAACTACATGAAATAACAGAAACTGAAGAAATAAGCTAAGATTCTAATATTTAATATGACTTCTTACAAGAGACTTTTCGAAAACTAACAACAAACAATTTTCCCTTTTGCTGCGAAGTTATTGATTTTTAAGGCAGGAACTTCACATAATCCATGCCTAAAAAACATCATTTTTGGCAGACAGCATATTAAAATATTATTGAAATCGTAAAACTAGAAGATATAATATCTACGTGTCATGGTTTAAACCCAGCCACGCAGCTCATTCACTCACTCCCCCCCTTCCTCCCCCAATTCCTGGAGAGATGGGGAGGAGAATCCAAAGAATGTAGCTCCCACGGGTTGATATAAGAACAGTTTAATAACTAAGGTATAGCACAAATCACTACTGCTACTACCAGTAATAATAATAATGATAAAGCAAATAACAAGTGAAGAGAATAAGACACCTCACCACCCACTGACCGATACCCCATCCTGCCCGACTGAGCACCAACCAGTATCTCGTCCAACCCCCACAGTCCCCTAGCCCTTCCGGGTAACTCTACGTTACATCCTGGGCATGACGTGCTGTGGTATGGAATACCTCTTTGGCTAGCCTGGGTCAGGTGTCCTGTCTCTCCTTCCTCCTGGCTTTCCCTCCGCCCTGGCAGAGCATGAGGCTCAGAAAGTCCTTCATCAGACTAAACATTTGAGCAGTAACTACAAACATTGCTGTTATCAATGCTGTTCCCAGGCTGAAAGTAAAAAACACAGTGCTGCACCAGCTACTAAGAAGAAATAGAAATGACTGCTACTGCTAAACCCAGGACACTATGTTATTATAAAGATGTTGGTCTAACTGGTAAACACAGCAATTAAAAAGCTCCCTGAAAATAGTACTTGCTATTATAAGTACTATTTTCAGGGAGCTTTTTAATTAGCAACACAACCACCCATAAATATAATTACTAACACCACAAATTAAAATATATTTTGAGAGGAAAAGAACCCAGGAAATAGAAAACATGGAGGTTTCAACCTCCGGACCACTTCTGTGAAGGAATCTGCTGGCGTCTATATACCTGTGAAACGCAGTGAATTCAACAGCAATCTCAGCCCTTTGCTAGCAGATTCCATTCGAAAACAAGTCCTTAATTTGCCACCAAGATAAGTTTACCCAGAGTTTTGTCTCCTGCCTGTGGATCCAGAGGAAAAGCTAAAAATCATAATGCATTTATTCTGCAACTCTATCAGCTACTTTTAAAAAAGCAGCAAAACACAAAAAGCAAAGCCCCAATTATGCATATAAACTTTGAATGCTTCTTCACAAAAGAAAGATGGCTTAGGAGTCTTACCAGAGTCTCTAGTCTTATACCAATCTACTAAATTTGATTTCCTGTTTTTTTTTTTCCTGTGCTAAGAGATGAAAACTGTGTTGCACAGTTTCTTAATGAAATAATTTTGTGTCTCCCCTCTATCTGCATGAAGAAAATACTCAACACAAAAATCGCAAGATGACAAAATCTTAATATGCAGTTTGGTAAAGTTCCAGTCAGTCTTTGAACAACACGTTTATCTATCCAGTAAAGCTTGTGTTAATGCGATGTAAGAGTTTGGCAAATTCAACTCTAATGGAGCATAAAAGTGCTTTTGCTTGAAAGTGAGATCATTTTTAAAAATTCAAAGCATGATCACTTTTTCCTTTTTTTTTTGCAGGAACAATCTGATACAAGCAGCAAAGCTTAAATAAACTAGAAAAATTTCAAATGATCCATAAAGGATTAATAAGCACTGCAGGAAGTCCTATAGGCTCAGCGTATACATTTTCCATCTTCTTTTCCTGCGACAGGCATGACGTGAAATTCTAAACAGAACTGAAGTTTCAAAGTCACTGAATGTTAAGGTCTGCAGCTTTGATACTAGGGTAGACTGGGGTCACCATCTTGGAATATTTAATTTAAAAAGATAACAAAATATTGATTTTATTAGCATAATAAAGCCCCCAAATTATGGCCCTTCACAAAATTCTTTTTCCACTCAGAAACAGACAAATAGACAAAAGCAAGGCAAAAGGGGTAGTAGTAAGCTACAGGCCACTAATATAACAAGAACAAAATGACAGCTATTATTTTGGCAGAGATAATCTATGCTGAAACACAAAACATACGCACACAATTTCTTTCAATACAATTTTCTTGTCTTCCCACTGACTTCTATGATTACCACAGAAAGCAGGGTTCTAAACACATTTCTCAATTGAATCTTCAATCAATAACGGTAAAAATTTGAGAAGGGAAATATGGGAAAACGTATTATAGCATTAGTAAGTGTTTGCAAAACAGACTGAACTTACAAATATGCATAAAAGTTGAAGGGGAATAAAATAAAAGAACCATGCATACCAGTAACAATGCACTATATAGCTTTACTTTAATGAAATTAGTAAAAAAAAAATATATAAAAATACATTCAAACTCCAGAATCCAACCAGTAGCAGAAATTACCCCAAGCCTGGTCCCAAGCAATCAAATTATGCAGTCATACTTTCTTTTGTTTGTAGTATCACAGTTGTATATATACAGAATAATTCTGAATTACCAAAGTGTTTCTGGGGCATGTGAACAATTCTTTTTAAACTGTGAGAAGAGTGATCAATTAAGTAATTTAAAGAAAGTAATAAACCCAAGCTAAATAGAGCCCACCCACTACTACTGGATTCATGGTTTCATCTTATAAAGGAGAAATATTAGAAAACTAAGAATGAGACACTGCAAAAACCCCAAAGGACAAAACCTGTGGGATCTCAGATGGAGGTCAGCTTGACCCAAACAAACTCTATTTGCCAGCAAGAATCCAGACTTACTTTAAAACTGGCACAGGAGAAAAGACAAATAATTCATATCAGAATTGAGAGTTCCTTCCGTTGGAAGATGGAGAAGTTTAACCTCTGCTAAGCTTATAAGGCTGTTTACCACCTAGGCTTTCTGTTAAAAGCCAAAACAATCAACAGCAGAAACTGTTTAAGTGACAGTTACATACAAATTGGAAGTTCTCACAAGCCTGGAAAGCACAAAAGATTCAGAAATGCAACAGACAAATAAAAAGTTATGAAAGAGCATAAATATAAAAACCAGCATGGATAATATTTGCCGTATTGGGGAGAGAAGGAGGAGAATGATAAATGTTAGCTCACAGTGAGGCACTGACGCTGAAAGGCAAAAATTATGCTAAAATAATACACTAATCAAAAGGAAAAGTGAATGTGAAGAAAGAAGCAGAGAAGAAAACTGAACAAAGGACTAAAAAGTAATCATTCGTCTGTATAAAGGAAGTAGAGGCCTTGCTTGAAATGCTGTCTGCAATCCTGGGCACATCACTAAAACCAGATAGAAGAAACCAATGCAAAGAACAGCAACAAAACCAGGCCTCTAAATAAATGAAAAAAGTATGATAAAATAATTTTTTCAGTGTTTAAAAACACATCAGATAGAGCAGAGTAACATCACTTTCTACTAACATTTTAAAATAAAATGCAGCAGCCTCAGAGGGACCATAAGTATGTTACAAAAAAGGTAAATTTTGACTACTTGAAAGATTTTTATTGCAAATTCTCAGGGTAACAGAAGTGGGCATGTGTTTAATACAGCAGCTGCCACAAGTCTGAGCCTCTGCAGTGCTAAAACCAACCTACATCAAGCAATTCTATGCTTGAATATTGAAAAACACAGAAGATGAAAAGGACTTTGATAAATACCTATATATTTTGTGTACCCATCAAATCAGCAGTTCACATACGTGAACATCAGTGCTTCCTGATATTTAGTTTTACCACCACTATCATGGCAAAAGGGGAATAAAAAGAGTGCAAAAGACAGTCAATGAAAGCAGAAGTTGAAAAAAGAAAGCCTAAAATGAGGACAATGAAGTACAGAAATGATAAACTTGTTGCTTTGTTTACCTGTCTTTGCAGTTCAAAATAAAATTTCACTGAAGCTGAAAAGATGACAAAACCACAGCAGTGAAAAATAGAAATATTTTAAACACTATCAAATAGCCTTTGGAACTCCTTGCCATAAAGTGCCATACAGAAACTGTGCCTGCACTAATACAGGTGAATATACTTTGAGTTTTATTGGAAAAGGCATCTGCTAGCTAGTAACTTGGATCTCCTATAAAAAAATTTAATGAGTCTTTGTCTTTGATGGAGTTCCTTGAATCATTAAGCATTCAGCTAATATCAGAGACCAGTACTATATCGGCAAATCCCTTCATTAAATACAACTCTTTTGTTCACAGGCTCAAGTCTATGTTTTTGGGCTGCAATGATGAGCTGGACATTTTTCTCAGCATTCAAACCAAACTTGAGTATTTGACTCCTCTTGAGGTTTAAACTTTCTTTGTCTTCAGAACATGTTATTTTGTGATTGCTACAATGCTAAGGAAAGCAAGCTATACTGCTGAAAAAAGGTTACGGATGCCACACAGTTTGCAGCTGCAGAGGACTGTATTTGCAAATCCAGACAAAAATTTCAGTCAAAACTCTGTAATGCCTTATAGGCAAGTTTTTCTACCTGCAACCTCCTTCACCATTGCTGTCCAAATTACCTGTCTGTTCATACAACTTAACAACCCAATATAATAATATATATCTAGCAAAGAAAGTAAATTTGTATTTGCATGTTTTGTTTAATTGAACAATATCTTCCATTTCAGCTTTGTTTCTCTCCTTTCCTGCAAATTCCTCTGCTCTGTTTTACAGGTACAGGACAGGCATTTACAGTGGACTGTAAGAGACATGAGTTAAAAAACAGATTAAGTTTAACAGGTATGTGGATGAGGGTGAAAGGGCAACAGAATTAAGGCAGGACACACTGAGCACTGTCCTGGTTTCAGTTGGAATAGAGTTAAAAATAGTTTCAAAGGATAACTATGGGACAGAAAAAAAATGGCTCTTCATTATCACATAGGACAAGATTGTAGAATCACATAGCAGACTGTAGGAGCTTCAATGCTCCTAGTACTACCTTAGGAGAAAAAAAGTTACCTGTTAATGAATTTATTAATTAATCCAATGAATGAATGTTAATTAATTTATTCTATTTTTACTGTGGAACTTTCATACGTAACTGTTGAATGTACTTTTATTTTTCAGAAAAGTATCTTTCCCACTATCCAGACATAATTAGGAAGCAATTATGGAAGTGAGGTAGGGAGAAAGAATGTCTTTTTGTTTTTTTTTTTTTCTAATAGCTGATCAATTGGGATGTTTCATATAACTAAACAGTAAAAAATATTAGGTGTTCAGAGAAGAACTGTGTTTTCCAGAAGGCATTATTAACAATTAATAATCATTACACAGTGCCTTGTTTACATGACCTTGTGTAAATTTAGCAGCCTCGTAATTAGACCCATATTTTGCATATTTGTATATTTCCATGCATAGTATTTGACCCATTCATTCATCCATTAAAATCTGCTTGACAGACATAGATGGATAATCAGGGTACAATTTCTATTTACTGGATTACAGAAAATTGCCCAAACTGTTAAGTCCAAATAAAGTGCATTCTTGTCTTTTTCTTGCAAAAGATGTAAAAGCAATTAAATACCTGAGGATGGCCCCAAGGCTCTCTGAAGAAGCTGCAGAGCTCTCATAATCTGACAGCTTTAATACAACTCTGCTCTAAAAAATGGTTGCTGAGTTTAAAAATCCTAAAAAGAAACACTAGTGTCTCTATTTTCCTTTAGGCAATGCAACAATGAAATTCTTCAGTAAGAAATACTTCCTATAAAAGCCATTTTAGTATTTAGCACAACTTCCCTAAAGTAAATGTTTGGTACTCTGGAAAAAAGGCAAGATTTTTTTTCCCATTTAAATACTTTCCAGTAACTTCCTAACTTTCTCAGCAGTTGGAAGAATTATCTTACTACTTCTCTGTTCAGAAATGAAAAAATCTTAAACTTCAGATTTTTTAGGCATTAGCCATAATAGTGAAATACTATTACTAAATATGCCTAAATGTTTCAGAATAAGGTTGATTATTAAGCAGCTCAGTATATATAATTTTTCCCTCTTCCCCTTGTCTCCCCCTGTAAAGGTATGTTGAGATGGCAGCTATTGTCAATAAAACACCTCTAGAAACTGAAAGGTATGGAAGATTTTTACTGAGCAGTTAGTATGGAAAGCAACAGCACAGAACAGACTGGGTAATAAAGGAATTTCCTTACTTTTGTGTGTGTACTGGTATCTCATAAAGGTGAGATAGCCTTGTCCAACAGGACAAATGTTTTACAAGTTTCTGCTGAAGAAACTGACCTTTGTCCAAAAAGTCAAGTCAGACATACTGTAAAATGTATAACACATTTTTAAACAACTTCAATAATCCAAAGGGAGCCTTTGTGGAGCTTTTTTCCTAGCCTGTGTAGTTAATGTGTCAGAAAAGACATTTATCTCCTCCTATAAATCCACAGCTCACTACAGATTTTTGTTCTTTTAGTATCAGAAGTCAAATCTTTAAAACAATAAAGCAGTGGCAAGGAAGAGGGAAGTAATATTCTAGCAGAGCACTAAAAGGTAAACCAATAGCTTCTCCTCTGGTGGCAGGCACTTCTCACCTCCCCCTCATCATCAACTGGCCAGAGTTAGAATCTGTGGACTCTTCTGTGACCAAATAATAAACTGCAATATACCAATTCACTCACCTAACTTAAGGATTTTCATTTTTCCCTGACATAAGCCTTGAGGGAGAAGGGAAGAAGACCAAACTGCCCCTCTTCCCCAAACTAGAAAATCTTAATTAGAATCTCAGTAATTTTAACTGCTCTCGTGACGCAACCGAAAGCATAAAATACTCAAATTAAGCAACAAGATGAGATCAAAAAGGCATCTTTCAGAGTTCCCAGGCTCATTTGTTTACTGTCCTACCAAGTGAGTGGAAGAGTTGACAACTCTTGCTGGTCCTCATTTTTTTTACTGAAGGTGAACAGGTAAGTCACAAACCAACTGCCTCAAAAATTCCTTACTGCTGGAACAATTCTGTCTCTTCAGACTGACTGTCATCAAGTACATTCTTGTGTTGAGCCCTCTTTTCACAAGGACAACCCTAATAGAAGCTGAAAAAACTCAGTACCAGGAGAAAATAAATCTCTACTGCACCATGTTTCAGTATTAACATTTTGGTGCTCAGAGAGCTTCTCTGCTCTATCAGTACTAAATGCCAACCTCTCTGCAAGTTGAACAAGGAAACACACAGGCAGGGCCAGTTTTGCTTCCACTGTAGAAATCTGAGTGGAAGCTAATGACAAGGACTATATTTTCTCATTTTAAGGATGTTATATTAAATACTCCTTATCTGAGGGTATGAATTATTCCAGGTGGTATCTATTTTCAATCAGACCACTGATGGAGATCACTGAAGATTAATACCAGCAACTAAAATTATCTCATATGCCATCATTTAAAATTTTTAAGTACCAAAATTTAAGGGAAGTACCTGAAAACAGATGGATATTTAGCCTTAATGCATCAAGACTAGATTCTTGCAGTGCTTTCTACACTGGCAGATTTCTTGTTCCTCAGTGCTTGAAAGACTATCTTCAACTGATGGTCAAAACAGAGGGCACATTTTAAAGTATACCATGTTTCTAGCCACTAGGAATTACATTTTCCAAACACCTACTCCATCACCTTCTGTAAGCGAGACATGCTCCAGCATAACACATCCAAGTTGAAGGGTGCCCAGGAGTTTCAAAACACTTAAGAGACATAAAAAGCAAAATTCCTTTGCTAGTATTGCTATTCATAGTTGGAATGTCCTAAACAACTGATGAAGTCTACCAGAAGAATTATACTGAAGAAACTACTACAGACAGTGGGAGAGATACATCTTGCATTTTATTTCATTAACTTATTTATTTAAAGGATGTCACACTTCCTCTGGTTTTGACTCTGAAGATTCTTCCTACTGAAACCCAGCTTTAACAACCTCCTAGCACTGTACACTGTTTAATCCATTCCAGACAGTTTAGCAACTGACTGCTATAGGATAAAAAGAGCTTGGAAACATTTGTAACTGAAAAAGTTACTTGCAATTAAGAGTGGAGAAAAGGAAAGAGGGAAAGATCTGGCTAGATACCTTTTATCTGGAAAAAGAACTGGCCTGTAACCACACTGACTCTGTCAGTGAGCAAGATTATACCTTGGGTATGATGCTGGATTTTCACACACAGATCTGCCTAGAAAGGCACTGCTTTAATTTTTATAGAAACTAAATGTACTTCATTATGAAAGCTTGTAATCGCTCCTAGGTAATTTTCCTTATTTTCACTACAGTCTTAGATCCTCCTCAAATAGGTATTTGCTACTCAAGCTTTTTGACACCTGAGCACTGAGTGGCATCTTGCCACTAGCCTCATGAAGCCCTTCACAAATGGACTCAGCAGAAAATGTTGAAAATAAAATATTGGAGTAATCCCTGACCATTTCTTGGCAGATAATACAGGTTTATTTTGTTAATTCCAAGTCCTTAAGATGCCTGACTTACTCTTGTTGGGAAGTCACCAAAGACAAGTCAGATCATACAGAATTTTAATTACCATTTCCCTACTAGGTATTTCAGTCTCTTTCACTTAAAAGCCTAGGAAAGAAGCAGGGGTTTTGGATCCTAAAACTATGTTACTTTTAATCAGCCAGGAGACTCTCTCAAGGACTGTATCACAGTTCAGTTTACTCCATTTTTGCTATTTCATTGATTAGAGTCTGTTTTGGTTTGGTTTTTTAATCCAAGCAGACGACCCCAAAAGATGCCCCATTAAAGGAACAAGACAGTATAAACTGAGATCCCTTGAAGCAGAAAGCAGTAGGATGGAGAGTGAATTTCATTAATTGCTTCCTTCAAACAAGCATAAAACCCACATGAAAATATTAAAGAATGGGGAGAAAAAGCATCACTAACACCACGTGAACTACTGGAAGGCAATATGAGATTTCTGAACAACTGTATAAGTCCTAATACCATTATTCATACACACACACATATATACATGCACATATACATAAAAAAAAAGAAATTCTCCCAAATTCAAATTCTACATTTAATATTTGTACTTGATAGGTGGTCAATGGGTAGCTTGGAACCTGCAAGCTGTATTGCAAGATCATCCAGCATAGATTGCCTCGGTATGAGAAAAGAATATGTTATTATCCAATAAAAATTACTGCAGTAGTTACAAAGTTATTGCAGAAATCTAATGTTATATTCTGCAGCAGCACTCAGCATATGCCATTTTCTGTGCTTGTATTTTAGAGGGTGAGGGGGTTATCTGCTTTTAAATAATTCTGGCCCCTTTGTAGTACAGTCAAATGTTGCTTTGGATATTAAATTGAGAATTTATCTTAAATGGAAACAAACAACTTTGCTAAAAATTAGACATTTATGACTTGCAAATTACAGATACTAATTATTTTCAGTATATACAATTATGATATTCTCAAGAGGTATTAATTTTGGGACAGATGTGCTTTCATCATGTAATTTGGAAATTAAGTTACACTCTCACGTATGGGAACTCAGAAGTCTGAATTTGTGTAAAGACAGGATTGATAGAAAGGAATTCTGTCTTGCTAATTTTCTCTCTCTCTCTCTCCTCTTTCTCTCTCTGATGAGAATGTGGCCAGCAATCCTCACAGCTGGGTTGCCTTGCACTCAAAGAAGTGGGGGCTGACTGCAGAGTTGATGAGGATACACTTCAACTTGACTCCACCTCCCATTTTGTCCTTTCAGATAATTCTTCCAGTTACTTCTACAAATTTAAACAATAATTAAGACATACCAACTGTAAAATATGCACAATGCTGAATACTGCAAATTCATGGCAGAGTGCAGAAATTGTTGCTAATGCAAATATCTTAGACATTAAAAATATACATAATCCAAACTGAAGGCATTAATGAAAAAAAAGCCATCAAATAAGAGTAAAAGGGAGAATATCACTATACTGACCATATTTTCATTAGGAAAGGAAAACATATTATTGCAGAAATGCTCTCCAATGTAGGCACGCTTAGAATCTTCAAAGACGGGATGTGACAAGTGATAAAGGAAATAAAGAACATAAGAAAAATGCCAAATAAATCTCTGGGATGATACTATTCTTGAGTAGGTATATTAATTAAAGAAATCCATCTGGGAGTTCATACTTGTTATTTTTCACAATTGAACTATAGTCACAATACAGAAAGAACAAAGACAAGACAAAAAGAAGCACTGCTTTCTGGTCCAGTATAAAAAACAAATCAATCTTCAAACACTGAACATTTTGTTTATACTGTTCCATAGGAGGTTGAAGATAAAGATGCAAGACATTTGGCATATCTGCTACAATTCTAAGACAGAGATCTTTATTTTTAGATGGAATGAGTTCAGTCACTGCATAAATATTCCTATCTGGAGATCTTTACTGATAGTTGTGGGTTTTTGATATCTCCCTTGCAGATGCCCCTTAGAAAGATAATGAATTTGCTCAGGAGAAAAGCCCAACATCTACTTGTCAAATTTTGCAGAGCCTTAACTTTTATGTAGAAATCTGGTATACCTTTGGAAAAAAACCCTCAGAAATGTCTCATATATCTGTGGATTTAAACACTAACACAACCTATAAGGCTGAAAATAAGACAGATAGCTGAAACTCTTCAGATAAAAAAAAAAGTGAATAAGACCAACATTCAGCCACTGCAACAGTTTTAGCAGGACTGCACAGCATTCCCCCTCCATTATAGGATGCTACATCTGTGGGCAGACTGGAAAGACAATCTTCAGCATGGCATGGACATAGGGAGGGGAGGTTCCTCTTCAGCAATAAAAGGGCCTTTAAAATAGTACGCTATCACAGAATGCATGGGACTAAAGCATGGGCAGAACTGTTGATTCATGAGGCTCAATATGCAAAATAACAGGTGGTACAAAAAAGTATTCACAAGAAAAAGAGTAGTAGTAGAGTAACTACTTTTCAGTAAAAAGTGTAAGTTCATCAGTAGATACCATGTAATCAATATAATTTGAAGACACACCTATGCAACTTGACTGCTAAGCTTCAAGGACTTTACAGAGACCTATGCCTAGGATGACACATACGGGCTAATACCTGTTTTTGGAGCACAGCTTTTTTATCTGATAAGTTGGGATAAGTAGGCATACAAAGTTGCTATTTACTGTATGTCTGGGGATTAAAAAAAAAATAAAAATAATAAACTTCCATATAGCCACTGAAGGAAATACTGTCATGCAGTAGAAAACAAAGACCGTAAATCAACTTACAAGACCTTGACTTCTGAACAAGAATTAACAAAGCAAATGCAAAACCTTTTTCTGAAGCCATGTCTATTTTGCCATTTCTTCCTGCAGGTGGGAACATTCTCACTTAAAATGAAGCAACATCTCTTTTTCATCTCAGATGACCCAAAACCTCACTGGCTCTTAAAACAGTTTCTATTAAACAAACCTGTAGAAGTACAAGTTTCATGAGTCAAAATGAGCAACACAGCACGGGCTGCTAGAATTAACCCTGGTGTCTCCTAAGATACAGAAAATCTTATAGACAATTGGTTGCATTATTGCTGGTGTTGCTTAGATTTTTCTTGGACACTGTAAAAAACCCCAACAAAAAATTCCCTAGAAATCTTATTCATCTAGGTGTTTGACTTCCCCAGCCCTAAACAGATGAATGAAGACATAAAGGTAGAGGAGCTTAGCTAAATAGTGCTGCTCAGACTCATTGCTCTCAGTTTTCTTTTTTTATATAACTTACTTCCAGGAAGCAACCTGAAAGTTATGAACTACCCATTTTAATCTGCCCAATCCTTGAATGCTTACACATTTATCTATCTTCTCTTGCTGCACTAAGTACTAAATAATATTAAGAACTAAACAGCTGTTTAAGTCAAAGGAAGTTTTTGAAATAGCCTTCTAACTACAAAGCTTTTCCATGATGAGATTCTGAATACTAGAATCACTTCTGTTGAGAAACACCTTATTTATTGTTTCTAAGACTCTTTCACCAACAAATAAAGCAGTGACTAAATGTTACTGAAAATATTATTTGACAATTTTAACTGCTTAAAACTAGAAAGCAAAAATAATTCTTGCAACATCTAAGGGTAGGAAAAAATAAACACTTGCAGGACCCATTCCACTATACCAAGGAAAAGCATACTGAGGAAAACATAGATGAAGTTTTTTGTGCATGCCCTCTGCCGTCTCCCAACCCCCATGATTTTCTTATTCAATAATCTTCAGGAATGTGGTCTATGAAAGACAGCATCAAACAAAAATGTTTACAAAAGAAGGTATTTCACTTTCCCAAATACTATAAAATTTATTTTAAGCTTCCTTTTAAAGCTGAAAGCAGGCTCATAACAAAGACTAAGAAACTTCACAGTAAGTAACTTAGATTTCTTACAACTACTTAGGAATGTTCCGTATTTTGTCCTTTTATATGCCCATTCAGCTCTAAATTACCACAGACAGAACCACTTAGTTTAAAAAAAAAGTTTAGAGCAAATATTGTTCTCTTTCTAAAATCAGTATTGGATCATGGATTTTTGTATTAGTGATTTCTAAGAAAACATTTCTGATAACCACATAATTTTTAGGTCATGAACATCAAACAAACTTATCCTTGTGAAAATAACAACGTCCAGGGTAAATGTGATCTCTTAAGCTTCAGCTTTAAACTTTAGCATCTCCTGAGAGATGCAAGGTATTTGAGCACTGCAAGCATTGCCAGTTATGCATACATCAGCCAGCATCAAGTATCCAATGCCATCAGACCTTGCTGACTTGTTTCATCTCTTAGCAAGCTGGTTATAATGTGCTCACTATTAAGTTTCTGTAGAATAATAGACTTAATATTTTGACTTTGATATTTCAGTAATTTGTTGTTTCAATATAAGGCATTAGTTGCAACAAAATTCCACGAGAACTGGTGGTTTTAAAACTTACTGTAAGCCTTAATCAGTTTAGTTTACCTGGACTTCTGCTTCCTGTGATGTCTCTTATTAGAAACTAGTAGGATCCTTTTCCACCAAAAAAATTCAGTTGAACATAACAAAAACCTAAATGGATTTAAAATGGCTCTCTTAAACCACTATAAAAGGAGAAAGACGGATACTGATCCTTTCACACCCAGTGATTTGTCATAAATACTGTGAGTCGTGATGTGTTATTAACATAAGACTCAAATGCAGCAAATCCTACAAAGCTCTATAGCAGCCATAGCACTTCTGTCTATCCAAGGTATGCAAAGGATGGCACATTTGCTCACTCACTCTCAAAGTCGCTTACTCAGGAACTGTTAGTAATTCAGTTGTGGCAGACCTCTGCTTAGCCTGCACAGATTCACCTGAGATTTTAAATTCTTGGCTACAGAATCTTGTAACAAACACTGCTACACCAAAGGTACATACTTTATAGTCAGTTTAAAGCCAGACCAGATACACAGAGCTATACCGCAGCACAAACATGCTCTCCAAGTGTTGCCAAAATTCATCATTGCTTCAACTGGGGCAACAGATCAGTTCCAACAGAGTACCTTCAAAGACAGTGTTTTCTGTAATCCTCTGAAGACAGCAACATCTTGTTATTAGATGAGTGATTCAATCACCTAGGTAAACATTACACACTTGGTGGCAATCATAACCAACACCATATTTACCTCTGGGCACACTTCTTGTAACACAATCTTCACAATACTGCCATTTATAAGCCTAAGCAGACAAATTATTGTGATAATAGGCCCTTCCATTCCTGTATTCTACCTACAGAGGAAATTATAAAGTCAGTTTTACTCTATTAAAGCAATCCCCATTTCTCAGAACCTATGCTATGTGTGGCCAGCCTGGGGAGCCTTTTGTACAAAGAGCTGAAAAAGATACCTAGTGTAATTAAGTCTTCTCTGGCAAGGTACTAGACTGTGGACTAAGCACTAGAAGAATCAACAGTAAACAGATATCGCTCCTTTGCATACATTCACTTGTTCTCAACAGGTAAAATTCAGAGTGCAGAGAGTCACACTCAGCCTCACTCAACCATCAGTGAGATGGATGCATGTCCGTTATGGCTAGTAAAATCCATTGAAGAGCATTAAACCCTTTGTAAAGACATATCGATCATTGCTTTGAAACACTTCACTAAAAATCATATTGATGCTTTAAGTCTAAACCAAACAATTCCTTTACAGGGCACATCATGGAGAAGTTGCAGTAATAGTGAATCAATTCCAGTTAACAGATGCCATGAATGCTGTGACAAGTAACTGCTTACTCACCCCCAAAATGCACTGCACACATTGACCAAAGGGTTATCTTTTATCATTCAATAAACATAAATTATAGCAGAAAAACAAATGCGTAACCCTTTCACATGGTGGAATAACGAGTGCTCTGTTTAATAATCAAGATATTCCTACTTTCCTCCTGGTTAACCAAAACATGATTGCAAATACAACCCATGTGTCAACCTCAATCAGGGAAAGAATCAGAAAATGCTGTGGTGGAGGGGAGGAGAAAACTCTTCATAATCCAGTGGCAGCTTCCCTTCCCTCTCTCAGGTCCCCAGTAAACTGAATGGAATCACATTAATCTTTTATCTTTCACTCCAATTGCTTTCCATTCTGCCTTGACTTGGAAGCTTTCAGTACTAAAAATAAACATCTCTGTTTCTGTATGTGTAAACCAAAATGACAGTGATACAAGTTCAAACTTGGAAAAGACTCAGAAACCCTTTTCCATACAAACAGGAAAGACTCAAAATAATCACTAGAATTAATCTGACAGCAGAGTCTAGCTATCTAATTGTGACTACCACAACATCTGGTGTCACAATTCCTTCTATTTTCTGGCCCTACCTACTCTTCATCCCATGCCCATGTACTTCTAGTACTATTAGCACAACAGTAAGTAAAAGACTGTACTACTGACACTAGTAAGCACCTTTCCCTCATGCCAAAGAAACTTCTTATCCCTACCTATCCCACCAAAAAAATGTTTTCAGTACAATTACTGTTGTGGGAACATAATTACAAATGTCATTACTATCATCTACAATGATATTTTCACCTGTTCAGGTGGTGTACACCTGTGGGTTGTTGGCAATACTAACTTGATTGAAGTGTGGGAGACTCTAGGTTCACAAGGAGCCCTGTCATCTTTGTTTTCTTAAGCCAATATGCCATGCAATCCCAAAAGCTGTGTGAAGAATATTACCTCTAATAATGTTACCATTTGTAAATCTTTCACATTTTTAATTGTGCAAAATCCTAACACAAAACCCAAGAACATATATATGCAGTAGTTAGAACAGCAATATATGTATGTGTGTATATATATATATAAAGAACAAAATTCAAAGATCTTGAGAGGTGTACCAACATGCTTTTATACTGCGCCCTAATGTGCAAGCACTAGACCACCCCACCACAGGTATGAAATGAGAAATTTTGAGGGCTATTGAACACTGAATTTTCACAGCTGAACAGCATAAAGTTATTTAGCAGTGTTCAATAGCCTTCAAACTCACTTCTGCCCATGGGTTACAGTGGTCCAGTAGAAAATGACTGCAAAACAAAAAGTGCAATACAGGTCGGACCAAGATTTTTGTTGATATTTTTTAAAACTCTTTTTAAGTTTACATCATTTTATGCCTTTTGAAAAACATACAAAGATCTAAAGATGTCATACACTATTAACTAGACAGCATATATTTTCCATATAAAAACAGGCTTTAGCCTATAAATACACTATTAATACCACCACAGGTGTATATTTAAAAAGATTAAAAACCTGCTGCTTCAGGGCAATAGCTCTCCAGACCAACCTGTTCAGTATTAATTTTGCTACTGCTCACAGGGCATATACAGTATGTTCTGGTTTTTCATTCAATCCTTTTTAGTTGGCAAAACTAGTATCTCAACAGCTGAGCAAGATATGAAATTAATTTTATGAATGTGAATACTCATTTTTACAGGGGTTTTTCAAAAGAGGATCTAAGAGGGCATTTATTTACCAAGTGCTCAAAAATGAGCCTTTGAATATTCTAGTGGGAAACTCAAAACAGTTTCCATCATAATAATTAGATCCACTTACTATAACTGACACCCTCTTATTGTACAGACGTTGGTCAGTTTTTCCATTTATGCTTGCATATTTCAGCTTTCAGCCATTCCCTAGCAGGGATGTTTCATTGATGGCTGAGGGTAACACTTCAAAAATGAACTAGCTAAACAAACTTCCCAGCAGCACTTGACAGAGCTACACCTATTCTTCCCCATTTCCAAAGCAGTACAGAATTAATTACCAGTTCTATGGATCTATTGTAAGTATAATAGACTAAAGAGCTATCACAGACACATTTATTGTAAAAGCACAATCCCAAGAGTGTCTAGTAGAGGGCCAAAACGATTAACACAAATGCTTTGTCAGATCAAAGATAAAACCTGCACCGCCCAATTGAGGAATGAATTAGAACAGTGGGTTATCTTTCAAATTAACCAGGGCAGTTAGTGAGGAAAATTTCATGAAAGTGTAATTCTTAGCCTTTGTGAATCCACACAGCAGGCATTCTGCCAGCTGACAAGATGATGAAATTTTCATGCTTAAAAAAGCCCTCTTCATTTCCCAATTTAGATTAGCTAGCGTTTCTCTCTTTTCATCTATTTGCTCTTCTGAAGCAGAATTAAAAAAAAAAAAAAAAAGCACACAACAGGACCAATCTCTCATAGAATAATGCATTTCTCAAAAGAAATAAAATCTTTGCATGTAATCTTTTAGATGTATTTACAGTTAGGAGCAAGATTATGAAAGCTGATATTGTTAATGCCATTAAGAAATCTATAAATACAGAAGCAACGTTAGATATGTTTTGGAAGACAGATATAAAACATTTAAATGTTTAATGGCAAAAAATGATTGAGGAAACAGGAAATTTATATAAAGGCAAGTATTAAAAAAAAACAAAAAAACAAAAAGGGACTGTAGGAAGCTTACAAAATTCTATTTACACGCTTATATTTGCATCTTTTTAAAGGAAAGAAGTGTATGACTGCTGTATTTATTTATCAGTTGCATGTGCCAAAAAGGGAAGTAGATTTTCCACTTCTAGATTTTATGGCACAACCCCTGCCCCTAAATTTACAAAAGCCACATATAACAGCATTTCAATAGACTGAAGGAAACAACATGCAATGATCTTAAACACTAAAAAGGAAAAAAATCTTATTCAAAGCTCCCTGGAAAAAAGTAGGCTTATTCACTTCAGTGAACTGTGGATCAGGCCGAAAGGCTCTTGACAGGGCTGTCTTCATAAAAGCTAGCTCATTATTTTAAAGGTTAAAAAATTCATTTTCACATACTATGTTTTTGTATGATGTGCCATTTGACCAACACACAAACAACAGAAATCTCTAAAAAAAAGGAAATAAAAAAAAGAAAAAATGGAGTGACAGAGTTAGACAATATACTTGTCTATTTCAAATTTACATTTCTGTGCCTTTCAGATGCAACCACTACAATAGGAGGCTGTTAAATAAGCTTCTCAAAGTTTCATCAAATGTTTTGTTCAGGCAGTTCTTTGCCATACTACTTCTGGATGTGTCTTTATAGCTTATAGGATTATATATATTAGTGCAAACACCCATTTGATGAATTTCAACTCCAGCTGTTATACAGTCACTACAAGTACTTGATGAAAGGAATAAACTAAAACTCACAGCATCTGATTTTCTAAGAGCTAACAGGACAAAAAGTTTACTTGCCCAACTCTTTGAAAAGCCCCTTTTAAAATGAAAATTATTGTTCAATTTGGAAATTACTTTTTACAATAACGTAATCTCACATTTCCAGAGGCTGAATATATTCCACAGTCAAAAAGTAGTTTTAAACTTCATTGTAGCAGCTAAATGGGTTAAAGGTAAATTCTCAGTATTAAAAGATAACTGAGTTTATAAAGCTTTCACTTACAAGGACAAATACATTCCTTCTGAAGGACACTTCATTATTCTATATACCATGTATTAAGATACTTAATAGATTTTAATACAATGTAAGCAAGTTGATATGTTCAGTATTCAGACATTTCAGTTTGGTTCACAGCTTGGTTGTTTAAAAAAAAAATAAAAATAAAAGAGTAAAATATTACACCACTTTTTGTTCTTACCAGTAATGTGAGTTTTTCCTGCCCTTATCTTCCTTCATGAAGTTACTAGTGCACGTCTTATGCACATGTTTTCTAGCACTTTATATGCGAGAAATTATTTGGCATGTGGCATTGTGTACGTAATAACTTACATACATTAAATCTAAAAAGGTTTAATGGGAACAACTTTTATACAAAAGCACTCTGTGCAAACATAGTACTATGCCATGTAATTTAATAATGCACTGCATAATTTAACATGTACAGTAATATAAACTGAATGATAATTTGGCAGCCAGGTGGACTTTGCAATAAAATAATGGGACGTCTCACATTCTGATAACGTCACCTGTCCAAGTCATCTACACCTTTAACTTCAACGGAAAGGAACTATCTATCCCTACCTTGTGAAATACTTCCTGAATTTAAATACTTTAAGAAAGTTTTGTGCTTCTTTTGATGTACAGAACTTCAAAAAAAGTAATTATACATTGAGAAATTATTACATTTCCAGGAAAGAGCTTAGAAAACACTCACCTACAATTGCAATAAGAACTAATACAGAAAAAAGACAATACAAAATGCAGGCTTATTATTAAACTATAATGGTAATTCTTAGCATTGTAACTGCTGTCCCCAAAAAGTAACACTTAAGAAAGAAAACATGCCACAAATTAGATAAGCCATTCATTTACAGGCCAAATTTTCAAAACCAGTTTACTTTTTGGAGTGTATCAAAGGCTGAGCACCCAAAGGTTATGAGTTCCTTCAAAACTGATGTCTGTCCTGAAGCTGTGAAAATGGGCAATGCTGGACAACCAAAAAATGCAGGCAGGCAACAGGATGAGAAGATCTATGAAAATTTGAGCAAAATGGCTAGCTGCCAGTTCACAAAATATGCATATTAGAAATGCAAAATATATTGATATAATTTCAAAAATCATGGTGGCTTTTTTTCCTAAGCAGTCACCACTTTGGGCAGCTCGAAGACAGGAATTTCAACTATTACCCCCCCCCCCCCCCCCCCCCCCCCCCAATGACACACAAAGTCAACAACTACTGCAGGCACTTTGAATTTCTTGCACTGCCGCCCCAAAAAAGAGAATTATATCAAATTAAATAATTACTCATCTTTTTCCCGTTTTCCCCCTTCCCAATCATTATGAAGAAAGATTCATAGCATTTCCCTTCCTATCGTCCTTCAAAGAATTTTTACAGAGCTACATTCAGTTTTCCTTTTCACAATGTAGCACTATTAATACACATCAATTTGGGTTGGAGAAAGAGAATCAGCTTTCAGTTACATGAGAAATTGATATCTGTATATTTGATAGGCTCCGTAGATTTCCTAAAAAAGCATTAAGATAAGCAACTGCACTTTTTCATCTAAAAATCTGTAAAAGAGAGCTACTACATGCTGACACACAGTTACAAAAATGTAAATACATCTGAGTATCCTGAGACTGAACAGAGAAAACAAACATTCTGAATTATTATCTTAAATCATTACGAGATTGCTTTATTTTCATGAAGTTAGGTTTTGACACTGCATGCTATTACCTTGGATTACACATGCAAAAAAAAAAAAAAAGTAATACGACAGTAACTAAAAACTCAGTGCTACTCAGAAAACTAATTTCATATGGCAGATTATTTTCTGAGTACTTACATTGTAGTATTTTCTGAGGTAGCGTCTAATATCCAGCAGTAATTTGTTGCTCATTTGAACCACATGGTTGAAAGGAGGCTCTTCACACTCAGTCCTACTGCATCTTTGCAAGCTGGGTTCAATAAACTGCCCCTGCAAACAGAAGCGTAAAACCAGCACACATCATTACAACAGATGAAGGCAGCAGAAGTTATCACAGGAGTTTAGACCTAATACATATATTTTTAAAATAATAGTCTTAAAAGGGCCTCTAATATCTACAGCCTTCTTTCTTCATATCACAGTTGGCCATACCCACAAAAAGACTTCTCTAACCTACAGTTTTCCCATTCTCTTCTAATGAAAGGTCTTTTGGAGAACATGCTTCTTACCTGCTACAAAGTTATTATTCAGATAATGATGTTGAGTAAAAAAATTCATCCACAGACAAATCACACTGCTCTGTATCTCCCCAAATGATACAGATTTGTTGTTTTATAAGGCATATCAAAATTCTGCTCAAGCCCACTGATCATAACATTGAAATCAACCTTATAGATTCCAACTATGAAATTACCAACAGGGCTGTAGAGACAAATCTCATTAAACAAGAATAACTTCATCGCCTTTTATGTTCCCCAACTGCAAGGAACAGTTCTTACAGTTTTATACCATGTCATATCCCCTTATTTTTAAAACCTTCTGAACACCTAACATTAAGATTTCAGAACCTGGAATTGATGAATCAAAAGGGGAAATTATATTGATAAAATTCTCATTAAAATAACAACCACCCGGTATGCTGAACAGTTATACAAGTTTCAGAAAACTTTCTTTCAAGGTAAGACTATGCTTTTGGCTAAGCTCCCATTAATTCCAGGTAGAAGAGAGGGGAACTTGGGGATTCAGTTCATGGGTTTCTTTTGCTGTTCGGTGTTTATTTTGGTTTCAGGGTTGGTTGTTGGTTTTTGGGTTTTTTTGTTTGGTTTTTTGAGGATTTTGACATCCACTTCTCTCCAGTTAGCCCATCTGCAAGTTGTCAAGTCTACATGCAATTATCTATCTTATTTACAGCTGTAATGAACAAAAGTCAAGGATTCACAAAGTATCACCAGATTTGTATGTCTTTTCCTCTTGCTTCCAAAGACGCCTTTGATTCAAAAAAATGCAAACCATCTGCTGTTTGTCCAAATTAACTTAAAATAATTACTTTTAATTTAGATAAAAGATTTATTTGCTTTCAGTTTCAAGGTTTTTACTACTCTGAAGCTCGCTAATTTGCCAATGACTAATACATACATAGCATCGCTGGTAGAGTTAAATACTTGGCCCTATTTCAAGTTGTGATCCAAGGTCAGAGATACATTTTTTGGCAGAACGTCTCAACAAGAATGTACCCCTATGACTTTTCATGTTCAACACACAGAGACAGAAGGAAAGATAACAGAAAAACCTTACTGTCAAGGAGGGAGGTGGGATGTAGCAAGATAAACACAAGTTTCAAAAACACTTTGCTCCAATTAATATGATTTAGGATAAGAAATTGCCTTATCCTATGATTTAGGATAAAAAGTTTCATTAAACAGAGAACTGGAAGTTAGTAAGGTGTTATGATAAGGATTCCTTGAAAAGTTACAGCAACAATCATTCACAACTGTGGGCAAACAGATTAATGAAGCCAGATAATCTCACATGTTTTGCTAGACGACACAGCTGAAATGCAAAAATGGGAAAAAATATTCCAGCACTATCCTATCAGCAAATTTCTGTTCCAAAGCTATAAATAGCAGGACTCAAACAACATGGTATCTCCTACATCATACACACCCTATCTGAAATAAGAATATTTCTCTTCATCACTGATGAACAGAAATGCACCAGAAAAAAAAACAAACAACTAACCGAGCCATCAAAGACATTGTCATAAATATTTTCTGTTCCGCATTTGAGGCAGCAAAACTTGAATCTTTCACAATCCCTATATTTCTCCTCATCGGTGAGCTGAACTGGGCCACCAACCAAGGCATCATTCTCCTCATCTTTATGGTAATGGTGACGGACTCTGAATTGGGAGGGATCCAGTCCTATTAATAAGAAACAAAAATTTCAAAAGACTTAAGAGGTCAACCATGCAAGTAGGCTCATTTTTCATATGCTTGGTGAAGCAGACTCAAAAGAAAGTTACAAAATGTAAATCCAGAAGCTGAAAATCTCTCCTTAGCAAAACTTCTGTAAAACTTAAATACGTTTTACAATTTTTAATCACGAACAAAGGTTCATGAAACATGAAGAAATCTTCTTACTTCTCTTCTTATGCAAGACTGCTTTATAAATAAAACAAGCAGACTGCATTATCATGGGAGCATGTGACAAAACATTTTGTTTCTGAGGAAACCACTCCTAACGGATGGCTTTATTTTTATTTTCTTCTTCAGTTACATTGAAAATATTTCAATAAAAATGTACATCGTTATTAAGAAACAGTCTCTAAATCAAAATGGCACCATTAAAACCGAAAACAGAGAATAAAAACCCCATTAAAGAAACACGGGTGCACTGCTATTACCAACTCCTTCAAGTCTGTATACAACTGCCAACTCTGATTTCAATGCAGTGGTCGATTTCATTTTGGCTCAGTGGTTAACAGCATGTAAGTTTCAATCTAATGCAGTGGTTAAAATTCAGCAGCAGCATTTAAAACGGCAGCGCTGGAGACAAAATGCTTTATTTTTGATTGCCAGAACTCAAGATTTTAAACAAATAAATACACAAAAGAGATCTTAAAAATACTGATTCAACCACAAATAAGTAAATAAGCAAGCAAGCACGAAGTTCACTGCCCTAGGAAAAAGACTGCCAAGGTAAACTTAATAAAAATCCACGGGTTTTGTCATCCTTTGTCATGTGCAACCTTTTAAAAGTCCATGTATCCCATTTGCAGCTTTTTTTTATTAACTCCAGCAAATAGCACATGCTAGGAAAAAAAGGAATTATTTGAATGAGCATGTAGAAGAAAACATTCATAAAACTATGGCTTACTTTATTAGTAAGAAGAAAAGGTCTAAGAGAAGAACTTTAAAAAATATTTTTAACAGAGACTAATCAAGCCAAGTAACAGATTACCATGTTTTAACCCATATCTTGTGTGAATTTCATTAACAAATGTAAAAATTACGGTAGAAAGAGCAAGCGAGATACAAACAGAAAGTGAAGCTAGATTTTACAGTTCTTCTTAACCTTACTATACAGTGCTAGGAGACTTAAAGACAATGTCTGGGAACAATATTCAGTTAAAGAAGACAAATGCATGTATGCAATAGTTGCATTATACATGCAGATGTAGACTGTCCTTACATAAAAGATTTGGTATGTGAGACTTTACTGTCGCTATCCTGAATTTCTATTTCGTAATCATAAAACAAATTCAAGGACATGGAAAAATTCCATTGCAAGTAAGTTTACTTGGTACTTGGTAGAATAGGAGTCCCACTAGAATTTAATCAGTCTTCCCTATTTTAATTTTATCAAAAGAAACAAATGCCAATGCACAAGAGTAACAATTCGGTTCTAAGGAGTTCTTCAACTTTTAATATACTTCTCTGTTATTCATTAAAAGAAAGAGCAAATAAAGCAAACAACATTGCCTATTGCTTATTTCACACTCTTATACATACAGTACTCCCCAAAAAAGACTGTGGGGTTTTGTTTGCTTGTTTTCTCCCCCCCCCCTTTTTTTTAAGTGTCGGTAATATGTTTGCTGGTTTAGAAAATAAAGAATATGTTCTGCAACACACACCTTGTAGATAAAATGTTTAGAAAGGCAACTTGAGTTTAGTATTAAGATTGTGCAAAAAAATCAAGTATGCAATAGGTTGGGTCTCAGACATTAATGGTGAATAGAAATAAAACTTCTCAGTTTACTCTGAGTTCAGAAGGGGAATTAAACAACACTGAAACTTTCCAATACAGATGCCATTAAAATTCACTTAAAAAACTTATCCCAAAAGGCAAAAGGAGACAAATTCTGGTCTTCAGACAAATGCAGTTTTGCAATTTCACTCAAAACCAGTGACAACAAATAAGCATCTGGACATTTGGCAATAATTTAACATTAAAAAAAAAAAGAAATATATATCTTTGGAAGAATTGAAATCACACCTATCTCTGAACTTCCTTAGCTGTCTGGGCCCTGAGAAAACAACAGGAAAAATATTGTGATGATTAAGTGTACATCTAACTCCTGGTGTGCAAACAGCCCCAGTGAAATGAAAGGGACTACAAATCAGGCTTTTTAAGCACATGCCTACCTTAATTATCTTGTGGAATTGGGACCTATTTTATTTATTATCTCCTTTCAGGAAAAGTCAGTTGGTTCAATTAATCCATTTCAGCACAATAACTGGTATCCTTTCTGACCAGGGCACACTGGTCATATTACTTGGTAAAAAAAACAGGGACTATCTAATGGGTGTGGGGGGGTGAAAACCAACCTGGTTTTGGTAATTTTTAAATTAAGATGATGAGACTAAACAACAAACTTCTTTAAACTCTTCTTTCTTTTTTTCCCCTTGACATCAAGAAAAATCAAAGGGACTTTGACTTACTCCAACATGAAAATCTTCAGGGCTACCATTAAATTACCTGCAGCACAGGTAAGCTTTCCAACACCACCAAAACTGCAAGGTTTGACATAGAAAAATAACATTACAAATGCACTGATGAACCTAGTGCAACAAAAGTAAACAATAAAAGTTCCAGAAGTTGTTCCTGAATTATTTAATAGGATTATTAAAACATTTACTAACTATCAAGCAAAACGGATCACTCGATAAACTGAAAAAAGGCCAAGGAACAGAGCCCGACGGGTTTTCCCCCTGTATTTTCTATTTGAGCCGCAGGTTATTCGGGAAGAACGTGAAGTATCCCCGCGAGCACCCCTGCCTGCGAGACATTCTGTGAGAGGCCGGGAAACAGCATCCGGTGCTGCCACCTAAAGGCTGCGGCCGCGCACTTCAACCAGGACGATGCGGCGGGGCCGGGGCCCGGCGGCCAGCCCAGTCTCCGAACCCAAGTCCGGGCGGCCGAAGCCGCTGCCCTTCGGGAACGCACGCTTGTGTGTGTTTCTCACGTTGATCCTTCCGCGCCGTCGCAACGCTCGTGTGCCTTCTGTGAGGGGTAATTAAACCAGCCTCTCCCACCGTCAGAACACACACCGCACTTCGGCAAGTCTCAGTTTCTAAGCAGGTCTAGAGCAGCTCAAAGAAAACCCAGCTAGGCCACGAACACCAGCATTCATAACACCTAGGGGTTTATTGTTGTATTATCATGAAGGTTTGCCATTATTTCAGTCTTAATTTCCATTGTTCTCCTCTTGCTTCACTCCCTAACTTGAGAAAAGCAGTTAAAACAGAACTTGCTGCAATTCCTGCATGCCACAAGGAGAGCAAAACCGTCTTGGTGTCAGTCCGAGTAGCTGCTAAATACTATATTAACGGCACCTATTAAATGACTCCCAAAGAAGAAGTGGAAAATTAAAAGACAATATCTGTAAGATGTTGATGGGTCTCCTTACAAGGAGCAGCTAACAGGAACACTGGATAGGATGAACATGTACTGGGAAGTACTCTTGATTAGGACAAGCCTCATCAGCCTTCCAAAGAAATGCCCAAATGCCAAACAATTTGCAGAGCAAAAATGTGCCCATCCACCTGTAAGGCAGCAGCACACATCTCTTTCAGAAGACCATGACACAGTCTAGGACAGCAATCAGCAACTTCCATCACATAGAGAAAGTGATGCTACGCAGTAACAGCTACAAAAAATCCCATGGTTAAATCACTCTGCTCCATAAGGTTTAGATACTTTTGACAGCACAGAAATAAGATGCGACCTTTCTTGAAGACAAGGAACAGTGTTTATGTATCAACAAAAAAAAAACCCACAACAAAGCTTACTTTAAATGTTAAGAGAATTGTTTTGTCAATACAGGTTTGGGTTTTTTTTTTTTCATTTATAAGCTACAGTTATCCCCAAAATGAGGTAAGGTCTCCAAGCATTTATTAAGATCAGATTTACTGAATGATATTACTGATCATCTTTCACACTTTACTTAAGTTTCAGAAACTCTGACAATCCTCATCTGCCCACTGCTTTTCCTTGAGATTTTCAAGAAAAAGTGAATGCGGGAGTACGCCCATGAGGTTCTCATTTTAAGGAACAATGAATTTCCACCTCTCGAAGAACAGGCAGACCTCTTACAATCTCCAAAACCAAAAGCTTGACTCCATACTGAACAAATATTGTATTCAAGGAGTTCTCTGCAATTTTTAGGTGTTATTTGCTTTTGTTCTTCAGCATGTAAAGTAGCTTAAAATAACTTGCGTTGAGCACAGACAGAACAAAGAACTTTTCATCATTTTGATATGAGCCAAGCTTCTCTAAGCAGAGCTCAATTTTATCTACTCAGACTAACATGGTGATATGTCAATGAAAACTCACCTTCTAAACTTAACATTTAGTTAAATATACAACCATTCTCCCTATACAGACACATATCGTATGCAACACAATAAATCAGGTCAGGCAGAGGAAGATACATACAAGTAGGCAACCAAGTTTTGGTCCACAGACATGACACTTTGATATCCTCCAGAACACCAGCTTTCTTCTTCAGAACAGAAAAATACGGCCTTTTGCAACAAGATAGCAAAACCAACAGGAATCTGGATGAGTAACATGATGAAAATACTAAGCAAAAAGGCCCAACTTAACCAACACTGAACAGCAAACAGTTTAATGTTTGCTTGTTTTAGTAAGCTGGGCTCAAGTATCTTACCCACTTTCATATCTAGCAACCTATTTTCAACTTCTTTGAAACAAAACCACTGGACTATCCATTGAGTACTATTAAAAAATGCTATAGGGTAACTTCAGCTTGCAATGACTTATGTATGACTCTGATTAAGTGCTGTACGTAAAGACCTAACTAGAGCCTAAGTCTTGAAAAAGACTTCACCCCAAGCTCAATGTAAGCATTCCCAAGAAAACAAAGCTGGAGAGGGCGGTAACATTTTTACAGCACAACAAGGTCAAACTGAACACATTTCAGACCTAAGATTGTAATAGATACATACAGGTTTTCAGACTGACAATTGTGGACTATTAATAAACTCTCAGCTGTATGATGCTATTATAGACCATAAAAGAAATTTTCACTGTGAACGTAGTATTGTACGCTACTGTACAAGTACAAAAAGCAGCATAGGCATTTGCAAACAGTAGATGCTATCAAGTGGCACACAGTTCCTATGATCTGGGCACTTAATTTAGATGACTGAATGGAGGCAGTCTTTTCTGAAAATCTGTTGTAAATAAGGAACAACTGAAATTGAGCTTAAATCTACAAGACTTACAATCTTTGCCAAATAAATCAGCTTCAGAAATCTTTTCTGTCTTTTACCTAAATGAAGTACAAGTTTACTGCCTATTTTAAACTGCTTCAACCTAACCAAGAGTGCTTGACCTTTTCGGCCAGGCATACCACGTAGTTCACTCTGACATCAAGGGAAAGTTCTATACCAAGGCCCTGCCACATGAACAAAATGACCTGTCTGGTCACCCTGCATGTGTGAAGCAGTGATGACACCTCCCCAGAACACCAGAGCTGTTGAGGACACACTACAGTATCAAACACCTCCAAGAAATATCCTTGAAGTCTCCCAGAAATAGCAGAACTCCTGTTTTGTGGGGTTTTCTTAGTATGGACAATTTGGGAAATGGAACGGAAAAAGCTGCGCGTTCTCTTGGAAGATGAAGAACTTTGAGAGCTATCACCCTTCTTGAGAAGCTACAAAAGAGGAACTTGCACACATTTTAAGTGCCAACTGCAAACTCACCATGAGCAGAACCCCATGTTAGTAAGGAAACTACAGAGATGCAGCATCCCAGATGAATGGTCCTGAAGGCAACACACTATCAGTTGGTTTTAAGTGACCAAATCCTGTATCTTGGCCATTAACTAAACACAAAATGTTGAGGACTAACTCTTCCTCAACTGAATTCTCAAAAAGTTCCAAAAACATTCCAAAAGTCTGAACAACATCACTTCTGCAGGTCTAAACTTTCCCCAGACACAGGGACAACATCAAACAGGAGACTATTACAGAGTGCAACTCTCTAAAAAAGTTTTCCTGTGGGAGAGGACAGTCTTGCCAAAAACTCAGCCGCCAGCAAGGTTAACAACTTCTTCTGTGTCTTTGATTAATAGTTTTTAAAACAATGAACTAGATGTAGGATACGAACCACACAATTTCTATTTATCAAGGACATCAATCATGTCTGTTGGTGAACCACTTTTAGGGAGGACACAGCACTAGAAGGATTACATACACAGCATTGTATTTTCCTGGAAGGAGACCTGATAGAACTGTTACCAATTTTTCAATACCTATACTTCTTTCTAGGTAAGAAGCCTGGGGAATGAACAAGATAGAGACAATCAAAGATGGGTAGAAAAATCTCTTAATTCCTTTGATATCCTTTCAGAGGAAAACCAACTCTAACAAGTGCAATTCTCTGTTACTCATTTGAATAAAAACTGGTGATTCTGTGGGTCACTAGCATTAGTCACATTTGTTATAGCACTTCTTTTTTTGCCACTTAATTCCTCCATATGGAGCAGGCAAGACTGTTACTAATGGTTTATGTTTCTATTATCCACTAGGTCAGTTCTAACAAACTACATCTTAACTTACACCCTACTGAAAACCTGTATGTTTTCATAACAACCATGGCTGCTTTCTTTGTGGGAAGATGATAGAGAGGCTTGAATTTCTCTCTGGAAAAACGAGAGTTCTGAATGTATGCTCTAGAACTACTTCAGCAACTTAAGAAAATCTCAGAGACATTCAATTGTATTGTCATCTGCGAACAGTAAATTTTTGCAACAAGGACTGCGAGATTAAGTTCATGTTAATGAGCACCTTCTGGAAAAATGGTATGTTGTAGAAGCCATAGAAACACACTTAGAATCCCAACTGCCTTTTACAGACTCTGAACAATAATGAACAATAGTTTGTGTTACAAAGACTGATTTGGGGAAGCATTTCTATTAAGAAACATACATAAAACTTTTCAGTTTGTCTCCTGTAATTCTTTAAGTAAAGTGAATTTAGAATACTTACCTAACCATGCTGCTATAAGAACAGAATCAATTCCTTCTATGGGCTCACATATTCTAGCAACTACTGGATGTATTTGCTGTGACAGGTAGTACTGAGTATCAATAGAAAGATTGTCTTGCTTCTGCAACTGTTCTGGAGCATATGCTCGCTGGTTAGCACTGAGATCTGATCCATCCTACAACAGGAGACACATATGAAACAAAGTGTGAAAAAAGTAGAATTCACATTCAGTCTATACAAAGGATTATGCTTCGTATTTTATTAAGCATTATTTTTTAACCCAAAATTGTTACACAATCACTCTCTTTTGGTTGGTTTATTATGCATCCAATATAAATCCAGAAGTAGTAAAAAAAAACCCCACACTGCTGATGCTGGC
This sequence comes from Melopsittacus undulatus, assembly GCF_012275295.1. NCBI lineage: Eukaryota > Metazoa > Chordata > Aves > Psittaciformes > Psittaculidae > Melopsittacus > Melopsittacus undulatus. Next base: position 80,459,079 of record NC_047528.1, on the reverse strand, counting down.
ATCAACTAGCAAGTTCAAGAATGTAAATCCAGCTTGTATTATTGCAGCCTACACGTGCAAATCAGTAAGAGTAGACAGAGTAAACAGTCCCATCTGTCAATTCTGAAATGCACAATGAAAACACATTGTAACCATCAGCCCAGTTAAAAATACACGGAGGGCATGCATTTTGGATTCACTTTGTACTAAGCTAGCATTATCATTTTGCACAACAAGCAAATTCTAAGTCATGGGTATCAAAACTGTATCTGTTCACTAGGAAATTTATATTCTTTGATTCTATAAAGAAACAAATAGAATGAATGGTCAGAGAATGGACCAAAGCTGATGGGCAGGTGAATCAATTGGCAACAGTATTGATTTGAAAGAGCAAATTCTGAAATATTTGGAAATACTGAAAGAAACACATGTTGACATCTCAAGCCAAGAGAGGAACATCATTTAGGGATTAGAGCATATATTTCATTCTTCTCCAATTTGCAAGAGGAAGATAAGGAGAAAATAATTCAATTTGGGAATGCAATAATTAAACTGAAGACAGTATTCATGGAGGGATTAAGCATCAACTCTAAGTAGATGGTACTCTTCTGGAAAATGTACCTCAGTCTGTAGAATCGTATTCTCAGTACACAACTACACTAGGAAGTTTAATGTGTATCAATAATCTTAGAGCAGAACTTGAAGTATTTTAGCAAACATTCAGTAATAGAAGCAAACCTTAATGGGGATGGGGGAAAGAATACCACAGCTAGAATTTTGCTAAATACAGTCTCTTTGTTGCCTTTTTTTACAGGAAAAAAACACTAATGCTTTAACATGACACTTTTTTTCACCCCAGTTCAGATGAGCTACTGGCTTCAACAGGGTCAACAACCATGGTCTGAAAACCCATAAAGACAAACTGCAAGCCACTGGTCCCTCCTACTCCTTTCAGACAACTTAGTATTCAGAACAAAATTAATTTAGGACTATTCAGCTCATCCAGCTGCTTTGCAAAAATAATTACAATGCAATTCCTTCAGCTCCCTTCTTTCAACAAGTACATTCTTCTCGTGTATTGTGCCATTGCTCAGCCGTACCCATGGCCCAGCTCTCTTAAGTCTTGGCAGCTTTGACAGGCATAAGAGCTCTCGATCAAATAAAAGACAGTATCTTTCAGTTTTTAACAGTGAAGGAGCTGAAACAGTGGTCCACTACAGAAGTCATACTGTCAAATCCATCAGTTTGGTTGATCTAATCCAACCTACACCTTGTTTTTTAACAGCAAGTCCAAAGTGGAGTATGTATTTGTGAGAGAATGTTAAACATTTATAAGATAAACACCTGAAAACAGGAAATTTCTCAAATAACCCAGTCTATTCAAAGGAAGTACTGCCAGATCCAATGACTACAACAGGTTGAGACTGACCGTAACAACACTATTTAACCAGCACTATCCATTAGCTTGCCAAGAATGGTAGGTTCTTCACCACTAGAATTTTCTTCTCCTTAAAACAAAGACTGGATATTTTCCTTAAAAATAGGTTCTAGTTTCAGGCAGAAATTAATCCAGGGGAATTTTATTAGCCACCATATGCAAACAGTCAGACAAGTTGAGCTGATCATAGTAGTGCTTTCTTGCTTTATAAAACTAAATTAAGTACAGAAAACTGACTATTTTAAACTATAACATAATCTAATTATAAAAAAATACCAAAGCATTTTATTTCAGAAGTTGATCTGCTTTTCTTTGCCATCTCTCAAAACAATACTTGTTATTTAGCTAAAGAGATTTTTACCTGACAAATTATATACGACACTGTGTCTCCTGCCTTCACCTTTCGGCCTCCTTGAGAGTTTATCCACATGGCAACATGCACATGCGGCAAGCTTTTCTTGTCAGGATAATCCTGTGGATCTTTTGTCAATGCCTAAGAGATCAAAGGAGAAAACAGAAACATAACTATGAGAAAAGTATTTCACTTCAGTGATGGAGAACTCAGAACTTTAAAAGACAAGATTACATTGTAGCCATCTTCATCCATGTACTATTCACAAGTGTGTTTGCAACACAAAAAAAAAAGTAAGATGGAAAAAAATGTAATAACGGTATTTTCCAAACATTAAAGTCCAGGTACAGTCCTTCATACATTAATATCACAATAGTTCAAAATTTACAGACATAATGCAACCGATTTCAAATTAAACTATATTGAAGATTAAAACATTACTCATAATAAAAAAAATACAGCCAGAGATTACCCTCTCACCCCTGCATCAGTTCAGGTCATAAAGTCTATCTCTATATCAAGTAGTTAACTGTATTTAACAAACTCTGTAGCAAGAGGATACAACTGGATTTAACATTTCCATGCATCTCTTACTTCTGAGATTCCACAATGAGTTTTTCCTCTACATGAAACACTACATTTATATATTTAAACACATTCTTAGAAACAACTTATACACTTGACTTAATAGTAAAATACATTATTTTTTTTCAAAGTAGCAGAACAAAGAAACATTCAGCATTTAAAATGAAAATGTGTCCATGTATCTTTTATGGGACACTAAGTAGTACTGTAAATATCAGTGGGTTCTAATACTACAGCTTGGGTTTTTTTTTTAAGTTAACCATAAAAATCACTGATTTCTCTAAACACTAATATGACAACCTGAATACATTTCTGAATTGATTAACACAGTCTTACAGAGCCAAGAGATGTCCAGCTGGCAGAAGAAAGAGACTTTGGACGGAACAAATTTGGAACATCTCTATTAGAAGCACAAGAGAGGCATGGTAATAGCTGATTCATTAGTGAAAAACACCCCTGGCTGCGGGTGCTTCTGAAGTTAAATATATGGATTTCATTGAGGATTCATAAAAATAAACCAAAAGCACAATGCTGCTTGCTAAAACTCTTGTAGGTAAAGCAGAGTAGTTTACTTCTTGCTGTAGGAAAGTCTCGAATGAGATCCCAAAATTACTATTAGCTTTCTTCTACAGAGCTTTGAAGGGAAATAAACTAAGAATAGTATGTTTGATTTTTTTTTCTAGAAAATGGAACACTTGATTCTTTTCTATTGCATTCTTCAGTTACGTATTTTAAACCTAAAATATAAGATAACAATTTAGGAGAAAACTTCTGAAAGCATGCGCTATCATGTCATTCTTGAAGTGCACAATCAGTGAGTAAGAGAGCAGAATGGGATCAGACACAAAGCTGTTATTCCGAGGAAGCAAGACTAGCCTCCAGCCCCACAAGGTAATTTTTTGTTTCTTGCACCATACAATCTTTGCTGTATGTTCTATACTACTTAGTACCTAATAAAACTCCTCATACTTCATGGCATCAGAAGGATTAAAAGTATTTTTATCAAAAGTCACTATATTCAGGAACGCTGAAGCTTTTCTGAGGCAGAAAAGAGCTGAGAAATCATTTACCTTGTTTATTTCAAATTGATTTACGGGGATCTGGCCATTGGTCACATTTTCTCCAATTTCTATAAGCCGTCTTTGAATGTTTTCCACAATTATGTCTCGGGACTGATCAGAAAGAATCTGACCAATTATATAGCTGCAAAACCAGTCCAGAAATGAAGAAAAGCTTAAGACATACAAAGCAAAACCATCACAATAAACACAATCCTCTATTCCCCTGTATTACCTCTAAGAACTAAAGAGCCTAAGGATGAAGTCTGATGTAAAAACTTCCAAAATTTGCCAAGACATTTCATGATGTTTTATCTATTTACTTATTTTACTAAAAGCAAATTATTGGAAATGGTTCTAATGTTAAATAGTGATTTGGAACTGTTGAGTGCAACTGGTTTCTATTTTCTGCTCCTGTCTAATTTTGCCATTTATTATTCTGTAGCAGGTATCTTAAGATGAGGGAGAACATATCAAGTAAGCAAAGTCTTGCCTATTTCTGTAAATGTGGTTGGAAGATCTGCCAGCTGCAGAAGAGTTAGTCACTAAAGAACACTCTCAAACATTTGTATAGCTTTAATTACTAATACATTCCTAACTTGGAAAAATTTGCTTCTATTATGATGGATCTTTTCTTAGAAAATGCAAGTCTTAAGAACAGTAAGCAAGTGTGGAGTGTATTTTTACAGATGTAAAAAAGTATTCAATTCTGGATGCATTTGGACCACAATTTATTTAAGTTTTCAAGAGGCAGTACGCAATATAAGTTGAGTCAGACCCCAGATGACCACCTCTCCACCCACCCCATTTTTCTTTCTACAGTGATAAACATATTATTTCTATTGAATTTAAGCATGAAAATGCCCTGTGCAATGATAACTAATAAATCATCAATCCAGTATCCACCATAATGAAGTATCAGAAGAATTTCATTTAAGAAATTGAAGAAAAACAGTTTTGGGGGAAGGGATCATCAGCTCAGCCTGTACCCAATGCACTTCCAGCTTTATTAGGAGATGGTGAAAGAGCTGACCACCAGCGTCTTTAACTACCTTCAAGAAAACCCAACTGACCTAACTGACCTATGACTCCAAATGCTTATAGCACTCCAAATGTTTACAGCACCTACCATTTTCACAAGATGTCACCTGTTAAACTGCCTATACAAAATTGTGACAACTCAAATGCCCAGCTTCCACAGAATATGCAAAAACAGTGAAATTAGAGACATTTGGACTGGAACAAGTACACTTACCAATGCTGAAATCCACTGTTCACCATCTCCTACAAAAACCAGTTAAGATGCTCTGACACTGATGTTACCTACCAGTCTGCACTGTTCAGGAAACAGGCATGTGAAATCAAAGGTTTATAAAGCCTGTATTGTTTAAAACAGAACACCAAGGATAATGCCACAGAAAAACTCACTTTCCAGTCTCTTTTGCGAGATCACACCAGTCTCTTCGGACTATATCCAGTCCCTTCAGCTCTTGTTTAGTTACGTATTTCCCATCTCCTGTTGGTTCCACAGTCAGAGCGGCGTATTTCTTCTTCTTTAACAGTAGCAAGGACTTAAAGACTCCATCAATATCAATTTCCAACAGTTTATAGAGCTTGTTCACTTCACTTTTGACCTGCAAATGCACCATGAAAACCAAATGCAGCACCATAATAACTACAGAAAATTTCAACTTCCATCTAGAAGCCTATTATTCTTAAGCTTTAAAACAAGTAACATTACACACTTTGTGTTTGCATATATATTTTAAAGACTGCTGAGCTATCATTACTTGTGAAATTAAGTTCACAATAGTAACTATAAGCTACTATTAAAATTAAGGTTTACCCACTGGCTTCTTCAGGATTTATAGCTTGGTATATCTAACACCCTAACATAATTAAGCAGGGCAGAGAAGTATGGAACTGAACGTGACCTTGCAGATAACTCACTCCAGCCTGTTTCACTAGGGCAGCTACTCTATCTAGCCTCTCACATAAATTAAGCAAACAAGGGTTTACAAAGTAAGGATCCACTTTCTAGAAAAAGATAAGAGATGGTCTCTTAAAATATGGAAACTGCTTTATAAAAAATATTTAAGTATTTATTTATACTCTTCCCCACAATATGCCTACTTTTTCTATAGCACCTCAGCAAGAGGAAATGGTGCCATTTTTCTACACACATGCTATGTCTTATCCACATACAAAAGCTTGAAATTGCACTTGATATGTTGTCTTAATATAGCACTGAATATCAAGTGGCTCCACATCTTGCCTCTAAGAAGACAGAAATGCAATAGCTCAGAACAGCATGGACCTTCAATAACAAACTTGGGTTCCATTACACATTCACCCATTTACTGGCTCCCCTAAAAAGTTTCCCACTTGCATTTTTCTTTCTTCATACATTTTCACTTTACTTTCTTCAACAGAGTATCTGCACATCAATGCTCAGACATCCTGTTCTGTCTTCACCTGTTCTACCCTGCACTTCTCTCCTCTACAGCTTGCTTTCCTTCTTGGTTTTCAGTATCTCCCTATCAACTCTTACTCCATTATTTCCAGTTGTCTTGTCAAAGTCCACCAGTTATGAACTATACTTTTTTCATGCCTCACATATGTTTTATACAAAGTAAAGTTTCTCTACCATCTAGCACACACCCTCACTATGACAGGAACAGTACTTTCAGCATAAAATCTTACTGGTCATATATCTGAATTTGGGCACACATTACCAGTTTTAACCAAAACTCTCTTTACAAATTTTCCATGTATATGTATACACACATATATCTGTGTGTATTTATTTTTTCTAACTTAGATCTCAATTTTTCCTACTGCAGGAACTCTTACAACTTTTAATACTCCTGGGCTATCCTTTAGAGTTTCATATCCCTTGTATAATTTTAAGTTGTGAAGGGACATCATGAAGCTAAACCATTTTATCAAGAGCTTCATGTGTTGCTCATTAAAGCAAAGTAGTCTACGATTTTTTCTGCCTTTTAAGTATTTCCAATTATTTTTTTTACATCACACTAATCAAGTACTTAAAAACCAGCAACAGTGAAGTACTGAATGCACTGGCAAATCTGATTCATAAGAAAGCACAGAAAAATGAAGAAACTTATGAAATTCTGATGAGTAACAACTGAAAGGAGTGAGAATATAAACAATGAGGAGGTTAATGGTAGGAGTGAACACAACCAGAAATCTGTGAGACAAAGCATTAGATGGGGAAAACAGAAAGACCATGAGAGAATTTTCTACAACAGAAAACCAAAATTAATCTCTCAGAGGAATACTTCATCACTGAAGTCAACCTATACATTCACACTTTATATCAGAACAGGGGTACATATGCTAACTGCTCTCAGAGTAATTGTTTGCATTAAAACTGCGTGTCTTCCATACAGTCTGCATTAAAACAAAAATATAATGAATGTAATGTAAATATTCCTCATCTCTGAACATGATTTTTTGAAAGAAATTATTAAGCAATACAACATTGACATTTCTTTAGAGCATTCCTTTTCAACAGATACAATTCTCCACTGTTAACATTTTTATATGAATTATGCAAAATGAGGAAAACTTATATTAATAGAAGTGCTTGCAAAAAAAGTCACTATCACTTTCTGGAGTAATAAACAAACAAGAAACATGTGAAATAAGAAACACAAAAAACACTTCTGCCACAGAAAAAATACTGAGAGCCACAACTTTCACGATTGCATTGCTAAGTTTGAGAGTGCGCTCACTTACAGACGTAAGTGTATTCACTTTTAAAATCAAGTACATGATATGAAAACTTTAATCAAAATGTGTCTGGTAAAAAAAAAAAAAAACAACAAGCAAACAAAAAGGAAAAAAAAAACCCAAAGCAAAACAAAAAACAAACCTAAAAAAACCCCAAAAAATCCCAACAACCCAAAAACCCCTAAACCAATGACAAATCAACCCAAACCAAAGAATCAAAAAAACTGAAACAAACAACTGATACAAGTTACAGAAGTAATTAGGTTAAACTCAGATTTCACTCTTAAGAAGGTGACAATTTCAAAAACCTACCTGTTTTCTCAATAAACCTGAATCAAAGCCAGAAGTATTTAACCTATTATGATGATCCTGTCAGCCTTTATAAAAACTATGATTAACTGTTCCACTACAACATTTAGCAACATATGGGAGTATGGGGATAAAAAACAAACTAGAATGAAACCACACACAAACACATTGAGTGGGGCTAAACTTTCTTATACTATGCTGTATATAACACATAAAAGTATATATAGTCTTGTACAGGAAAGAAAAGAGAGACTGCACCAGCCCTCTTACTACTCCGTTATGACATCACAATATTAATTGTTTTTCCATCCTCCTGTGACGCACGTCTCAAAGTACCAACTTAGCATAAAGGCATAAAAACTTCCCCAAAATCACTCTTACCTTACAATTACATGACTTTTGTTTAACATTATAAAAATCCCTCAACGTTTTCTTTAGCTTCCATAGCGCTAATTTTCATCACAATTTCTTCCATCTTGCAAAAACAACTCATCTTTTTTAAGTGTTCTAAAACATTTTCATTTCCACAATTTCACAGAGCCACAAAATTTCCACATCATCAACTGCCAACTGCTAATCAGAGATCTCTTCCATATCTAATACACCTTGGAAATTAATATTTTAAATTAATAATTTCCATTTATTTTATTATTAATTTATCACTGGAAATCTGATGGCACATAGAATGTAACACATACAACATACCTAAACCAAACTGACAGATACCTTTCATGTCAAATCAAAAATCATTAAAATCTAAATTGTGTTCACACAGTAAATGGAACTAGCGTGGAAGAATTGTACCTTACGTTTTGACTGCAGATAAGCGTCCTTGTAATTTAGGATTAGTAAAAAAGCTCATTATATGATGAAAGTGTCATTCAATTTAACCAATTTTAAACAAGCACAAAGCAGCTACACATGAAGACAGGTGATTCTGAACTTTTACTACTCCATAATGTCCACACATCGTCAAGTTCTTCCTTATGGCTTATTCTCTGCTTATGCCATGGAGTCCTCACTTCATATCATCTGTGTTACAGCACAGACATGTAGGAAAGCTTTAAAATGAAAGAATTCCTTACCTTGTTCCCCAATTTGAAGACCTCATCCAAATTGGTGCTATTAGTGTTTATCATAATGGAATCTGTGTCTCCATAAATCACTTCAAGGTTCATCTAAATGAAACAAATTGCTTTCAAAAACAAAACAGTACCACTCCATCTTTTCAAAGTTTCAACTAGTTTTCAAGATTCAAAAATATCATTATCTGTATATTATCCCTTAAATATGAAAAGCAGAAAAATATTTTTACTGAGAATTCTGTACATTTCATTAAGACGTATTTGAATGTAAAGAAACTTAAACCACTGATTTTTTTTTAAATCACCACTCAGTTGTGTACATAATATATAAGTAGTTAAAATTTTATTAGTGCTAGAAAAATAAGTCAGTGAACGAGTCCAATCTTGAGAAACAGCAGGAACTCTAATCAGAAATAACTTTAGACTGCTAGGACACAAAAAGATCACTTAGACTCAGAGACTGCTGGACAAAGTCAGACTATTCAGATAAGGCACTTAGCCAGCGAGCTTGAAAGATAATACAAATATCAGGTGTCCTATTCCAGCTCTAGCCATCACAGTGTTATTACAAAAAAGTCATTCTAGATTTAAGAAAAAAAAAATCCCAAACCTGAATACTCTATCTAGTGAAAGTATTGGCTAGTGGATACAGTAACTGCGAACACCACAGTACTGTCCAGACTAGGCTGCTCTTCTTACACTTCTTCAGCTTATGCATGTGGGTTCATATTTCTATCTTCCCACTCCCATCTTTTTTCTTTTGCTGTAATCTAAACTTAATTACCTGTGTTACTCCTCCCCTGGGCAGCAGATCTTTCAGGGAACAAGGCATTCATTTTGGATAAGGATCTAGCTACTGTGACCCAAAAGTTTTGTATCCTCGAGTTGAACTACTGAATATCTACACCTGGACATGAACACAAACACCTACTTGATTCCTTCTGACTGATGCTATCCTTCCCATCATTTCTCATTCTGATCCTTGCAGCAATTCAAACACCCTACTTGGAAAACGTGTTCAAACACCAACCAGACTGCCATAACACTCTATGATAATGCAGAAAAAAATCCAGACAAATGGAGGAGCATGACAAAGCCTGAGGTGCATATGAAAGGCATAGCGAGGAAAAAGGTGAAAAGAAGCATTGTCAATACCAGCAAACATCACAAAAAAATGGGTAGATGCATCCAGTTACATAATATTAACTTGAAAAAATGAAAACCTGATGTCTTCAATGGTGGAAAAATCAAGGCAGCTGCAAAAACTGCAGCATGGCTATGTCCATGTTAAATTCTACAGTCAAAAAATCACCCTGTGGCAGAGTTTAAAGCATGCCAAAAATAAACTGTATTAAACACTAGAACACATGGTGTAACGGGTCTGTGAGTAAACTCTAATTAGCACTGTTGCTAATTTGCTTGAAACAGTCACACATAGGCTTCAAACAGGGGCCAGATCATATCTGTGGTAGGAAAAGAAAAAAGCTATAATCCATTATGAAGGATTACATTTGTAAACCAGGCATCCCAAGAAGTGATTCCAGGTCTGTTTGGGTTACAGTTCCCCTAGAATAAAAAAATTCACCAGGTGTGCTCTTTAAGGGTTGTTTTTTAATGAAAAAACTCAGCATTACCTTTTGCACCATCTCCTTGGTATGCAACAAAATCTGAAATTACAAAAAAAAAATTCAAAGATTAGTGTATGATATAATTACAAGCTAGCAATGCAAACATATCCATTAGGTTGCTAAGTCCAAATGCTCTCACCTTTCAAAACAAAGCAAATCACCTCTCTCCTGGCAACACACAGTCACCTCAATACTCCTATTACACGAGTAAATTCTCATCTGACCTTGTATTAACGCTATTATTAACTCCCCTAAAACAAGATTAAAACAAATCTCAAAATTGCATGGGCACACACATATTTTACCTTAGGAGAAAAAGAACACTGAAACAAATGCTCAAGTAAAACCTGATCAGAAAGTGACGGAATTAAGCCTCTTTCAGTAATTTAGGTCAGTTGCCTCCTTCACACCCGTCAGCTTATCTCCTGAAGTCACTGAGTCTTTTCCCCAAAACATCCTATTCAGTACAGCCTTGATGGTGCTCACTTAACAAGAATCCAGTCAAAAGATTGATTACCCTTGTCATGATCTCAGAATGGGTCATCAAAAAGCAAATTCCTTAATGAAACTAAGTGGGACAAGGAGCTGGGATAGAGATGGGATACAGATGTTGAATCAGTGGGCAAATACATGTGTAGCCACGTTTGTTCCTCAGCCAAGAATGCACCCCAAGTCCCCCAAATACTCTGAACAGCAATTCCCTGAACCTTAGAAATACCTATAGAGACCTCACATGAGTAGGCTACTGTTTCCATCTCTAACACTGGTGAGCACAGTGGAGAGGGGTTGAAGAGTCTATCATCTGAAGCCACATATATAGTTGTAGCACAGAAATGTCAAAACAGAATTAGCCTGTTGAACAAAATGTGTACCTGTTGCAGCAGGAAGGGATTGGTGAGTTAACACAGCTGCATATGAACCAGCATCTGGTCCACTCCTTCAGTCACCTGACCCCATTTCCACCGTATTCCCTACTTCCTATTTCAACAGGATTCCGGTGCTCTGACACGCAGCTCCAGATTCCACCTGGATTCCACCCAGTTCCTTGGTTTCAGTTCTTTTCCATCCCCACTCAGGATAAATCTCAGGTTGTTTTTCTTTTTTTTTTAGCTAATCCTGATACTCACATATAGTTATACTTTTAATTTTCTTAAATTAGGATTACAAAGTAAAGGATTACTTTGAATCACTTGTTACAGCAATGATAGATCAGTCTATTACGTGAATCTGACCAGTGTGGCACTCTAGCTTTAAAGACAGGCAACACACTATTTTAACAGGTTATATTAAATTTAGTAACTTGGTCTAAATTTTATTACTTTTCATACATCAAATAGCCGTGTTTGCCAAAAAGGCAGAACCATGACTTATAGTCAAGAAGTCTACAACAGGGAGGTTAGCAGTAGAAATTAGCAGGGATGAGGAAAGACAAAGGAAAAACAGGGAAAAGCTGCCCATGCTCAGTGGGAATAAGACCATTATGGGAAACCTTATGACCTTCATAAGGCCAAGGAGCTTAAGAATCAATCCAAGAGTCTTGACTAATGCAATACTAATTATTGCTGTTGCAGCAGGCAATTCTGAATTGAAGGCGAAATGTCCACCTCTTCATAACAGTACATGAACAGGATGACAACACTGCCATTCCTTCAATATGAACTGCTTCTTTAATATTTCTGAACCTTTAAACAACCACAGTGATGAACATTGAGGTATGATGCTCCATTATGCTTTTTCAGTCTGTTTTAAATTATGCACCACAGAATTTTGCACCAAAAGCATTCCAAGTTTCACAACTTTTGTCTCTGTAAACATAATATTCTGTTTCAACATGCTCTCTCAAAGTACAAAGACATGAACTAAGCAAACACAATATAGCATTCCCTTCAAGGCACTTAAGGAAAGCCTAGGTTCCAAACCACAGCTGACTCATAATGAATGTGAATTCTTGTCAAGGTTATTCCCCGAACACATATGTCTACCTATGGATTTATACTCTCTGAGTCAAGTTCAAAACATCCAGTTAGTTTAAAGACCATCCACTGATGCTACACACTGGGTACTTGAACAGTGCAATGCCTGAACTCTGTTGAAGTCTCAAACTGCAAAAAATTCAGCTGGCCTCTATCTCTTATGTAGACAAAGAAGAACATGGTGAAATGGTGCATCTTAACTACAGATTCACTCTAGGCTGTATGTGCTCAGATGCACCCAATTCCATTTTAATCAGAAGCTTAAAAAAGATATTCCACTCCTATTCATCTCCTAGTGAGCGATTCAAATGGCACCAACCCACCATTTTTCCATGGGGTTTTAAAATTATTCTAAAGACACATATTCCTGGTACATGACATTAAATTTCATACACAGTAATCAGAATTCAGCTTATTAACAACCCCCCTTTCTCTCATTTATTAGCTAACTCCTAGAGAGAAAGGTTATACCTTTCCCTTAGTACTCCAAAAGCAAACAGGAGTCCCTGAAACAAAACACTGGACAGAGAAATTAAGAGTTTACATATAAAAGAGAAAAAGGCCTACCATTTTTTTCCCTTGATTATCTGTGGCATTTTCTACTTCATTCTCTGAAATAATGTTATCTAATAATATTTAGAAAGATAACACTATTTTTTGTTAAAATAAGATTACTCCCCACTAAATATATATATATATATAAATATATATTCAGCCGTGCAAAGACCATTTCTCAGTTGTCTCTGAGGACACCAGTGGATGGAGGCAATAAGAAGGTCACAGACAAGTTAGCTTAATCAAGTGACTGGCATATGCTAGTGCTACCTATTCTGACAGGAGATCACTTGTAAGTGCCAACAGCTACAAAACAGAGGGTTATAAAGGCTTGCTAAATTCATTAATAAGGCAGTCGGTAGTTATCTGATTTCACAGCAACACCTGCATATTTATCTTCTCATTACCAATTGGATGATGAATTTTTTTCAAGCACATTTCAAAAATCTGCCAACTTCAAGTGTAGAAAAAAAAATAAACTTTGTAGTTAATTTTTCCCTTAACAAAGTACAGCTGTTGAGAATAATTGTTCAAGATCTTACCCTGTAATGTCAACTGCAGCAGAACAAAGAGTATTTAATTAGCAAATCTATCCAGTAATTCAACACCTATTATATAAAATGCCTTCGTGATTTTATTCAGGATAATTTGCTAAGAGGGTTATTACTGACATTCAGATGAAATTTAAAATTCCTACGCAAGTCGAGTCATAATAGCAGTAATGATCCCCCCAATCAGGAGATACTGTGTCACACAAGGTTCTTTTGCAATGCAGCAGCCGATTTCCTGACTTCTTAATTCCTGGGCTCAGCTCAGTGAGAGCCCTTCATGCCAATATTTCAGTCAGCAATACATCCTTAATGGGACTCTATTAAAATACCTAGAATAAAAATGACTTTTTTCTTTTTTTTTTGGTTAAGAAGAATGACAGCACTGCTATCATATCAATCATTCGTAGTTTCTCAGAAATGCAGAGCAAAGAAGGGAGGTTTACAGTGAGGCTGGGAAGACAGAAGAAAGAGGGAAGAGAATAGGAAAATTGTTACTCTGTAGTTTCCTTTTGCAAATAATACTGCACTGCTCATGAGAGCTGGATTGTCTCCTATTGCAGGCAATCCAAGTAGGAAGAATTAATTGCCTGGCAACCCATCTGTACAGCCATGCCCCTTCCCCCCCAGCAAATATATACTTCTAAAAACCTGTGAACTTCTCAGCAGAGTGAACATCTGTGAAATTCTATTTTAACTTTTTTTCTGGTGAAAGCAAGACAAGCAACACACATTCTCTTACCATGGACTGCGAGGTGATACAAACTGAAAGACTGTAATTGCAGACATGCAATCTAACTGCAAAATCCCCTGTCCTAATTCTGCTCCAACTAATTACTTAATTAAATGAGGATGTGATTTAAGAAAGAGATTAATTATAAAAAAATAAGCATACAAAGAACACATTTACTATTATCCATTACATCAAGTATTTCTAAAAGTTCTATACTTAAAACCCACTAAAGAATACCTTCCAATGAGAGATGCTGATGAGAAAACAAGCAAGGACATCCCAGTTAAAAAACAATGGGATAAGGCACAAAACTAACACGCTGGAGCAAAGATTTCTCCTGAAGACACACAGATCTTCTGTAGATTCCCTGGCTGCAGACATGAAGAACAGAAATGGACACTTAAGACCAGACTGAAAAGACTGATCAGAATGATGACAGAAACATTGCATCAAAGATGCATACAAAGAAACCCCAAATCCAAATCACTTATGCATTCACTTTGTACAAGGAGAAAAACTAACACTGCTTAGGGCCTTGGCAAAAACTATATTTTTGAAGACTACCCGTTTTCCACCTCAGCTGTTTACTTTGGCAATTATATAGTAAGAAAATAATTCTTTAGCAATTCATATTAGCTAGTCCTTCCTGTGATGCAGAGGAATAAATGGGCAGGAAGAACCGTGTTCTGGTATGTAACACCATTCACGAATCTACAGAAGTATTTCTGAACCTCTGCATTTTTTTGCAACCTATTCCTTAGCTCTGCTCATATTCTGTGGTAAGTACCTCTAGCACTGCCAGCCACAGGATGCTGCAAAAAGATTTTATTAAGGAGGATTTTCAAGAAAGGTTTCTGTCACTGGACAAAAAGTCATATATATGCCATAAGCAAAAGTGAAAGAAAGATGGAAGCCTTGTTTGCCACAGTGAATGAAGCATCATAATGCAGCCTTTCTATTAGACAATGGGACTTGATTTAGAGAAATTCAAGTGACTGGATTCAAGTAGTTAATAAATAAGTTTGTTTCAAAGAGCATTTACTGAGTATCTGCTGTAGTCAGAAATGCACCCCACTGCCAAAATTTTCCATTCTATTTTTTTTCCCAGAAACGCTGGAATTAACTGTCCATATTCCACCCAACAAAGCTGACAGACATTAATACAATTTTGACAGATGCCGTGTATAAAACCAGTATTGGATGGTGCACCAAAATCAAAGGGAGAATGGGTCCAAAGGCTGACGCAATGTACACAAAGATCCAGTAACACGTTTGCATATCAACAAAAGGTAGTATCTCCTGCCTCTCAAACAACAAAAGCACAAAAAGGCAGCAACAGAAACATGCTGAACAACAAAGATTATGTGTACCTTTGACACATTTTGACAAGGAACACAAAGATGACAGTAAAACACTGAAGATGACGATATGAATCAAATTACAATTTGAAGGCAATGTTCCCTTGGTGCCAGAAAGAATACCTTTAAAATTCTACAGTATCTCTATTTCAAGTATTTGCGGTGAGTTTTGCTGAAGAGAACAGGAAAACCAGAATTAATTCCTTACTACACTCCACAATTATTAGTTATTCTGCATAGTATATTACAAACTATGCCATACTACAGCAAATTTCACCTGTTTTTGAAAGGATTCTTTTGGCATTAGGGTAAAAGAAAAGACAACGAAACATGCTCCTACAGCTTTGGACTAAAGTAAAAAAAAAAAACCAACAACAACCAAAACCAACCAACCAAAACCCAAAACAGATCAAAACCCAAAACCCAACAACCAGAAAATAAACCCACAACACATAAAAAAACCCCTCCTGTGTTGGAAATTCATTTAAAATCTTGGAAATGGAAAAATGTGAGTGCTCAGCAATGAGTTGAATATCCAAGTGCAGAGAAGGTAACTGACCCAGTTCTGATCCCACTTCATGTTCCCAGAAACAATAATACAATGTCTGGGTTGATAACTAGCTATGAAAGACACCTGTATGCCATCGGCATCTCCTGACCCTCCTGAGTCTGCAATGCTCCTTCCAGAGAAGCCAAACACCAGAACTAGTAACAGTTCCTAGAAAAGCACTGGGGTTCACAGTCCACTCACAGAACCATTTCCTTTCTGACCAACTCATTCAAAACTGAAAACCTGAAACAAATGAAGGAGCAGAGAATTTTTTTTCCTGTTTCACTCCTTGAAAAAACGACATTAGCAACACCTAAACCCCCTTGAAGAACATGGCACTCAAGCCAATTTCAGCTCATTAACTCTTATGAATATTTTTTTATTTAAATCCATTAAATAAATCTATGCTTGATGAACATTTTGTACTTAACTGTAAGATGCACAGGTAGCTTTGCTTAATAAGACAACCTTTTGTGCATTTCAAGTACACTGCAACTACATCAAAAGCTAACCGTATCACAAACCACAAGTAAAAACACTTCTAATAAGCAAGAATATGACAAGCATCATTTACCATTTCCTAATAAAACCAAAACATGTGTTAAGTTATTCAATATTTAAATGCATACAGATGAGTATATCCGCCTTAGAGAAAACACCGGCATTTGTTTCAGTGAAATGAACAAACATTTAGACAGGAAAGCTTTATTTTGCTTTGTTTCCTGAATTGAACTGGTCTAACACGATCAGCAAAACAGAATCTGTCTTTCGCTAAGGAAAAAATTAAGATTACGAGACCAATAAATAATTAACAGTTGTGGCTGTTCAGCCTGGAGAAGGCTGCATGAAGACCTCATAGCAGCCTTCCAGTATCTGAAGGGGGACTACAGGGATGCTGGGAAGGACTCTTCATTAGAGACTGTAGTGACAGGACAAGGGGTAATGGATTAAAACTTAAACAGGGGAAGTTTAGACTGGATATAAGGAAGAACTTCTTTACCGTGAGGGTGGTGAGGCACTGGAATGGGCAGCCTGTTCCAATGCCTGAACACTCTCTCTGTGAGGAAATTTTTCCTAATGTCCGATCTAACCTTCCCCTGGTGCAGCTTGAGGCCGTTACCTCTTGTCCTATTGCTTGTTACCTGGGAGAACAGACCAACCCCTACCTCTTCCCGTCCTCCTTTCAGGTAGGTGTAGAGAGTGATAAGGTCCACCCTGAGCCTTCTCTTCTCCAGACTAAACACCCCCAGGTCCCTCAGCCGTTCCTCATCAGACTTGTGCTCTAGGCCCTTCATCAACTTTGCTGCCCTTTTCTGGACCTGCTCCAGCAAGTCAATGTCTTTCTTGCAGTGAACTACTGTCTTATCTCTCTGGTAAATTACTATCATAGCCGTATAACTAGAAGTTCCAGAGAAATCAGGGAGTAGGTCTCAGAATCAACAGAAAAAAAAATAAAAATAAAACCCATGACTTACAAGTCCTTAAGGCTCTGCTCCCTTATCTCCCAACAGTTAAAGAAGATTTCATTACAGAAAAAGGGTGTACCCTATGAAAGGCCCTTTAAGGAAGTAAGAGTATGGCGTTGGCAGGAAGCAAACCAGGATTACCTTCCTAAGGTTCTCCTGGTCAGCATCTTTTACCTAATAAGGACAACTTGTACATCTGGAGAAAACAGAATGCCTGGGGGAAAACAAGCAAATCCTGAAAGAGAAAAACAGATGCAGAAAATACTTGCTACCTGATGCATATACTTAAGAGGAAAAGGACTTCTGAAAAACACAGCCTTTTTCTTGAAGAGCCATAGGCATTTTGCAATAGGTATACTGAACAGAGCAAGGCAACCTTTTTCTAGACACAAGTATATTCACTGAAAATGATCCTGAAATTTTAGAGGAGATGAGAGGACATGCTAGTCTTGGAAATGAATAGATTGTGTGTGAACATTGTGTCCATCAAAAAATCTAAGTAAGTGGTTTGAACTGCTTTAAAACTAAACTGTTCTTTCATCACGACTAAGTGGTTGTCTATCAAAGCAACATCTATTCAAATTCAGAAAGTATTTTAGCCTCCAATTACCCTCCAAAGAAAGTTCTTTTACCTAATTTCTTAAATGTCATGCAAGATTTTCATAAACCATATAATTTTGTTTCATTAGATTAGATGTATTTAGACAACATGACAGTTGCTTTTATCAAGTTAACAATGCTCATTCATCCTCCTCAGTTGTACAGCTGGTGTCTGCAGCAGGGTATTGGTTTTTATGTTCATGGACCTCCCTTTGAGGATCAAGAATTGCTTGGACAAAGCAGGATCCACCTGACTACATGGGGCAAAATGATCTGTGCCAACAGGCTGCCTGGCCTGGTAAGGAGAGCTTTTAAGCCAGGACTGATGGGGACAGGAGTGCATGTCCTTGAGGAAGCTGCAAACCACGATGGGAAGCAAAGGATGGGGCATGATGTGAACAGCAAGGACCTTGTAATCAAGAGCACAGGGCTGAAAGGGACCCTCTTCAAGTGTATCCAGGCAAATAAGGGAATGCCAACAGGACAGTGTTACAGAGAAAGCTCTCACACTTTTTCAGTGCCTCAGCAGGACTGGATGCCTCTCTGAAGGGCCTGTACATTAATGCACACAGCATGGGGAACAGAGAGGAAGAATTAGAATTCTGCATGCAGTTGAAGGGCTATGACTTCCCTGGAATTGTGGAAACATGGTGGAAAGCATGATGATGACAGGAGGTTCCTGAGGACTGGAAAAAAGCAAACGTCAAAGCTATCCTAAAATCACAGAATCATAGAATACTTAGGGTTGGAAAGGACCTTAAGATCATACACTTCCAACCCCCCTGCCATGGGCAGGGACACCTCACACTAAACCGTATCACCCAAGGCTCTGTCCAACCTGGCCTTGAACACTGCCAGGGATGGAGCATTCACTACCTCCCTGGGCAACCCATTCCAGTACCTCACCACCCTAACAGGAAAGAATTTCTTCCTTAGATCCAATCTAAACTTCCCCTGTTTAAGTTTCAACCCGTTACCCCTTGTCCTATCACTACAGTCCCTAATGAATAGTCCCTCCCCAGCATCCCTATAGTATAGGCCCCCTTCAGATACTGGAAGGCTGCTATGAGGTCTCCATGCAGCCTTCTCTTCTCCACGCTGAACAGCCCCAACTTTCTCAGCCTGTCTTCATATGGAAGATGCTCCAGTCCCCTGATCATCCTCATGGCCCTCCTCTGGACTTGTTCCAACAGTTCCATGTCCTTCTTATGTTAAGGACACCAGAATTGCACATAATATTCCAAGTGAGGTTTCACAAGAGCAAGAGTAGAGGGGCAGGATCACCTCCTTTGACCTGCTGGTCACACTTCTTTTGATGCAGCCCAGGATACGGTTGGCTTTCTGGGCTGCGAGAGCACACTGAAGCCAGCTCATGTTAAGTTTCTCACTGACCAAGACCCCCAAGTCCTTCTCCTCAGGGCTGCTCTGAATCTCTTCTCTGCCCAACCTGTAGCTGTGCCTGGGATTGCTCCAACCCAGGTGTAGGATCTTGCACTTGTCATGGTTAAACTTCATGAGGTTGGCATCAGCCCACCCCACAAGTGTGTCAAGGTCCCTCTGGATGGCATTCCTTCCCTCTAGCGTATCAACAGAACCACACAGCTTGGTGTCATCAGCAAGCCTGCTGAGGGCACACTCAGTTCCATTGTCCATGTCAGCGACAAAGGTGTTAAAGACTGGTCCCAACACCGATCCCTGAGGGACACCACTTGTTACTGGTCTCCAGCTGGACACTGAGCCATTGACCACAACTTTTTGAGTGCGACCATCCAGCCAGTTCTTTAGCCACTGAGTGGTCCACCCATCAAACTGATGTCTCTCCAATTTAGAGACAAGGATGTCATGTGGGACAGTGTCGAACACTTTGCACAAGTCCAGGTAGATGACGTCAACTGCTCCACCCCTGTCCATCAGTTCTGTAGCCCCATCATAGAAGGCCACCAAATTGGTCAGGCAGAATTTCCCCTTAGTGAAGCCATGCTGGCTGTCACCAGGCACCTTGTTTTTCATGTGCCCTATGGGCAACTAGATTGGAAACTGCAGGGAACCAGAGGCTGGTCAGCCTCACCTGTAGCCCTGGGAAAAGGTGATGGAGCAACTATTTGTGGAAACAATAGTTTTCCAAACACACACAGCACAAGCAGGAGCTTGGCATTTTTTGGTGTGGATTTCGAAAGGGGAAATCACATTTCATCAAGCTGGTAGCTTTCTGTGAAGAGATGAACAGCCTGCTGGACAAGGGGACAGCAGTTGTTTATTTCAACCATAGTATAGCTTTCAACACTGTCTACCATAGTATCCTCAAATTAGATCTGTCCTGTATATTCAGTTTCCTAACTATACTGGATGTTCAGGTTTCCACTGAGCTACTCAAATGCAAAAGATGAGAGATCAGGTGCAATAAATGCCCAAAGGATTCACAACTGTATCTAAAAAGCAAAGCATATGGTGAAAGAAAGTCCTGTTAGGATTGCCCAAACATCACACAGAAGCATATACACATAGTGCTGGAAACCAGGAAAACTGTTGCTGCAACTAGAGAAACCTTAGTCTTTGACATGGTGCCACCTTTCCTGGCTACAACAGACAACTGAAAGAATTTCAAAAATTCTTCCAATTCCAAAGAATGATGAAACCTGAATTAAATGAGCACTTGTAACAAATGAAGATTTTTATCAAGGTATCCCTGCAGGACTAATTAGCTACCAGTGCTCAAGTCTCGGAAACTCATAACTACGTTTGGTACT
The DNA here is from genome assembly GCF_012275295.1 of Melopsittacus undulatus. NCBI lineage: Eukaryota > Metazoa > Chordata > Aves > Psittaciformes > Psittaculidae > Melopsittacus > Melopsittacus undulatus. Next base: position 80,438,359 of record NC_047528.1, on the reverse strand, counting down.
GATCAATGTAGTGAAAAAGTGGAAGCAGGGCAGGTGCCTTCTCCAATACGTCCAAACACAGGCAATGTATTGATGTGGCTCCTACACAGTTTCTTCAGAATAGCTTTTGTAGCAGCTCTTAGCTGCCTTCTAAGGTGGTATCAGGGAAAGAAAACCTTTCCTGCATCTAGGAAGCAGGAATCCCTAGGCAGGACCTAGCCATTGCTCCAAGAATGTGAAAAGATGAGGAAAATGCACAGTTAATAGCATGAAGTCTCGGTCAGAGTTCCACTTTGTCCAGAGCGATCTCTGTACAGCACTTGATGAAACTGGCTTGGACACAGATGGAAAATGCTCTAGAGAGTCTGCCAGAGCCAGACACAGTCTTTTTAGATCCTCTCTTCAAAATGAGCTTCCTGAATACTCTATATATGTCTGAGAAAGCAGTGAAGATGGAGCTCCTCAAGACATAAATGACCCAAAAAAACCCCCGAAGTGAGCATTTACAAAGCATGTCAGAAAAAAAAACCTACTGGCCTACCAGACAATTATAAGATGTGTGGTTAATTTCTGCCATACACTTAAGATCTCAATGTAGAAATAAGAATATATTTAAAAAACCCACCTCATTTAAGGTTTTAAGCTATTTTTAAAACTAAATACAAAAAGAAAATTACTAGTTAACAATCCTAAATTGCTTGTTAAATAGGACTTGCAAGTGTAAGTCAGGAATAGGAACTGTAGGGTGGTCTGGGGCAACTTCACCTTCCAGACCTTTCCTATGAGGACATACAAGAAAAAAGAGCCCATATCAATGGAGACTGTTGCCTATCCACAGACATCCACAATAATCTAGATATTAGAAACACTTTAAGAAGCTAAGAATGGAACACATTTGATGTCATGGAGCTTCCATAGAGACTGAAACATGCTCCATGACACAATTTTGTGAGTACTCCTGTTGAGAACTGGAGAACATGAACTTCATGCAAAAGCATATTCCCAAAAGGGATCACCTTATTATTAGCCTTTAAGATTTCAGCAGTCAATGGTCAATTGGTCAATTACCTGAAAATGCAACCTAGGGCATTTTTAATACCCTTTGTAGCCTGCCTCTTAACCAAGGACACTTGCACTATTTTTAAAAGCAGAATAAAGTTAGAGGCTTATCAAAGCATCCAATTTAATTTTTCAGGACTATGAACTCATGCAAAGAAATGACAGTTTCAGAAGTTACTTTTATGCATTAGTCTGTCGTTAAGCACTCCATGTACAGCCCACCCATTTCAGTATTTAGTTTTTAAATTAACAGCAGTATGGCTTCATTACTAATGAAGCCAAGTTGTTAAGTTGTCATTGTATAATACCATAGAATATTGATTTGTTTGTTAATTGTAAAGAACATGGAAATACAAAGACTAGGAGAACAAACAAATGTATTTAACCTTTCAACGTGACCCTCTAGGAATCCAATCCAAATACCGACTTTTAGCCACATATCAGATTAAAGCAGTGGAGTTTTACCACTCATTCAATCCACATAATTCCCCTAAAATGATATTGCTCAACAGGAATACATTTCTATTCTAATGATGGAAAAACCTTAATTACAAATGCAACTAAAGCATGCTACCTCCATAAATCCATTACCGCAAGAGAGGCATGCTGATTATTTTTAAATCCTTAATTTGTCATTTAGACCTACTGTTATCTCATTTGTAAAGAATTAAAAAACACATTTGCACAAAACTAGATTTCTAAAACATTAACCATGTTTATAAATGTCTCACTTATTTCCCTACAATTTGACAGGATTGATTTCATGCTACATACTTTAACTCAATCAATCTTTGACTTTGGAAATTTTCATTGACATTCTTCATCCCACAAATTCTATTAAAGAATGAACATCACAACCTAAAGGTTTTGTTTAATCTAAAAACATAGCTAACAAGCTTCCCTACTTCATATTACAGAAGTTTGAATCATTAATGAAAACCCTCAGCTTTCACTCATATGCCAAGGAAGCCTTCTTTCACAGCTCTCTCTTGCTCTTACTTTTCAGTTAATAGAAGGCACCAGCACTAATTTACATTATTGTCACACCAGTCATTCAATATCCTCATTAGAATTATATCTGAAATGAGACCTGCAGGGCTCTGACAGAAGTTTTAGTGCCAGCTTAATCCAACTACAAGCACTGGGCAACAGAGGCTTGATTTCACCCACTGCCATTAGAAATACCAATGTTGCTAAGCTGCTCTTTAATGCCTTTAGATTACTTCAGGTGCCAAAAATAAACAAACCAACCAACCCACAAAACAGAAGGAAAGATAGGGATACAAGAACAGAAATAAATTGCTCTAGGAATTTTCTGGTATTCCAAGACCTGTTAAGAAAACAAAAACAACAAAAAAAACCCCCAAACAAACGAACAAAAAAACAAACAAACAAAAAAACAAACAAAAAACCCAAACACACACACACACACAAAAAAAAAACCACCAAAAAACCCACCACAAGATAAACCCCCCCCCCCCCCAAACCACCAAAATCACAGAATCACAGATTGGTTGAGGTTTGAAGGGACCTCAGGAGGTCATGTGGTGCAATCCCCTGCTCAAGCACCAAGAAATGGCTGCCCAGTCTTGCATCCAGACACCTTTAAGCATCTCCAAAGGGGGAGACTTCAGTCATCCTCATAGTAAAAAAGCATTTTCTGACATTCAGACAAAGCCTCCTGTGTTTCAATAAACAAACCAAAAAATGTGTCTTACCATTAAAATGACACAGTGAAAAACTCCCATACACATTCCCTTTAGAGGACAGAAGACTATCAAGTGTCCAAAAAAATATCAAGAATGCTGGAATTTTTACTTGTTAAAAATACATATAAGTTGTTGTGTAAAAAAACACCTGCCCACCAATCTCCAGGACATTGAAGAGGTATTGATACATTCTGACATAGATAATGCTCATTTTAGAGTGTTCCGATGAGCTACAAAACAAGAGCTCTGAAAGGATTTTCCCAGGAAATATACATGGAATATTACAGGTAAGAGACATCTGTTCTCTTCTATAGGTCATGTTCTTTTCTGAGGCAGGGTATCCTGATGTCCTTTATGTTTATTTATTAGGTTAGTGGGCATTTATTTTGACCATATGTACACAGAAGCATTTATAGGAAATGATATACTTTAATATTCAAAGTCAAGCACCAATTACAATCTGACTGAGATAAAAATGTAACCTAAAATCTAGAATGTATTTTATTACATCTTTCTCAAATTTATGATCTTACCATACTATCAGCCACAATGTCCAGGAAAAAAGGGAAGGGGAAAGGCTGAAGTGAACTTTGACAGTTCATCTACTAGCCCATCCCTGTATGGTTATTCATATCAATCACATTTAGGTACAGTCTATAACTGATCAGATGTCCCATCCACCTGAACTACTATGATTTTTCTGTTTTAGTTCTCCCTTTTCATTAGCAGTTGCTCTGCTACAATCCATCACATAAGAAAACTGTCACAAAGCTGAAATATGGTAAATTCAAAGTATTTGAATATTTATTTGATTAAAGTATAGAAGATTAGCCTTATTTGGTTAAAGTACAGAAGATTATCCAGTAGAAGAGAAAGGTAATTAACATCTAATTTCAAAGCTTTTCAAATGAGCCTCATCCCAACCACACTGTAAGAGTTCTACACTAAAGAAGTTTCTCATTTTCATTCAAAAAGGCACACCTGGCAGACCAACAGTAACTGCATGAAAGAGAAAACAGAAGACAAAGAGGCATTCACATCAAGTAAAAAACATGTTCCCCACTCTCTTCCATATGTGCTTGCAGTCATATCATCAAGTAAGTAACGTCTGATTAAATAAGGTACACTCACCCTAACAGAGAGGGGTAATTTAACAGGTTAGATAGAGGAGAAAAGATGTAAACTGCCTGGAAGTTGAGCAATAAAAACAACTTACAAAGCCTGTAGCATACAGACTTCTAAATGACTTTTGAAAAGGGCTTGCTGACACTGCTGGTAGTTGAATTTTTAAGCTTAAAACCAAAATCATCATGCAGGTAATTTTTCCACAACAGCAGAATAAAATCTCCAGTCTAAGCTGGTCATTTATAATGGGCCCGTCTGACACCAGGTTACAGAGTTAAGCCCCCAGCACTGCCACAACATGCACACAGTTGGGCCTTGTGCAAAAGATGCTGTCCACTTCAAGAGAATGTCTGCTGTCTCTGGTATTAAACATTTTTATTTCCACATACTGCAAACATCCTTTTCTCCTCAGACTTTTCAATGACCTGCAGAAGATACCAAAAGCAACAACAGGAATACAAAATGATCAACAAAGATGCTATGGATGCTTCAAGGTTCATGTCAGATCCAAGCCTACTTGAAAAAAAGATCCAGGAGAAATATTAAAAAATCAAACTATTTGCCTTATCAAAGGATGACATTTCATAAAACCACCTCTGATCTCAACAGTGAGCAGTATTTGAGGGGTTTGTGAGGCAGACATCTTCCATACTAATGTCTTCCCCTAGAAAAACCAGGAACAGCTATACCCAAGAAGCATAATTGTCCCATGAATCCAAGTCAGCAGTTCCCAGCAAATGCTTGGAAGGAGGAGATTATCTTTTAAAATAAGATGTCCCTCACCCCCCTCTGCCAAAATAACAGATGTATCTTGGAGCAGAAGCAGCTTCAGAAAAATGCTCCAATTGCTGCTCCTGCTGCGGAGACGGGAATTTATGATGGGCTATGGGAAGCACCCCACTGGCCTCAACTCTGAAACACCAATGAGGGCTGCATCATAAAGGACCTGCACACTGTGAGGGACTGCCAAGCACACCATAAGACAAGAACACCAAATTACAATCTTAATCTTGCTTCCAAGCCCTGTATTTTCAGCCCTCAGCGTAGATTTTTTCCCCCCACAGAAAGCATTAGGTGTCAGAAGGTTCACAGACTTGGCTCACTGATTCCTAGTCTAACTGATTTGTAAAGCTAATTAAGACATGGCCAAACTGTGTCCATATCTTACTTAACATTAGTGTTCAAGCAAGTTTCACACAATCTGATTAAAATTGACTGAAAGTGTCTTACTTCAGTAATCACTTAGACAGAATGAATTTTACATTAGCAGGATCAAGCACACGTCAGGCCTCAGTGGAAATGAAAAGGGCTTATAGTAATAGGATTTATAAATCCACCACATTAGGTTAATGGCTAAATGATTTACATGTAACTTTTCCCCTCCTCCTCACCCTTCAACTCGCACACAAAAAAAAATTCCTATATTTGGCACTTTTAACTATGAGTGTCAAGGCAAAAACAGCCGTTCTTTTTAATTAGCTGAAAATTAAAAGCCACAAGTGATCCTTCATTAACTCCTTCATGGCAGAAATAATCAATTAGATTTTTATAAAGCCAGAATGCTTGAAGACCCTAATGACCCATTTCTAACAAACACAACGAGCTATCTACATGCGCATAATGAAGCCTGAATGGCTTGAACCAATAAATATGCAACTGATAAAAGTGAGATCCTTATTCCTTAGAAAATTGGCAGTAATGGAGTTCTTCATATGACTATTTTCAATTGCAGAGAAGACTAAAAGCTCTTGCTCTTTCTCAGCCAGCAATTCAATCCAACAGTTGGTAGCAGTTACTAATGATGCTGGAATATAGATGGCTTAAAGCCAACCGTCCCGATTTGCAAGTGCTGGAATGTCCTACACCATGTGGTAAACCAGGTGCTCTGTTTTGTTCTTTTGGCAGCTGAAGCTTTCATTTTCTAGAAATTTGAAAACAAAGTCATTCAGCTGAGCCCCTGCTGCAGCACTCACTTGCATCTGCTCCATTCACTGGGTACACATGGAAGAAGTTCATCTGCAAGTCCTACGTGTCCTCCACCTCTCCTAAGAGCTAATACCAGGTCAGATGGGAAGAGTGGAAGTCCAAGTTAAACACATGCCACCCTATATTCAGCAAAATTAATTAAGAATTGTCAGATAACAAGGTCAACATTTCTCAGTGATATAGTTCTTTGCATTTTCAGGTCACTGTACAGACATTAATAAATGAATCCAACAGCAGCAGGATTAAGGTTACCTGCCAACACCATATGCTTAAAAATAACTTATCAAGCATCTACCCATTGTCACTAGGTACAATTACATTATCACCACCTCACTTTCTTTTCATGGCATTATGAGGCCAGCCAGCCAGTCAAGCAGCATCTCTCCCCTTCCTTTACAGCCCAGGTCAGAACACAGGAACCCTATGCATCCAGGGGCATCAGAAAATTAGGGTTTATAGACATGAGTCTGCTTGACTTGGGAAATTAATGCAACTTATTTATACTGCAGACAAGGGCTACATTAGATGTAAGCACCTCAGAAGGAAGCTGCTTGTTTTCCAGCCTGGGCCCAGTGGCCCAACAGCAGCAGCAACACTGGAGCCTGTCCCCATCCTCCCCTCTCCCCCAGTTCTTCCCTCTCCCCTGGCCACCGTCAGGGTGTCGAGTTCACATTCTTTCCCCACAAACACTTGTTCCGTGTCACACAAAAGACTGACCAACAAACCTGATACATGGCTGTTAAATTCAGACAGCAAGGCACCACACAATGACCTTTAGAAGAATGATATTAACAGGTGGCTGGTGTCTAATACAAATAATTATATTACACTTAAGTAGCGTGGACCGAAGTGGAAACACATTGTCTTGTCAGCAGCAATTGAATAAGCCAAAGTAGTGTTACCAGAATACCCTTTAAACACTCCTCTTTTACCTCCCCAACTACAGAGAACACCTCCTGTCACAGAGTGCAGCCAATCAGCCCCCAACCCTATCACAAGGTATTTACTTGTAAGCTTTTATCAGGTTATCTGACATTTCCATCTCTAAGCAGAGAGCCCTGACACCCTTTAGAGATTACACAGGAATCCTTCACAATTAAATCAAGCACTGCTCACTAACTTATCCATTTTTCCTCTTGGAAGCAGTCCACTGAAAATACATCCCTTCTTCAACAAAAGAGAAAGAAGCTGGTAACATAGGTGCTCCTCAGCAAAGTTCTTAAAACCCCAGAAGAGAAACTATGCTACAAGTGATCAAATTAATTGCCCCTGCTCACTAATTAGCTTTTCCAACATCAATCATCTCAAGTTAGCAACAGTTTTCATCAACCTTTAACCCCGAGATGAGTCACTGTTTTGACAAGGCAGACAGCTGTGGCAAACAGCCACAACATTTTGGGACAGACAGTGATTTCTAACCATGTCTACAGCCAAATTCCACCTTGCTGGGGCACAGAGGGGCACCCCACACGTACCCCCCAGCCCTCGCAAGGCTTGCAAAGCCCGGGCACATGCCGTCAGCAAGGCAGGCTGTGCTGCGCAGGGCCCAGCCGCAGATCGGTTTCGGGTCAGCTGCGACAGGCCGACACTTAAGCTGCTTAAAGGCTTCTCATTCTTTGCTTTAGAAAGGGGAGGGCAGGTTCAAGGACACTCCAGCCTGCATAGTGTATAGGAGAGTGAAAGCTAGGAAATCACACCTCAAAACAACAGGGTGAGTGGTAACATACAGCTCAAACATTCACACAAACGGATGGTGGAAGTACTTGGAGAAATAACAAAACCCTGCCTACAGAGAAATATGCAGAAGAGATACTGCTTAATGTTTCATGGTGCAAGTCATCTCAGCCTTCTACTCGTACAGCAACAGGCCATAAGCAGCACATTCATTAGTTCATTAAAGAGCTGCTGGTGAACACTTCATTTGAGCTAGAAGAGCAGTGCAGGGAAAGCATAAAGAGAACACTGGTGCAGGATGCTCCACTGGTACAGCTGAGCCACTGGAAACCTCCATGCATGGACAGAGCATCCTGATAGACCCTGAACAACATCCTTCACTTCCAACCTCCCAGGAGAAAATTAGGTTCTTGCTCTCTGGATTGCACCTGGATCACCCTGGAGTTCAGCAGCAGCTTATCCTCCCCTCCTGCCTTCTGGCATCCCCTTTTCACCTACCGCACACTTCAAACACCTCACTTTAATTCAAATAGGTGTGAGTTGCATTTTACACAACAGGTTTGGGAACTTAATTCCAGGCTCCCAACTTGATCTATAAGCAACATGGTATTCAATTAGAGAGGCCCAAATCCAAGAGGTGATGGCAAATTTGGGAAGTGACTGAAAACGCAAAATGTGGATGGTTTGACACTGAAGACATCTAACACTTTGGCAAAGAAGGGAAACAGAAAGAGAGCTATTGAAACAAACAGGAATTTGTAAGGAAGGCAAGTTAGCAAGAAACAAAATTCAGTTGTACAATAATGCTTCCAACATCCTTATACATGTGAAAGTGCGTAACACCTGGGCTGTGAGCGCACACTGCCGGCTCATGTTCAGTTTCCCATCAGCGTGTCAAGTTCCCTCTGGATGGCATTCCTTCCCCTCTAACATACTGATGGCACCACACAGCTTGGTGTCGTCAGCAAACTTGCTGAGGGTGCACCCAATTTCACTGTCCAAGTCACTGACAAAGATCTTAAACACTGACCCCTGAGGAATGCCACTTGTCAGTGATCTCCACTTGGACATTGAAGCATTGACCACAACTCTTTGGAGTGTGACCATCCAGCCAATTCCTTATCTACCAAGTGGTCCATCATCAATCAGAACAACTTTGTTCTACATCTAGACTATGTGACACTTGGGGTAATAGGGCCCTTTGTTTTCTTTTTTTTCTGAACAGTGCTCAGGCATTCAGGCACCTCTGACACTTGAATAAGGAGGTGCAATCCACCCAGGCCGCTCTTAAATTTTTAGTAGCTATTTTTCATTAAGAAGTATATGGTCACACCTTGATGCTGTATCTACGCAGGTCACAAATTAAACCCAAAACCTGCCTGTCAGTTCAGAAGCAGGTGTTAGAAAGGTATCAAAACTTCAGAATTCATCCATGCAAGGAATACAATTAGCAAATGCTTGTAAGAAGTACTTTCTAAGCAATCACTGAGAATTGTGATAACAAATATTAGTGCACGAAAGAAAGACATTTCTTTCATATTTATTAATAGATTAGTAACAGGTATATTTACTACATCCCTCAGAAGACCCTGAACTTTGTAGGGATATGAACATTACCTTGAACTACAGACAAGAACAAAAAACCTGAAGAACACACCTTCAATTCATCCATTTTCTCAGTATCAATGGACTCTTAAAGAAGCATAAGACTGTATTGAACTCCTTGGGAGTGTCCTCTGGGGTTCAGGCACTGGTATAATAATGCTTTGCTGCACATCAGGAAGTGCCTCTTGTCAACCACTACACCCAGAAGATACATCCTGCTATGCCAGAGACAGCTGTGCCCACTGCAATGGGACAATACGGTCATTTGTCATGGCACAGCACTTAAGCCACCAGTGTCACAGGGTCCCCTCCTTGCAATTAAATCCTTCTTCACAAGGCCACATCTGGTACCCAAAAAACCCTGGACCACCCCAACAGCAAAAGCTCTTGAGTCTCCTATGTATGCCTCCAAACTATTCTCCATCTTGTACAAGAAAGCTTATTAAGCAGACTGCAGACCAATGTACATTCTGGTCACAACCTTCTATTTGACATCAAGAGCCTGAAAAAAAGGTAACTTGCAGTAAGCATTAAAACAGTCAAAGTCTACAGGGATTCCTACATGTTAAGATATTTCTGTTTACTCCATTTGGAATTTTTCTATTTAGAAAATTTATTTAATCCTTTCAAAAATTAATGATGTGAGGCACTATCCAGAAACCAGAAAAAATAAAAGCATACAAAATTTCTTAACATATTCAGAGCAGAAATTAATTATAGCACAGGTAATTTGATCTCTTCTAAGAGCGAGCACAGTCTGAAGCAAGAAACAAACAGATGATCAGAGCTGTACCTATGTAATATACATTAAACATTTGAAGACCAAACTGAGACAAGTGAAGCATCACTTTCTCCTTATACAGTGCTTTAGAGATGCGGGCTACAGCAATTTCCTTAAAACAAACTAAAGATACCAGATCTTGTACACCTCGGAAGGAACTACAGGAAATGTCTTACAAATATTGAGTACATGAACAAAGAATCCCCTGAGCATTAAACAAAGTAAATATTGAAAGGTCCAATCTAAGGGATTACTGAGCACCAATTTTTAAGTACAAATATTTTTATGTTGTACCAGACAGGTAATACACTGCTCCTCCCTGGCTGAACACATGACTTCTTGTAACTATGTAGAATTACCTTTATCAAAGATACCCAATTCATTCAAATTCTACATAATTCACGTGTCACAAATTATAAGACTTCAGTGTGGCAAAAAAAGTAAAGTGATTTCTTGTTGATGTTCCCTTGTAACACATGGGCCATAATATTTTTCTAAACAGTTTCTACTTCAAGCCCGTAACTTCAGGCCGAATGATGGCATGATTTTTAGAAGCAAGGCACAGGACCCTGATTTAATACAAACGATGGGCAATCCATCACAACCTGTATGCAACTTAACAAAGAATGTAAACATGTCTCATTTACGCTGCCAACTGCAGCAACTCTGAATCTGCACCAATATACACAAGAAACTGATCACATAGAGGACTTACATGACAGTGAGGAGGAAGAGATGAGTTATGGATCCTGAGCCAAACCACACACATTAGGGACATCAGACATTTACAGAGTTTTGGTTCACAGCTCCTCTGACTGGCAATAGTCTCTGCCACAGCAGGAAACCTCAAGAACACAACTGCTTCAGGGAGTAAAACTGAAGCAGCCTACAGTCTACTGCATGGCAAAAAGGTCTACTAAGTCTCAGTCATCAAGCCCACTCCCCTGTAAACACACATCATATAATCCTATTCATAAGGATACCTGTTCCCCTTTTAAATAAGGTGAAGTTGGATTTTTTTGTTTGGAGGGTTTATTTCAGGTTTTTTTAACTTCACTGTCCATGACAGACAATTTGAGATAGATGTTTATTCTCCACTGAGCTCCATTCCAGGGCCCCTTAGTTCTATTGCCTAAAATATAATTCATGTTTCAAAGAGAACTTCTGGGGGAAAATGTATTTTGTTGGCTCAGAGGAGTATTGTCACAATGGCTGCTTGATTATTCCCTTGAGGTAGACAGACAAAGTAGGAGGCTTTATCATTATTCAAGCAGATGGGTTATTAGACACGACACCAACAATTTTAGTAGGCTCAAACACAGAAACTTGGTTTCAAGGCTGAAATATCAAAATTACTCCAATGCCGAGGAACCCTCTATGTTATTAAATAGACACACTTGACAGATACCGTTAGAAGCACTGCATCTACAGTACAATAATTTAACAAAGTACTCTTACTTTACCTTCCTCACTGAGAATTGTAAAACAACTGAAATGGCCACTTAGGTTACTCTGTATCTTCATAGGCTGCACATAAACGAAGCTGCAGCACCCTATGTTTCCACATCTATAAATCCTCACCAGAAGAGTACTGGTTATGGGATAGTCATGATGATATATGATTTTTTTCCACACTCCTCTTTTTTTTATTCCATGGAATTACAATCTCAGCAGATTGTAGGGGAGAATTAAATGTTGCAACTGTAAATACTAAACATATGGGGGGGGAGGAATTTCTAAACAGCAGGTCTAATAGCTTAGCTTAAAATACCCCAAAATTAAATCTTGCCTTCGGAACTATTTCTATAAAGTTCACTCCTGCATATCCGTCAGTGTTTTAAAGCCTGTATAATGTCTCTGCATAGTCCAGATTCTAACCTGTAAGGTGATACTACTCAAAAAGGGCAAAACTACTACAGCTACAAAGAACATCCACTGTAAAATTCCACAGGTGCTTCTAATAAAACACACTAAGCAGCCTACCACGCAAAGCAGTTATCCACCCTCTTCACTTGAAACACAGTGACATCTTTAGAATTCATACATGAGGCATGTTCGTCCACAAAATACACTTCTGAATCTGTCAAACTTCCTCCCAGTCCCTACTTCAAGAATGTGACAGAAAGAGAAAATTCAGGGAATCTAGTGGTTAGCCTTTTTCATTCCTGGAAACAGGAGTTTCCTGGGATGCAATAAATACCTGACCTGCTGTGTCCAGTTCCTGAAAGATGGTCCTAAATAAAGATTTGCATGCTAGCTGTAAAGAGGGACTTAAAATAGTATCAGAACCTGGATCAAGACCCATAAAAATATGGAGATTCAGCACCTGAACCTTGTCCTGGTATCATTTTGGAAAGTGACCAACTAGAGGTGCATGTTGGCACTGCTCAGTTATTCTGCTAATCCACAGTTTCATCATTGTAATTTTCCCTTTTTCCACTCATGACAGTCATTTTTATTTGTAATTAATTTCTGATGAAAACCCTACCATCTTAAATATAACTTAAGACTTAAATTATTAAGTATTACTTAATAATACTTTATACTTACTAGATAATATTAATCCAGGGAATATATTACTTCTTCTATCAAACACTTGTTGGCTGATATAAGCCACTACATAGTACACCAGTGACATGCAACAGAGTAACAAATTTGAGTTAAATTCCAATGGAGTCTAGCAATTCCCATGACTAAATTTTCAATCTTTCAAAGTTTCATGAATGTGTATCCTAGGCATTTAGTCTATTCTAGGAAAATGAGAGATGACCTTCACTCTAATAGCAACTGGTTTATACTGTCCAGCTATGCATACAAATGCATTCTGTGTTTGCTTTGATGGCTTGAACATGCCAGGGGTTGATGTCATTGATAGATTATGGTTATTGACATTGCTATCATTCTCACACAAAACCTTTTATTAGCATAACAGAAGATCTGAAGGCGTGCTATCCCACTTTCAAAAAGTCTTCCCATCTGCTGCTGGGTGACCTACGTACATCACCTTCCTTTGCCTGTTTGCTGGAATACAGCAGGCACACAAACTCCAGAGGAAGAGGCTGGCCGCATCTGTCCTGCAAGCAAAGTTATTGTTTATGAGATAATTACTCCGGCCTTGTTAGCTTGCAGCAATAATCGGGAATGAAATCACCTAATAAGGCAAGTTACCTAGTAATACAGCACATTATAACAGCAGTGATTGCATATAAACTTTGAACTCCCTTTAGTGCCTATTGATTTCAAGAGCATTAGCACCAACAGTAAACGAATACGAAGAAGTTTAACTAATTAAAGCTTACTACGTAATAGGCTTGTAGCTTCAATTATCATTTTTCATGTTAGTCATTTGAAACAGTCATGATATGTACCAGCTGGAAAACATTTAGGACAAGGCCTGCCGAGTCCCACAGCAATAGGTAAAAGGAGCAGGTTTCGAAACCATGTCATGCACTTTCCTAGGAAAAGTGCTAACTAAGCCTCATCAACAAGAGACAAACAGCAGATGGCAACAAATGTGCCAAGAGATATTTCATCCTCCAGGAAGAGTTCAACACAAGGCATCAGCAAAAAAGGAGCAGAGTTGGAAGCACAACTTCCACAGAGCTTACCCAGCTGCTCTCATCTGTAGAAAAAAAATGAAGGAAAAAACCCAAATACAAAACCAAAATCTAGTCAAGCAATGATTTTCACCCTAATGTAAAACGGTGAATGATGAAAGACATAAAACTGCAAAAAAAAAAAACCCATATTCAAAAGCAGATAGCAAGTCTGTGATGTTCTTCATACAACACAAGCTATTAATAGATTATTAACCCCAGAGAGAGACACAGACAGTCACAAAACAGGCTTTCCTCAAGTTAAGATGGAAAAGGCCAGGGACAAACACTAAGTCAGTACTGATACTTGATAATTGTGATAATCTACTACCATGCATGCCTTACATGCTCTTCGAAGCAAAAAGGAGTTGCTTGGCTTATCAGGGAGGCACTCCCCTATTATACAGAGCAGCTGAGCCAAAAGCTATGCAGTACTGTATGGAATAACAGAAGGATCATTTCTGGAATAGTCAAATACCACTTCATCCTGCTTTACCATCCAGATCATCTCTGGCAGATCTATTCCATTTCCCACTTTAAGAAAAAAAAAGTGAAGCGAGACTTATGCAGGGAAGGAAATAACTGACTTCAAGTAAGCTAATATAATAAACATCAGACAACAAACATTTATTCCTACAGTGAAAATTAATGAAAAGGAAACTGGGACAGCTGCACAGTCCAGAATTGGCACTGATTTTCAGAGAAGGAATAGGATCCCTGGAACTATTACTAGATGGCTCAGGAATCCCTGGCAAAAAATCAAACAGTTTCTTAAAAAAAAAAAATTGCTGTAATTTAACACAGTATTTATGACAGAGCAAAGTGACACAAGCTTACACTCCAGGCTGAAAACTGAGAGACACAAACAAAAGCTGCAATTTATTAATCTTCCCTTGGTCAGCAAGTCAGAAGCCCATCTTTCTGGAAAACGAGACCAGCACTGAAAGACTTTCTCATGTATGAAAGATGAGCAAGTTTCATAATTATTTTAAATATTTGAATAATTAAATCAAAGTTCGAGTTCCATCACCAAAGTATCAGATGGCAAAAGGTATGTATACTAAAAGACAGTGAAGGGAAAGGAGGGTTCCTTTTATTTGAATGAAGGAAAAAAATCGTGTTTGTTATGTTATTAAAATAAGCCAAGATGAGGACAGAATCTTCCACAAAAGCCTTATAAGAGCAACCAAAAATCATTGAGAATACCATTAGATCCCTATAAAGTACAGATATCTCTCCTACGCATAGAAGGAACCAGTTTTATTACGAAATTACTTGGAAGGAAGTGAAAGGAAAGCATCTGTCCCTCTCCCCATCAGGCATCAATTGCAAATATTCAAAAATGAGCTGTGAAGCTGCCCTTAGAGAAATGCAGAAGTTGTACCTTACTGGAAAAAGGTATCAAGGAACATTGGTTCAACTTACCAAATAGCATGTAAATTGGGAGGAAAATTTCATGTGTGTTAGCTTTTCCCAAAATTTTCTGAACCAGTGGGAAGTTTCCCACTGTAGGAGTATCACAGCTAATTCAATTTATACATATGTCAGCATAATACACTTTTCAAAAGTGGCAGATTTTATAATCTTCTACCCTTGATTCAGCAAGACATTTTTATTCCAGGATGAAGTGTTTCAGTTCCCTAAATTCAGCCCAATCTTGTTACAAGTCAGAAGTATTGTTCTGTGATTTACATAAAAGCATTTCTACTGAACTAAGCAGCAACTGACTGATAGGGTAAATGGGTTCCAGATAACATTTAAATAGCTGTACTAATTACACCACACACACATACACACACACGGAGGTAGGAACATGATCCCTTACTCAAATCCTCAGGGTAACCATCCAGAACATTAAAGAGAAGCAGGGGGGAATTGGTGTGAGCCATAAGACAGTGTATAAAGGAATGTAAAGAAAACCCAAAACATTCTGCACGAAGGAGATAATCTGAACTAATTAGACACCTCAGTGATCTCCTCACAATCTCTTAGAAGTGAGTAGTAGTCAATAACTTCACAGATTTCCTCCAATCCTTTCACCAGGAAGGAATGTCAGTTTCTAAATCATTACTGCTCTGTCATTCTAGAGCATAGCCAAGAATGTGGAACTTCAGGACACCTGTCAATTATCACATTCCTACTGGAGGCAGGCTCATCTTCCATCTTCAAATCTATTAAAAATTAGTGATCACAAAAAGTAATCAGATCAAAACCCAAAAGTTAAATTTAAAATTAAAATTAGAAGTGGCTTCTTCAAGGACAACAGCCTTCAAAAAAAAAAAAAATCCAAACCCAGAACAACACAAAGAGTTGTGTCTCTGCTGAAGTAACTACATACATACTTTGGAAGATGAACTACATGATGTAACAGACCTTTTTCCATCTCTAGTATCTGTGGTATACAGCAGTACGTGTCAAAATAGCTGGCCACCTGATGGACGATTGTGTGTAAGAGTCAAATCTAAAGCTTTTTTCTAATCAAAGCTTTCTGCAGGGGTTCTCAGTCTAAGTAGAGGCTTCTCATTGATTTTTCTTTAGCTCCAGGATGACTACTTTTAACTCGAAGTTGAAAAATATGAAGTTATGTATTGAACCAAAAATCCCAGGTACAATACATATTAAAACATTAAGGCAGAGGAGCTATTACGATTTAAAGAAACCAACAGATTTTTGAGCAAATGCAAAAATGGTATTTGCCTAGGTTCATAGACACTGCTGATGAGTTCTGAACAAGATGGGGAGAAGAAAGGAGAGAAATTAAGGAGGTCACATGAATACCAAAACATCAGTTGTCAGTGATTTATATCTAGGTTGTTCAAAAACCAAAGGGTACAGCCAAGGAAGTTCTAAATTCAACAGGTAAAATTCTAACCAGAGCAAAACCAAGAGGAAGGCTGCAATACACTGGTGCACAGGGTTGAGATGTCCCTGTGGTTTAGCAGCAGCCTTCCATGTGCCAAATCCAAATTACAGTACAATAAAGCCTTTGACAGTTTGATACCCCAGTAAAATTACAAGCATCAAGGAAGAAGAATTAAGTTAACACTGAAAACACTTTGCACTGAAGTCAGTCAGAGAAAATAGAAAATAAACTATCAGCGTGACAACTGTGGTATTGCCTCGTAGAATGAAACTGCACACAGAACAATTCAGAATACCAAACTGAAGGGGAAAACAGCCCATGAGTAGAGCGATTTCTTTATTACAGTTATGGTTAATAGCCATAAACTAAAACACAAGAAGTTTCACCTCAATTTCCTTACATTGATGGTGGCAGAGCACTGGAAAAGGCTGCCCAGGGATGTTGTGGAGTCTCCCTCTCTGGAGACATTCAAAACCTGCCTGGACACGTTCCTGTGTAACCTGCTGTAGGCAGCCCTGCCTTGGCAGGGAGGCTCAACTAGGTGATCCCAAGAGGTCCCTTCTAACCCTAACAGCTCTGTGATTCTGTTATCCTTCTCCCTGGCAACCGTTCTGCAGATTCACTTTCCCTGGATAAAAAAGGTACTTGTACCTTGAGATCTTCTGTATCTCTATCACAGAAACTGCTTACTCAGGAAACATGATGCTGAACGTCATCTAAGCAGATAAACTTTATCAAAGCAGATTATTACATAGTCCTGCTTTTCTGATAACTTCAAATGATTTAGACTCACCAATTTTTGGTCTATTTCATGAACAAAGCAAGTAATTAGAAAGAAAGAATTAACTTAACAAGGCATGATCAATCCAAAATGCAACCGCTTGGCTATGGCTGGCTGTTCCTATCTCAGCAGGAATCAGGAATCACCATTCATAAAGGCTATGTGTCGCAAGAGTGCCTTTTCCTTTTTTTATTTTTTCTTTTCTTTTCTCCTTAAACCAGGGCTTACCAACCAGCATTATTTAAATTTTGAAAGTTTCTTCAGTCTCATGTAATCACCAACACTAGCACAAGCTCACATAGAAAAAACTGCTAGGAAAAAAGAAAAAATCTTTATATGAAGGTTCAAATGACATTCCAACACTCCCTGTTTCTGATGAACGCTGCTCAATAAGCACTGTGTTTCAGTGACAGAAGTCAGAAATACTTCCCGCTCCCAACAACCTAAAACTCTACTCCTTGCTCTTTTTAAAGTCTGTCAGTTAGAACATATGAAAATATAAAATAATAAATATGAAAGGTAAAGCCAACCAGATTTGGGGTTTTACTAATTTTTTTTTACTAATCCAGGTAAAATAGGATTTTATAAAGCAACTATTCCTAGTAGTTCAAATCAGCAAATGCACAGAGTATCAAATTGTAGGGCAGATATCAACATATATAATTTAATCTTACTCCCTGAAATCTTACCCAGTGAGTTAGCTCAGGCTATGCCTTTTATCAAAAGACAATGCTACCACCAGCAACATCTCCTGCATTACATTATGTATAAACACTGGAAGGAAAGCAAACAAGCATAAATTAAGCTTTCATGTGCCTTTCAATCACCTATGACACTCTAAAATTTGGAGAGATTTCTCTCGTCCTCCTTTGACACTGCCCTCTGTTACTATGAAGGAAGTCTGAACAAATTAGCTTATACTATACGCCTGATTTACAGATTTTGTTGCTTCTAACATTGCTTGTTTACATTAAGACATCTGCATTAGGCATGCCCCAGCTCATTAAATTACATCTACTTCTTAAGAATTCTTTGTCCCAAGCAGAATTCTTGATGTTGTCCATCAAGATCTCCTATGTATTCTTACAAGGTATTGCACCTGCAGGAGTAGAGACAGTACACCTTCTGCAGACAAATAGAGGTCTTGCACAAACCGTTTCATCTGTCTCATAAGTATATTTTGACGCTAAAAATAGCATAAGCTGTTCATGCACCTCTGCTAAATTAAGCCAATGAATCTTGGCACAGGCCCAGCAAAAGGACATACATGCAAGAGACCACATGACCTGATCTATACAGCAAAACCTGTATTTGAAGTACTCAGATCTTTTTCTTTTGAAACCGAACAGCCTCGCAAGACAAGTATCATTGCTGAAATGTCTTCATCCTTCTAGTTTTCTGCACTTCAAATGACAGGTTGCTACTCTTGCATCTGTTGGTTCTAGCTGACTTTGGTGATAAATCTGAGTGTGAATTAAAGGAATTTCTAAACTGATGCTTCATAATTTTGACTGTGACATCATCTCTGGACATATCTAATCCAACCTCCTGCCCAAGACAGGGCTTGACCTGCCTGGCTCAAAACTGTGAATCACTGGGAAGAGGCTGGCTTCTTCCTGACAGCCCCCACCAGGTTGTTGAAGACCACAGTTAATTCCATCTTTAGCCTTTTTTCCCCAGACTCAAGAAACCCAGCTCGCTGCCTCTTGCCATATGTCAGAGTAGGATCATCATCACCCTTAAATCGTTACCTGAACAGATCTAGTAGGTTCAAGTGAGTATTCATCCAAGAAGATAAGGAATACATTATGTAACTGCAGATGGAGAAAAAGCTTCTGACAGTCTGTTGTGCAACAGTGAGCTTTTGTACAGTGGGCAACATTCCCAGGAAATACATGAGACTTCTTGATTATGAGATCAAGGTGTCCCATCTTTGGAGGACAGTATGAATATTTATGTCCTCTATCTCCCTTTTATAAGGTACCCCTATGCCAGTATCTAAAGAAGAGAACTATGGCAGGATCTCTGTCTGATGAATCCTATAATCCTTACAGTAGTCTAGACAGGATTAAAGGATTTCTTCAGCTATTCTGAAGCCAGGCATGGCAAACTTTGGGGGTTGCAGGAATCAGGTGCATTCCCCAATGTTTCACTGTACACCTGAGAATTTTTCCTGTTAACACTGGACGTAGAGAGACATTTCTACTCTCCTAATCCTGAGGTATCAGTCCTCTACCTAACACATATGACTTCTGCAAAGGAATGTACTGCTGTATTTCAGATACGGAGAATAAGCTAGAGACCTTGCTCTTTAAGGTCTCCCAGTACACTGTTTTTTTTTTGTTTTACCACAATTTTGGGTTTGGAATATCTTGTTCTTACCTAGTCAGTCAGGTTAAGATAAGGCTCAAGCAAAATCTCTTTTAGCAAGGCAGGAACGAACTACCAAAAAAAAGCAACAAAGTACAGAAGAAAGAAAACAACCACCAAACAAAACCCCACATGTATTTGTCCTATTAACACTAACCCTATAGTTTCACAGTTGGGTGTGAGCTGGAAAAAGGCTGGTCATGCCTGACCCCCTACATCTCACTCTAGGTCTACCCCACTTTCCAGCCTCCTCTTCTCTGCCAGCCCAAGAGCATGCAGTGAGTCAATGAGTCATTGATCCAAAAGAAATTAATTTGGGTTTCCTCAAGAGCTATTTTTCAGCTCAGATCTCCAGGCTGATACAACTCACCACAGGGCCATGCAATTCCTGTAACTCTTCCATGGGAACCAGTAGTCAGGAAGTGAGAGGCACCACACCTCTCGTGATAGCACAACCTTAAAATAAGTAGTCTCAAAAAAGGTCTCAAGGTCTCTGTATTCACCTGACTTGCCATACAATCAATCTGAAGCTGATCAATCTTCCTAATATTGGATGAATATTCAGTGAACAGCCGTTAAATAAAACCTTTGCCCAGTGGGGAAAAAAAAAACCAAACACACCCAAAATAAAATGAAATATCTTTTTTCCCCTCCAGATTAATTTCCTCCTCACCCAAAATATTCTGGCCATTCTTCTTAATTGAAATGTTTCATTTCCTCTCCTTGGAGATGCAAAAGTCTGTATCAGACCAGATGTCATCTCATGCACTCGACTAACAATAATAATATTTAATTTCAACGAATGTTAAGATGTTCCATAATTTTTATACTACTTGGTACTCAGTTCACATCTTCGGTTTGTAAGCAGCCTCTCCTTTGAAATGTCTATTCGAACTCGCTTTGGATATTAGCATGCAGAATAACGTACATAGCTTTTTCACTGGCTCGCAATTGCATACATAATGATAAATTTAACAACACTGACAACCGTTTTGACCCCAATGGTTTCCATTTAGGGACACTGCAACAATTTAGCACTATCTCTCGTAAGATCTCAGTTTGCCATTTTTATATTTAAAAGCAATTACGCAACTCTTTAGCCTAGCCTTTTGCCATCAAGTTCGATGCCTCCCAAAAATGTTATATTGATGTTGTATTCCCTATTTAAATATAGTCAACATGCATATATTAAGACTTTAGGAAGCTCCTTTCCCTCTTTTAACAATCCCTTCTCTCCTGTACCACAATATGGAAGGAAGCAGGAGTCTGGCTACTGCCCCATTCACATGACAACTCTTATAGACTTAAATAGATTATGATCAATTTCCCTGGATGAAGAAAGCTACCGAAAAAAAAAAGGCAAAATGCCTGTATTTCTTTACAGAAGACAACCACAATAGGTGGCCATTAACCTGCTTACTTACCCTTGCTTAATTTTTTAAAATAAGCTCATCTTTCTTCACTTCATCTTTCTCCTCCCTCATCCATTCTTTTCCTAGGCTGCAGCAATAACATGCTTTTATTCTTTCCTTTTGACTGCCACGGCCTTAAACTAATTATTAATTGAGAATGTATCTAAAGGATCTGAATGAGAAAGTTGGAATTAACCCAACTGCCTCTTTCCCGCTTTTATTTTGCATACTAGATCTACCTGTTAGCACTGTTAAAAACAGCAAATGTGTTATTTTCCTTTCAAAGGCAAGTTTTCTAGCTGTTTGGACAAAAATCTGTAACAACGAAAAACAATGTGGAATTAAGCAGGTACTTAGAAAAGTCCTCAGCTTTGAGTGACAGCCATTAGCAACCAAGCTGCCTACAGATAAAATTCTCTCAACAACTTTGCTGTCCTGCAAGAAAATCCTGCAGCAGAGGGCATCCTATGTTTGGGAAATCAGACAACTGACACTTCATCAAAAGACTTGTCCTTTAAGGAGGGTAGAAAGGCATGACCTTACACTGCCTGCTGGTGCAGAGCTGGCTGGTTGTACACCACCAACTCATCTTGTTTCCAGTTACTAAATTACATTAAAGGACAGCTAAAAATATATTAAATATTTTCCTATTACTTCTCCATGCAAGCAACTGCTGTAGTGACAACAAGAGCGATGTCCAGGCAAAAGCTTAGTAACGCAGAGAGGTGGGGGGAGGTCCAGGAATCCTTCTAACACATTCCAGATCAATAATGTAACATTAGGATTGCACATGAAGATATAATTTTAACTGTTGTAAGAAAAAGAACTGATGCATTTCTAATGAACAAAACACGAAAACATTTACAATTCCCAAAAAGGTCAAACAGATCTGAACTGCAGTTTTACCTCATTCCCACCCCAAATCTTTGCCCTTTTTTTCTTCCAAAATACACTAAAACTTAACCAGTTAAAACTTAACAAGATACACAACGCATTACATCCTGACAACTTGACACAGATATGCCCTATCTCCCTGCTAGAAATTACCCACAATTAAAAAAAAAAAAAGGAAGACCCGTTTGAAACACCTACCAATGTTTAAAACACTTTGCGACAAAAATGCAAGTCTTAATTGATTAATGATCTCAAGGTCTCTATCGCCATCTAGTGAAAACTCACTCCCATTACTACACTGTCCACATAAATTTCACCTCGTTCACTGGAATGACTCACACTAACCTCTCTACTGGATCCAGCCTACATATGGCCAGAGTTGTAAGGCTTTGCTTCATTTCTACTGCATGTCTTAAGGTAAATAAAGGTCAAGTACCAGCTCATCTCTCGCCAAGGCTGACTGAAGATTACAGATTACACTCTTGTCATAGCACTATGATCAAGCTTTACAAATGGCATTTCCACATCATACGTGTTCACTTCCTTTTGATGGCACATGTAGTAAGTTATACACCAGTCCAGTTATAAAAAAGTTTTTAACATGACAATGTGTAATTACAAGAACTTTTAGTCACCACAAGGAACCCCATGGCAGCTCCACTACTTCTACTACATTGACATTGCCAAACCACAGAGAATTTAGTGCACACAGCACTCAGCATCAGAAACTTGCAGTACTCGGTCTTCCTACAGGTTCAGTGAAAAGGTCTTTAGTCACACAATTAGAAGGCTGCAATTTACAGATGTCATCAAAGTTCATTCTCTCTCAGCTGTGTTAAAACTTAAGAACTTCAACTTGAAATATGTATTTCCCACTTAAAATTATTTTGCTAAGACTTGTGATTGAACTGTAATTGTATTAGTGCAAATATTAAGTTCAATTTTCAACCCACATAGTATTTTTCCCACTTAGACATCTATAAGAAGCCTACCTGCATTTGTTCAGGTACCCTCCAGAACAATAAACAAAATACTACATTTTTAAGAAGTATCAATTACTGACCACTAGAAAAGGCCATTCAAATTTAGATGAATAACATTCTTCCATAATAGGTATTTTTTAATTAACCTCTTTGTATAGAGAACCAAAATCTCCTGATACTTAACGTTCACCTCTTTCATATCAGCGTTTAGTGGGAAGAAGAAACCTATGAACAGAAAGACTAATATAAAATTTTATAGTAGCATTTTTCCAGACCAAATATTTCAACATAAAATCCCCAGAATACTAAGATGTCTTCTTGTGTCATCTTTTATGACAAAAACAACTACTTAAGAAACAAGGAATAAAGCTGTATCTGTTTGCTAACTACCTACCTAAAAACCCAAGTTTTCAGAATAGAGCATATACAGTGTGTTTCATTAGAATCTGTCATACTTACACAGAAGCACTAAACTATAGCTCATCTTGAAAAATTACCAAATTTTCAAAAAGCTTGTTATCTCCACAGTATCCAGAGTAATGAATACTAATCTACCTCAAAGAATGGGGGATAAAAAGTATAGTTTTAGCTCTACAGGAGGAGCTACACTGCATCAGAGGCCTACCAAGACAGTAGTGCCCCACTGAGCTCAGCTCTAGTGCTGCCAGATGCAGACTTGCTTCCACAGACTTTCACTGGCATCTCTGTTGTGTTCCCAGCAGCCCCATTTCATAGGGGAACTTTTAGACCTGCACTGGGTAAAGGACACTTTCAGGAAACACCGTGCCATAGCATTAAGTTTTTCTCAAAACTCAGAGCAGCTACAAAACTGGAGATTCAAATGTGTGCAAAGGGTTGGCAGAAGCAAGCTCCGGTCTAGCACCACCAGAACTGGAGAGGCAAGAAATCCCTTCCAACCAAAAATTAACTATGTAAGAGAAAGCGTCTCAAGTGCTCCCTATCCCATCCTGTACTACCTATTTAGGATCTTCCCATTCCATCACCTCTTTGGAACATAACACAGGAACACCAAAATTTCATGCACCATTACCTCATAAACAGATAACTGAGAATAAACGGCATGTGAAACAGAAAGTATTGGGTCATCTGCCCTCCATACAGAGGCCAAAAGCTTAAGCATCCATACAATACCAAGTTTGTATGTGACAGCTGCTCTGTATGACTAATGGATATCATAAAAAACTCCAAAAGTCAAATTCATTACTTGTAAAATGTTGCTAGAAAATACAGACTCATACAATCATTAGGGTTGGAAGAAACCTTAGGATCATCTAGCACCAACCCCCTGCCATGGGCAGGGAAACTTCTGACTAGACTATGTTGCCCAAGGCTCTGTTCAATCTGGCCTTGAACACTGCCTTGAAAACATAAAGCTATGATACTCAGCTGCTTTTCATATCAACCTTGTAGACAAAAAAAAAAAAACAGAATTTTACAGCACAACAACAATAAAAAAGACAATACTTCCTTAAAAGAAGTATCAACTTCTGAATTCACACCAATGAACAGCACATTTACAGTTACCACACCTGAGATTTATTTCCTATTTTGTAAGCCTAACATCCTGGTGACATAAATTGGAAAAATATCAAACACAGGCTGTCTCTAGAGACCTGTTTAGAGAGAATGATTTTTAAGAACAAAGATGCACTATCAGAAACAAAACTCCCCTATGCACATCAGTTGGGGGCTGTAAATGGACCTTCAGCACACTGGTAGTCCATAGCTGGGAAAGCTGTGCCCTCACATCACAGGAAGTTCCTCTAAACACAGACATGAACTCATCCATCTCCCTGCTCAACTAAAAGGCTGACCAGCCATCCTGTCACATCTGCTCTTGGCACCTTTGCAAATCCCTGCTTGATATTATTTTCTATAAAGAATTAATATGAAGCATAATGAAAAAATGTGTTTTAAGACACCGTATCAGTGGTACATTTTGGATCTTTAATGATTACTTTTGGTCCACTAGGACCAAACTGATGTTGTCTGCATTCAGCTGCCATGCTAACCAACAGCAAGAGTAGTTTTACCTATAGAGTTAACAGCAGTTCTTAAAATAAAATCTGGCCTCTTGAGGTTAATGCAAAGCTTCCCTTTAAGGAACAGTTTCTGAAAATAAGATACTGATATACAATTCATTGCCATCATGTGATTAATTAATCTTGTTAGAAACTTTAGTGTTTCAGGAACTCAGCATATCAGTGCACAGGACAGTCTGGCCAAAGACAACCTCATTCAAAACTGAAGCATACCACCAAATCAGACTGACCCATCAAGCACAATTGGAAATTCACAGAAAATGTGAAAGCAGCCTTGATTTTTCTTGTCACCACCATCTGGTCCATTAAAACTAAGCAGTTCAATTCAAAACAAGGTTCTAGCTAAAGCCTCAACTTGTACTTTGAGACATTCTTTTCTAGACACCAGTTTTATTTTTTACAACTTCTGCAGTACAAGAAAGATACAGAGACAGTTCTGAAAGGAAAAGTAGGTTCAAAACCAGGACCATCCCCCTATTCAATTAAAAAGTAGATGGCTTAAATTCACTGTTTTCACATGTGTCTATAACCTGTTTAATGACTTACCTCTCTCCCTTTATGTGTCACCAAAGCAGCCAAAGGCTTGGCATAGAATCTGCTGTAGGAAAATCCCAGGCAGCCATACATACTGTTAGCAGTGAGTTTCAAAGCTTTCTGTCTTATATCATACTGAAACGAAACATAACCATCAAAATTGATACAGCCACAGCCAACAGAGAACAGAACTTAATGTTCACAATTACATTCACAGCTTTTTATATAGTCTGCTGCAATGATGGGCTACAAGTAAAGCACATTACAATCACTGCTCCCTACTAATCATCCCTATTCTGCAAGGCTGATCAGGGCACTTAGAGGGAATGGGAGGAAAATCAAAGGAGTTCTCTAAAACACACCTGTAAATAAAGGTCAGGATTTAAATCTGGCTGTTTCATTAACTGCTTAACTTGGCGCCTTCTCTCCACCAGTTTCTTGATTTCTTTAGGCAAAATTCCCATTTCCAGAGATGGATCCGGAAGCTCTGGAATTTCTTCCTCTTCTTCAACCTGTCAAAGGATCAGCAGTGCTCATCAGATTTTAATGTGTTAAGTGAAAAGCTTGGGGGAAAACACACAAACAAATCCACACAGGTTATATCTATTCCTGCAGAGCACTCAAAGCACAACTTAGAACAACCATGAGAGGTTTTCTGTAGTATTTAACTATATTAATCAGTCCTTGCCAAGGGACCGGGACTAAGCTTGTCTCTGGAAGAAACCCAAGACAGGCAGGGACCAGTACCAGAAAGATGTGTTTGTTTTCTTAATGCATGTGTGTGGGTTTTTTAATGTACTATATATGTGTATACATATAACAAAAAACAGATAAATAAAGCACACACACTCCTTACTCTGAGGCATATATAGATAGATACGAAAATTAAGTAAAAGCACACACAAGTAATTCCTTCCATGATGAAAATAAAAACATATCCTTTTTTTTATTATCACGGAAGTATTTTTGATGTTCAGAACTGTAAAATGGAGTGCATGCTCTGTGGAGCTGATACTCTGAATAAGATAACTGGCCAAAGAGAAATCAACATTAACAACAAAATGAAAACTCCACCCAAGCAACTCTTGATTATTGCAAAACAACCACCTAGCAGAAAGCACACATTCTTCTTGGGTCCTTGGTCAGGAAAATTGGAAAGAAATTTCAAGCACCATGAAAGAGACAGAAACATACCAAGAAAGGGCAATAGAGACCCTACGAGGTTGGAAAATTCAGTAAGACAGTCTGGGAAGACCCACAACGAGAAATGCCATCAAAACCTGGCAAAATATCATTCCATGACAAAAATCAAAATGAGCTGCTTCAGTCTGAAGCACACCTAAGAAAGCAGGGTCAACCCACCAAGAGTTTGGAGAAACTTACTGACAGAGTTCCACATACTTTTTTCCTCATTCCTGCTATGGTACTGATACAGCAATCATTACGGGACTAAAATTATGTCCCATAACTATGTATGCACAACATACTAATTCCAACCTGTGAGCTGATACCAGTCAAAAATAAAAGCCTCAGGTTTAAACTTTAGACCTGACCAACTCACTGCTTCAGTTTACAGTGCAGCTCCAACAACAACTGTGCCAGCACAGCTGATGAAATGAGAATAAGCAGCCATGGATAAGCCATGGACAACACAGCTGCTTAGAAATCAGGACATGGAACTACACCTTCAGGAGTTTTTTCAGTTATGCTAAATACAGTTTAATGCTGTATTAAACAGCTGGTCCCACAGTTGACACAGTCACACTATCACCCCTTAACACACACCCCCGAGACACATACACAGTTTTCCTGATGCCTGATCAGGGTTGAGCTCATATTGCATTCTTTCCCTCAGGCAGAAGCATAAGACTTGTGTCAGGTATGTTTACATGAATTCTGTGGCACCTTAACTTTGGGAAGCCTCTACCAAGTTAGGATGTAATTGGACAAAGGCCTCAGAAATAGCTAGGATGACCTGCAGCTGGAAAGGGCCAACAGCCTCACTACAAATATTGTTTCATGAGGACAGCAAGATTTTATTTAGATGGGAGAGAACTTACTAAGTTTCTGTAAAAGTATTACTGAAAGGAAGATGACATACATATAATATTCAAAAAGTCCCAAAACAAAACTTACTATGATACAACTTAAAAAGAATCACTTCTTTTTTAATACACAAGAGGGGAAAAAAGCCCACAATATTTAACAGTGAAAGAGAACAGTTTCTTACAAAGCTGATACACAGAAAACACACTGAAGCCAAGACAGTGTAACTTAAGTCATAACTTAAAGCACACAAACCTCTGCCCTTTTCTGTGCTTCTGATGACAGTCGCTGCACTGTGGTAAAGCAAATGTTGAACTCCTGGATAATCGATGGGTACAAGCTGTTGAAGTCGAGAAGCAAAATAAACTTGTCATAAAAACCTAAAATAGAGTTTAAAACAAAAAGTCATAATTACTCAGTTTCCCTAAGGGCTCCATCCAACTCTACAATTAATATTTAAGTGATAGTAATATATTGTAACACATTCCAGTATTTAAATCCCTTAAAGTAGCTGTTGAGATGCAGCAATACCCATAATAAAAAGCTGTCAGAAGTGGAACGATCCAACCCCATTAACTCACCAGAGTTGAACAGATAGCTTCTGTGTTACTATAGGACACTTGTACAGTTTTCCCCACATAGAGGAGAAACTGAAAGAAAACTTATGTGTCCATCAGAAAATCATACACAGACACACAAACCTAATCCCTGCATGACCTTCACACAAAGAGTTAAGGAAAAACTGTCCCAAGAATAAGTAATTCCCCAGTCAATGCTGGGAATTTTCTTTCATGCAACAATCCCCTCCCCAACCCCCTGCCCAAACCACCACATCAAACTCCTTCAAGATACATAGATTGCCCATTGCAATCTCTCTGCATTAATATAACCTACCTGTCTCTAACTTCATAGAAGAAAGAAAATTGTCATATCTTACCGACTTTGGGATCCAAGACTAAGCCCCCAGCATATGCTGCTTTCTTTTTCCCTATCTTTGATTTATTCTGATCATCAATATCTTCGTCTTCATCCACCTACATGTGGCATTTAAAAAAGTCATTATCTAGTCTCTAAGATTTCTGTACTGTTGGAGGAGTAATTTTTGGCAAATCAAATATGAAACCGAGAGCGAGTGGATAGAGTTACTTTTAAAATACATGCAAAACACGGTGTTTCCATCATGATCCTTATTTAAGTTCTCTACATGTCGACACAGCATTCAAACCAACTCCTACAGGAACAAACAGCTATCAAGAGATTACAAAGACCCTAAGGAATTGTCATCATTCAACAATGCACTAGTATGCATTTTGTGGCTGGCTATGAAAGCCAACACTAGGGAAAAAAATCAGGTCATGATCCAAAGGAAATATTATTGACCAGTTAAAATGTAGGTTTTGGAAATACAATGGCTGGGCTTTAATAAACCAAATAAAACCTTCATTTAACCCTAAAGAGTATTCTGCTATTCATTTTGTTGAATTAAGAATTTTTCTCCCACTTGTTCAATACTATTCTGAATCATTTAAAATTCCAGCACTGCTTTGATATAGCAAAACAATCAACAGAACTCACTGTTTTGGAATCTGCCATTGAACTTATTTAAAAGCAAAATATAGTGAAACACAAACACATTCTCAAATTTTAATTTGTTTACTAATAAACGTACAGATATTTCTATAGATATTATTTACACTGGTATTATCCAAGGAAATTAAATATATTTTTTAATGCCTTTGGGTGTTTTACCCACATTCTCAAATTACCCACTGTACGAATTATACTTGAAATACTGTTCATAAGCAAAATAACTGTAGAGTATATGTGCACCCGCTAGGCAACAGACTTAATCTTCTGCTTTGTTTCCCTGTGCAGACAAGTACTCAGCTTATTTCAATTTTAAACTAAAAGACCACCTGAGCTTCCATAAATCCATGACACAACAGAAAAGATGTTACACTGTCCCTTTAAACCATGTATTTCTCCATTATCAACTCAACAAAAAAAAATAATTTTGAATTAAGCATAAGTTGCACCATTAAGTTTTATGTTATATCCAACACGTTTGGGTTTCTCCTGCTCTCAGAGAACGGTAATATGCAAAAAGACAGAAGAATGTTTGTTGTTTTTTTTTCTTTTTAATAAAAATTCTTAGGAAGAGAAAAACTGGACCCACCAGCTTCTGCAGAGGCTTTTTAAACACTTGCTTGTCCGGCACTATGTAGTCTTTTTCGTGAAATGCATGAAGCAGCAAGAACTCGTTACGTTCAGATCGTCCACCCATCATTGTCCTTGACTATAGAGAGGGGTGGAAAAATAATTTAAATCAAAGCATAGAAAACACTCATACTGAAATAGACTAAGGAATATCCTTCAACTATGTGTAAGCTCACCTAGCATTACCACTATTTTGTATCATTACCATGCACAAAACTCGAACATGACATGTTTAAGGAAGTTTTGTATTATTATTTAACTAGAACATCAAACTCAAAGACTCATCACAGCAAAAAACTTACAGCATCATGTATTCTCAACGTTCAGAAGTTAAAACTGGTAAATAAAACACAGAAATCATGGAACTTTTTTGTGGGACAATGTAGAGGGGGAGAAAGCAATAGAAATGTACCATAACGTTTCCAGAGATGTTTGTTATTTGAAGAGCCAGTGGCAGAACATTCAGCTCACACATGATCTGCAGAATGAACCTGGCATCTGTCCAGGTGTTTTCCAGCATAAACATTAAGCGAGGAGAATCACTGAGAAAAGAAGGGGGAAGGCATAGTAAAGCAAAATCAGCTTCCTTCATCGTAGCTTAGACCTACATGCTGCATGAAACATCTAGCACACTATTGTGTGGTATCTAGCACACTAGTGTTTAATTCTATAGCATCTTTTAATTTTGGAAAACAAACAAACAAATAAACCCACAATAACAAAACAAACCTTACAAAAAACCCCAAACCAAACCCAACAAATGCAAAACTCATGCCTGTATATCCTATTAGTGTATATAAACCAATGCTCCCACAAATCAATTCGCTTTGCACATAATTAGCCACCAGCCACAAGTAGTTTGAAGCATTATAAACTACTGTTACTATTTTAATTTTCATACACCAATATGCTAAATCAGCATCTCCATAATCAAATAAGCATGCATGACATTGTATACTGTGAAACTAGCTCCTCCACTTTCCAGTGAAGGATTAAAACCACAAATCAACAACATACCTGTACATATTCCGAATTTCCTCTGGTAGAATTGTTACCTTCTCTTTTTTCAAGATCTGACGGACCAATTCAGATAAATGGTAACTTTTGCAACGAATTAATTCTTTAGCAGAAATTTCTACGTCACAGATCATTCTACCACAGGCAGCATTCCTTTCAGCAAACCCTCCTCGACCCTTAACCATATCACACAAGGAGAGAAAAACCGAAACAAAATGAAACATACAAACATTAGTGAAAAACAGCTATCCAAAATATAAGCTTATAGGATTCAGTCAAGTCAGCTGGTCACTAAATATTCTAATACTCTAAATTCTCTACTAAACACCGTTGATACTCAAGCTTTATAACTATGTTCTAATGGTATCTTTCAATATATATGGATATTAAGCAGTAGTTACTTAGCCATCATTACTAGTTAGATATTAATTCTTAAACTGCCATGCATTTTTTTTCTTTCATAATTAAACAGTACCAACAGCAACATGTGTTTGGATTTTGGTTTTTCTTCGAGCGTATTTTTTGTATAAACAGGAGGACAAAAAAGTCATAGAACAAACCATGCACAGATACTCATCTTGGCCTCTAGGAAGGACAGGAACAGGCCAGAATCTGACCACGTTCAGCACTTCCAACACTCCGAGCCTCACACATTGTCCTCTGAATAAATACATACTAAGAATTACACAATTATTAACTCAGCAGGTCTCTATGGAATGATTCACCTATCAATCCCAATTACATTTTCTCATTTTACAGTTGCAGCAGACAAAGGCTGTTACAGTAAAGACTATTGCAATTAATCTGTCATTACCATCATCTAGTAGAGATATGTAAACTAAATTAGCCTAACCTGAAAATTAGTTTAGCTTATTACTATAATAAAAGTCACATAAACATTCGTCATTTCTGATCCAGGACACATGAAATTCAGCATGACCAGCAGTCAAAATACGCAAGCACCACATTCACAATTCCTCAGCAAAATTAATTTCTTTTTAATCACATGCAACATAAAGGGGTTTGAAAGAATTGAGCAATCTTATTACCCCGAGTTTTGGCATATTGGACCTCCTCAGTCGACCTATCTTGGACCAGTGAGGGACTTTGCACACATTAATTCTTTGAAGTAGCACTTCCAGATCGAATCCATAAATATTGTGACCCTTGCAGCAGAAAAAATAACAAAAAAGGTTACAACAAATGCAAATTGAAAGACTTACTTTCCCACACTCAGTAGCCTTTGCCCTTTGTGATTTTTCTAACTAACTGATGGCATTATCTCTCTCATAGAAAGCACTTTCTAAAAGAACATTCATCAACAGTACTCATTAGTCTTAATGCTAACAATGCTGTTCAGCAGAATACCAAAATCAGCTGTGTAACTGGCTTACAACATACACAATTGAGGTTTACGCTTTGATAAGAGATTGGATTTAAAGCTTTCTAGGAAAAAAACTAAAAAAAAAACCAAAACACAATAAACAACATTATTTATATAACACACAAACTTAGCTGTCAGTTTTCATTCATGAAAGCCTCAATATTGACATTAAAATGGTGTAATTTCCTTTGATACAACAGGCATAGCTGTTAAATCCGGATAGGAAGACATTGCAAGCATTTACATATCACAGAAGCATAGAATGGTTAGGGTTGGAAAAGACCTTGAGATCACCCAGTTCCAACCCCCTGCCATGGGCAAGGACACCTTCCACTAGACCAGGTTGTTCAAGGCCCCATCAAACCTGGCCTTGAACACTGCCAAGGATGGAGCATTCACAACTTCTCTGGGCAACATCTTCCAGTGTCTCATCAGCCTCAGAGTGAAGAATTTCTTCCCATCAAAGTACTCCAGCAATATTTGCAAAGTTTAAACAGTTCTAAAGACACTGGTGACACTGGTCTGTAACCTCAACTGTAAACAAAATCCTGCATGATGAACATGAGCCTGCATGGACCAGTCAGTCCATGCAGACTGCATGTAAACCTGCAGTCAGGAACTGCAAATTCACTGGATCAGATACACCTGTGTAGTGCAATGTTGTGCTATAGAAGAAGCTCCCTGAAATCATCATCAGCATTATAGCCATAGATATAATGATACAGCTTGCTTTTCAACAGCACTAAATAAACCAGGTGCAAACTAAACTGCACTAACACAGCTCTGCTGGTTTTAGCATCAGAGGTCTCATACCCCTACTACTGGCATTTTCAATTTAAAATTACTGGCTTAAGTGTTCTGCCTCATTCCTTCTCACAAACTCCAGGAAGCTTAGCTCACAAGACAAATACCAGATTCCAGCCACAGTGGGCTGAAAAACATCAGGAACTTGACTGCTCATTCTATCCTATTACCACCACTTAATTATTTGTGTTAACCTACAGAAGAGTAACAAGTTGCATATGACCAGCCTCAGATCTATAACCAACTCTAAATTGTCTCCAAAATTTCATTAATGGAATATTAATTAAAAATAATAAAAAAGAAAATTAGTAATTATAATAAACCCTCAGCTGCCAATACAGGAGAAAACATAATAGTTATTACAAAACTGCTAAGATCCTGTGAATTTGTACAGGTTATCATTTTGATTTACAACATAAACAGAATCTAAAAGTGACACAAATTATATGAGCATCTGAACTGAAAGAGACTCTTAAGTATACCAAGAGCTCCAATTTTTCTAGAAAATCACAAGGGGTTTTTTGTTGTGTTTTGTCTGAGTAAAGAAAAAAAATATTTGTTTTATACACAGTGGAAATACTGCCTATTTCAGGTATTATGGGAAATAATAGGATGTATAAAATCCTGTGAGGGAAAATTCTGCATCATCTTTGTATCGAAATATACCTGCTGTCTTATAAGCAAATTCAGTTCATAAGGCAGTCTAAGATAAACATTAAAAACTTACAAGGGAACAAAAGGAAAACAGTAAAGCTGACCAGCTGACACTGTGCTTTAATTTAACTGACAAAGTCTCAGATCTACTCACCACAACAACATCTGGGTCAATTTTGTGAATCTTCGCAAGGAAAAATCCCAGCAGTGTTCTCTCTGTTGCAGCAATTTCTATTTTAGCATTCTAAAAGAAGCAAGAGAGCACCTGATTTCAACGACCCAATAAGTTTAAAATGGAAACATCTCCTTTCCCCTACTTGTTCCTAGACAATAATAAAGCACCGCAGAGTTCTCCCTTTCCTTCTGTAATTCAAGGAATTTTGTTCTCACTCCCACAGACATAGAAAGCTTTACTCAGAGGCTTTTTTTTTCCATTTTGCTTTTGTATGCAGGTGTCTAGTGTTATTTTAGGAATCAAGCACACCAGGAAAATGCTCCATGTGCATCCTCCATTCACACGCTTAAGATCATATAGAAACAGAAGAAAACAAAAATAGGCTATTATTCTGTCAGCAATCCCAGTACCCTTTAGAATGTCTTCTGAATTCTGACAGACTTTACTCTCCAAGGAAAGAAGAAACAAACTCCCCCCGTTTACTACAAGTATACAGTCAGGTATAATGAAAACAAATTATAATTTTAGCCTCTTTGAAAGTCTTTCCAGTTCTTTTGTCTAACACTCTATCTATTTTATGACCACAAGTAGCAGCAATAATGAACCATAAAGACACCTCTCTGCTTTTACAAGCAACCCAGAATGAACACCTGAATTCAGGTTTGCAGAGTGGAAAACTAATGAGATAATTATACCATTCCTTGGAATATTTCTCTTACACAATATACCCAAAGCAACATGAAATTCGTATTTTAAAAGGTACTGCAATCAGAAGGCGAACAAAATTAATTACCTTCCTTTTGATAACTTCTTTGAAGTCATAAGGAAAAATGCAATCATTCGGTTTGGAAACAACTGCAAAAGAAGTTACATTTGTTCTTACATACAAATCCTTAATTATACCTTCTCCATAAGCATCCATTCACAACACAGGGAGTTAAGGAAAACTAACCTCTAATTCTAAAAGGCTAGCCTTATGTGAATACATGTCTTAAAAACTGATTAATAAAGCATTAAACAACTTTAATAATTCATAATTATGAATTCATAATTAATAGTAACTATGGCCCTCCACTTCCAAAGAACCTGCTCTCACACGGATTCAGCACTCTTTCAACTGAGTTCTGAATCTCAAGGTTTAGCTGATCTTAATAAACTTGTTTATAAATAAATATGACTTGTTTACTTTTAAAATTCTTTTCAGATGATCTGAAAAACTAAGTGACAGTGAATCAATGGTCTAAATCAATGGGTGAAGTAATCCAAGAGACCCCATGATGAAGTAAAACCAATAAAAGTGACAGGAAACTGCACAGAACAGGTTACTTCATCTCAAAGGAAGATTCCTTTCAATAAAGTCTTCAACAAAATGTCGGTAACCAGTGAAGTTAAAAACAGGGAGAAAAGCCTGTTTGGGAGGTGAAACTTTGCTATTTACTTATTCCAAGCTATTACTGCTGGAGTGACAGAAACCAAAGAAAGCAGACAACCAAAAACAGCAAAAATTCCCCCACCATGACCATAAACAACCCACAACCAAAAGCCACAACAAAAGAAAACTGCAGAAGGAATTATTTTTCTACTCCTAAACTGTTCCGCATACATACCACAGAAGTGTGTCTGAAAAGGAGGCTGAGGTGGAGCCTTATCCAAAGGAAATTTCTGATGAATCAGAGATGCAAGAGCCACTATCTATAGCAAGGAGACACAGAACATGCAACTTCATAAACTTAACTACTGGCAAACCCCAATTTTCCCTCCCCTCCATTTTTTTTATTAGTTTCCTCATATATTTTCTCTTGTTCCTACAAAAGATCTTCTTTTACAAATATAAAGAAAAATTATCAAATTATCTCAAAATAAGTAGAACTTACTCCTAAACAATTATCTTAGAAATCTGAGAAGGAAAAAAATTCCTCTGGAAAACTGCTTTTAGTAAATTTTGTTCTGAATCTGAAAAGACCACACAATTTAAAGAATTCTCCGTAAAGTGCAGGGGAGATGTGAGAAAGGCAGGACATGCAGAGAAGCCTTGCCTCCAGAAGGGCTGTCCCTGAGCAAACAGTCAAGATTGGCAAGCCAAGAGGTTTGAGCATTTAGAAGGTATCAGCTTCTAAACTACTGATGGTTCTGCTTGCTTTGCTTGGCAGGAATGTCCTGGCTCCCCGGACACTGGTCAGAAAAACCCAACAGAAAACAAAGCAGTCAGGCTGCCATTAAGGTAGCCAGAAACAACTATCCTATCCTGTTAGTGAATACTAAATCACTTCCTTAACTAGGGGGACTTAGGCAGCTTTATCTGTTTTTTGAAGTAACTATAATTCATAATCTGCAGTCCACAACTGAGAAGGGCCACCTACATCTCTTCTCTGAGGAAATGAAAAATCTTACAGCAGAGTAGCAGGTGCCATATGATTTAGACCAATTTCTGGCTGTATTTCCTAATTAATTTTATCAGCAGAAAAACCTGGTCATTTTATCTAGAACCTACAATTAGCGCTACCAGAAAAAAAATAGTAATTCATTAACAGCTGTTCTGGGACAGTCCCATTTATAACTGTTATACGCAACAGATGAAATAGAAGGCTTGGAAAAAATACGTAGGATCTGCTGTCACAGTAAATATTCTCCATAAGAGCCCCTCTGAATTCACAGTTCTCATGTCGGTGAGAGCCCAGTGAAAATTTCTTTGAAAAGCCTGCAGCACATACAAGTTTATTCAACAGTAAATATAGTTAGGTATGTTTTATCAGGTGAAGTTCTTCCGGGTTTTAGAAAATTTTTAGTATATGCAAAGAACAAAACCAAACCAAAATGAGAGCAGATTACATACCTCATTCTGGTGAGTCTTTGGGTTCTGAGTTGTCTTCATGCTGAGGGACATGACCACAAGAGGAGGAGGAGGAGAAATATCTTTAACCACATTCACCAAGCCAGGCTTCATGGCCACAGCTTCCACCTTACACCAGCTGACCAATTGATTTGAAGGCTCTGAGGAAAAAACATGAACCACCTTCATTCTTCTGGGATCCATAAATAAGGCTTCTCTAATGGCACTCTTCCACAGAGAATGTCTAATGTGTTGCCCTTGTGGGATAGTCCAGGATCTAGACTAATCCTGCTCAGTTTTGGTAACTCCCTGGGCCCTGACTCCCCAGTCAGAAGCCTGGTCACACCAGGGGCTCTAACACATGCAATATGGAATATGCAGCACACATTGAATAGAGGGCTCTAACCAAGCCAAATAAGACGGCATAACTACCTGTAAGTGGCGCATGCCCATACATGAGGCAGAAGAGATTTCAAACTAAAAAGGCTCCACATCACAAACTTTTCTAAGTGACAGAAAAAATAACAAAAAAACTAACACACAAACAAAAGAGCCATCTAGCAGCAGTTTGTTCTTATAAAGATACATTTTCAGAAAACCCATGAATCTTAAGTCACCAACAGAAGAAAGAGTGATACCTTTCTAGGAAACTAACTTCAGCTTTATGTGGCTTTAGGGTATGCACCTGCTAGGTACTGCATGGTTCCCTCTCACTGACATTCCAATTTATAACCTTATCTGTACAATGTGCAACTCTATATGGATAAAGCTCTCAAAAAATAAAGGAAGAATAAGTTAAAATTTGTACTAGATAATGAAAATTACACAGATAAGTTTCAAGGTCAATTTATAAAATTACAATTTATCAGTACAATTTCGATTTCCTCTCATCCCCCCAATCTATAACTATGTGTGTTTTCCTGCAACCAAGTATTTCACATGCAAACCACCATACGTGGATTTTTTATTTCCAGCCAGCATGGTCCTTTCATCTTCCTACTCATCAAGAGAAGCTCCAGGCTAGAGGTGTTGGTTCCAAATACATGGGAAAACGTTTGTCCTTTCAGATCTTGGGGAAGCCGAGGGCAATCAGCCTAACAAGTAACAGAAAGCAATGAGTCATTTCATCCCACAGAATACTTCAATATAGACACACTATATTCAGACAACACCTTAACGAAACTATACAATAACCAAAATCACTGTAATTTCCCACAAGCAGAGCCTTAACCCATAATACCTTATAGTAATTGAATAAATTATACTATTGACTCAACTTAAATAGGTGCATAACAAAATCAGTACAGTAATGTAAAAATGCACCGAAGCTAAAGCTCTTCATCCATACTGGATGCATGACAGAAATATTACCATCAGCCAAGACTACAACAATGTTCAGTAACCATTTTAATACAGAAACTGTTCATGTTGTCAACTCAGCTAAATAGTTACATCTTTAATCTTGTCTGTCATATAAATACTGGATACAGTGCTTCTGCACAGCTACATTAAAATTTGAGATGCTGCTTTTGCACCTAGAATTAGTATTAAGAAAATGGTTTAAAAAGGCATTATCCCAGCAACTGCCCTCAAGAGGTTCAAGACTGCTAAAGTTCTTGCATATGAAACCAAATCAACTATTTTTGCTAATAAATAACAGTGATGTTCTCATGGGATTATTTTTTTCATCTTTGCTGTTCAATTTTAAAGCTCTTCAACAAATCTTTCTCAACCAGCTGCTATTTGCAAGAGCCACATAAGCAGAGATAACAGCTGTATTCTGGACATGGATTAAAAAAAAAACCAAAAAAACCCAACATATTTAAATTATCTTAGAGTACTCTGGGCCCTGAGCCAGTACAGCTAAAGGGCTGTTTAGCCAGTATCAACTGATTCAGTGGCAAGGTAACATAAAATAAGGCAGGACAACTGGGACTGTACATTGTTGTAAATCAATAAGCAAATTCTAATCGGGGAAGAAGGTGTGAGGAATGCAGTAGTTGTAGGAAGTATTTTTTTTTCCTCATGCTTTATTTACACAAATAGAGCCAACAATAACAAATCAGCATTACAGGCTGCCTGGTAATGAACTTGTTTTGTTAAGGACTAACCAAAGTACAAATGATAAACCTCTAATTACAAGACAATGCGCAACTAACTACACACTGTAACAGAGGTACAGACACTAGCTACTGAAGATCAAATCAAATAAAATTATTAATTGGGTAAGAAAGCAGGTTATGGTCTTTCATCAGATTAACTATACTCACCGAATATTTAATTTCCAAATATTCAGATTTTGCTGGAACATCTGGGATCTCAAAAGCATAATATTTTTCCACTTTCTACATAAAACAAAAACATTTTTTCAGTATCTCCCAACTGAATATTTATTCTGTCCAACAAGAAAGCTAATGAAAAAGGCCAGCCAAAATACAAATCTCAAATAACATGGGCTTGATCATATATTACCAATTCTGCAACCCATTATAACCATCTAAAGATAGTAAGAACATTATATGAATGTAGCAACAGGGCCTGTATTCAATCTCTTCAGGGTTTCTTAACATGAACAGTTTCTACAGAATTGACTTACAAGTAAACTAACCACTACAAAATAAAATGTTAACCATACAAGGTTAACAGCTAAGGAACTCTAAATTCACCAGCTTCAGAGATACTCATGAGAACTGCTGGCTGCAGCCCACAGAAAAAAAAAAAATGACCAAATGACTGAGACAGAAAGGCATCTCCAAAGACTGTCTAGTACAGCTGCCTGTTCAGGGCTGGGTCACCTACAGCGGGTTTCTCAGTGCCCTCTCCATTCAGGTTTTGAATATACCCAAGGATGGAAACTCCAAAGCTTCTCTGGGCGACCTATGCCAGTGCCTGTTCTCCCTTACAGTAAAAAACTGGTTTGCGTTCTGACAATTTTTACGTGTTTCAAATGCTCTTGTCCTCCATTGCGCACCAGAGACATCTTTACTCCTCCAGATGTTTATACACAACATTTCCATTACCAGTCCTTCATCTCAAACCTTCTCTTCTCCAGGTTGATCAATCACAGTCTCTCAGCCTCTCATCACACATCAGATGCTCCAGGCCCTGTAGCTATCTTTGTGGTCCTGTCCTGGACTTGTTCCATCCAGTACATGCGTATCTTTCTCCGTTTTTCAGTGCAGCCAGTTTTCAGTCCATCTCAATATCCAGTTACCCAGCCCATACTTCATCAGTTTGTCTTTGAGGATATTATGGGAGACAGTGTTGAAAGCCATACTAAAGTCAAAATAAACAATACCTACTGTCCCCTTGTCCACCAAGTCACTCATCTCTTCACAGAAGGCTACCAGCTTGATTAAACGTTATTTTCCCTTTATAAATCCACACCAAACACTCACAAGCACCTTCTTGTGCTTTGTGCATCTGTAAAAAAGTTGTTGCTCCATCATCTTTTCCCAGGGCTTACGGTGAGGCTGACCAGCCTCTAGTTCCCTGTGATCTCCTCATCCCTGTTCATCTTGAGGATAGCTTTGACACTTGCTTTTTTCCAGTCCTCGTGAACCTACTCAGATCAACATGACCTTTTGAAGATGATCAAGTATGGCCTCACAAAGACATTGGACAGCTTCTTCTGCACTCATGGGTGCATTCCATCAGGTCCCATGCATGTGCATCTGTCCAATTAGTTTAAATGTTCCCTAACCTGATCCTTCTCCACCCAGGATGAGTCTTCTTTGCTTCAGGATTTCCTTCTGGTTTCTTAGGGTCAGAGGTTGCTGGAGGCTGGAGTTGCCAGTAAAGACCAAGGTGAAGGAGACATAGAGAATTTCTGGTTTTCCATGCCCTTCATCACCACATCCTCTGTTCCTCTCAGCAGCAGGCCCACATTTTCCCCTAGTCCTCCTGTACCTATAGAAGCCTTTCCAACTGCCCTTCGCTTCTCTCACCACTCTAGGTGGGCTTTGGGTTTCTTTTTTCCCTCATGATGTCACTTCCATTAGTCTGCCCTATAACCCACAAGCTCTTGGCTATGCTCTTTGGCCATGGCATCCATGGCAGAACTCCATGCATTCTCACTGCTCCGACATGTAAAAGGGACTCCCCCTCCTCTCCATCCCAGTCTGTCCTTTTGAACCATGCCCTATCCCACTATGTGTCCGTGATCCCAAT
Source organism: Melopsittacus undulatus (assembly GCF_012275295.1). Classification (NCBI taxonomy): domain Eukaryota; kingdom Metazoa; phylum Chordata; class Aves; order Psittaciformes; family Psittaculidae; genus Melopsittacus; species Melopsittacus undulatus. Next base: position 80,397,648 of record NC_047528.1, on the reverse strand, counting down.
AAGATCATAGCACTGTAACTGCACACAGTTCCAACTTTTACACTTTTTTCCACAGTTCCACTGCATGCTTTAGTGTATCAGCACTTCAGAGAGGCACCCAAGAGAGCTAATTTCCCAACCATCTGCCCATCATTTATTACATGCTTAGAACAGAATCATTTCTATGACAGTACTGTATTTTCATTGAGTGAACTGGCTTTTACTAGAAAGGAGTCAAGTTTGTTTATGTATTTCTAACAAAGATAGTTAAAGCCACCTCAAGTTCAGTACAATTTTATTGAAAGTATCACTTCTGCTTTCTTCAAGAACAGTAATGATTTTCTACAACATGCACAGCTTGTCAGTTTCTAAGAATAACTAAGTACAAATTCCAAATAACTACAATATCCTCTGCAACACTGCTATAGCACCTGCTGAAATGCCATGCTCTATCCTGTAGCACATATGCTTAGCCCTGTCATACTTCCCAAACCATCTGCACCACTGTTACGTATTATTATGTTATTCCATAACTATGCTAGAACATTACTCTTACTATAAGAATGCCTTGAATTAAAAAGCATATTTTCACTGGACAGTGCACTAAGTTCAGCACATCATACATACAGTCAGCATAATATACCACTACAGTAAGTTTAATGAGAAAAACCAAAATTTCCACAAATTGAAATAAAATTTACAAGTAAGCAAAACAGATGCACGGTTAGGTAAACTCGTTATTTTGGTTTAGGGTTGGGTGTTTTCTTTAGGATCAGCAGTAACTCCCTCAGAGCACTAGAATGAGCAGTTAAGCTTGCTACTTCTCACAATATTGCATTTTAAGGCTGTCTGGGAGAGGAGAGGGTCCTTGCTAAAAATAGGAAGAAGGCAAACCCGAAAACAACTCTGGCATCAACAGTTACATGGACGCAGTATTATACCATGTAATGTAACTTTGTACAAGCACAGCACTGTGAAGTCAGAACAGCATTAAAAATTAGCATGCAAATATAGATCTGAACTGCTGAGCCAAAGCAACAGCTCATAACAGTAACATACCAATGGCAATGCACTGCTTTTAGCAAATATTACTGGTGCCCTCCCTCCTTTTTTTTTTTCATTTAAAAAAACCGTCAAGCTTCAAACAAGTTCATGTTGGAAACGAAAACTGAACATAGTATAAAAATAGTATGCTGCAGTGATTCATCTGCCTTATTCCACAGAGCTCAGCTCAATTACACAAGCGTCTGGTCATAACTGCAGTGAATGAATGCTTTGCTGCAGAGTAATCTGCCCTTCAAGTGGCCCTTCAGAGAGCAGTGATTAGCTGCTAAGTTCCTAAGTGGAGTAAGGCTGCTTTCAAATTGATTTGTGAAGACTTGCTAACTTGGCAGCAGTGCAACCCATTGAAGCCACAATTAGCAGCAGGTGCAGGAGGAAATGATACAGCTTAAGTGTATCTGTTCGCAAGAGAAGTTTGGTGCTGGCAAGGCCAAGCCGGATACACGCACGCGCACAGAGAACAACCTGTCTCAGTGTATAAACACTGGCTCTCTCTGCATCATCACAAAACTGGGCATTCTGAATAACTTGCATGGCAGGTATGCTAGTAACCTTTCTCATTTCCAGCTAATGAAGGATAAGAAAGATAAGAGCTTCAGTGTTTCACAATACTCTGCCAGAACTGAGACTTCGTGTTACTCTGAATGCATTGCTCACAAGTGCTCTGCTCACCTAAGCAATTTTGTCATTAGCCTTTTAAAGCTCTTTCAAAACACCAACCCTTTACATGACAACAGTGGAACACTGGCTGCACATCAAAGAACTGGGAAGTTTTTCTAAAGCATATTAGCTCTCACAGTCACAGTTGTACAGAGATGACTTTCTGAAGCATTCACTCAGCTGAGTGCCAATCCCATTTCAAACTGAGACCTCTGCACAACCTATAGAAGCACAGAAGCAAGCACAACAACACATCTCTGGTGGTATGACTGAAATATTAAGAAAGATGATGACTCCTTATGAAAAACAGATTAATAAAGTATATAATCAGGCAAACTGTGGTCTCTGAGGAAGGAACAAAAGAAAAGGGAGGTGCAGTAATGGGAGAACTTCCACAATTATCTTGCAGGAAAAAGGATACCTTGTTGTAGGGAGATTTACAGAGAGTGGCCAGATTTACTGCCACTTGTTCAGTTTTGTGTTAAGCTGGAATAGCTGAGTTACTGTAATACTTTCCTTGAATAACCCTCCAAAGGCCTCACCAACAGCCTTGCTCCTCAATATTACCTTTTCTTTTATCCCCCACATTACCAGTGCCATACCTTCCTCGTAGCTCCAAGAAGCACTGCTTCCAGGAAGCAGTAACTACCAAAATAAGCAGAACAGTGAATAGCCTTTTACCATGTTAGTAAAATTCAGTTTACTGAAGAGTCCAATGAATTCAAACAGAGTTTGAATTCTTACTGTTACCAGAAACAATTCTAGTATGTTATTTCAGAACTCTGCACCCCCAACTACCCTGCCTGATTTACTCATGAATAAAATTCATAAATTTGTTTCTTTTGGTGAAACTGCCCTTTAAACAGCTTTCCTGCTGCTCATTCCCTTTTAATGTTTTTAGACAGCAAAAAGGTCTTAGCATTATTCTTTACTAGGGTAAAAAAATAAAGCTCTTTCATAGTTATCTCTAGTATAACTGAACCTCCTTTTGTCTCTTCTTTCTTATGACCATCTTTTGTACCTATTGTAGCTTGAGTTAATCTTTCCTCATACAGGTGATCTAGTGTTAAATTCTTCTAGGTAAGGTCTGAACAGTGCCTTTGTTCTGCTACTTCCCTACTCCTGCTAGGGATTTCTCCCATGTAACACCCAGGGACCCCCGATGCACTGTAGTCATGTGTCCGGTGAACAAATTTGGGTCTTTCACCCCAAGCTCTGTGTAAGCTCAATAAAAATTTGATAAGCTTTGAACTAACATCAGAAATAATAGTTCAAATAATTCCTACTTATGTTTTACCTTGATTTTTAAAAGTCAAGGTTAAACACTATTACTCCATTACCTCACTCACACTTCCTTAGAACAGTATGGAACAGGTGAAGGTTTCCTTAGATTCTGTTAGCAGATCTGAGTTCCTTCAAAGGCATCTCCCCCTCCCTCCATTCCTGGAGTACAAATGTTTGTATCCTCTTTTTTAATGAAGAATTTATTTGCCCTGAATTTCCTCCCTCGTTCCTGAAAGGATCTTTGAAAAGTGAGCTATTACAAACTTGGGTTTTCACCTACCGTTGAATTCACTCCTTTCCAATCACCATACACGACAATGAAGTTATAATCAACTATACAAGAGAAATAAGGCTGATAAAGCTCAAAAAGCTAAATTTGCACCAGAGTATTGAGAGACAAGATAAGCTAGTACCAACAAAAATTAAAAAAAGGTTTTTCAATGTACTAATGATGTAAATAATGCACTAAGCTACACACGGATGAAGAGATGACATCTTACATGAATTTCCCATTTGAGAAACATTGATCATGTTTTCGCTTTAACAACTTAAAACTTTCAGAATTGCTCTAGCTTTGGATTAGGTGACCTCCTGAGGGCCTTTCCAATCTGAATTACCATATGAGCTTGTTTCTATTTTCCCTCATTTACATTTTGTTAAATTCCATTCTCTCTGCATTTTTATTTGCCATTCATTGCCTGATCAACTATTCAGGAACAAATCCTACCAAGTCAGAAGATGGCCAACCTGGGAAAAGTTACAGCTGATCCCACACAGAATCATGACAATGAAAGCCAGCTTTGCCAGACACATTACTTCAAGAAACAAAAGTTTCTGTGCACTTCACTCTGAACAAATCTTTTCCCCTAACTTATATGCTAGCCATTACCTTTCCCCACACAAACTCCCTAAAAGACAAATGCTTTGTGCAAATGAATAAGAAAGCTTTCTCACACTAGCGAACTAATTCAGTCCAAATCTGCAACAATATCAGCTCTCTTCCTGCAGACTTAAGACAAGTATTGTATTACTATTTGTGCAAATTTTCTGTTACAACAACACTTTGTTTTTTCAATATTCTTTTCAGGATTTGTTGAGCAAACACAACACAGCAAAATAACACTCTAAGATTACTGCCCATAACTGTAAGCCAAAAACAGCTTAAGTTTCAACACTGGATGACAGTCCTTATAACTTGTTACCTTCTGTAGAAATACACTATGACGACCTGTGCTTCAAACAGCAAGGGTGAGAAGCAGCATGAGACATGCCAAAAGATAAAGTTCAATATTGCATCTGGTCAAGTGCAAAGATGGTCTAATCGCAGTGTACCATCCTATCTGCTGGACAACACAATCTTTCATTTTAAACTTGAACACCATGAACTGATACAGGCTTTAGGTATCAGAACTGTTATCCGTTCTGCACTCCAAAAAACAGCAAGCAAGCAAGAGTCTGGCACTCAACCCAGTATCAAAGAAGCTAATGAGTAGACACAAAAGCAGTATGTTTAAATTTCTGGTGAAACAATCATATTGGAAATTCACTGTGCTTAAAGAATTATGGGTATTTGGGAAAACATTGGGATAGTTTGTTTACAAGTAAATGTCATTGTCAGGAGTTACATATTTGTGTTTCAGCATAATCTCCCCCACTGGGCAGTGTTTCAACAGACTTCCCACCTCACCAACCACAACAGAAAATAATGAAGTAGGATAATTGTAGACAAACCTTGGATTTGAACTTCATAATCTTATACTTAGGTGAAATGCAGTCATTAAATTCCTTGAAAACACTCATTATAGTTACTGGAGTCTCTGTCTCTTTGCCAGTAGATAGGTCCATTTCCTCAAAAACACAAGTCAGGTTTTATAAATTAACAAAAAATGCCAACAGACACAACCAACAGGTTGAATATTGCTTTGCCATTTTGAATCAGGTATCTCTTCTTTTAAGGGAAAACTACAGTGCAATCAGCCAAGAAAACACAAATGTAAAAAATACTATTTGAAACAGTGTTTTAAAAGCACAAAGTTTTCTAACACTTCAAGACCACTTTATTTCCTAAGCAACAACTCTAAAGGCAACAATCTGTCCACAGTTGTTAGGGGTTGCAGGGAAGCAATAACCCTCTACTCTGCATCTCACACGATATACTACATATATATTGTATTCAACTTTATCACCTACATCAGACAACACTGGCTTCAACAGTTCCCATAAACACACTACTAGAACTCATAACATGCCATAAGCAGAATGAAAAGCACTTATGTTTGACATGCTTAAAAGACACACTTACTGTTTCACGTGGCAGTAAATAAACAGTTCTCTCAATATTTTTCACTGTCACACAGCAGCTGACATAGGTGTTTGCAGATTCAATCCATACTTTCCCAAACAAAAATACCACACCTAAGGAAGAAGGGCAGAGCAGAAAAAATTCAATATGCAGTTCTTAAATTCGTCATTCTTAATGTTGCTTAAGGCAGCTTATTATGTATTCTTGCACAGAAGCACAACTTCTAGCTTAGGTCCTTCAGCAACAAACCTTTATGATGTATCAGCACATTCTAAATTCTTTTAAACATCAGCTTTATAAATAGATACCTGGTTCATCATGCTCCTACCTCCATCACTATAGTAACACCTTGATATGTGAAACTCAAAATGGCATCACACAGTCTCAGAATCACGTTCTGATATTCCATTTCTACCTATATTTGTTTGATAATCATGGCAAGAGGAAGGAGAGAGAAATCAGTGAAAGCTAAAGATAATCAGAATGCCTGTGCTGCCAATCACTCCTGAAATGTGTTATCTACAGTTTTTCATTCTTCAGCTAGACCAGCACAATTAACACTTTTTTCCTACACTTCAGTAGCATGAGCTCAAGATTCTACTACTAAGAAAACCTTTAGAAATACATTCTGAAGATAACAACTACAACCTGATCAACTGTAAAAAGTTTTCTACTATTTTTAGCAAATGAGGACACCAAAAAATTTATGACATTGCAAGAAATTGTGGCTGCTGAGACAGCAGTTGTAACCAAGGTAGCCATTCGGAAAGCCTGTATTTAGCAGGACTAGTACAACTGACTTCAGTGTGGATCGCATCATTATTGTACATGTGCATCTCTGAGCCACACAGAACTTAGCATTAGCACAAAATGCTGCAAAATGCTAATCAAGTGATGTTAAACTTTTAAATAACATAGAACAAGACCAGCTGACTTCCACATACAGTTTGTGTACAAGTAAAATAAACTTCCAAGTACAACTCAAAAGCTGGCTTTGCCCAAGTTCCCTTCAAACTCCAGATAATTTGGAATTTGATTACAAAAGAAAGACACTCTCCCTACAGTACAAATACTATTGACGAATTCAGAAATACCGAAACTGAGACTGTCTCAGAAACAATGTGTTGCATAGAGGAGATTTTGGAACCTGCATTTCTCCTTGGTCTGACAACGCACAAACAAGTCCTTGGTTAAGAGTTATAATTTATCTTTGCCATACATCTATCAGATGTAAAGACACCTTTCTTACTCTGGTAGATCAAAGATAAACCAGTGAAGATGCACTAAGATGGGTGACAGTTAGAGTGACAGGCTAAGGAAAAAATCATCTTTTGAGTGCTTGGAATAGATGTGAACAAGACTACTTTTGTCAAGGACAGAATGCTGCGGTTTTGAAGATGATGAGAGCTAGGATACAAGCTTCAGCTGCACAAAGTATTTTAGAGATTTTAATACAGAGGCAATCTTCAAGATTTAGACAGTTTGAATAAAAGGATCTAGAAAGAATTCCAATTACAGATGTAAGTGACAGGGAAGATGAAGTTCTTCTCACCAGCATTTTTTTTTTCCAAGTGATAAAACTCTCAGGTAGGTTTGTGTCATACAGAAAGATGAAACTATGGGAGAGACCACAAAACAGTAGCCGGTTGCTTGAACAGCTGGCAATAGTAGGGACATGGAGAAGTTAACCTGTCAGAGGCATACATATAAGCAGGTGAGGTAGAAGGAAGGATATATGAGCAAAAGATAGGGTAAAAGGCTGCCTGGATTGCAAAGACAAATTTTAATCAACTTGAGCTTGGAAAAAATGAAAGGTCTTAATACCAAAATTTCACAGAATTAAGAGTAATTTAGGATGGAAGGAAGATTTGGAGGTCGCCTAGTTGAACACATGCTACCTCCAGACACACTAAAAGCAGGGATAACCTTAAAGAGTTTTCAGAAACATTTCAAACGTAAAACCAAGAAATGAGAGAACTGGTATTAGGCCCTATCCCCTCTAAACCTGAGTATGGAAAGAAGAAAAAAATGGGTGTAAAGCTGTAAAACATAGTCTGTGAAAAGAAAGATCACACTATCAATGAACCAAAAGACAACCCATGTCAAGAGATGAGGAAAATGTCCTGCAGAGTGGAAAGGGCAGCTTTTATTCATTATTTCTTTAAAAGATTAATAGGTTTAAAATTCCCAAGTTCTCTAAGATAGTAAGAGGACTTATGAAAAGTAAGCCTCAAAAATATCATTAAGTTTGAAAGAGTCTCATGATTATGCTATGGTATTTACTCTTCAGGCAGTGCATTTGACATCACAGCAAATGAGGCATAAACAAAGATCATGAACATGTTAAACAAAAACCAGTACCAAAATTTTCCCTTCTACATTACTAATTGAAAACAGGTGCAGTCTTTATTATTCAGTCCTGAAAAAGTCATAATGAGAAAAGAACACTCCTTGCATGCGAGAAACAGAAATCCTTTCATAATTAAGTTCCATTCAGAAAGCACTGACTAAGAAGACAAAAAAAAGGAAAAAGAACAATAGTGGGGTCTTTAAAAGTAGCAATTCTATATTAGAGCCATTGATTTCATCAAGATATCTATGATTATTACCACTCCCACCACCAAGCTGCTCAGCCCAGCACAGTCTTGTATTTAAGTTTGGCATCCCAGCTTACAACAAAAGGTGTAACAGAGAAACACATCTGACTCAATGCTTACAGCATCAACTCCAAAAAAACTTCAACAACATATGGAAGAACCTTCTGGTAAACCTACATGAAGCACAAATTAGAAATCCAAGATCCTAAAGCTGCTGAGGAAATGTGAAGATGGATGAGAAGTACGTACAGCAGATGTGAACATGACTTCTTTTGTCAGGGCTGAGATAAGAAAGCCACAGTTTTGAAGACTGTGAGAGCTAGGATTCATACTTCAAGTGCATAAAGTATTTTAGGGATGTAGATCCAAAGACGGTCTGCAAGATTTAGACAGTCTGCATAAAAGGATCTAGGGAGACCTTGTATTTTTCAGGCCATCTTCCTCCCTTGACAGATATACCTCTCCTTCATACAAAATTGTGCAACTGCTATTGTACAGACTTTCTAACAATCCACCAGAATTTTAAGTTACATTTCCAGAAACAAAAAAAAAAAGCTCAATTGTTGCACCAATGTATAAGTAATTAACATCAACTTATTCCTAGAGCGTACACGGTTTTAAGACCAATGGGTCACCAACAGTGAGAAGTGTTAGTAGCTCCCTTTCTACATCCCTACTACTACACTAGACCAAGAGACAACATTCTCTCTTTTCCCGATCAGTGCCCTACACTGAGGACAGAGGTGAGGAAAATTAGGAGATGAATGGACAAGTTATAAAGCACAGAGAGACAGGTATCTAGACATAATTCAGTCAAGTCTAAAAATACCAGTTACATAGAAGAATCAAAATGGCATTTCCTGCCTTCAAGTAAACAGTTACCTGGCTGACTGTACTGATCTTCATAAGCATCCAGCCAATAAAATCTTAAGACTTGATCATCATTTTCCCCATTCACAAGTGGAAGGAGGTTGGGGTCCAGCTGAACTTCTGCTGCTACTACATCAGCTTCATCCTCATCAACTCTGTCCCAACATGAAATATCAGGGAAAGAACTTCTGCAGAAGAAGAAAAGAAACAAGAAGTAAAAATATGCTTTTGCTATAACTACAATTGTTTTGGTTTTTTTCATCCCTATGTTCTCACACCTTTTGTTGCTCTTTCCACTACCAAGCAACATTCCCAAAGTTGGGCTTCCTCAGATTTCTTCTGAAAAGCAAGATGAAATGACAAAGAGAAAAACCCATATACAAGTATCATTCTCAGTACACAAAAGCACAGGCTTTAAAAATCATTCACCTGGTATTTCAGCCTTTGTTATTCAAGCCTTTACAGAACAAATATATCCACCCATCTGTACAGTTGCTCAGTGGTAACAAATGATTGTTTCAACAAAACTCTTTTCAGTCATTGAATGTTTAAGTCTTTTTGATCATTCAATTTTTTACAGTTTAAAGTTATGGAAACATAAATCAAAATTCTTCCAAGTAATCAAAAATAACATGGAAAAAAAAAACAACAACTTTTTTCCTATTTCCAAAGACACAGCTGTTCATTATGTGAAATTACTTTTAGGGACAATACTTCTAACAACAACTAAACTTATGAAATATCTTCATAGATGCTTAGAATAAGCATCATTAGCAATTCCTCATTTTTGTTTATTGGCCTCAAACTTCATTGTTCAACCCCTACACTGAGTCAACTCAGTGTACTGAAATGTGTTATGTCATGTGCTAAGCCCAAAAACACCAACTATTTTTCAATTAAGTACTGTCTACATGTTCAACATTACCATTTTAACATCCCTATTAAAAAAAAAAAACAAAACACCACATTATCATTCTGTCTGTATCACAATTATCCCATTGGCAAAGACAAGTATGAAGCTAAATCTAAGGCTTATGGGTATTGAAAGACTTCTTGGTGGAAAAATAAAAAAAAAAAAGAAAGACAGTCTTACAAGACAGATGTCTCTTTCTTCCCTGATTCCAGCTGTTCTGTCTTCTTTTCAACTTCACTGTCCCTCTTCAAGCTTTCAACTGTCTCAGGTATAGTTTCCACACACTCTGCTTCCATAGGTTCATCAAAGTCCTCCTCATCAAAATCCATCATACCCTGATCATCATCTGGAGGTGTTGCACATAGAATTAAAGGGTTGAATCATTAAAATGACACACTATATACCACAGCAGCATGTGTAAAGAGCATACTACATGCATAAGCATATACAGTATTAATGTACAAACAAAATATCACATTAAAGTGATCTAAGCATCTAACCAGAATAAGCTAAGTGTTTTAACAGTAATCCACCTTATTTAAAGAGTTTCAAGAATTGGGTTTAGATTTGGTTTTGATACCTTCAATAGCTGTCTCTCCTGATGTCTTCACTATTCCCCTATTTTCTGTGGCTTTTTGTTCATACTTGGTGTCCTCATTTTCAGAGACTATGACAGATTTTGCTTTGTAATTGGAATGTTTAGGATGAAATGAAGCCGGAGGAAGAGTTTCCTTTCTGAGATGAGCAGTAGCTTTCTTTGATACAGGGGGGATTACCTGAAAGACATTTCAGCCATGAGTTAAAAAAACAACTCCTAAGAGCATAAAAGGGGGGAAAAAATAGTAAATAGTAACCAGCAGTTACTATTTACAGAACAGTCCTGGTTTGAGCAGTAGCAGTCATTTTTCTCCTTCTTGGTAGCTGGTGCAGTGCTGTGTTTTCACTTTCGGGCTGAGAACAGTTGCTGATAGCAAGTATGTTTTGAGTTACTGCTCAAATGTTTGGTTTGTCCAAGGCCTTTTCTGAGCTCATGGTCTGACAGGGAGGAGGGGAGGCTGGGAGGAAGGAGAGACAGGACACCTGACCCAGGCTAGCCAATGAAATATTCCATACCATAGCACATCATACCCAGGATGTAACCGGGAGAGACCCGGAAGGGCTGGAGCTCTGGGGGGATGGAGGAGGTATTGGTCGGTGCTCGGTTGGGCAGGGTGGGGTGAGTTATGGGTCGGTGGCTGGTGAGGTGTTGTATTCTCTTCACTTGTTATTGGCTTTATCATTATTATTTGTAGTAGTAGTAGCAGGAGTGATTTGTGTTGTGCCTTAGCTATTAAACTCTGCTTATCTCAACCCGTGGGGGCTACATCCTTTGGATTCTCTTTCCTAACTCTCCAGGAGTTGGGGGAGCAAGGGGGGGGAGTGAATGAACGAGCTGTGTGGCTGGGTTTAAACCACGACAAGAACTAATAACCAGGGCTAAAGGAAGAGTTCCATATAATTTTCAGCATGATATCTAAAACTCCTCAAGAGTAAACTTCAATTCTACGCCATCATTCCTGCCATGATGTGTTTCTACTCTAATTTTAAAAAACATTTTACAACAGGCCATGCATGACATTTGATTAAGTCTGTGGTTATTTTCACTGTTTTCCCACATAATATTACTCCATTCCTAAAACAAAACCTCTGTGTGAACTGAGTATTATGACTATTTGTCAGGCAAGGACAGCGCCTGGAACAACCAGAGAAGACCAACCAGTATGGTAGTTTACACCTGTTCATATCAGTAATGAGTTCAAGATGTCTACAGGACCCCATGGGTCTAGAGAGCAGGGTGTCTCTCCAAAGCATTTCTTCATGCTACAGACACAACAGGTAGAGCGAGGAAGAAACTGCATTTCAGCATGCTCTGAAAGCCTGAGCTCTGAGGCAGCAAGCACTGAGTTTGTTTTTCAGACAAGATGCCACTACAGCAGCAGCTACAGAATCTCTTCTTAATAGAAGATGTGTATGAAGAGGCCACCACCATCACCAGGAACAGGTCTCTGCATCTACTGACCCTTAACCTGTGGCAAGGTTCAAAACCTCCATCTTCAGGGAAAGCTGTTATTGACACACGTAGAATTTAGCATTGCACATGATCATTTCTAGGGTTTTAATCTCAGTTCAGCTACTTCTACTATGGCCAATACCAAATTCAGCCTCTCACTTGCCTTAAGCAGAAAGCAAACACAATCTACTTTCACTAACAATTTTTTGCTGTCTCAGCCAAATGAATTTATTGATACTTCTGCTCATCTCCTGAAGTAGAATGCTTCACTGCCATCTCAGTTTTTATGCCCATTTATCACATTTTATGTTTAAGCCTTCATTCTTCATCTTCTTCATCTTGAAAGAGATCACAAATTCCTCCTATGTCTAGGAACTGATTTCCTTCTCAATGTTTCCTACTAAAGTGACCACTGTTTTGCACCTTAAGGACAAAGATCCTCTCTTACTATATGTCCCTTTTTGTCTACCTCAAATGTGTCTAGGCTCCAGTACAGGTGTTGAATTGAGTGCCACTGGTGACTATTTTAAACATAAAAGTTGATGTCACTATTACACAAGGTTTCACAAATCAAATTTGCGATCTACTCCATTTGCCCTCTACAAACTCTTACCAAATATCTCATTGTATTTCCTGCCATAAAGTCCTTTTCATTTACCAGAAATCTTAACAAAATGCTAGTCTTTCATCCTTAGCAGCCTGTCCTTCCTTTTACTCCAAAGTCTTCCACTAAGGTAAACTTCTATCCACAGCTTAATTTTTTCATTTGCTTTCCACTTCTTCAGAAAGTGAGTTTCTTCTCCTTTTTCACACCCAAAAATACTCCTTCTTCTCCTTATTTCACTTCCCATCAACCTTTCCTTGCCACAAGGGTCTTTTCTACTTTTAAGAGAAAAAACAGAAGCTCACCTTCATGTGATGCACCTAACATTAGAAAAACAGTTTCACCTGTCAAATATAACAGCTGTATACTACTACTATACTAAAAAGAATATAACTCTTTTTGTATGTATTAACATGGAAGGGGAAAAGGGAAAATATATGAAGTTACAGAGCAACATTGCTAAGGAAGCTAATGAGAAAGGCGATTTCTAGAAGCAGAAATAAAGCAATATTCAAATCAAACAAAATATACATTAATACTTATTGATGAGAACTTTTTTGATCTTTTCCTTTACCTGAGGAGTTTGGGACTGCACAGAGAAAGGATTAAGTGGTACTCCAGCAGGCCTTTTCCTTTTCAGCATTATAACTGGTGGTGGACTTAGCTGAACAGTCTGAATATTGAAAGAAAAGAGAAAGTGAAAAGGTGTTGTTTAGTGTTTTCTTTTGTCTTAGCTAGTAACATTTTCCACCAAAGAAAACACCAGTATTTCCCATTTGCCAAGAAAACACATCTCCTAATATAAAACTCAGCCACATAAAAAGGAAGTTATTTGACCAATCAACCCATGAAGACAGACACCAGATATTTCTGGTAAACAGTTTGAGACAAAAACTGTCAATAAGTGAAACAGTTTTCAAACATGGGCATTTCAATAGCTAACCATGCCTTTGATGCATAATAATAGCGAATAACTGCAGGGCTGTTCTTCATGTCTGCTGAAATAACAGTACTGCACACACATGCCTTAAGAAAGGCAGAAGTGCTCTTTCAGCACAGTCACACTAGAGGAAATCCCATTTTAATTTATTTACTTGTACACGAACTTTATACTTATCAAGAGCTAATAATGAAAGAAATTTTAGAAAACAAACAACTAAGCAAAAAAAAAAGTGCTACTATTTAAGTAAATAGAAGCCATGGGGCAATTACTAGCATCATTTTCCCTAATCGATGCTCCATAAAATCTGACAGCATTAAAAAGCATTTGCTTACTGATTTGACGGGTTTTGATACCATGAGATATTCTAACTCTCAATCAGATGTCATAGGGAGGAATGAAATAGCAAGTGCAGAAAACCAAAAGAATAACTTTTACACTGGAACATCTGTACCTCTCTTACTGCCTTGCAAAAACACATTATCATTATCATGATACAGCATATTTCATTTCAGTATCGCATCACTACAGCAGTTTCAGAGTTTACATGTGAGCAATCCATTTTAAAAAATGCTGATATGGGGCATTAACCCGTTAAAAAGTTATTCATAATGAGAAATAGCCCTATTTCAGACAGTTCAACCTGGCTACAGTGGCCATCCTGCACTCCTAACTCTGAGGAAGTGTTACTCTAGTTCTGCCTAGCAAACCGTAGAAAGCAGGAGGCAGACAGAAATTCAGGCTACATCATCTGCTGAAATGGTCCTCCCTCAGCTCCTCTTCTGAACCCCAACACACCAGGTGGAGATATCTTGCAGTATACTGGCTGGAGCATCGTGATATACCTCTATGGCATACATGATTCAGAGGCAGGTAAGTCCTGTTTCACTCCAAGCTGACTAAAACCTAGAAGGCTGCATCAACACAGGTTCTACATAACATTAATATAAACAATCTCTAATCAGGATATAGCAGTTTGAGCTTACCAAACCAACACAATCACACAATCTTTGCACTGTAGAGATGAGAGGTAGACTGCATACACATGGAATATAACAAACAGATGTGCTATGAAAGAAATTAATCTCAGGTTTTACAAAGTCATTATTTTCCTGATCCCAGGGCAAGAAAAATTAATGGATTAAGGTGTTTCAAGCAAATTTTATTAATATACTTACTTCAGCATTAAGATCTTGAAGAATGTCCCCTAGTAAATCATCCTTTGACAGATCCACAGTTTTCTGTAAGGTAACAAATTATCCAGTTCTTAGTTATATGTGAAAACCCAATGAGCAGACCAGCAGCAAACAACTAAAGGGTTTCAACAAAACACACACAGTATTTTCAGGAATGCTCAATACACAAAAGATTGTAATAGGAGTTTATGTTTTGCTAGACACAAGAAACTGGAATGAGCTCTTGCTTACTCCACTCCCACTGAAACACTGCAAACAAGTCAGAAATCTCTAAATTCAAAATGTAAAAACTTACATCTGTGTTTTTCTTCCCAGCACTGGCTATAAACATAGACTTAATTGTGTTTGGCTTTGACACCATAGATTTTTTCACATTCTTTTTATCAACCGTAGACGTTTTGCCACCTTTTCCTACAGAAAAATATAAAATTGGGAGTCCTACATCAGAAAAGCTCAATGTTTAATGGCCAAGTTATTATCACAAATAAGCCTACTTTTTCCACCTTTACACTGCTGGCTGAAATGAAGCCTTATCATCTGTCATTTTCTGCCATTTTTGCAATGTCTGTCATGCACACACAGAAAAAGCAAAACCCTATCAGCACCTAATTTAATATTAAACCCTATCTTTCCTAATTACATCAGAGATGCTCTTTGCATATTCATACTCAAGAAAAACAATCAATATACTTTACATAGAAGGATCTTCAGAAAAAAGCAAAACAAAAATCAACCAAACAAAAAGTGTCCAGAAGTCTGGCACTAGACTTGGATTCTCTACATCAGAGTCTATTTCTCCAGGCAGTTTGCCACCACTTCCATAAAAGTTGGCAAAATCATTTGATCCCAGATCCTTAAAAGCAAGCATTTCAGTGGCCAAAGGGACAACGCATTCTTTAGATGCTGGCTTTGGAAACCAAGATCATTTCTAGATGCATTTGTTCTATAAGTGAATACATATCCCACAGTTCACATATCTGAAAACAAAAATGCCCTCATAATGCTGAAGTAGTTACAGCTATTTAATCCAAATTTGTGGATCTCTACCATCAGCATTACAGGGGCTAAACAGAATCCACAAAACTTGAAGTAACATGCTATTTGGCCATATCCACCACATACTGATGCCAAGAAGTTGCCCATTTTAGGTACATTTTTAAAGCCACTGAAGACACCGAAGATCATGTTCAACCTACCTTTCCTACTGGAACCAAGAGCATCATCATCCAGATCTTCATCAAAGATTTCTCTTCCATCCTCAACATAACCTATCCCATCTGTAGAAAAACAAATTGTTAAAAATTTACATTTCTAATTCTGTCTTCTGGTATTTCTATATATATCTACAATCAGAAGTTTTATATATTTAAGCACTTCTTCCCCTTTAGTACAGAGCAAAAGTCATAAATGCAAAAGTGTTAAAACACTACAGCACTTTCAGCTGTATCTTGCATTAGACTAAATATACTAATAGTGTTTAATTAGAAATTATCAATTACGGTGCTTCTTTTTGAAGTTACATCACTGACAACTGGAAATAAAATTTCACTTCAGTCAGTTCTTAATAGAAAAATATTTTCAGTACCATCCTAACACACTACTATGAGAATAACACAAAAGATTCATTTCCACATAAAAACTTATCTCTTTCTTGTCTCCTAAAACAACTTTTAAGAATGACCTAGCTATAACTTACCTCAAATCATGAATATTACAAAGACTAATTAAGTTATAACATTATAATTAAAATAACTCTCCAAATAAATCTTAACTTACCATCATCAACAATCCAGTCATCATCCTGACGTTCTCTGACCATCTTGGAATATTCATCCTCATCTACTTCATCATAAACACCTACGAACTCCTCAACCTACAGTGAAGGTATACTGAGATTAACAGTTCCCGTACCATTATTTATTAATACAGATCATCAATAAGAACATAAAAGTTCACAAGAAATGCACCAATCCCTACAGTGTTACATGGTTCACAATCATGATTCAGCTTAAGTTTCTTGTTAGGCAGTGAGACGTTATCATTTGTTAAAAACATCACAGTATATGCAGACTCGAAATCAACAGAAGTACTGGCAGAGTTTTCATTTGAAACTGACTTAATTTATTGCTCATTTCATATTGAAAATAATGCTAGGAGTGGAGACTTCAGACCACAGGCTCCACTCTCAAACACCAAGATGAGCTCAGTGAAAAGGAAGGTAATTTGATGGGCCCAAGCATAATGCAGAAGATGTTCTTCTGTGCCTCAGTGTAAATTTGCATGTTAATGATCAACACACTTCAGGCTTCTTTAGATTTATTCACCTCAATGTGGAATTTAATTCCTGATGTCATTACTACTAATTGGGCAGTATTCATGCTACACTGCAAGATTTCAGGTCTACCACTTAAATATTTAAATTTTGGGTTCTTTGTGGAAACACAGCATATCAATATTAATGGATTTCAGTCTTGTAATGCTCTGGAAGTCATTTAAAGTTTTAAAATAATTTGAAGTTGAAGAAAAACAAAAAAGTACTTCCTATTATAATATTAATTACACAATTAAATTTTAAAAGTTGGTCCTTCCCTGTGGGATAGTTCTCAAGCCATACCAAGCATGTTTGCCTTGCAGTTGATAGAGCTGTTTCAGTTCTGAACACAGAAAGTAACAAACACCAGGAAGTATCAAAACAATTATTGTTACATTAAAAAAAATACTCCCTTAAAAAAAATAAAAGCTGATCTGAAAGGCAGATTTTGTTTCCCATAACTTTTAGAGATGTATAAACAACAGTTAAGCATCTCAGATCACATTCACTTTTTATTGAAAAGATGAGGCAGCTTTACCTCATATTTTAGTTTTTCACCAGCTTTGGCTTTTTTCAGACGCTCCAGCGCTTCTTGCTGGCCTCTTCTAGACTTCTTCTCACGTCTAGAACGCGATGCTGTAAAACTGCCAGACTCATGCATAGCTGCAATTCATTAAAACCAGGAGAGATAAGTTTAGTAATGAGCTGCTGTTATCTTTGGTACTTAGTGTTCACTGATGTATTAATAGATACTTGCAGCTTTGCTTAAAATCAACACAGAGACCTACTTGGCTAAAAGCACAGTCATAGATGGCTCTGGAAAAGCCAGATCTGGTAGAGGCATGGTCTCAGACAGATCAAAGATACTTCATATTCAGCAAGGAGCTACCACCTAGATTTCTAAAGCACCTATCCAGTCTCATCAGCTGTTATGTGAAAAGGATCCTCACTCTTTCCTTGGGAATTTCCAGCTCTTTTATTTTGCATGTCTCCATGACAACTCAGGGATAGGCTTAGAAAAGGCCTATATTGCTACAAAACAGTAATGGGGTTTTTAGTGGTTTCACAATGTTCGAGTGCAGTTAGACCAAAGTAATCAAGGAGTAATTCGATCACAGCATAAGACTGATGCTCCATTTCTTCTTATGCTTTCTTCCCTTGACAACGCTCCCCCGGCAGGATGACTTCCACTTCTCCCTTGATTTTTTGGGGAGGACATTTATCTGACCCCAATCCAACTCACAAAAGCAGACAATTAGCCTAGGAACAAGGCTATGGGCTGTGTGATGAGCTGAGTGCCCTGACTCCAGGCAGAGGAGACCCAGGGCTAGTGCAAGCCCCCAGGCCGGGCAGGCCAGGCAGCAAAGGGGAAGGTCTGTCCCTTCCTGGTGACACGAAGATGTCAAACTGTTAACAGAGCTGCACCGAGGCCATGCTGCTGAGGCACTAGTAAGGATCTGTATCGCTAAGGGCTGTGATGGGCTATAAAAGGGCAGTTACACTGCTCGATACCCGATGAGGAACTGCAAGGATACAACGCTTTGCGTGCATTTATACAACATTTCCTGTCAACTCTTTGTATTTACTGTAAGCAAGCACCTACGGCTACGCGCTCCTCCAGACACAAACGTATTTGCACCCCCCGCTAAGACCACCTGCACCGGCCAGTCCCTCAGCAGTGAAATGCCAGCGCCGCGCCAGGCAGCCTGAGAAGGAGGTAAGCCCACATACAGCCTTTCCGTCCGGAATAACCCGGCCATACGGCCGTGAGGCAACTGGTGCCGGGAGCGTGCGGGACAGCGCGGAGCCGTGCGGGGCAGCGGGGAGCCGTGCGGGGCAGTTGGGGGCTGCGCGGCCCACACCCGCCGCCGGGCAGAAACCCCCAACTCCGCCTGCGAACCCCCCGCGCTCGGGCAGCGCAGCTCCAGCGCCGCGAAGCCACAGCAAGGCGGGGGACGCGGGATGCCGCGGGCAGCGCCGCTAAGGCCCCAGCCCCGGCACCCGCGGGAGGGTGAGGGGTCCCTCTCCCAACGTTGCCCGCCGCGCACGCGCGCTTTCCTCCTCCCCACCTCCCCTTCCCGAGCGCTGCTGCCCCGCTACCCCCAGCCCCGACCCCCACCCCTTAAACCCCACAGACGATGGCGGCTGCCGGCCCGCGCGGCCTCACCGTCCGGGCCCTGAGCGCCTCTCTCGGCCATGGCCCCGAGCGCTCCGCTGGCGCCAAGGCTCCCGAAAGTGGCGGGAGACGGGAGGCCCGCGAGTCCTCCGCCCGGCGCGGCAGCCAATCAGCGGCGGCGGTGGCGGCTCCGGCTCCGGCCGCCCCGCGGAACTCCCCGAGGTCGAGCGTGGGACGGAAGCGTCGCGCGGGGCGGAGCCGCTTCCTGGGCGAGGCCTGCGGCGGCGGGACCGGGGTCTGGGCTAGGGGCTGGGGGGAGGGATGGGCCCGCATCTACGGCAGCGGGTTTGCAGGTGCTGGTTTATCCTGCGGGCCCGAGAGGCCGGTGCAAAGCTGCGGGCTGGGGGACGAGTGACTGGAAAGCTGATCGGAGGAAAGCGACCTTGGGGTGCTTATTGGTGGAGCTGAACATGACCCAGCTTGTGCTCAGGCGGCCAAGAAGGCCAGCAGCATCCTGGCCTGTATCAGCAACGGGGTGACCAGCAGGGCCAGGGCGGTGATCTTTCCTCCGTACTGGCCACTGGTGAGGCCGCACCTTGAATACTGTATTCAGTTTTGGGCCTCTCACTACAAGGGAGACACTGGGGTGCTGGAGCAGGTCCAGAAAAGGGCAGCAAAGCCGGTGAAGGGTCTGGAGCACAAGTCGTGTGAGGAGCAGTTGAGGGAACTGTGGTTGTTTAGTCTGGAGAAGTGATAAGGCAGACCCTGTTGCACTCTTGTTGCCAGTGATAAGGCAGACCCTGTTGCACTCTTGTTGCCAGTGATAAGGCAGACCCTGTTGCACTTGTTGCCAGTCTCCCAGGTAACAGAGGATAGGACAAGAGGTAATGGCCTCAAACTGCACCTTGGAGTGTTTAGATTGGATATTGGGAAAAAAATTCTTCACAGGGAGGGTGTTCAGGCATTGGAACAGGCTGCCCAGGGCAGTGGCAGAATCACCATCCCTGGAAGTGTTCAGAAATAATGTAGATGTGGCCCTTAGTGATATGGTTTAGTGGTGTTCTTGGCAGTGCTGGGGTAACGGTTGGACTTGATGATCTTAAAGGTCTTTTCCAACCTGGTTGATTCCGTGTTTCTGGGGGGTTGACTGGCTTTTTTTTCAAAAGCATCAGTGCTGGCCAGTCACTGCCTATAGATCCTGCACCATCATTTTCTAGAGGAGTATTTGCTGCTCATGAAAATACGTAGGCAGTGACTCCAGCTTCTTACAAAGGCAGGGAGCACCAACACTGCAGAGCCTCTTGAGAGCAAATAGGACAGCTGATATGCTGTTGCAGGAGCATTAACTGGTATTACAGCCTGGATATGCTATTTTCAACTATGTAGAAGACAGAATTTTTATGGGTCTGAAACGGAAATCTGTTCTTCACAAGGACTCCTTCACATTCATAAGAGAGAAATAATAAACCTAACAGATGTCAGTCCTTCTAACTTACCTACACAGTTCCTAGCACACCACTACCTCTCACTGCTGAACCTAGTCTTAGATGGAAGCAGAACCACCCCTAGCCAGTTGTAGCAGCTCCCTCATGCCAAAAGAGACTGGCCACCACAACAGCTTGAATGTCCATTCCCTGATACTCCGGAAAATGAGATCACCCCTCTCAGCAGTATCTACTTACTAGCTTGGACCTAGCAAACATGCAACCTTGCAAACACTGACAGTTATAGGAAGATCTGTCTGACTTTCCATGCTGTTCTGGGCTGAGATAAAGTTAATTTTCTCCCCATCCTACTGGGCAGCTCTGTGCTGTTGCCAGATTAAATCATGACAGCTACAGAATGCCTTTCTTTTGGAGCAGTGTATCCAAATGAAAGTTTGGTTTATTTCTGGTTTTATACACATACACAAAACAAGATCCCATCACTAAACATGATGTGGAACTCAAAATCAGAAGTTGCTCCATTTTTAAGCTATAATAAAAAAACAACGATGTCATTAAATTCTTCAATTTGAATATAAATTGAATGATACCACATTTCACATATTCCTAACTTTCACATGCCTTGGAATTTTGAACCGACTAGGTTTTAACGTTTTTGATTAAAATAAAACAATACTTTGTCAGCTGTCATACAAACGGAGGCATGTTTGTCATCCAGGTGATGCCATGATTTGAGCTGGTACGCAGTGATACAGATAATTTACCAAACTGAAGTTGTTGCCATTGCTCCATTGTGGGACAGCGCAGGTCAAACAAAAGCCTTTTTCATGAATGTTACTTCAATCCTTACATTCATCTCTGGCCATAACAAGAATGCATCTGTTTCCTGCAGTACAGCATAACAAGCATGTTTAAATACTGAAAGGAAAAAAAAAGGGGGTAACAGGAGATGCACTTTGCTTTGGAAAAGAAAAACAATACAAGACTTGAGACTTCCTCTGCTAAATGGCATTATCACAGCAGATGACTTTGAGCTGATCTTTAACCTCCCTTGGGACAGTCATACAAGAGCAACTTGGCATGACCTTTGCTCAATTGTCTTTTAAGTACAAGAAGTGGGGATTCCGCTGTGCGGTTTTAGCCACCCAAGGATCTCGAGAGAGCAATAACTGCAGAGAAAAGTGCAAGGGAAGCACAGTAACCAAGATGGTAGGCAGACAAAAACATGGTACAGAAGAGGAAGCTCCAGAGACTCCCAGATTTCAACGAAAGGTGACACAGATGTGTTTTCCATGTTGTTTTGGGGTTTTTTTTTAAGTTGTAATTTAAATGTTTAAGTTATGAGTAGAAAATATGATAAACTCATTGCAAGAGCTCAAAGATAATAGAAACAGTAATATGTATTAACATATAAAGGTACAAATGGAGTGTATCAAACCTGAGTTAAATGGACAAAATAATTACTGTATTGAGGATAGTTCTTGTCCTTTTATGCGTAGGGCATGCTTGATCTGTCTCAAAGACAATAAGACAAAAAGTTAAAATTCTTAGATTCAGACATTAAACTTATGGTTGGTAATTTTTTTGATGTCTAAAAAAAAAGATCTGTTGAAACTCAGAAGGGTGATGCAAACCAGAATGTGAGTAAACCATGAATTACAGTGAGGTAGAAAATTCACCTGTACAACATCTAACTCAAAGTGCCTAAACATTATTATACTATTAAGTATGTGCTGCCTTTGAGGAGGATTGTGTGCTACTGGTCGGCATGTGAGCATATGCGCTCTATGTGTACATTTTCAACAAACATGGAGTATTTAATTCTCTTAATCCTTGCATTGGTCTGAATTAATGTTATCACTCAGCTTACAGGTTTTGTATCTAATATGATCCAGCTTTGACTACTGCATTTCAGCAGCTGCTTACTAAACTGTGCTATTCATGTGACATTTCAACATGAATTTCTTAACTGTATGGAGGACTAAACTCCTAAAGGAACACAGATTACATAAATCAAAACCAAAACATCTCAAATTATTACTTACTGAAAGGTCTTTGTTTTCAGAATTCTTCATAGGTAGTTAACTGATAGAAATACGAAGAAATAGATTTTTCACCATTTGTTTATCAGTAAAGATAATGCAGACATTTATGTTCAGAGGGTAGGTTCCTTGCTTAACAGACCTGTAAATGCCTTTTATTTACCGAACAGCTCTTTTTAATTTCCTGCCTGAGCTACCTGCCAACATCAGGATGAAGAGTATAAAGTCACTGTTAGGTTGTTAAGGTTCTGAAATGCAAACATGAAGTAGAAACTAGAACACCATGTTGATTTTCCCCTCTTCTGACAGAAAAAAGGTCTATGGAATGAAGATGCTTTAAAAAAAAAAAACCACACACACATTAAAATTTTATTTGGTTAAAATTACAGCAAGTCCTAGTAACTTGACCAGTATTGGTGGAATTACACTAATCAGAACAGAGAGCAGAATTTCATCACCTGCTTGCCTAATACAATATTCCTATTCAAACCTAGAAGAAAAGTACAAAATATTATAATGTAAATTAAATAGGGAAGACAAGTGAGAGCAAACTCACAGAGAATGAGCCCTCACATAATTATAATGCCTAGGAATTAAGTCTGATGCCAGTAGTATTCAAGAGCATACAGTTATTGCCACAGCATGAAAGTCTCTGTTTTAACTACTTTCATTGCTCTCTCCTTACAATTGCGCAAAAATGAATAATAATTTATAAGCAGAACATTATTAAAGAGAGGCTCTTACATTTCAAAACCTGGCTGAAGATCAAATGTGTTTCCAGGGGTGAATATTCTCAGCATTCACCATTTCATGTCCCTTCAGCAGAAAGAAGAACAACATTGTGAGACAATGCAAAGTCTAGTTGTAATCCTGCCAACTCTCTGTTGCTGGATTGGTGCTGGTGAAGGTGTTACTCGCATTGTGGAAAGCAGCAAGGGCCATCTGCTCCATGTGGGAGGGAAGCCCAGCATGGCAAGTGTAGCAGGACAGTCAGGCCTCATCCCCCAGCCCCTGCAGACTGTGAGCAGGGCAGCCTCTGACAGGAGACAGGGTCAGCCCAGAACCTGAAGCAAACAAGCGCATGGTGATGAGACAAGTCTAATGTCTAACTAGAAACACAACTCAGGGTCAGGCCCAGTGGTGGTAACCTGGATCAGACACAACCCAGTGATCACCAGGCAAGTCCCTGGTGACAAGACAGGTCTAAGGTCAAGCCACAAAATCAGCCCATGGGTGGGGACCAGAATCAGACCTGATTATGGTAGCCAGTGTCAGACACAGCCCAAACAAGTCCATAGTGACAAAGGTCCAACATCCAGCTAGGAAGCTAGGGACGTGGCTGTGGCTGAGCTGGAGACCAGCTCTCCTACAGCTCAGCTCTGGCAAGGGCAGGTGGCATAGGTTCGAACTCAAACAGCCACTGAGCAGAGGGCAGCTGAGGCTGATCAGGGCCCTGGCAGCAGCTCCTCTTCCCAAACAGAAGGGGTTTGCTATAGAGTGGTTTAATTGATGTGGATTGACATTAGGCTACTTCAAAGACACTGACCTAGGAAAGGCCCCTGGCAGAGGTGACTTGCAGGTGGCAGAAACCCTGGAGGCCAACCCCCAGAGGCTGCTAGGGCTCAACTCAGGAGCTGGGGCTGGGCAGGGAGGAGCATGGTGGGGACACCAAAACCCAGGGTCAGGCTGATAACTCAGGAGACGTTGCCAGAGAAGACCTCACACAGCCATGGGCCAGACGCCACTGTGAAGTTATTCATATCCAAGCCCAAATTTGCCCTGTTTTCATGAAAATAGAAAACAGCACAGCACAATCACAAGTGCCAAACCTCCAAACAAGTCCAGAATTACATGAGGCTCTATTTCTCTTCATCATGATGCGGTTTTTAGTCAGAAGACTTGCAGCCTCTCTCATGCAAAGACCATTTTAAATACAACTGCTGTACTATGCAGGTGCTTGAGATCCACTGAAGCACTTCAGACATTTGATTATATTCTTTCCAAGGGCTGCAATGCATTCCAGACACTGCTTTTGCAAAGGACATCAGAATGACAGAATATCTTTGCTTTAATAAAGCAAATGTTACTGTCCTTAGCCTGAAGACTTCAGTGAGTATTTACAGACTTCTTCGTAGTAGTAAAGTCACTGGACAAACTGTGAGCAGCTAAGCCAAAATACCTTGATAGCAAGTGGCTTGAATGTCAGTTGTTACACTGTGCTGCAAATATCAGGATCTACCACTGCTTTACTGTTAGAAGTATCAGAAAGCACTCCTTGTGAAGTAATTGTGAAATGCATGTAATTTCCCTGCACAAGTAGATTGAGGTCTTTAATGGTTTATCCACAGTTTCCAAGAAGAGTTTGTTCCTTCCAGGGATTTTGCCTTAAGGTAAGGATGCAATTAGTGTACACTAAACAGCATAGCTACAAAGCCAGGTGTAGCATGTTTGTTGAAGTACGCTTCTTGCTTATCTTACTCCATCAAACATAGAGAAAAAAATTCCTCTGAGAGAAGTGGACACATGAATTCTTGTTCAGATTTCAGCCATGTTGGCCCACCAATACTAGCCTGCTACAATCAGTCTAACATGGGTAATATGGTAAAAGCGTAACACAGGATTTATAGGTGCTGGTTTCTACAATGAATTGAAGTTGTTTATCTCCAGTCGTGGGCACTGCTCAGTGTTCTACTAAGATATTTAAAATATATGGATGGCTAGATAGAAAACAAAAAAAAAGGGGCAATGAAATGTTTAAAAATGAGGGCTTGAAGATACAGAAGAATGCATACAGGATATTTGTCTCTGTAATGTTCAGCTGCCCGTGGAGGTTAGAGGGGGATAATACTTTCAGTCTGAGAAAGAAAGGGATTTAAATGTAACACCTAAACATAGAATAGTTAGGGTTGGAAAGGACCTTAAGATCATCTAGTTCCAACCCCCCTGCCATGGGCAGGGACACCTCACACTAAACCATGTCACCTAAGGATCTGTCCAACCTGGTCCTGAACACTGCCAGGGATGGAGCATTCACAACCTCCCTGGGCAACCCATTCCAGTACCTCACCACCCTCACAGTAAATAACTTCTTCCTTATATCCAATCTAAACTTCCCCTATTTAAGTGTCAATCCATTACCCCTTGTCCTATCACTACAGTCCCTAATGAATAGTCCCTCCCCATCATCCCTGTAGGCCCCCTTCAGATACTGGAAGGCTGCTATGAGGTCTCCACGCAGCCTTCTCTTCTCCAGGCTGAACAGCCCCAACTTTCTCAGCCTATCTTCATACGGGAGGTGCTCCACCCCCTGATCATCCTCATGAAACCTTCCTACCGGCTAAGATTCTACCCTGTTTGCTGTCTATTCAGTTTAGACCCTGGAATTAGTGTTAAGAGGATTGGGATCATGTTTTCCTGGCTTGTTTGTATGTACTGTTAATTTATGCGCCCTGGGACAGGATTTTTAGGCATCAGATGTTTATTCAAGCCCAAGCAGCTGTTGCCAGGAGTTCAGTCATTAAAGGCAGTGGCTATATGTCCCAGTTACTTCTGAAGAAATGACAGGAGGATGCCCAGGAGACTATGCTCAGTCTGGTGCAGGATATTTGGTTACATAAAAGAATTAGATACACAAACCTTCCCACCCATAACTCTTGCTCCACTGTTCTTTTGGAAGTTGGCTGACTTGTGAGAATTTACAGGAGATCATCTGCTGAGCTTCTCCAGTCAAACCTATTTCTTATTTATTTATTTATTTGAGAGTAAAGAAGACACACTCCAGTCTTTTGAAATCCCATTTTGCCCCTACAGCAAGAAGAAGACACAGTTTAGGATAGCTTATTCAATATATCCAGTACATTGACAAAAATCATCGGAGCCAGGATGGCCCATGATGAATTCCATAGACATGACAGACCCCACAACCTTCCCTCTGCCAGAGTACAAGACAAGGAGCTACTGAGGAGGTACCAGCACAGGGACACAAAGATGATCAGGGGTTTGGAGCATCTTTCTGATGAGAAGAAATTGCAGGAGCTGGGTCTGTTTAATCTGGAGAAGGCTGAGAGGGGATCTCATTAGTGTAGACGCAGGAGTCATGGACAACGCAGAGACGATCAATGTGATCAAACGATTGCCAAACTTTATTAGATACAGTGCTCTTCTTATACCCTTACTCCCTTATGTAACAGCCTTGGATACTGAGCTCTAATTGGTTAGTCTAGAGGTTACTATCACTTACAGAGCTAATGTTTACAACTTGTTATAATTGTGATCAAATACCTTACTCTAAAAATACAGTGGGAAACTACAACCTTGGCAGAGATCATTCTCTGCACGTTTTCAGTGGAAAATTACAGAGGCCTAACAAGACAATTGACCTTGCTTATGCCTGCCAAGAATCTTCTTACTTTACAGTAACAAGGCTCAGGGTATCGAGATCGCTCACTACGTGGCCTTGGCTCTTTAAGAATTCCCACACATTAGTGCATATAAATATCTCAAAGGCGGATGCCAGGAGGATGGCACCAGACTCTACAGTGGTGCCTGGTGACAGGATGAGGAGCAAAGGCCAAAAACTAAAACACAAGTTTCACCTCAACATGAGGAAGAACTTTATGTTGAGGGTAGCAGATCACTGGAACAGGCTGCCCAGGGATGTTGTGGAGTCTCTTTCTCTGGAGACATTCAAAGCCGGCCTGGCATGTTCGTGTGTAACCTGCTGTAGGCAGCCCTGCCTTGGCAGGGGGGTTAGACTAGATGATCTACAGAGTCCTTTCTAACTCTAATGATGCTGCAATTCTGTGATTTTCACTCTCTCTATTAATGAGGTACACATAATTTCTTAATCATGCTGTTCAAATAGAAGGGGGGGGAGAAGTGTCTCTCAGAGGTAGAAATTAAATAAGCAGCAAGAAAAGAATCCCACCTCCACTTTAAAATTCTTCACAGCTTAGGTGGTAACACCACTGCAAGGGAGACATTATTCTTTAATGCCACATGTATATGGAAAAACTTATCTCTATAAAAGGCAAATCAAAATGCAGCCAGAGTCAGTAGCAAACTCTGAGCATGAGAACAAAGATGAAATTTCCCCTTTTGTGCTCAAAAGAAATAAAAGGCAAGGAAATTTGCATTCCCAGTTTATTGGCAATCATCCAGATGCAAGAAGATCTCTTTCGCCTCTATTCCTGTGCACCCACCTGGTCAGGGAGGGCTGGATACTGACTCCAGATACATCCGTACTTGGTGCTGCTCCTTCAGCACTCCAACACTTGCCTCTGTAGAGCTGGTATATGTGGTTGGGCTTATAAAAGGGCTACCTGCTGCTGCCTTTGGCTAGCCCTAGCCAAACACTAGCCCTAGCACTGTTCAGTCATGCTGTCCAAATATTCTTCTGACAGCATAGCACGCCTGCAAATATTTTTCCTAAGAGAATGAGCTACAAATTTTGGTCAGAGTGCTGCATTAATCATGGTTTAATCATTTCCATAATGTGTGAGTAGTCCTCACAGAATAACTGATAAGGAACTTGGTTATGACAAAAAGATTCAGCCCTGAGACAGCACTTAGTTTGTCTACCTGTGTTTTCCTCGCTCAGTCACCTCTTCCTTTTTTCTTGACTGCTGTCTTATTTTTACTTTTCAGGTTATCTTTTCTTTCTACTTTCTTCTCATCTCCCTTTCTTTGCATACCTATCCCTTTTCCTTTCACATACCTTATATATTTTTTGTATTGCACTTGGCTCCTTTGAAGAAGTGCAAAAGATAAAACATTTGAAATTAAGTTCTCAAGTCATAGAATCATAGAATGGTTTGGGTTGGAAGGGACTTTAAAGGTCATCTTGTTCCACTCCTCAGCTGTGGGCAAGGACACCTTCCTCTAGGCCAGGTTGCTCCAAGCCCTGTCTAACCTGGCTTTTAACACTGCCAGGATGGGGCAGCCACAGCTTCTCTGGGCAACCTGTGCCAGCGCCCCAGCACTCTGAAGATGTAGTTGTGACTCCTGGGCAGTCTTTAGCCAGAATCCTCATGAGGGCCTGGGAGCTGTGTTATGAATTTGGCTGCATTCAAAACATTTTGCTGCATTTAGACAGAGCTGCTACCGTTATGACTGTGTCCTTTTTATCCATCTCTCGGCACCAGAGAAAGACATTTTCATGGAAACTTAGAATTCCTCTCCCTAAACAGCAGCTCCCTTTCCTTGGTACCACAGATCTGCAGAAGCACTGCCTAGAAACTCAACCCAAGCTGAAGTGAATATGTATTTCTGAGAGAAAGGCACCTCTGCCCCGGGTTCTTTTGACAGATGGTCATGCCCAGGTGTTGCAGCCCTCCTCGGGAAAGGCGCTCACCGGGCAGTGGAAGCGGGCGGCCGCTCTGGGCCCACCCTCGGAGCCGGTGGCGGTGACCGGAGGGCGCCGGGAGCGCTGCAGCTGCTGCCCTGACCGCGCAGCAGGGGGCGGTGTGGTGCGGGCGGCCGTTAACGGGGGCACTGCGGGCAGGAGCTGTCCGTTCAGCACCCTCTCCTCTAGCCACTCGTCCTTCCTGCGGTCAGGAAGGTGCGTCCTTCCTACTGTGAGGGAGCTACCGAGGGCTGGAGCGGCGCACAGGTTAAGAGAAGACACACCCGTCGGCTGTCGGTGCCTCCCAGGCTCCCAAATGCCGACATGGCTCCGGTACCCCGCGTGGCACTAGGCCGGGCGCACACCCGGCCCGGTGCGGCACGGGGAGAGCACCGTTCTGGGGACCCATAGCGCTCAGGGTCAGGCCACCGCCCAGGTAACGCCGCCGCGGGGGCGTAGGTGGTGCGGCGCCGCAGCAGCCAACCAGAAGGCTGCATGCAAATGAGCGCGGCGTCCCCCGCGCGGAGGGGGTGGTGGCGCGGCGGCCTCTTGGTTGCCATGGCGACGCGCGGCGGCCGTGCCCCCGGGCGGCTGCCGGGAAGACCCCCTGCGGGGCGGTTCCACGCGTGACGGCGGAGCCCCGCGCCGGGCGGGCCCGGGCGGCGGCAGCAGCAGCAGCGGGCGAGGAGGCTGCCGCCGGCCATGCCAGTGCTCGCGGCCGATGCTGAGTCAGAAACAGGTATCCCGAAATCCCCCTCTGAGGTGCGGTGCTCAGAGGCCATGGAGGAGCTAGAGCACACCTGCCCTCAGCCTCGCCTGGTGAGTCGGACCCGGCCCTGGTCAGGGGCTTGGCCCCACCGCGGCCAGCAACGCTCGAGCCTCCGGACGTTGCGGGGCCGCGAGGCGAGGGAGGGAGAGAGGGAGGGAGGCTGCTGCCGTGTTACGGCCGGTCCCTTTGTGTAGCGCCGCGCCTCCGCGGGGGAAGGAACAGCAAAGGCTGCGGATGGAAGGGTCTCTGCCTCCCGTCGTCCGCTGAGGGGCCCTTCCAGGTTGCCCTTGCTGCTCTTGGTCCTGTGGGGAGTAGCGGCAGACTGGCGGGACTCCTGGTCCCGTCTTGGAAAGCAAAAAACAGCGTATTACCCCTCTGAAGCCCACAGCGAGCAAGGGTGAGTTCGGGAAGCGATGTGACGAGGTTTGCCGCATTTGTGAGGGGCTGGGGAGAAACGGCCGGTGCACGGGGCCTCGACTTCAGCCGGGGTGGTGGGGAGCATGCGACTCGGTAAAGCCGTGTTACAATAAAAAAGAAGCTGTATGTGGCTAGCAGTGGGCTCCGAGGGGCAGAGCACGCTGAAAGGAGGCAGTGCATGGGTCCTCCGGCCCGCGGCCGCGTCCTCCCCTCCCTCGACCACCCGTCCAGTGCGGGGCACCCGGGAGCGGCAAATCCCTCTTCCCGTAACTTCAGGGCACGCTTCTGCAGCAGAGCAGCGTCCTATTCCGTTGCGGACGTTTAGGGAAGAGTCTTGCGGAGCTGCGGTGCTGGGGGTACGGGAGGATGGGGAAGAGCAGGGAGAGTGATAGCTTTGATGGGCTTTGGTTGAAGATGAGGGAAGTTTCCTTCAGATCCTGCAGGCAACTTTATAAGGCTGCTGTACCGCCAGACTTAAGGTTCTGAGAGCTGCCCTTTTTCCATGTACTAATTTAAAATAATTGAAATATTTCCTTGCTTATTTAAGCTTTTTACTATTCCCATAACTCCCTTTCCCACCATAGTACTCACCATTGGCAAGGCAGTAGAAAAATAATAACAACAATATATACATGCACACACAGAAAGGCAGAGACAATGTTGAGGTGTGAAAGTGCATGGGGGGTGCCACATTTTAGTACTAGAAATTAGATCATTTAACACCGGAATTCAGTCCTAATTAAAACATATTTAAACATCAAACTTCAGTAATTAAATTCCACACTATAGTTGAAACATTGTTCCAATATGACAAGAAATAGCAACAGTCGTTTTAGCTGACCTAAATTAATGTTTTCTACTTGGTAGTATTATAATTAGAATCAACTTTAAAGAAGACTGTTAATTTGTTCATGGGAGGCTTTTGGAGCTGTTCTAACAGGCAAAGTTAGCTCACATGTTGTTACTGCAGTGTGTTCATTCAGGCTGTCTTAGATTTCTCTGTCAAAAGCTCAGATATAACAACCCATTTGAATATATTACTCCATGTAGTCTGACATTTTAAAAGATTTTAAAGAAAGAACTGACAATATGATGCCAGTATTTACAGTATCGTGCATTCCAGTGTAATTTCTGCAGAAATTAAGGTGACAGCGAGAGTACACAAATAAAACAGTAATTCATTATGATGTTGTAGAACTTCCTGAGTACCAATAATGGACAATGGAGGCATTTTGAATAAATATTTATGGAAAGTGTGTCCTTTACAAGTAGCATTTTATCTGTCAGCAGCAGTAGGTTATCTTCAGGCAAAAAAAAAGTTGCCTGGTGAAGTATAATGCAATACAGTGTACTTGCTGGGGCACAAGGACGGATGCTAGCAAGTGTAGTCATGTCATGTCTTAAGTGAGAAGATATCAGAGCTGATGACCTGAAGAGTTAAACTGAATCACCCTTGACGGATGATCTGGTAACACAGATACCAAGTTCTTATTAGATTTATTTGAAGATCTTCAGTGCTTTCTCTGATCCAGCTGCTTTGAAGGCAGCATATACAGTGGTGAGCCAGTAACCAAGTCACTTTATTAATTAAAGATGGTGTCTCAGTTAACATTTTAATATCATTTTATTACCCTGGATCTCAGGATGGTTTTGTTACCTCAGAATGATACAACTGGTGGCAAGTAAAGTCTGTGATACTTAGAGATGTTGTTAATGTTGTTCATTGACTATTACATGTCCTGAAAATTAATTGTGTGGGTTTTAAAGTTCTTGATATAGGCTAATACTTGGGAACCAATTTTTGTAAAGAAAAAAATGTAACTTCAAATCAGCTCAAATTTTAGAAGGTGGAAAGGGGGTTAGATTTTTCTGAAATAGTTGTCATCCTTTTAATTGAAATATGAGTTATTTATTTAAAGCCTTAAAATTGTGAATATTTTTAATGGATACCTGCACTAGATCCTCTGATTTTAGGCTATGGACCCTGCTAGCTTGGCAGTAAATGTCACAGTAGGACTAAAGAAAGCCCTTGTATCCTTCAAAGAGCAGGAAAATAGGGATCACTGAAGGCAATTCTTAGGTAAGTTTCAGTGTGTATTGGAACCCCATGTTTCCAGTGCCTAGTACTGTTGTGGTATAAATTGCCATTATTTTTTTCCCCAAGACACTCTGGGTTTTCTTAACCATCTAGAGCATTAATTAGCATTTGTGCTTCAGTCAATTCCCCTGGTCCATCTTTCACTTAATCTTTGCCTTTTTTACATTCTCAGCTTCCACATATCTGAATGCCAGGCAAATCTCTCTCTGAGTGATGCGTTTACCTTAATCTCAATGCACAACAGAGCAACAAACCAATTAGAGTCACAGGCTTTATCCATAGCAGTGATTTTAGCAGTTTTGTAGTCAAGTAAAAAACTAAACAGAAATAGCATTTCTCCGATCCTGGTTTGTATAGTTTTATGTTCATCCCAGCATTAGGGGTTTACCTGTGTGAGTCTGTACCAAAAAGTCCTGCAAAAAAGGCAAGCTCTTAATTTAACTGGATGGCAGAGATACCAAATGAGGCAACACCAAAAAGTACAATGCCTTGTGAAATGATTTGGTTATTTATTGTAATTTATTTATGTCCTTTGATATCAAGAGTTTGACTGGTCCCATGTGTGGGCAGCTCCTGTCCAGCTTTAGCAGTGGTGTGCACATCAAGAATTACCCTGAGTCTTTCCCCTGAAAGAAACAAACAGGCATTCAACACACTTTGTTCAGGAAGACAATTCCAGAGTGTCTTTCATAAAAGGAAACAATAGCAATTTATAAGGACAGTGCTGCAGATAAACCAGAAGAAAATACACATTGAAACTTACTTAAACTTCAAAACTTACTGCTTGGTCTCATCTTTCCCTTGAACACACTGAGACCTTCTTTTCCTTATATTTAACATCTCTGTCATCCTACACAGGTGTCAGTGGGAACATCTGGGGATGTACTGTTTGGACTTAGGTACCAATGTTTTGTTTCCAAAACTGGATGAAGTCCTTAGGTCAGCTAAGGGAATCCAGGGCAATGAAGCATACATTTCCCTCACAGTACTTACCTCGTTGTGCTTTGAGTGCAGTGTGAGATTCAGCTCAAATCAAGAATACAGGCTCTTCACAGGGAAAGTTAGGCACAACTTAAGGAACCTTAAGAAACCAAATAAGCAGAAATCCAC
Source organism: Melopsittacus undulatus (assembly GCF_012275295.1). Classification (NCBI taxonomy): domain Eukaryota; kingdom Metazoa; phylum Chordata; class Aves; order Psittaciformes; family Psittaculidae; genus Melopsittacus; species Melopsittacus undulatus. The sequence goes on along the minus strand of NC_047528.1, from coordinate 80,364,540 downwards.
CTGAATTAACCAAGGTAAGCTACAGGGGACAAGAAGGAGTAGATAGGTAGGTGGTTGTTTTGGCCTATGGTCGCAGGGACGTTGATGAGTAGAGGGCCAGGCAGGAGTTAAGCATCAGTTTTCATAAATTGAAAGTAAAGTGAATCTGTCTTCAAAATGATGTAAAGAAGCAGATAGGTGCTTTTTGCTGAGTCTGCTCTGTTCTTGGCAACGTGATCCCAGGAGTACTGGGTTGTACGTGAGATCACTGTTACATGACACCTGTGCTGGCTGCCATCAGATGCCTTTTCTCAAGCTGTTCAAACTGTGGCCAGATCCCATTTGCCTGGGCAGGAAATGGCATCATTGCCCCGTGGGAAGTATGCACCTAGTTTTTTCTGCTCAGCATCACCACTGGAAGGGCAGAGTAGCTGGAGACCTAGGACCTATCCATGTGGCAGACGAAACATTTTCTGCCAAGGCACTGTAAGCATCAGGGCCACTTGAGGTTCACCCTGGCAATCCCAGTGCTTGCTCCCAGCCTGGATTTACTTCTACTGCCTTGACTTGAGATTCGGAAGCTACAGACTTCTACAGTTCATTAGGATTTAGTTATCAATTATCTTGGGGCCACCGAATCTACAGTACTTTGGAGAATGAGACTCAGGTACAATTAAAGATCACAGTTCTTGCATCATTTTAGGTATTGGCTGCTTTAGCCATTTTATTGATTTTTTTAGAAGAAATGAGAGCACATGATTTTTTTCAAATTATTTGAGGACATTTGGAACATAGTGGGGTACTTTTATTGAAGGGTAGAAGAGAATGTTTTAGTATTTTCACTCAGAGCTGTATAATGGTTTAAAAGGACACTACACTCCTTTAGACAATTTTTTTTGTTGCTGCTGCAAAGCAGCGAAATGTTAAGCACAGCATTTTAAATAATGACAACAAAAGTGTACATGCCTTGAATTCCTTTGTTTTCCTCCCTGGATGCCTTAATCCCTCTGTATTTGAAAATGAGGTTTTGAGAGGATCTGATAAAACCTCTAGAGTGATTTCAGATGTTTTATTTCCATGAGCTTCCATACATCTATTTATCTTCCCTGTATCACTGAAAAGTAAATGCAATTTTAATCAGAGGAGCTAATGATGAATTTAGGAGGTTTTATTGTGGTTTAAAAGTATCCCATGCATCTGTTTCTCTCTCACGTGATGTTATGACTTAGGGGGTCTGCCATCTGTTTACTTCAGTGTGGAACTAAGAATAAGTATATATATGTAAATAGCCTTACAATTAAGGAACCCCAAATGACTTTATTTGACCAAATATCTTATTGGTCCTTTACAAGTTTGGATTTTGCTCTGGGTCAATTTTCATTTTCATAAATGTCGGCTACACATAAAATTATAAACCCATAGAAACATGCCAGATAAGATTGGCACAGGGGGACATGTAAAAATCTTGCTACACTTAAAAGACACCAAAAATCTGCTGTGATTTCCCTTTACTACATCAAAGAACATGCAACTGGTTTATGTTCTGTAATGTCATAGTTCCATCTCTGAAGATACACATTCATGCAGAACTACAGATATTTTTGCAGGATTCACAAATGACGCACAAACACAGGGAGAAAACATTACATTCTATGTATTGCAATCTTTGGTGGAAAAAGTATATATGAAGTGCTATTTTAGAAGCAGCTTTTATTAGGAGAATATTACCAATTTCTTAAACTGTGCTGTTGTCATTACTATGAAGATTTGTACCATATCTTTAAAAAGGAGTAAGAAAATCAGTGTAAATATGTTCCCTCTATTCCCTCCTCTAAAACATAAACAACATTATAATGTAATATAGCTATAAAATGTAAAAAAATGATTGAACGCATATATGGATATGGAACAGAAGAAATAAAGAATTAGGAACCAAATACTAACCACCCAGGCAAAAGGTATGCGTAGCACATAACCACACGTCCAGGACTGTGCATAGACACTCAATGCAGCCAGAACTGTCTATCCCAATATGTGCTTATACCTTTATTTCCATGTAATCTGCTTTCCTTTCCTACACACACGTAGACAGATGGCATAAGGTGAAAAGCTCCTGTGAAAGGCACTGGATGATTCAGGGATTTGGTAGAGAAGCCCAGTGTACTCCCTGTGGAAAAATACTTCTTCCCAGGGTGCTTCTGCCAGCTGGGGAACTGCAGAGATTACGTGCCTCCTGTGCATGAGGAAAAATGGTGGGGTTTTTAGCTTCAACACAGCTCTGTTTTGAGTAACAGTTTATACAAAATGTGGGCCTACATCTGACATGAAATAATTGATGGTAGACATTGTTTCTTTATGTAGAAGCACAAATAGAGGTTGAATACCAGGTCAAATTCATGCAGTAGCTTAGCTATCACTCAGTTGACTTCAGTAGATTAACCCTTGCTTACATTAAAGATGAAGTTGTCCTTTATGCCATACATCAGGTATGTGCAGTAATGTACAAGCAAAAAGGAATGGGTATTAGAAATCTAAACCAAATGTAGAGTCTTGTGCCTGGGAAAGAACAACCAGTACAGGCTGGGGGTTGACCTGCTGGAAAGTAGTGAAGGGGAAAGGGACCTGGGGGTCCTGGTGGATAGGAGGATGACCATGAGCCAGCAATGTGCCCTTGTGGCCAAGAAGGCAAATGGCATCCTAGGGTGCATTAGAAAGGCTGTGGTTAGTAGGGCAAGAGAGGTTCTTCTCCCCCTCTACTCTGCCTTGGTGAGGCCGCATCTGGAATATTGCATCCAGTTCTGGGCCCCTCAGTTCAAGAAGGACAGGGAATTGCTTGAAAGAGTCCAGTGCAGAGCCACAAAGATGATGAAGGGAGTGGAACACCTCCCTTATGAGGAGAGGCTGAGGGAGCTGGGTCTCTTTAGCTTGGAGGAGGCTGAGGGGTGACCTCATCAGTGTTTACAGATATGTAAAGGGTGGGTGTCAGGATGGTGGAGCTAGGCTTTTTTCAGTGATATCCAATGACAGGACAAGGGGCAGTGGGTGTAAACTGGAGCATAGGAGGTTCCACATTAACATCAGGAAGAACTTCTTTACTGTAAGAGTGACAGAGCACTGGAACAGGTTGCCCAGGGAGGTTGTGGAGTCTCCTACATTGGAGATATTCAAGGCCCACCTGGACAAGTTCCTGTGTAATGTACTCTAGGTTACCCTGCTCTTGTATGGGGGTTGGACTAGATGATCTTTTGAGGTGCCTTCCAACCCTTGGGATTCTGTGATTCTGTGAACTGACATTATCTCCATTTTCTGAATTTATCAATAGAACACAGAGTGGCATTAGAACAATGGTTACGTGTTTTTGGTCTGTTGACTGTGGCCAAACCTCAGCATTACTTGTGGGCCAGCAAGCACCTGCCGTTCAGCTTTGAATTGCAAATGCACCATGGGCAGTTTGGTTCTGCAGTCCCGCTGCAATGTCCTTGTTTTGCCATGGTGTCTGCAGGTTTCCATGTGATAACCTGTGCCTTGTTGAAGGAGCCACACACTTCTTTATCCTGAAATACTCCATATCCGTCCTCAGTGCCGGGACATCTGGCAGCTTGGCTAGGTCTTTAGCTATCAGAACAAGAGGAGATCTGGGCTCACAGGCTGCATGCCACCTTAGCTGTTGTTTGGTCTTTCAGTGGGTCCTACCTGGGTCACTTGTATGCAGTGCTCCTTCCAGCTGTGGAGGGAGCAGGCTCAGGTGGGTAAGCCACCAAGGGTCATGATTCTATTCCAGCTGCTGTTCATGGAGATTGAGGTGCTTCAGCAGCAGTTCTTTCACCTGAATTCTGCTTGACTTGGGGGCCATCCTACCTCTAGGGTGGGTTTTATTTTCTAAATAGTGTGTTCCATTTCAGTCAAAAGTTATGGCTATCCCACAGGAATCTTGTCAAGAAATTCTTTGGCCTTTTGCAAATATTAGACTTGATTATATAATAGTTGTTCTAGTTTCATAATATATTAATCTGTACATATATACATCATTGTGCTTCTTGAGAAGGCAGTGGGAACTGCTTTTCTTGTGTAATATCTTCAATTTGTAGTCGCATCTTGCACTTAATCATTACTGACAATACTAACAAGCAGCAAAGTATATTTGATTGAAGATAAAACCCAGAAAGAGCAACTGAGAATAAGGCAATTTGAAATGCTTGCAAACAGATAATTTTTTTTTTAAGTTATTGTTCTTATTAAGTTAGTTTGCACTGTTTTTAGTTTACATCCACTTCCCTGAGTCATCAGAACTGTGGGAGAACAGGCTAGATTTTCTTTTGATACATGCATTAACATTGGAATTGTTTGGGAAAAACTTACCTGGAGGCACATACCAGTAACATTCAGTTACAAATTAATGGCTCATAAATTTAACTGTTTGGGTCAAGGTTACTAAAGGCAATATACGAGACAACCTGAGTTTCATTTTTTGTAATGTTCACTCCCTGAACCATTAAGAGAAGACCTTGGTAGTCCTTAACATGGTCTTTCCACTTGCAAAGAGTATTCATACTTAAGAAATTCAGCATGTATTTTTAATTCATTCTCAAGAATTTTGATAGCATTTTTCTTTTAAACATGCCTTAAAACTGATGTCGGTGTTTCTTGCCCTGTAATTATTGTTTGCCAACATCAGGAGCAGGTTCCCAAAATAATCTTTGCTTGCATGAGTAGATCTTACCCACGTGATTTGTTCCAGTAAAATGAGTTCTCTGTTTTAAATACTGCCTTTGAGGTAAAAGGAAATTACAGCATCAGACCTCCCACAGAATTTGTCTGCCAGCTCAATTGTTTTAAAAGCACAGGGCAAACCTGCTCTACCAAGTTTTGCCTGTGTAGTTGTAGTGGTTCAAGACCTGAAAATTTGTTAGACGTTTGTTGATGGCAGAATCTTAGACGACAATACAACTCTTCTGTATACAAAGAGGACAAGAGTTTTGTCTGTGTCTTGTGTTGAGGGGAGGTAGTGTAGCTGTATGAATTTAAGAAGAAAAAAAAAGAGAAAATGAAAGGTTGGCACCTTCCATTAGCATATGGTGCACACAATTACCCTACAGGCAGAGTCACAATGGCAGATGCACTATGGCATAGATGGATCTACATTTGCTCATTTAAAAAACTATTTCTGTCTTCCTTGCTGTTGTGTAAAAAACACAACCAATAACCAAATGTGGAAAACAAGCAAACAGTAACCAAATTAATTATATCCTGTAAACAAAAGAGAGGGTATGGAGCTGCTTGTGCTTTTAACCTGTTATTTCAGTGGTATGACTCCACTACAAATTGCCACTTTCCTTTTAGTTCACTGGAAACATAAGCTGTGAATGTTTATTTTTTTACTAGCAGCTGAGTTAAATGGCTACTATGAAGAATGATAATAAAACAGCAGCATCAAGATATACCTGAAAATAAGCTGCTTCTAGCTGTCACTTAGGGTTTCTTCACCAAGTATCCCAATACAGAACCAGCTCAGGGCTGCCTAGCACACTCTACTCTTCTCTTTGAGATTCCATCTCATTAAATATAGTCAGGGGTTACAAAGATGGTACTGGGTGCAAATGAAGCTGTGAGGCATTTGCTAGGAAGCCCCCTTTTACCTGCCTTCCATCTTTTAATGTCCCGAAGTTTATTAAGCTTCATTCAGTTATATTGCAAAATTGTGAGAATGCAAGTAAGGTACTATTTAAACTTGTCATAGAATGAGTGGTTTCTGATATGCAAGGGTTATTAGACAGGATGGAAGTGAATTAAATTATAATTGAATGCAGCATCTTCATTCCCAGGAAATCGTCCTTGCATTGCAAGAGTTTTTTTAACATCTTCTGATGTATCACCAATGCGTCCTAATATTACAGTGACTCTCCATTTACAACAACAGGCTTTCTCTAGACACTGCATATTAATAATACAGTAATGATGTGGCATTTGGTCTACTTAAATGAAAGTAAGGTCTCCCTGCTGACACCAGGTGTAAGGTGCTTATGTTGTCAAAGATAATCACAAAGCCTGAGCACCATGTAAATGATTTTCTATTCCTATCTATTAAAGCTCTAGAAGCCAGAGGACTTATCAGGTCAAACACTGTAAAACTTACCTTGCATTTAACAGAGAAGGGCAACAAAAATAATCAAAGTTGCCTGCCAGCTTCCATATAAATAAATGTGGTAAAGCTCTTCAGCCTGGAAAATGTGACTGGGGGAGAAAAGATAGAGGCAGGGAACAGGTGACTATGGATGAATTTACTGAAACTTCCAGTACAAAAATACCAAATTACCCAAGGAGGAGGCAAGTGCTGAACAAACAAAATGAAATAATCCATCACTGAACTTGCACTTAGGCTGTAGAGCACCCTGCTACAGGATGATGCAGATCTCAGCAGCTCACCTTGATCCAAAATACAAGGCTAATTTGACTTCTTGACTAATTTCAAATTGTAAATGCCTAGAAAATAATGAAGGCATAGATGAAGGGAAAAATCTGTTGGGGAAAGACAGAAGTACATTTACACAAAGCCTTTGTCTAACCATCTGATTATTGGCAAAACTACAGCAAACTTCTAAAGGTAATTTAATGGATTAACCAAAATGAAAAAGCTGCTATGTAAATTACTTGCTCTCTTCTCCCAATTCTACTTAATACTGACAAGAAACTGGAAAGAATACAAGCAATTATATGCAAACTGAAAGAGGTGTGATAAATTATTTCTGCTGTTTAATATTCTTGAAAAATTTTATCTTATGCTCAAATGGTCCCATCTTATTTTACTGATAAGATTTTTTTGTTAAGCTCAGCAACATTTTTTCTAAGCCACATAAAATGAAATAGATACTCTTTGGGAAGCTGTTGCTGTATTTCCCTTAATCTGTCAGCACATGGTATTTATGCATTTCTCTATGTGGCTTTGATGAAATATTGCTGATTTTAATCTATTATATTCAATGTATTTTCATATCCAGTGACTTAGAGGTCACTGGATAATGGGAATATTGACAGGTCTGGTTCTAAGGCGTTGGCTGTAAAGTGAACTTTAATGATGAGCGTTTACAAAAGCTGAATTGGATGAGAAGCTTATAGAGGTGGTTCTCCATTGAGCAGAGGCTGAGGGAAAAATTTTAGTGTGGCAAAGGTGTTTACATGGATTAAAAGCACCACTGTGTTTGCCTGGAGTAGGGGGGAAAGATAGCTTCCTGCAAACCTGGCCTATTTTCTTCAAATAATTTCCAAGGAAACAGCCTGTGCTGAGCTAGGATCTGATTACCAGTTGCAGGCCTTAGACCATAGCCATTATTGTTTTAACATTTCTGCTTTCATCTTTATCCCAGCAGGAACCAGGCTGTATGGGCTGCTGTGTAACTTGACCTTGCTTGGAGGTGAAAAGACAGGTTAGCACACAGTGATCACAAAGCCAGAAGAAAAAGACAGTATTTAGAAAATAAAGAAAGGAGCTGGTGCGGTATGATCATGTGTAATGTTCTACACTGTGTGGTGTGGGTGGCCTGATGAGCAGTGTCTGTCCACAAAACCCAGAAACCTGGACTTGGTCATAGTTTCTCCATTTTTTAACCTTGTCTGTACAGAGATGCTGTGATTTTCATCATTAAAATACTAATGATGATGATTTCCTGTAACATTAGAGATTACAAAAAAAAAAGGAAAGAAAAATGCAGGGGGAAAAAAGAAATCTGCATAAAATTTTAGTGCTTTCAATAAACAAAATTATTAGTAAATCAGCAGAAAAAGCTGGATATGAATCTTTAAGTCTTTGCTGTTGTTTTACTACTGTCCTCTGAGCTTTCCATGCAGTAAGACAGTGAGTCCAGAGTCAGCAGCAATTAGGCATGACATGTCTTAAAACATCTCAGGGACGATAAAATAAAAGCATTCAGCATCAAAAAGCTGAAAAAAGTGTAAAGGGGAAGAGAGTTTCTATTATGATAGACCATGGATACTCAAACTGGTATGACAACTGTGCATCACACGAGTGGTCACTGTCAAAACGCAACCAAACCACAGCTGCAAGGCCACAGGGTCCCAGTTAAATTGTAGTAGAGGCAAAGTGAGTGATAGACTTCCTTCGGCTTGTCTCAACCACCGCCTCATCTCACAAAAACAAGGCAACCCAAAACTCAGCTATGCTTTCATAAAGATTTCAAGCCAAGAGCAGTAGAAACATGTTTTTTCATATCAGACCATATGGCAGATAATAAATATCTGGTTCTTATCACTGATAACATCCTACATAGGCATGGGCAGAAAATAGTTTCCTGACAGATAATGCCACGTCATTCTTCACACATCATTACTCCCTCTCTTGTATCTTTAGGCTGTAAGCTCTTCAGAGCAAGTACTCTTAGAGTGCTCTGATCACAGAGCATTAGTACTATTACAGTATGTGTCAGACCAGAGAAAGGAGTTGCAGCCTGGCTAGCTTTAGTTAGGTGGGGCTTCTGGTTGTGTTCTTGCATTGTTTTGAATGGCTCCTCAAAATTATATAAGATTCTGATTAAAAAACACACCAAAACAACTTGCAGTCCCACTGATGTCAGTGGAAAGAACTGGTGCCTATGAAGAGGTGGCTCATTTGAAACTTTCAAAATCCCAGTTATTTTTCCCAGTTATTATTTACAGGTAGCAGAACATATTTTGCATCTTGCGCCTTTGGAGTCATTGAGACCAAACCAAGGATTAAGCTGCTTGTACCATCAAACATTTGTTCTGCAAACAGGAAAAAAAGATGTATGTGCACCCACCTCAAAAATGCTTGAGCTTCTCAACAGAGACAAAGAATTGGGTTGCATGATGTGTTTGGAAAGCTTTCTTTTCCTCATCATTTTACTTTGTGTGAATTGTGTATGCTCCAAAAGGGGTGACCAAAAAGCAAAACACCTTGGAGAACAAACCAGCATTAAGCCAGGTTACAGCATCTGCCACAGCTAAATGGTTCATTTTTAACTACTTGATGGAAAAATATATTTATTTCTTTATATTTTTCCTCCTTCCAGACTCTGACAACACCTGCTCCATTTGCCGATGAAACAAGCTGTCAGTGCCGAGCCCCCCATGAGAAGCTAACTATCGCACAAGCCCGCCTGGGAACACCAGGTATGTGGAGAGAGCTACATCAGCAGGACTATGGGTGCTCCCAAAGCACAGGCTCTCCCTTATATCTGTCAATGCCCACTTGTGCCTTCCACTTGGAAGCAGAAAGGCCAGCCTGGTATCTGGTGCTATCAGGTAATGGGGAAGAAAGCAGCAACTACAGGGCCATTATCTTCTGTTAGAGAAAAAAATAGAGAAAACATTTCAAGTTACAGTTTGATGTTTTCATGGATGTCCACATGTTGGTCAGAAGGAAGGCTTGCCAGCCCACTTCAGACAGCCTAAAAATTGTTTTGTGTAGTGGCTACCTCCTGGATTCTCTTCCCATGTTGCCCCTGTATGCTGGAGAACTTATTTCACTGATGTTCTTGTTGGTCATGTCAGATCTTCAGTGGCCTTAAAGACCATTTGCTGTCTGCAAAGAAACCATGCCCAGTTTCTTTATCTGGATATTTGTGATTGGGCTGCAAAAATGGGATGATTTCACATAAAGTCCCAATACATACTTCAGCTCCCCCTAAATTCCAAGAGACTGTTAAAAAAAAAGAAGTGTCTTTGTTTACTTACTTTGCCTATTTAAAACAAGCTTTCAAAGTGTGTAACTTTATAGGCGTAAGCCACAGCTTTCCAGTCAGCTCTGCAAGGAACAGTGTTCTTTCTTGGATGTCCTGACAGCAGAGACATCTCTCTGTAGTACTGAAGTACAGTCCACAGAGGCTGGAGCTATGTTGCTCTCATCTCCACTCTCCTTTTGCTTGGAAATGACACAGCTGTCAGGTGTGTCAGGTAAAGCAAGTCCTTTTTCTGTTTGGAGGCTGCTGCTGAAGATGTCGTACAGAAAGTAAGAGTTATAAAGGTAATAGCAAGAGGATGGTAAGAAAAAGACATTATAGGCTTGTTAGAGAGAAAAGCTTGAAAAGAAGGGAAGTGAAAGTTTATGTGGAAGACATAAGCAATACATTTTTACAGCACTACGCTGTGGAAAAAAGAAAGTCATAGACAAGCGAGGAGGAAAAGGGAGATGATAAGAAAAAAATAAGGAAAAAAATGAAAAATCCAGAAGGTAGAACTGACTAGAAAGGCAGAGAGAGAAGAACAAGACATATGGTGGAACCCTGAATGAGGCAGGAAGATGACATTTTTGCTAAATTAGAATATAGGGATGATGGATGATAATAAATAGGCTAAGTCTGAGAGAAAACACAGAGAGCAGAGAGAAGAACAAGTAATGAGCAGAATAGAACACTCAAAGTTTACCCATGGTGACTTTGAGCATCAGAACTGGGGTAAATCTCCACAATCATCTGGGAACAAAAGCCTGTCCAATACAATTAAGTGCAACTTGTTTGGGTCTGAAAAATTACTGTTCTGTTTCTTTCTCCACAGTCGACAGACCTGTCAGAGTGTATGCAGATGGGATATTTGACCTCTTCCACTCTGGCCATGCTAGAGCTCTTATGCAAGCCAAAACTCTATTTCCAAATAGCTACTTATTAGTAGGAGGTAAGATCAGTTATTTATTGCACTGAATTTTTTGCTTCTGTGCTTCAGTATCAGAGAGTTATTGCCATACCCACACCCCCAGCTGTTTATACACTACGACTTTGAATGCTGCTTTCACTCTGGGGGCTTTCTATAGGCCATTTGCCTTGAATTACATCTTACAATTGCATCAATTAAAGTAAAAGTAAAATTCTGCCCTCAGCAGTACAGGCACAATTCCCATTTAGTTAAAACAGGTGCCTGCATGACTCTGAGCTTAGAATAGCTCCATATGAATAATTTACCTTTTTCAGTTATTCACTCAAAATTGTTCAAAGATGGAGACGAGCAAATGAGATCAACCGCTCATTTATTTCTGGCTTCTCAGTCCCCCTGCCAGCCAGGCACAGCCCACGGTTCCTGCCTGCCAGGTCAGTGTGTGTGAGCAGACCCAGCCTTCAATATCAGGAGAGAAGCTAAATCTGGCCTGTTATCATTGGAGGCCCAAATATAGGTCATGATTTGAATGTAGTTTTTAGCTCACAAGTGTCCCTGGGCAGGTTACTTTCTTATAAGTATTTTTGCTATGAGTCTCTTCTTTTCTGGCTGTGTGGCTGCCTATCAGCTGTTCAGCAGTTGGTATGTGCCTGAGTTGTCACTGGAGGGTGACTCTTTCCTGCCTGGCTCTATTCTCCTGAGGCCTCATAAACATGCATTTTGGTTCCAGTTTCCCTGCATCTTTGGGGCTTAGATATGCCTTGCATAAACATTTCACAGCAACCTTCAGCTGTTCAAATGCTTACAGCAGTGATGGTAAAGCAAATGTGAATGCAGCCTTCAGACACTTTCTAAGATGCATTGTTTTGCATCTTTGTCCCACATCAGTTGAAAGGGGGGGAAAAAACCCCAAGACAGAGGAAGAGCTAAAGCTCCTTGTAAACACATTTTTGGGATTTACTCGTAAATTTATGAAATATAGTAATTCCCTCAGAGGGAAAGGATACATCCCTTTGTTATGAGGGAAACATTATGATTGTTTTCTTGTTGAGCCAGATACCTGCTTATTCTGCAAGCTGGGGGTGCAGGGGTGCAAGACTGAGGTTAAAAAAACCTCCAAGTTACGTAGGTTTTGTTGTTGCTTTTAAAGGAGTGGGGAGTGTGCCAGGTCAGTAAAGGAGCTCTGGGGCAAAAGCCTGGCTCCTTTGAAATTCCTGGCATAGCTTCATTTTGCCCTTATTTTTGGAGTGAAGGACAAAGCAGCTAGCACTCATCAGCACCTTTTCCTAGCAAGGCACTGTGTCTTAGCATGTTTGAAAAATGGGCACCTTTCCACACCCACATACAATTTGCTCTGCAAAAGCACTTGTGTCATAAGTCTTTGTGGGCACCACAACCAACCCCTTCTATTTCTCATTTTGAAGACAGTTATTTGGAGCTACGATTGTTATTTTTTAGTAGACCTTTATACTTTCCCAAATCAGTCATTAGAGCAGGATGACAGAATCAAAGGGAAATGAAGATATTGTTGTCTGCCCTGCACATTAACAAAAGTAATCAAAAATAAGATCAAACCTTTCTACAGAATTAAGCAAATATTACTGGTTTCCAATAATTTTAGTAGACCCTTTTTCCAGGAGACCATAGCTTTAAGGTGACATAAAGGCTGTAAATAAGTGTAAATACAATCTCAGATGGGATCTTTCCACTGAAAATGCATCGATCTCCATTAAATTTCTTGTCTGCAGACATAAAAAATTATATAATAGGATTGAGCATCATTCTGCTAGCTGAAATTCATATGTGTATTATTATCTGGCTTCAGATTTTGCATGCAGTCCAGAGCCTTCCTATATTTTTCCTACTTTAAAGGTCCTTAATGACCATCACATCAAGAACATCCATTTTAGATCTCAAAAAAGACAGCATCTTTGCCAGCACCTTGCCTGATAGGTTGATGTTTTCAAATTAGAAAGAAACAGCAGCTGTAGGGCTGCTCTAACACTTCCCTGCAGCACTAATAACATTGCATTTATCACTTGTCAAGTATATTTACTGTTTGTCTCAGTGTCACAGACAAGTGAAATCCAAAGGCACAGGTTTGACCTGTGTTGAAGGACCACCTCTGTCAACCCAATGGATATCACATTATTCCATCTGGAGTGTCAAATGACTATTGTAGCTGTAATATTGGACAGTTACAATGGGGACAGGTCAGTGTTTTATGCAACATTATGAGAAACATAGATAATACCCAACTTTTACAGTCCTCTGGTAACATGGGTGTCGCTTCCCCTCATTTTAAAAGCAATGTGACAAAGTATTAAGGTTAAGGACAGAGTATCAGAGGTAAGGACACAGGATTTACGGGCTTTTAAATCTACACATTCCACTAGGGCATAGGGCTTCTCCCAGTCCTTTCTATGGGTATTCCTTCTGTGATTTCCTATTTAAACATGGCACAAGCCTTACTTCTCTTTCTGTGAAATCTGCTGAACTCAAACCTAAATTCAGAGGCAGATTCCTATAAAATGTGCCATGGCCTGTTTTCCATCAGGTGTCTAGTGAGAAACTGTTCTGCTGTGATTTAAGTCTTCGTTGCCAAGTTCATCATTTAGAGTATCATTTACGTAAGCACAAATAGTGGGGAGGCCCAGAAAGGCTGAGGGGTCTCCACCTCCAGGAACTGAGCTGGCTGAGGCCCTGAGCAATCTGCTGTGTTTGACCTTGCCGTAAGGAGCGAGGTTGCATTAGGTGATGTCCACTGGCACTTTCCTGCCTTGACCATTTTGTTAAGTTTGCAAACATTCTGTGATTGCCAAAACTGCACTTCTGAACTCTTCCTAAAGCACTAGCCATTGCCCCTGAAATTTCACAGCCCATGAAATCCCTGCTTACAGTGGGATTGAGTTGCCTTAACATGGGCATACTGGACCACCAGAGATATTCAACAATATATCACTGGGCCTCTGGCTACAGCTGCAGAAAGGGAAGGCTCTGTCAGAAGTCTGTGGTTGTACCTGCTAACCCTGAGCAGAACTCTGATGTCCTGGAGCACCTCAAAATCAGCTAACCTAGTAACTTAAGTCCTTAATGGAACTATTAAGAAATAATAAGCTGCTGGTTATGCTAATTCTACTTATTGTGGAGCCATTTTGTTGATACTTCCATATTTCAGTTTGCAGTGATGATTTAACTCATAAATTCAAAGGCTTCACTGTGATGAATGAAACTGAGCGATATGAAGCCCTCAGACACTGTCGCTATGTGGATGAGGTCATCAGAGATGCACCCTGGACACTGACACCTGAGTTCCTTGAAAAACATAAGGTACATTTCTCCCCTTATTCTTCCCTTCCCCTTTGCAGATTGACAGTTGAGAGTTAACAGCAAGTCTGTGAAATCCTATTAGGTGTAACAAATTATTTAATTCAGTTAATTTCAGTCACTGAAAAAAACACTGCACATGGTGGATTTTGCCTCCACCTTTGTCAGAAAATGTGTTTGTCTTGCCTTTTTTTTTTCCACAATACACTGAGATGATTCCTGTAGTGGGAATTTTGAATGGCAAAGTAACACTGAAGAATTATTCACAAACTGACTTCCAGGGAAGGAGATCATAAACCACAAAAGTTATCATGTAGTGACTGAAGTCCCAAATTAAAGACACATTAATGTCAACAGATGAAATAATTGGCCAGAAATACATAAAAATGTCATGTATCCCCTTAGAGGCAGGATAGAATTTCTTACATGCTATTAACTGTCTTGAAATATATATGAATCTTAACAAAGCATAAATAACTCAGATATGTGCTAGTACCCACAGCATTGAGTGACAAAAAGATAGTACTAGGTATACACGTATATACACACAGCCCTAAGAAGGCAGAATAAAGAATCCTGCCTCCACGGTTTTGAAAGCTTTGCCACTTGACTTAGCTCTTCCAGTAGCAATAAAAGTAGGAACAGGCGTCTTCGGTTTTCTACAGAATGTCACACAGAGCCAGTGAGAATGATGTGTTCATGGCTTTCTGTTCTTTCATACTAACCATGCAACACAGCAGTTGTAGGCCTAAATCTAGTGCAGTATTCTAGGTGATGGCTTTAGGATGAGAATGTCAAAAGCAAATCAGCTGAAGTCGAGAAAAGAGATGATCCTCCACATCAACCCCTTACTGAATCAAAATTCAGTGATGGTGGCATGTGATTCTTCTTCTGTTCACTGGCAGATTGACTTTGTAGCCCATGATGACATCCCATACTCCTCCGCTGGCTCGGATGATGTATACAAACACATAAAGGAGGCGGGTAAGGGCAACTTTTCATTTTTAGCACCTTCATTTTCAGCCTCAGCTCAAATTTTGTACTGCCTTTTGACCACAACTGCTGGGAGAGAAGCAGTAGAGATAATATCACATTCTCTTACACCCTGATAGTAGATACAGCTGACTCTGGTGGAAAGATTCACTTTGTAAAACCACAAAGAATGTCCTTAGCTGAATTCCTGCCATAACGCCCAGGAAATCATTCAGATCTGTCATGGAACAGTCCCATCTGGGTTTTTAAAGCAATTTATGTGTCCCTGAGTAAAAGCTTTGAGTGGGTGAAAATGAGTTTATTTCCTACAGCAGCCCAGCCAACTTCAGATGTTTGTTGATAACTGTGAATTGATGACTCCTTGACATAGCCCAGTCCTGAATATGGGCAAGCATAGGCAGCCTTCTGGAGTCATTAGGATCCACTTCTCCTTTGCACTGTGGTTCTTTTCACTGCTCAAGGAAGCTGAATTAATTCTGAGGAGATAATCCACTTTTACCAGCAGCAGCTATTCTAACACAGTAAACAGTGCCAGAGGAGGAACTGATCATACCTTTCTCCTCCTGCTCCCTAGAGATGCTGCTTTGAACTTTGGCAAATCCATCCTCTTTCTGTATACAAAAACATGTATATTTGAGGCTTAAAAAACATCCAGAGCAAACTTGTCATGCAAAGTGACCTTCTCAAGGTATACAGTGACAGGAGTAGACCATGTATTGAACCGAGCTGCAAGAATAAGCTTTTTATAGCAGCAGTTCTTGATCTTTTTCTACTTGCAAACCTCACTGTGGTGTCAGACTCACAACCCTTTGGGAACTGCTGTCCTACAGTTTCAGAGCCAGCACCAGCTGACTTCACTAGGCAATGAGTACTCGCATTTTTCCACACCAGGTTACTGGGGAGCAGAGAAGCAGATGGGAACTGTGGAGCTCCTTGTTTAGAGTCCCATGGATTCCCATTTCCCCACTCTTCAGTGGGTGGGAGGGCACAGGGGTGGTGAGCTGGATAACTGGGCACTGACTAAACATCTGCACATCTGAACAGTTAGTTTGGAAAATATGAATCAGTCCAACATGTGAAGCATATGAAAGCAACATCAGTAACAAAAGGTAATGTTCTCATACATGAGTTTGTGAACTTTCTTAAAATCAATTCTGCTTTTTTAGCAAGGGTAGAGTTTGGATTTTGTTCATGTATTCTTGTAGCTCTTATCTGTAAAGGCTTCTGGCTCAAAGTGGGTTTCACTGCTTCCAAAAATAGTTCCCTGACTGCTGCAAGCCTAAAAAGCACGATCAGGGAAACCTCTCTGCTCATGATTAAAATAATCTACTTTTTAGCAGAGTATTAATTAGAGATGAGAAAGAAAAACTATCACATAGCAGTTAGTCACAAGAGACTGCTAAGCTGCTTGATTCCTTCTCCAGATCTTTTTCTAACCCTATGAAATTAGGTAGCAGTGCCTGTCTACTTCAAGAACATGGGAGGATTAATTTGCTGATAGCTATAGCACACTTTTAAGACAAAGCACTACTTTTTTTTTTTCAAAACTATTGCCAGTCTTATCTCACAGCTCCCTCTCATCAGCAGCTTGATGTTGGAATTACCCGTGAGAGAAGTAATTTTGTTTGTAGCCCTGAATAACTACTAAACCAAGGTGTGCTAGCACTCTGCTATTACTGCCTTTGTGACTTGCATTAACAGTTCAAGTGATTCTGTCTTGATGAGGAGCAATTAAAAAGCAGTATATACTCCAGCTGTGTTGATGAGAATACAAGCACTATTAATAAGTGTCCAGTTTTCTTAGGGACTGATCTGTTGGAGCAAGGAGAGAGGTTATGCAGCCACTGACATGGCCCAGTGGACATGAAATGGGGGCTATCGAGATTGATACCCTCAGTCCCTGTGGTATATCCATGTTTGTTCACACTACCATTATGCTTCACCTTTCTGTTACAAGCTACTGGCACCTCCATGGTGTTTTCCAGTTCTTGTAATGCATCTTTTACCTGAAGGCACTTCCTGGCTTTGGCCAAGGCCAGAAGCTGATCTGTTTTACTGAGCAGAACAAAGACTGTCAGATGCAGGAGTGGAGGAGAGAGTGGAAATATGCAGAAAAGCAGCAAATGCCCTATTGATAGCATGAGTGGAAGCCAACCCCCAGCTCCTTTTTGTAACATTAAATAATACACTGATGGAAAGAACTGCTCAGTGAATTGCCACAGCTGTGAGGTTTAGCCTTCCCAGCTAGGGAGCCCCTGCCAGTCTAATAACTTCCATATCATAGCTGACACTGTGAAGAGGCCAAGTTGCAGCCTTTCTGAAGCTTCCTTCTGAAGACTTGAGGGAAAATGAACAGTACAGCAGTTCAGTATTTTCTAGTACCTTCCCAAAGCTCACACAGGAACAATAGGAAAGAACTAGGAATAAGACAGGTAGAATTGCAAGTCTCTTACCTTTGGTCAGGTGTTTCTGTGTTCATCCTCAGCCACCTGCTGCAGTGCCTGATCCTCATGGGCTTTCTCAGCAGGCTTTGTTTTCCTACTTTGCTCAGGAATGTTTGTACCAACACAGAGAACTGAAGGTATCTCCACGTCTGATATCATCACAAGGATCGTGCGGGACTATGACGTGTATGCCAGGCGCAATCTCCAACGAGGATACACCGCTAAAGAGCTGAATGTTAGTTTTATAAATGTAAGTACACAGATCTGAATTTGCACACACTCTTCTTAGGACACCAAATGTAGAGTAAGGCTTATGAAAGAATATCTTCCTCCTGCTGCTTTTAAAACAGCTAGGAAGAACTTAATTTAAAAGAAACTGGTAAGCTGAGGGTTGTTTTAATTGCTCCTATTAATTAGCAGCTTCATTTCCATCATGTGCTTTTATGTTTGTAATAAAGCTGCTGCTCCCCCTTCCTCCTTGAGCTGTAGGTGGTTTAATGACAGACTAGGAAGTAGCCCACCCCAGCACTGCAGGCTTCTCAGCCACTCAACCAAGACACAATTTCTTTATTCCCATTATGAGAAGACAGCACAGAAAGCAAAGACTGTGATATCCAAACTTCCTCTACACGGCAACAAAACATCCACCAAGCCAACCACTGAGCAGTGCCATTACTAGAGAAAGCTAAAATGGTTTTTAAAGGACAAGGAAGTGTGTTAGGTAGCTGGTACATAAATGATGCTGAAGAAATCAGAAACTACAATTGTAGGGCAAGAGCACCATTTGAAAGTATGGCTCAAATTATTCAGCTTCCATGTACAGAATTGCACCTTACACTCCACTGAGGAGTAAACACTTGACAGAAATGAGCTTACTTTCCTTCATCTTCTGTTTCAAGTCTTAGCTTAAGGCCTTGAGATAACCCACATAACTGAAATCTCCCTTGTAAGTGGGCTGACTTGCAGCAGCCTGATTGTGATGGACTGAATGGTGTTGTTTCATAAGGGTTTTGTACACTGGATTATTGTTTTGAAGTCTGACAGGTAAATAACGGATCACAGGACGTAAGTTTTTATTTCACTGGGCTTTTTTTTTCTAGCCTTCTACACCTCTACAAATTCTGCTTGTAAGTACTTCACCCAGAAGGATCACTATTGCAAATATCCATTAAATTCAGGCATGCTGCACTGAATTTAATGTGGGAGCTCTCAAATTTACCCTTTAGCTGCTCTGAGGTTAAAATACTGTCGCATAAAGTATACTTCCCCAGCCTCAGACACTGATGTATCCTGAAGTCTCTCCTGGCAGTTGGTTATTTAGCTAATAGTAATTTAAATGCAGAAATAGTTATTTGCACCACAGACTGTTTGTGTTTCAAGGTTAAAACCACAGGATTTCACAAAGGCAGAATAGCGCTGGTTTCCTCACTAAAGGAAGGGTTGATCAGCTGTTAGAAATCAAACTTGTTTTACATCTTTGGACCTTGGGGATTTTGTTTGGCCTTGTGGCCTGCAAAGACAGTTCTAGAGATTCATGAGCTAGAATAAACCCCACCTCAGCACTAACATTACTTCTTTTAAAAGTAAATTCAAGTGCCCATTAAATTAAGCTCGAAGGAAATTAAAAGCTGATAGTGATCTGTGCTTCTACAGAGACCATTACACCTTCAAGGGCACAGCATTAGCTGTGTATGTTTGCAGAGTACAGAAGCTTTTCAAGACAAAAGCCCTTTAACCTGAAGTATTTTAGAAGCTTGGCCCAATGAAAGCTCCCTAACATTATCTTCTCTGTTCCTCTCTTTTTCTGCATTACTTGCCAATTAGGACTTTAATCTCTTTGTTGCAGCCAGAAGCTGTTGAAGAGAGTTTTGCTCCTGCTTTGCAGAAACCGAACCAAAGAGGCATTCTTGTCCAAGTTAACATCCAGGCCGGCAAGCCAGCAGCAGGCTGCATTTGCTAGGAAACTCAGGGAGATTTGCCTTCCACTTACTGCTAATTTTGAGCCGTTCATTTGTCACTTGTATCCTTCACAAGAGTCATAGAATTTTCAAAGTGCATTTGGTTTGAAAATATGGAAAGAGTCATGCAGTAGGTTAAATACAGTAGTCACCCAGCACTGTCTTTTCAATATGTACCTTCTGCACTTCATTCCACAAATGTTACATTTGCATTTATAAAAATAACATGGGAATAGGTAACCAAGGCCATATGTATTAGGATACATTAATGCAATTTGTTTCTTCTTCTCAACTGGTAGTAGCTAATTAATTTCCATAGTCCCTACATATTAATCTCTGTCTGCACTTTTAAAACAGGAGAAGAAATACCGTTTTCAAAACCAAGTGGACAAAATGAAAGAAAAAGTCAAGAATGTGGAGGAAAAATCAAAAGAATTTGTTTACAAGGTGGAGGAGAAGAGCCATGACCTCATTCAGAAATGGGAAGAAAAGTCCAGGGAGTTTATTGGCAACTTTTTAGAGCTGTTTGGACCCGATGGAGCCTTGGTAGGTATTCTGCCCTTCTAGAAAGTCTGGGTGGCTTTTATTTCTCCTCTGTGACACAGATCAAGAGCAGATTCTTTTGCTGCAGTCTTTGTTTTGAAAGCCAGCACAGTAGGATAACGCTAGACCTGCTTGCTGAATCCAGTACCTCATGCCAGTAGTGCAGCGGGAGGATTTGCCACTTCTGTTGCTTCTTTGTGGCTAATTTCTATCTTTTGTCAAGGTGTGATGCTGAATGTGATACTGCATTCAGTAGAGCTATGTAACATCAATACACAAGCAAACAGGCTAATACAGTCCATTGTCCCCATTAGCACTAAATGGGACCACACAGACATGAGGGAGGGATCATACACTGGAAGTGGTGAGGGAAACAAGACCATGGAAAAGTTTTTCAGAAGTTCTTTTCATGCTCTGTACTCAGCAGTAGAAGATGACAGTTTTCTAACTTGAAAAACTACTGATTTGAAGTTCTAAGAAGTGATTTGACACATCAAGCGGCCGGGTTCATCTGACTGCGTGCAGGGAAAGCTTAGGAACTGAAGCACTTTGAAAGCTCTCCTCGGTACATGCTGGCTCCACAGAGCCCATTTACCAAAGGTCCCCATGTGACTTGGAAAGGCAGTGGAGGGTCTGCAAGAGGATCCTTCTAGGGAGAAACCCTGGGGCCTCACCTGCTCAAACCAAAGTCATGCACTGCGTGAGCGGTGAATTGGTGACACTTCGGAGCCCCAGAAGAGACCTGGACCCCATTTTTCAGTTCTGCTAGCTTGACAAAGCCTTGAGAAGCTTTGTCTTTTTGTACTCCTTCCGCTTGCTACATTGAAACCAGTAGCAAAGCTTAATTTATATGTAGAATTTATTTGTTCTTAGGCCTTCCCAGGCCTTCCTGTTGGGAGTCAGTCCTTTGCCAACAAGCTCTCTCTGTGCATCTGTGTTCTGATGAAAGCCCAAGCCCCAGCCAGACCCTCCAGTACAGGCATCATCTCAGATGTGCTGCTCTAGTTGCAAGCTCTAAGTGAAGTTATTGCTCTGTTGAAGGAAATGTGAGCCAGCACGAGGGAGAGCAGCAAGTACTGCAGGGTGAACTGAGCAGAGCAGAGTAAGAGCTAGACAAATAATCCTGCAGAACAGCAGGATGCTTCAGAGGTACATTTTCAGACCATGTTGTGCAGACAGTCAGGCATCTGCCTCCTCACTTGAAAGCAAACCCTATGCAGGAGGCTTGTGCAAAGCTTTCACTGCTCATGGATTACAGTTTGAGGCAAAGTGTCAATAGAGGCAGCAAGCCAGAAGAAACAGTTTAGGACTGACATGAAGCAGATACTATTGGAATAATTATAAAGAGTCAACACACACATAATGTTTTCTCAGGTCCATCTTTATCAGTTCATACCTGAACAAATTCCCATCACAAAAGGTACCTTGTGTTAAAAGGATCATAGCAGAGGTTTTGTTTATAAACAAACACTCAGGAAGAGTCACAGACCTGTGGTGAATTAAGTAGTCCACATCACAGGTGTGTCACAGCTCAGTGCTGGTAAAGCACGTAACATAGTACCTACCTCTTACTGGAGTTCTCTTCTCTGCTATGACATGCCATATTGATTGCCACTCAGTTGAGAAAACCCTCAAATTAGGCTGTGAAGGCTTCAGAACAGAAACTGCATCTTTATAATCTCTTTACAACATCTACCATGCAAAGGCAGGTGCTCTCTGAATAACGTAAGTCCCAGCCATATAATCAAACAGCTAATTTTCCTTGGGGAGGGGAAGAGAGCAGCTCTTCTGATGAAGAACCCAGGTTTACCTGCACTGACCACATCCACATGAAGCTTCTTCTCTTAAGTTATTCTCCATAGGGCTTGGTGACTCTTCCTCATGTGGGATGGTCCTGTGGCCATAGGTGCTGGATGAATAAAACTAAGGCTAACAGAGCACATGAAACTCGGAGGAGGTGAGTTTGCCTGTGCAGAGAGGAAAAGACCTTGAAAGCCTTGATCCCATCCCCTGGCTCTACCCACTCAGCTCTGCACACTGGTGGCATTTTTAGAAGCCCTTTGCTGATGAACATTTTACCAAATCTGATTATGGAAAAGCTGCTCTGCAATGGTCTCTTAAGAGCTGGGGGTGGCCACGGGGCAGTGAATCTGGTGCAGTCACAGGGACCTTTGCTAAGAACAAGAGAAGTGGAATCTCCTGACAGTGTTGTGGGAAAAGCGTCAGTGACAGCGAGCTGAGAGGTGGTGTGGCTTTTTTAAACACACTTTGAGCCTTGGCAACAGGAAAGACTTTTAAAATAATGATAACTTGCTATTAGTGTCAAAACTGTTATTAACATTAATTTGCCTTATCACTGTTAGATGTTGCTTTTAATGTTGACATTAAAAGTACAGGAATCGTTATGGGCATGCTGGATTCCTAGATCGGTAATTTGCATGCCATTAATATGCTATTATTATTTCGCAAATAATTATTATAATACACTTTATGCTAGCATCAATTTTCTAAAAGGGCCACGTAGCCCACAGAAAAATGCCCATTTGTGAAAAAGGTCAAAATGTCAGTTTTCAAATGTCAAGATGTCTATAATTCATTGGCAATTCTGCCCACCTGTGTGCAGTTTTTCTGCAAGAGTCACAGAAGGGTCAGAAACAACAACTAATGTGGCACAAAACTTTTGTTCTGGCCTGAGAGAGGACAGACCACACACTAGGGGACCCTAATGGCAGAGACATGGCCCCGGGGAAGAGGAAAGCAGTAGGGTTCATTCCACCCCCTCTCAAACACATAGGAGCAGGCAGCTGCACATATGTCAGCGGAGAGAATCCAAACTCACAGGGCAGGGTTTCTGTGCCAGGCTCCCTCAGGAGTGTACCTTCAAAGGGCGGCTTCGCTCTAGACAGTGCACAGAGGGAGTTGGAGATGGTTGCAAATGGCTGCATCACCTCAGACATCAGCAAGGGCTCAGATAAATCCTGCAGGTTGCAACTAGAACCCAAGGACAGCATTTAGGCCACACCATGTGTCCACAGCCTGGACTTGAACATGGCCTTGAAAGAATCAGCAGCTCGAAAGCAGCAGTCATGGAATCATAGAAAGGTTTGTGTTGGAAGTGACCTTAAAGCTCATCCAGTTCCAACTCCTCTGCCATAGGCAGGGACACCTTCCACTATACCAGGTTGCTCAAAGCTCCGTCCGACCTGGCCTTGAACACTGCCAGGGATGGGGCAGCCACAGCTTCTCTGGGCAACCTGTGCCTCACCACTCTCTTAGTGCAGAGCTTCTCTGCAACGCCCAACTGGCACTTGTTCCATAAACCAAAAGACTATCAACATGCAGGCAATAGAATTCAGAAATAAGCAAAATACTTCTGCTCAGTAGCAAGTGTGCCAAAAGCAAAGCATTATCTCACTTACCCTGCTGAAGGTGTGAGTGCATCAGCTTGCCCAAGCAACAAGCTCTTTGCTGAAGCAGGGACTGGGAAGCAGGTGTCCTACTGCCTGGCTGAGGACGTTAGCAGGAAGGGGAGATTCTCCTTTCCATCTCTTGACTATATAACCTGAGGTACAAGCAAGTTCCCTCTGCCACATGGCATACCAGGCAAGCTGGGACATTTCAATCTCCCCCAGCACTGGTACTACAACATCATGAAGCATCACAGTGTCACTGAGCTTCCTGAAGTGGCTGACTCATGAGGTGCCAGTGCAGTGCTTTGCTTGTTCAGGAAGAGGATATTTCATATCAAACATCGTATTTTTTGTTGGGGGTTACCTTCAGTGGGACAATGACACAGACCAAATGAAGCAACAAAACCTCAGCTTCTCTGATCTAGAGAGCAGCTTTGCAGTCCTACCACTGAATTTCATGTAGGCTCTGGGGCTTTGCCAGCCCTGGTGACATCCTCACAACTCTCAGCAGCAGAAACCCTCCCCCCATCCAGATGCTTCCTGGCACCATTTATCAGGAGCAACCACCATGTGCTAGCTACTGAGATTGTAGAAACCTTGACTATTCTGGACCCTGCAGTAGCACAGGGGTAGGTTACACGCCATGGGTCTATGTGTGAGAGCGCTGCTAAGTGTGACTCCCGGCAGCCCTATCGTTCTGCACTGCAGCAACATCCAGGCTCTAAAACTTAAGTTAATAAAAGCCAATGTGCTAAAGATAAAAATGGTGTGAGGGAGCTCACAGAGGGACAGTTAAGTTTTGTAGCTGTGCTCAGTCATTAGCCCCCAGGGTTAGCAAACACTGGATGGGAAAACCTTGCATCTGCCCCTCTGCTGGCAGGGAATAGTGCGTTTCAAAGAGTGGGAGGAAGAGCAGGATGGACAGCCACATGCTCCTTGGCTAGGAGGAAGGTCATAACAGAGCAGGGTTGCTGCAGGGGAAAGGGAGGAGGAACAAAATGAAAACTCAAGCTGAGCAAGCCTGTGGGCTGCTGCAGCCCAAGCAGGCAAAACCAGAATACATCCTGCACAAGTACTTTGTTCTCAGACCTCAACTTATTTTGCTCTCAGAGCATCAGTTCAACTTTGTCTGCGCTGGCTCTTCCATTCCAGCTGAGCATCGCCTATCAGCCGACCTTCAGTACTCCAGCCAATGCTGAGGCTTCTTGTTCCCCACCCCCAGAAGAAGCAGTGGGGCACTCCCATTCTACACACAAGCCTTCAACAGCAGCAGCACAGCACAGGCCAGACCTCCTGTAACCCAGCCCGGCAAGGCCATGTAGGTGCTACCAAGCAGCAGGCTTTGCCTTAATGTGGCAGATTGCTTGGCTCTCCTCCACCCCACCAGCACTGGCAGACCTTCATGCAGCTCTGCAAAGCAAAACTGACAATAAAGAGCCCAAAGCAGAACAGTGCCTGCATGTGTTTGTCTTTTCAGTAGACACCTGAACTCTGACATTCCCACCCCCAGTTCAGGGTCTGGGTGGTGCCAGCTCCAGGTAGCTGGGGAAGTAGCTGCCTCCCTTGAGAAGGGAAGGAAATAAAAAGTCTGGGACAATCAGGAAGCACAGTGGGAGATGGGTGGTATGTCCCAGCACTAAAAGGAAAAGGTCCTGAAAAAAGGAATGTTGGAAGCTCAGGCAGAAAACTGACCAACATGTACAAAGAAATCCCAGGGGAGTTTTCCCTCACTGGCTTAGGACAATACACACAGTATTCTCACACTAGCAGTGTCCAATCTAAAAACCCTTGTCATGTAAAAACTGGGTTATCATGAGCACAATAAGAGGCAAAGGCTAAGTGTGGGCTGGACTGGCCATGTTTCAGCAGAAGGGTATCCTCTGTCTCCCTGCTCTCCCGAGGCGAGAGGCAGAGTGCAGCACGGCCCTGCCTGCCTGCCCACAGATGTAGATACCTTCTCTGTGCACTACTCAGAGAACATCTTCTCACTTTGCTTTTGCAGAAGCAGATGTTCCAGGAACGAAGTGGCCGAATGCTCCAGGCTTTTTCTCCCCGGCAGAGCCCCAACAGCAGTCCTACACGAGGCCGCTCTCCATCCCGTTCTCCATCTCCACCCTGGGTCTTCAATAAAGCCTCTCCTCCATCTTCTCCAAAGGCTGCATCTGCCTCCCTCAGCAGCATGAGCGAGGGAGATGAGGATGAAAAGTAAAATATTTATTTTTTTAACCATGAGACAGAAGAACAAGCCACAAACTCAACCACTGGATGGGGAGAAGCGTGAGGAACATCAGGGGTATCTCTGACAGCAGGAAATGTGCTCTGGAAGATGCCGTAAACAGATCGGAGCACAGCAAGGGAGATCTCAGGAAGAGCTTATCCCATCCCCACTCCCCACGGTGCCCAGTAGCCCAGCCAGCAGGGCTTGCCAGACACGGAACTGGGCTCTGACAGAAAACAGACACCTTTGTACAGGTTCCTGTCCGTGTCTCACTGCTTACAGCTGCTGCAGCCAGGGCAGGGAGCTCTGCACCGAGCAGGGCTGGCAGGGGAGCCCTGCTGGACCCAGTACACAGGCAAGCAATGGCTGCAGTATGTGGATGGAGGAGACGCAGCCGTACCGGACCCTGCTAACCCTGAGCTTTTCTGGCATGTGAAGGAATGGCACTGCTGCAGCAAGTTCATGGAGAAATGGGATGAAACTTTACTTCTTTTTCACTGGGATCTGCCCCAGACCTCAAACCACAACAGTGAAATGGAGAGCCCTCTAGCTGAGTTGGTGGGAGTCATTTTAATACATTGAAGCTACTGAGTGCTGCTTGTTGACCAAGCCTCTGTACAGGGTGTATGTAGAGTCACACTGTATTTACCAAATCACTCTCCGTGTTCCCAGTGCCTGAACAGCCACCTGATAACTGCTGGTTTGCTCCCTGACTTTCCAGTTGGGAGGCAAGAAAGTAAGTGAAAACACAGCCCTTGCTGGAGTGTGTTGTAGGAATTACAGTTTGAGGATGTTGGCAATCTTTACCAGTGAATTCTGACAAACACACGGGATCCCAATGCCTCAGGACACAGCCTCCTTGGAAACTCTGCTGCTCCCAGCTATGTGTCACCAAATGATGAGCGCAACAATGCTGCTATCACCACATGCTATGCAGATGGTTAAACGCATTTCACATCAAAATCTAGCCAAGATGTGTGCACAGACACCATGTTCATGGAGAGGGTCCCAAGGCCATTCCTCACCACCCTCATGTGGAGAAGAGCTGGGGAGAAGGTTTTAAACAGGTTAGGTGGGCATGGGGGTCTCTGTCCACAACACCCACACAGCCCCCAGCAGAACCACAGCACGAGCAGCATGAGTGAAGCTTTGCCCTCCCCTCAGTGCACCAGCCCATCTTCTCAGCTGTGCCAAGCCCAACCTGCCTGATGCCCGGCTGCATCACTCAGCCCCTCAGCCGGTGCCTGGTGAAGCAGCTTGCAGGGCTTCTGAGCACAGGGACACCCGGCCCCAGAGGCTGCCCTGCCCCACAGCTCAGAGCACCACAGAAGACATCGCTGCAGTAGGACTGCAAAGTACCAGTGCCAGTTTGCTCCTGGATTGCCTGGCGAAGCCTGCCTCAGTGCATGGGAACACTGGAGGCTCTCCAGACCAGTGCCAGCCCAGGTAAAGGCTGCCACTGCCTGCCTGCCCCTCCTCAGGCAGGGGGTGCACCGGAGCTGCCCGGAGCTGCAAACCCACCAGGGCACACAGACTGCTGTGGGCAGCACTTCAGTGGTCCCCAGCAAAGGCAGCACAGGGAACACTGGGAGAGGGAAGAGCTGAAGGAACAAGATGCCTGAACACAGGGGGTGGTAGTACCTGCTGGCAGCAGTCCCTCCCTGCAGCCACCGTCCTTACTTGAGTGACCCAGTAGGTAAATTCCTTTCACTCCTTCCCTTTCAGATGCTTTTCCAGGCAGGTAAATTACAGATCCTTGTACCAGGCACCAAGTTATCCCTGTGTTCTGTTCATTCCTACAACTTTCATCCCTCCCTCACTACAGGGTAACCGATTTTTCTTTGGGAACTTTTTGCCAGACACTTCTTGGATGCTGTAGCACCAAGGATGTTCCATCTCATGGCGGGCTTTGTCCTTTGGAGTCCTTCTTCACAGAGCTGCAAAAAGAGAGGAGCAGGGAATAGGGTGGGAAGTGCAAAGGAAGTGCCAGGGCTAGTTCAGCTGCTGCCAGCTGTGTGCCCTATGGGATGATGCAATTAAGACCTTTCTCAGCCTTAGGCAACCTGTTACTGTAATTTCATACCTGGGATGCACTTGTTAGTTTTTCTGATCCTTTGCAAGTCCTAAGTCTTCCCATCACAAACTACTCCACCACAAGAACTGTCTGCTCTGTGCTGGTGCTGTTTATACCATGAGTGATGGCCAAGCGCAATGGAGGTCAGCAGATTTTTGTTGTTCTTGGCTTTCACCATTTTTGTTTTTAGTTTCATAACTTAGTGATTTTGTAAGCTTACTGTTCAGCAGCCTCTGTTCAGTGCTTTGAGTGGAAGACAGCACCATGACCTGTAAATAGGGACGAAACGAAACCTCACCTGTGGCTTCTGCCAAACAGAAGCTGTTTCTCAGAGAGTCACAGGTGCCACCCAGCAACAAAGCCATACACTGTACCAGGCACCTGACCACAGTTAGGATCTCACCAAGCTGAAGCCTTTGCCCTGCTGGTACAGACACCAAACCCTGTGCTGTCTCCAGCAAACCAGAACCTCATTGCCTCTGCACACACGGAGGGCAGTTTTGCACTTCTGAGTCGTGGTTGGGTTTTATTTTTCATGAGTGTTGCTTCAATTCAGTCCCATTTACCAGCCAAGCTCCACAAGAAAAATAAACAGTGTACCACAGATACTGCTGCCTCGCACCCTCATTTTACAGCACCCCCGGCACAAGCCCCACTGCCAACACAGTGCTTATTATCCCCACCCTTTGTACCCAGGGCTTTACACCCCACCCAAATGCCACTAGAGCAGCTTCACCAACTGCCCCAAACTCTGCTGCATGAGTTAGTGCTGCTGCTCTCTGCTGTGGGGACCACCTCTCTCCTTGCCCTCACCCACAACTTTCCAGCTGCAAGGTAACAGGGGGAGAATGCTGCCTCAGCTGGCACAGTGCAGCATTAGATACCAGCAGGTCCAAGAGCCCCCCTCACCCTCTGCCCCAGCACAGTAGCATCAGGAGCCACTATTTTACTTCCGGGTGGAAGAGGCAGTGCTTCCACAGCCATCCTGGTTCTGCTTGGGAAGCCCAGCCCCAACAGCAGCAGTGATGCTCTTGTGGGTGTGAGACGGGTGTGCGGCTGTGCCAGCTGCAGGCAAAACTGCTGCAGCAAACATCAGCCACAGAGACAAATCCCAACACTGGTCCTCCTCCAGCTAAGTCAGATGCCTGAACACTCCTGCTTCCCCCCTTCCCTTTGTCTTTTCTGCAAGCAGCTGCTGCAGCAGCTGTAGAAACGGTGTTTGTTTACTGATCAGCCCTGCCTCAGGCAGGGAGAAGCTGAAGCAGCAGATGGGAGCTGAGGACTCCCCAGCAGATACCTTTAATTACAGAATAAGCAAATTTCAATCACTGAACATGGCAGAAAAGCTACTTAAAGGCAGAGCCCACACCAGAATGGTCCCTGGTAAAACAAGCTTTAGTACTGATGGTGAACTTGGGGCTGTTTGCAGCAGTGTCTTACATCACTTGGGAGACATCCCTGTAAGCTCCCAGGAGGGGGAAGGTCAG
Organism: Melopsittacus undulatus; assembly: GCF_012275295.1. NCBI lineage: Eukaryota > Metazoa > Chordata > Aves > Psittaciformes > Psittaculidae > Melopsittacus > Melopsittacus undulatus. The sequence continues at coordinate 80,335,490 of NC_047528.1, read as the reverse complement.
CCCGGCTGCAGTCCTGCTCCTCTTCTGCCACCGATCGGCTTCCACAGCAGGGGACCACGCCGGAGGTCTGCTCATCATCCCAATGCCCTGTAGGCAGTTGCGTGCACACACCTGCACTGCCGGCAGCACCCTGGGAAGAGGCAACAGGGACCCATGTTCACATGGGCTGGAACTGAACCCCAGGACCATAAGAACCACCAGTGGGTAAGACCCTCCCAGGCAAGGTGACACAAGGCAAGAGCTACAGCTCCCTGAGGCAGCTTCTCCCTCTACTGCCGGCAAGCACCGTGTTAGATCTGGAACTAACTTTAAATCCAGCAGTATGAACTACAAAGCATATCTGATTTTGTAATTGGCATTTCATTGCACCATAGAAACCCTGAAAACAGCAGCAAAGAGCACAACTGGAGGTGGTCAGGGAGTCCCCACTGTGAATCTATGTGAGCTCATGTGAAAACAGGTAGGGAATGTTTGAAATGAAGTGTGGCTGAAGGAAGCAGGGATGATTTCCTGCAACACAAGGCAGGGCTCTCGTTCAAGTGCTTGTGAAACAACTACACTGTTTCCTTGGTTTTAAATTTTTCCAGGATTTTGACGACTTACATTATACTCCCACCATTTTGGTAACGCAGCTTTCCATTTACATTTAGGAATCAGAAGCCTCATATCCATAGGCAGGGGGATTCCTTTCGCTGTCCAGCAAACTGCATTAATTACAGCACAGCAATAAACACCTGGAAGAGTCCAGACATGCACCTGAGAGGGGAACACCCCAACCCCCTGCCTGATTCTCTGCCACTGTGACCTCAGCCAGTACATGGCAAAGAACCGGGATTCTCCCGTTTTAGAGCAGCCTGAAGTGCCCTGATCAACAGGAGCTCTGGCAAGGGCCCGTGAGCCGAGCTGCTTCAGGCCACGTACAACTGCCCTGGGCTGCTCCACCGCTGCAGGGAGCCATAGGCTCCCAGCAGCTCAGCAGCCTTGGCCTCGGCATCTGGCTGCTGGCGAGCTTGGTCCTAAGGGAGCAAACAGGGCAGGAAACCCTGAGCCCTGGAGACCAACTTCTGTTCGCAGGAAAGGCGTAGACAAAACCTCTGGCATGGGAAAGCTGGGGATCCAAGGATCTGAACAGAGTTTGGCTTGTTTTTTTGGTGACTGTAGTAAACTGCAAGGCACAGATTTCTGTTACAAAGCCTAGCAATAAATTATGTTTTTAAATGCTTAACTGGACTCATTAAGAAAAAAACCCTGCATTCACTCTCTCAAAATAATCACTCCCAGGTCTAAATACATGAGGGCAGAAACACTCTTAAGGGAAAATCCTGCCTGCTGGCACTGACCAGGCTGCAGGTGCACTTCATGTCTCACACTTTAAATTCTAGAACAGCTTTGTTACAGTAAGTTACAGTCTCTGCAACACACTGTTGTTCTTTGTAACCCTATTCTACCATTCCCTAATCGTATTTCTGACAAACCAACCCTGGTTTTCCATAAAGTTAAGTAACTGTGAACCACAAAGCCATGACTGAATGAATCACAGAATGGTTTGGGTTAGAAGGGACCTTAAGGCTCATTCAGTTCCAACCCTCCTGCCATAGGCAGGGACACCTTCCACTAGACCAGGTTGCTCAAAGCCCTGTCCAACCTGGCCTTGAACACTGCAGGGATGGGGCAGACACAGCTTCTCTGGGCAACCTGTGCCAGGGCCTTGCCGCCCTCATCAGCCACTTAAGAAAAGATTAATTATAACCTGCTCTTTACAAGTTAGTAGCTTTGAATACCAACAGGGTTGTGTTACCTTACTGGACTACATGCCATACTAGTCCCTAGCTTTTCCATTTGAAAACTAGTGCACAGAAACAGTAGGAACCCAGTAACCTTGCTGCCTGACCCTCCTTTGGGTATTTTCTATCACCAGTCTGAAAACTAGTTTGATTTTTAACAGTGTCCTGACCTTGTACTGCTACAATACATGGTTAAAGGCCAAATGGCAAGATTAAATATGAAACGATCCTTCAGAGCAAATTTCTGTTGTGGTGGTTTCTTTGGTTGGTTGGGGTTTTTTTGCTGTGCTGGTCCTCCATAGCCCCAAGGGCTGTATCAAGCATTCTCTCATCTATGAAGAAGTTTATTGACACCAGAATAAAGAGCAAAGTAAAACAGGGAAGGAAGGTGCGCACAGAAAGCATAGGAAAAGCCACACACACTGGCAATTTCAAGTCTGCTACATGGCCCTTCCATTTTAACTGACACAACAGTGCAAGCTGGCCTGTTTCTTATCACCACAAGCAAATTTTAATGCAGCTGTCCTTTGAAAGCTTTCTAATACCAAAACAGTGTCAACACGTGACCTTGAAGATTGGCAGAACTAAAGCTTTCTTATGGAAAAAATAATTAAAATCAGTTTATTTACCAGCATCTGCCCATTTATTAATTTCAAGGAAAGAATCCACAGTAGCAGATCAAGGAGGAAAATCATCTTAGAGCTTCCAGATCATGTCTCCTAATTGCACACTAGTAGAAGCAAAGTGACATGCCTGTTGTTTTTGGATTGGGAGACACAAGAGGGGATATGCTGGGCCAAAGACAGGAACAGTTATCCAAGTCACTAGAATGAGTAGGGTTTTCAGATTGCTGTAACAAGTCTTCTGAATGACTGATATTAGACAAAACGCAGCAGCCATTCTTTACTATATTCAATTGTACTAGAAGACATGGTACAAAAGCTTAAAATAAACACATCCTTAGTGGTAAACGATGACTATAAACTGATCTGACAGAAGAATGTTTAATTTCTCCTATTGAGCATGCCTGACGTGTCTTGTACACCTGACTTAATTTTAAAACTGTCTACTGCAAGACTTCTTTCTACTTTCCAAAGCAACAAATTTAAGTACCGAGTCTACAACAGTCTAAAAAAGGCATAGGGTCTATAATGAGAAACTGGTCCCTAATTACAAACTGTTCTCCCACATAAGCCTGTGTCCTGGAGTCATAAATCTTCATTATGCTGCTGCTGCTCCAGCTAGTTGCTTCCTATTTTACAGACAGCCACTGACAAATATTATGCGGTGCATGCCAACAGATACTGCACTTCTGAGCCACTTAATGAACCCCTCTGCTCCTGTGAATATCCTGCCATGGCAAATGGCAAACAGCAGGAAAGTTCAGCACAGAGATTTCATCTCATGTTTTAAAACAAATTCTTCATCTGAAAGAAAATTATCTCGGTTCTCGCAAAATTCTGACCATCTGGAGCCTCATTTATTACTCTGTAAGGAAGCTAATGAGTCAAGCAAGCTGTGTCTCCAGGCATCTCCCTGCTTTGGAATTGCTTGGCAAGAAACATTGCTTTTTCATTTTAAGTTATGAACCATATGAAACTATAGAAAGCTCAAGAAATTCAAGGTAGAAGCCTTGGTTGTTGCTTTATATCAGATATTTCAAATGTTAAGAATGATCAAAGAAACTTTAGCTTTAGGGAGATTTATACAGCAGGAAAAGCCTAAACCTCAAAAGGTGCTTATAAGCTTCAAAGAAAATGTGCTGGTGACAAACCATGCTGACATGCTCAGAACAATAAGATACCAGAGTTCCAAAAATCCCCACTCAGTTTTGGTTCCAAACCACTGTAGGAGCTTCTGATTGTTCCATGTCAGGAAATCAAAACCTCCAAGCAGCAAGGATGAACTGGAGGCAGCCCTTAGTAACACTGACTGTTAATGTCACACTCCACAAAAGTATTAGGAAGTAGCTAAAAACAAAGGCTTTACCTCCATTCAGTTCAGAGAAGCGTAAGCACTGACAGATGAGGCAGCTGCATCCACACCTTCAGCATCTCACCAAATCCCATAGCTCTGCAAACCACCAGCCTGAAGTGCTGTGAAGCCACACGGCTGCTACCACAGTAACAATGATGACCCAAGGGGATAAATACTCCCCTTCTGTTACTTGCAGTGACCTACTAAACCTTATTGTTCTTTATTAACAGTAAGGGCTATAAAACTGAAGGAAAAAAACCCATACACTTAAATAACAAAATTGTTTGTGAAACCACTATAAATCCACCTGAATTTTACCAGTTTGAAATTGATGGCACCAAAATTCCAATTCAGCTCTTAGCTAACTATTTCCAATTTCTGAGATCTTTTAAGAGAATACAATGCTGCAATTAAAGCACATGGACTTTAAATTTTCTTTTTTATTTTTAATTAGAAAGCCCCTTCAGTTACACAAATCTTCACCATTTCAAATTAATGTCAACAGCTTAAGTCTGGATCCTGAGAACAGATTCATTTAAGTGGGATGACTTTCATACACTGTTTACCTGTGCAAGTATTTGCAAGATTCAACCCTGAAGTTGCTACACAACTTACAGCTGTGCTCTTCATTTGTGAATAAACTCACCAACACATCGTTCCATCATGTGCCATCATATTAAGTTCTGCACAAACATATTTATATACATTAATTCAGATGAGTTTGTCAGGAAGAGATGAAGAGCTATTAGAAACCACAGCATGTAAATGGCAGCCGAGGAAACACACAAGAAAACATTGTGCAGTCACACATGGTTACCCTCAAGAGATAAATACTAACACTAAACATTGAGGCTATTCCCTACAAAATGTATATCAATCAAGACTATTTTGCACTTCGCAGCACCCAACATGTAAGGATCTAGAAGTTCTTATTGAAAGGTGAAGGTGGAGATACCTTGCACATCAACGAGGTTGAAATTTCACCTTAATTACTGAGTTTGGGTGGAAGTGAACAGGAGACTACTCTACACTGCAAGATCATTCTTGCTCACTTTTTGCAGAAAGCAAACTGCTGTTTCAAAGCAAATTCTATGTGCTGCAGAAGACAAAGGAAAGTATGTTATCCAGCTGGAGCAGCAAGTGTTGCCTACAGAGCGAAAAAGTAGCTTGAGTTTTCCAATAACACTACAATTAATATCCATATTTTTAAACATGTGTCAAGGGACCTGCTTTAAACACTGCCCAAGAGGCAGCACAAACTGCAGCAGGACAAAGACTTTCTCAGTACTATCTTAGGTCACCAATCAAGCACAAGGCTACATCCGAGTTGCAAAAGAAGCATTTCAGTATCTTCTGAATGTTTCTCATCAAGTGCAAATTCTCAAAGACCCCTTGTCAGCCTCAAAACAAAGCCTATAAGAGCAGTGGACACAAACAAGTACAGGATTTGGAGATACTTCAGTACCCATTAATATTAAACTAGGCAGGAGATTAAGATTACACTCAAGACATAACACCAGAAAAATGCACACTGGACAAAAAAAGTTAAACTATTTGTTATGCACAACATACAGAAGTTGTTTGTGAATTCCCAGGAAGAATCAAGGAACAAACATCTCTTGCTCAGTTTGTTTCTTTTTATCACTAAACACAACAGATACAAAGCATTTTCATTGAAAACATTTTTTCCCTACTTATGTGTCCTGTAACTCAAGACAAGCAGGTTGCAACAACGTTAGCAGATCATACATCTGAAATCCATAAAAAGAAATATACTTTTATATCACCGGAAGTTTGGTATTAACAGCCCCAAAATATTAAAACAAATAGTTGGAACAAACTCTAATCAAAGACAGAAGTAACTGACCAAAGACCAATATCTGAAGTTAAACCAGCCGTATTAAAAACCCATCCACCTTCATTTTTCAGGCACACCCACTGTAACACTCTCACCTAATCAAAGGTCTGCTGCTGTTGTTTCCCCGACCGGTTTTCTGACTAATACCCCTATGTAGAAACATGGCACAAGGATGATAAATAAATAACAATCCAAGGCATACCTGGGATCTCCACTAAAGCAAAGGCTGCCTAAACAAGGCTGGAGAGAAAAGTGGCTTCTCATATTCGCTGTAATGCCCACAAACAGACTTTGGGAAATGGAAAGAAAATGCATTCCTTGTGCTCTACGTTCCTGCTTTCAAGGTGTTAGTACATACTCAGAGTTCTTTGAAAGAGGTGCTATTTTGGGGGACTTCAGTTTTCAAGTACTCAAGCACTTCAGCCCTGAAGCCCAGCCAGTTGGTTTTGCGAGCAAAGTGGTGAAATGACTAATAAACTGTAACATCCTCCACAGCATCTTCAGCTTTCATTCACCAGCTTCTGTGGTTTATAGTCACTTCATGAAAACAAGTTCAATATACCTGCATCCTTTCTTTTGGTTCCCTCTCCTCTTCATGCATAAGGAGACAGCCAAAAAAGAACCACCATGTCAGGATTTACTGCTTCAAAACGTGACTTCTAACAAAAGTGAAAATCAGCTTCTTACAAAAACTTAGCATGTTTTAGGAAATGTTCTAGGAAAAACTGACCCCACACAACTGGGACAATACTAGTTTCATTGCAAATTTCTATTTTTAAGCAAGCCTTCTTCTGTGGTCACCAGAAAATGTACACAATTTGAAATTAATTTAAAAACCAGTAAGACATTATGGGTGAGGGCACAAGTTAAGTGACTAAATTTTAGTAGCTGTGACTTCCAACTGGTGTTTCAGTCAAACTATTACTCTGATTTCACCCAGCAGCATAGCTGTATCACTTCAGCAGCAATGTGCCTTCTCTGCAGCAGTGGGAAATTACTGCTCTAGAGGCCACAGGCGTTACACCCTATCCGTGCCACATAAAGATCCACCAACCAGGGTCAAATGAGTTTGGTTCAGGAACAGAAGAGGACAGCCCCTTTCTCTTCCTACCTGCTAACAGGGGGATCCCAAGGGCACAGCTTACCAGGTAATGAACCAAGCAGCCTTCAGCAGCTGTCCTGGTATCTCCACCTCCAAACAGTACTGCAGCACTTCAGAGATGTGTTTGAGACGATACTAAAAACAAGCTGGTGCTCCAATATGACTCACCTGTATAGCGTAGCGAAGCCCACATAGCCTCAAGCCCTGCAAACTCATGACCTAGTCACATACAAATTCTTTTAACTGACTGTAACAAAGTTAAGGGTTTGTAACGTAAGGACTCTTAACTCTTCAGAAATGGGGCTATGTGAAGTTTATTGCTCAAAGCACATTGTAATCCTTTAATGAAATATGCCATTTAAGTGCAAAGTACTACTGCTGAGTGAAACTAAGATTTTTATTTTTACAAAATATCTAGGAATTCCTCAGCATTTCCCTGTTTAATAGATCAGTTCGTTATAAAAATAAATACTGGGAGGACAAAAGGGCCAGTTCCCCAACGATTTTAGTAAACAAATCTCGTTTTTCCATGCTAAAATCTGCAGTATCTCTCAGAAAAATATCAAAACACCTATGAGAAACTGAGGATGCATCAGCGTCGCTCCAACTCATCTACCTTTTACAGCTAGGAGATCACCAGAACTTCAAAGCTTCACAATTTTTTCTAATAAGCCACAGTATCAGAAACATTATTTGGCAAAGGCTTGTTAAGGAACAGTTTCCTAATAGTCAGCAATAACCCTTACAATAAATTTAAGGGGAAAATACTTAGGGATTTTCTCTTTGATGGTTTTCGTTCCTTAAATAAGGTACAAGCTATGTTTAGTCCCTCTCATTTCTGTGATATCTCCAGTTTCATGTATTTAGACCAATGACACTTTCCAAAAGCTCGTGTACAATGTCTTTATATACACTACAAATTCACGTTACCAGACTATAGTCAAACACTGAATATATAAATAACTTTGCAAAATATTTACAAGTTTTAAACTAATCTGGTTCCAAGCAACCAACACTCTTAAGGCAAATTCATCTGTATGACTGGCTGTCTGGCCTTTCAGCACTTCTTTCCTTTCCCCAAATCAACCCAAAAATGATAGGCAATAGACATGAAATTGAATTACCCCCTGTGCCAGACGGATAGAATTTCTTGTATGGAGAGATGATCCAACTACTTTCCACAAAACAGGGAAAAACATACAGAAATGCATTTCTGTGTTTGCATGTCAAGAAAATCACGAAGGTGCATACCAAGAAGGGGAAAACCCAACGTCTTATAACAACGTAATTTTTGTATGCACTTGACAAATGGATTTGGAATTTGGGGAACACATCAGTTTAAAGCTGCACAAGCCTTTTTAGAACTATGCATTTAGAAGCTCATTTGATACAAGATCTGAAGAGCTCAAAGGGATTTTTTTGTAACAGGTGACACTGTGCAATATAAAATGCAGCAGAGTGGATTTTCAAAGCATATGTTCAACTACATTAAAACTTTTATATTGTATTGCTGTGCAAGATACTAGTCACCATTTAAAAGTATGCACATCTGGCCAATCCTTACCTTGGAATAAAAATTGGCCATTTCAAATAGTATATTTTTGTTATAACATTGCATTCTCAAATGCAATCAGTGCAATCCCATTTGTCAAAGGATGACTGAAGCAACCAAGCATATTCTGGTGAAGTAGACAGGATTCATATACCAAACATGCTTACTGCCTTCCTTTACGTCCCAATCATCACTTTGTTCTTAGAATTTTTCAATGCCCCGATTAGGTCTTTGTTTGGAAGTAACTAGCTACTGTGGTTTGAAGGATTTTGGAACAAAGCAGAGACTTTATACTGAATGCAGAGGTCATCTCTAACAGAGACAAAAGGTGGCAAATTATCGATTAGCTTTATATTTAGAAGCATCCCTTGGTTCACTGCTAGGATTGCTCCAGTCATCTGCTTCAGGTGTAGTCTTGTAGTGTCGCCACGCTGACTTATTAAAAACGGGAAGTCTTTCAAATGATTCACTTGAAAGGGCCTATGGAAAAACAAAAGCAATAGTAAGACAGCATCATAGACACCAAGAGCAAGATGATACTCTGGGGAGTTCTACACTTACAACTTCTGCATTGAACAAGTGTGTCAATTATCCAAGTGTTATATGTCACAACACTGTTTTGAAAATACTTCAGCTGTGACTAATCACTCTACTCATAGTCAAAGTATAAGTCATTGTAATGTTAAAACAGAATAGTAACACTTTCAAATATATTGCTTCTTCCCAGGAGCAAGGTCTACAAAAAATGCAAGAAAAACGTTTTGGTCAAAAACATTTTAGGGAGATTTGTCATTGACATAGGGCAGAAAACTAACATTTCACTTCTCCAGCATACTTGGACTCTGCCAGCACACTGACTTGTGAGGACTAATCTAGTACAGTCCATCAGCATGTCTTTTTCCACTGAGAAAGGCCATACCTTTCTCTTCCACACACACAGGAGAAACACTCATCAGAACTAAGGTTAGCACAGGATTCCAAAACTTGCTACATACAGCAAGGCACAGTCTCAACACTAAGTCAACAACCTGCACATGAGCTATACACTATATTCTTTTAAATTCCCTGATGAAATTCAAACAGTTTCAACCTTAAGCCCCTGAGGAGCCTGGAATCTCCCAAAACATGACAACAGGATCAACACAGTGTACTGCACAAAGGTCAAGAACTGCATAGAAAAAGAATATGTACTAGTCAGAAGTTAATCAACAGTTTTGTCAGTTTTATTGTAGTCAGACCTTTTAGGATCAAAGTATTAACCAAAATTATCTCTTATCACCCAGTTCTTTGGAAATTCAGCACTTCTGATGGATTAACAGAATGCTAAGATCAAAACTGGGGACTGAAAAATGAAAGCAAACTAGTATTAGTGCCAGGTTAATAATTATAACCTTGGGTTTCAGGATTCTGTGTAACTGAGTTAGATAAGATAATGAAAATAGCAATTATCAATTTGAAAACAAGTTGAAGAGTGAAAAGAAAGATCACTTATTCACCCTGCTATAAACAAACTACATCACATTACTCACTTATAAAAGGGTCAAATTCATACCTTCAAATAAATTACAGCATCCGAACCAACACCTTCCATGGAGTAGAGTTTAAGGTCACCTTGAAAGTACCTAGCATACAGACGAGAAATTGGCAAGCCATAGCCAAACCCAGCCTACAAAAAACAAGGAAATAAAAACATGATGAAAACTTTAAAAGCCACACAGAACACTGAAAATAGGCAACACGTAAATATTAGATTTGCATCAAAATCCTTTTCTTTATTACTCAGCCAACACTTCTGAGCAATCTTTGTTTTCCTTGGCATTATTTTTCATTTTTGGTAACAAAAAGGGAAAAATATCAGAGTCCTTTCTTAGGACTGACTTGGCCATTTTGCCTCTTCTCAAAGAGGTAGGTAGGTGCAACATACAGTACATGCCGTCTCCAATCAAAGCAAACAGATGCTCTCTTCTGCTTTCTCAATATGATTACCATTGCTATGATACTTCATTCTTTGGTAAAATCAGAGGTTTGACAGCATGTCTGTTCTCCCCCAAACCTGGGACTATTATTCTCAAATGTCTCAACACTTACGAGACTACACAAAAAAGCCAGAGACACCTCTGTTTACTTCATCTAAGGCACAGGGAAGTGATTATTGATGCCATACTGCAGTACAGATCAGAAGACCACTACAGAAGACTACACACAAAGCAATACAAGGCAAATAATTCTTGCTGTTGTTTACCCATCTACCAAAAGATCAGAATTCCACAGCATTGAAGGATCTAGCTAGGACTGTGACCCTGTACAGACCACACAATTTTAAAATCAGAATAGATGTGACAGGTATAAATTTTAGATTTTAAATTTACAAAACTAAATATTCACAACCACGGCTGCCACAAGGTTAACATCTGGCATCTTTTCCAACCCACTCTTGTCAGAAGTTGTAAGAAAATAAACCAAAACCCCAAGCCTCTCTCACTGCAGGAGTAAGATTTTGAATTACACATCACCATATCACCCCTTTAAAATGACTGAGTACGTGCCGAGAATCACAGTGATCAATTATTTACCCAATCCTCTCTGAATTTTTCAGGAGTATCCAAAGCAATAAAGGAAGGAGTCCAGACACACAAACATTTGAAAAGAATAATATACAAGGCAATGGGGTAATACAATTTTTCTGTAAATGAGGTTTACAGGAAGAAATAAGACCCCCTAATGTTTTCAGAAAACCAAGAAATTCATTCCATTGTAATATTTCTAACAAAGGCAACCTGACATGAAACTGACAATCATGTCCTTAATCTTAAAGCAAAGCCCCAAAATGATACAAAAAAAAGAAGGCCAGGAAAAGACTTATGAGCATTACACAGACCTAGTATGTAGTATCACTTTATAGGAAACCCCTTGAGGAAGGGATGAATATTAAAGAACTTTGTACTACAGTATCCATCACAAATTCTCTTGCTGTTATCTATTATCTCTACAGTATCTTTCTACCTCTTTGCCTTGTTTTTACAGAAGTCTTAATTTAGTGATCTGAAATTGGTTAGTTTCTTACTCAGCAGTTCTGAGCAACGTGAAAAACAGAAATGCCAAAGATACCCTTTCCTACTCACACTACTTGTCATAGTTAATAGTGTCCATTTCCACAGTTAGTGCTGCTAAACAACCATTCTTCTTCAAACAGTATGCTTTAAGCACATAATTCTCAGTCTCCCATTAGAAACACATGCATCACTTTCAAACATCTGGTCTTGAAAAGCAGATGCATTCCTTAGCTTCTCTCCCCAGAATTACACCTCCTCAAAACCCATACCCAACTTCTGTTTGCCTCCTGCCCCTTCCAGCAGTCTTTTACACTCTGTGCGAGCCCTCATCATTATTTCATACTGCCCTCTTCCAAAAATGTCCAGTCTCTTCTCTACAGTGTTTTCAGGGTAGTTTCCAAAACGGATAGCTTACAAGAAATATTAAGACAACAGACCCCAGATGAGTACCTTGATAAGGCAAAACACTGCAAAAGGTGTATTTTGTAAAAGACATTAAGAAGCTATTACTAAGTAGGTCTGTGCTTAACCTAGAGGACAGATTATAGTCACTGACAGCACATCTCCCTTGAGAGGGAAAACCTTTTTAGAGCCAATTTCTCATTAAATTTTACAGTATGCATTATATAAATAGAGAATTATTACATTTCTGTGTTACAGTTGTCTGTCGGTTTAATTAAATGTAAGCCACATTTCTCCCACTATAAACAAATGCTGCCAAAGAAAGTAATTCAAGAAAACCTAATTCCCATCACGTATTATCATGTGTTTCTAACATTTTCAATCTGCGTATAGCAGTACAGATGAACACAAGACCTAAGATCTAAATACTTCCATGCTCACAAGCTTTCTTGGCAGTTTTTAACAATATCTGCAATGACAGAAAGAGAATTTCCACCGATCAACAAAAAGATTCCTCCCTTCTGCTCCCCAAGTCCATTAATGTTCATAAACTAGACAGTGGATCATACAGCAATGGGAGAGTGTGCTAGAACACAAAAGTATGCCTATTTACACTGCACTGCAATTTAGTATATTATCTAAGTCAGAACAACACAAGCATATACATACCTACCCTACCTACGTTCTGGAGCACCATAATTCTTAAGTGGTTTGATCATTGGCACTAAGCAATTAAAAACCTCTCCTTCTCTATGAAGTTTAGAGGATTTATATACAGAACCTTTCTGCTGAAGGATTATTTCCAGACTAACATACAAATTATAGCTGGATCTGGGCCATAATACATAACATGGCAATCTTCACTGCCAAGTCCTTTTTTCTCTTAGTGGAAAAATATGCCACAGACTCCCAGTCCTTGACTTTTGTCTTTCTGTGCACACGTGTAAATAACGAAGCTTAAAAACTGTTCTTGACATTCAGTCATGTACAGACTTCAAGTCAGACTCACAGGGCAAAAGCTGCCAGGTTCACAGAGGAGGTGGATAGCTTATAGGTCTGACTACAGTGATGTACAGACTGAAGAGGAAAGCAAGGCCTGAAAATGGGATACAGCAAAAGCATATTAAGTACAAATGCCACAGAATCAAAGTAAGCAGTCTTGAAGGTAAGGAAGTAAATACAAGAATACACTGCTAAAGATGCACAAGGGAAAAAAAATGAAAGAAAAAATACTGTCAATCCTAAAATGAACACATTTTACAATCAGAGAGCCATAAAGGAAGAGGTATTTTAATAGTGAATACAGCTGGTAATCAAGGTACAAGTTTATAGTGAGAACAAGCTTCAGGAAATACTTGTAGGCTGATACAGTAAATTGCTGATCGAAAGTGATGGAACAAAGGCAGATTACGAATCAAGATTCTGCCATTCGTGACAAAGAAAAAGGTTATATTTGAATTAAGGCCTCTCCCCATCACACATCCCATTCAAGAAAATCTTCAAAAAAAAGCCGAAGTTTGAAATATATTACTAATATGCATTGTAGAGGTAGGAACTGTGAAGTGTTAATATCAACTTAATGCAGATATAGAACCAAGAGTTACACATACTGTGGTAGCATCAAACACTGGCAAAAACAAGGCAATACACTTACATACCGCAATGTAATGAACTGTGGATTAATAGTACCGTAGAGACTTTCTGCTAAAAATCTAAAAAGCAGTTCATTATCTCTGAACACTCTAACCTGGTTTCATCCTCAGTTCACTGTTAATTATTTTACATCGGAAACAGTCATTCACATTCTCTGTGCCACAATTTAATAGCTGCCTGAAGGCACTTCACACACAGTAAGGGAAGGGAAAAAACCCAAGACAGAAATAAAACAAAAAACTTAAGATTATGTTACGTGAGTGTTCTTAAATAGGTAAAGGAAATTTCTCAAAAGAAATCAACTGTTTTTTGACACGTCTAAACATAAAGGATTGCACCAGAAACTACAGAGAACAAAGATGAGAAGAGGCAATAGGGTATCAGTACCAATCCACTTATTTGAAAATCAGTCAAATGGAATAGCAGCTGTATCTTTTCTACCATAATGAGTCAATATGTAATTTAATAAAACAATTTAGAAATAATAATTTTAATACTAATTTAGAAAATCAGGCTTGCTAGAAGTATCTATGTGCTCATCACCAAAATAATTTCCTGCTTAGAAGAAACTATGGGGAAATTTGGTTGAAATCTCACCCAGATACATTGCAGGAGGGACTATCACATGAGATATTTCCAAGAGAACAGGAATATACTGAAAGTGTTCATATCACATGCGCGTTTGGGAAATTTTTAAGTTTTAAATGTGTTTTTACAGTCCATAGCTTATATTAAAATAATTTTCAAAGTTCAAATGCAGGCTTGTGCATTACCAAGAGGGGCTTTTCAAGTGCTAGAATTCAGACAGTGTGGGCTCACCTTTTCAATACACTGATTATAGGAAACTAACAGTAATTTACACACCAAAGAGAACTCATTAGGGTAGCCCACCTTTTCACCAATACAGCACTAAAAATCCTGTCCATTAGCCTGTGAAAATACAGTGCTTACACAGACATGCTTGCTTCCAAGAATATAATGTTAAAAGAAAAGCAATTTTCTATTCCAAAGATTAAGTGACTATAACAGAACCCATTTTCTCTTGATACATTTTACCTGCATAAGCTTGTTAAATATAAACAATTTCTTCACTGGAAAACTTGATCCAGTAAATTGCAGTAAAAGGAAACATACAGCCAGAGTAGATCATTGGGACATTTAAACACATTGCAATTGCTTACCAAAGGCACAGCTCTTGACGGTTCCAAACTAGGCCTGGGTGCTGTTGAGTACATGTAGTTAAACAATCTGTCTATTTTTCTTAAAGGTACACCTCCACCTTGATCACTTATCTAAGGAATGAAAATTAAGAGTTTTAAACACGTTCTGAAAAAAACTGCAAAAGTTCAGCAGCATTATGTAAATTACTTCAGAAATATGGAAGGAGCAGCTAAGGGCTTTGGGTTTGCCTAGTCTGGTAAAAAAAATGAGGGTGAGTGGTGACCTCACTGCTCTCTACAGCTTCCTGAAGATGGGAAATGGGGAAGGAGGTGCTGATCTCTTCCTCCCTGAGATCCAGTGACAGGATACATGGGAACAGTTCAAAGCTGCTTCAAGTTAGGGGAGGTTTAGACTGGACATGAGGAAGCATTTCTCTACCAAGAGGGTGGTCAAACAGTGGAACAGGATTCCTAGGGGTGGTCAATACTCCATGCCTGTCAGTGTTTAAGAGGCATTGGACAATACCCTTAACAACATGCTTTAACTTTTGGCCAGCCCTTAAGCTGCCAGGCAGTTGGGCTAGATAAACCTTGTAGTTCCCTTCCAACTGAAAATATTCCAATGTATATGAAGTGTCAGAACTGATGTAGTAATTAATTTGCCTTTTCAAATTACAAGTCATACTATTCTAAACCTAGCAGGTTTATATGCTGCGTATTATTTTTATACATTTACCTTAATAGATAGATCTTCTTTTCCCAAAGTGACTAAGGTTTTGATCGATGGATAGCCTTCTTTTTTACCTTCATGCAATTCCACTGTAGCTCTCATTGAATTCTACAGATAACAGAAATAAGTGAGTTTGATTCTAGTTTTACCATATATGTTTTCTATGACAACTTAGAATTTGCAGTTATTTTGTACATTTTCCTACATTTGTATACAAGAAAGAAAAGGCCATATTTAAAACAAATTCAAAAGTGCTTTCTAGTCAACAAATGATCTACTTAAAACTTTTCACATCAGAACTTCTTTCTTCATTTACCTATTTAATACAGTGAGAGAACATAAAGCAATAATTTTCCCTTTCTCCCCCCGACCTTGTGAAATCAGGTAATTATATATAAGTGATGACAACATCCTTCACCTTGCAGAACACCAGCAGCAATGTTCACCAAAGACAGCAAGACTGGATTTTCTCAGCCTGAGTCACACAATTGTTAAGTTACCATCTATGAATCTGACTTCATCGTATCTATTAGTAGGGTTTCCATCACCAGTCCATCACACATTACCATCACTTACAGCTTACTGGTTTCACACTATTTCATGACTTGTATCAAAGCATAACTAGAAGTAATGTAGAAATTCTCACCTGTTCTGCCCTAGAACTAGTTACAAATGGCAACGCAGGGGAAAATTTAAATGAATATACATGACAAGTGTCAGAAATCAAACCCAAAATACTATTATTTAGGAAAAGTTTCTCTCTGACCAAATGCATTTTTTCCCCTTAATTGCTGGTGTTCAACTGCACCACCTAGAGACCACCCGTTTTACTCAAAAGCATACAATAGCTCTTGTGTTCCGTTTTCACTGTTGTTCCAATTATTATGAAAACACAAACCAAGCCAAACCAAAACATGCTCTTCACACTATTCAAAGACAGGCTGTTTTCACAATAAAGACAATGATCCTAAGCAGTCCTCAAATATGCAATAACGAAGGAAGCTTATAAAAATTGCAAGGTAATGAGCATATCATTATTGCAAAAAAGACTATCATGAGTGTTTAAAGCTGCAAAAGCACCTAAGTGGGAAACCAATTTTTTTTTTAAGTACGCAAAACAAAAGAGAGGGCACAAGGCTTTTAAGTTTCAAACCCTCTTCACTTGTTTAAGAATAAGCTTAAACAAACTGAAATGACATTTAAGAGCTGTAATTGAGCAGAATCTCAATTTCAACAGTATCATAAGTTCACAAGACATTCCAAACATTAAGTGCAACCTACCTTGAACAATTCAAATAACATATGAAACAAATGAGAAGGTACATAGACTACTTGAATAGGCTTGTTTGGAGCTTTAGCTAAAAAACAAAACAAAAAAAGTAAATTCTTTTTTTAAAAACAGTATTTTATAGCATTTCTACCTACAGGAATAACACGAAAATGTAGCCAAAACCAAGTATGTAAGCATGTTCTAATTTTCCAAGTGCAACATTAGCTCCGTGAAGTAAAACCATAAAATTCAGTTAACTCCTGTCACCTGTAGTGTAACACACTCTAGTGATGATTTTCAAAGACATCTATCTACGGCAACAGACTTTTAGATACAAAACTTCACTAAACAATGGTTGATTTTGTCCTGACAATGCATGCTAAGAAAACTTCCCCACCAGAACAGGAAACATTTTATTCTTAACACGCATAATATTTAAGCATGGTATCTGCTGCACAGAAAGATTAAACTAAAAAAAAAAAAAACCCCACAAAAAAACCCCAAAACTAAAACCCACAACATTTTAAATATTCTAAAAACAATTACATATTTTTCCTTAATTAAAAGACAGTGCAAAGTACTCAAAACTTTTAAAAATATACTCCAAACAATATCTCAATTTTCTTATCCCAAATCATAACTGAATTATTTGGCCACTATTGCCCTGCTGTTAGTGTTTCCACAGAGGTGTATGGTTTGGCACAGCTCTGAATGCTAGAGGGCTGACTGATTTAGCCAGAAATGTTACAACTCCATCTAATACATTCCAGGACAGTTTTGGTGCTGAAGATACACTTATCTCTGAATATCTACTGGCATTAAATTACACAGTCCCAGCTTGTCAGACTCAGCAGAAGTTCAGGTTGAAGAAAAGTCTCTGAATGCTTCATAAACTGCAGGAAAAACTAAACATGCACACAGTCTGATGTGTGCAGACAGATGTGACCAGAGTCGTCATAATTTTTGGCACTGAGGGCTGATAATAATACCAGTTATTACTTCAAGAGACACAATAGTGATATCTCCTAGGAAAAGAAGACCAAAACAATGCTCTGCATGATTAGTTGCAAGGCAACCTACTGTTTTATTATGTTAATTTTGTCAGAGTCCATACTCCAGTTTTATGCATCACCAAAATGAAGGCAGACTGACTCACATTCCTTTAAGGCATAGAGTACACACAGAAAACATGCTATTGCTGCTCTTGTGAGCTCATCTGCAAGCACTTTCCTCATGTTGATTATAAGCTAGTTTATAGGAAACAAGTAATTCTTTCCTCACTTCTTTTTTTTGAGACCCACCAACTTGTTTTCTCTACTGTTGGATCTTTTTACTTGTTTTCGAATGAATTTTTGCATTGATTCCTCTGCTGCAGCACTCAGTACTTTTTGCTCAAAAAAATATCACTCAGTTTTGGAGAGTGAAAGGTTGGGTCCTTTGGTTCTGGGAGAGGGGCTGATAGTAATGCATCCAACTTGACAATATCACTTTCTGTAGAGAAGTATTTCCACAATATTAAACAGTACTTTAAGCAACAAACATTCCTATGTATCACTCCATTGAGTGCTACCCATTTCTGAGATTTCTGCAACTCTAATGCTGAAGTGTGAAACATCATAGTCTTATGTTTGGATAGCTTTCCAAAATATGCGAGGATCACTCAAGACGATTTATTTTTTAACTTAAGAAAGTAATCTACCTTTTTGTCAATAGAAATTATGAACAAAAATCCATTCTCATCAATTTTGTAGCACTGAATTTTCGTCTTTGCAATCAACCTGAAACAGACTTTCACGTAAGAAGTTTATGATAGGACTTAAAGCATAAACTATGCAAAAAAATAATCCAATTTTGCCACCTTACATAGAAGAGCTCACCACTAGTGCAGAGACTGACAGAGGGATTTATAGGCATATTCAAAATTAAACAAATTTCAGCTCTATTATAAGATTAATTAGAAGGCAAGTGTGTTTGCTTCCTAGTTATGATTATTCCTGATCACTTTATTTTCCTTGAAGTAACAGCAAATTCAGCAGCTAGCACTCTGCATTCAGCATCAAGAAGTTAACATATTATGATAAGAAGCTATAATTCAAGTGCCCATGCAGACCCATTAAAGTAACCCTCCAAAACAGGACTGCAGAGTTCAGCTTGTCACTTACAATTAATTAACAAAACTAGAAGTCACAGCTATTAGGAATGCTTTTTCCTACATACATCACTTAATTTCACAATTACCATTGAATTCTTCAACTTCCAGCTCAGGTGCCACCAGATAGTACTGTTCACATAACATCTTAGCTGTTTCATAAGCATCTAGAAAACAACAGAACACTGATTAAAATCGCGTAGAGAGGATAAGCAAAGTTCATCGTGTATGCAAAAGACATCAAGCAGAATGCTCATTTTAGTAACTAGTTTACAAGTGTGAAACTGGTATCCATTCTAAACCTTTTTTCTCTCTGTATTATTATAGCCCATTTGTCAAGAACAGGCAACTTCTATTTAAAGATCTACAAACAAAAGCAGATTAGTAGAGACAAGCTATTTTCCATCTTTGTTCAAGGCTTGAAAACCAGAAGGGTATAATCTTAGGCTGACCATAATATCTACTTATTTGTCATGTGCTGATCACAGTTTAATACTTTCAATCTCAAACAAAAAAGTGATGACATTGCAACCACAAATTCATTTTTTCCAAACACAATGCTGTTTACAATACTTGATTTTCAACGTCTTTTTGGGGGAAAGCTGGAATCTAAGATTCTTCATTCTTTCCTACTGAACCAAAATAGAAAGCCTTCTCAGAATCCAAATCAGTCTTTATGTATTGTCAAAATACAGCAAGGAAGTTCAAGTCATCTTTTATTTGAAAGCTTTCTTACTGGTTCTAAATATTCACTGGCATCTCATCTGCAAAAACATTTTAGAAACAAGCAGCAAGTGTTAGCTTAAAGAGAAACCACAAACTCAAGCATGTTCTAGCTGCATTGCTTAAGCTACCTTAACAGACGTGGCTTTCTTGTAACAAGTACGCGTTATGTGCAAGCACATAAAAAGGTAGGCATTTCTGCAGACAAAGAACTTTGCTAAGATACCATAACAACTGCATTTGACCTCACCCTACATGTATCTTCTTCCTCCTGTCCAAAGTGACACTACAAAAGAAAACAGTCACTGCCAAGACTCGGAGCTCTGTGACAAGCACAAAAAGTGAAATCACTAGCCCAGAGAAAGGGCTAGTTACCTGCAATTGTGCTCCTTCACAATGGCTACAGAAATCATCTACAGTATGCCCTGTTATCTGACAACCACTTCTATCAGTTGTTCAGACATCTGCAGGGCTGGACATATTACACAGACCAACACAAATGCTGTTGGAGGTCTAGTAAAATGGGGCTAATCAACATTGGAACTTTTGTTGATCAAGTCCTGGGAATGTCCCACAAAAATCAGCTACCCAGTAGGAATCTTCTGTGTCAAGATGGTCACCTCCAGAGACTTTCTAGAAGTGTCCTGTCATTAATACAATAAAATGTGTCCTAGTAAAAAAGATCAAGGTCCCATTTACTATCCAAGCAGTAGAGAGAACTGTATAGAGCATAATTTAGGAAAAAAATATGCAGAAATAGCTACATTTACATGACATTCTAAGACTATCTCAGAAATTCTATGGCCTTAGGAGCAATCCTGTGCTTTAGAAACAGGGGTGTAAGAAGCACAGCCACAATCTTTATTCAGTCATCAAAAGCTGAAGATAGCAATAAGCTAGTATGACAATAAGGCTGCCTACATGGAGAAAGAAATAGGTTAACACATTTCAAAGAGTTTCAGATCATAGAAATAAAAATTATATGGATCCTGCAGGCAGGAGTTGGATTCCTATTGTGGAAAAAAACTTTCAGGCCTCTAAAAAGCAAATCAATAACTGTATGAGAATAAATCAAAAAACCTTACTCCACAGATGTGGATACAGACACAGCCACAGCCACTCAATCAAGAGGCTCTGAATAATTTAGCCTCCCTAAATTCAGTGACAAACTCTCATCTATTTTCAAGAAGTAGACACCTTACCACCCTTGAGATGACCAGGAAGGAGCCATCACTTCATGATCCAGTAAAATATCCAGCCCCAAGCAAAACTGTCAGAATCTGAGTGCAGTCTTACATTTTACCTTCCTCCCAAAGCCAACTCTTTGGCAATCTTCTAAGACTGTAAAAGAAACTGCAAAGTTCAAAGTATGCTTCATGTTGTGGCTGGAGGTAAGTAGCAAGAGTGAAGGATCTATGAACACCTCCAAAATCCTGGCTCCAGGGACAAGACTGGATTTGCTATCAGCTCAAAAATCTTATTGAAAGACAGTCAGTGAGACAGAAACCCACCTCAGTTACAGACACAACACTCGATGAAGCTGCTTGAAATAAGAAGTAACTGTTTTCTTCAATGTTTGAAGGGCACACAGAGCTTGTAGCAACCATATACAGTACCAGAAGTCAACGTCTTAACTCTGACAAATTGCTCAGAATGCTGCTTGTGAACCAGAACATACTGGAGCAAGCACACCATACACAATGTAAATTAACCCCTCCGCCCATTCTGCAAGGAAATGGCTTCAATCACCTTGACCCTAGACAGGCTGGTTTAAAGGACTTCTTGATTCTTTGAAAGACAACACTGCATACTGTTTATGATGCCCTTGTTCTGTGGAAGAGCTATTTCAGCCTCTGCCTTGAAATCTGGACTGTGCACCTTCTGACACTATTCATTCCTCTGTCCAAAGCAGCAACTATGAACTTGATGATCAAAATGGATTTGAACATATGGACTAATATATACAAACTGGAGTAAGATCAATCAAAAGAAAAGAAAGCTGCTGGAAAAAAGGCTGCCTTAGAGACAAAAAAAAGAGACACCGAGAAGCCTTCATAACAGCAAAAGGCGTCTACATTGCAAAGCAAGTTATCATGCAGGTCAAAGTCTGACATAAGAAAGGTTTCCCTCTTACTTCACCAAAGGCTGAGAGAAAGCAAAGGAGAGAAACACATTCTTCCCCTCTTGCAGCTGCACAAACAGCAGTGAAGGATAGAGGGTGGAAGTCACTCCTATGTAATTACCTGTATTTGCAAATAGAGACACTCAGAGTGTGAACAGCATTTAAAAAAACAGTATTTCTAATGTGACTGCCATTCAGGTCACATACATGTCTTCTGTATAAGAGAGAACAGGCTGTGGTATGAACAGATGCACACAGCAAAGAGGAATTTCCCTGGAATATTTGTCACCTGAGGATGTTTTACCAAAAGGCCTAACTAAACAAACAGGAAAACATCACTTACTCTCACATTTTCTTTAGTATCGGCATCAGATAAAAAAGCAGTACATTTGAAACTCCTAAGTATTTTAGGGAAGAAAACATCTGAAGTTTAACAAAACACTTCATCTGATAGTTAAAAGAACAGATTAAGGTAATTAAAACATTGTTTACTTAGTTCCATTAAAATACCTAAAGCTTCTCTATTCTCAATAATGAAGACATTATAAAGCCTCAATAAGCCCACGGCTTTGCTGCAAGAAACTGCAGAACTTCTATCTCTTCTTTTATTAAATGAATTTAAATCACTTTCAGTCTCTCGTACCTCAAAACCATATTTCTGCATACTCTACGGTGTGAGGTGTTTGGTTTTCTTTTTAAACAACACTCACATTCACATCATCTTACCTTTAACCACCTCTGCTACATTACAATTAGGATCAATACTTCCAATATGTTTGGGATGAGCAGGGTTAATATCTCCACCAAAAAGAAGTGCTAAAAGGGAAAAAAACAAACAAAAAAAAAGCAGTAAGTTATCTACTACACTTGAGGCAGCCCAGAAAGTTTAAACCTGATGGTATCTGAAACCTGGTGGATAGTGCATCATCTTGTAAAAACATATTCTAGCAAATTGCAGAATCCTTGTTTAGGAAGACTACATGCCTCCCTTTTCCGTTTTCTTTTTTCTTTTTCATATTTATAGCTAAGACTAATTAAAACCAAAATGGTGAGGGAGGGTTTAAGTGTAAAACTTATATTTAAACTTATATTTCAAAATGGGCTATAAAAAATTAGATCACACTAAAAAGTAAAATGCTTCACTCATAGCATTACATCAGAACACAAGCAAGCAATCACAACAATGGAAGCGTTAAAAGTAAAAAGGACTGACGAACTGTAAGACAGCATTAAAAGCCTTTTATACTCACCTAAGCTGCAATTTCACAGCTGGTACAGGGGTGTCTCTCACTCCCCTGACTCTCAGCAATATGCTCCCTACTCCCTCCTTTGCAAAAGGATCAAGCACTCACCAGATCCTTCAGAAAAGTTTAGCTCTCAAAGCAGTAGAAAGATTTTACACCTTTTTTGCAGAAGTGATTTTCTGCTATTTTAGCACGTTATTCAGCTCTGATATGAAACAGATGCAGTATGAGGTGAGCAAATGACAAGATCTGAAAGCTTTTCCTGGTGAGCTAATACAATGGCACACTGTGCCTTGCAGAACTGCACTGTAAGAAACAGTCTGTCAATAATGTATGAAAGAAATGGAGACTACATGAAAACTCATTTCTGCATCCTGCTTTCCAATTATCATATTCATCCATGCTTTGAGATTAATATTTGGCATCATATATGGATCATTCCTATAGAAACATTTTAGAAGATTAACTAAACTTGCAGCATCTGTAAGTAGTTTTAAGTTTCAAGCACTTAAATAAGAGTGTCCACAAGAAAAGTCATTTCAGTTCAATGAAATAAGTTTGATGTTTCAGAACTAGTGCCAATAATGCTAGCACTTGACCCAAGAATTCTATTAGGAGAATGTTTCTATTTATTGCTAGAACTCTTCTATGGGAGCCTTTTGTTTTTTTGCGTGTTTCTTGTCTACCCAGGTAGAAGAATAAGCTGCACATTTACCTCATTTTCTATGCTTTGCCACAAGGAAGTTATTTGTGTACATACAGGAAGGCATTTGTTAGTCACACTAAAAGTTACTGGAACAACACACATCTTGTAGTAAATTACTTTGCATTACAGTAACTAGTGTCTGCATTATCTGCAGCATACTACAGCTTCTAAGAGCTCATAAAAGCAGAACACTGAGCAGACAATGAAGCTCTAGAGCTAAGAGACACAAGGTACACTAAGAGATCACAAGACTGTCCTTAACTTTATAAAGATCACTTTCTGCATGGTTGCACATATTGGTTAGTAGGAGCTGTGCAAGTAACTCACTCTGTAATACGAATATAAAAAAGTAAGTTTATTAGTAACAACAAGTGAAACAAACTAATGACAACAGACAACTATTTCTAGCATTTATTCATAAAGAGTGAATAGGAAGTATGAGAACACAAGGGATATAACTTAAGTTCTAAGTTAGAAATACTCAACCTTTTTAACAGGCAAGAAAGTCTAGATAACTTGCTGGAAAAACACAGCAGTAAAAATCCATACAGTACATAACCTATTCAAAATTTATGGCATCATTGCCTTTCATTATGGAATAAATGTCAGCTCTACAAACTATGTTGACAGATTTGTAAGCAGAAAGATACAGCTACACTACTATAATCTAAAAATAGTTTATGCATCACTACACAAGCTGTCTCTGCCAACAAAGTTAAAAAGCGACAGCCACACTGACAAAGCCTGACAAATTGTGGAAGAAAGCACACTGCTGGCTTGGATTCATTTCTGATAACTGCAAAGAACAAAATTAACAGGTTGCCAGAATATCTTACTATAATTAGCACAAAATATTAAGAATTAGTCATGAGTACAAAAACAAGCTATGGCTTCAGGTTTACAAGCAATAACTAACGACTTCTCAAAGATGAGAAAGGCAATTACTTACTGTGTTGGTTAATAAGCATACGGAAAGAGATGCGGTTGGTGTAGAATCTATCTAGAAAATACTGGATGTTACTGCTAACAAATGGATCAAAGCCATATTTTTCCTTGTATTCAATCACCCCTTGCGCCATGGTTGGGACCACGTCATTGTGTCTGTTCCTGACTTTAATTAAAACATCTAAAAAGCTAGAGGAAACAAAATCAGAAACAGATTGTTAAGAAGTATAATTAAACTCAATCTCTCACTTCTCTTTTCAACTACTCCCCAAAACATCCCTTTAAATTAAATCTCTTTTCACCATTAGCAGACAACAAAAGGAACAAAAGATTCTCTTTTATTGCAATTGTGTGTACCATGGTAACTCATTCTCTAACAGTACCTGAGAGACTGGAAAAGAAGCCTGGGGGGAAAAAAATTATCTGACTGACCTTCTAACTTGATAAGCTTTACATTTTCTTCCCAACACGTCAGCCTGTGCAGTGTAACTTTTGAATGCATTTCCTTTACCTTTCATCTCTTCTGTAAGTTTGAGCAACAGGATGGTAATTATTACCAGTGTGACTTCAGTTTCCTTTTAGACCACTGGATGGCAGAGCGCATACAATGGTGCTCTGATGGGTTCGTTGTGGTATCGGGAAGTTTTAGGAGATGACTTTGCTTTTAACAAGTGGCTGTTTACAAGCACACACTGACTTTGAAACAGGTTGGAGGACTTCCGCTTCTCCTACCAAGGCAGCTCAACGCCTATGATCTTGGAAGTGCTCATCCTTTTTGTCCCACACATGCAAACTCACACATACTTGAAATATTAATTATTAATAGGTTTCTAAAGCCTAGACATGGAAAAATCAGTACTATTCAACTGCATTACATTCTCCAATATTAAACGAATATTAACACCAGAATGATTATATAATCTTGTTTTTAAAAAGCACACAGTGAAATACACTTTTCAAAGTACAGCTGGGAGACTTGTTCAGCTATGCATGCATTTACAATTCTACAGATCCTTTAAAAAAAAAACATCAGTGGCAGAACATTCTCAGTAAATTTATAATGAATACTGAAATGAAACTTATTATTAGAACCATAGCTAGGGTTGGAAAGGATCTTTAATAGTTATCTAGTCTAATAAGCAGGGTGAAAACTAGCCAAAAAAGTGAAAGACTACCAGTTAGTCACATTTAAAGCGTCTGCTTCCTTCCTTTCCATAACCCCTTACCTAAAACAATCTTCTGACAGTCCACCATACCATTCTTAACAAGTGATACACTTCTAAGTATTTCTGCACTCTACACTGACAGCTCTAAAGGAGTTTCTACAGTTTTTCATCATTCTCAAGTTTACAACCAGTTTGTCTGTGTGTTAACTGTTCAATAGTCTTTCCACACTATGTTGTGCATAGAAAAGTTTAACTGCCTAATTCTCCAATCTAAAGACTATCACAGTATAGAATGACTGCTCTCTTACTTACCAATCTTGCCAACTTGACAGCTCAAAAATCTTTTAACATTTATAAGATTTCAAGACTTTTTATGTTTAAGTCTTGATTCTGTGTGTTCTATAACCACTGAGATGTTAGTTTTCAAGACAAGACTAGTGTCTGGATGTACTCATGCTACTTCTCTGTTTCAGAGCAACAAGACACTAGCTAAGAACACAGCAGAGAAGCAACACCTACAATCACATCTGAAAGACAACTCACAACACTTTCTACTAACAGCTATTTGCTGACAGCTTTGCTATTTGTTTTTACATACTTCCACTATCCACAATATATATAACATGATGCTAATGTGCTCCATGAGGGCAAGCCTTTCACTGATATTCCACTACCAAAGCACTTAAATAAACAGAGCATGCTGAGGGGCAAATACAGGATTAGGAGATTCATCTGCTACAGACCAGCATCAAATCATAGCTGAAGCTTAGTGTGCAAATACACAAAATAAAGGAATTCTTCATTATTGAAGTGATACATCAAACCTCTAGTTCCATCTTAGAAGGTAACTAGTTCACTCAAGCGTTTCCATCAAGTGGATGCTTTTAAAGAAGTGAACACATGAAATACATACAGGCACATTTCAAAGCGGCAAGGCAGAAATCAAAGCGTATTTCCTTAATCTTACCACTCACTCCTCACCAAATCCCAACCCCACATACCCCTGGAAACACAGTATTTACTGTACTCAGACTGTGGAAGATCATATATAGAATTTCTTCAAATGCTCATGGGATTGGGGGAGGGGGGAGAGGGGGAGTGGAATATTCCAGAATAGCTCTGAAAAATTTATTAAGCAATCACTTGTTTTGTTTTCAGGGTGGTTGGTTTTTTTTTCAGAAGCCAGTGTATCATATTCTGAAAACCACAACGAATAAATAATGCAGTTGGTTTGACAGATGAGAAATTACTACTATAAAGCTATTTTAGTCAAGTAAGCTTCAGTGGTTTCTGTATTAACAAAAAAATACTTAAGGCATTACAACTGCTGTTAAATAAACTAAGCCTACAGACTTCTGCAAAAACAATGTCACAAACCAATTTATTATTTTAACTCCCTAATGACTGTATATATTATTCTGGTTTGATCTATCATCAAACTGTAAGAAATCATAAAGTTAATGTAAAGACAAAGGGAATTTTGCTATTTCTCTTTTATGGATAGCATTATCTGAAAAATGAAAGACAAGAAAGTGATGAGCAGACTGAAAAATAATCCTTTTAAATGGAACAAATATGCAATATTTTTTTTTATTGGCTGCCCTTTTTTAAACAAGTGCTATCTGGCTGCTGAGAGTCATTAGAAAGACTGGGACAAGTTCACAAAGATTTCTCTTACTAGAAAGTGTAGCTACTTTCAAAGTGCAAAACTAACTGAAGTGGCATTTCACATTACTTGAAATGTACAAGAAATGGCACCCTCTTGAAAATCTATTCAAATATTTACTTATTTCAAATCGCTAACAGAAGCACTATCTTAATCTTAGTGCTGCTAAAAGGAAAGTTACTTCTTGTTTACTAAGTTCCTTGTCTATGTGCTATCTCTAGCCAGCTTACTGCTTAAGTCATTCTCAGTTCCAAGACACTCCCACACACACCCTCCCACAAAGATTAAAAACAGCAAGGAAACTCGACTGCCTGTACCCATAAGTGTTCTTTAAAAGTACATGTGAACAGCACGCTTTACAAACACTTTGACTCTTTAAAAACAACTTCTGCCTCTGCATGTTTTACTGACACCACAGGAAGTTTCTGACACTTTTGCCAACTTACCACATCTACTGAGCGTGGACACCTTATCACAACACTTCTCAATCACACAATCACACTGTTTGACAGAACTATGTAACGACTTCCACCTGGCCACTCTGCAGCTTGAGCAAAGATATTTGTTATCAAAAAGGCAAAAATAACCTGACCTGCTGGTATATGCCCATACTATCAGCAGTGACAGTAACGTGGTGATATTGTAGCAAGCCTTCATAAGGTATGTTAACCAACAGAATGCAATAAAGAAACTGAAGCACCTCTGAACCTTCATCACAGAAATGCCAAATCCCTTTAAAGTATTTACTCCCATATTCATAAAGGTAACACTCACGAACAGAACATCTGTCCTCAAATTCATACACTAAGAGCAGAAATAATTTGGGCCACTCTGAAAAACATCAGCTTTAGTTTAGTCTCCACACTTACTGCTTCTAACCATTCACCTTCTCTATTGCCTTTTCTTTGGAAGCCACACTGTAACAGTTTAGGGTGCACAGGACTGAAAGAGGTCTATGTTTCAACTACACTGATTTCTCAATTCACTTCACTGCATGGCTTCATATTCAGCTGTGACAGTACATGAATAATATCTGTAATTCTGTAATCCTCAGAAAGAGTGTTCAAATTCTGAGAATACCAGAGCAAACTCACCATACAAGCAAAGATAAAACACTAGTGCTGAACGGATCAAGTAATTCCACTGTTTTAGAAGGCATTAACTGAAGTCCTGCCAACACTTACACAGCACATCTGTGGATATCAAACCTCTTTAAAATAGCATTTTAGCTCCCCTTCTCTCCTATGCCATTGTTACCTTGATTAGCTGTAACAAACTGAGGTCTATCTCAGCTGCTAAAAAGACCACCAAGGCACTCATTCAATTTCCAAAAAATAACTGTTCTGTAAGCCTTCATGGTCCAGTGCTTGGCGTAGACACTACATTCAGCTCCAAAGAAAACCTGAAGTACTTCCACCCAGGCATGTCTCACTGCTGGAGACACTAATTAAGTTACAGGAAGAAGAGATAGGCTGAGAAAGTTGGAGCTGTTCAGCTGGGAGAATAGAAACTGCATGGAGAAGTCAGAGCAGCTTCGAATATCTGAAGGGGGCCTACAAGGATGTTAGTGAGGGACTCTTCATCAGGGACTGTAGTTATAGGACAAAGGGTAATGGGTTAAAACTTAAACAGCGGAAGTTCAGGTTAGATACAAGGAAGAAGCTCTTTACTGTGAGGGTGGTGAGGCACTGGAATGGGTTGCCCACTCGCAATGTGAGTGCTCCATCCCTGGTGGTGTTCAAGGCCAGGCTGGACAGAGCCTTGGGCAATACGGTCTAGTGCGAGGCATCCCTGCCCATGGCAGGGGGTTGGAACTAGATGGATGAGTTTAAGGTCCTTCCAACCCAAACCATTCTGTGATTCTGTGAGATGAAGGCCATTATGAAATGTCCAAGTCATCTGATACTACACAGGGCACTCTGATGACCAAAAGATGCAAGAGTGACCTTCCGTAATATGAAGTATATAATACATGGTATTAGTATGCAATAAGTATGCTTCTACAGCATGCTCAATGCAGGAATAAGATAGCTGAGGGGAACCAAGAAATGAATGCTCCAACCCCTCTTCACATGCTACTATATGCAAGGTACTCAGAGATACACCACTGATACTGCTAGTACCAGAATGTCTCTGGTTCAAATGACCAAGCATACCTTAAGAGTCAACTTCCACTGGTATTTTTCTAAGCAAACCAATCTGGTTGAAGGAAAGTACTATTCCTAGTCATGCATCCCTAAAGACACTACCCATAAAGTCCCAGATAATGACTCAAATTCTGTATTAAATGATACATACAATTACAAATAATAGAAAAGTGGTATGTAAACCGAAATTAACTCAGGTTAAGTGGTTTGTTTTGGTCCTCTCTCCACCCCACACTCCTGCACTGAAAAGTAGTTAACTAGTTATTTTTTAAATAAGAATTTTGCAAAGAATAATAAAATGATAGCTAATTATGGATCAATATCCAGTTAAATAGCACAGCCTTCAGAAAGCTAGGAAGAGACAACATGCAAAGAGCAGGAAAGTAAATCTGACTTTCTAATCTTAGGTAGCCTACCCAGTACTGGCAAGAAGATAAACTTACTCTTTAATCAGTCTTTCATCTTTTCCCCCCACAGGCCAAACTCAGTATAAAGTCAACTCTTACTGTCCTAGTCCCTACCTGTACTTCACCTTAGAATACAGAAAAAAAAAAAAAAAACAGCATCCTTATTATATGTACTTAATTACATACATACAATAACCACAAGATTTCAACTATGTTAACAGTTATACTGAATGAGTAAATATTTGGCTCATCATCAAATATTTGGTATAACATACTAACATAGAGCATCAAAAAACGCTTCCAGTTGCCATGAAACATCAAGAATGTGTGTTATCCATAAGCCAGATTAAGATAATTCATTTTATAATTATGCACAGACTGAAAACAGATATCCAAGAAAACTCTTCATCAACATTTTAAAACATATGGTGATCTACCTCTTGCTTACAAGTCTAGAACAGCTTATGCCATCTCAAAAAGAAACAGACACCTAAGTTTGGTAACTTAATTCCGCTCAAAATGTTCTTTTAAGTCAAGCAATAGGAAAGCTTACTACTGAACAAGTCACAAATTCTTGTGCCAACAGCAAACAGACTGTAAATACAGAATAACAAAATGTAACAGCTAGAGGTAATTGAAAAGTTCATCCAATTTATCCACTGTAGAAGAAGCTTGCCGAGAACATCAATAAAAACTAACCTATTCTTAAGAGCTTTTAATATGGAATGCTCTACAGAGAATACTTCAATTTTTATTATTTTATTTATTAAATAAAATATAATTATTTATTTCCATTCTGAAAAGCAGTCTGCTTTTTCAGAATAGATTGAAATGGTCTTTTTCAGTCTGTTCTTGCTAATATTAGAATTTGTATTTTTTGCCCTGTGTACAATCTCAACTACAATAAAAAGCAGGCATTGTTTTTAATTCTCCACTTCTTCACTTCAAGCAACCAATAAATCCTTTATTATGGTGATTTTTCTTTTGGCACACTCAGACTTGCAGTATCTCACACTTCAATCACTCTTTTCCAGTCTAAACAAATGCCTTCAACATTATTCAGAATTGGAACTATCCACGTCTCCGATTCTTGTTCCTTTCATATCAATACTGTTTTAACTGCTTAATAGGTAAGTACCCAGAACTGAAGACAGTATTCCAGATAAGGACTCACACTGGGAAAATAGTTACTTTCCCTTCTTCAGTAACATTACAATTCACTCAGACTATGAACCTTACAGCTCCTTGTACAGTTCTGCCATGCAAGGAAACCAGTACTCACGGAATTCAGTTTTTCCTGTATTGGTTGATACTTAAAATGTAAAGACCTCAGATAACATAGCCAAAAGAGAGTAATATCTAAAATGCACTACCTAGTAAACCCCTTACTTAGCCTAACATAACATACCAGTTAATGTATCTCAAACTACCTGAAGGCAAAACAACATTTTTGCACAGCACAGGACACATCTTGTACAACCAGAGCATTTGTTGGACTGCAAGATGTTTTAAGAAATGCTTCCTATAAAGTGCTATAAGATTTCTAGGTTGGTTTTGTTTTGGTGGTTTTTGTTTTTTGGGGAGTTTTTTTTTTGGTGGGAGGGGGTGGGGGTGGTGGTGTACTAAACACAATGTATCCAAAAATGACAATTTAATCCTAAGCATCTGATATGCAAGTATATTCTCATTTGCATGTTGTCTTCTCCATACAGCCTTGGAGGAAGCATTTCACACTATTTCTTAAACTATCAGACTGTGCAAATGTAAAATATATTGTTCAAAAGCATAAGATTCTTATATCCTGCTCCAGATTACAATTTTGGCCTTTCCTGCACAAATTCTACCTTACAAATAAGATTACTGTTATCTTGTAGTATAAAAACACTTGATTGTTTTAAGACAGATTATTTTAAAATGAACCATCACAAGAAAACAGATTACTCACTCATCCAGAACATGAGGATCCTCAGGACTTTTATTTTCATACTCTAGAAGTTCAAGGAAGCTCTGCATGTACCTGGAAATAAGCAAAAATGATTAATAGTTAAAATACTTAAGTTATTATTTTTTTAATCTTAAGACTATAACCTCACCTGAAACAACAGAAGGACACAGTCCTCTGTAAAGGCCAAAATGAAGTGGGATACCACAACCAAGGGAAAGAAGCAGCTACAATATATTATATTGAGCTGTAAGTATTATTTATGACTCTACAGACTGCAATTTAGGGAAACTGCAATATAAATCAAGCTGAAGTTAACAGGAGCAAAACCCCTCTTCAGGTAGGTCTGTCATTTCATATATCTCAGTTTGTCCCTGGATCTTTGCTTCAGATGACAGTTTGTTCCCACATTCCTCAGACAGCGATCCAAACTTCCTTCCAAAATAAAGTTCCAGGGAACACTCCCCAAAAGCCACACTAACAAGACTGCACCAAGCTGTACTCCAAAATAGTACTCCCCATCACACACTCTCACATCTCCTCCCATTGTACCTCAGACCACCTGACACAAACCTTCGTTTCATAAAAACATCACTCTTACACAACACAGCTCTCTCCACTTCAGACATTTGTCACACATGAGATATTATCCTTAGAGCGACAGATGTACCAGACAGGACCTAAAAAAAGATTTAAGGCAAAGCACCACTCAACATCAACATGCCCAGCCTGTAAGACAGGAAACTAGCCCAACACCACTTAAAATTCACCACCTCACACCACTGTGCCTGAGGACCAGGGACCACCCCCTGAAACAAGTGCATTAGCAGTACGGATGTAGCTTTAAAAAATACAGAAATGGGACCTATTTCTTGAAGTAAATCACACAAGGTATCAGTCACACATAAAAGGTTGGGTGATTTCAGCGTTACCAGAAGGAGTGCTGTCATTCCTTTCCCTTTTGCACTCCCTTCACTCCTGGTTAAGCACTTATGAAAACATCAGTGCTAATCAGATGTGTGTCTCAACAGCTGTGTCTCAACAGCTGTAGCTCCCTGCAGTGGTGTAACAGCCAGCCAAACTGATTAAAAAATTCAAACCTTTCTCTTACATGAAAACAACTCACAGAAAGGTCTACCCAGCTAAAGCTATCACAGGAAGAAAAAGATATCTATAAAGCCTACATAAAGAAAAAGCAAAACAAGTGACCCTTTTCAGTAGGCAGCAAACCATGAGATCAGCTCAACCAAATGGCCTATGCAGAAGCTCAGTGCCTACGAGACTGACCCCAGCCACTGAAGACTGGACAACTTCACATTACCACAAAATCTCTGATGGTGGCAGTTCTATGTTAAGATTAGCTTAAGGAGGCTGTGAAACTTCACCCTCCACCTTCAAGCTACAGCAAGGCTTAACACAGCGCTGCCGTCTACATGACTCCCACCAGCACCATGGACTGCTACTCCAACCCCCATTTCAGCTGCATGATGTGGAGGATAGAGGGGCAGGAGAAGAATCACCAAGACCACCAGCAGGAGGAGGGACTGAGTTTCTAAGAGTGAATCAGAACTAATCTCCCTTAAGAATTTGCCCTTGCACTTACTCCCTTTTCATTAATTCTCTCTGGAAACAGCTGCTTTAGTCTCTGAACTCAGCTGCCTCACCTGCAAGACTTAGCATGTAACCAATTATGGTCACCCACTCCTTGGTTTCAGAGAGGTACATATTCTTCAGCATTACCTGCTCATATGAATCAAGGTCAATCAGGTTAATTATGGGTACAGGATGGGAAAAAAGGTACCATTATTACAGTTAGCAAAATACAGTAATGAACAATTGGCAAAGAAACTCCAAAATGAAAGATGGGAAAATAATGAGCAAGGCACTGAGTAATTCAGGGTGTCATCAGCTTGGCTCCATACAGGCAATGAGTTTTTTACTTCTTGCCAAACCAGGCAATGTCATGTAGAAACAATGTTTAAGACCCATTCTTGTGCCCGATTTTGCTCTGCCTTTAATGAATACATGACATTCTACAACAAGTCTTTGCTGCCTACCTCACCTTTTCCTTGATGGATGATGAGAACATATCTAAATAATTCAATCTGTAATTGCCTCCAAGAGGAAACTGACTTTTTTGGACTTTTTCTGTGGAAAGGGAAAATGGGTATCATTCACATTACAACCTCACAAATAAGCTTAGTAACAAAACCAAAAACAAACAAGAAAAAAAAAGAGCCATGTAACTTAAGACCACCAGCACTGTCAGATGGGACTAGTTCCCTCATACTGTGGGTTGCAATATAATAGAAAATATAACAAAAAAAAAAACTCCTTTCTTATTCTATAATAAATATTTGCTGTCTTATATTTGTTTGTGTGGCAAAAGGAAATTGGGCAAAATATTTGATTCTACAGACCAATCTACCAAAAAAAATACCTGCATGATTACCATGAAGAAGTCTTACTCTACTCTTGTGTCGTGGTTTAAAACCAAACTGCACAGCTCGTTCACTCACTCCCCCCCTTGCTCCTCTGACTCCCGGAGAGTTAGGAAGGAGAATCCAAAGAATGTAGCCCCCACAGGTTGAGATAAGAACAGTTTAATAACTAAGGTATAACACAAATAACTACTGCTACCACTAATAATAGTAATAATGATAAAGGAAGTAACAAATGAAGAGAATACAACACCTCACCAGCCACCGACCCATAACTCACCCCACCCTTCCCGACCGAGCACCGACCGATACCTCCTCCATCCCCCCAGAGCTCCAGACCTTCCGGGTCTCTCCCGGTTACATCCTGGGCATGACGTACTATGGTATGGAATACCTCTTTGGCTAGCCTGGGTCAGGCGTCCTGTCTCTCCTTCCTCCCGGCCTCCCCTCCTCCCTGGCAGAGCATGAGCTCAGAAAAGGCCTTGGACAAACCAAACATTTGAGCAGTAACTCAAAACATACTTGCTATCAGCAACTGTTCTCAGCCTGAAAGTCAAAACACAGCACTGCACCAGCTACCAAGAAGGAGAAAAATGACTGCTACTGTTAAACCCAGGACATCTTCCAATATAGGCTGACCTCATCATTCAATGACTGTGTCTACATTGTAATTTCCAATCTAAACCTGTGGTATGGTTTTGAAATAACCCCCCAATAATCTTCACTTAATTCAGACCCTTTATATCTGCAAAGTGGGTTTGGCACTTCTCTTAAGAAACTAAACAGGAAGCTGCTGAAGCTGCTCATAAAATGTGTGAAACCCAAGGCAGCCATCATGACCTGAACCAACAAGTGAACCAAAATGCTACAATTTCTCCAGCACAGGCACAATACATGGCAGGAACTGAACTATGGTCTGTCACAGGTACCTTCTACACTACAACATGTTTCTCACTTTTACATAAGACCAAATGCTGCAGTTGTCAGCAAGTTTGCCAACAGCCACTGAGGGTTGCTTATGCTCCCCGCTCCCATCCTTTCAAACCTTCCTCTTGAAGTCCTTTTCCTTCCTACTTTAATTTCTGTTGCCATCCTCCTTGTTCAGTGGAGGCCTTTATTCTCAGCCTCCTCCCATATGAAAGATGCTTCAATAAACCTGCATCATGAGAGAACGGACAGCTTCCCTCATGGCAAAGTCAGAGGAAGTTATTAGGAAGCTGCCTGCCCCCATGTGTCATCATATAATATTATGGAAGCTCTGTTTCTGACAATCCAGTACAACCACCACACTTGAGAAGCAACACAGCAGGTGCTTTTTACTACACCCTACTGGAAATCTCTAACAGCAGCAATCCTGTGCTGATGCTGAGAAAAAAACATCAACTAGTAGCTTTGGTACTGAAAGTAACTGATACCCAATTTCTGTGCTGCATGGATTTGTAGGGTTTCCCACCATTACTACTATGCTGTACTGAGATTCATACTCTAAGACTGCAGCCCCTAGAATAATCAAACATCATTACTCCCGTGTTGAAGGATCAGCACTTTTACTACAGTATCAGTCACAGGCAAGCCAAGTGTTTCTCTCATCTAATGCAGGAAATAATTGTGCAGAAAACTGTCCCAGAAAAAGACCAAAGCACATCTCAACCAGAAGAAAGGGTGCCAAACATCCACCAGTCTTCAGCAAGTGTAACAGCTTCTGTGGTCATTATGCTGCAGGCTCAACATAGCACCAATGAGGCACCGAGAGCTTCTGAAACAAAGGAAAATGACACAAACTAAATGCTCTGAGGAAATTTCTAAATGTGCTAAAGTAACTACTCTCTAATTTCTGTGGTGATGGAGACACTATGGAAACAGGCAATGCATTTCCTTTTGAATTACCAACAATATTTAGATGTCTATACCCTGCATATTATCCCAAGTCTCTAAACAAAAAACTCAGAGCTGCAAATGCTGCACATCTTTTATCTAGTTGTGATTTCCAGTTCCTACACAAAATTAATTCTTCACCCCCACTTCCTCCCATCCCTCCCAAACAGCTCAAAATTAAATAAACTTAGAACTCAGGTTAGCTATAATAAATAATTTTCAACACTGTCTTATCCATCAACCACATTATGATCTGTGTAATTGTGAGCAGTCAGCAATACAGTTCACTCCTATAACAGCTTGGGTGTGTAAAAACAATCACTCCCCTTTCATACAATCTATTTCCTTAAATTGTCTTTTGATTTGAACTGTGTGTGCAGATATGGATAAATGAAGGTAGTAACTACAGAGTTAAATCAAGCACTGAAAAGACCTTGTGATGTTTTAAACAATCTACCAGACAGCTAGAATAAAGCAGAAAAGAATAATGGATTACTTACTATATTACCAGTAACTGACAGCAACTATACAGGACATGTCTTAGAAAAGAAACCAAAATCACCCCAAAATCGAAACAAAACAAAATATTTTGTTATCTTCAGTGAGGGTGAGTCATCAAAAGCAGGAATCAAAACCTATGCCCTTCAAATCTGTTGTCCTTTTAGTGTTTAATTTTTTATTATAATAGATTACAGTTCATTGGGCAAGTTCTTTGGTTTCAAGCAGCCTTTAGCCTTGTTCCTTTGTTAATTACTACCAGGTAGATTGAATTCTTGTTAGTCTGCCAAATGCAGTAATTCCTGAATGGCACTTTTCACACAAAATCACTGAAAATGCCCAGAATATCAACTCCAGGTTTGGTTTGTTTTTTTTAGAACTCATGCAAGATACTTTTGCTTTTTGGGTATGTGTATTTCAGAAAGATTTTCCTTTAGAATCTAACAGCAAAGCACTGAAAAGATAAAACATATTTCCATAAAAACACAATTTTGTTAGCATAGTCTGAATGTAAAAAGTTATTAACCCCCAAACTGTATTGATTTCTCTAATGGGTCTTTCCAAGGAGACAAATGGAAATTCATAGCCTTTTCCAGGTAAAAGTACTAAAGAAGAGGTATTTAGTCAATGTCACTTAAAATACGAGTTTTTGATACGAGTGAGTAGCATATTGTGCAAACATCACACGCACTTTAGATATTTTACAAACTCTGATCTTATCCATTATAAGGTTTAATTGTAACTATTTTCCCTCATCACATCACATTAGTGATGATATCCTTTATTATGCAGTTCTGCCACAGATTCAATATCCTACCTCCAGTGCACGATAGCTAGAGCGCCTCTGAAAGCTGGCCTAAAAAAGGCCTGTTTCTTCAGAACTAGGATGCTGCCCACTAATCTTGAAAAACTGAAAATAAGTTGCTGAACCCTAGCACACTGGTTGTTGATCTGTCTGTTAATTGCAGTAAACGCAGCTCACAGTCAGAACATGTTAACTGTACTATTATTTTTATTCACTTTACTCCTTCCATTGCTATTCCATACAAAATATACATATAAAATAAGTTATAAACTCAAACTGGGACAGAGCTCATGTTTTATTTTTGCACAGACTGAAATGCAAAACTGGTTTTGTTGTTTATAGTTCACTCTCTGGATACTGCCAGCTTTATTCAGAAAAGAAATACAAAGAAAGGACAGCTGTCTTGCCTATGCTCACTGCGGCACACACATCAGGCTAAAGGAACACAGAAAGGAAGGAGAGAAAAAAAAACACCTTTCCTGAGAGCAATCATGCAATCAGCTGTAAAATCTGTTAGGCAGCACAGTGCAGTCAAGAAGCATGTTACAGGAAGCAAAGTGCCTATAGACCCTGAAGATGGATTAGAGAACAGGGTTTGCCTGCAGCACGGAGTGTATTCTCAGAAGTTGCAAGTTGAAGTTGCTTCCCAAGGGATCTATAAGGGACTAGAAAATGCATGTAACCCAGAATGTTGCTGCCTGACTTGACAGAGGATTGATGGGAAAGGACGGATGCATGCTGTAAAATAGGCAGGGTCAATTTGTTTTCTTACTCCATCAAACCTAAGTTGTATTCACAGAGCCACCATACTCTAAATAAAACCTGCTTTAAAGATAGGAGCTTTTTGTACTTTTTTTTGCATGCTGACATGAAGCATAGACTGGAAACTCAGATTTTAAAGCTTCAGCTAATTTGGAGTCTCATCAAAAGCACATAAAATCAGGCTTCTGCTGGAAAGTGGTAGCATAAATACACCAGAAATACACTGGTGACTACATAAATTACTAAAAATTAGCAGACTAAGGTGAATAATGCATTAAATTATGTGTGCTCACATGTGCAAATATACATCAGATTGTTTTGTTTGTATTTTAATAAATTACTATTTTACTATGGCATAGTAAAAATAAAGTATTGTGAAATCTGATCTGAAAAAATTTCTTGAAGCAAACAAGTGTCAAAAAGGTGTTTTTAATTCTACAAGTACACAAGACAGCTGTATTTATTCTACTGCCTGAAATTCAAGCATCTCTCTCTAGATATGTCTGAACTTCACAATAAGAAATTATAAATATTTCAAAACCTACTATCAGCATAGCTCATAATACTCAAGGTCATTCACACTGAAGAAAACACTTTTGGTCTTTTCAGAAGCTGATAGAGTAAATTTTGCCTAGGGTTCATTAGCAGTATACCATTAGGCCTTACAATCTACAGGTAAATGTTTAAAAAATTAAAAGCCTCTAAACAGAGGATAAGAAATAAGGTCTTTCAGCTCCACATTTACAATCAGGAAAACAACATGTTACATTTATGTTTGTTATTTCTGACGTAAAATCACAAAAATTTTCTTACACAATCTCAGTGAAGATTCTCTTTTCCACAAAAACAGCTACTTAACTGAAAACCAAAATTAGAAGAACACAAAAAACATTCTGATTTCAAACTTCCATCTCTGGGTTGGATGTTCACTTGAACTTCATCATGTTACAGTCTGATTTTTTTGGCCCATTATTAGAAAACTATCAGTCTATAGCTGTGATAGTGCAAATCATCATATAAAGTACATTATCTGGGCAAGTCATTATATATTATAACACACTTAAGACATTTTTCTATTTATTTTTGGTTTTCTCTTTTTTTTAAAATCAGTAGTATCTCTTGTATAAGTCATAAGCCATAAAAGTCATCCCTTGAATTCTCAGACCTCTAAGCAAAAATTCTGAAGGGGGCATCCACTCTAAGCACCCATTCAGTTCTTTTGCCAAAAGTGATCCAACATGTTATTTGAGTTTGTATTAGGAGGTCAGAAGCCTATGCACAGAAGGTATATTTAGACTAGAAGAATTATGCTATAGAGTCAGTACAGAAAAATTATTTTCTTCATTCACCCATGTGTCTACATTTCACTGAAGACAGCTTCAAGTCATCTAGATTAAAAAAAGCCTAAAAGATCTGCATATTATCCACTCTTTCCTATTTGGCGTAACAACTTCTGGTAACATCAGATGGATGATACAAGCCTTCAAACCTTGCAAGATGCCACTTAACCATAAAGTGATTGTTATTGTGTGGCTGGCAGCATTCCCATTTATGTGAAGCACTTAATCACTATGCTTGAAGTGGTCATCAAGACAGCTAGTGTTACCCTTCATAGACAAACATATTTAAACCAAAGTACACAATATCACTTATACCAATTTATATTTCTTAAGTATGAAGCTTGATAAATGAGACTAAATCCAGCAGTAAAGGTATACCCAGTGCAGAATTTCTTGGTTCAAGGGCTATGCTGAACTTAACAGAAGTCTACAAAACAGCTGCTGTTACAGTTAGATAAGCTGTTTTCCACAAAGGGAAGTTTGCTGCATACTGCAAAGATATTTTTACATAAATTCTTTGGATCTTTGGATTTGTAGGTAGAAGCACACTAAATACCCCATGAATGACAGTTTTTTAGAACTTAATACATACAAGGCACTACTCTCCAAACCACACTGAACATGTAGGTAACCTAGACAATAATTACTGCAGAAAAGATGACAGGACATAAAATAATTTTGGCTATACACTAGTTATTATAATAGAGAATGTTAATTAGTGTATGACACTAGATTTTTGTCACATTCCATAACTTCCACTCAATACCAGGTTATGTTTGCAGATTTAGCAATGAAAAGTACAGATGAAGTTTAAATTTTCTGTTGGTATTTTTGACAAAGAAAGAATAAGGAGAAAGAACAGCTACTTCAAGAAGTCATGGGTGCAATACAGTAAGGAGTATTTAACAAGCTTGCTCTTAAAAGTTATTGACTGATTCTAATTGTCTGAGAGACAACAGTATTCTTTTACTAACTTAAAAGATTAACTTATAAATTCTTATCTCTAAGATCCATTTTAGAGTATTTACTAATGTTAGATAGAAGAAAATTAAACTTCAATTTGACAAGAAACATGCATTATAAACAGTTCAAGGCAGAAAAGAGTTCAGTTAAAACCGTTCAAGCCAAGTTGAAAGTAAAGCAATATATACAGTTTTACACTGATTTTTCAGTCTACTTTTAAACTTACCAACTCTGTACTAGTCCAACTGAAGGCCTGTTAAGTAAGTTATCAGGCAACAAATTGACTTCTCTCATGGTGTTAGCTAGTCGCACTGGAAGTTCTTTCCGCAGAAACATGTATGAAGTTTTCTCACATGCATTGTCACGACCTGTTAGAACAGAGGGGAAAAAAAACCCAGATGTCCATTTAAGCAGATCAAATTTTAGACTTCCCAGGCTTGTGGAATTAAAAATATTTTAAGTCTGATTTCTTTCACTATCCACTTTTAGTTCTTCACCCCAAAATGCATATTATACTTCTACCTTCCTAGAGCTTAACCTCTTTTATCTAATATTCTTCCCCATTTCATATAATCTCATCCTCCTTCCTATAAATAAAAACCTCTCATCCTACAAATAAAATTAATTGAATACCAAAGACTTGATATCAGCTAGAAATAAGACTCCAAAATACCAGCTTTTATCAGTATGATTTTTCTATGAAATTAAAGCTTTTAAAAAGTGCATGCCACACATGTAATAGAGAGAAGAAAACAAAGGGTCAAAACGGAATGTCAATAGCCAGTTGATGTTCCATGCCACAAGCTCCTCAAAAATACTAAATACTTAAAACATATCATCAGCACCTGGAAACACCAGCAAAGGAGCTAGAAGACTGACATAATTAATAGCATTCTCAAGCTAAACTAGTTGCTGATGATACCTATAGAACTTCAACTACAAGTATATGAAAGTGCAAGATGTTAAGACGCTTGCCCAAGTAGTTCAGATGCAAGATAAGACTTGACAGACTTTTTTGTATTTTGCAGCATTTCACAAGTGGGGAATTCCTCACCATAACTAATTTCTAAGACTCCAAGTAAATTTAAAAAATAAAAAATAAAAAAATCCCTTGTAATGAACTGTCAGTATTCTGCTTAAATCCAGAAAGATAGAAAATGTCTTTTGTGATGATAACCAATAAAACTGCCTGGAAAATTTGTGAGTGAAGGCATAATACAGGAGCTATAAATTATGTTCAAGCAAACCAGAGTGTTAAAAGCACTGCCAGGCACATAATCACTGAGATTCACAATTTGAAAGACTCAAGTACAATGCAACCAGCACAATCAAGGTGATACTTTTAAGACAGTCCCATTATAATCAGATGAACAGCAGAGTTTTCACCTTCTTTGCATAGGTAACATGAATTGATGGATTAGATCCCAAACTGTAACAAGCTTGGGGGAATATGCAAGAAGGATTAGGATTTCCCTTTCTTCTTGCTCATTTAGGTTTCATCAGCCAATGGATCATTAAATTCTATTACTGTCAGCAACTCTGTTATCGTTCTTTCAGCAAGCATTTGGATCTATTTCACTTACTTGCATTTTCACATCTTCAATTACAAATACACACATCCTGTCAAAATTGGACAAAGAAAACAGACATTACATTGTTGTTTTCTGTGAAGCACAGTAATGATTTCAGAGTTCAATCCTTCAATTAAGTTAGATATCAATTCAACTCCAATAGAGGTTAGATACTGTTTGTTCACAAGCCACTATATAATAAGTGTCTTTAGAAAGACTGTGGCTGGACAGCAGGACTCTCAAACTAGCTCATGCTACAGCTTCTGGGCTGGAAAAGCCTCAGGAACAAAGACTTCTTCCCCAAGAGTGACCAAGAGCAAGTTTAGTTATTTTGTAGGCAATGAAAAGCAAAAGGAATGAAAGACTGCCCAGAGAAGAAGGAAATGACAAACAAGAACCCACGGCCTGCAGGAGTCTGTGAAAGGGCACAGGAGCCCTTCACAGACACAGTCCCAGGACTTGTGGCAAGACAAAAAACAAAAGTTGCAGGACTGGCAGAAGAAACCCACTTCATCTCTTCCCATGAGCAAGGGCACATCTCTATTCAACCTGTCTCGCCCCAGCAATTCTAAACTGTCTCTTTTCAAAGGAGTTGCCTTACTCTAATGTACAGCTACATTTTAGGTACAGAGCCTCTTGGGATCCCTTTGCATGCTCACTGCAGAAAAAGGAAAGGAAGTTCTGTTTAAGCTTGCCTAACTGGAAGACTTGCTTCACCACAACTTCAGTATATCTTTTTGGTTTGGGATACAGTTAGAATACCGGCTGCTCAGCTGTATGCAATTTATCTGCAAGCCTTCACAGAGCTGATTCACTTCTACTCTAACATCAGTTATTTGCTTGCCAAACAGCACATGCAAGGGAAGAGAATAGCTATTCACTAGGATCAGCCACAACTAGATATTCCCCAGCTTTGAAGCACAAAAACATACCTAATATAACCTAACAGTTGCTCCTTGGCTGCTGTTCCTCACAGCAATGCTTATACCACCCACATTTGTCAAAATGAGGAACATCCTACTAACTACAGAAACAAAATCTGAGTTTGTAAGTTAGGTATTTTCTTCACTAGAAGCTACTTCAATAGAAAAACTGCAATAAAAAGCAAGATATTACAAGAAAGTAATCTTCAAGTTATTTCAAATTATTACTATTGCATGCATACCTAGGGCAAAATTTGAGAGATGTCAACTGTTACTGTGCAGGTTTCTAAAAAGGCTTTAAAAAAGGGCGTCAAAAAATGCTCTATCATCTTCAGTCTTCTCTGTTTGGGCTAATCAGTAACCCTATGCAAGTGATACAGAAAAGCAAATTCATGTCTGCCTCTCTGCTACTTTCGAATCTTCAGTTCAAAACTAGCACCAAAGAGAGACTGTGATGCCAATCTTGAGATTCTTGTTTAAGTACAAGTCTATGTAACAGACTGACAACAGATACAGCCTTCAACATAAAATGAGAAAAGAGATCAGTCAAACAAGGATCTAAGCAACGATCCAGATTTCAGGATTATACATCATCATCACTGGTGGACCTTGAATCCAAAGGAAATTAAGGAAGCAGTTTTACCTCGAGACAGTTTTCTCTAACAATCTCTTTTCCTCCTCTCTGGGATTCAACTCTTCTCTTCACATCTGGTCAGATCTTCTCTGCTTTTCTCTTTCACCTTTTACCCAATAGTGCTAAGAGATGGACAACAGATCTAACACTGATAAAAAGGCCCATTCAGGCTCTAGGGATCATATGCCTGTAGCGCGCGAGGGGGGGAACCAACAAAACAAAAACCACATATTTTCAATTGGAAAAAGTGAACATTTACCACAATGTTCCCTCTTTTCCGTTACTTCCATTGCACTGAAGGAATTGGACAACTGTTGCAAAGCTGGACCTAAACTGTTCTGGGTCCTGCAACAAGAGACAGTAACAATGTAGAAGCTATCCACACATATGCAGCAGACCCTGATTCAACTCTGGCAAATTCTACAAATTGCCAGAGCAATATGCTGTCCAAGATTCGGATTACAGAAGGATTAGTTCCATAAAAAAGGCTGTACACAAACCTTGATTTTGCTGCAGAAAAGGGCAGAAACTCAGCATTGCATCATGAACTCTGCTTTCTCTAGAACATCATCAAATGCTCGCAGTTCAGCTGTCAGATTCTCACATTTGTGAGATACCCCTTTGAGAAAAAACTATAGTAGCAGTCCTTCACAGACGATGATCAAAGTCATCTGCTTCAAAAACCTAACATGGCTGTCACATCCCTAGCAGGTAGTGGACTGCCAGGGTAGCATCATAAAAGCATCAGTAGTTTAACACTTATCTGTCTGAGGAGACAGGAAAATAAGAAGCTAAGTGATTCTTTTAGTCTTTTCACTGCACCCAGAGCTCTAGTTCTCTCTATTAAGTATATAGTTAACACTGAGCTGAGACATATACCACACTACTTTAAGACTCAAAAGCAGCAAAGTTCTACCTGCTGTTGAGAGGAGAGACTCCATACAAAATTCCTTAACCACCCGTCCCCAAAAAAAGCCCAAACAAAACAAACAAACAAAAAAAAATCC
Organism: Melopsittacus undulatus; assembly: GCF_012275295.1. Classification (NCBI taxonomy): domain Eukaryota; kingdom Metazoa; phylum Chordata; class Aves; order Psittaciformes; family Psittaculidae; genus Melopsittacus; species Melopsittacus undulatus. The sequence goes on along the minus strand of NC_047528.1, from coordinate 80,290,913 downwards.
CACACAACTTCAGGATCAGAAGCATCTCACCTCCTGTCCCTGTGCAACTACTACTACTGCTTTTATCTGGGCAGAATACAGAAAGACAGACAGAAAGGCAGAAGCAACAGACAGTATCTACCCTCTTCTGGAGCTTCCAGGACATTTGTCATCTCCGATGCTAGCAAATAAAACAGGAAAAAGTGGAGCAGAAGGATGGGGCAATCTTCAAAAGAGTACACAAAAAGATGAAGGTATCAGAACAAACTGAGCAAAGGCTAAAATTAATAACTTGCTTCTAAAGCTAGGTAAATAGAACTCAAGGATCAATTAATTCCACTGACTATACACCATTTCAGGGGTATAGGCTGTACATTAAATGGCACAGCCCCAATAAATGTGGCTATAAAAAACAAAACAACACCCAAAAAAACCCAAGCTAACCTCAACTCAAAAATCATTCCTATTCCCAACAGAAATAAAGACATTTTCAGCATACTCTCTAGGTATTTATCTCACCAACCACTAAAACCACCAATCCCACAAAAAGCATACAGGGCTGGTTCGTCTGTCTGGTAAAGACAGGGCTTTGTAAAACCCAATGAAAGGAAAAGGAACACACACAACGTAACTGCAGATGCTGACTCCTGTGACCCTCTCTGCCACAGAGCTTCCTCTAAGCTGCACACTGAAACTGGTTTCCCTTTTCCAACCTACCACATCGTGCTACAGAATAATAACAATGACAGTCTGCACAGCTGTTCCAACACAAGTAGCCAGCAGAGGGACACATCATGGCCCACACTAACCTGAGGCACTTAACCTGGTTTTTACACATCATAGACCTAAGCTTCAGCCCAAGTTCCATCACTGCTCTCTAAGGGTACTTCCAACAACAACTGCAATTTTTATACTGTGCCCTTTTTTAAGGACATCCTTTCACTTGGCACATATCATTGGCCTAGTAAGAGACTGACTTTTATGTCATTAAGTAAACTCAAAAAAACTCTTAAGTTTCAAGAAAAAGAAACTTGAAGAATTAATGGCAGGAAAATGTTTCTACATCTTACTGAACTGTAATAAACATACCACTTATGAAGTCTGAACAATTAAGTTTTGTTCAATAACTGCTGCTAGAAAAGCAGCTAAATCCAGAGGAATTAAAGTCTGCAAGTAAGCTTTCCCACATAACTTCAGCTCTTCAGTCCAGTTCCCATTACTAGTTGCCCTTTGTAGCCTAAGGGAAAAGCACACTGACAGAAGTGCTCAAGTCTTCTCAATCTAAACTATTTATGTTCATAATTGAGAATTTAGTTAACACTGTACAGCCACTGACTTCTACTCTGTGCCATTGCATTGCCAAGCACAATCCAAATTAGGAAGCTCACATGCTAATTCATTTTCCAGCTAGTTTCCAATAGTCATGCTGGAAACACAGTGTACAGGTAAGTTACCAGAGCTGAAGTACAGAAACAGCTGATCTTAATAAACCACTTCTGATTCATGCAATTTAGCTAACAGATTCAAGCTCTGTCAGCCAGGCCAACTGCGGCACTTTCTTTCTATTCCAAAGGAAAATTTTAGGATACTATTCACTAATGAGAAGCCTCTATTTTGTCCTCTAAATAACCAGTCCAAATCACATTCACAAAGGTCCAGACTTCAACTTAAGAAATTCAAAATAAGCAAGTATAACTACTCTTGAATTTGCATACAGAAAAACTATCCCTATCTCCAGTTATTTTCAAAAATCTGAGTCAGCTTGTATCTTCTGTGTATTAATTACTATAGCTTTATAGATGAACACTAGTGCCAGAAGAAAAGACAGTCTGCATCTTATGTAAATGCAGGTTAAGGGCAAAATGTCAAATAGTTGCCATTATCATGGACAAAATCATTACACTTGTTATGACATTAGCTGTACACTAATGTAATAATAACATAAGTTATGACATATAACTTGTGAACTCCAGTAAACATGTTTCAAGTAAATTGTCTTCCGAATTAAACAGACTTGTGCTGGGAAGCAGCTTCACTTACTGTTGAACTGGAATGGTTAAACAGAAGGAATTAATAGATGCACAATCCACTGCAGATCTATGAAAGTCTTAGTCAAAATGCACTCATTAATTTTGACTCTTAAAGCCACAACTTTCCTGTCATATTAAAAAGACTCAAATGAAGATGTGCTTCTTTCTCAAGAGGAATGGATTATCAGGCAATCACGTGTAAAAGCTGTAAACCAGTACCACACATTATGTAGAACTCAAAGCATCCATTTTTAAAATAAGCTTCCCTGATCTAAAAATAATGTTTGTACTGCTTACCACTTTGTTCTAATGAAATAAAGTTTTGACTTATTTTATAGTATTTGCCAAGTAGAGTAGTCAGAGGGATCAATAAAGTTTAATGCAGAGATGCTCAAGCAATTACCCACAGGCTGTATTATTTTTCAGACACATCGGCCAAAGGTTGTTTTTCCCTGGGGCAGTTTCAGAATAGGCTGAAAGTCAGATGAATCATTTTAGCAGCTGAGCCTTGTCTTGCTGTATCACAGGCACTCCCCACAGTACAGAACAAGCAAAAACCCAAATTGTTCTTAGAAGAAACCATGGCCTGGATCATGGATCCTAGAGCTATATGTGCAACCCAAAACCTCCCTCCCTTACCAAGCACAAAGAGCCTCTAAAAAAGGTGGCTCTTCAGAGTACCTCAGTTCCCCTTCTGCTAATGCTCCTGAGACCCAAGCAGGTAACAATCTAAGAGCAATGGAAAGATGTGCACACTATACACACATCCTTTAGTTCCTGTCAACATGCCAAAGTTATTCCAAATCTCCATAATAGACAAAATTAATGTTTATGAGCAAACACTCATATACTGCCAATGCCACATGGCTCTGTTTCCCTTCAGTCTCAGTGAGCTGAAAGGTGTTAGACTGTTAAAACATCCTGTTACAAAATGCTTTTGATGATTAACAAACCACATTGCAAAAAGCAGATCAGAGGATTCCTCTATGCCACTGCCAGTTACCAGGGTTCAGATGTATTTTGCAGTCCACACAAATTTTTAAGCATAAAGACAAAGTAAGATCTAAATTATTTTTTAGCAAGAAGTAATTTTTAACTTTGCCTCTTTCTTCTTTTACATAGTCTTCAATGTAATTCTGAAAAATATTGACTGAAATTTACACAAGTGTACCATTTGAAGGAATTAAGTCAATGAAAGTATTATAAATCCCTCATTACTTATTTTACATTGACTCCAAACTAATGTGCCAATTTTGTTTTACTCACACACACACCCACACACATATACACATAGAGTAATAGTAGCCTCTTCCCAGGCAAAGAAAATTATTTAGACAGGGCAAAGACACTATGACACATTTGCTTAGAAAAGATCAGAGGAAAAATACTCGATGTAATAGTCTCTTACAAAACACAAAGCATCAGAAAAAGGAGAAGAATTATTTATCTCAGTCACAGTTCAGTGCCCTAATCTGTCCTTTCAACCTACTACTCTAAGAAGGAAAATTACATTTAACTGACTCCAGGAACACACACAAAATTATAAACATATTTTAAGAAGGATAAGTAGCAGCCTGTAAATTATTTAAGCAATTCTGGGGGGGGGGGGGGGGAAATGGTTTTTAAAAACACTAATATATTAAGGAGAACTGGCATCAAGAAAAACTGCTTTAATATAGTAACTACGGAATTAGATAATACAATTCCTAAATCTATGCCTAATTCTCCTACAGATTACATTTTGTTGGGCCTTGGAGAAATGAAGCAATTCTACTCACTCTCCACAGAGCAGTACTGTGAACATCAAAGACTGCTAGTAAAACACAGTATATATGAAGTGCTTTTCAAAAGTGTGTCTAACAAGTCTGGTTGGGATGAAGTCAGCTTTCCCCACAGCAACACATAAGGTTCTGCTGTGAGCGTGCTGTGCTTTGGATTTGTAACTGTAAGTTTTGATGACATGCCCCTGGTTTTGGCTATTGCTGGACACTACTTGCATAGCACAAATGTCTTCTCTTTCTCCTGCACTCAGCCCTTACCCCCACAAATAGGTTTTGGGGGTGGGTTAGAGGCTGGAAGGGGACAGAACAGAGACAGATGACCTAAACTGGATAAAGGGATGTTCCACATTACATAATGTCATGCCCAGCAATTTAAAAAAACGTGGTTCTGTCTCAGAAGACAGACACTGCACTGAGACAGGCTGGGTGGGAGGAGACAAGTTACTTCCTTTGCATAGCTTGTTTCTCTTCCTTTTTCCTTCATTATTAAACTGTCTTTATCTTGACCCACGCATTTTCCCTTTTGCCCTTCCTATTCTCTCCCCTGGCCAATGTGGGGTGGGAGAAGGAAAACAAACGCCTGCATGAGTGCTCATCTTGAAGTTATTCCATAGTTTTTCATGGTTTGGTTGGGTGGTGTTTTGTTTGGGTGGTGTTTTGTTTTTTTTTTTTTTTTTTTTAGGTTTGGGTTGTGGTTTTGGATTTTTTGGTGGGTTTTTTTATTGTTGTTGTTTTGAGGTTTTTATGGGGTTTTTTGTTTTGTTTTGTTTGTTTGGGGGGGGTTTGATGGTTTGTTTTAATTAAGAATTTCACATGGGCTGTATCAAAACTTCATAAAAAGCCAGGCAGAGCATCAACTGCTACTGCATTAGCAAGCACCAAGTTAACTTAGAAATCAGAGTGCCCCAACACAACTTATTGTTTCCTTACTACCTTATTATCTCCTGGTGCTTACCTATGTATTACTTCATTATTAGTTCTGTAATTTTTCTGCTACTTCAGTCAACCCCACTTGCTCTGTCTTCCTTTTTCACACAGGTAGTGTATTTTCTCACTTCCACAACTCGGAAGCTATCACCATAGGTTATTTTCATGAAGCTTGTAAGCAATAGCTGAGCTGTACCATGCTGCTCACATTTGCATGAGAGTGTTCAGCTACTTGCAAAGCACATCACTAACTTATTTCTACTGAAACCCACTAAGCCCAGAGGATCTAGACATATTTCAGCTTACCTAAAATCAGGGGCAAGGGAGAGCTATGATTCCCTTTCAGTTTCTGGATACAAGTTATCTTTTTCTGAACATCAAAATAAAGATCAATTCAGCAGCCTTTACCACTACATAATTACTTTAATCAAGTAAATGCTACACTTCAGCATTCTCCCCAATTACTATAAATTATATCTCAGCATCTTTTTCTCTGCTTTTCTATCCCATGACTTTTCACCTCAGCTGTTATTTGTACTGCACCCTGAGACATATGTCCTTGTTTCCAGTTTTCGTATTATTCCTTTTTAATGAACAGTATTTCTGTAATTCCTAACACTGGTCTACTACTTTCTTTTGCCTGCATCAGAAACTGACAGGTCATCTTATATTCTTTATGTCTTAAGAGAAACCCTACCTACCTATTTCCTTAGTTTGTGAAAGTTACAGTACTTTAAAATCACTAGCTATTATTTCTTCCATTCCTGAGAGGAAATAATACTGCCAATTCATGCTCATTTTCACCAAAATTTAATTAAGTTATAGATTTTCGAGCACCTCCTTTTTTTGTCAAAATCTAATCTAAAGAAGTCAGTGCAACTATTTCTACCAGTTACTGAAATAAAAAGGTGTCCAAAACACCCTCAGATCCTCAAGAACTACAAAACCTGTATTTTTGTCTTTCCAGAAAGTGGTTTTGCCACCAATCCATTTCTGTTAAGCTGTATCCTCTATCACTTCTGTCACCTGATAAAAAGGGAGGGGGGAGGTGGAAGCAAAAAAGCAAAGCATTGTTTACTGCTTTATGCAGATCTGGTGTTCTTGTCCTCTTTCACCAACAAACATTCAACTGTCTGCTTAAACACCATATACAGCTTCAGGAAAACAATGCATGAGCATGCACACATGTACATATACAGTGTAACATCATCTCCCTTTCTGAGCACCTGAAAGTAGAGGGCTGCAGCAGCACCTATGGTCAGTCCACAGACAAACAAAACACAGACTATGAAATTTTCTGCTGCTTAGAGAAACAAAACAATCAGTTGGAAGATGCTCACTTGCAGGCTACTAGCCTACTCTTATAGGCAAAAAATGGCCAGTTAAATCACCTGCTTAAGGCAGAATTTCTAACACTTAGGACCGAGCTTGTTCAACATCTTTGTAGGTGACATGGACAGTGGGATCGAGTGCGCCCTTATCAAGGTGTGCCAATGACACTAAGTTATGTGGTTGACATGCTGGAGGGAAGAAATGCCATCCAGAGGGGCCTTAACACCCTTGAGGGGTGGGCTGACACAAACCTCATGAAGTTCAACTAAGTGCAAGGTCTTGCATATGGGTCACGTCAATCCCAGGCACAGCTACAAGTTGGGCAGAAAAGTGATTCAAAGCAGCCCTGCAGAGAAGGACCTGGGGGTGTTAGTCAACAAGAAATTGAACACGAGCCAGCAGCATGTGCTCACAACCCAGAAAGCCAATCGTATCCTGGACTGCATCAAAAGGAGAGTGACCAACAGATTGAAAGAGATGATCCTGCTCCTCAACTTTGCTCTTGTGAAACCCCACTTGGAGTACTGTGACTGATACAGATAATTCCGTACATGACATACACCATCATCTATTATACACTACTATACACACACAAATATCTCTTATCAGCTCAACAGTGAGTGCTGAAGTTATGACTCTTTCAGACCTCCACAATAATCAATATTAAGGGTTTTATAAAATTCAGTATTATGTACAGTATTGGAATACCACTGCCTGACAGGCTGGCAGAGGTACAACTGTTATTTATAATCTGTTACAATTTACATCAAACAGGGGCTTCCAGCTACTTGCTGTGCTACAGCCCATTCAAAGAAACATTTTTTTATGTTATGAAATGCAAACTTTATCCATGCTCAAATCTAGAGAATGAAGGACTGAATACAGAAAAGCAATAACCCCAAAATAATTCAAGAACAAAAGCAGGCAGACAACCCTGCTTGCACATCTAGCCTTCACTGGGGCAGAAGGCTAGACTTTCAAGGTAAAAACTGAGTAATAAAAAGCTTCTATCCCAGTATTAGGCAGAGCTCTTTTGGGATTCTATTTTAAAGCTCCAACAGACATTTTTTAAGAATAACACTGGAAATCCTGGAAAAGCCAAAAAAGATAATTCCATGGTATTTTCGTAAGGCTTAAAAGTAACTCATGTTATTAAGCTAAGGAATATGTTTAGCTTCACAAAATCAAAACAAAATACTCCATCACAATGTACAAATACCCCACAGCGAAAAAAAATCCAGACTTTAAAGGATCCCAACCTACCAATGACAACTTTAACAAAATTGCTGCTAGAAGCTGAAGCCAGTCAGATGAAAATAAAAGACAGTAATGCTTAGTATCCATCTTTCTGATCTGATTCAATGCTCAGCACACTATTGGTTAACATTCACGTTAAAACTTTTTTTTAAGGTGCATTTAAATCAAGCTAACATTTAAGGTCCATGCACAGTACAATAAATAAAATATCAATTAAAAGAAACCCCACAGCTACAGGGAATAAATGGTAATTGTTTAATAGTATCTTTTAGCCCTAAAATCTGCAAGTGCCTTAGATACACATTCCGTTTCAAAAATAAAATTAAAAAAAAGGAAATACACACACATAACTTCCAATATCTTTTTGCATTTAAAAAGTCTTATAATAGTAATCTTCCATCAGAAAATTAACAATTATGTTTGGAGACATAAGACTGCTTTCAATCTCTACTTTCCTACCCCCACATCTTGCTGTCCAGATTGTAACCTTTTCAATGGCCCATCTTCAGTTCTAGCCTGATGCCAACAAGACATGGAAGCCTAAACACTCCTGCAGAAACCTGATCTAACACTGCAGGTACAACTGACAGCAATCAACAGCAATGCCAATGCTTGGTTTATTCTTTGAATTGGTTCTGGAAGAGGCCTACAAGTTCTCAAGACAGGTACCACAAACTAAACCATTTCATAACATAACTCAAACATAAGTGGGGTGGATCGATTGCTCATGTTTTCCTCCAGCTATGCCATGGGACACAGGAGTTCCCAAACTGCATGCACTCACTGTGATTATCTACTGCATGCTCAGCTGTTCACAGTACAGTGAAATTACTAAATTACAACCTTTGAGATATTTTTCAATGCCAATAACTGTAGCAGTTACCACAGGTATTTTGATTATAACCTACAAAATCAGGATCTCCTAACCCATATTTCACAAGAAAAATTCACTATGATTCACAATCTTCTATCTTAAGTATATACTTTGTCCAAACTCACACTATGTGGCACATGAACACTAACATATGACAAATAAGGAAGGGTAAGTGTCATTTTGTTAAGTTTCATCTATATGTGCAAAGACCTAAGAAAAGCAAAGTTTAACCCCACAGGTACAAAATTAATCCAAAATATTTGAGAATTAGAACAGAAAAGGCTAGAAAATAGTTAATTACAATTGGCCAAGATAGCTTCAGTACTAACCAAGCTCCAAAAGCACATGGTACATGTTTTAGACCCAACAAACCTCAGACCCACAAGAATCTCAGGCACTTCATCAGATGAGCAGTAGCAATGAGGGTAATACATGAGAATAGTATACTGACATACATTCACAATACAGCAGTAGCACAACTTCAAATGACTTTTTCATGCATGATCAAAGGATTACACAACTTACATTTCACCTGCATCTGTATCTGTACTTAATTATATATAACCTTTTTAATATAGCTATTCATTTCACAAAACATTCATTAATATCTTCACTGTCAAGTGAAGTACATCAACAGGACCCAAACCAAGTAGTTGCATAGAGCCTGCCAACTCGGGCAGGGTTCAGCATCAGCATGGCTGTAAGGGTTTTAGCTCACATCTAGCCCTTATCAAAGCAGGCCGTAGTGCGGGCAGAATGAGCTTATGTTTCTTTTTCTTTTTTTTTTTTTTTCTCTAAATGCTAGGACACTCCTCGACATAGAAACTCCACTCTCCTCAAATACACCTGTCTGATGGGTTATTTACTTTCCCCAGGCATACATGACCAACTGATTACCCATGTATGTAGTTGCTATTAGAGACTACAGAGTACTTTGCATTTTCCTGTCACTCCTGAAACAATCTAAATTGACATTCTGTATCAATACATATCTCCAGTATGTGCATTTTTTTCCCCTCGAACAGCCTAGCCGCAAAAGTACAAAAAGATTAATGTACCTGAATGTTAAACTACATCTCTACTTACAAGTGCGTTTCAGAAAAGGTATTTGAGTAATTATAGCAGACTGGGTCACTTAGGAATGCCTGCACTTGAAAATCTACCAAAGTAACTTCCAGAGTGACTAGTTTGGAAACACACAGATGAATATAGTTGGTTGGTTTTCATTTTTTCCAGACCAGGATAATTATGGAGGCCTGGAAAAACATGGATTGAACATGCTAGCATTAAACAAAGTCAAAACTTGTTTATGTTAAAACACACAGAAGAAGGTTATTCTTTTGCAAAAGAATGAGATTGCACAAGAATCTTGGGAAATGCACTTTGTAAGAAAGAAATGACACAAACAGTATTCAAGAAGAGTGTGCAAAGAGAAAATGAACACACTGAAAAAAGCAGCACATAATCCAAGCACTCATACTTCATAACAGACATCATAAACCCATGACCGAGTAACCTCTTACATAGTTACGGCAGCTACAAAGATAGCTGCAAGCTCAACAAAGTAAATCACATATAGCAGAACATGGTCTGTGGACACAAGTAGATCTCAGCTATAAAAACCAACTAAGAATCACTCATTTAGGCATTGCTTTCTGTTTTGTTTCACAGGTTTTTAGTACCAGGGAGTTAGCTCAGACAGCCAAGCTGTCTTTTACAGTGATTTAATTACCTGAATTAAGATACCTAAGAAAGTTTTAAAACAAACATCATTAATTTCTCATTAATAGAGACTCTACAGCCACGCTATGCACACAACTGTATCCCATACAACCTAAACTTAGTGATTAAAAAAAAGTTTAAACTGTGTGTCAATATACCCTGCCATCATGTTTGAAGAGACTCTTCAGCCCACAAGAAACAGTTTTTCTCCCTCTGCTCACCAGGATTTTACAAAGAGCCAAAAATTTAGAAGCCAGCTTAGTCTACAACAACAAATACAAAAAAGACAAAGACTATATTGTAGTTACATTATTGTCAGACTTGAAAGAAAAAAATATAATCTTTCCCCAAATACTGAATTACAGTAAGTGCAAATTCTTCTTTTAATACAAGAAACATACATCAGATAAAATCAGACTTCCATGAGACAGTTATTCACATTTCCTTTGGCCTTATATTGTTTTCAATTTGTTGAAAATTTATAGTTGTTTTTGTAACACAAGCACTACATTTAGGTAGCTCAACAAAAATATCATTTAGAAGCGAGACATTAGGTAGCCTCCATAAGCTGACTACAGAGTTGTCTTCCCATCATTCAGGCTAGGTAAACACGACTGAACTGCACCTTCACTACTGCGCTCCTTATGCTTGATGCATTTGCTCTCTTGAATACTCGTGTCCTGTGCAACTAGCAAATTCTTTTTCAGGTAACTCAGGTATAAGTAATTTAGCACCCTGACACTGTGCATAAAGTCCAGCCTTTCTAAGCCTCAGGTGGTAAAACTTCCGTATCAACATCTTAAGGTTTGTTGCCAATTTCTCCTCGAGGCCTCTGAAGTCTCCAACAGAACTTAAAATTACCCAAAGCAGTCAGTGCCCAGGATCACACAAGTTAAGTAACTACACTGGTTTTAATCTATTTTATTAAACTGCTGTAATCTCCCTGCTTGAGTTTTCCCAAGGAGATGTCAAGAGGCCAGTAAGGTTCATTAAGATCAAGCTGATAGTTTTAGTGAAGTTGATGCAACATAAAACTACTAATCTTAGAAACTCCTGGTGATCTTAGATCATAGGCATTTTCTTGTTCAGAGGTTTTAAATGTCAACAACTATGTAGTTTCCTACCAGTCTTAAGACATGGCTACACTTAAATACATAGCCTACATATACCCATAGGAACATCCAGTGACAACAGACTGGAGACTGGCCAGCCTGCAACATACCATTCTTACTATGTTCATTCCCACTAACATAAACCAGGCTCAAAATCGTAAAATAAGACTATTTCTTGCTGGAGAATCACGAAAAACATTTCAAACCACAAAATAAAACAGCTACTACAATGCTAAAGCAAACAGCATTATTAAAAGGCTGCCACACAAGAGTCGTCCAGAAGCAAGTAGTAATGCAGAGGCAACCTGGAATGGTAGAAAGCCTTGCTAAAAAGCAAAGTTTTGCCAGAACACCCAAGTCATGAAAACAAAGACTGAAATCTTTACACTCTTCTAGTCACAATCAAAAGCCTACACAAACATTAATACTTTCCAACAACAATTTACGAATCAAACTTTCAAACAGAAAATGGTGAAATTATTTGTTTACTGCCAAGACTAAATTAAATATTAGGCTATTGTTCTGCCGATACAGACAGACATGGCATAAGGAGTACAAATGCCAGAGCATGGGAAGTACAGCAGCAAATGAGGGGGTGAGAAAGAGAACAAACTCACTCATGTGAGTGGAGACCAGATAAGGAAAGCATGGGTTTTAGTCAGGTTCTCCTTTTAATGTAACAAGGACAAGGTATGACATGTTTTTAAAATGGCAGAAAACCCTGTCTCACCAAGACATGGTAGCAAGCCCAGTGCTGGCTCTCTACACTTCCAGCATTCTTTCACTAATACCATTGCCATAAATGTGCAATTGCTTCCACTTTTAATTATCTTCTGGTTTAACAGTGCTGGCTCATTTTTGTCGTCCTGTATCTTTAGTGTAATAGTAGAATGAAGGAACACTCTACTCAACTTCATGGTGTACCCACAGCTCTTACATTTACCCTACAAGTAACACTCCTAGGCTAGTAAAATCTCAACAACTCTTGTGTCACAGGGCAGGAGCCAAATAATCTCTGACACAGATATGGGTTTACTGTTATTTAGATCAAAATGTCAGTTTTTTAAGAGCAAAACAAGTCATTCCTGGTTTCAGTCCAGTGCTTCTGACATGACAAATGCTGTTTATTTATCAGCAACACTTCCTAAAGCACATGAACTTTCCTTGAACGGGTCTCCTACACAAGCACTGTCAGAGTTCACTCCCGAGATTTAGGTAAACCAATCTCTGCATAATGGATTCAAATTTTATTATTCAGGATCTGTAGCTTACTCTCTCCTTCAGCCGCTAAACTCCACCGAAGTCCAGGTCACAAACCCTTATTGCGACCGTCTTGCCCACGGTAAGCTCTGCCTTGGAATAACCCAGGGAAGGAGAGGCAAGCCTCCCGGCGCCTCGCCTCACTTCAGGAGACCGAGACAGCGCAGCAACGGTATTTACCACGGGGTGCAGAAGACCAGGTACGGCTGGCTACCATCCCAGCCGCCGGGACCTCCCGCGGCCAGGCCGCCCCCGGCCGTGACTGCGCGCGCCCAGTGGCCACCGCAGGAGCGGACCCCGCCGCCCAGGTGCGGGGCGAGGAGACAAGGCCTACCCGCCGGCCTCCGCCACTGGCCCAGCCGGGCCTTCGCCACCCTTGCACGGCGAGAGAGGGGGAGGGCCAGGCGACCCTCACACCCCGCTCCCTCAGCTGCTGCCGGCCCTGCCACTCACCGAAGTCGAGGAACTGCTTGATGGAGAGAGGCGAGGGGGAGAAGCGGGAGTAGTACTCGATCTGCTTGGGGATGGGGCTCTTCAGCAGCGCCCCGTACAGCCGCATGGCGAGGCACGGCCCGCCCGGCTCCTCCGCCGCCGCTCCTCGCCTCTCCTCTCCCTGCCCAGCAGCAGCACTACGGCGCTGTGGCGGCAGCACAGCCGCCCCTCCTCATGCTAGGGCAGGGGCCAGCCCGGCGGCGCCCGTCGTGCTCTGCAGCCCGGCCCGGTGGGAGGGGCGAGCGGAGGAAAACACCCCCCCCACCGTCGCCTGCTCGCGCTCCCGCACGCACGCACGCACGCACTCCTCAGCACGCACGCACTCCTCAGCGCACGCGCACGCCCGCGGGGGGAGCTGAGAAGAGCGGGAGGGAGGGCAGCTGTCGCGCGCTGCCCGTCCACCGCCCCTTCCCAACGGCCGGGGCACCCTAGTGCGCAGGCGCAGCGCCGCAAGGGGAAGGGCGGGGGCGAGAGGGTGTGGACGAGCGCTGGGTTGCACGGGAGCTGTGGCGTTTGTGTTTCACGTAGAAACGTTGAACCAACCAGGTTGGAAAGAGCTTTAAGTGCGTCAAGTCCAACCATTACCCCAGCACTGGCAAAACTGCAGTAGTTAACCAGAACATGGTGGGGTGCTCTCAACATCTTCTCAGCACAGCCCATGTCCACCCTATGATGTTTGTCCAGTTGCAGGCATTGGGCTTGCACTTGGAATTGATCAGTTAATACATACTGTATCAGCTAGCGCATGAAATACTGTATGCACGGTTGGCTTTGGCCTTACTCTCATACAATGCTGTACTCCCATCCCTCAGTCCGTGTCCAGTGTCTGTCAATACTTACGTCCTGATATTACTTAAAATTTCCTGAAAAGTCCGGTTTTATCTGAGAAAGTACCTAAATACAATAAAAATTAGTTTTGATTGATAAAATCAAAAGCGAAGCTGGGTATTTGAGAGCTAAAATGTACCACTGAATGAAATCACCATCTATCTTTTCCTATTTTGCTATAATATGGCTTAGGTACGTTTATGACAAATGCATCTGATGACAACTGACCACAAATTCTTTTATTTGTTCTGTGAGTAATTCAGTGTAAACTTCAACACATACAAGATAGTATTTCTCTAATTTATAGCTGACTCACAGAAGAAGCAGATACTCTTGAGTTACTGAAAACCTTCCTCCATCCTTCGTGATTGTCCTTGCAGAATTAGAGATTGTGAAATTCTGACCTAATGTACAGAATAACATGAAATAGCTGGAAAATGTTTTAAAATCACTTCAATTGCAGGTCATAGACAATGACTGCCTTGAAGAGGCATGTCGTGTAATCAAGGCTGACAAAATGAAACGGCTCCTGTCATTCTAAAGCTTTTTTGGCAGATGAGGAGAAGGGTTCTAAAACTTCTGCTATGGGGTTTATTTTGATTTCTCTATAACATAACTGAATTGAGTTGCAGAGTTTTCTTGCAGAAAATAATATATTTTGTTTGTTAAAGAGACCAGTGTTTCCCTAAACTGAGATGAAAATAGCAACTTCAAAGCATGATACATTGTCATAATCTAAGCTACTTGATTTTATATGTCTTTCTCATTTTTAATTAATTAAAATGTGATTTCACTTTGGCCTCAAAAACATCAGGACAGCAGTTAACTACTGAGTTGACTTTATAAACAAAATATTTTTTGCAATATAAACAGGGTCACAGCATCGCTTTATTGGGATTTTTTTAAACCTGTATTAACTAGCCCAGGTGGAAATTGGAATTGATTTTTTTGTGTGCTACTATGGACTAAAACTATAATGAAGACATGCGTGAAGCCTCTTGAAAACAGAGGTGTGCTCTTCCCATCAAATGGGCTCGTGCTAGCTTCTTGACACCAGAGGAACTGGTGAAGTAACCAATAGATCAGGTTCTCTGAAAACTGTTCATACACACGCTTCAGACAAATTCAAATCCCAGATTCACTCAACTGCTCTACCCAAGCTTGTGTGTAAGAAGACTGCAAGACTTGCTTGAGAGAACATAAAATGCATGTAGGTAATTCCGTGGTTGTTTTACCAATGCAAGACATCAACAAGGACACACATAAATGTAGTTCTTAAACAATCTGCTGAATAAAGAGAAGTTAGTGGCATAACCCATGCTAAACAGAAAATGTCACTGGGGTAAGGAGGCTTAAAATATAAGCTGAGTTTTGCTAAAAGCAGGATTTTTTTATGATTTGGATTTCTCACACCTGCCTCCTTTGTGCATTTCAGCACGTCTCATGCAGAAACACTTCCTGCAGTTCATTCAGTGAATGCCTCCCTGAATTTTTGTTTGGATGATCAAAAACATTTACAGGTGTGCAGGGAAGGAAAGATTTCCCACCCTGGAAGGATGCCCAATCCCTGCAAGTGTTCAAGGCCAGGCTGGATGGGGCTTTGAGCAACCTGGTCCAGTGGAAGGTGTCCCTGCCCATGACAGGGGGGGTTGGAACTAAATAAGCTTTAAGGTCCCTTCCAACCCAAATCCAGAATCATTCTATGATTCTGTGATCAGGTGATTTGCCTCTTAGGAAAAGTTAATTTTAACATTGATAACACAGCAAACACTGCTGAATTTCTTGGGTTCTTAGCATCTCCCTTTTATCAAAGGTATTATTTTCATATTTTCTAGTTAATTTCAAAGCTGAAATAAATAGAAGTAGGTTAGGGGTCAAAGATGCCCAGTTTTACATAGCCCTTTAGTATCCAGAACATCCTAGGCCACATTCAGGTAAAAAAATGCTGGGCATGCAGGTAATTGGAAGCCTCAGCCGTTAGAAGTGAATTAGGCTCTTGGTATGAACACTTGCTTAGAACCCTGCACTGAGAAAAAAACCCTACTGGGGAGCCACCAGGGAGCCTCAGCTTTCACAACACACCAACTCATCAAATCAGTTTTCGTTGGGTCATTGCTGTGACAAAGTAGATGGATTATTTCTAATGAGTAGTCAACTTTGCCCTAATTAGTGTTCTTGGGTTTCTGTATTGGAGTTGATGTAAAATCAATGCTTCTGACTTACAAACCACTGAAACTCTGAGAGCAAAAAGCAGCAATACTGGGTTTCGCTGCAGAGTGATTCCATATAATAGGGGATCTGACGGTAGAGCATGTTTACATAACCAAAAGGTTTTTGGTGTTTCCTACCCTCAGAAATGTTAAGCACTGGCTGCTTCCCACTGAATTTGGTGCTGGTATTCAGAAACTGGCTTTCCCTAGTTTTGTGGTTTGTCTGTGATGGGGGCATGTATTCTACTGGTGGAGCGTATGTGGAAGGGCCTTTGCTGCTCTAAGTATGGTAGTACTCTTTAACATTAATTCAGTGGAGCCACATGGATAACAAAGGAACACTTGTATGAGTAGTAGTCAGAAAATTAAATTACTGGAAACGAAAGGTCTTGCAAAATTTGAGTTTTCTTAGCACTTACATACAATTAAAGATTTGCTCCTATAGAAATCTGTAGCAAAACTTTGGACAATTTAGAAGACACATTTTTGTTCCGTTTTCAGCTCTTGCTCTTTGCTGACATTTATGTTACATGCTCCTCTGTTTTCAGGGATCAAAGCTTTTACAATTAATGTTTCATCCAATTAAGATTTATTTGCAACAAAAATTTCGGATTGTTAAAACACCAGAGCCATAATCTCCTTAACAAAGCTTGGTTTTTTTTTTTCACTGCATAATATTCGGTAGGTCTGTAAACTAGCTGGAGGGGATTCAACATAATGAGCTTCTTTGTATGGATGTCAGAGGAGGGGAAAAAGAATGTTAAACTGTAAACCAAGAAAACATGGTTATTAGTGTTTTCTAGACACACTGACTTCATGGAATTCATAGTATTTAAAAAAAAAAAAAACTGTATATTGAAGTTATTGTAACCCCCGTATCTTAAAGTTCCAAAGCACTCATTGAGAATGGGTATAATACAATTGAAACACTAACAATGATAGTAGCCAAATAACAGTTATTTGGAGAGAATTCACACAGAGAATTATAGTCTTGAAGTACCTTTTACAAGATGACAGAAAAAAACCTGCACAGAACAGGAAAAACTGTTATAGGGTATTGTGATGCTTTATACAAATTTGTTCTGTTCATAGCACTATTTTTTCTCAATAACACTGCTATATTTTCCCACCTGACATTATGTGCTTTCAAGGGTAGATTCAAGTAGTAGATCATGTAAAGCCATGTTGAGAACACATAGAGTTAGAAGGGGATGAGGTTTCTTAATGAAGCTTTCCTAAACTTCAAAAAAAATTGGTTTTATTTTTAATAATTTATCTTTTCCTAGTATTTATGAACTCAGATGGGTAAGTTTGCATGGACTATTACTCATAATGGTCAGAAGACTGGTAGCACTCAAAAGCATGAGTTTAATGTAAATGTGGTCATTACTTTTGAGAATGCACATATGATATTAGATTCTGTTACTATCATAGTCTACATTTTCAGCCATTCTTGTCTATTATCCAAGAAAACAAAGCTTCTTTACCAAGTTTCTTTTTGGCAGCAAAAGCTGGTAGTCATTGCATTTAGTGATCCTCATCCAGAAAATACATTCAGCAAATCTTTGAGTCAGGAAGTTAAAGAAATTCTTTATTTTCTTTGTAAATTAAAATACCATGGCTCGTCAGTGCTTCTAATTAGCTGGCTGAGATGTGACACTGGTTTTTAGAGCATGCCTTTTATAACTACTTCAGTTAGAAAAGTATGCTCAACAATTTGCTTTAGAGTGAGTAGAACTCTTACTCTACTTGATGGTGATGTTGAGCTCTATCTTATGACACCGTCTGTGTGTCCAGTATTAGTGGACAGAGCTACAACATTCCTTAATAGCCCATAAAAATCTCTGAAGAAAAAGAAGTAGGTGATTTTATTTTTAAATTGTTAAGGCACACAGAAGAGAAAACCCTTGCTGTTGAAACAACATAGTAAATGCAGAGAAGAGTTTACTCACTTCTCTTGGCAGTGAGGAAAGCTCACTTTGTGAGTTCACCCATTCTTACTTAACACTACACCACTAGCCACAGCTTTTCCTTTTGTTTCATGGGTGTTCCTTTCTCTTTCCCCAGTAAAGTTTCACACATGCCCCTTTCTCACATGCATTTGAGGGAAAGGAGAACAAGTCTTTGTGGGCTCTGGTCAGGAGCCAGTCTTCACAGTTGTCCAAGTGCCCTGCCAGCACCCCAAAGGTATGAGAAGAGTTCCCAATCCCATGCTCCTGAGGCATGAGGGGTTCTTCCAGCAGGCAGATAAAAATGTTGGTGAAAAGTCTCGTTTTAACCTAACAAAGAGGGTAAAGCAAAGTAACAATTATCAGAAAGGAACAAGGCAATGGTCTAGGAGTATCCTTAGTGCCATGATATTTGGTCCTTCCTGTGCCATAAGAGTGATCATTGAAACAAGTGATGTAGAGCTACGATTGGGTGGCACAGAACCATACCAGAACCACATAGCCTTCCCCACAGAACTATGTCTTGGTGTTCATTTTACCATTCAAATGTACAAAAACCCACAGCCAGGTCCTAACTCACATCTGAAATGTGCAAACCTGGATCTAACCAGCAGTAAGTACATGTCTGCCAAGAACTGATACTCAATCTTCTCTTCCTGAAACAGCTTTCAAGAACACCGGCTGAGGAAGAGTCACTAGATATAAGTAAGAAATACGTCTTTGGGTTTTGTACTAGATCCTTTAAAATGGGATTGATGACCTGTTTGGAGAAGATCAGCACGAGTTTCACATTAGTAGGAGGGGAGTGCCCCTGACAGAAGTTCCATCCCTTGATGCTTTTCTAACCTTTCTAGGGAGTCTCCTAGGGGAAAGTTCAAAGCTTTCTTTTGAGTTGCTGTAACCACAACCTGGCATACTTTTGTCATTGGGGAAAATCATCACCTTTTTGTTTACAGAAATTGAAGCCTGCAGGTGCCTTGCAAGGAAAAAGCTGAAAAAGGGTTAGATCTTGCTATGTGGAATTCGCCATGCAGCAGAAGTTCTTGTATCCTTAGATAAATAGGATAAATAAATAAATAAATAGATAAATAAAATAAATAGATAAATAGATAAATAAAACCTCTGCCATTTAAAGGAATAGATTTGAGTTGTCTTGGCTCTGAAAATCCTCAACGGGAGCAAAATGGACTTTTTGTTTATTTTACATAGAACATTTGTTTTCTGTGCACCCAGACCTTCAAGAAGAAGCTGCCAGCTTTGTCTGAAAATCACCATAATCTCAAAGGAAGTAATTTGCATTTATGCTTGTACTTGACGTCTTATTGAGCAGGCTGGAGGACCGGAGAAGGATGTTTCCAAAGGCTTTCATGCCTCACAGCTCTGCCCTGTGGACTGTCCTGAAACTGATGCTTTTTGGTTTCACTGCAACCCATAAGGTGAACTAAAGATTCCAGGAAGCATCATAGTTTTTGTAGAAACAACAAAACACTTTTCTTTGAGAATCCACCCATTCCATGGGATTCTTTAAACAAAATAATATAGAAGTTGATCCTAAGAGACAACTGGGAAGAGCTGTCACGCTTGTCATTATGGAACTTTCTGAATGTGAAAAATATTTCAGAGTGTAATTCCTGCTCCTAGGCTGCACTTTCCAGAAGTATCTGTGTGCCAAGAGACAAACAAATTAAGAAAAATTATGATTCCAAATACTCTCTGTGTGATTAATTATCAACCATTTTCCTCTCAAATAAATAGGGGATGTTTTGGGGGAAGAACAAGTGCATTTTCTAATTGCCTCCTCTCACAGATCTTGGCAGTAAAAAATGGGTTGAGAAGGGCCTCTGTTCCAATAGCAGCTCTGCCCTCTGGGGATGCAGTGATACATTACTTTGTTCCTCCACATTGATCTGTCTCCTTTTCACCCACTACAATACTTCCTTGTATCATGCACAAAATGCCAGAAATTTTTTAATTCAGTGTTGTATCAAGTGCTTTTCTGAAATCAATAAGCATTACGTGCACTAGAATGCCTTTATATGGCACACATGCAATTATAGTGGGTTTGGGTATCAGGTTTGTGTGACCTGGTATGTTTTATTACCCGATGGTTTTTACTGATCCTACTGACCTTACTGATCTTACTAGCTTTTTCACTCTATAGATTTACACATGAATTGGTGGGGCTTTTAGGCTTAACTTGAGCCCATGGGAAGTTTAAACTAATGACTGTAGTTTCTCCAATTTCTGTATTAAAACTACTTTTACGCATTTTTTTCAACCAATAAGCTCTTATTGGTCCCATTATCATATATTTATTCAGTTTATTTATTACTGATTTGGAAGTACACAGTAAAGAAACTGAACTGGTTTGCATAATAAAGGTTAAGCATCATCTTTGTCCTTTTGGTGACTTCTTGGGCTTCAAATACACTTTTGCACCTTCTGCTGATACTACTTTTTGCAAGATTCTGGAGTTCACCCTCAGTGTAGAGTAAACAGCAAGATATATTTTACTTGATTTTTCTGCAGTGGTTTGCAGACTGTAGCTTATAGAATGGTCTAGATGAGAAAATTGGTCTAGAGGAGAAAACAAGCAAAGTAGCCCCAAGCATAACTTCCAGCAGATGAAGTTCTGCAAGGAGAAAGAAGAGACCAATTAAAGGAAGTTTGTGTCTCCTCACTAGTACAAGAAACCTTTGTCATGGTTATAGTAGTGCTAGGTTTTGGTTAGAGATAAGCTTTTCTGGTAGGTATTGTACAGCCATTTTTTCATCATGATGGTAGTGTCCAGTTCCTCTTAACAGTGGCAAGTCAGATCAGGATGCAAGCATGATTGCTCAGATCCATGCCTACAGTGGGGCTCAAGACCAATGCCAGATAAGAATCCCGTTATATTTTTGTTTGTTTTCATATACATAGGCCAAGGAAGAAGTAAATGCATTATGTTCATTTGGCATATGCATTGGCATACTAATCCTGGTAAATGTATTTAGGCCTAAATTCAGGCTTGAAGGCCAGCTGCCAATAGCTGGTGGCTTTTCTAGGAGTACCATTAGGTAAAATATCCTGGGTCCCTATACAGGGGCTGCTCAAAGACTGGGACTGGAAAGTGCTGTAATTTAGCAAAAAAAAGTAAACAAATGTTCTGCCTACTAAACATAATATGCAGCTTGTTTTGCAAATTATTTTGATGAGCAGTGGGAAAGCATAGCCAGAGAGCTTCATGGGTGGGGATAAAACTTTTACTTCAGTGCTTGCTTGTTGATGTGCTTTGAGATAACAGGAGTCCTAAAATGCCATTTTTCAGGTGAAAAATTGATTCTGTGCAGAGATCTGACTATCTGGAAGTCTTACTTTCTCCATGTTGCATCATAGCTCGGGTCAGTACATTTGTTGTAGGTGGATTATCTTTGAAAGATTAGATAAGGATATGAATGTGGACATAGATAAGATTGGAATCACAGGTGGTCCAGAGTCATATTTACACTTCATTAAGCAATTGAATACTAAATACGAGGATGTCAAACTCAAATGATTAGCAACATTTCCACATCTGCGTAGTTTTGATGCTTTTCTTCTCAGCTGAAGCTGGGACTGGTGTGGGATGGACACACTGAAAACAGAATGTAGAGTATAGACCATTTTTGTTGTTACAGTTGCTACATGCTTGCCTTTAGAGGCTGTTTTCAGTTGTGTTCAGCAGACATTCACCAGCCCTTAACCACTTAACCAGTATTGACTTCTGGTAGTTTGCTGTTACACATGCATAATGAGTAAGATAAGATTACAAAATTACTTTTTCTAAGTGAGGGGAAAGGAAAACAAGATTCGTTAGGTGCACCCATGACTGAAGCTACAGCATAAGCAGGCCTCAATATCTATACCCTATAGCCCAAAGGGACTGTGTCTTGTTTGTGCTACAGCTGTCACCCTCTGGGGACCGCAACTCACATTTCCAGGTAAGATTCAGTGTAAAATATAAGCTGGACCTCTCTACAGAAAGCATCCAGGCAGCCATGGGACCAGCAATCACCTGAGATAAAGCAGCACTGGAGGGAGTTGCTCTCAGAAATTGTCCTTGTCTTGATACTTTCACATCACTCTGAGTGACACACAAGCAGACTAGTGTCACCCTTCACTACCTTTCCTAATGTACCTAAGTGGAAGCTGGAGTCCAGTTCTGTTAACATGAAAGGTAGTCTTTCTGAGCCAGGCACAGAGGGGAAGGATAACAATACTTAGGCATAAGGCTGCATTTTTCAGGTGCTTTGTTTGTCTCCTGGCTCACTGGTTATAATGGTATGGTATTCACCAGCTTGCTAGACCTATTGTATAATTTTTCACTGGTTCAGATAAGATTTTGACTACTTTATTGCAGTTTTTACTTTTACATGAAAGATGTTTTCATTGCCATACAGTATCAGCTGAAAATGTAATGTCATAAGAATATCAAGTATTGTTCCTCCCAAATAAATGCCTCACTATACAAGTGTAACTGAGCCCCCTTCCCTCTCACAGACATGTTGTAAATGACATAAATTGATTACGTGACTACTGTGTGTGTGAAATGGTTTAGGTGTGCTGTAGTGATGGTCAGCTGACTGAAGAAAGATTAGGCAATGCACACCGTTCCTGTCCTTTTCATTCAAACAACATCTCCCTTCCAAATCATGTCTCATGTATTCATGAGTATCATAGTTGCAATTCTGATCTTACAGATTTGAGTTCACTAAGTTATCAGAAAAACTAAAGGTAAAATGTTTTTCTTCTACAAAGTCATTTAGTATCATAGTTCAAAATAATTTTAGTTGTGAAAACAAGTGGAATAGTTCAGTTGTTATGATTATTGCCAGAACTGTCAGCAACTCAAGGGAGATGATCCTTCCCCTCTACACAGCCCTGGTGAGGCCACGTGTGGAGTGCTGTGTCTATTTCTGGGCTCCCCAGTATAAGAGAGACATGGACATACTGGAGACAGTCCAAAGAAGGGCCACAAAGGTGGTGGAGGGACTGCAGCACCTCACCTGTGAGAAAAGACTGAGAGAGCTTGGACTGTGTTCTGGCACAGATTGACCAGGGAGACTGTGGAGTCTCCACTCTTGGAAATATCCAAAGATGTCTGAGCATAGACTTGGGCAGTCAGCTCTCAGTGGCCCTGCCTGAGCAAGGGGTATTGTACAAGGGAGGTTATCCTCTTCTTAGAGGTGCCTTCCAACCTCTACCAATCTGTAATCCTATGATTATAAAACAGGAATTATAAAGTTGATTTTCATGTTTGCTGTTACTTAACATTAACACTGAGAACTGCTTTGTGTTTCCATATTTATTTATTGTCTCAGCCCATTCCTTCCATGAAGGAATTTGTTTAAAATTAATATATTTGTCATAGAATTATAGAATAGTTAGGGTTGGAAAAGACCTTAAGATCATCAAGTTTCAGCTCCCCTGCCATGGGCAGAGACACCTCACACTAAACCATATCACTCAAGACTCTTTCCAACCTTGCCTTGAATGCTGCCAGGGATGGAGCATTCACAACATCTTTGGGCAACCTGTTTCAGTGCCTCACTACCCTCACAGTAAAGAACTTCTTCCTTATATCTAACCTAAACTTCCCCACTTCATGTTTAAACACATTCCCCCGTCTTGTCACTACAGTCCCTAACGAAAAGTCCATCGTCTCAATTTTTTACAATACTTTTTATCAAAATGCTTTGCCAAAAATTCTCCTTACCACATATACTGATATCACAGACGGTGGCTGTGGCTGTGGCTCTATCAGGCTCACACCTTGCCACAGTCACCTCAGCTACAATGAGGGACTGTCCCACCTCACCTTTCCTGGAATGCTGCCTTACCCTGCTGAAGGCAAACCCAGCCTCAGGCAATGCCAGGTCTGCAGAAGCAGAGAAATGCTCCTACTTCCCTGCTTCTCACCAAAACAGTGAAGAGAAGAGGTTACAGATCCTCTCCAGAGCAGTGAAGAAACCAGGGTAATAGTGGAACTCCTTTCAGCATGAAATTTGTTCAGCCATGTTATAGTATCTTGTCTTTAAGCACAGCCTGCTAACTGCAAGGTTAGACTGACACAGATGTCAGGTGGGAGTTCCTTGAAATTAGCAAACTGCAAAGCAGATTTAGGAACGTGACACCAGTTGCTGCTTTCAAAGGATGGTAAAGGTGACTTGAACTGAAAAATGGTGCATTCTCTCCTCCTAGCTACCACCTAAATTGCCTCTTTTTGAGGAGATCACAGGTGCCTCAATTAAATCCTTTTGAGAGACACCGTATCTTGTTACAAGGCAGCTCCAACACTGGTTCTGTACCAATCAAGATTTTCAGTGAACTGATTAGAAAAATGTTCTTGCCCAGTAGGGCTATCAAGACAAGTACATATTAATTTTAAAAACAAACACAAACAACCTTTGTAATCTTACCACTGTAAACACTTGTTTTATTGAGTGACTTACATTCCCCTTAGGAGTGAAGCAGCTTTGCGTCAGAGTCAGCCATTTAGTCAGAAAGGCAAATACTGGCATTGACAGAAGAAAGAGGAACTTTATACCCTTTAAAGCATCATAATATAGCTGCACCTCCTGCTACCCTTCCAACTGGCAATGAAGCAGAAATGGATTTTAGACACCACTCCTTTTTAATGCAGTGGGAACACCCAGTTGCTACAGAGCTCAGATTAGTGTTACTTCATAAGAAGACTACTGTGGTTACCCCAAACAAATAAGAGGACTAAACGTGAAAAATCTCCATTTTATTGTCAAGTAAAATGTTGTTTTCAAAATAATGTAGATGTATTTGCAGATAAAAGGCTGGGTGGGGCGGAGAGCATCACACCGAGTCATATTTGCAGGGCTTGGCCTGGGAGCAGCACAAAGTGGCCCAGCTTTAGTGCTGGCAGAGGCAGGAGTGTCATGCCACCAGATCATACTTACTGCAAGCTCTGTTCTTTGCTGAAGGAGGCACTTAAAACCTGCTACAACGGTTTTGTTTTGCTTTAATCATTAAACAAAGGCAAATAAAATGCAATGAAGGAAAGCAAACTGTCACACCATTGCACAAATGCAAGCAGGTGCTTGAAATGCAGGGCTGGTTACTATGGCTAATTCAGGGGAATGGAGGTAGGGGAGAGGGAGAAGAGCTGGGAAGGCAAAAATCTGCTTTCATTGGGGAGTTACAGTCACAGCAGAGATTCCTGAATTTTTACTTCACATGAGCAAAGAATGTGAATGTAGTTTCTGCTGAAGATGGCTTTACCCACAGCAGTATGGGACCAAGTTTTTGAGCTGTGCAGTTTTAGACATGTGGCTGGCTGCTTGTGCTGAAAGCATTCCTGAAACTATCTCCACAAGTTGTCTCCCTTCAGTAGGTACTAATTCTCCTGTGCCAGTGCAATCTAGTTTATTCAGCAACGTGCTGCTGCAAGCTTGTTTTGTTTACAAGGAATACATCAGCACTGGAGGCAAACCTCTCTGGTGAGGCTGGCAATGCAGTCCCCTGGAAAACAGGATTTGATGAGGAATGAGGGAATCCAGGCTGGTCTCACAGTCTTTGCAAGTATTTTTATAACTGTCAGTCCTGAAAGCTGAAACTGAGATCCAAAAGTAGAATTAAGAAGGGGGGTGTGGGGTGGGGTGTGTGTGGAGAAAACAGGTTGGTTCATTGATTGTTAGATTTGTAGATTATAGCTATTAGTTAAAATGACAGCACCTGTAGCCCAATGGGGTACAGGCTCAAAGGCTGTTAATGCACTGCAAGTAACATGATTTGAGGATATGAAAAGAGAAAAATCAGTGTGAGATTGAAATCCCAGTTTCTACTTTGAAAGCTGCCTTTTCAAGAGGGAGAAGTCCAATACTCCCCATTCACATGCTAATTCCCTTGTTTCTACAAACTGGTATTCTTCTTCACCTATTCACATTAGCATAAAACACGGAGCTTGAATCTACATTTTTCATAGGATTCAAAAGACAACCAGGTTTCAAAATTTCCAAAATGCAGCCGCTTGGCTTTGGTTCATACATGCTAAATGCCAAAGTATCATAAATGCAATACTCATTTGCCTCCTGCATCCAGAATGTAATTTCCATTTTTATTTTAATCACTAGTGATCCATTGTTCCAAATTTCTTTAAATAAATGTCCCCCACTGCTGCCCATAGCTTCTGCAGAAACAATTTTGAATATTTTGCAGGAGAAAATAGCAGAAGTGTTGAAATTCATGCCGTTCCTCTCCAGAGTAGATGACTGATGAAAAGCATATTTCCAAGCCTGTGAAAATATGAGCCAGAAATAAATAGCAAATGAGATTATCCTTATATTGATTTCTCTGCAGTACATTCTGATTAACCAGCAAATCAAAGAGGTTTTTTCCAGCTGCCACACCAAGATCATATTCTTCATTCTCCATATGTGTGGCTTCTGATAAGTAAGTGCTTCTTTCAGTTATCAGTTACCTGGGGGCTTTTCTGCTCTGCTATTCAAAAAGCTTGGTCTTCTTCCTGCACATCTGAACTTTCACAGGGTGGATTCTAATACTCTCTTTGTTCTCTATAAAAGACTCCACCACAAAATCTGTTGTTCAGATCTTTCACAATCTATTTCAAAATCAACATGTCTTGCTGAAAACATTCTGATGCACTTGGTCCTTCTTAAGGGGTTAAAGCAATCACTGGGACAACCTGTCTGAGCCTGTGGAACAGTTTCTATCACTAGAAGATTTTTTCAGAAATCAAAACCAGTGTGTTTATCAGAAAGACTTTCAGTGATATAATCAATGGTTAATTCAAGGTCCTTGTTGCTGATGTTACAATGAGCTGTCCAGCATGAGCTTCATGACAGTACCAAAATATCCGAAGAGCTAGTAGGCTAACCTGCCCTAATCAGAATTCAAAACCCCCACTGTTAATGGTCAGTATAACACCAGTCTAGGTGTCATGACAGAGAGCAATATAACGTCTCTGTTCTGGTGGAAATATGCAGCTTTTAAACACCAAACAGCAGTGCAGATGTTCAGCTGCCTGTGATGACCCAAGTCTTGCTTTTGTGGGGATACAGCTGTGATGTCTTGGCTGAGCTTTGGTTAGAAAGTTGTTGTCCAGCTGCAAAAGTGTGTAAGCTAAACCCATACGAATGTAAACATGCAGGGAGAAGTGAAATTTTGGCAGCAGTAACAGTTAGTTGGAAAATACTGGGGAGGGGAGAAAGATGCAGCACCCTCAGAAAGAAGGCAGAGATTCAGCAGACAGCAGCTTGGTCGGACAGGGCGTCATGATGCACTCCAAAGAGCCATGGAAATGAAAACTTCCCCTCCTGACCCCACAGCTGCTTGCCTGATAATATTTGTAATACCCAGCCTGTACCAAAGTACTTGGGTAATAGTTAACACTTAAGTAATACTTAGATGAGTAAACTGTTAGTTGTCCCTGTGTACTGTGTTAGTTGATACAAAATAGTTGCTGTATGTTTTTACACCTTGCAGTCTTTTGGCATAGTAGAAGGTGCCCAAGGAAAAAGGACCCATGGAGAAAAAGTTGCAGGTGTGAGCACTAGTCCTGGTTCTCTTCTTCCTGTTCTTCTGCCCCAGCTTCATTTCTTCTTGCCACACAGTAAGACTTCAGGACCTTAAGTTACCAGATACCACCAACTAAAATGGAGATGGATAACATGCATCACTATGTAGTATTGCTGTCTAACAAAAGAGGTTGCTGTGAAGTTTCTTTTTTCCACTAGTAAGTGGTATCAGCAGTCTCTGTAGCCATATTTAGATGGAGAAAAAAACGAGAACATTAAATTCTGATAATGCTTTTTTAATCAGAAGAAAGAAGGAATACGCTTTCACTAGAGGGCACACTGAGCCTGGATTTTATACATCCTAGTCTAAACCAGAACTATAAGGTGAAAACCAGCAAGGTTGAACACAGTTACTCTGTACGACTGAATCCTCCTAGATGGCAAATTGCAGCACATCTTTAAAATGCTCCAACCCCTCGGCACCGCAGACTGTGGAATAGGGCAGTGAATTATGTTACTTCTCTGTATGAAATAGAATCTTTTCCTCTCTCTGTCACAATGTCCATCAACAGTGCAGAAGAACAAATCTCTGGGACAGCCATGACTGGTACTTCATTACAGGGGCAAGGAGAAAGGAGGAAATGTAGGCATGTTCTCTCTAATTGTTGGCAAAATTCTCTAAAAGCTTTAATTTGAAAGAAACAACATGCAGTATAGAGATCACTGATGGCCAAATTTAAGGACTGCTCCCAAACGAATACTGGGGGAGATTTCACATTAAGCATCAGGAACAGTATCTCCACATACATTTGGCAGGTAGCATGGCTCCATAGGGTGTATCTGTACTGTGCCATGGTTGGTTGAGATTTTTTTTTGAGTACTTGATATCTTCATTATTCCCACTTTGGCCTAGCTCTAGCCTGGTCCCATGGGCTGAAAGCCTGCTGGCAGCTGAAGAGTGTTACGTGTACTCCTGAAACACATCATGCCCTTGAGCTTCCCCACCAGAGTGCACATAGTTCAGCCCTCTGGGCAGCCCCAGGCATTATTAGAAACACAGTTAGGAGATTTGCCTTACAAATGCTGATCCAATTTAAAACATGACTCCAGGCTAGCAAGCTGTAAAAATGCATCTCCAAGGAATTGTTTGCTTTGTGCCAGGCAGAGAATCAACTTCCACACAAGCTGAAGAACCAGCCCTGGGTCCTGGCACCAGTGGTTCCACTTAGAGGGCAGAGTTCAAGTATGTGTATATGGATTCATGTCCCGTAGACAGTCTTGTGGCGTCAAGGCTAAAACTCAGGGCAAAAGGTGCAATATGAGTAACTTCATTGAATTTGTGGGGGTTTTGGAACACAAAGATAGGCTGTACAGTAAAGGAGATGTCATGGCCACGTGGCAGGACTAACACAGCAAGAACAACTGAAATTTCTGCCCATTACCTGGTTTGATATACATTTTTTTCTCTACAGGGATGGTTAGAAGGTAAACCACTTTGATTCTAACTGCTTATGTTATTAGTAGCAGTGATAACAATAGAAAGTCCTACTAAATAATTGGGGAGTGTAAATAAAATGTTGGAAGGATACAAATGTTCTGTAAAAATTGCTCTTTCAAAACAGTGTCCAAGAGGGGCTGCACAATGTGTTATTTTCCCCCCAAGTAAATCATACATCCCCCTAATCTTGCAGCTGTGTGACTGCTACTGGAGTGACAAGCCAGATGCATAGCACTTTTTGCAGACATTGCTCAAAGCAGCTGAAATGAGCCATTCTCCCAAATTAAAGACAGAAAGACTAATTTAACTGTAACTGAAGGCAGAGAATCATAGAATCACAGAATGGTTTGGTTTGGAAGGGACCTTAAACGTCATCTAGTTCCTAACCCCTTTCCACAGGCAGGGACACCTTCCGCTAGACCAGGTTGCTCAAAGCCCCATCCAGCCCGGCCTCGAACACTGCCAGGGATGGGGCAGACACAGCTTCTCTGGGCAACCTGTGCCAGGGCCTCACCACCCTCGAGGGGAAGAATTGTTTCCTAATATCTAGTCTGAATCTACCTCTCTCAACTTAAAGCCGTGCTAGTAATAAATTGCAAGCTTACCAATGAAGGCGGGAAACTGCAATAAAAATACAAGGTACTCAGCAGAAGACTGCGCATCAAAGAATCCGTTGTCTCCCGTGGCAAAAGCTCTACGGCAGGTACGGAAGCGCAGTGCGTTGTTTAAGTGTGCCATCTAGTGACTGACGTGGGTTCGACTGAGGACTGCTGTGGATAAGTCACGACTTAGCAGCGAGCACCTACCCATAGGAATTCCTTGCGTTTCGATTTTTCAGAACATCTGCATGTCCCAGATGTTACGCTGAATGCCTCGAACTGCTGTTGCTGGTAATCTGATTATTGGAAAGGTAAGAGATTGGGGTTCAGCTTCCAGAGGATACTTGTTCTTAGGTGGAGTCACTGAGCATTCGGCAGTGATAGTCACTCTGTAACCTCTGAAATAACGGCCTTACCCTGTGGGCACTACATTCCATTCCTCGTCTGAGAAGAAACGTGAAACGGCAGGGGGAGGAAGGAGAGTGAAACACAATTATTTAATCATATTTTTTTTTCTACCTTTCTAACCAGAGTGGGGAGTTACCTCAAATAAAGTGATTTTGGCTTCATGAGCAGGAGAGAGTTCCTTCTCAAGGTATAGTACTGAAGCCCGTGTAAAAACTTTAGCATAAAATAAAATTAAATTTATTACATTAAATAAATTTTTAAATAAATAAAAATAAATTAGACTATAGAATAAAAATAAATTAAATATTAATAAAAATAGGTTAAATGAGCTGAGACTTGCTGGGGAATAAGAGCTGTTAGCCCTGGTGACTGGCCCTCCTTCATCAGCACCTTTGATGCTCCCTTTCCCTTGCTCTGTCAGCCACTTCTTCACATGCAGTTGGCTTCAAAAAATAATCAAGTTAAATTGAGTTAGCTCTTACTGTATGGAACCACCAAAGACCAGACAAAACAGGCTTTTCTTGGGTTTATGCAGGATGCAGATGTTATGTATCAGAAAGAAAAACGAAGCATTTTGCTCATTGAGATCACAATGGGGGATGCTTAACATTTTTTCCATAAGAAATATTTTTCTGATCATTATTTTCACAATTTAAAAAATTCACAGCTGTCATAATATGTCCTAGAAAAGCAAAATGGGTATTGGTTCTCTACTAAATAATATTCGAAACACAGGACAGTGTAGATTACAAACCCAGATGTTCTTCTACCTGCAGTATAGGGCAAACAGAAGGAGATGCAAAAGAGAGGGAGCACCACATTGCACATGCTTGCCATTTTCAACTGTTACGAATAGCTGGAAAAGAGTGATGTAGCTCAGGGATGGAGACAGCTCTTGCATGGTCAACCTGTAGCTTCCCAGGAATATGAAAATTCAGAGAGGGGAGAAGGTGGTAGGCGAAATTTTATTAATCAACTCTCACTGCAGATTTTGTGACACAATTACAGGGGTTCTTCACCCACTTTTGGGTGGAAGAATGCAAAGAGAAGATAAGAAAATTTGGATATTTGAGACAAGGAGGCACAAAAGCACAAAATTTAATCAGTTCTAAGTAATGTTAAGTTTGATGGCTTTGTAATGGAAAATAGCTGCCGTGCTTGAAGGTAGATGACATAGTTTCAGGTCCTTAGAACCTCAGTACAAAAGGTATAAGAAAAGCAGAATAGAAAAACAGGACCTGGGGATGGGGAGTATCTGGGACTAGCAGATGCCCAGGATGGACACACTTAAACTAACTGATAAGTAGAATAATAGGATGATTACTCTGTTGGTGGTGTTAGTAAACCCATTAAGCTGGTGTAAACATCTACTGGGCAGTATCCCCGACTAGCTGATGGCCAGGATGGGAGCAGTTAAACTAACTGATAAGTAGATGGACAGGATGATTGCTATGTCTGTAATGTTAATTAAGCTGGTTATGAAAGATTGTTGGAAAAAGTAAACGACCCTTAAAGACCACCATCACATTTTTGTATTCATGCAGAAAACTTGCTGGATAGGATGTAATATTCCCAGTGACCATATAAGTATGGCCTGTATAGCAATACAGGGACACATGTTAGAAGGAACTATCTGCCATGTCTCTCGGTGCTGCAATAAAGAATATCTGCTTGTCAACTTGAAACTCGGTTGGCGAGTTTGTTCCTGGATTTTTCTCCAAATCAACATAATTAATCACATGACATAATGGAGAACCAAGCAGCTAGTTGGCACTTAGTCACACTTGCCTCACCTCTCCTTAGGAGAGGGTTTCTACAGAGATTGCTTACCCATGTGGAGGGAAAGCACCGGTAGCAAGGCTTGTGTCAGGCAGCTACAACTGTTTACAGAGAGCATTTGCCTTAGTGTCAGGGAAATCTTTCTAGACTGTTGATGGAAATCCAGCTTGAGTATTGGATAAGGGCTGTAATATTAGCCAAATCCTATTAAACTAATAAAGAGTTCAGATCACTTCCTCATAAAGAAGTATTCAAAGGGTGGGTTTAAATCTAGAAAATTAAGAAAGATAAATCCAAATTAAATCCTTTTAATCTCTCTCCATTTATCAGCATTGTTTTCCTTGAGGGGGAGACAGGCTAAAAACAATGATGGGGCTGTTGGTATGGTACTAGCATTGTCCGTTCTTTAACATTGCAAAAGCAATTCAAAATCCCATTACAATAATTTCAAGAAAAATCTGAATTTGCTTCTTTGGGAGGGAATATAAACAGAGTTCTTCTGAAGAAGCTGTAGGCAAGGGCACCATATGGCAGAGGCAAGGCTAACCTGGGAGCTCTTTCTTATGCTAGTTGCTGCCTTGTAATATGAAGAGCTGCTTTGGCTGTTTAGGAGTTGGAGGATCTGAGCAAAGCACGTGCTTATCTGTTCCCTTTGAGGGGATGCTATCTGCTGAGCCAATGCTTAACACCAGGTCAATTTACATTAAAAATGGAGAATGGCTTGATAGCCCCAGTGGTGATTTGGAAATATCAGTATAAAACCTACAGTCGAATAATTTTTATGTTGGATCAGACATAACTCCCCAAATCCTTAATTTGACATGCTCCACTTAGTGTTCGTATGTAACTTCATATGTCTTTGGTATCTGTTTTGCATGTCACTCAGTTTAATCTGTACAAGTGGTTAAAAGTAGAGGAATTATAGGAGGCAGTTGTGTGTGCGCGTGCACATTTGACATCCACAATTTGCTGGTAAAAGAGCAACTAATATTTACCTCGTTACTATTTTTAAGAAACTACAACTACCTTCCAGAAGCTGCTTGATTTTCTGATGCATAATTATACTGACAGCAAAGACCACTGTAACATCACAGCCACTTACCGGAGGGCTCGGAGCTGCCTTGGGTCCTCAGCAGGCAGCCAAACAAGGTGTCATCTCACCAGGGGACTTTTTCAGACATCTCCCATTTTGGTAGTAGGGTCCATTTTTGCCCCTGCAGGTGGGACACTGCAATCTTTAGGCCTCCAAGAAGAGAATTTCAAAGGGAGGAGAGAGCATGAAAGAAGAGGTTGCCTATTAGAAAATAGCACAAAGCCAAAAGGATGATAGAGGAAGAAATAAAGAGTTGGTTGAGTTTTATCTCCTTAATGTTATCCACAGGCAGACAATAGGCAGGACTCTGTCTCACAAATAACCTAATGGCTTTGATCTTCCTTGCTTGTGCATTGTGGGTTCCTCAGCAACTTCCAACGCAGCTGGCATGGCAAAAAAAATAAGCCCCCAATTGCCAGGTGTGTCTTCTGTAACACAACAGCTGCTCAGTCAGAACTGGAGTGAAATGGCCAATGTGTTTCTTGTGGAATAAGTGTTACTTGGCCAAAGCTTGAAACTTGATCCTTATTGGAAGTAAAAGATAAGTTACACAGAGAAAATAAATAGCCTCAGAAAAACAAACAATGATCTCCAATTAAAACTGCAAATTTTCATGTATTAGTCTCTCAGACTCACTTGCTCATGCTCTTTTTCACATTATGCATGAGCAAGGACAAGGGGATGCTCTATACAAAAGACAAGAAGATGCTCTCACAGCTCTGGGAATCTGACATAGGAAATATTGTCTATAACCAAAGCAACAGATTCTGATGTTAACAATTTCTCCTGAAGCACAGAAGCAGCAGCAGATGATGTCATGAACAAAAGTAGGCAGCTGATCAGAAACAGAGCAAGAGAAAAATGGATATGAGAATCACAGCCCAGAATTTCAGAAGCAACAGTAATTCATAAGCAATGAGCTATAAAAAACAGAACTGACCGAGAAGCGGAGTCGTCATCAGCTCGCATAAAAATGCAAATCCCTACCACCTGTGTGTAGCATTTCTAGCAGTGTGAATGCTACTTGATGGGCATAGACACAAATCACAAACGCTTCTTCTGTGAAAGAAGAAATTAAAGTTCTATTTACATTCATCCAAAAATGCTTTGAGAGAGAATGCTCTGAGCGATTCAGGTACTGGAAGTGTTCAAAACAGTTTATCCAAGGAGACATTAGTCCAGTAAGAGAATTCCGAACTGCTGACTCACATGTACCTGAAACACAATTCCTATCTCAGTGCAAACAGTTGCCATAGATATCCATGGACATGGGAGAAGACAGGGCAGAAAAAGCCACATTTTCCTCCTAGATCTCTGTAGGGCAGCCTTCCTGCCTAAAGGATGCCACTTGATGAAGCCTTGGTGGATCAGATACCATTTAAAGCTACCCTACCATTGCTGCCTTGTTTTTTTTGTGGGAGGCTCTGCTTGAAGGTCTTAGGGGTTTAAAGGTGATGCTGACTGTGGGCAAGCAGACCTCATTTACCACACTCTGTGTCACTGTGCCTGTGGCCAAAACTGGACTGCTTCTAGACTAGACACAAATCCAGATTATACACCTGTGTTCTGCTGCATGCTGCCTGCTTACATGGAATGGACTCCTCCTCTGTAGCTGTCAAGTCACACCCATCTTGTCAATAAGCCACAATATACTCACACCAGCAGGACTAAGGACACCCTTGGGTGCAGCTGACTCAACTACCAGAGATTAAATTCCTCCTCTCCCTTGCAAGCTTCATGGTGAGAGGTCACTGATGCTTTGAGTTGTACTAGTTCTATGGTCTAACCTATAAAGGTAGCATTGTTTACCAGAAATAATATCTAGTTTAGACCAACTAATATTATGTGATAAGACATAGAAGTGGTGATGATCAGGTTATATCAATAACTGAAGCTTTAAAGTAGAAAATTTGTTTGTGTTTTCCAGCTACATTTGTTTCTCCCGTGTACATATCTGCTTTCCTAATTAATTGTCCTACCTGGATACCCTTTCTTTCTAAATACTAGAGGGCATTCCTAGTCCTAGGAATGCACTTAAGGACTAGAGCATGGCTTTCCTGGGAAGATACATTTTAAATTTTGCAATTCAGGCTTAAGCCCTAGTCTAAAATGATGGTTTATGATCACCTTTTAGAGATAATAGATGTAAGTAATTGTGCAAAAGTCTGCATTGACAAGAAGAAAAAAACAATAAATGTAGCACCTTTCAAAACGAAAATATTACTCATAGCCCTGGAACATAATGGTTCAATTTTTCAAAATTAAAAAGTACAACTCTGCAGAGAATCAATCTAAATATATACTAGAACACCCTACACAGCAGATACCAATACTGAAAGGATAGTGATAGAGCTCTGGGGAAACCAACCACGCCATTTTCATGCCAAGGAAATTAGTCCTTCTACCATTAGCCTTTACGCAGGCTTTGATGTTATATCATGTGTTAATTATTTCCAAATCACAAGTGCAAACACTCACCCTGATTGGAAAATTAGCAGATTTCAAACTCAGGTAATTTCCCCCTAATGAGGAACTTGTTGAACTGAATTTAACAATTAGCTCACACCCTTTGCTGGCTGGGTATGGCAAGGCTAGAAGGAAACACGGAAACTCACCTTGTTCAGCAATTTGCAATAAAGGATGAATGTAAATTCAAAACTTGTTTTCATGCTTTTGTAACTCCTCCTTCTTTTCCTAAGGCAGTGGTTCTCAAAGGGTGATAAAGGAGGTGCTGTTCATATGTAATAGTTCTCCATCGTTCTGTAACCTTCCCCCTCTGGGTCGTTGCATTTGGGTGCTTTTTGCTACCTACTAAGCTTCTGCATCATGGATTTTGCAGCTTAAAAAAGTAAAACTTATGACTTATTGGTCAATATTCACAATGTGTAGATAGCGCTAACAAGCTAATGTGCTTGCCACCCTGATAAAGGCACCCAAGGAATCACTGTTGGCTGGGCAGCCTTCAGTTATGAAGGGAAGGGTTGGTTTCTACTGCTGCTTAGATCACTGACATTGCTAAACTGCCATCCTCAGGCTACTTGGTCTTGTTTCTGTAGGATTTTGTATGTTTTTCATGTTGTTTTTGCTCTTGAAGAACCCTTGAGCCACTAATTATCCCTGTGTCAACACTCTTCCCTTCTCCAGCAGTCTTAACCTTTCTTCTCATGGCTCTGCTCTACACAATGTCTTGCAGCACTTTCTCACAGCTTAACAGTTCTATCAGATGTCTGAATCCATTTCAGCCTGTATAAAAATTATGCCTTAGATCCCAGAAGGCATTTGTGATCTGGTGCCTGAATCTCTAGAAGGGAAACTGACACTTTTCAACTGCTAAATTGCATTAAAGGAAACAAAAATAATTTTATCCTACCATTAGTTTTCTACATATGCTGGACCCTATCTGCATAATGAATGCTGGGCAGTCAGGTCTTAAAGGAGGTGGTCTATTTGTAATTGCAAAGGGAAGAGGTATACACAACTGAAAGGGAAATTGCCTTCCAGCAATTCTTCTCTCTCCCTAGAACTGACCAAAACCATCCAAAATATTGCCAAAACGTAAGTCCGATTTCTTCCACAAAAATGTAACTTCTTTAGCCTGATCCTAGCTGATACAAAGTTCCCCTATGTGGCTTTGGGTAAGTTCTCTAGGTTTCTCTACCTCAGTTCCCCTTTGTTAAAAGAAAGATGACCATGCTGAGTTCAGACAGCTGTTAGAATTACCTAGTTAACATGTTTAAAGAGATCTAAAGCAGTAAAAAGGTCAGTATATCTGCCCACTAGATTTGCTAGCAGTAAATCTAGCCCTGTTCCCCCACAGACTGTATCTTTAAAATAGCAATCCATTTTACCCGGGAGCTAGGGAGGTGCAAGCAAATTCATGATCTGTCCTGAAGGAACACGTCAGTCAAAGCAGTAGCATTAAAACTGTCAGCAGCAATCGCGCTTTGTTTAAAAGGGTAAGGAAGTCAAGTGGCAAGGGATTGAAGAGGTGAGGTTGCTGCAACAGACTTGTTCTAGTATTTTCATTAGCTGTGTAGCAAATGGCTGCTATCTTCCTCTCTGTTATCCATGTCTTCTGAGCTTCTCTACTGCTCGCACTAAATCTACCTATTCCCTGACTTGTTCTTCTACCACTGTAAATACCTAGGCACTGCACCTTGACCCAGCAGGCTACAGCTAATGGTCTGAGCCAGAGGTGGGCAAGAATTTCTTAATTAAAAAAGCTCAAAAATACTCAAACCACCAAACCATAAAATAGATGTGCAACAATAAGACCCATACATTCTACTGCATTCATGAAAGCAGTAGCTCAGGAAAGCTCTTAGACGCATGTTTAAGGTTAAGTATGTTAAATTTTCCTCTGAAAAGTGTTCTATGTAAGCAAGTGATTTTTGGAATGAGACTTCCATGACTACACAGTAGAAAGAAATGTCTTTGCTGCCAAACCCGAAGTCTGCTTAGATTCGATATGATACATTTTATTGCTGAAATACGTTAGCTGAAAATCACAATGCGTATTAACATCTATCCAAAAGCATAACAGCTTGTGGTACCTGTGGCAAAATCAGGCCCACACTAGTGTTAACAAGATATATTTACCAGGCACTTCAGAGACAAGACAGATACAAGACCAACAGTGATGAGTGAAGACTTCTGCTGCATCCCAGCAGCTGCCTTCACTGAACCTACAGACTACCACTTCTCCATACACTCCCTCTGTTTTTGAATGCACTATCCATGCTGTAGTGCATAGATCTTCTCTTCCATGCCACAGATCCCCACCACCAATGTACGCTCCTTGCAGAACCACTGCAGAAAACATTCTGCAGTAAAGCTCATTGGTCTCATTTGCTGTAGTAATTGATGCCTTTTCCACAGCAATTCACGAAGATCCTTTACAAACTCAGATATTTTATTTTCCTATTTTGAAGCTGCTTGAACTCATAGCCAGCCATTCCCAATGCCATTATGAAGTTAAGTACTGCTCTGAAAGTCTACATAGCTACCTGTGGCCTAGACTACACTGATAAAAGGCACCATTAGAAACATATTAATAGCCATAATGTGAAAATACATCACAAAGATTTCTTGTGTTAAGCATGTTATCTGATCCCAGTTAATTCTTCTGACACACTCTAATGCAGAGTGAAAATTTTCACCTAAATCATTTTTCAAAGGGAAAGCGCAGGTTCCCACACATTAATGCAGTTCAAGAATCTGTATTGATTTCCCTGGCTGCCTGCTTAGAAGAAAGATTCAACATAAAAATTGTTGCAACCACTTCAGAACAAAATTAATTATTTTTTTTTACTGTAATAGGAAACTTCAATTGTTAAATTATTTTTTCTGACCTCAATCAGAAAGCAGAAAACATGTTTTTAATTTGGCCCCTTTTCTACTTCCAGAGGGTTCATTACCTCTTTTCAGAATACTTAAATTTCTACCAACTCGCAAGCTGAAAGCATTTTTTAAATTCAATGTAAACTAAAAATAAATCCCCACTATGTGCAGGAGCAAGTCCAGAGGAGGACCATGGAAATGATCAAAGGGCAGAAGCACCTCTCCTATGAAGACAGGCTGAGAGACCTGGGGTTGAGAGCCTGGAGAAGAGAAGGCTCCGAGGACACCTTACAACAGCCTTCCAGTACCTAAAGGTGACCTATAAAAAAGATGGTGACAGGCATTTTGGCACGACCTACAGCAATAGGACGAGGGGTAATGGTTTTAAACTAAAAGAAGGCAGATCCAGACTATATAAAAGGAAGAAATTTTTTATGATGAGGGCAGTGAGTCACTGGAACATGTTACCAAGAGAGGGGTTTCCCATCCCTGCAGACATTCAAGGTCAGGCAGGGGACTCTGAACAACCTGATCTAGTTGAAGATGTCCCTGCTCATTGCAGGGGGTTGGAGCAGATGACCTTTGAAAGTCCCTTCCAATCCACACAATTCTATGATTCTATCTGCATAGCTTTGCTCTGATGGTAAGTTATGTTTGCTACAATATAGGTAAAAGATGATGTTGATACAGGGGTAACCAATGTACAGGGGGGTAATACAGAGAAATTGTACAAGGGGGTTAAAGGAATTCCTTTGTTTAAACGAAAGTATTGTCTGTCCTAAGTACCTGCCATTGCCATCTTGCCAGGGTATTGATTACTGCTGGAGGGGGAGAAGCAGATGCTAGTTCTACTGACAAGGGACAAAAGCAGATGATTGGCTCTACTGATAAGCCAGGGAGAGGCAGACTGGGCACTGACCAAATCTTAAAGCCATGACAAAAGCACAGGTGTTTGGTCCTACTGAGAAGTGGGGGAGAAGCAGACTGGGCACTGACCAGACCCTAAGGCCATGTCTGAAGGTTAAAAGGTGTAAAGTTTAAGAAGAGGAAGACCCGTTTACTTCATCTTGAAGACCCCTACCCACAAGAGGAAGACTCATTTACTTCATCCTGAGACCCCTGCCCATGACCAGAAGGGGCACTGCGCAGGTGCAAAAGACCTTCCGGCTCATTATAATACGAAGTGGGGATAGATAATAAATATGTATAGGTGGATTGAGCAACCTCATGTCTATGTATACCTTAAGAGAATAAATGTAAAGGGAGAACAACCCTGAGGTGTGCATGCTTTGGAGGAGCTATCCCCATGCAGCTCAGCGCTGAATAAAAGCATACCTACTTTACAACTTTAACTAGTTGTGGAGTCTATCTGCGCATCAGTGTTAACATCTTTCCAATACGTAACATTTTCCCAGCCACTGTATGGAATAAGCATTCTTGTTGCATGGGTATTTACTTCTAGGGATCATACTAGAAGAGGACAGATAAATGTTAGTATACAGCATTGCACTTTGCATCCCAGAAAACAGAATATCCAAATGCTTACTAACCACAGTATCATTTTATAAATTGGAGTGAGCTAATCCAAAGCAATTAGGTTCATCCAAGAACATCAGGATCATTTGCAAAACTTAAAAATGGTTTATGCAAAATAGAGCAATGGGTGTGAGTTAAAAAGCTCCTGTAATGCCTGAAGTCCTGCTGAATGCCTGGGCATGTCAGACTTGGGGGGAAGAAGCTGGGGAGGTGAGAATTTCTTGAAAGAGATTCCACAGAATCACAGAACTGTCTAAGCTGGATAAGACCTTTAAGATGATTGAGTCCAGCCATTAACCCAACACTGCCAAGTCCACCACTAAACCATGTTCCTAAGTGCCACATCTACACATCTTTTAGATACCTCCAGGGACTGTGACTCAAGCAGTGCCCAGGGCAACCTGTTCCAATGCCTGACTTTTTCTTTCAGTGAAGAAATTTTTCCCAATATTCAATCTAAACCTACCTTGGCACAACATGAGGTCATTTCCTCTCATCCTTACTTGGGAGAAGAGACTGACACTCTCTTCACTGAGCCTCAGCAGTGCCCATTACAGAGGGAAGATCACTGCCCTCGCCCTGCTGGTCACACTATTTCTGATACAGGCCAGTATGCTGTTGGCCTTCTTAGCTGCCTGGGCACAAGCTGAGTCATGTTCAGCTGGCTGTTGATCGGCACCCCCAATATTTGTTTCAATCGCACTAATCCCCACAGACAACCACTAGCACAAGGATCCTGATAATCATTATTCCCATTTTCCATGCAGGGAACCAAAGTAGCAGGTAACATCACAGAACAGTGGCAGAAGACATCTCAGACTCTAACTCCTACTTTCTTTTTCCAGGCCAGTGACAGAGAATCTGCCATCCTAGGAAGATGTGGTTTGAGCCCAGCCAATAACTCGGCACCACGCAGCTGCTCACTCACCTCCCCTCTCTTCCCCCTGCTTTCCAGGCAGGATAGGGAGGAGAATCAAAATAATGTAATTCCCACGGGCTGAGATAAGAACAGTCTTGTAACTAAGGTATAACACTAAACCACTACACCTACCATCAATAATAATAATAAGGGAAACAAACAAGGGGAGAAAATATAAAACTAAAAGAGGAAAAGGAAAAGAAAACAATAAACACAAGTGATGCACAATACAATCTCTCACCACCTGCCAACCGATATCCAGCCCAACCCAAGCACTGACTGGTCCCTTCCAGGTAACTCCCTCCAGTTTATATACCAGGCATGACGTGCTGTGGTATGGAATATCCCTTTGGGTAGTTTGGGTCAGGTGTCCTGTCCCTGCTTCCTCCCGGCTTCCATTCCCCTCCTCACTGGCAGAACATGAGAGACTGACAAGTCCTTGACTGGGAGGTAAGCATTACTTAGCAACAATCAGAGATCATAATTTCTGTAGGTGGATAGCCCAGACAGGTTTGGGGATTTCAGAACAAACATATGCAAGTGTATTTACTGATCAGAATAAGCTATACTGAGCTCATGGCACAGAGAGCCGATAAACGTTAGTGGAGGAAGGATGGGAAAATGCTGTGTTGGACAAAGAGTAAAGTAAGATTTTTAAAAGTCAAAAGAGATGAACAGGAATGACTCTGGATTAACTAAATCATAGCCATTACAATAGCAAAAAAAAAATAAATAAAATAAAACCACATTGTGAGACAGTTTGGTACCATTGAGTGCTCAATAACTTCATAAAAATGTATGGTATAAAATCTTACTAGATTACATGGTACAAAAACACAGCAAATATGTATCACTGAAGAATAAAGGGGTTATCTTTCCACTAGTGGCCCTTTCAGTACCATAGCTCTCAGGCATTTATGTCAGAAGTTATTCCAGCATGGACAGTGGTTATTTGTGGTACAAGAATGTACAAGCTCCTGAAGCTGAACTTCCAGCTCCACAGAACAGGAGCACAGAGGTCTTCTAAACCCTTGGCAGTCCATCTTCACTAACTCTGCCATTCAGAATAATCTTTGGAATCTGCTTGTTGTCCCCAGTTTCTTCAGCCTTACACTCCGGAGGTTCTAGGTCGTCGTATTTTCTCCGATAGACCACCCGTGAGAGGAGGGTTATCAGAAACATTTCCATTATGAGGAGCTGCTGGGTCATATCTGCCAAAAAAAGGAGGAAAAGAAAAGCCCCCTCAAAGGGGGAAATGACTATCAGAGACAAAATACCTAGCTTATTCATTTTCATCTGCACAGAAGGAACAAGCTTCACCACCGTGTCCCCATAAAGGAGTGTCTCTCACACTTGGCAATAAAATCAGTTAGAGAACCCCCCATCAATAAGCATGCAGTAAGTTATATATGCAAACTCCAAGGGATTTAAGAGTAATTATGCATGTTGGTTTCTTTTCCTCTCATTTCTGACTCAAAATCTTCTCATTATCAAGATTTTCTCTGCAACTATGACACCTATAAAAATTCTGCTATTGTCTTTACTTAAAAAAGTAAAAGCTGAGATTTTCCAAAAGCTACATGATCCCAGGAGATTTTAGGAAAACACCAGATATCACAATTAGCAACACTGAACTGGCACCTTTATAAGTAAATGAAGAACATATGTACTGCACAAAAGAACTTACATGCTCCTCTTGCTGAAGAGGAGAGTGGTGGAGCACAGGGAATGATTCTTTGTGTGGCCAAGATGTTGATAATGGATGTCTGCAGGTGGTTTAGAATGAGAATAAACTGCACCAGAAAGAGAAAACAGATGCCTCAGCCACAAGAAAAAGGTTTACAGTTCACACAACAATTCTGCTTTCATAACAGACCCTCTATTTGCCTCATT
The DNA here is from genome assembly GCF_012275295.1 of Melopsittacus undulatus. Taxonomy (NCBI): domain Eukaryota; kingdom Metazoa; phylum Chordata; class Aves; order Psittaciformes; family Psittaculidae; genus Melopsittacus; species Melopsittacus undulatus. The sequence continues at coordinate 80,248,571 of NC_047528.1, read as the reverse complement.
CCTCCTTTCTGGCCTTCTCTCTCCTCCCATCTACCAGCAGGCTGCCTGCCAATCTGCAGAATTCATCTTTAGGTCAGGATGATCTTGTTCTGAATGTGAATATTAAACATCTGCCTGGAAAATGTTTCTTCTCAGCCCTCCATTTAGGAGGTACAATATATACAGACCTCCCAGCTGGGCTTTTAAACATTACTGAACTCTGAATAATAGAGAACAATGTTTTAAGATTTTCCTATTAATGTGACCTTATGTTCTTCCCTAGTGGAAGAAGGACCAAAAGAACATCTTTTCTGTTATCTCTGCTTTTTGTCACATCAGTGAGATGTGGTGATCCCCAAGTTATATAGACTGTCTTTTTTGCCAGAAGGGATGAAGCTTAGGTTCAGCAACAGTCATACATCATATTACCTGCTATTTGCTGAGCTAGGACCTTGGAGATACCAAAGTGTCTCTCATCCTTCTGGGTGTAACTGCCCAAGTATAAACCCTCTCATTAACAGCATTTGCCATCCTAAAACTGGATTCATCATAATGCAGCTTTGTGGGTGGGACTTTCCTGTTTATTGCATTTATAAGTGCTTACTTGTTTACTTCACAGAGATCTAAGTGCACCAGCCTTTCTCTATGTCCTATTCAAGAAGGATGCACACCCAAGGATTCCACTGTACTCTCTTCAGGGTGATGTGGAAGATGGTGGCCCTGCCCCTGGGCTAAATTATCTGGCTCTGTTACTTACTATTTAATGATTCCCAGTCAGTATTTTCATTTATATCTAACTTGGAAGTACAGAATGACCAAGAAAAATGTTGTCAAAACAAAACACTGTGACATGCTGAAACAGTCCAAACAACAGCCATCCACATGATGCTCCACATCCTCTCCTAGTTTAAAAGTACACACCGGCATTTTAACACTGTGTTTTGGGATACTGCATCTACAAAATTTCTTTTGAGTCCCAGAGGAGGTGCTGTTTCAACTTCAGCTGCCTAAAGATAAATGGGTTTTAATGTGGCTTTCACATCTCCAGCACTCCTGAGAGACTAAGAGGTGAATTGGTTCAAGCTGAAACTCAACAGCAGCCAACGAGAGTGCCTCAAAAGGATGCCGCTTTAATTAGGTAAAAATATGCCTTTGCATAGTGTATTTAATGGGGAAAACTTTAATGGGGATAACTTTCCAACAAAGGACCAAGAACCAGAGAGACAATGTTGTATCAGTAGTTAAGGGAAATTCTCATCGGAAATATTAAACTTCTCACCTGATAAAGAGCAAACTTTGGGATGATCTTCTTACAGATAAGGAGAGTCCTAACTTGCTGGAACATGATTGCAACTGGCCACAGAGCAATAATGGTGAGGACACCAACCACACAGCTAATCCATATTGCAGCTCCTTTGGTTGATACCTGGGAAGCAAATCAAACAACCATACCTATAAAATTTTACAGTGCTTTTTACTATTTCCAGGAAGAAGCTGTGAACAACTGGATGATGCAAATGTTGAAATGCTTATTGCTGTCTCCATGAAAGCTGATGGCAGCAGCAGTTGCTGGGGTTGCATGGGGAAACTGCACAGTACCTGGAGTGTACTCTCACCCAGCTGGCACAGACCTGTGAATCTGTTCAGCCCAGGAAGGTAACAAGTGGCACAACCCCTCAATGTCACCCTGGCAGCACCTGGGGGTGCTCAGCAGCTCATGAAAGCAAATGTAGCATGACATCTCAGAGGGGTCATCTATTTTTTACCAACAACAAAAGAAAGTGTTAGTTTTAATCTGAGTCATCCATGAGGTGGAAAATTATTAGCAGATACAGACTGCTCTATCATCTTGCAGCTTACATGGTGTAAAACAGAAGAACAGTAGTAACTTTTCTACTTTGCACAGAAAAACATGAAATTAGGCTTCCTGTTTACATGCCAGTACCTACACTTTTTTCTTAAGGCTACACCTTACAAAACACAGGGCACGAACATCCCACAGGGCAACTTGCACTCCTGTTATTCTAACCATACAAGCTGGGAAACATACTGGAGCACAGTCTGATGCCCATCTCACTCTGATGCCCAGTTTCTTTCTAAGAGAAGCCAAGAAATGGAGAGTCTGAGAGAAGGCAGAAATTATATTTTAGGGTCTCAAAAGAATACAGAAAGGACTCACTTGGAAGTGCTCACAGATGTCACAGTTTAGTTGTCCAAGATATTAACATCAACCCTAAAACCTATAGATTTTGTGAACCGTCTCCTATTAAAATATTTACTTACATTATAAAGGGTGTAATTGCCATTAGTCCAAAGCACTATTGATAAAAACATGAGCACAGGTCGAAGGAAAGCAAACTGAAGGGTGCCCAGCTTCAGCCAAAAGAGGGTTCGCCTGACCAGGAAAACAAAGGAAAAAATCATATAGGCTGAGATCTTATTAGCAACTTTAATAACATTATTTCTTTTTTGATACTGTCAACTGTAGCGTGTGGCTAAATGTGGGGGGGAACAGCTTCAAGATTATAAAATCCTTCCAAGAATCACCCAGTGATTATTTAATAGTCTCTACAAAAACAGTACTTTTCTGTTCTGCAGCAATTACACACTAACCAGAGCTGGGCAAAACGTGATGACTTTCCCTGCCCTGAAGCTAACCAGAGAGCCAGCAGAAGTATAACCGGTTCTGAACAATAATGCCGCTTGCTCTTGCCTTGTTGCCTTACTATTCCAGTTCTCCAGTGAAATTGGGCAGTTCACCCTTCCTGTTCAGACACTTCCTAGCCCTGTGGTAGATCAAGAAAGGGAATTGTACTGACCTAGGTGAAAGGTTTTCAACGCATCGTGAATACTGTCATGTAAGCACCTGGCTGTGCTGCTCTGTATTCTAACAGAAGAAAGGAACTATCTTTACTATCTTTCACTTGGCAAATTGCTTGAGGCCAGCAGGACAGCTCAGGATTTCCTTACTTTTGTCAGGATGAACTGGGTTCAGGGCACAGCCCAGACACAATAACCTGGCCAGCCAGTATTAAAGCCACCAGAAAAGGGGCAGATGTACTTTCTAACAGAGGGCATGAAAGCTGACTGACATGAACTCTCCTTCAGTCTTCAGAGGACAAGCTGTAGCTCCTATGGCTGGCTCACGTTTTAGTCTACTATTGTGTATTATTTCCCTTACTGACAAGGCTGTCTTCACTATAGCTCCTTGGGCCCTTAAGACTGCCATCAGAGCTGCCTCAGCAGACAACAGACTGCCATTCAGTATGCTACAGGATATAGCCATGAACCTGGAATGATAGGAATTGCTCAATGAATATAAGTAATAACAACAGGATTATGAACAGCAGAAACATGTGGAAAGGCCTGCAACTGGCCAGCCACTATGTGTGTGTGCCTATTCAAAGATTTCTTATTCCCAAAGGGCTTTAAAGAACAGTTTGACAAACAGTGTAGTCACTGCAACACCACAGGTTGTTTCCCTTGTCAACACAGGTCTTGACCGTCAGACCTGTCCTGCCACATCTCTCCCCATTGTATATCTTGTTACTTTGCCTCATCTGCCTACTGTACCTTGTGAGCTTTCCCAGCACTGCTTGGTAGTACATGTTTTTTAAAAGCATGAATCCCTCCCTTGGAGCTGCTCCCTGTTTCCCCTGAAGGTACCTACAGGAGGAACATGAGATTGACCTTTGTCTGGTACTGCCTGCTCAGATTTAAAAAACATCCTACCCTGCAGGGGGAAAGGCGAGAAGGTAGAAGTGGAGACAACAGATGGGTTTCCCAGTGCTGCACAAACTGGAGAAGTAGCCCTGAGCCTTAAGCCCTCTGCAGAACAAAAACCCTTAATTTTTGAAACAAACAGCTGTCCTTCCTCCCAGTAGTAGTAGGCACTACTCAGCTCCTGAATGAAGCTGGTATTAGCTAATGCTATCCTGCGTAAGCTGCCTCTGGACTGACCAACAGGCAGGCATAGTAGAGGAACTGCTTCCAAGCTCCCAGATACGACAACCTATACAGAGGGTGACAGACACCTAAAGAAAACCAGATATACTTGTGACACATGAAATCTATAGCACAGCTCTGTCCCATGGCATTTCTTCAGCTCTGACTGTGAAACGAGCCTGAACCAATACCCATTAAAATGTGTAGGAGTCATTTACAACCATATCAGTAGTTGCTGATTTTACATCATTGTATTACATCCAGTTTTGGAGCTACCTTTTTCAGCTGGTTTATTACCTATTCTTCTCGGTGCCTCCAGCATGTAAATAATTTGTAGTATTATTCCATTAAAATAAAACTATGAAAACAATAGTTTAAATTACAATACCAAATGAGGCAGTTAAAAGAAGAGTTATTACAATAGAAAACAAGAATTTTTGCAAAGGTATCATAGGCAAACTGCTATGTTTCTTTCATTTAACCAGACCATGAAGTCCCTGCGGTCCCTCTGACACTAACGTCCAGGGGACATTAGTGTCCAGAATTTCCATGGGAAAGTCTCTGTCTTGCAGTCCTTCAGCTTTTGCTTTTCATGAGAGAAACATTCTCATACTCTGTGAGTAGGAAAGCCCTGGGAAATACATGAGGCTTGCAGGCTGTGATGTGGTGTGTGACAATGACACTACCCAGAGGAAGAGCCCCCCTGCTCAAAGGAGACAAAGTTTATGTTACGCTATATTGGCTCCTGTAAGTGCAGCTCTCCTACCTTACCCCACTCCTCAAAGATGCTTTATACTAAGTTTAGTAGAAGAAAATATTTGGTTTTGCCACACCAGACAATGCCACTTCTTAGAGATCAAAGCTTTCCAGAAATCACATCAATTTTTTGTTCTAAAAATTATTTTAATCTGAAGTAGTTTTAAAGACAAATCAGAATGAAACATTTCAATTTTATCAAAGTAAGAGAAATTTCCTTTCAAAGAACCCTCAATTTGACAATTTGTGAAAAATACCCAATTTGGAGACATTTATTCCCTTCTGGATTAAAAAGAAACTGAAATATCTATTATTAGGTTTTCTGAAGTACAAATTTCTTCTCCCACACACCACTGCTACTACAGAAATGGGTTCTTGGAAGATAATGGGATTAGCTGGGGAGATATCATAGTGCTCCGCATCACTATGAGTGGGAACACTGCACTGGGTTAAATTGAGAGAGCTCATCCTCTCAACTCTTATGCAAAATCCTGCAATATAAGACCTGAATAAATTACTGGTGATGTACAGCCCCAAAGTGATGGCACTGTTTGAAAGAGCCGGCTTGCCACTGACTTTCAGGAAGCTGGGAGGCCCTTGCTTTAAACCTGGCCTTGCCAAGTGGGCTGAATTCCAGCAGCCGTTTTCCAGCTGGGAAATCTTAAAGGGCAACTCACCTAGTAATGGGCACACGAGGGAGGCAAAGGCAGCAGCAGCAGCAGGGACCAGTGCTGATCTTGAAGTGACCATTTTCAAACCGCTTGAGAAGTAGCTTTTGACCTCCACAATCTTTAATCATCATCATCAGGAACTTGTGGATAACTATGGCAAAAAATCTATGAGAGGAAGAAAACGTCAGCTTGAGTTTGCCTGTGTCTCTTGTATGCCTGTGAAGGCCAGCACTGCCTTTTGTCCATGCTGTTTACAGCCTGTGCTTCGCAATTAACAGAAGTTCTACTGCTATCTTTGGAAAACCTTCCACTTTCCATCACCTCAGAGTTAGGAGCTGCCCTAACCTAAACAAAACTGAAAGATGAATAAACAGAGGTAGAGAGCATGGCATTTCCCAAAGCCACACTGGTGGCTGATGGCAGTCAGTACTAAAGTAGAGGGTTTTCTGGCCCAAGCCGTTATGGCCATGTTTCTCTATCAGATATCTAGTCCTGGCTCATCCAAACTTTTGAGAAGAAGTCCTCTCCCTCCTCAAAAAAAAAAAAACAACCCCAAACCACCACCCACCAACAAACATCTACCTATACAGATGTACATACATACATATAGATATATAAAATTGAATGTGCTGTCCCAGTCAGGGTGTGGCTCCTCTCCAGCCAAAGCTGATCCAAGCACTGACTCCCACCTCTCCCTCCTTCACCAGCTACACATTCTCAACCCTTCCCAGGAACTACAGATTTTCCAACCACCCTTTCCTCCCTGTCCCAGGCTGATTTAGGGAATTGATTCACCGAAATCCAAACTCTATAAACAAAAGAAGTTCTCTTCAGCTGCACTGCCTCCCTAAAGGAGCTTCCTGTGCAGCTGAAGACTATGGGGTAGTGGATGTAAGTGAGGGGACAATAACCTGCAGCTTGGGCAGGGGAGGAGGAGGGTGAATTCAAACAAACTTGAGGTGCCATAGGATTGGATCCTTGGAAGCTCCTTGCAGTCTGCACTACCAGCACAAATTGCTGCAGGATAACAGTGTTCCCTGATGCTATTTTCCCTCCTTTTTTACTCTACTCTCTTAGTAAATGCAGTGTGACATGGAGTGTGGGGTGAGATTATTCATGACAGTCTGAGACACTGTCCTGTAGTAGGTTCCAACATCATCCCAAAATCAACTGTGGAGTGTCCAAGGCCACAGCATCCTCCCCACCCTGCTCTGCCTACCAGGGCTGCACCATCACCTCCAGAAAGCAAGGACCACATTTCTCCCTTCTCCTCTGTGTATGTCAGAGCTGTCATGCTTGTACATAGAGTGCTTTTATCAGGACAACTGTGGAACATTTTTACATTGATATACTCATCAGAGGTTCACTTGCCATCACTAATAATAGACCTCCATGGCTCATCATTAGTGAAAGTGCAGAGAAGTCATCACAGGTCAGAATCTCATTCCACATGACACACAGAGAAAGAAAGAGTACTACTTCAAAGCTCTTGTCAATCTGAGGGATCAATTACATGTGAGTACATATTGAGGTTCCACATTAGGGGACTGTAGCACTGGGAACTGCTTCAGTATTTTCCACCTCCCAGAAAGAGCTGCCAAGAGATTTCAACTCAAACCAAAAATTACTAAATCGTTAAATTCACAAAATGGCTGTTTACCAAGAGCAGAGGATATTTAAAGGGAAGAAATTTCGGGTTTGGACAAAATGTAGAAACAAGGAGAATACTCACACTGCTGCTGTGAAATCTGTAAACATTGTTGAGCGAGGAATCCACATGCCAGTGCATGAAGTCGTAGCGATCACCTACAAGGAAAGGGAGGAGGGTTGTACGAAGGGCAGAGATAAAGCAGGTTCGTGTGGATTTTCAGGAAAACCCCATTTTCAACATTTGATTTTATCTCTATTCCACAATAACTCACTGGAGCTGCAGCATTAACCCAAATGATGATTGATCTTTTGGAGGAGGGGATTTTCCTGTAGATGTAGACAGCTTCCTCTATAAACACCAGATTGGCAATTAACATCATCAGAGTCAAGATTGCAAAGAGGAATCTCCCTGGTAGGTCAAGGCCTGCAGAGAGAGGAAATAAACCAGTTCTGATTTATTTCATAAGCATTCCAAACATTTAATGTAAGGACACCATCTCTGAGGGGCTTGTTAGTCCCATTCCTGCAAGGAGATGCACTCATTAGCTAGATAGATAGACCATTGGCTTCACAGGATGATTAAAATACTTAAACTTAATTTCATGACTACATCTTTCCAGGATCCACATAATACATGGGAAGAGCATGCCTCCATGGCCTCAAAGCATTACACAAAAGTCCCATTCAGGTAGTTCCAGGACAAATGTCTTTAGATGAATGTAACCATAGACTATAAATAAGTACATAATGCATAAATAAATAAATACAGTAAGTACATATTCTGGGAACTTTTCCAGACAACAAATACATTTTTTACAACAAAAAAAATATATTTACTCAATATGAGTTCTTTGTTTCCATTGTGTGTTCATAGGCATCTTTGTGCATAACTTCATTTGGCATGCAAACTCTTTTAGAGGCTCAGTGGAAGTTTGTGGGGAACAAACAGTGTAAGGATAAGCCTCTGATATATCTAGCCTGAGATAAAACTTGATGCCTTCACCAAATTCTTTTTCACTTCTCCCTTAAAGCTGTATATGGGTATCAACATTTATCCAGGGCTGATGGTTGAGGTGTATTTTCTTGCAGGAAATGTGTTTCTGGAGGCAAAAGAAAGCACTGCAGTGGAGTCGTGTTTAATTTAGAAGGCGATGCTCATCCCTGGTACCAACTCCTACTGTGGCTGCAGCCTACCTAAAGGCACACCGAGAGTGCCAGCACAGGTGAGCCTCTGCTCTGGCCTCTTTAACCTCATCTGCTTCAAAAAACACTTCTGGACGTGGCTCTAGGTGGAGCAGTTCACACCTTACATCACAGCCCCTGGGGGAGCCTGAGAATCAGGCACGGGTGTCTGGGCTGGGGCAGCGCTGGGTTCGGCAGGTACCGGGATCCCCCCTGGCCACCCTGTTCTCTCACAGCCGCACTCGCGGGCTGGGGGCCGTGTTGCCCTCTTTCCCGCATCCAGCGGCTGCTCGGCCCGCTGCCAGGCAGGATCGGCCGTCCGCCTCCGCCCGGGGATTTCCTCGCCGGGGAAGAACTGCGGCGGCGGGGCAGGGGCAGGGGCAGGGGCAGGAGCAGGAGCAGGAGCAGGAGCAGGGCAGGGTATCCACCCACCGCGGGTTGCCCGGCTTGTTAGCGGCTGTCAGGCAGGCAGCGGGCAGCCCCTGTTTCCCTCACACTACCCCCTCGCCCCTGCCCGGCGGCGCGCTTACTCTGGAGAAGCTCCTGCGAGTAGGGCGGCTCGCTGGCGTCGCAGGACGGGTGCAGGGTCCCGTTCGCCTCACCCTCCATGGCGGCACGGTGGCGGTGCTGATGGGACGAGGTTCGGTGCCCGCCTTCTGGTCCCCGGCGACGGCGGGAGCCGCGATGCGCTGCCCGGCTGGTCGGGGCCGCCGACGGGCGGTTGGTTAATGATTAGCCCGGGACACGGCGGGTAGGGCCCGGCCTCCGCTCTGCCGCCTGGCGCCCAGCGGCCCCGTGCACTGGCGGGGGGAGCTGCAGAGCGATGGGGACCAAGGAGAGGTACCCCTGTGCACCCAGTTAGCCTGCACCCAGCCCGGCCAGAGCAGCCGCTGCGGTCTCTGCCTGCGGAGGCAGATGGTTGCTTGGTCCGTGTACCAGACATTCAAAGGGCTTTCCATGGAGCCTTCATCAGAGACTTGCCGAAATCTTGGTTTCGGTGGGGTGAAAAGCTGCACCACCTTCTGCTGAGGGAGAGCACCTTGAGGGTAGGAACAAACTGCGGGGTTCTCCACTTCCTACATGTTTCACGTGCTGAAAGGATCCCTGCTGCCTGAGCCTTTTCAGGCTGTAACAAAGTGATGGAGTTTGGTGACCCGTTGAATTGTTCTGGATAGTCAGACTGAAAGCTGCCTGCAAGAAGCAGCGGATAGATGGTTACAGCACAGGGTTGCAAAGCAGCTGGTAACGCACTGTATCAGTAAATGCAACGGAGTATTTGGGGTGGGAAGGACAGCCCTAACTATCCATGCAATGATGAGTTGTTGGCACGCCTGGAAAACACCTTGGGGCCACAGTGGATTGTCTTCAGAAATGACAGCTGAAGAATCCAGATGACTGGGAAAAGGGAAATACAACCCCCATTTTCAAGAAGGGGAAAACGGATGACCCAGGGAATTAGAGACCAGTCAGTCTCACCTCTGTGCCTGGCAAAATCTTGGAGAGGATTCTCCTGGAAGACATGCTAGGGCACATGAAAAACAACAAGGTGCTTGGTGACAGCCAGCATGGCTTCACTAGGGGGAAATCCTGCCTGACCAATTTGGTGGCCTTCTATGATGGGGCTATGGAACTGATAGACAGGGTTAGAGCAGCTGATGTCATCTACCTGGACTTGTGCAAAGCTTTCAACACTGTCCCACATGACATCCTTGTCTCTAAATTGGAGAGTAGATAGATGGACCACTTGGTGGATAAAGAACTGGCTGGATGGCCACACGCAAAGAGTTGTCATTGCCTCAATGTCCAGCTGGAGATCAGTAACGAGTGGTGTCCCTCAGTGATCTGTGTTGGGACCAGTCTTGTTTAACATCTGTGCCAGTGACATGGACAGTGGGATTGAGTGCACCCTCAGCAAGTTTGCTGATGACACCAAGCTGTGTGGTTCAGTTGATATGCTAGAGGGAAGGAATGCCATTCAGAGGGACCTTGACATGCTTGTGAGGTGGGCTGATGCCAACCTCATGAAGTTTAACCATGCCAAGTGCAAGGTCCTACACCTGGGTCAGGGCAATCTCAGGCACAGCTACAGGTTGGGCAGAGAAGAGATTCAGAGCAGCCTTGAGGAGAAGGACTTGGGGGTGTTAGTCAATGAGAAAATGAACATGAGCCAGCTTCAGTGTGCGCTTACAGCCCAGAAAGCCAACCGCATCCTGGGCTGCATCAAGAGGAGTGTGACCAGCAGGTCGAAGGAGGTGATCCTGCCCCTCTACTCTGCTCTCGTCAGACCTCACTTGGAGTATTGTGTGCAGTTCTGGTGTCCTCAACATAAAAAGGACATGGAACTGCTGGAACAAGTCCAGAGGAGGGCCACAAGGATGATCAGGGGACTGGAGCACCTCCCATATGAAGACAGGCTGAGAAAGTTGGGGCTGTTCAGCCTGGAGAAGAGAAGGCTGCGTGGAGACCTCATAGCAGCCTTCCAGTATCTGAAGGGGGCCTACAGGGATGCTGGGGAGGGACTATTCATTAGGGACTGTAGTGATAGGACAAGGTGTAACGGATTGACACTTAAACAGGGGAAGTTTAGATTGGATATAAGAAGAAAGTTCTTTACTGTTAGGGTGGTGAGGTACTGGAACGGGTTGACCAGGAAAGTTGTGAATGCTCCCTCCCTGGCAGTGTTCAAGGCCAGGTTGGACAGAGCCTTGAGTGATATGGTTTAGTGTGAGGTGTCCCTGCCCATGGCAGAGGGGTTGGAACTTGATCTTAAGGTCCTTTCCAACCCTAACTCTTCTATGATTTTGTGATTCTATGAATCAACATGAGAGAAAATGGAAAGGAAGGCCAGGAATTAGTGATAAAGAACGGAAGACACAAACCAGCTGAAATACATGTGGAGGCCTCCCTTTATCAAGGTGCTATTCCAAGAACTTGAACAAATTTAGGGAGATGGAGAATTTAGGGACTGTGGGACATTTGAGGGCACCACAGGCCCTTGTGGTAGAAGCTGCCATCTTGCAGTTTTCACAGGATTCCCAGAAGTTTTATGGGAAGGACAAGCTGGACACTGCAATGCTGCCAGCAAGAACACAGGGATGCAGAGGAGAACCAAAGTGGTCAGTGACTAACACCAGCAGGTACTCAACTAAGAAAAGGCAGATCCCTTCCAACGCGACAGGATTTGGGAGCAGCACAAATGGAGCTACTGGCAGCTGTTCTGTTATTGGCATAAGAGCTCAGTCGCAGACCAAAGCCATTTATCTTGAGTCTTCTTTGGCATTTTTGTCATTGCTTTTACTGCACTGAAAGGCAAAGAGGGGAGCTTTACAGTTTCACTGGAAGGGATATGGCAATAACTGGCTGTTAGAATGTAGTATCTGCCCACTCTTCACAGGCTGCTGGGAGCATCCTGCATCCAGCACATCTTCTGCTGCCCAGCTGCAGAAAGATGCAGTCAAAATTCCTGAAATATCATTCCAGCTTATTTCCTATTTGGAAGTGTGTTTACTCACCCCAAAGAAACAGTTGCTACATTTTCTACCAGTTTGCTCGATTTTTTTATCCAGCTTTTTGAGGGTGATCACACATTCCAAAATATGACTGAAAGCTCAAGTTTTTGATGAGATGGAAAGATGGCCCAAGGCCCTTGAGAATCCTTCCTGAACAGAGATGACAGGATTCGCATCTGCTGCTATTTTGGTCTCCAAGTCCCTGTATTCTCTGAAAGCTAAAAAGAAAAATCTCTTTCCTGTGAATCTTTTTTTTTTTTTTTGAATGAGGCACATTTGGCAATGCTTTTATTAAAGAAATTCACACATCAAGTACAGGAGTGATAAAACTCATGGCTATTTTACCATATTTCAAAGAAAACCAGAGTCTGCTTTGACTGAAGAATCCCTTGAAGAATCTATGCTGTAACAATTTTGGACCTGACGGTTGTATTTTTATCATTCAACAATACCAGTGTGGAGCCAATACTGCAGCATAGACTGGATGTGGTGTTAGAAAACTTCCTGTCCCAAACCTATGGAAAATACACAGCTCGAAGTTTAGAGGTTAAGGATTAATTCTCAGCTGCTGTTGTAGTGATTCATCCTATTCTCTTTCCTGCTGGAGTCTCTTCCACAGAATAAAGTCTAAAAACAAACCCACAAACTTACTGTGATTCCTGTTTGTTAGAAACACTTTGCCATTTTTGGGTCAAACATTAGATCCATTTCCTTAAATGCTGCTGTACATCCGGCGGGAGTGTGCATCACCTCTTCCTCACATTCTGGGCTATTTCTTGGCAGCAGTATTTGCCCAGCAGTCCTTAAATTTAATGAATAAAATAGAAGAACATGCCATGACCCTTCTGCTACCACAGTTGGAGGTCTGCTGCCCTCTGCATGCTTTCCTAACACAGGCTCTTCATCAGTGCCCTCTTCACAGTGGCCTCTAAGCCAGATGTCAGGCGTCTACACCAACAGCAAATCATTTGAATCCCCAGGAGCTTAAGTACATTTTCCTCCCAGCTTCACTATTCCATTTTTTTGTTTAACCTTTTAGTTTAAAACATGATATTTGCCTCAAAAACCCCACCTTCAGCAGCAGAAAGTGTTTATAAATGGATCACCTTTCTGTTTAGATGCATCAAGAGATTTTCTCATTTCCTCAGAATAAAATCCACCTGTGAATGCAGTTCCCTGCCTGTGTTTGCCAGTGCTGTGTGTTCAGCCCCTTCCAGACAGTGCACTGCTCAGATTTGTTTCTTGTCAAGGAACATACCTCTTTGCTTCTACTCTTTTTTAAAGAGCACTGCAGATGTTTCATCTTCCTTCCACTTTTTGGATGATTTCCATTTTCCCATGCCTTCCAGCTCTGCTGAACAGGATGCCTGTTGTGATCATTGCCCCCACAGCATGCAGTCTGTAGGCACAGATGCCATGTGTGGTTCCCCCCTGAAGGAGGTATGCTGGCCTTCAGAAGGTGACATGGCATCCCTACCCCATACTGGTGGGCCAAGCCTGTGGACAGAAATCCTGATGTCAGCCCTGGCTCAGCAACTGAACAGCAGGAGATCCTGCAGGCTATCACACAGAACAAGCTCCATCGCAGAGGATATATAGGAGAGGCTGTCCATATTTTGGTTGCAGGGAAGTCCAGCAGACATTCTCATCATCAGTGCAGATGGAAATACAGATGGGAAATACAGTCCCCTTTCTTGGGGGGGGTGGGGGAAAATTATGTTCAGCTCAGTTCAAGCTAACAAGGAAAGATTGTATTAGAAAACCAAGTAACTTTTCAGTGCCATAAAACTGTACCTCAGTTTTCTCATGTTTAGATACTCAACCAGCTAAGAAAAGTCCCCTAAAATTAGACAGCTTCCAAAGGCATGTACAGGTTTAATAATGAAATTAAATCCCGCTTCCCAGCTTTAGCATATTATACAGCTGAACTTAAATGCAACTTGGCCTTTTCCACTATAAAGCCACTGACTTTTCACCTACTGCCAGTAATAAAGTACCCATTTCAGAAAAGATGGCTCACTAATGTGAGAGGAATATCTGCTTCACTGTTAAAGAAATCAGCAATGGGATTTTCTTGTTACTTGGATCCTGGCAGTAACTGTAAAAATAAAGAAATACAGTGACTACAATGAAATAAGCTAAGATAATAAAGCTAAGTTGTAATTTTTATGCCTCTTCAGATGGACAAATTTCTACATGAAAAAGAATATCAGGTGTGCCAGAACCTTTATATCTGTGCTTTTAAGAGGAAAATTTAGACAAAGACTGTTATCAGTAGAGGAGCAATAAAAGAGAAAAGAAAGAGGCTTTCATTAAATCTGAAGCTAACAAGTTTGATTTTTATCTCACTTCCAAAGTGGCAAATCAGTTTCTGGCAGTCAATATAGGGGAGAAATATAAAGAAGCAGAATCAAACTATTATTTCTGTAATATATTGTTACACTTTCATCCAGATGTGAGGAATGCTTTGTCTTGCCTTACCTTTTAAAGTAATTTATGAGCAACTGGATTTGGCAGTAGAACAACAGAAAGGAAGTTCACAGTACTTCATAGTAGAACAAAGAGCTGAAAGAGCCTTATAAAATTAGAACCCTCAAATTGGTGGTAAGGGGGGTAGCCAATAATCATCATCCTGATGGAGAATAGAGGTAGATAGTGCATTTTCTCTACCATTGCTGTGATAAAGTACACCTATTTGATTGCAGAGCTTTTCAGCAATGGAAGTTTTTCCCCAAAGGAGAGTTGATGAGCAGTAAGACAAATATATCTTAAGGACCAAGTAAATGCCACTTTGTGAGCATCTTGTAGGTGTCCAAAGGACATTGATGGGCAAAGACAAACCTTACAGATCTTCAGCTTTGAAAAGAATAGATTAGGATTAAGAAGTTCTTTCACTAGGGTAAATTTTGGTAGATTTTGTCCTTCCCAGTCTTGACTCATAAACCCCAACTTCTAGAGGAGGGCTGTCAAGAATTTTGAGAAGTTTTTGTGTGAAAAATGCCAAGTTCATCTGTACCAAAGCTTCTGATAACAGGAATGATTTTATAAATATTTATTGACAGGATGCTATTTTTTAACTTTGGTTTATGTGGAAACATTTCAATTTGACATTTTCTACATGAACTGTTCTGCATCTGCTGTTCAAAGCAAATGTTGAAACCTGACACATTTTGAAACACGTTAAAATAAAAAATGAAAGGGATGGGAATTAAAGTCTATGTTTCCAAATGGGTAAATTGCACACAAATTGATCCGTTTATTTTTTGTTTAAAGAAGTTGATGCTTTTCAGCTGCATTCAGGATAGCAGACCTTAAGAAAAGCTAAGGACCTATTTATGGAATAGGATAAAAAAAGCTAAGGACCTCTTTATGAAATAGGGTATGGAGAAATCAAGACTACTGTGTCTGAGATCATGTTTTACAGCTGTTTCCTGGAGGGGAAAGTGGGAGTCTCTTTGGGAGCTACTGATGTTGTTCTGACTGGAAGATGGCATCCCAGGCACACCGCCATTGATGACTAAGTCTGCTTTTTCCACAGCAGTCAGCTGCTGGGCAAGACAGACCTTGCATTTCTTCCCACAGTTCACAACATGTCAGAAATGGTTTTTGCTCCTTCTACATTGTTGGAAAGGAAAAGAAAACCCAACACAAAACACCAACCAAAGCCAGAACATACCCTCACGACAGTAAAACTGTAATATAATCATATAGTAGAAATAAACCAAAACAGAGCAGCCTTCAAAACTAGGTGTGTTATTTTGTGTAGCAAGCAGACCACCCGCCAGCAAGCAAGAAGAAAAGAGCATACATGTATGAATGCAAAATATTGTCAGCATGGGTTTTAGTCACCATAGCAGTGAGACTGCCTGTGCCAGTAGCCTGGGCACGGGTGAAATCCTGGACTGTCTGCCTACAGAATCAGTGCTATGGCCTGAAACTGAACTTTTTACCTTTATATGTACACAGCTTGTGAAATTCTGAAGCTTAGCTTGCAAGTAATGCTACAAGTAAAGGTTGGGGAGCTTAGATGGTGTGTTCATATTATCTGTTTATCCTTCTTCCAAAATGAACCTTATTTCTATCTGGATGTGCACTCCTGAGGTTTTATTCCTGTAGGTAATGAACAGAAATTAGATTAAGAAAGTTACAACCAGGGGGTGTGGGAGGCTGCAGAAGTTGTTTTCAGTTTGCTGTTATTTGAAAGCTGCCTCGATACTATAACTCTTCCTACATGTATGGGAAATTCATGGGTTTAAAAACATATTGAAAAGCCATAGGCAATGTCTGAGTTTGCACTGAGCTGTGAAGGTGAACGAAGAGCACCAACATCATGCAAAAGACATCGAATTATGATTTTTTGTCCTGCAGTCCATACACAACCAACAAAAGCAGTGAAGAGATTTTGGTAGAGAAGAAAGACCATCTGGAGCACACTGTGGCTGGAAAGGAAAAGCAGACCCCTTCAGATAAACATTGGGCATGTGTTTGTAATAGCTGAAGGACACACTGTCTGCAAATGAAAACTGGAAGTTAGGCTTCAGACAAATACTACAACTGGGCAGGAATAGCTGGATGGTCTGACATGTTATGAAATAATATACAGATCACAGTAAAGCAGAAAAAAAAACCCTCTGAGACAAGAGTGAGAGTCTGCACGGCTGTTTCTAGCACATCCCCCTTTCTTTGTGCAAGTGGTGTCTGTACCTCTGATCCGTGTGTGTTGGACAGATGTACTCCAGGTAAAGAACTGCTAAGCCAGGGGCAGCTCTTCTCTTGAGCCTGGGGGTGTCCGTCCCCTCCAGGTCTTACCAACCTGGTTAAAATGTTTGTGCTTCTGCAAAACAGAAAAGATATCTGAGGCACAAACTTGCACAAGACCCTGCAGCATTCTTCTGTGCATCCCTGGACAGATGTTTTTACATCTGACAGCTTTCTGCAACCCACAAGGGTTTTCCCCTTAGGGAGTAGGTGTGTTTGCTGTGCCTGCACCTTCACCCCCAGGGGGTTCCACTCAGCTTCCCCCAGTTCACAGAGAAGGACAGTGACAGCTCAGTCTGCCAGAGGGAAGGGCAGTGTTGGGAGAAAGCCACAAGGTCCTTCTCAAGGGGGTGCCCATTTTCTGTGTTTTCCTGTATATAATGGCTAAATAGTCACACCATGTTAGTATTGCCTTGATAATAACCTGTACTGTTCTTGCAGTTTATGATATTGCTCTCTTGAAAGTCAAAATGCTTTGTTTCCTTTGTATCTGTATTTGGACAGAAATAGGGGTCTTGTGAGTACAGTGAAGTGGATTCATAATAATCGTGGTATCTTTTTGGTTTTAGCAAGGATTTGTTTCAAGCTATTACATGAGTCAAGCAACCTGTCTGAGTCTCAGCTCTTCTGTTTGTGCAGTGGCAAAACTGTGGTAGCCTGCAGAGCAGAGGGGTGGAAAGGTCCCTCTGGTGATGGTTGCAGAAGGACAAGAAACAATGAAGTGTTTCTTGATCACCATGCAAGGAGGCAAGTGAATTTATCTACTTGTCATATTTGGAAATGTAATTTCCATGATTCCTTAAAAAGTAGTCACCAAATTCAGATGTTCAGCTTTGCTGGGCAGAACTGTTATGATTTATTCCAAAGTACAGGGTTAAAGGCCTCATTTGCAGACAGAGAGAGACACTGCATAATTATATTAGCTGGTATTTGTATCAGCCAAAAGACGGGCTTGGATCAGTTTGCTTCTTGAGCATAATGAGCCACAAATGACTATAAATATTCACATCCTATCAGCAGCTGTCACATCATCTTAGCAGCTGTCAGGGGGTATAGCTAGAAATCTGTGACTGTCCAAAGAGCAGAATGGAGTCTGAGGTAATATATTTGAGAGAATAGGTTCATAGCAGCCTTAAAAAGTAAACAAACAGCATCACTGTAGTGAGCATATATTTATATTTAGAAGTTTCATTTTCTGTGTGCTTCTGCCCTCACAAACCTTTGAATGGAATCTGACAGCTGTGATGATTTTGTTTCTGATGCTTTAAACAAATATGCTACAAAAATGCCACTTCCTCCTAAAGCAACTCTGCCTAAGCAACACTGACACACTCCTGACAGCCTAAACTCTCGTGATCCATTGATATGGAAGATTACACATTTAAAAAATCGCCAGAAAATTTGCAGACCTGCCAGAAATGAGAAGTAATTTGAACTGGAATAGGTGTAATGAGTCTTGTCATCTACTACCTGTGCATCTGAATTTTACCTGAATGCAGTTTTATTCCACTCTTCGCACATTCAGCCTACTTATTCCAAAGTGTTAATTTGCCATCCTCTTCCATCTGGAGTGAATACACACGTAGGACATAGGCTCACATCATAGTCATCTGAACTGAGACACAAGCTCCTGAGTGGTTGTGAGCTGGGGCTCTGATATGCAGAGCCAAAAGGCTGCAAAGCAGGACTTTCAGGACATACCTGGCTTAACTCAGGAGGGATTTCTTTGGCAAAGGCTCAACAATACCTGTTTCTTTAGATGAAACTCAGAGCCTGCCTTGCCATAAGGAAGCAAAAGCAGTATCTGCCAGTAGAAAAGTGGATAGCTTGGAAGTTCCTGATTCTGTCTTTCAAGCTAGGATGGAAATTCATGCTCCAAAATGTCAGAGTTTTGGTACTCCTGCATTTCCAGAAGGTCCAAATCTGACCTGTTGGGAGACTGGGGAAAAAGCCCATTCACGGAAGTGACTCATTTTTGGGTAGGGTACCCTTTGCACATTCCATTTACGCAGCTTGCATAAGGGCAGGATGATCCACCCTGGGCACGACCTGGCAGGCCATCCTGGTCCAATTGCTGGTGCCACACGTAGCACGTATGGCAGCCAAATGGTATCAGCTGGCCACAGGCAGGCTTGTACCTTGAGAGGAGGATGTCACCCCCATGCAACACAAAACCTAGGGCTTGTAATTGTATGAACAATTATTCTGTCACCTTCACAGCAAAGTCAAGAGGGACAGGAAGGCTGACGTAGGAGAGATGCATGTGATGATTCTGGTGAGGGCTGGGACCTCGAGGGTGCAGGGCTTGCTTTGGGCTCTCACCCAACAGCCAGCAGCTGAGATTTAGTAGACCAGCCATGTCTCTCCAAAGTTTCTCCACTGTCAGTATACTCTGAAGTTAGCAAGACAATTCCTGCATGACTGAGGATAGCTGCAGCAGCATATTCCCAGTGTCCAGCTCAGGTTAGTATCAGCAAAGCCTCTTTTAGTCTCTGTGCCAGGACGTTATTCCCCAAACCTGTCTGTGGGAATTCTTAAAGAGCCAAGGCCACGTAGTGAGCGATCCCAATACCCTGAGCCTTATTACTGTAAAGTAAGAAGATTCTTGGCAGGCATAAGCAAGGTCAATTGTCTTGTTAGGCCTCTGTAATTTTCCACTGAAAACGTGCAGACAATGATCTCTGCCAAGGTTGTAGTTTCCCACTGTAATTTTAGAGTAAGGTATTTAATCACAGTTATAACAAGTTGTAAACATTAGCTCTGTAAGTGATAGTAACCTCTAGACTAACCAATTAGAGCTCAGTATCCAAGGGTGTAAGGGTATAAGAAGAGCACGGTATCTAATAAAGTTTGGCAATCGCTTGATCACATTGATTGTCTCCGTGTTGTCCGTGACTCCTGCGTCGACACCTGTCAATGTAAGTTCACACACTTCCTATAAGAGAATTTCATCAGCATTTGTTTTAGGAAAGAAGGAGCTGCTCTAGAGCAACCATAAGTGGTACCACCGGCCACTTTCTTTTATTTCTTGAAACATGTTCAAAACAGTTTTTACATCAAATTCTTTTAATTTCATCATCTCATCTCATGACATGCAACAAATATATTCCATAGATCCTGACGGGACAAAGAACTCTGTGAAGAGATCGCTAAAAAAAGAGAAAAACATAGGAAAGAGAAGGAAAACCAGATGTTTTCCATGCTAGTGAGGCAAATGTGTAGGAAGAGAATTTTATTAGCCTGGCTAGACTAAGCTGGGAAAAAACAGAAAAGATTTCAGATGTGAGGAGCTATCAAAACCAGCAGTGTGGCAGTGACATTTTAATAGATATATCTGCTTCCCCAAAACAATATGTGGTTCAAATACAGTAATGTTAGGTCACTTTTTAACTGCAACTAGGCTCAAAAGGCAGCAGCAATTTTAGCATACTAGGAACTAGCCCCTGGAGAGACCTTTTCTGTACATCTTCCTCTGGGTTTGATGAATTCACTAAATGTTTTCAGATAGTACTTACAGTCCTGATGGCCTCTTTCCCTCTTCCCCTCGTCTTTTTGTTGTTTTATTAGAATAACTTTTTGGTTTATGGGATAAATTGTTCATGCTAATATGTAAATTGAAGGGTGTGTGGTCCATCTGAGACCCAAGCAAGCTTTCCTACTCTTGCTTGGCGGTTCCTATGGCAGCATCTGTTAGCACTCACTTATCCTAACATCTTTCTGATTTACCTCCACTTGCCTCTTCTATTATCTCTTCTTGCCACCAATTTCCTCTTTCCTAGTATCTGACAAGTTGACTAGCACCTTCATACAGCAACAATCACAGCTCCCCCCAGCATCTTTCAGCCCTTGCTGACAGCTGAATAATACAGTATCTGTCCTGTTTCAGAACTGTCATTCCCACATAATAATTTTCAGAGAATAATTTCTCTGGTGCCCTTTGTTTCTCTTTGCTCTGACTCCCAATTCTATGCAGTCAGTTTACAGTTTCTCCAGTATTTACTCCCCAGCAATTCATTCTGACTTTGTAAGCAGAGCAAGAAGCTGAGTAAGTTCCACCCAAAAGCTGAGCTGTGTATTTTGGGAGGTAGGTGTTCAAGTCTCACAATAGAAAACCATTATCTTGTCTGACTGTCAGGTAATACTTAGGGTCCAATTTCTGCAGTGCAAACATTTGCATGGTTTGAAAATAATTTATCCAAACATTTGACAACAACTGCTTGGAATTTACTACAGCTGAAAACACTCACATCAGTAAAACTAATCAGGTGAAACACTTGCAAAAAAGCATCATTCTTATCTCTCTAGGAAGACTGGAAACTTCATAATACTTGGTATTTTTCTTGAAATCTCTTTTTTTCTGCAAGAATCTCAGATTTTGCTCAAAATAAAAATCCATTTTTTTAATTTGGATATTTTTTGATATTTTTGTATATTTTTATCAGAAAAATACTGAAAATATCCTAAAGATTAAAAAAAACCCGAAACAACAACAAAACCCCCAAAATACAATAAAAGACATATATCTCTTTAAATCTCATCATTCTGGCTTGTGACAGTTTAGCCTAATAAGAGGGAATACCGAAGAAAATGTATTCAACCCAAAAGCAGGCTTTTAATGATTCCCAGGTTATTTTTGCAACTCTTGACGAACCTGTTCCCTTTTTAAGAACAGCATTGTTATATACTCAGTATGGTTCCCAAATGCATTCATGTGCTTCTGGTTCTTGCAATTCTGGAAGAAGGGGTGCTCCCTTGCCTTTATTTGCTCTCTGCCTGCAGTTCCCATTGCCTTTAGTGGCCTTTGTGGAACCTGTTTCTGTCTCACTGGAAAGCTGTTGACCTGTATAAAACCGTGGAGCTGAGGGTGTCCCTGGGAAGCCATGATGTAGAAAAATCAGTACCCATTTCGGGGGGTTAAAGATATACCTGTGCCCAAGCAACTCACTGCTTTCATGTGCCAACAGAGAGCATCTCTCAGCTGCGTTCCAGTACCAGTTCTCCATCCACCCTTATCACCCACGTGCAGGATGCCCAGGAAACAGCAAGTGATGTTTTGGAGAAGCACCATGCTGTCATGCTGGATTATGCAGAGCTGCAGACCAGCTGAGGAGCGATGGTGCCCTCAGATATTACCTATTCTGACCCTCTGCTCAAGAGAGGGCCAGTGAGAACAGGTTGCTCCAGGCTCTGTCCAGCTGGGGTTTTAATATCTCCATGCACAGAGACTCCACAGCCCCTCTGGGCAACCTGTGCCAGGGCTTGATCAGCCTTACAGTAAAGAAGTGTCTTACTATGTTCAGTGGAACCTCCTGTGTTTTGTTTTGCACCCATTGCCTCTTTTCCTGTGTCTCTGAGAAGAGTCTGGCTCCATAATCTTTACTCCTTCTTTACTCCTCTATAAATATAATCAGCTATTTATACATATATGTTTATATATATATATATTGCCACCACCATATAGAACACCATGAGGTACTTTTAGACATGAAGGTTCCACTGAATCTTCTCCAGGCTGAGCAGTCCCAGGTCTCTCAGGCTCTCCTTGTATGTGTGCTATAATGTACACCCATCAACCATTTCGTATGCTCAGCTGCATCCCTGGAATATTCTGGTTTCTAGATGCTTGTTTATAGAATGTGGGTACTTCTCTGACTAACGAATGTACCTGTGTATGTTCTGTATGCCCAAATAATTTAAAAATGCCGTTCTGTTCTTACCTCTGCATCTACAGCAGATACTTACAACAATGTACCCAAAAACATAACAAAAAATACATCATATTTTGTTCACTTGATGCAACCTCAGTGGCAAAGATCTGAAGCAAAAGTGAACCCCAGCCTCTCCCCATTCCCTGTAAGGATTCAGAGGGGAAGGGAAGCCTGAAAAAGGGGGGTAACCCTTCTGGTATCTCATGGGAAAGAGGGGAGGAAAGCAGGCCTGAAACGTGTGATTGTGGCTGATGCTGCTTCATTAGGTCTGACAAGTGTTTCTATTAAGAAACCTCCCTTAAAATGAAGCAAAGCTTTTGATGGCAACAGAACCCAGGAGCCAGGGCCAGCTGGCCTACTAGAATGTCTGGCAATAAATGGTCAGGGAGAGGAGCCCCAGCAATGGGCACAGCAGGACAGCCTCCCCCGAGGAAGGGGTTGATGAGGAAGCCTGGGCTGTCCTTGCCACCTGCAGGAAAGTGCCTGCTTGAGCTGCTGCTTCTAATCTGAGAAATGAGAGTAGAGACGAAGGCTTTCCTGTCTGCTGGAGTGAGCAGGAGCATAGCGTGACTGATGGCGCAAGAGCTGAGAGAAGGTCCCTTCACACAGCTGTGGTGCCACGCTGAGCCACAGCACCTAATGGTCCCAAACACCCAGGGGAGGGGTGCTCTGGAGGGGCCACAGTTGCCCCACCAGATGATAGAATAGTGTAAAAAAACATTCCATAAACTGAAATATGTTGTCCTTTATCAAACCTGTAAATGTTTCCTTCTTTATCCTCAGCTAAAATAATGTGAAGGCAATTGATTTATATCCTAGAATGAGTTGGGAGAATTTACTCCCTTAGCACAAGGATAGCTAGGTGTCATTTTCTGATGAATGATGAGAAATGGAGGAAGAGACCCAAATGATCCCATCTAAATATGGCCCTTTGTTCTCCCAGCCAAGCACTGGCAAAAGGGCTAAGTGGGAAAAAGAGGCTCCTTTCAATTGCCTGTCTGCAGCTATTGACTTGGTGTCATTTTGGCAGGTTCCTTGGGTATTACAAGACAGAACCACTCCCTGCAGTCAGGGTTGTGCTGGCAAAATAATTGTAAAACCTTCAATTGTACAGTCCTATCCAGCTACTTCTTCTGAGTGCTATTTCACTGCAGCAAGAGCCCAGGAGCAAATACTTCCTATCGGTTGTGTAACCTAGGCAAAGCCCCAAAATGAAAAGTGCTTTGTAAACAGTGGAGAGGCTCAAATCCAGAGAGAGCTCCTTGCCAGGCACATGTGAATGTCTGCCTGCTACAGTGGGATTAAACCTAGGTGAAGGGGAATTCCTTCCGGATGAGGCTGGCTGAGCCAGGATGGACCTAAGCATGCATTTATGTCTGTGACCAGGCTATAGGGCTCTGCTGTAACCTCACCACTGAAGGTGACATTACACAAGGATGTGCCATAGGTACATTTCTGCCATAGCAAAGGCAGCACAGTGACACTTCCATGCCCTTACAACATGATGGCCACTGCACCCATGCAGGCAAAGCTGGACTGCCTCCCACAAAGGGCATCCCTTGTATCATCACCCTCATCACAGTGATGATCATGTGTCATGGAGATCCATCATAGAATCAATAGTTAGGGTTGGAAAGGACCTTAAGATCATCCAGTCCCAACCCCCTGCCATGGGTAAGGACTCCTCACTCTAAAACATGCCACCCGAGGCTCTGTCCAATCTGGCCTTGAACACCACCAGGGGTGAAGCATCATCATCGTGGTGATTATCATCCACTGCCAGCAGGACGGGTGGGGAGGGATGGGGCCAGGGAATTTGGCATCCTGCCATTCCTGGCTAGTTCCACATGTGTGCACATACACAGACTGCCAGGAAGCCCTTTCTCCTCCCCTCCTTTCTCTCAGCCTCTAGCACCCAGCTTTCAGGGCCCAGCACCATGGGCCTCATTCCTCACTAACAGAAAGACGCTGGGGGCTCTTCTGGAGAGTAGAAATGTGGCAAGAGGAAGAGCTCACTCCACCAAACCACAGTGAAGCAAAGAAACAGCTACACAAAGCTGGTCACTAGAAGATCTCCTTGGGAAACCCAGGTCCAGTTTTCTTATTTACTACCTGTGAAAATGGGAGCACCCTTCAACCTGCTCAAGGCTTGGGTGAAGCTCTGCTCCCCAACAAAGGGGCAATGCCTGGTGCCATCGATGTGCAATCAAAGGTAGCACCCTGCTTTACCACACAGTGTTATCACATTCTGCCTTAAAGTTTCAGACCCATGTGAGACATCTGCAGAATGAGGAGGGTAACTTATTTCTGGGGGAAATTTCTTCCATTTTCCCTCACCTGCTTGGCTAATACTGGAGTGTGTTGGCATTTCACATTCTCACAGCCATCCTGTATATACTGCTTGTCCTTACAGCGTCCTTCTGTCTGATCACATTTCCCAGATCTTATTCTTGTCTAATCCAAAATTACACCTGGAGCGTAAATTATTTCTTCTGCCACATATTTTTTTTCTTTTTATTAAAAAAGGGGGTCTTTTTTATGTTTTGGAAAATTGAGGGTTTTGGAAGTAAGGATAGAGACAAAAAAGCAGCTAGAAAACAAATGCGGGGGGAGGCAGTGTGCAGGCTTTGCACGGAGAGCTCCACTGAAACTGGAAAATGTGGTGGTTCTCATGAAAAGTTTTAATTTGAACAAATATGACACTTTCATAATGATAAAATCCTTAAGTAAAATGTGCTAGCCATGTGTACCTTCTATTCCCTTCTTCTATAACTATCTGGTACATTTCTTCCGTTCCTCCTTGGAATACCTGTATATTCTTATTCTTGTTCTCCCTTTCTTAAAAAGAAATTAAGCAGAACAATATTAATAATTCTGTTTAAAAACGTATCTGTGTTTTTCATCCCATTTGTACAAAGTATTTTTGTAAGGCCAGCCATAAATCAATCTCTCTTGCTGCATTTCTTCTTTGCAGTGAAGTGGTAAAACATGGAGTGCTCTGTAACTAGAAATGTAATTGTGTAGACATAAAAACCATATCCATGACCGTCCTGAGGATACTTATCTCAAGATGTGCCTCTGTGTACTTCATAACATTAAGAGTAGCAGCTGAGAACAAGACAGGGGGAGCTTCAATGCTGTGATTCATTTATTTCCAGCAGAGGTAATGCACTTCAGAGAAACCACGGTGGTCATAGCACAAAGGACATTCTCATGCACTGGAGAAGCTTTGAAGCCGTTCAAATAAAATATAGACCATATTTTTAAAGCTGTTCAGGCAT
The DNA here is from genome assembly GCF_012275295.1 of Melopsittacus undulatus. NCBI lineage: Eukaryota > Metazoa > Chordata > Aves > Psittaciformes > Psittaculidae > Melopsittacus > Melopsittacus undulatus. The sequence goes on along the minus strand of NC_047528.1, from coordinate 80,223,132 downwards.
TTTTTAACTTCTTATGGAAGCCACAGACACCAAAGGTTGTAGTGGTGTTATTCTGGCTGGTGTCCAGTAACAATTTGACAAAATAGAAAGCCCGTGCTGTCAGGCTGTGCCTTTCATAGTAATAAGGAAAATCAGCCCAAGCTGGGCAAACATTTTTGTGATGCTGTGGTTGTCATATTCATACTAGGTAATTCAGTTGGGATATTAAACACTTTTTACATGTGGAGTAGTAGCATCTTCTTCCCTCTTGCAGCAAAAGGGTTTTATGTGTTACCAAAATATAAACAGCATAATGTGCAGGGTAGAGTTGAACATCAGGAGTCCAGAGGTGTTTGCTGAAGGAGGACCAGCCTGTGCCAGAGCAGAAGGGCCAGACCTAGAGCGAAGGTGATGACTGGGGCAGAGCAGGTGGGGAAGGAGGAGCTTGCGGAGATTGCAATAAAGTGTTGTGCTTTGGGGTTTTTCAGCCAGCTGAGGAACTGGGTGTGATTTTTACAGGTGGGCTACAACCCAGATGAAGTCTCTTTTCCCACAGAACTATATGGTTTATAAATTACTTCAAAGCCATAGATAAAAGATGCATGAGACACACAAAGTGTGTCATACATAGTATATTTCTGAAAGATAATCAGTATAGCTAGAGACAAAGGATCAAATGGATGCCAAGTAAAGAAACTTGTTCTTACAGACTGTCTGGAGAAAGGCAAGACTGTAAATCAGAGTCACAGAATGGTAGAATAGGTAGGGTTGGAAAGGACCTTAAGATCATCTAGTTCCAACCCCCCTGCCACAGGCAGGGACACCTCACACTAAACCATATCACCCAAGGCTCTGTAGAGCCTGGTCTTGAACACTGCCAGGGATGGAGCATTCACAACCTCCCTGGGCAACCCATTCCAGTACCTCACCACCCTAACAGTAAAGAACTACTTCCTTATAACTAAAAAAATATAAAGGACTTAATCCTTTAGGAGCACGATGAGTGTCTTTTCATGGGTATCTGTTCAGAAATGATGGCTTTTGCTTATACAGCAATGCCTGTGTTTGTCATGAGCAAAAGAGATTTTCAAAGGCTGCTGGACTCCTTTGGCACATCACTCCTTTAAGTGTCCTACAATAACAATGAAAACTGTCACACAGCATGGAAAAAAATCCCTGGATTAGGTATTATTCTTCACTAGAAAGCTATACTGTAGTTTAAATTAGCAAGGTGCCTCAGAACCATTATTTAAAATGTGTTTGCACTGACATCCTGAGAAAAGAGTTTATTTAATTGCACTGTCAGTGCCGATGCTTTCAGCTAAAATCATTTGGAGTTAGACCTTTTAATTGAAAGTGACAATTTAAATTGCTGCAATAGCTGCATAAATGGTGCTTAAAGTCATTATTAACCTGATGCTACAGTTGGCTCCAGACCAGTTTATTAAAGCGAAAGAAAGGTGGGGGAGTAGGGGAAGAGGAAATTAAGTGGTGAATCATTAATTCCTTTGGTACTTGCTGTAACAACAATAGCTATGATGAATGTATTTGCCTGTATGGTGGAGACAATGTATAATCCCATCCTTGCTTTTCATTAATGAACCTCCCTTGCTCAGGCATCAGCAGTACTGATTTGAGCTTGCTTTCCCATGGGATGGTGTTCTGGTCTCCTTCCTCACTGCTATGGCCCACAGGGTGGGCATCTTGGGTTTGTCCTACTTTTGGGGGCTCAGCAGGGCACCAGGTACCCTGAGCCTGAGCAAGAGCTCTGGGATAAGGCTCCCTTCACTGAAATTTGCAGACACCACCAAGTTGGGTGTGAGTGTTGGTCTGCTGGAGGGTAGGAAGGCTCTGCAGAGGGATATGGACAGACCTTCAAGATCATCAAGTCCAACCGTTACCCCAGCACTGCCAAGAACACCACTAAACCATATCACTAAGGGCCACATCTACATCATTTCTGAACACTTCCAGGGATGGTGATTCTGCCACTGCCCTGGGCAGCCTGTTCCAATGCCTGAACACCCTCCCTGTGAAGAAATTTTTCCTCATATTCAGTTTGAATCCTCCCCTGGTGCAACTTGAGGCCGTTACCTCTTGTTCTATCCCTTGTTACTTGGGAAAAGAGATCAGCCACCTCCTCACCCCATCCTCCTTTCAGGCAGTTGTAGACAGTGATAAGGTTCCCCTTGAGCCTTCTCTCTTCTAAATAACTCTAGTTCCCTCAACTGTTCCTCATTAGAGTTGTGCTCCAGACCCTTCTGTAGCCCCAAACAGAAATGCTCCCAGCAGTGGGAGCTTGGCAGGTCAGGAGCATCACAAGCTTCCTGAATACATATCAGCCAGGAGAGCTGTCCCAAGAGGTAACAGGACTCCTACAGATTCCTACTGTTGATCCCACAAACAGAATGACTACTTTAAGACTCGCAAGCCTCTCAGTGCTAAGGGAGCTATGCACCAACAGGGCTTATAGGACTTTGGATACAAGAATTTACTAATTCTGTGGTGGGGAAGAAACACCTACCTGCAGGGAAGCAAGAAGCTTGGCCTGGCAAAGGGCGCACCATGCAGCTCAGGGGTTGAAATGGTGTCCCCAGTACTGCAGGGTGAGCCCAGGGGCAGTCCTTAGCATCCAACCATACAAAACCCACCAAGATGACTAAAGGATGGACATGATGCCCTCAGCATAGACCCTTTTCCTCTACAGATCCTCTTCTAGTGATCCAGACTGCTGGTTAATGCAGGCAGAGGCTTCAGGACTTAGTTGTATGTTACCTACCATTTGCAATACAGCTTGTGGTATGTTCTTCCAACAAATATAGATAGTAAGTTTAGATTTCTTTTAAGTAAGATCTGTGACATGCTGAACAGACATCACTTGCCAAATACTTGTACCTGTCAAGCACTGATGTATTTCAGGTGTAAGTGTATGTTCTGAGGCACATCTCTTACTTCCTCCCACCTGTATTTATTTGAACAGAGATGGTAAATCAAGTCTTCCTCCCTGAGAAGCCAGGGATGGTTCTCCAAGTACAGTATCACCACCCTGGCTTGCTTGTGTGTTTTTGCAAGGTATATGTCATACTGTAGGAAGTTCTGTCGTATGGTAATAGACGGATATTTTAAGGTTTGTTTTTTCCTGCACCTGTGTTAGGTTTATTGTGATACTGGTCAAATGTCCAGTGAAGTGACAGCTTTGGATACTACTGCAAAGGAGCTCAGTGGGTCTGGTCAAGCATTAGAATTGCTCCAACTGCCCATGGGGATTTCACACTGTCCTTGGCAGAGGCTTCCTAGCAAAAAGCACGTGTTGAAAGCCTAACAAGTAAGGAAACTAAAGTATTCTCTTAATAGGTCCACAACAGATAGGCAAAATGGTATTAATGATATCAAAATTACATTAAAAATATAGTGTATAAGTATACTATAAAGTGTACATAAATTTTCTTAAGTTTTGAGTACTTAAAACTCTCTGCCTCTGCAAGTCATTTGACCTGCTGTAACATCCCAGCTCCTGTACCTGTGTGTGCTTGCAAATAAGCTTGTTAGTTATGATTCATCCTTTCAAATGGATACAATCCTGACATTCCTTGTTTTCGTGGGCTGTGTCAGACAAAACATGCCCCAGTCTCTTAAAGCCAACTTTACAGCACCATCCTTAATAAACCCCTTGATTCATGCCAACGTAAGGGAAAAATCAGGTCCATATGATCACCTTTTTTGCTTGTCACAGAAGTGTCTTTTCAACTGTATTTGTTTCTAAGAGCTCACCTTGTCCATTGAATGCAGGCAGGAAACACTTGGTTCCTCAAAACAGACTCCAGGATGCTCGGTCAGGTCCCTCAGCCCCTGGCCAGCACACGTGCACTGGCATGGCAGAACGGCATCCCCCAGCCAGGAGGCAAGCGGGAGACAAGCACCACAATGAAGTCAGCCTCAGTCAAGAGATAAACCACAGCAGAAAGTAGGGTGAGAAGCAGAGCAGGGGCAAGCAGGCATGGTGGATACACAGGGCTTGAGTGCTTGGGTTGTGCTTTCACACCAGTGGTAACTCAGCATATGGGCTCTGCACTAGCAAAGTGTGCAATGAACTTGATTAACACTAGGACATGTATATATGCCCTGTATTAATAACAGAGGTTGCATTTGTTGTGTTTATCCCTTTCTCTGTTCCCTTCAAGTTCTTTATTTAGTCCTAAGTGTAGCAATTCTTTATCCCACTGTTGTGCCTGCATTTGTGGCAAAATGACCCACTAAGCCTTTGTCTTCCACAGAACAGTAACATTCTTCCAGGTTTGTGGAGTTTACATGGGATTCCAGTAAATATTAGACGTTTGTATACTACAAGGGCTCTGAACCAGCTGTGTTTGCAGCTTTTAACGTGCTCATTGCCTATAGAAATTAATAGCATTCTCAGTCGTCACAGGTCTGGAAAAAAACACCCCCAGCCTCATTTGATACTTTTACTACTTTTAGAAAAGAATATATATACAAAACCAAAAAATAAATCAAAACTTGCCTTTTCTACATCAGTGTATCAAGGAAACCAAAGCAACCTACCCTCCCTTCAAACTTCTCCACCTAATGAAAGGCTTTTGGCATGCCTGCCTTTTATGCATATTAACAACTACTTCTTTTCTCTCGACCACTCTGCTGATCTGCCTATAGGTTCCAGCCAGCCATTTGTTGGTCAGTTTTCTACCTGTCATAACTCTTAACATAGTGTGTTTCCTATTAATGATATATTACGTGATTTTAATTACTACCTTTAATAAACACAAAAGCTGCAGCCAGCTGATGCTTCTCATAATTAGCGACACAGCCTTTTGGCTCACAAATAAGGTGCCTTTGCTGCTGTATCCCAGCAAGGGGAACATTACTGGTGTGGGCTACAGGCACGCGGGCAAGCCAGGGGACAAGCAGACCCTGGCAGCGAAGCAGTAAGGTTTTCATAGCTAAGGAAATTTAAGGGGAAGTGGGGGTAGAGCAAAGGGGAGGGTGGGATTTGCTAGTCTGCTGAGCTGGTTAACTGCTCCTGGCTCTTCCTCACAGCAGCCAGGAATGGGTGTATTTACCCTCCAGTACCCCACATGTCTCTGGTACTCAGTATAGTTTCATGATGTTGAGGCACATCAGGTAGATGGAGAAAACAAGAAAACATATCAAATCAAAAGCAGATGCTGGCAATGTGGCCTGACAGCTTCTTATTATCAAGTGTTGCCCAGTGCCACCCTGGCTGCAGGATGAACCAAGATGAGGCATGAATGAGTCAGCATTTCCTGAAGGTATCCAGTGAGAGTAAACTGGACTAAATACCCTGAAGGGACCTGGGCCAACACACAGCCACCTCATCCTTCCACCGCCTCCAGCAGGTACAGAGGGCAGCAGCACCCTACAGCACTTCTGCCACCAGGTTAGTGGGAGCCATGGGTTGATGTCAGATCACACACAGGCTGTGCTGAATGAACCAACATGGGTCCTACGCGTGCAGTTTAATTCAGCTAGTTCGAAGCATTCATAGAGCAGTGGTACACCAGCCACAAGCCCATTCCATCCCCACCTCTCACCATTGCCAGCCGTCCAGCATGTGGAAGGAGCTGGTGCAGGGCATGAGGATGGGTGCAGGTCCCAGCAGGACCCAAGCCCCAAGAGCAATGGCAGCACCAGCCAGGGCTCACACACCAGAAAAGGCACCAAGAAACACATTTTATTCAGTTACAAGGACAGCAGTACACCTCCTCTGGCTTGAGGTGAGGTGGGGACACTTGGGGACAGCACAGTAGCTCTTAGCAGGTAACCACCTTGCTGAAAATCATTAAAGGCATTATACTGACATGAATCCTTCAATACAAAAACAGGCATTAAAACAGATTCCGAAGCCCTTCTGCAGACTCTCTTGTACAGGTACTTTTCAACCAAATGAGGGACTGAATCACCTGCACCCCAGTACTACACAGAATGAGCTGGGAAAGGGGGAGCAGGAAAAGAAGCTGAGGTGCACCAGCTGCAGCTGGCTGTCCCCCTCAGAACAATGCTTGGTCTCGGAACTGGCATCAAATAGACTGAACGTTCATTAAAAGGAAAATACTTTGAATTTTATTTTTTCACGTTATTATCAAGTACACAATTACAATAATGTCACACATCCCTATATGATTCTATGTATTTTGTTTTTTCCTTTTGTCTTTTTTACAAAGTGTACAGAGGGCAGGACGTATACAATATTTAACAGGGTATTTTCTACAGAACAATAATTTATATTATGTCCTTGTAAAAATCTGTACCTTTTTTAAACATTAAACTGAAACATCCATTTTATAGCATTTGCTAAGCAAATTATTTAGGAATTAAAACTAGCCTGTAACTAATGTCAGTACATTAACAATAACTATAGTTCATTTCCTCTTTATACAGACAAATACATTTTACAAAAACCACTTGACCAAACCCTTAATTAAAAAAAAATTAAAAAAAAAAGTTCCAACATTGTGCTTTAAGAAACAAACAAACAAAAAGTGTGTATGATTCCAGGCTATGCAAGAGAAAGCAAATGTGTAAAATTGTGTTCTTTGTCTTTCAGCTTATTTAAAAAAATAAAGTTAAAAATGGCTAAAATCCTCGGCGACCTATGGGAATTTACAGAGAGTTTGCAAGCTTTTCAGGTTTCCAGTTAGAAAAACTCTTGAACTTAAGAGGTGGGGGGGAGGAAGGAGTCGCAGGAGGGTGCTTTGCAAAGAGGTGAATGGAAAATCTCTACTGGTTTTACAGCATCTAGTTTGGCATCAGTAGGCAAGAGAGAGAGCTACAGCCATGTGTGAAACCCACGGACTCCACTGGGATTTCAAGGAAGGCACAGTGCAGCACACCCAGGTACTACACATGGAAGACTCACAGCCCGCTAGTAGCAGTGTTACGCAAGAGCACGTTGGACAAGTTTGGGGGCATTGCCAAGCAGGCATCAAAACTGAAAAACCCACATTACACAGTAAAGGTAGTAACATGGCATTTGACTCTCCTGACTGCAAACTAAACACAAGTATTTTGGCTCACAGTGAAACAGAAGGGGGCTGAGCAGTAGGAGTAGGGCTTGGTACCAAAACAAAGTACAAAAGGCTGGCAAGACACACATTGGAAAAGAAAGACTTGTCCCTTTATCACCCCAAACCTGGAATCGTCACTAAAATTCATTTGATTTCTATAGATTTACCTACCTAGGGACAAGAGTCAGCATTGGGATGGGATTTGAACCCTCTCCATTACTGAATTGTTGGCTACAAATTTACCCTTATCTGGCAGGCAGTGGGGTCCGAATTCTACAATCCTCCCTCAGCCAGTGGCTTCAGTGGGAATTTGATCAAGAGGAGCAGGGCTGGGTCCTAAAACCTGGCATGTAAGTAGATAGGGCTTTTCGCTCTGCTGTTGTTTTTAAGGTACATGACTTCATGCCTGGTACACTTATGCTGCAATTAGCAAATGATACGGTGCTACTTTATAATAGTCTTCAGGTGGTAAAATTGCATATAATAATTGTAATGTTCTCCAAGCTGTTTATAAACAGATTAAAAGAACTGGGTTAATTCTGGATACTGTAGCAATTAATAAACTGCAGCTTAACACTGTTGCTAATGGCTCAGGAAAAACATTCAATTTACAAACAGATCTATTACTATCATAAGTTACTTATTAAGGATATCTAAGTTAAAACATCTCTCCTCCTTCTGAACATATCTGCTCCACTTCATCCCTCTCTGAAGCTCGCACTGTATCTCATTTCCAAAACTGAGGCACCTCTTGGTCTTAAATTTTATTCTAAAACCAATTCACAACAAAAACGTGACTTGAACCACAAACAGATCTTTCAAAGAAATACCAGAATACATAAAAGCATTAAGTTTGAGGTACGTTTACCAGCACGTACAGACAGTTGTGATCTATTAACTCTGCAAACAGAACAATGGTATTTTACCTTTCCAACATTAAGACAGCAGTCAAGTGAAAGAAATGCAACTCATTTGTAACACATAAAACCTTCCAACGACAAAGAAGCACAGAACAATAATGTAATATTTGAGCACACTTTTAAACTCGGCAAAAAAGGTAACAAATGCCCCAAATAATTTTTAAAAAGTTTTCTCTCTGAAACCTGAATTAAAACGCAGAGTGGTTTTCCGCAGTAAAGTGAGATCTGTAAATCCTCAAATGGAAAACAGTTAACCTGCCACAGAGTCTGTATAGTCAAGACAGTACAATCAGGTTGGACCCTAGTGACTCTGACATCACAATTCCCCATTTTATACACACCTCTGACAATTTTGTATTTTTAAAATTCATGACAAAACTGCATTAACATGGACACTGTATCAACGAGGTCAGTAAGATAAATAGACTTAAATAAACTATTATGGTTAAAAAATTCAGTAAGAGACAGGGTTTACTTTATTAAATGCAACTTTTATTGTTGCCATCTTTTCTTCATTTATTAAACAAACTGAATAGAGTTCAGAACACGCTATTGAACAAAAGGTATAAAAGTCAACTAGAAGCAATAATCCTATTTTTATACAGCAACAAATCAAATGCACAGTATGTTTTTTTTTGTTGGTTTTTTTTTTTTTGTGTGTGATCATAGATGATTTGCTTGAAAATAAGCTAAACTGCCTGAAAGGCAAAAATTCCTTTATAATTCCAGCCGGAAGTCTGTGGAAGAGACTTTAAGGCAGCCCAACATCTTTATGATGCCGCATAATGTGCTGGTTCTTCTCTGAAGGCCTTCGGAAACCTTTCTTGCAATATTCACACCGGTGAGGGTAGTCTTTTGTATGAATGGAAATAACATGCCGTTTGAAGCCTGAAGCGTCTGTAGTGCTATACTCACAGTACTCACATTGATAAACTTTCCTACCACTGTGTGTTTTCATATGTTTTTTCAGCTCATTTTGTTGCCTAAAGCCCTTCCTACATCTCTTGCACCTGAATGGAAGATCTTTTGTGTGAACTGAGAGTATGTGGCGACTCAGAATGAACGGATCTGCAATCTTAAAGTCACAATGTCTGCATTGGTGCAATTTTTTACCCTTGTGAGCCGCCACGTGTTTTTTCAGTTCCGAAGGCCTATGAAAGCCTTTGTCACACATATCACACTTGTGAGGATAGTCTTTCGTGTGGACTGAAATGATGTGTCGTTTCAGATCACTTGAGTTTGAGCTCTTATGGTCACAATGCAAACACTGATGTGTTTTACTTTCTTGATGCATAAGCGTATGTTGCTGTAGCTCTTTGGTATCTGAAAAAGTCTGGAAACAAATATCGCACTTTAACGGTGTTTCTTTACTGTGTTTAGTCTTTACGTGAGTTTTCAAGTTAGAAGAGTCGGCAGATCGGTATTCACAATATTGGCACTGGTACGGCTTCTCACCAGTGTGGATCCGCATGTGCTTCTTGAGCTCCGACGGGTGGCGAAATCCTTTGCCACACTCCACGCAAATGTGAGGAAAGTTCTTGCTGTGGACAGCTAAAAGGTGGTGACTCAGCAACCCTTGCTCTGCTGTCTCATAATCGCAGAATTTGCACTTGTGCATTTTATTAACTCCTTTGTCCCTGTGCACCATCTTGTGAGTAAATAAAGTTCCTGCATGGGAGAAGCTTTTCCCACACTCATCACACTCAATGAGCTTCTCTGTTTTGTTGGTCAGCTTATGGCTCTCCAAGTGGTTATGTAAACTTATTTTTTTATTCGTAGTGTAATCACAGTCTGTGCATCTGTATTTCTTCTTAGTAAGAAGGTGCTCTGGGTGGTTTTTCATGTGCCTTTTCAAGAAACCTCTAGATTTAAATTTCTTGCCACAAATCATGCAGGGGTAGACTGTCAGTGGGTGACCATCAGGGCCAATGATTATTGCTGAAAAACAACAAAAAACCTTTGAGTAATATTATACAAGAATATTACACTTCAATTCATACTGTATTTCAAGCTTTACAACAAGCTCAACTGTTAAGTAAGGTCAGACACATAAATTTTACTATGTAATAAACCAGCTTGTTACTGGGTTAGGTATAAGAAATTGAAGGAATTACTACTTTCATTTGGTTTTATTATTGGGAGAAAAGAAATAATGTTTTTTGACTGAGATAACCAAGCATCACCCAGCTGTCCTTCATCTCAAGGAATTCAACTTTGAAGAATTCTGACCCAGTTCACACAGTAAATACATGCAAAAACTGATGCTGGTGCAAAGAACAGAGGCCAACGTGTTAAACTATTACACAGTAGTAGGCACAGTACACGATCTTCTTTGACTTTCCACGAATCTGTAGATAAAGTTTAATCTGTCAGCTTAATCACCTACTGCTGACTACAGCTCACATGTCCCCACACTGACACCTCCTTCTTGTGCCATCTGTCACAGTTACAGTCTGAAGTGGTATCAAGTAGCAATCAATGAGAACACATTTCACATAGGGATGCCTCAGAGCTTTGGAACTTATTTGCACTCATCCATCAGCCTGATTTGTTTACCCTGAATTTGTCTAGGCATGCTACAAAGCTCTCTTTTCCAAAAATGTTTCAGAAGGAGAACTGGCTAGGTAGCTAGAAATAGAAAAAGCAAACTTCAAGATTAAAATTTGCCGGTTTACTGATTCAGTGCTAAACAAAACAGAACTCCTACAGTTAAGTCACAATCTGGAAAGAAACTTTTAGTATCATTTAAGGCAAGGCTACTAAAGAAAACAGTCGTGTGCTTTTTCAACTTTATCAATCAAATAAATCATTCAGACAGTAACACAGTAACAGCAGACACAAAATAATGCCACAGCCAAAGCAGTGCATCTGTTCTTACAGATCAAAGAACACTGGCATGAACACCAAAGCAAGTTATTTCACAACTAAAAGAGGAAACTGTATAGAAGTATACTACCAAATTTAATATATAATGTTGAGATCCTCCAGTTACTTATTCAGCTGATATAAAGAAATGCATTGTTCAATGTGCTGTCAATAATGACAGAAAGGGTTTTTAAAAAGCACTACTACAAAACACCATTTATCTAACATGATCTTTGAAAAAGTTACATTAAACATTAAAGCTGATGTGGCAAGTTAAGTATACAGGTTTTTAACTTTTTGCTACAATACTGATGGTTTCCTATGTCAGAGACTGTTTTCTTTAAAGCACCCCCACAATCCAAACCAACCACATATTTAAAACCTTCACGATAAAATATACACTCATTTATGACACAGTGGTGATGTCAACAAAATAATTCATAGAATCACAGAATCATGGAATTCCCCAAATAATCACTGGTTTTTACAAGTCAATGCACATACCATCAGTAAAGTACATCTGTTTTTTGATAAATCCCCAGAGGAATGAGAGTTCAGCCATCCACCAGCTACTCACCTGTTTGATACTGCCTAGACTCAGGTCTCCTTTTTTTCTTTGGTTTTTGCTTAGCCAGTCTCCCAAGTCCAGCAGACTCGTCTATGTGCAAAAGTGCACTTGCAGTGCCATTCCGACTTTCAATGCCATCGTTATTATTGCCTAATGAGATAAGTTAAAAAGTTACCTACCATCATCACTCTACAAATTTTATAAGCAACAAACTCTACAGTGGTAATAAAAGAAATTATAAACTATTATCTGGACATTTAAACAAATCGTAGGAACGTACAGGATGAGATGCAAAACTTTTCTGCATGTAACTTATAAATTACCTTTGGTATTATGAACCTGGAAGCACTGGCTTTGTTAACCTGATTTTACAGGAGTACATAACTTACAGGAATTCATGGGTTTCCATTTCACAAGAAATCCTCCTTTAAATAAAACATTTTTTGCATTTCTCTGGTTGCTAATTATGCCCCAAATGTTTAACACCAGTGAACAATATCATGTCACAATATTTACTGTGCCAAATTTCTCTCTCAGTCCTGAAATATGTTCACATGTGAGCTCCCATTCACTTCTGGAATTTAAATCTGAATTTACCTGACTGACATTTCTCACACACTAAGTTCCATAACTGGAACAGAGATCAATGAACTGTTCTGAACAGCCCATAAGCTTGCCCACAAAACACACTACTTACTATTCGCACACCTGAAGCTCTAACACAAATTCTTTCTACTGCAAATAAAGAGCATGCTCAGTTTTATGCAACAGAAAGAAGGAAACATTTTTTGCCTCACAGAGCTTCCTGTTTAATACACATATGGTATCACTGGATGAAAAACAAACAGAAAATCACAAGAAAATATATCTATATACTCAGGAAGGTATTTATTGGTAATCAGATTAACACTAGTGATTTAAGGGCATAAGTAAATTTTAACAAATTTTGTGGTTAAGTATTTACTTAATCAACAGAAGCCAACAGTTCCTAGCGAAAGTAAAGCACACAAATGAGATAGGAAGATTGAAGTGGAAGACAGTGCAAGATGCTTAACAGCTGTTCCCTCTGCAGAGTGCTGAGAATTAATATTCATGATTAATGTAAGAAGACTCACAGCCAGGAAAAGGCACATGCAGACCCTAAGGATTCCGATCTATATGCTAATTCATGGAACAGCAAATGCAGCAAGTGACAAACGTTGAAAAGCAAATACCCATTTCATATGTAGAAAGTGCAGTATGCAACAGGTGCATGAAAAGTCCTTCTAGAGCACAACACAAAACAGGCCCCAAACATTTCTAATATGAGAATAAAATTACAAAAACTTGCCAGAATATAAAGCACAGTGGCAGTGGGCTTTGCTACAAGACAGGGATAGAACAAATTTAACATTTTAAGATGCCACTGTTATCAGCTCTTAAACACATTTAAACTGAAGAAGAGTTCTGAGAACTCTTCATGCTTCATTATTTCTTCCTTTCCCACCACTTCTCACCTTGCTTACTGCTGATAATTCGCTCTTTCCTACGTTCTTAAATTGTCCTTTCCATTCCATCTCTCTGTTCTTAATACACTGCTCAGTCTACTGCTGTTGTTTCCAATTCAGGTAGTTTAATTTTTAATTCCCACTCTACCTGGCTTCTGTCCTTTCCTCTCCACTGAAACTGTGCTCACCAGTGTATGGCCAAAGATAAGGCTCTGGGTGCACTGCCACCCATCTCCTAAACAACTTTTAACATACACTGCTCCCTGAAATCTTGCCCTCCCTTCCCTTGTCTCTGTTTCCAGCCCCCATCACATTCTCAGCACTTCCCTGTCATGTGACTGCTGGCACCATCACCACAATACACATTGTGCAGATGCAGAACCCAAGTTTTGTCCTCTACCCCGCTATTTCTTCTACTTTGTTTAGGAGAAAGGGGCACAATGGAAACACTTCTAGCATGAGATTTCAGTCTACCAGTTTAAGTAAGTTTTGGAAATCAGGTTTGTGCACCACCTTGTGCTCAGATCTTAACAATCAAAAGAAAAAGTGGTTCTGCAGGCTGGAAATATTACCAAAGTTCCATTATAATTTTAAGATGTCTCTCTCCAGTTTCTTTAATCAATTAATGATTTCTATTAGTGAAGTCACATATTTATATGTTCCTTCTAGAAAACACTTAAATCCAGCTAGAGGTCAGTGTTGCTTTTCACTGTTACACTGGTTCTTACATATTTCCATCTGTGTTTTTTTTCCCAAATAAAAATATTCAGCTCTATTCCCAAGCCAGCTCTTACTCTGTCTTAAAACTGTGAAAGACAGATGTACTTGAGATGCAATTTTTCAGCTGAAAGCTCGTGTACTTCCCCCCAGTGAAAATATGAAGGGAAATGCCTGTTAAAACAGGAGTAAAAAGAAGCCTGCCTTGTAACTTCTTTCTCCTTCTCTTAGGCTCATTATGCCAAGAAACTGTTCTCAAACTAAAATTTTAAAAACAAATACAAAAGCACAAATACTCCACTACCATCGAAAAACCAATTCCCAACATTTTGCCACAGACAATGTCACCAGGAAGAATTGAGTGTTACCTACCATAAGCTGCTGCCCAAGCTATAGGCATGAAAGTTTTAATTTCAGTATCATCAATTTGCTGTTCATGGGCCACTGCTGCATCCTCCTCTCCTACAATCACTTCCATATAAACCTCATCAGCTATTTCTGCAACATCTAAGAGAAAAAGAAGTCAAGAAAAAATTAACACTGTACTGCTGAAAGTGAAAATCCCTGCGCCCAGATGAAAGCCACCTACTTACTTAGGTCTTCATCTTCATGCTGAGAATCATTTACAGTCATGTAAACCATTTTCTCCCTTGGAATTCGAATACTGCTATTTTGATCAAGTAATCCAACTGTGTGGTCATTCTCTGGCTCACTCTCCACAATGTCTACTGTGCCCCCTAATTAGGAAGACCAGAGCAAAATATTTTAAAGACACTCTGCTCAAATTCTATACTAAACCACAGAAAAATTTAAGTTTGCCACTCTTTAACATTAGATCTACAGCTCTTTACAAATTACTTGAGAGAAACCACAGCCTCTAATTATGCAAAATTTAAAATGTCAGTTGGAGTATTCCAAAATGAGAGTATTTTACCTATATCATCTTCTCCAGGATCTGCCTTGAATATATAGACCTTGATGACTTCTGGACAAATGCCATCCACTTTACAAGAGCCACTTTCTGACTCTGCTTCCATGGTAATTTCACCAGAACCTTCGTGTTCTATCTTACCAGCATCATCCACTAAAAAAACAAGTTGTTACAATTATCTAGTCATATACAGACAGAGATAAATGAAATACTTTATTACTTTATTACTAAAATTTGGAAGCAGTTTAAGATTAAAAGGTTGTGATAAAGAACCTACCCATACATATTTTTTCATATCCTTGAAAACAATGACAATAAATACAAAAATAAATGCAAGCCATATCTTCTAGTTAAGGGGGAAGTACAAGAGTGCTGCAGTGATATGACTAGGAGCATGAACACCACATCAGGCAAAGCTAATAGGGAAACAGTGATCTGTAGCAAGGTGACGGTAGGAACAAACAGCATGTTTGTACTTACTCTGTAGCATAATTTCACTTAATTTTCAGATTTAACTGCTTTCTCCTTCACAACTAATAAGCTATTAACGGATTTGTTTTTTTTTTCCAAAAGCATTTAACTGTTGCTCAACCCTGTCTAATGTCAGCAGTACTACTGCTGCCAGTCAGACCTGGTTCCTTGCAAAGTGGTGTTACTGATGCTTCTTCAGCTAACTAGAGAAGACACCTAAACGAATACTACAGGAAGAAACTCCTCCACT
Source organism: Melopsittacus undulatus (assembly GCF_012275295.1). NCBI lineage: Eukaryota > Metazoa > Chordata > Aves > Psittaciformes > Psittaculidae > Melopsittacus > Melopsittacus undulatus. Next base: position 80,207,904 of record NC_047528.1, on the reverse strand, counting down.
TTTCTCATGTCCTCAACACAGAGGGGTCAAGCACAGTGTCAAAGTGCTGCTCTGATGCTAGAACTCTGGTGAACCTACTCAAGTGATTGCTCACGATGCTCTCAATGAAAGGGGTGGCACTGGATTTTATGCTGTAGCCCCATATACTCTCCTTACTATCATCTCCCATTTTATTCTCTTTGCTTTCAGAAATGCCCAACACCACACTTCAGTCTGAATTGCAGTGACTTGCCCAGGCCTCCCACGTAAACATGGCTAAGAGCCAGCTTTATGAGAATGCATTTCTGCTTTTTAAGACAGACCCTACATAGACATGTGCACACACTCTCCATCTTACTCTACCAAGCATGGGTTTTAAAGAAAAGAATACTAGATATGCATTCACAAAGATAAAATCCAGCATCTCAAGACATTCAGAGTCTCCCAGTTTCAGAAGCACCAGAAGTTTCTCAAGTTTTGAGATTATTTAAGATTTTTAACATGATTACATACTTCTGTAATTTATGACTTTTTTGTGCATAAGGTCACTTTTTGAAGGCTGACATGGCTCCCTCAGACCCATGGGTAACTTCAATTCATGGCAAGACATGACATTTATAACTAAAGGAAGTGTAAGATCTGTCCCATAAATACTGTAGAATTTTTAACTACTATATTTAGAACATACAAAGTAAGTTATTGTAAGCATGCTTATTTTACTGGCACTCATTACCCTTGAAACTATATCATAGCTTTACTATTCAGTAACTGCACCGCTTCCATTTACTTTAAGATCTAGTTAAAAGAAAGAAGCTCAAAATGTTATTACTGTTCTTTTCCTGCCATTAAGTCAATAAATTAACCTTTAAATTAGATCAACTAGCATGTGCTCTGTCTCATGTACCAAACACAACAGTATTTATGTACAATTTCTCAACTGGGCATTACTACCCACAAAAAAAATACAAACTGTTAAATTATGAAGTACGGAAATAAATTAGTCTCTCTCTCCCCACCAAAAGAGCAGCAGAAAACCCACCAAAATCTCTTATACCAAATTCATTAACAAATGGCCACTGTACAGAACATTTAGAGCAGTAAGATGTCTAAAAAATTACTTTGTGTCATGGGAGAACGTCGTATCTTGTAGCTGAAACCTCAAAGCATTTAAAAAGTAAAAACCTTAAGATGTTCTTTTCAATCATGTTAACGTCGCTCCACTCAACAGTATGTATATTCAGTTACTGAGCAGTCTCAAATTCTCAGGCATATGCATGAAAAAACCAAACGTCACTGGAACACTGACAAAAAGAAAGCCTGCTTTTGTTCCTACACTGCATTTATGTAGCTGTTCTCCTTTAACTTGGCTGTTGCCAGTGTCACACATGTGTACTTGCAAGTCTTTCAAAACAGTGTAGACTGATTTTATGCTGCTGAAGCCAAAGGGGAAGTCTGCCGCCAAGCTCAACTGATGCTGGAATATACTCTAGGAAGGAAAATTATAGCTGAAGCAGCCAGAGAGAAAACAAACCTACATGCACCATGTGAAATAGGCTGGGTTCTTTTACCCAAAACAGAGGTTTTTACTTCCATACATATATGGAAGTATCCATAGATAATATTCACACAACATAATTCTAATCTTAAAAATATGTTCCATTTACTCTCTGAAATAATTTCTCCAAGGTTCAAAGGCACCTTCTAAACAATCTTACAAAAAAAAAAGAAATCATGACACAATTCAGAGTTTATTTATCTCCAATTTCCCTATTCAACAGTGGTTTAAAAATGTAGTGACTGGTTTGAATAGTCTTTAATGGCACCATTGAATTGTAAGGAAAATGATGTACAGGAATAATTAGGCCAACATTTCTTTTTTCCTTTTCCAAAAGGAAAAAAAAATCACTTGAAAACTAAAGTCTCTGATGTGTTTGAAAAGTAATAGTATTTGCAGTATAATAGTGAACAGGTAATACGAAGAAAGACAGGGTGGAAAGAAAAAGGTAGGAAAAAAGGTAAACATCAGAAGAAACAAACAAGGTGAAAGAGAATGGGTATCTATTGCACAAAGTACCATTTCTATGGTATTTTGTCCTATGGCTACATGAGTTTTTATCTATACTCATTCACTGATGATGCTCTGGCAGCATGTATGAAATCTGATTTCTATGTAACACTTTCCCCGTGTTTCTGCATTCTCAACGTATCTCAGACTCACAATCAAAGAAAATGATATTCATGAATACTTGACTGATCAATGTTTGAAGTTGGAACTCTGATGATTTTTCATTTGCATTCACAGCCCATCAAGAGATCCCACAAATACCCATACATGACTGATCTTCTCTCACATCGTTCCTCTCCAAAATAACAAAAACAAACAGAAAAATACTTAAATGTATTAGTTAAGCTTACTTAAAAGTATTAGTTAAGCTTATAAGAGACCATTCCCTTTCAAGTAGAGACGCTGGGCAGGTAGTAAACTAATCACAAGTCACATGCTATAAAAAAGTTCAAGCTAGCATTATTCCAGTGCTGTCATACCTTGTGCCTCCATTTAATTAGATACAAACTGAACACTCAGAGCTTTAAGTGTATGGTATTTTTCCCATCTACTAGCTGGCAGCTTTACTGCAGTGAACTAGTGCATTCAGACTAATTCTCCAAGTTAAAGCAAAAAGAGAAAAAAATTATTAGACACAATGTTATTTTATGTAAACTCCAAGAATGCATTCCATGGTTAGTTTGCTACCGTCCCACACAGACTTCACTGATTAGTGCAGCTTCCTCTACATACTATGAGCTGCAATAAACAACTAAAAACCGTATGTGCTTTCCAATGTTGCAGTAATTGCTTCCATATAAAGATAATGCTTGTATTTTATTAAAAGCACAAACAGATGAGAAAGGTGTCACACAACATGAAAGACATGGCATACTTAAAGTCTGTCTATCATTTATATTAAAAGAAAATCAACAAAAAGAGGCCAACTGATAAAAAAAAGAGGAACAAAGAGTAAAGCAAAGACATGAAAGATGCAGGCAACATTAGCAACAGAGTAAGATGGGTTCTATCATGATGACAGCATTTGTCTCCTAGAAAACATTTCATATAATAAAAAAATCATATAATTTCATAAACTATAATGCTCAATGAATTTCCTGTATCTTTACCCTCCTATTATGTCCAATGGCATTTCTGGGACAGGAACAAGCTCCTGTGCATTGATACTCAAAACCATGTTTAAAACCCAGCTGAGGCCAGTTTCCCAATACAGAAGCACAAAGGCCAGCCCAAGATCCTGCATACTGCATTTGCTTAAATGATAAATCTTTTGTTTAACCATGATACATACAATTTCCCAGTGAGTTGTTTACAGTGTTTTATATCCAATATTTAATGGATCAGCAGATACAGACTTTGTAAGTCTTGCAGTCTTTTACTTCAAACTAGAGAAATGCAAATACCTGTAACTGCATTTTTTTATTTCTGTAAGTTTTTATGTTTATTCTTTCCTACCATTTCTCCTCAATATGGGATTAATAAGGAAAATAAAAGGACTGCAAAATTTAAAATTCGCTTAAGCAGGGAGAAACTTCCAATCTTTTTCAAGTAGAGGCTGTTCACTACAAAGTAACACACTGAAACAGTTCTTACAAACATTCTAAGAAAAAGGCTGTCTCTACATCAGTTTAACAGATCTTAAAATCTGTCTATGGAGCAATCAGATGTGAATTATCTATTTTGGCAGCTTTTACATTCACAAGTGATTCTCTCTGCTGCTAAAAAATTGCATGTCATAGGATTCTTGCCTGCTTACAAAATAAACAACCCTATTTAACCATTCTTAATCAAAAAGTCACTGCTAACTATTCTGTTTCCTCCAAAATAGATTAGAAGCATGCTTTATTCCCCAGACAGACTTTGTTCAGTCTTCTGTAATAGAAATATTTTGTACTTCACTTGATAGCAAGAATTTATACTCTACTAAAGAAGTTTTACCATTCAGTTATTTCTTAAACAGTGAATCAGATTTCCTAACCTGGGTGAAAAAAGAAACCTGTTCTGATTTCAATGCCACTGCCATTACACATGAGCAACAGTATACCCTACGCATCTGAAGCTCCCCTGAGGGCAGAAATCTAGGAGAGGTGAACTTCCTGAGTATCTAATGCTTGTCCTTCTATCTCTTCCTGCACACAAATCAGACTAAGCTGTGAGGCATCACTCAGTCCAAAGGCACTCTCATCTCCATCACTTCTGACAGTGACCTCCTGAGCAGCCTCGGCTATGACAACTGTTGGTACCATTCTAGTGGCCAGGCAGAGGCCTGGCAGCAAGTTCTACCTCATATAAAGAAAAATGTGATTTCCTGCATCTTTAAGAACCTCCAGGGAAAAAGAAGGAGGTACTTATTTATGCTAAAAAGGTAAATAAGAGCATTTTGCTTTCCTGACTAGAAGCCCTAATGAAGGCATGAACTTAATGGCTTTGTTGATCAGATCCACTGCTTTCAAACTAAATGTCCAACAATGATGAGATGCCATGGGTTTCACCTAGATCTATGAAGAGATGCAATCATTGTTCTCCGAGTACCCTGGATTCCAACTCCTGTAATCAGAAGTGTTAATTCAGATACAACAAACAAAAGACACTTCTAACTCAGAGCAAAGTAAGGATATATGGATGGACCTAAGAGAGCCCCTATATTTGCAAACACCATATAATATCCAAAACTGCAGCTTAGACTTTGTTAGGCTACCCTTCCTTCTCTCTAGACTTCCCTTATCCAACTGCCTTTATGCCTTGTTATTTTTATTCTAATTGAGTATATCAGAGTACAACTTTCAGTTTTACAGAACCAGTTTTTGCCACACTGAATAAAATCAGAAAAGCAAAAAAATCCTCATTTCCATCTTATGGCCAGGTTTCATGCATTTCTCTCATTGGTTAGTAAATGCAGGTTTGGGGTTTTTTCCTATTGTTTTGACAAACACTAGCTTATCTCAGTCTCACAGAGAAAGGATTTTCCAAGCCTTACAATTTTCTACCATGTAATTAGTACCTGTGTGAGCCAGAGTAAAATCTACTCTTTCCAAACTCATGATCTGGCTTGTTACAGCATATGTGGAAGAAAATCTGATTTATCAAATCTCCTCATATTCTTTTCAAGCTACTAAGTAGTGGCAGTTTGCATTCTTTGTTGAATGACTGATTCTACGCCTCAAGTCTACTATGGACCACAAATGAAGCTTGAGTGCAAAGACTAAGCATCTCAGAAAAACGGTGAGTGTATCAAAAGGCAAGTGATAATACAAGCTGTACCAAGAAACATCATCTTGGAAATGAAAAAAAACAAAGGCGTATCAATACAGAAGCTAAATTAAATCTCAACTGGAAAAGAAATATTAAAATACTGAGTTTAATAAGCAAAGTTGCAGAATGAAACCCACAGGGACTGTACTCTTTGAAAAGACAAACCAGTCTGAACCAAGAAAGAAGGTAGAAACAAAACATTAAAAAAGTACACATATATTGTAATTTCAAAACAGCTGTTTTCAGTATAAAGCTAAGAAAATTATTTTAAGAAAATCTATGTAGATTCAGTTCTTCAGGAACAAAAATGGAAATGCATGAACAGAGCCACAAGGTAAGATAGCAAAAAGATTTTGCCAGTAACTTTAATTGAAAAATACAGACTGTGAAACCTACGACAGAAAGAGCACAAAATATCACTCCCTGCTTTGCAAGAGATTAGGCTAAAAGAAGACAGGCAAAAGCATCCTGAAGAACAAATTCTAGCTCCCAGATCTGGAGAGCAGCTACATTTGTCTACTGTAATAGTAGACAAGATTACATTCCAACATCAGCCCCAGCAGTTCTGGGAGGTTTGCCAGAATCAAGAATTTACAGGTTAGGATAAAAAAAAATCAAAATCCTGGCTGATGTCATTACCTTTTAAAAACCACCTACTGCTGAGTTCAACTGCAGAACTGAGACAGTCAACAGATCAATAAACACATCTACTATGGATGCAAAAAACCCCATGGAAATTAATTCAAATAATGTTTTCCATACGTATTTGGCAAGATAGTCTTTACTTGATGGAAAAGCACTAGACTCTGATTTCACAACCTGAAGAACTTGTTACGTAGGCTTTAAATGCAGTAGGCAGTAATAGGGAACTTCCCTTTAAAATGAATTGTAGAACACAGTATTTTAAACACAAATAGAAGAGATGCATGTTTTGTAGCTTAACAACTGCTTTAAATGCTGCCTTATTTGAAGTTCTGGATCTAAACAAAGTACACTGCAGGACTATCAAGAACTGCTTAATATTAAGTACAGTATGAAACTGCAAAAATACATGACTGAAAACAGAGAATATCCCAGCACAACTGCACAAATTCCTGTGTTTTCTGACAGTTACCACCTGTTGACAACTAGTACTTCTAAGAAGACTTCCCAGCTGGGAATTTTAAGGCTCATGCAAGATGGCATCTACCAAGACATGCTGCCCTCATTCAGCCACTGGCAATGGTTGAATGAGACACGTATCTACCCAACCCTCTCACTTGAATTTACACAGACAGTATTTGCAAGGTCTTCCTACGACAGCAGCCCCAGGAGGCTGCCCATGCTGCAGGATGACAGCCTGCAGGGAGAGGGTGAGGAGAGAGACAGGAGCAACAGCACCTTTGAGAGCTACAGTTCGGGGTAAGACACAGGTAAGGATCACCACCAGAGCCTTTAAACAGTCAGGCCTCAATTATGCATAGGTGGATTATCCACTTTGTTGCCTAACTATGCTGCAGAAGCATTTGAGCTGTTTTCATCTGATCTAACTCAAGTCCAGAATGAGAAAGCTGTATTTGAAATATACTGTACAGAGTACACTTACTAGTTTGGATAAATACTGTTTCAGAGAGCAGCATCCCTGACCTATTTCACCTCAGTATGATCCTGCAGCTTAATTTTACAATGTTTTGTGTTATCCATATTTTGCATTATCCCATTTAATTGTTTTCCCAGATAATAGAGAATTAACTGTACCTCATATAAACTCAAAACATGGCTGCACAAGGTTACTCAAGGAACTCAAGAGATGATAAATTAAGAAATGCAGTGATCCTAGGTAAGGAGAAGCAACGTTAAAATCCATAAGTACAGAATATAAAATTAAAACAAGTTATTATACATTTCAAAAAAAGTGTCCAAAGGTAAAAAAAAGGGGGGGGGCACAGGAACCAGAAACAAAAAAGTAACTGAAGCAGAGCATGAAGTATACCTCATCAATGGAGTCATTCAACACTAGACAAAACTGAAGTGCCTGAAATCACAATTAAACAAACCAGCCTAACAAAGTGTTTCTATTTCTATGACAAACAAATGTTCAGCAGTGACACTCTCATGTTCCTAAGTAATTACACTGAGCAATCATTCTAAGTAACATACTTAAACTAAGCTCTAGTTCACGCAAATGGATATTCTCAGTAGAAAGACTGATGATATGCTCTATTTTTCTCCACCCTCTAGTTTAAGGCTTTTGAAATATGATTCAAATGGATTGTGCCATTGTTCCTAAGGGAGATTAAGATATCCACAGTTGCTTTACAGCTATGAGCAGCAATAGCTACTCTTTTCGTTAGCAGTGTACCTCCTGCCTTTGTTTGATCAAGAGAACAAAACACATCCTAACAGCAAAGAAAACCATATAGTTGCCTGGTGGCTTAGCAAAAAACAAGACAAAGATAAGAAATTATAACTTGGACTTCAAAACATTAGGAGTTTTACTTTCTCTTTTCCATGACTTCTCTCTTTTGTTTTCTCCATGTTTTGGAAGTAATCTTAGTAACCTGCATTCCCATGAGTTTTCAAACATTGCCACATTTATTCTCTTTCAGTAATTACTACGTGTATGGCATTTAGTTTACTGAAATTCTTACTCTTTTTTCATACACTATAAAACACTACAGAAACAGCTTATAATCATCAGACATACATTTGCCTGTATTCCTCTCCATTAGCTTCACCACATTTCTAGTTGGTATATGTTCCTAAAAAATATCCTCATCTGAGTACATCTGTGAGATCTGCATTTCATTAAGTAATACAGAAAATCTCTTGTAAGCCCTCCCTCAGTTCAAGGACTACTCAATGCCCACATCATAAGAATTTTGATGGCTTTACCCAGACACTTACAGGAAATCATAAGGTAATCTTCACAGTTGCCCTTCTCATCTTGATGTTCCACAGGAATTCCATTGGCATCAATCACTGCCTCTGATGCACAGTCTGCCACCAAAACTTCCTCAGAAACAACATCCGTTCCCAGAGTATCAGTGACAATATCTGCTTCTTCAACATTATCATGAACTACATGTTCTACATGTCCAACTTCAGGTACATGCATTGACTCACTTGTCAGTACATGTTCTGGTATAGACATTGTTTCTGCTGTTATGTCAGAAGCTAAAACATCATCTGGGACAGTGCAATGAGCCAAAGAAACCTCTTCAGCTACGTCTGTGTCCAGCACTTGTTCAGGAATAATGACAGTTTCAGATACGTCTGGCTCTTCCATAATATCTGGGCACTGAACATCCTCGATAACAACATCCTCAATGACATCCTGGATTACTACAGAATCTGGATCATCAGGAACAAAATTATGCACGGTTATATCTGAGTCAACTACATCTGAAACAAATACTGTTTCCTGTACTTCCACAACAATCTGATCTCCATCCATATGTGCTGCATCAGCTCCTGAAAAACATAATTAAAATAGCAGTTAAATTGTAAAACTAACTCAGATGAGGTGGTCAGTAATCAAAATCCCTTCTATTTTACACTATGTTGTCATTCAGTAAAACAGGGGTAATAGCCTTTGCACAATTAAGGTAAGTAGATATATGGTGAGCTGATAAAGTCAGTCCTCAGCAGATGCTAACATAACTAAAGTCAACATTTTTTTTCTCCTGGAAAAGATTTCAATTTTTAGACTCTTCCCCAACACCCAAACAACTATTACTTGACAGAACAGTAGCTCATATTGCTGAGTAATAAAAGCAATAAATTCATATTGCTGAGTAATAAAAGAAACCAAAAAATCTAAAGCAACTACTCTATACAAAAGCATTGATGAAGCACAGCACTTCCAAGCAAAGACAAAATAAATGACAGTGAATTGCATCTGATGTCAGCACTCTTATCTACATATTATCTCCTGACAGACCTGTTGGATCAAAAAATGCATTTGGCTCATGCGGCTGCAATTCAAGCCCATCTTCATCCATGGCCTTTAACTCTCATCAGTCACAGTTTCTGTAGAAGGCAAAGAAGAAAGGTTATTTAATTTGTACTATGCTTTGAAGGTTGCTTCTCCCTGTGCAGTGAAAAACAGAAATTTTGGGCACATGGAAGTGAACAGGTAACAGCTCTTGACTTTAGGATACTTCTGTTTGGGTTTCCAGAAATAATAACTCTAGAACACCATAGGTCCACTTCTCAAAACCTCACAATCAGAGAAGCAGCTGATAAAGGAGTATGAAATTTTTATTTCCTTACAAACTTAGAAGGAAAAAAAAAATAACCAAAATCTAGACAAGTTCACACTTAAGTCTTCTAGATGGAGGGGAATACAGTGCTGTCAAATCAATGAGGCAAGTTAAAAGCAGACAGCTAATAATCTGAAATGCACAGCACTTTTGATGTCCACTGTGCTCATACTTGGGTGGTCAGGAGGAGGTTACTCTTATGTCACTTCAAGAATTGAAATAACCAATGTAAACTGCTTCCAGAACAAAACATCATGTTTTCAAACCCCTAATGTGTGAATATTTTAAAAACTCCTGCCCCAAGACAAAGTACCTATCACAGGTTCTCAAAAATTATTGAATGTTATATTCTACCAAATGTCAACATTTCCGCAATACATAATAACAACTGAAGATTTCCATCTTCTTAACAAAAGAAACAAACACAACCGCAAAGTTAAAATACTTACAAAAATCTGAAAATGCAATCTAAATTTTGCTGTTCACATATGTGCAGTACAATTAGTATCAGGCAAACCTAAAGGAGTAAAATGTGATCTAACACCAACTTGTACCACTCTCTTGCACTTAGTCCAACTAGTTTCCTAGGTGCAGAACCAGCAAGAGGTAACAGAAGATGTACAAGTGGAAGATGCAATTTTCTTTCCTCCAAACATTTTTGACAGTGATAGGCACAAATCTCCCATTCTTGTGATACTTATACAAAAGACGTGGAAACCTTGGGCAGAATCTGAAAGATTTCTCTACAAGAGTCGTAACCTTTCCAAATGATCTCAACTAACATTTACATAATTAAGCCTTCATGGGCAAAACTACCATACAAAAGGAAAAAAAAAATAAGCAGCTACTCAAAGCCACAAACTTACAACCATAATCTGTAGCAAGTATTTTCTAAACTTCAGCATTTTTCTAGCTCAAACTCTCTGCACCTAACCGCATAATTTATGTATCAGAAAATACATTTTTATAAGTTGAGGGAGAAATACAGCCAGAAGTTGAACTGGAGGAAAAGCAGTGTCAACCTAATAACTGTCTAAGGGGTTGCACTATTTGTGTGATGCTCAGTTGGATGGCCTGTTTTAAAGACAGCTGCGTCAATAGATCATTGTTGTGTCCAGATGGATATAAATCACCTCACAATTATTCTGTCAAGCATTTCTGTCAGAAGCACCCACTATTAACAGGAGCAGCTCTTCACCCAGATGCCCTTTCAGAACCAAGAGCAGAAGAAAATTTATTTCTCAGCCTCAGGTGCAAGATGCAGCTTGACTGATCGATCAAATTCTGCCATGCCACAGAAACAAGAACAGAGTAACAAGGTTTCCTACAAAGTCATTTAAGCAAGAATTATTCATACCCAATTGGTTTATTTCCATCTATTCAGTACACACCCAGCCAGTCTATTACAAATGTCTTTCCTATCCATCTTCCCATCTTGTCGGCATTTGTCTTCCGTGCTTACTTTCTTCTTTTCTATTGCTTCTTTTACAACTTCTTGTGTGTCTATACCTACATTATATCCATTAACTCCTGACCCGCTCATTTCAGCTCTTCAACTTGTAACTCCAGCACACTCCCATCATTCAAAACCTTGCTATTCCTCAATTTGTAGCAAAGATTGTTATCAGCAATCCTGAGATTTTCTGGGGAGGAGGCAGGGAGGATCAACAGCTGGCAGAAATAAATTGCCTTTTTTCCTCGGGCAACACACATGTAATAAGATGGCACTCACTGTCCAGCTAGTTGGGAAAATTCAAGATGCTCTTTCTACCTATGCTTTTGAGGACTGTATTATCACACATAATAGCCTCTGACCAGCTGGCACCCAACTAGCTAGTTAACCACTAGCTACTGTAGGAACTGGCATTTGTTTTCTCCACTTCCTGCTTTCATCACTTACCTGATCACCACTCCACCACAAATTCCTACTTATGATTCATGCATACACTTTCTCTATCCTCTCCCTGGATTCCTCACTGTCTGTCTCTCTGACTGAGGCTCTCCCTCATCATCCTCCTATCCTCTTCACCCTTGAGACCAAAAGGTTGCAATCACTACTCCCCAGCTTCCATGCACACTGACACCATCTCATTGCTGCCCGGATTCCAGGAAACAGATGCTAAAACCAAGAAGACTCTGTAGTGTTCACAGCAGTGCAGTTTCATAGAGATGCTGCCACCAGCAGTGACAGCCCAGGAGACCTTTAACTGCCTTCTCTGTGTAAGTGTGGCCTCTTCTATACTGGCAAGGTCTTTACATCTACAGAGATATAATATGCCACGAAACAAGAGCTCAGGTTCTCCACAGACTGAAGAAGTTTCCTGGGGTTTCAAGACAAGAGTCTTAAAAAAGCCACATATTTAAATGTTGGCACTTCTTCCAAAGAAAAAAACACCAACCCTTTCACTGAATGGGTTTCTTCCTAAATAAGGTTTCCCACAATGCCCTTTTGCACCCAGGCCCAGCCAACAAATAATGCACAAAAATTCTTACCCCTGTACAGGACCATGAAAACTTTCAAAGTGCTCCACTAGGGCACAGACCCCACTCTCCACAGAAATTTGCTGCAGAAAGAGGGCCAGAAGAGGATGCAGACTTTTAAAACAGGATTTAACTATCTATAGGAGGAAGGGTGCCTAAATCAAAATCTGCAGTCCAAAAAGACATCAAGGCATTCATCATGGATAGGGAAAAAAAATCCCTAAAAACATCCTGAAATCATTTCAGGGTTCAAGCATTCTACCCAATAGATGAGAAACCACTATTCCTTCCTGCTTGCTCTTCTGAGCAGTGGGCCAGCACTGGGGCCACACAAACGGAGGTACAGCCACATGGTTCTGTACCAACCGGCAGTTCCATGATGAAGGCACTGTTCTGCAACACAAGAAATACCAGAGCTTATTGCAAGCACCACACTAAATACCCTCAAATTCCTTAGCAAGCACCCTGAGCTCTGTGGGTACAAGGCTAAGAAGCAATTCCAGCAGTTAATTTTCCTGCAAGATTCCAAGAAAGGTAGAAACACTCATCTGTTCTTTCAGAATATTTCAGCTTCATATATATGTTCTTCAGGAACAGGTTCTGGCACGGAAGTGGACAGAATCAATTTTCACTTGTGGTCTGGGAATCTAACTTTCAAAAGAGAACTGGTGCCCAGAGAAGAAGCAGGTGCCCAACCATGTCCCACTCTTAGCTCTTCTCAGTGCCCAAATCTACACAGCTCATTGTTCAAATCTCAGTAATTTGGGAACTGCTTTTCTACCACTACATCAGAAAAAGACCAAGCACCTAAATCCAGGTTTTATACCTCAGAAAAAACTAAGTACCTACATTTCTCCTTGGGCTAGGTCTAAGCCAGTTTCACCTGGATGAAGAATTAACACAAGCCTGAAATACACCCAATTCCATCTGTAAAGTTAGTTCTTACAAATATATTTTAACCTATTTCTTCAGAGACTTTGCTGGGTTTGGTTTTATGAAAGTCAAGGCAGCATTTTCTAGCGAAAGGACATGCAAAAAATGAAATGGAAGAAACAGTATTAAACTATTAGGAATAAAATAACCTTCAAAAATAAAAATGGGTATTTTCTGTAAATCTCAAGTACAATCAGTCAAGAGAAGCAACAGATGCAGTGCACTAGTTTTGCCACGTTACAGATCCTGGACTCAATAGGCCTAGCAAGGTAATAGAAATGAAACAAAAAGAAACAGAGGAGCTGTCACCAGACTAACCTTAAAAATAGACTTCCTTGGAAGAAAGAGCTTTATTATGCTAGAAACTGACAGCTTCTCTGCTCTCACACACAACAACAAAAAAAAGAGAAAAAAATTAAGAGACAAAAAAGTGAAAATTTCAGAAAAACCACCTTTATGAAAAAAAAAAGATACATAAAATAGACCTTTGCCTACTTTGCTTACTCTTAAGGAAAGAACAGTATATCTGTTTATTTGTGGTAAGGGCACAAACCAAATTCCAACACAGCAAAACTTCCCAGAAAAATCAAGGCAAATGCAGCAAAAATTGCTCATGCCCAAGCCCCAATCCCTGCCTACGCTGGGATGACTTACTGTACAACCATAACCAAATTCCCATCCTGCCTTGCTACATCCCATTTAAAATTGCAGCACACCCTGCATGTCCCAATTGGGTTAGAGCCCCGAGCTAGCCGAAGCTTCGCTGTGGTTATGAGACAACTGTGGGTTCAGTCTACACTACTGCTGCAGTGTCACAACTCTCCCTACATGACCCACTTACATAGAATGCAATGGACACACATGCTTTCAATCACACACACACATGAAAGGTTAAATGAATTATACCCCAGTATTACCTAATTCTTATCTTGGAAATAACCCCCCTTATTATGAGGTGAATAAATGGAAAAATAAAAACGATGTTACAAATGTGACTATGTAATCATTTAGCTGTTTATTTCTTAATGCATCTCAGTTTTGGCAGAAGAATCAATACCGCTTTCACTGCGATTTTGTAATAAAAATCTCAAGTCTCTTCCTCTTTGTTGTAGTTCAGTCGTGTGGGTATTTGCACAAGCCGGTTACAGAAATACGTTTTCTCCAAATTTCATAGGGATGTTGTGCGTCAGATGACACCTAAGCTAATTCTTAACGAAACCCAGATTAGGAAAATAACCAATATCGGGCGTCCCTTTGAAAATACTTTCCACTCAGCTGGGGGCCTCTGCAGGAGAGGGGATAAACAGAAGAAACCAGCACCAAAGGGGAAGCCAAGGGGGGGCCCGCGCCTCCACACCCAGCTCCCCGAGGAGGCTGAGGACGAACCTCCGATCGATGCCCAGCCGAACTCTCGTGCGGCCGGGACCAGATCAAGGGGATGGAGTCACGGCAGGAGGGGGCACGGCTGTCAGGCCTGGCGCGGCCGTACAGGAAGCCGCCGCGGGCCGGAAAACGCCAAGCTCCCCTGCGACTCGCTGGCTGGCAGGCGCCGAGGCGGGGAGGAGGGAGAGGCGGGGGAGAAGAGGGAGAAGCGGGGGTGGGGAGGCTATGGGCTCTCCCTCTCCGGAGCCTGCAGCCCGGAGCTGAGATGAGCGGGGCCAGGGGCTCCCCCCTCCGGCCCGGCCCGGCCTGCACCGAGGCACGGATTATGGAGAGCGATTAATTCAAGATGGCGCCCGAGCCCTCCGCTTCCCCCCCACACACCGCCCCCCCCGCGCGCCGCCATTTTGTCTCCTCCTCCAGACACTCTCCGAACCCCCCTCGGCCGGGCCCGGGGCCTGGCACCGACCTCGCCCGCCTCCCCCTGGGCCCGCAACCACCCCCCTCTGCTTCCGCTCCCCTCACGCCGCCCTTCCCGCTGCCCAGGGCCGCGCTAGGAGCGCGGAACCCGCCGGCCTGGGTGCTGCGGCCCGCTCTTTTGCCGGAGACCTGGCGCGGCCTAGCTGCGGCCTCCTCGGGGCCTGCGCTGCGGCCTGGTGCGGGCAGGGGAAGGCCCGAGCCCGGCCGGGCGGCAGGGCCCAGCCCCGGGGTTGCTTACCGTACGGGTGACGGGCGGCGGTGCTCGCCTCGGCGCTGCCTCTCTCAGCGCGACTGGGCCGAGAGCGGCGGCGGCGGCTGCGGCGGGGCGGGCGGGCGGGAGGGGAGGGAGGGGCCGAGCTCGGAGCTGAGTGGAAGCGGCCAAGCTCCCCGGGCCGGGCCCGCCGTCAGCACGTCACGTCACTGCCCGAGAGAGACCCAGGAAAAGGCGGAAGGGAGCGTGCCGCCGCCGCTGCCCGCTGCCTCGGGCCAGCCGCCCACCGGAGCCTGGGCCGTCGGACGGGCCGGGGGCCGCTGCCGGCCGAGGCGAGCCGGAGCGGGTAGGGGGGGTGGCGGCGGCGAGGGGGGGGGTGGGGAGGCGCGGTGGCGCTCGGCTCCCTGCGGCTCCTCCTGCAGCCGCCTCCGCCGCAGCTCGGCCGCGAAGCGCAGCTCGGGGCTCAGCGTGCGCCCCCGAAGCGGAGCGGCTGCCCCGGGGACCCCCCTCCCCTCCCGGCCCCTCCATGCTGGCGCCGCCCGGGCGAGCCTCCCCCGCCCTCCACCTCTTGCGGCCGCCATTCTGCGGCGCCGGCCGCCAGGCCTGCGGCCCAGCCGGGCCCTGGCGCGGGGATTTGGGCCTGCGGGCTCCGCGCTTCGCCCTGCTGGTGTGTTTAACGCGCGTCTGCGCGCCGGGGGGCGACGGGTGGATTTTTAGGGTGCGGAAACGCCGCGCTGTGGCGGACTTAGGCCTTGGGTCGGGGTTTGCGTGGCCTCAGGTCACCTTTGCGTGGGGCGCGGCTATCGGTGGGAATTACTGGGGACAACGAGAACGGCGACGGAGCGATCAGGCTCGGTGCCGGGTGGCGGCAGGCGCAGTTCCGGCTTTCCACGCAGGAGGCAGCCCCTCCACACGTCGCCGTGCGGCTCTCCCCACGCCATCTGGCACTCGTGTATCCCCCGGGAACAGCAGTAGTGGGGCTGGCAGGGATCGCCTTCTGTGGACAGTAGAAAACTGGAAATAATGTGGTATCAAAACCAGAGTCCAGGGTAACAGTTTGCTCTCGTCCTTGTCGTGAAAGTTAATTATTTTTTATTTTTTACTTATTTTAAGAATTGCTATTCATCTGTGAAAGGTGCATCCTGAAGTTTCTGAGGCATCAGAAATTGTGTACCAAGACTAACCTCACAGATGAGGAAGTACACTCGTTTGGTTGGAGTTCTTATGTAATTGTGGGGTCAGGGCTTGAGCAGGCTGCTTCACCTCCTGTTATTGCTATTTAAGTAAACTGGAAGGAAATTGGCTGTTGCACTTATCAAAGGATGCAAATGTGACTTATCTGGAACAGAACAGCATGCATGCAATGTTTATGTTGCAAACGAGCCTTTGGGTTCAGCCTTGACTCAGCTTTAATTTTAGGCACTAGACTTTTCTATTTTAACACACAGGCTTAAAATGTAATTTGGGCAGTGCTTGTTGTTTGTTTCAGTATAGCATGTGGTAAACATACACCCTGCTTGCACTATGCAGATTGGAATGGAAGAAAAACCATGCTACTTGAAAAATTAATTCCTTTTATTTAATTCCATTGAGTTTTACTTAAACTTCTGTAGGCTCAACCCAGATGTGTATTGCAGAAGGGTGTCCTAAAACATTTACCTTAAGAAAAATTGCTGAGCTTGACTGTACATGTGATATTAATGTAAAGTAGGCTTAAGTAAATGTTCTTGTTGGGATGGAAGAAGCCAAAGGAACAAAAGCAGAGAAAGATGATAAATTTGTAATCAACAGCAAGGTAGTTATAATACAGAGAAGTAAAACTGTGGCTAGACTGTTCATTGATTTTATTCATACATTGACAAGATCTTTGATTGGAAACTGTCTCTGATAGCCTGTATTATACAATGCTTTTGTAGAGGCTAAGTCATTAAAATTGTTAAAGGGCTGGAGCATCTGACTGTTTAGTCCAGCTGGAGAAGAAAACGCTCAGGGGGATTTATCCATGTGTATAGATACGGCATCAGGGAAGTAAAGATAGCAGCTTGGACAGGCTGTTTTTTTGGTGTTGAGGTGATGCCACAAACATGGGAAATTCAGTTTAAATGTAAGGAGGAAAAGAAGACTGCATTTATTCAAACAATGGAACAAGTTTCGCAGAGATTCTGAAGTCTCTGTCTTTTTAAACATTCAGAAACCAATTGGACAGAGCCTTGAGCAACCTGCTGCAGATGACCCTGCTCTTGGCAGGAAGGTTGGTCTGCAGAGGTGCCTTCCAACTTAAGTGATTCTGTGATTTTTTTTTAAGCCAGTTTTTCCAACAAATGTAAAGTGCCTAGAAGATTATAATGAACAGCGGGATATCCTGTAAGGTCTTATGTTCGAAGGGCATCTTAACGAGTCTGTCGTTCGCATAGGGAGTGGGAGTCCAGAATACAGGGCACATTACCCTCACAGATTCAGCAATTATTTTGTCATTGCAGGGGAAGACCTCAAAAAAGCTGTGATGCCATTAAAAGGCAAATGGCTAGATTGTGAAGATGTGAATCTCAGTTTCTTGACTGTTTGGCCGCTTACCCTGTGCTCATATAACTATTTCACCTTTATCCCCTTGTTCTTTACTACATAGGAGCCAGATACCAGCAGTTTGTGAATCATAAGAGAGACATTTTTGTCTTGATGTAGCCATCACCTAAATTTTGTCTCCAGCCTCTACCATTTCCAGTAGGTCACAAACAACCTGGTATGATCAGGAACAGGGTAAATCCCATTGGTGGAGCTGCCAGAAGGGAACCCATGTTTACAACTGATACTCATAGCCCTTTCTATTCGCTTGAGAACTGCAGCTACAACAGGTACGTGTGCACCACTTTGTAGCAGTCTAGTGTAACTTACGTAGCCTGGAGGAGAGAAGGCTTCATAGGGACCTCATAGCAGCCTTCCAGTATCTGAAGGGGGCCTATACTATAGGGGTGCTGGTGAGGGACTATTTATTAGGGACTGTAGTGACAGGACAAGGGGTAACAGGTTAAAACTTAAACAGGGGAGGTTTAGATTGGATATAAGGAAGAAGCTCTTTACTGTGAGGTTGTGAGGCACTGGAATTGGTTGCCCAGGGAGGTTGTGAATGCTCCATCCCTGGCGGTGTTCAAGGCCAGGTTGGACGAAGCCTTGCATGGCATGGTTTAGTGTGAGGTGTCCCTGCCTGTGGCAGGGGGGTTGGAACTAGATGGTCTTAAGGTCCTTTCCAACCCTAACTATTCTATGATTCTGTTCTGTGATTTGCACAAATGTTTTTGTGGTTTGTACTTTTTGGAGTAGGCACATAGTAAAAATACCCTGTAAGCAGTAGTGACTGGATTGGGTCAGAGACAGAATATACTTGTGTATACAAGTTTATAGCTCAGTTGTTCACAGTCCTGGGAACAGAGCCCCTATTTTGATTCTAATTTTATCTGTGATCCGGTGTTTCTTTACATTTTTCCTTAGAGCTTGTTTTCATATCACCTGTTTTCGTAATCACTACGCCCTTACAAAAGCAAATGAAGTTGGTGGCTTTTGCTGAATATCCTCTTAAAATGATACTCATACTTAGCATGAAGTTAGTTCTGAAGATATGTGCTGTTAATTTCTTACTTGGACAGTTAACTATCCCATTGGCTATTGCAGTGTTATGATCAGGTTCCATGTAAGTAATCTTAAAAACGGTTTCTCCTTCCAAGTCATGAAAAATTGGTATGGCTGTAAGTTTGCTGATAATGTTTGCATCCATCTCATCTGTGAATAAATTGTAAAAAATTAGTGATGAACTATATTCCTTCCTATTTATGTCTTATTTATACCCCTTTCCAGGTATTGGCAACATGCTTAGCAAACACCATTGTGCTGAGTAACCCTGCCAAATTTCTCAGTCTTGTGGTCCTCTATTGCTAACAGCCCTGGGTTATAACATGCTGAGTTGAGGGCTGTCAACCTTGTGTTGACTGGTTTGAAGGCATTTAGGTAAAAATGTGTTTGCTTCTTCATCTGCAAGGAAATTGAGTTACCATCCAGTTTGTTATCATGTTTCCTTTAACAATAGCAATTTTTCAACCTTGACAAACCCATTGACTAGTGATGAGTGGTCATTTTGAGTTGAATCAATGTTACTTCACTGTACAGTAAGAATACTGAGCCTGCTGAAGAGATCTGTTCATGTTTTTCCTATGCAGCCACAGTGACAGAGGGGAATTAGAAACTGGGTAGGCAAGGAAGTGACGGGGTTGTGATTATTTCTTGCAGAATAGTCTTGTGTTAATGTATTTTCATGAAAATTCTGTGAATAATTTTTCTGCCTTCTAGCTTCTATTTGAAATTTGTCTATAAAAAGAAAGTACTGTCATCTTACCCAAGGAACTAAAGTCTTACGTAACTTTTTCTATTTCAGTTGTTCCTAATACTGCCTATATACCAATACTTACCTGCAATCAATGGATTAAAAAGGAATAGCAAAATGTAACAGTGGTAAAAAGGTTTATTTCATAACTGTAGTAGCTGCTGACTAAGCTAAAGAAGAGTTGGGACAAAACATCTTTTAATTTTAGCTGGCTTTGATCCACTCTTGAAACACAAGAAACAGGAGTTTGGCGTAAGCACAAAAACTTGCATATGTGGTTCTGAGGCAGTGCTTCTAATACTGCTGTGTGCTAAACTGCTTGTGATACGCTGGAAAAATGAGTTGCCATTACTAGTAGCTTCTTAGCTATGCATTGAAGTAACCCATGGTATGAATCAAATACTACATGCATTAAAATAAAAAGTTAATTTCTAAACAGCCCAAACACTCGATTTACAGTTCTTGTTTTCATACTGCTTTTGTCACCACCAAAACTGCCCTGACAAGGACTGTAGCAGGCAAAGAGCTTTGTAGGATGTTAGCAGCAACAGGTTTTAGCCAGTGTATATTTCCATCAGATGAAAAACGGGGGCGGAATGAGTGTTTCTGGTTTTCATATGACAAAACCGGCGAAATGTGTTTGTAGTTCATGAAGACTGAATAAAGCTGTTTTCAGTCTACAAGCAAGTCTGCACGGTCATGTCCCAAGACGAAGGAAGTATGAGGGATAAGCAGTCAATTTATTGACACAATTTAATCTGCAGGTCCAGAATCCTAACCCTGGAGTCTTAAAAATAAATGTAACAAAAGAAAGGCTGTTAGACTTCATGAGCTGTTTCTGAACAGTAATCAGTAGAAAATGCCTAGCGAGAATTACGGGGGGGGGGGGGGAATGTAGAGTTCTATATGCCTCAAAATGCACTCCTGCCTGCATTTGTCAGCAGAGAAGGTGGCTGGTCCATTTACAGCAATACATGTAAATCTCAAAAGGCTGGAGCCATTTCAGAAGGGGTGATAGCTGGAACAGTTCCTGTTTGTCTGAGTGGGATGAGTCTGGTACTAATAAGCCAGCCTGTCATGTTAAAATCAGTCCTTATCAAAATAAGGGAAAAGGAAACATGGGATTTCTTTGATAAAAAATAAAAATGCAGGAATATAACTAACACCAGTATGTGTGGCTTAAGGAAAAGAGATCTTGGCAAACACACTAAGCTTCATAACTTGACTAGGTGAGAATCTTCAGCACAAAATTGTGTTGATGGAGTAGACTTTGTAAGGTGCTTCATACTACACCAAGTCTCACTTGGTTTCAGTACAACATGTTAAATAGCTTAAAGTATGTTAAATACCTTAAAAGCTGGCGGACTGAGAGATCCAAAGAAATAAGTAACATTATGAAAATAAACAGTTGTATTGTTCACAGAGGTGGAGCCTTAGTTACAGCACAACATTTTCATCAGTTTGGAAGTTATCGTAGTGTTGCCACTGATTTTATTTGTGGATGTGAGAAAGACGCTGGAGTGAGTACATGTAGATGATGAGAAGACAGTAATGCAGAACAATCACACAGACTGGATTACTTTGTAAATGAAACCATTTGATTATTTTGTAAATGGAACCATCTGAGCCATACCTCTATGTGTCCAAATGCAAAATTGCACATCTAGGATTAATGAACACAAATTGTGTACCTAGAAGGTATTAATGACTCCTGGAAAGCAGAGACTTTAGAAAAGATTGAAGGAACACAATCACAAGACACCTCAAAAAGATTCTAGTATATCTAGGACAAGAAGGGCTGGTGCTGTTTGGGGATGCTAACAGTGTAGTAGGTAGTATAAATAAGGTGGGTTTATATCTGCTGGGTCCTCTTTTTCTAAAATAGACCCCAAGCTGGAGAGGCCACAAAGAATCATGATAGCATTCAAAGGTTTTCAAAGTCTAGCTGTTTAATAATGACAGGAACAGAAAACAGAGGGACATAAATCTTACATGTTGTGTTTTCCTGGTCACTTCAGTCTTGAGAAAGATGAGAGTGATAGCTGGAAGTTTAAAGAAGATGGATTCAATTTAAAATCGTAGACTTGACTTTCTAAATGGTAAAAGGCCATCAATCACCAGCGAAACAAGGGACAGGATGCAATCTCCTCCCCTTGATGCCTTCAGCTCAAGATTGGATGGCTTTCTGGCATTTTTGCCTGTGTCAAGGTGCCTTTGTTCAAAAAGGAGTGTGTGAAATTTACTGGCTTACACCATAGATTCATATTAGGCTATCTGTGGCAATCTTCCCCTGCCCATTCGGAAGTGGAAGTATGGGTATCTAGAAGAATATTATTTCTTGAAGTTGTATTTTTGGTATTCCGATGCTTTCTATTTAAGAACATTTTCATATAATTCCTTTTACTGTGTTGAGACATGCCCAGACATAGTTGCAGTGTAGTAGACAGTAAAATCTCCTTGTCCCTTTTTGTAGCCTCCATCGAGCCGTTCAGAATTCCTAAAGAATTGTCCAGACATTAATTTGCATTTTTAAATTAAACTGATGTAATTATCTTAATACAAACCCATGGAGACACTTAATTCTGTAGAGTCCTTTAGTACCCATGCTCAGATACTTGCACTCAAACACCAGAGCCTGTTTCTTCTTTCTCTCCAGTCTCTGATATTACAGGATCGATATTTCTAAATATTGCTTAGCCTTTTATAGGCACACTGAGACTCTACCCGTGTTGTGGTTTAAACCAGAATGTAGCCCCCACAGCTTGAGATAAGAACGGTTTAATTGCTAAAGCATAACACAAATCACTACTGCCACTACTACTACAAATAATAATGATAAAGCAAACAACAAGTGAAGAGAATACAACACCTCACCAGCCACCGACCCATAACTTACTCCACCCTGCCTGACCGAGCACCGACCAATACCTCCTTCATCTTCCCCCCCAGAGCTCCACCCCTTCCAGCTCTCTCTCCCAGTTGCATCCTGGGCATCACGTGCTATGGTATGGAATACCTCATTGGTTAGCCTGGGTCAGGTGTCCTTTCTCTCCTTCCTCCCAGCCTCCCCTCCTCCCCGGCAGAGCACGTGCTCAGAAAAGGCCTTGAATAAAAACACCCTCAAAACATGCTCACTATCAAGCAACTGTTCCCAGCCCAGAAGTCAAAACACAGCGCTGCACCAGCTACAAGAAGGAGTAAAAATGACTGCTACTGCTCAACCCATGACACCCTGTTTTTCTTTGCTGACTGCTTCAGGAAGGGGCCTGTTATTCACTACCACAAGAGACTTATTGCCACCAACTTGCTATCACCAGCCCTTCATTATCTCTTGGCAACCACTTGGTTGTTCTCCAAAAATGTCCCAGGCCAGATGGTCTCAAGGATTTTAGGACTTGGAAACACTGAAGAATGGGTTGTGACTGGACCACCAGGGCAGGCACATTACAGCCCATACCAACACATGCAACACAAACACACCAACTCTTCAACCCATGAAGCCTGGGGACTAAAATGCCATATGCGCTTGGGGATACTGAGCCAGCCCATGGTGTAGCTTGCTAATCACCTCTAAGACCAGAAATGCTCTCCCGTTTCATTCAGCAGCAGTGCTGAGTTACCAGTCTTCAAATCTAGGACAGATTTCGACAACCAGAGTTGGGATGCTCACTGATCTGCCCATGGACACAGGCAGACAAAATGCTTGGCTCAAGAGCAAAGGAAGACGAGTAAAGCTGTCAGAAATACTTTGTTTTTGATGAGAAAACTAGTTGCAATGATGAAGGAATGAAACAAATATTGACCTGTATTACTACACAGAATTCTTTTTCATTAAAATTTGTATTAAAATGTGTATTTCCATTTTTAATTTCCATTAAAATGTGTATTAAATAAACCAAAAGTCTTTCAAGGAACATTTTCGTAGCATTATAAAACATAATTTTTCAAAGTCCCAACGTAGACATTGCTGAGATCTGTGTAATGCTGAAAAACAAGGTATCAGAGGAAAATCTATGAAAGAAGCATGACAATGTGTTCATTTGGAAGAAGTTCATCGTGATAAGGTTGAGATATTGAATAGCAAAGGAGTGGGTAACACACAGGCTGAACAGTGAAATGTGATCTGAGGGTATCTATCTTGTCAGTGTTACTTGGGGACTGAACAATGAATTTAAATTTAGACCTTCCAATGCTTCCCACTTACAAAGAAATTTAAAAATGTGTGCAGATACATCATGCTGACAACCAGCTGACATGGTTCTTATGCAAATACCATCATTCGTCTTTGAGAACTGTGTCCAATGTAAAGAACCCCCTGTCTGTTTGGACCTAGAAGAGTAGTGGAAAGGTCTTGTATTTGTTCTGCCTATGCTGCGCAAGATAGTTATAGATGAAAATGAGAAGAGAGTCCGGATATTTACAGTCTTACGGTGGTGTTATAAGAAGTCAAGAGGTTTGTACTGACCCAGTAGGTTTAAATGGGTGAAAATGCTGTAAGACCAATATGAAATATCTACAGCTGTGATCTCTCTCTGATAACCTATTTAAAAATATTAGCCATGTGCAGTGTAAGTCATTTTGAAGCTGTCTGACATTTCACATTATACAGGTTTTTAGTTGCTCATAAAACTTTGCCAACTTTCCCAAGTGTGAAATTTTCCATAATGGGTATTGGCCTCAAACTGATGTTTTTTGGGAAGATTCCAGTTTTGTCAGCTGCCTGAGATCAAACTGCAGATTATTTGCCCTTGTTAAAATAAAACCCCCGAACTTTGGTTTGGTTTGTTTTTGGTTTTTTTTAAATTGAAAAGTTAAAAATGACAAAAGGTCTGACATTTAAACAGCAGCGTGGTCCTTGTGTTGAGCAGAGGTCCCTGGCATCCTATGGAGAATGAAGAACTGACAAGTTATATGTCTGTGTTAAAATTTTTTAAATACTTTGGCTTACAAATACTCACTAGACTTCTTCATACTTAGTTGTTAAAAGCAGGGTTTCACAGGCCATTTTATTTCTAGTGCTTCCTTATTAACTGCAAGCTTAAAGGAATTTTTAATGGGGCATGGAGGTTAATTATTCTGTGAATTCAAATAACATCATCTTAGTTTAAACCCATTGGTTTGGGTTTTTTTTGGGGGGAGAGGAAAAAAAAACAAAAATGTAAGATTCACCCTGTAACTCTGTAAGCTCACATTTCATTTGCCTTATTTGTCCATGAATCAAACGTGCTGCTTCCAGAGTTGTTGGTGACTACATGTAATAAAGGTAAAAGGGCTAGTAAATATTCAGCTTGATACAATGCCAGAAGTCAGCACTGACAGATCTTGCAAAAGAAAAGCTAGAGAAGACTCAAATCATCGAAAGCTATTTCTATTTTGTCCTCTTGGTTAACAAAGTTGTAGATGGCCCTCAGGGCCATCTGCTTCAGTGACTGTATAAGCATTGTATTTTGAGATAGGACTGTGACAGCCCCTCCGTGCTTCTCTAATACATAAGACAGCAGGGCATTACAAAACCAACCATTACACTGAAGGACTTTAATAGGAACAAAATTTGCTGCTAGAGTAGCAGTAAAGACAACATTGATTTTTGTATTTTTAATTGTATTTTACAGAATTCTAGAATGGTTTGGATTGGAAGGGCCTTTAAAGTTCCAACCCCCCTGCCATGGGCAGGGACACCTTCCACTAGACCAGGTTGCTCCAACCCCCATCCAACCTGGCCTCAAACACTGCCAGGGATGGGGCAGCCACAGCTTCTCTGGACAGCCTGTGCCAGGGCCTTATCCTCACAGGGAAGAATTGTTTCCTAATATCTAAATTGACCCTCTTTCATTTTAAAGCCATTCCACCTTGTCCTGTCACTGCGTGCCCTTGTAAAAAGTTCCTCTCCAGATTTCTTGTAGGCCTCCTTCAGATACTTGAAGGCTGCTGGAAGGCCTCCCTGTAGCCTTCTCTTCTGCAGGCTGAACAAGCCCAGTTCTCTTAGCCTGTCTCCATAGAAGAGGTGCTCCAGCCCTCGGAGCATCTTCACAGCTCTCTTCTGGACTCGCTCCAACAGCTCCATGTCTCTCTTGTGTTGGTGGTCCCAGATCTGAACAAAGTACTGCAGCTGGGGTCTCATGAGAGCAGAGTAGAGGGGCAGGATCACCTCCTTCGACCTGATCACAATCCTTCTGATGCAGCCCAGGAATATGCCGACTCATATTGAGCTTCTCATTAACCAACACCCCCAAGTCCTTGTCCTCAAGGATGCTCTCTCTCCATTCTCCACCCAATCTGTATTTGTGCTTGGGATTGCACTTGGCTTTGTTGAACTTCATGAGGTTTGCACTGGCCCATCTTTTCAAGCCTGTTGGGGTCCTTCTGGATGCCATTGCTTCCCTTCAGTGTGCAGACTGCACCACACAGCTTGGTGTCATCAGCGAACTTGCTGAGGGAGCACTCAATCCCACTGTCCATGTCACTGACAAAGGTCTTAAAGAGTGCTGGTCCCAGTACCAGCCTTTGATGTTGGTTCTAAGCTGTGTTAATTTCTTCCCAGCAAAACTATTTCATAGGTGCATTAACTGCACTCTGGGTAGCCTCAAGCCTACTTTGAGACCCTCAGGCAAAAGATCATACATAAAACTGAAAATTTAGTTAATCTGGCACAGGACTGAGCAATCTCTTATCTTTACATGAAAATGCGTATCATACAGGGTTGGCCCAATGGGACTCAAGAATGCAGCAAAAGTAAGAAGCAGAGAACAGATTAAACTTCTAAAAGGAAAGGGTTCTTCGAAAAAGCTCCTCATCTCTCCCTGTCCTCACCTGACTTGAGGTATGGAGACTTTGCTCTACTTAAATTGATAGGCATTCATGATTTGCTTATACATGGAGCCACTTTTCAACAGTCCGTAAACTGCCAGATGCAGTGGTAAGTACCAAGAGTCCACTCTTCTGTGGTGTTACTTGTCAAAAGACACCTTCCCATTAAGCTCAAAATCCTTTCAGAGACAAACATGAAATTTTAACTACAAAAATAAATTCCCAAAGTGAACATACAGATGGTGAAATAAGGAACAGTGTGACGTAGCAAATAATGTAAAGAAAGAACTGGACCTTCAGGAAAATGGGAGTCAATTAAAAACACAGTTTCCAAAACACTTAGAGCACAAACTCACCCTTAAGTGCACAGTGGTCCCGTTGGTGTTAACAGGACAATTTGTGTGCTTGAAGTGTACAGGTACATGGTTGCACGGCTGTGCAGGTGTTTGCTGGCTCAGCATGTTTAACTTGCATATTGTCAGACAACTAGGCAAGAAGCCAAAACCATATGGAGAACACATGAATGTTTGACATTGCTGTGGAAGGACTATTTACACTCCCATACCTATTTCTGGGGAGAACTATGGCTCTTGTTAGATTTATAAAGGATTAAGTTGTATACAATTGCTGTCAAAATAATAAATGGGAAACAATCTAAAGAAAGAAAAATAGTTGTTGCTAAACTCTGTCATCAACAGCATTTTGGCTGTAGCCAGGAAAAAGTACAAAAGAATGCCCAGTGCCTTCTCAGCAAGGTAAAAAAACCCAACCAGCTTTAAAAGAAGCTTGCAAAAGCTGTGACTTAATTCTGTATGTGTAGTACTTAGGACTACATTGCAAATGAAATATTTTGGGATCCATGATAGATTACATAGCCAAATAAATGATTAAGCAAAAACAGGAAGAAAAATGAATCAGAGAACCTTAAGGCACACTTGCAGAAAATGCTTTTCACGTTTTCATCATAAACTATATAAATGGAAGCAAACATAGAATTGTGTAATGTTTGGCAGGGGAGGGGGCTTTCTAAATAACCTAAGAAATCCTGTCTAGTATTTTAGATTTCTGTGCAAGTGTCCACAGAGAGGAAATAAGGATAAATAAGAGGTGGTGCCCTAATTCATTTGAATCCTAAGGATTGTGGAACTTGGAGCTTAACTTGTGAATCTTGTTTTTTTTCAAATGTACTAAAAGATTTTTTTTTTCTCAAAAGTATACTAGGCTTTAGAAAACAACTGCTTGAACTGAAAAGCTGGTGTTTTATAAATGCATACCATACAACTTCTTAATGAAACCTTCCTCAAGTAAATATCATATATTAACACTATTCCAATTAAAATATTTCAACCGTTTTCATTCCTGCTTGATCACGATGTTCTAGTTCCATGTATTTTATAAAAGACACTGAAGAATATGTATTTATTTCAATATTTGAGGTAATTGCTTTGACAGGATGCCTGTTCCTTGACATCAGCTTCATCGTGATTCCGTCTTGGTTGCACATTGCCTTGTTAAGAGACTTGCTTGGGTTCTTGTAAAGAAAAGAGGAGAACTTATGTACTTGCAGCACTTTATATATAGATTTTGACTGTCACAGCTGATATGTTACTCGCCACATACTGAAAACTCTGTAAAAATGTTTGTCCTCCCTAACCTTAGTCTGGAAAGGTGCAAAACAAGCACTTCGACTATGCAGACAGGATGGACTGCAGATGTACAGGAAATCAGGTGTGCAGATACTGATGTAACCTTACAGAAACAGGAGCAGCAACACCAAGCCAGAACACATTCATAATTTCAGCATTCTGGTAAGTGAACACCAGCTATTAAGCCAGTTGTGCCAAAATAACTAGGGCAATGGTAGAACTGATGAATGACAAGCAGCATCCTGTGATTTCAAGAAGGCGGCAACCAAATAAATCATGGGTGCACAGGCGCCATCATATGGTCAGGAGGCGTCAGGGTCTGGAAACCAGCAGTCTGTGCTATGCATCATGATTGTGGTGTTATTATTGTTGGTGTTATTAAGGATGTTTGGAACTTTGTAAGTGTTGAGCCCCAGCCTTGCAGCAAGAAGTGACCCAGAATAGCAGGGGCACTGCTCTGGCAGAAGCGTGGATGAGAGGCCAGCATGTGAACAGGGCTGGGGCAGAAGTTTAAACCTTCTATATTGGTGATACTAAGGCTATCACCAAGGTGACTCAGCATGGAAAACCAGTAGAAACTAATTTTCTGGCAGTGAGCTAGAAGGAAGCACTTTTGAAAGTGCTACAAAACTAATGCAGTAAAAACACAGTTTTAAAATGCTTTTGTATCTTGTATGTACCAGAACAACACGATGTTAATGGAAATTCATGCTTCACCCCTTCCGAACAGGAAGCGAGATTTGGCTAGAAATGACATTTCCCAAAGGCATACCACAGTCTCAGAAATTATTACTGACATGGCACCTTAACTTTGTACCATTGCACAAGATATCTACTTACTTGTTTTAAAGCAGTGTGCCATATGACATCATCCTGCCTTCTTGCATATTGAAGCAAATCAGCCTGGCACAGAACATCTCCAGTCAGCACTGTATCCCTTAACAATGCTTTAGTTTAACTTGAGCCAATACCAAGTACCATATGGTAGGTCAAAACCCCTTCCCTTGGTGACTCAACCAGGAAAACAGGGTGAGACAGAAGTAATGGAATTACGGTTGAACTAACAGAACTGCTGATCGTCCTCATTTTTCTCCTCATTACATTTTATTTTGGCTCATTTGAGAGACACTCACCACTCAGAAAAAAATAATATGAAAAAGTTCTGAATAGCTACCTGATCCACCATTAGGTATGTGAAGTCCTACAACAAACATACATTAGTATATAACCACAGGTTATTTATACAGGGTGGTTATGTAGAGCTTAAACTTCTACTTTTATGAACTAGTCCTGCATGTTAGAGCCAAGGTGGCTAAAGCAGCAATGTCTTCTTGCCTTTATGATTACACATCAACTTTTCTTAAAACCTCTTCTTTTTTAAGATGTACAATGCAACAAAACAGCATCTTACATTTTTGTGAGTCTAAGCCTACCAATCCTTTTGAGATTTTATATGTTTCTCAGTATTCTATGCTGAGGTAGAAGAGAGGTGTGAGTCCTTGCTGCAAATGAGGTATGTGACCCTTGATACCTGGAATAGAGCGTTTCTGTTCTAAGAAATGGTTTGCTCCATTAATAAGAGGGTTTCACACTCATCTGGGTGGAAAGCAGAAACATTTAATGAACATCCCACAAGACTATTTTCAGTGGAAGAACTGCTTTTGGACAATCTCTAGACACAAAGTCTGTGATATACAGCATAGTGCTGGAGAGATGCTGTAGGTCTGGGATGCATGTGGACCCCTGAGAGCAACCACTCCTTCCTCCCATAGTTTCTAGTCAGTCTTAAACTTGAGTTCCATCAGAAACAATGGGAAGCTAGCATCCACTTTACTTGAGAATACCCTCGTTTCCATGCCTAAAATCAAGCAATGCAACAGCCACCCCACAGGCACTTACAAAAAGCTGAAGTGAAGAACTACTTGCAGTGTTGTTCACCTTAAAAGCACCAACTTGGAATCTAATTTCTTACACATAAACTAGATAACTAACCAGAAATGTAACCATGAGTGGTTTGCAAGGCAGTACAGTATTTGTGACATGGATAAACATAATAGAAAACTCGGCTTCTCAAGTAGCTTGTTTAATTTGAGCTAAGCAGCAAGAATTCCCTGGAATGACAACCAGCCAGTCTCTCTTTCTAGTTTTAATACAGAACTAGTCACAGGTTGATAAAAGCAACCAAAACTTGTACTAGCACAGTTAACTTACACTGGTCTGCTAGGTTTGTTAGATATCAGAAATTTGTATTTATTGAGACAATAAACTTCCCTCTTCATAGGGAAGAGGTATCCCTATACTAGCACCCTCCTAAAACCTAGACAGATTATTGGAAGAGATTCAGTCACCCAAATGAAGGTATCGGTGCCACCCAGTGTCCTGCTCTATCCAGCTACTGCTCCAGAACATGTTAAGTGTAACAGCTGCCAATTACACATGTGCCCTGCTGAGCCAAGTCATTTGAAATGCAACTGCGCACCTATGTTCAGGTAGCTAAATCTCACCCGTGAAGGGCTGAAAAATAAAAATCATCACTCTGAAGCAAATCCTCAGCAAAGGGAGAGAGCTCACAAGTCATCTGTGTTTTTCAAGAAAATCCAAGTGATTTTCAACTCCCTTTTCCATGGCATCTCATTTCAGTGGACACGGCACGGGTGGATAGACACATCAGCACATATATTTACACTTTTACTGCTCATACTTGGCTCTCTGATGCTGCAGAGTCACATGCTTAATGTATTCACTGAAGTCTCAACACATTCCCATTATACTTTATTCATGCCAGCAGAGTCAGAGCTTTCCAGTTAGAGGAAATGTAACATTTTGGTGGCAAAAATGAACTTTGCACTTCACCTGCCCCCCACTTCCTTACCCCAGTGTGATAGGATATATAGCACACCACATGTCATATGGAAACCACAGCTGACACCTCAGACATGCTCCTAACCTCCCTTTTCTTGAGAAGGATCAGGAACAGACTTTGGGCCAGACACACTTCAGTTAACAACCATCCCACTCTTAGGCAACTCTTCTGCACGAAACAGCATGCATGCACGAATGACAAACCCAAGTCTACCATTGGAAGGAAGGAGAGAACAGCTGAGAATGTAAGAAACTGCCTTGCGAGAGGGCTGCTAAAAAAATCCTAGCCCTACCCTGGAAGAGCTGCTGTGAAAGCAGGCTGATGCAATAATGGGCCAGAGGCAAAATTCATTACCTTGTCACCTCATTGACTCTATTCTCTCTCTAGTTCTTGCACAGACCATCAGAAAACCAAAATATTACTTAATACTTAGGAGGGAACATTTTCAACAGACATTAAGTTGCTGGAACAGGTCCAGAGAAGGGCAACAAAGCTGGTGAAGGGTCTAGAAAACAAGACTTACGAGGTAGAGTTGAGGGAACTGGGGCTGTTTAGTCTGGAGAAGGCTCAAGGGGAATATCACTCTACAACTGTCTGAAAGGAGGATGGAGAGAAGGTGGCTAATCTCTTTTCCTAGGTAACAAGTGATAGGAAAAGAGGTAACAGCCTCAAGTTGCACTAGGGAAAGCTTAGATTTTAGAAAAAATTTCCTTCAACCAAGGGTGGTCAGGCATTGGAACAGGCTGTGCATGGAAATGGTTGGACCACCATCCCTGAAAGTGTTCAAAAATCACGCAGATGAGGCCCTCAGTGACATGGTTTAGTGGTAGCCTTGGGATCCTGGGGTAATGGTTGGACTTGATGATTTTAAGTCTTTTCCAACCTAGCTGATTCTGATTCCATAAATCATGTCTTAATATTACTGATAACATGTACCTACCTAATAAACCTGGTATGAAATACAGCAGTATTAAATCACATTTTAGACCTAAATTAAGTAATGACCTATGGCTATTTAGCCGGAAGAATGAAGGCTGGCTACTAATCCTAGCACTAAGATAATAATTTTGACTTTGCATTTATTACCTCCCCAAGTGAAGGAGTACAGGAAGTGTTTTGAATAGACTATGACACTTCTATTTTTTAAACTGCAGATCAAGAGATCAAGGCCCAATCTCCAGATTATTTGGATGCCTAAAAATACTCGTTGGTGCTTAACCGGTTTCTCAGAAGCAGTTCAGCATTTCTGTACACTAGCCCCACACATTCAGTGCATTTAGGGAGAACTCTTTGGACTAAACTTCACCATGGTGGTGTAGTATCATCCTAGTACTCTGCAGTTAGGTGTGCTCATCCTCATACTCCCAAACTAACGTAAGTTAGTATCCAAGTTCCTAGGATTCGGAGTTACAGAAATGAGTTTCCAAACAATGGAAGATGCAGTCCCTGAAACAGATATTTATGACTGCTCTGGTTGAGCACTACGAGAATTTGGAAGAACTATAGCTAACTCTCTTTTAAAAAGGAGAAGCACTACACAAAAATTAATGTGTTTACTTTCAGCACCATGTGAGGTAGTTCTTTACAAATTGAGAAACTGAGTATAGGAATGTAGGTAAAATAAGGGAGCACAAAATATAATGCAAAACCAGGAACAAAAGCCAAGCTGCTTCATCAAAGTACTTTTTGATGAAACAGTATTTACCTAAATGTTTGAAACCAGGCTTTGATAACAAACACTGTACTTTATATAAATATATGGAAAGTAACATAACTTGTTAAATAGCCTAGTATATAAAATACCTAGAACTACGTGTATTAGTACAAACGAAGAAGTTTAAATTTTAATGGATGAAAGTATTAGCACCCTACAGTATGTTCATTGCATTTTATTTTCTCCTCAGGAGTATGATTCATGCTAGCTAAGCGAAAGTGGCGTTTCCTCATCTCATTCTGAATTCCACACCTTTCTCTCCCACAAATCATTCCCTTCTACACTTTTTCCACATACTTTATAGCTCAAGATCACAGCTAATATTTGCTCGCTATAACTTTGAAATAATCAGTTTACTCCCACTGTATAAAGAGCTCCCAGCTCACCCACACACAGTTTCACAATGACAAACAGCCATGTTTCAGATTAATCATTTTTCATAAATCCCTTTTAAGATAAGGTCAAAACCAGTACTGCCAGTTCAGATCCAATTTACATGTTGTTTTTCCTCAGGAGTTTATCCAAAACTCTTTGTAATACTGCAAGTGATAAAGTCAGTCAACATTGCCATCCTAACTACAAAGTGTAATACAGCTAGAACCCTAAAGTCAGAACAATAAAAACTAAGGAAGTTCTTGCTGTAAACAGCTGTCTAAGCAAATCA
The DNA here is from genome assembly GCF_012275295.1 of Melopsittacus undulatus. Taxonomy (NCBI): domain Eukaryota; kingdom Metazoa; phylum Chordata; class Aves; order Psittaciformes; family Psittaculidae; genus Melopsittacus; species Melopsittacus undulatus. The sequence continues at coordinate 80,174,813 of NC_047528.1, read as the reverse complement.
AGATGTTGTGCAAAAAGGGTACTAGTCTTCAAGAAGAGTTTGGGTTTCTGCTTTTAATGCTTGCACTGGTTGAACAATCACTGCAGTCTTCTGTTACTCAGAAAAATTGTATTAATGAAAATAAGCAATATTTTATTTCAATACCAGATTTATGGTTTGTGTGTTACACTGGGGTTGGCTTGACTGATATCAATCAGGTATGTCTGAAACACAAAATAACATAAATTAGACATTCCATGAGACATGTACAATTATTTTCTACCAAGATGTGGATAGTTAAACCCACTTCCACGCCAATTCTTTTACACTTTTTAATGGTGATAGTGACTAGTATTTTAGTAAGAGGGTAAAATTCAATAAAACTTATAAAGACAGCCATACAACTCAAAGATGACATTTGCACAGCTTCCGATTCCACTGTGAAAATATACCCCCTTCAAAATAGAAATAGGCACTTCATCTTTAAAAATGAAGCACACTCTTTTGTTCTTCAGTCATCATCAACAGTTGGCTTGATTGTCACTCCTCTTCTGATTTGACCCCAACCAATCAAACTGTAAAAAGAAAACCAGTTTATATTACTTTCAGTAGTACTCAGAAATACCCTGAATAAATCAACATCCCTCTGTCATTCTTATCCCTTCGGTTCTCACAATTTGATTTTTTTTCCACTTGTCTCCCACCCAAAGCATCCTACAAGACTTAAGACTGGTTACTGGAAACACAGAATAAAAAAGGATGAGGGACAGAGAACTTTTGCATGTTCGTAACCAGCTAAGGATGTACCTTTGAACAATAAACTAAAAATCTGACAGTGTTGTAACATTATGTACTGGTGGATTGCAAATCTGTTCACAGCTTCATCTCTTTTCACCTTTGCCTGAAGTGCTGCATTATGTTCAAACAGAAATGAAAACATTAAAATTCAGATAAGGTGACTGCAAAATTACAGAGCTGTAACTCTCAACGAACATGTAACCTATAAGGGTTAACTCAACTCTTTGGTAAGTTCTACTATTAAAATTAAAATTAAGACCCCTCTATAGACAGCTGTTACCTCACAAAAATATGTCTTTTTAAATAAATTATGTCCATTTCCACAGCCAGCAGGCAGCCCATGTTATTGACACAAATGTCTGTAAAACATTTCCAGTTTCTGGCAAGGAGATATACAGAAACCATATGTGCATCTCAATTTAATTTGCTAAGCAGCAGAGTTGCTCTCTGGACACCAGAAAAGGAAATTAAGTGTGTTAGCCAAACACTTCCCACTTTTTAGGACCATATCCATAGGTTATAACTATTCCACCTTTGAATTTACAGTTCCTTGGAATCACTAGTGTATCCTGTTTACTTGGCCACTTGTTTAATCTCTGTCCCTTTATATATATATATATATATATATGTATTCTCTAATTTGTACCTAATTTTCATCTGTTGCTTTCACACTATCTTCCATCTTTTCAGTACTCCATTGCCTCAGGCTACACAGTACCAATTGTACATTATCTTTATTTCAATTGCATTTTATTATGCCGGTCTTCCAAGTTTGCCTCCTTTCACCATTTCTCAGCCTTCAGTCTCCTTATGTTGTCTCTGTCCTTTCAATACAGCACAGAAGGCAACTTTTTAGTAACACAGTCTTTATAACAGGCTGCCACTACTTGTCCAGCCCATATTCCAGAGACAAGTGAGTTTTTTGGCAAATCTGGTTATGTTTTTCAAGTGGAAAGTAATCTTCAGAAGCAACAAAATCCATAATCAGATTTGCAAAAGCTACCAGTCTATAGCTTAAACAAAAAAAAAAAAAAGCAAGCAAAGTATAATTTCCAATATAAAATGATTTCTCCTTTTCCTTCTGTTTTCCCTGACTTAATTGGGTCTTGTCTATTTTTCTTTTCTCCCATTCAACACATGTTATCTTTTCCCTTGTTTTTGTCAAGGAATAATCTCTTCCCTAATTTGCCAGCTAGCTCTGAGAGCAAGCACTAAGTTCCCATCTATGCTTTCTTGTTGATGTGAAAAAGAAATCTGCATCTCAGATATTTAAAGCTTGTTTTTTTATACAGTGTACACTTCTTGTAAAAATGGCTACGTTCCCTTATACTATACAGGAGCTGTGCAGGGTCAACATATCTAAATACCAATATGTTCTTATGATATTCATGTGGTCTTATGGAACACTTAACAGGTACAGTATGCATAATCATCTAAAAAGAAGTATGGGCCTAAGATTAGAATGAATCATGAACCAATTCTGCTCGTCATTTTCAGCCTCCAGATGTTTCTGTGTTTCTAATGAGAATGGGCCAATCCAGTTGATACTTTTTTTCCTCTCTGCTCATAGTACATAAAATATTTAAACCTTAAAATGTCCCTCTTCTGTTCCCCTGCTACTACTGCAAGATTGTGTTAGAAGTCACATACAGCTGCACAGGTAGACCACCACTGATTTAGGTGTATATAAAGACAGGCTTTGGCTTACCATTACCAGAATTTCCAAACAGCTAGACCAAGATTGCCTACTGTTAGCTCAATTTACAGCCTGGGGAACAAACTACAAACCCCAGCCGTTTCCTTGTCTGCAGGTATCTACCCAATCAATAACGGTGCTTTAAAAAAGGAGGCTAATAATGATATTAAGCATTCCACAATAACTGCATTAATATCTTAGGAGAATCCAGAGAAATTTTTGAAACAGATGTAACACTTACCTATTCTAGAAGAAAATCAGATCCAGGGTTTTTTTTGTTAACAATAATACAACCAGGTGCTTTACCTATTTAGCATCAACTTACCGCCAGTGCTTCTCCACTCTTCGACTCAGGGCGATTTTTTCTCCCACTTCTGTGCATACTGGGTTAGTTAGCATAATCTTCCCCAAATCAGCCTTTACTGCACTAACTCTCCCTCCGGTAGACAAGGATCCTATGTTTACCATTAAAACTTCATTCCTTGATAATTTTTGCACCTGAATGAAGGCAGATATACAAAACTCTGAAACATAAGCTTTAGTATTAAAAAAAAAATACCACAGACAATATTGAGTATCGTCTCTTGCCTACCTGCCACAAAAAAAAAACAGCTGAGAAATGTAACAACTGTAAATATACACACAAACCATGCAGAGTCAGTGGATAAAGTTTACATGTGAAAGGATAAATACAAAAATACATTGTGTATGTAGTACTGTGAGTCCTGGTATGCTACACGTTCTTGGGATTTCTGTACATTTTCTATAAAACATCCTGATGATTGCACATACTACACTAAAGTGGAAACATCTCAGGTATTGCTACAGATTGGAACACGATACCATTCCTTTAAACTACGTGGATATTCTCATTTCCCCTATGCCTACTTCCATCAAAATGATTTCTCAAAAAAGAATTTCACAGGATAAAGAGAGTGCTGAAGCACTTACTCTTGCATGAAATGTTGCATTAAACTGTTTCATTAAAACATTAGAATCTAATCCTAGGTTTTAATGCTAACAAGGAAAACTAAGATATTTTAGTTTTATTTGTGTACAATGGGCCATACATCAAGTTCAGTTTATTTTCAACAATAGCACTTAAAAATACTTAGCTCTAAAAAGTTCTTAACAGAGAGAATCTATGAAAAGCATTAACTAGTAAGTAGACTGTACCTATATAAAACTATTGCACAAACAGGCCGACAACAAAGGAAAACAACCATCAGTATGTTTCAAAGTATACCTAACTTCAGGACATAAATACTTTTTGCTACTTTAAAATACCCTGATATGAATTCCTACTCCTGTGAAAAGCATTCTTCTGTAATACTAACTAAGCAGGTAAGTTTAGTGACAAACATAAAAAAGAGACAAAACTACTGCATAAGACCAAAACAATGTATATACTAATGAAACTTCAAAGAGAAAGCAGGAAAAAAAACCCACACCCAGAAAAAAGGGTACAGACCTTTGCAGCTTTCTTGTCTCCTTCAGTGCGCACACCTAATAGTCGTCTCAGCAAGAAATAGGAAATCTCTAGCTCTGTAAATATTTCTGGCAGCGCTCCAACAGCACCAAGGACCTGACCTACCATTCGGTCAGCCCGACACAGTGTTGGATCAATCTTGGTTCCAACACCTACAACGCAACAAAGAAGGTCACAAGGAGTAACTGAAAGGCAGCTGTCACACTGACTTAGAGAACATGTAAATATGACAGACTGAGAATGTACTGGGAATTCCCTACTACTAGAAACAGCACTTTCAGAATGTCAGCAAGACTATTAGCTCTGTCTAAAGAGATGAAGAAATATTCTACTGTTAAAGCTGCTGTAATTAGCATTGTGAGTTAATCTGTGCTGACCAGTGACATTCAGGAAAATTATTTATTTATTAAATATCTGATTTTCACACTCATGTTTTGTCTCCCTCTATACATATGAACTACCTGAAATTCTTCAGAGCCTTTTTGTTTACTGACTGGGATTTATTGTTAAATGAAACCAAACGTTTTCACTTCATAACCATGAAGAAATAAGACTTCTCACCTATAAGACCTCCTGGAGCAGCATACTGTAGATCATTGTGTTCAGCAAAGAGTGACACAATTTTGGAAAAGATTGGCTTGCACATGAGTTTTCCTTCACTGTCCTTAGACACAATACCAGGCCGGACTTCAATTTCTTGGCCCACCTAATGAGGAAAGTGAAAAAGTGATTAACTGGTGGTTTCACAAGAACATAAAGCTAACTACTAGTCACAGACAAGACCCACTTATCCCAAGATCTACTATTTATACAAGTCCTTGGCTCTGGGCTACTGCAGAAATCCTAAGACTTCTGTTGCACTTGCTTACTGCAAACCAAACAATACTGAAAGCTCAGTATCTCACAGCCAATATAACAATCAATTTTTTTAATATAATTTGTAAAACTCCTTGAACAAAGGATCTTTATCAGCAATAATGCTGATATTGTAATTTTAGATTTTTTTTTCTTTTAAATAACGTGTCATTTAGAAATGTTATAGCATTGAGAAAAAATAAGTTAATTTGATTGGTGTAAGTGATCAGCATTGATGAACCACAGGACAAAGAAAATACAAGTTGCATAAATGTTCCAAGATGTGGTTTGCTTTCCAATCTACCAAAGCAACTTTTAAAGCTTCCATCTGTTGACAATATCCCACAAGTAAAAATTCTAAAATATACAGAATACTTAAATGAGGAAGTGGGGCCTGTGGGAACCCACACATGCTTCCAAGGTTCTTTTAACGTTCTTTTGCTCTCCCTTTCCCCCTATAATTCCGCAAGTAAAAGTGGTAAGACAGAAAAAAATAAATAAAAAAGGCACTCTCAATTTTTGTAAGCAATGAAATCGGTATCATGATTAGCAAAAGACTGCAGTAACAAAATATATTTAAAAAATAAAAAGCAGTGTAAAACAGGAAAGTAAAAATGAGGCACAGACAGAAAGGGTAAGTGCCATCTGACTGTATTCTTTTTTTTTTAATAAAATCAATTATATAGATTCATTTTATACTGAGCATGGAAAGCATCTACTCATTATCAATATAAATCACCAGACACAAAAGCTAAAAGGTTACCTTTAGAACACCCTTTAGAATACTGCCACCAGCTACACCTCCCTTAAGGTCATCAACTTCACAGCCAGGCTTGTTGACATCAAAAGACCTAATCACTGAAAAACACAGACCAGGTTTATACTTGATATCAGGTTCTTAAAGAATGAGTGTCTTTAGCAACTTTGCTTCCCTATTCTAATGAAGGTATCCACATATTTATAAATATTACAAAAATGCAATTCAAGAACACTAAAATACGATGAGTATTTTATTCACAATTTTTAAGTAGACAGTTGACTTTCTTCTCAAAAAAAGCTGCTTATGTAAATATTTTAAATAATTGTTTCTGTATAGCAGAAGGATCTGAAAAAGATAGCTTTGATAAACAGTATTACAAAACCTCTTCAACATTCACAATGTTAAATGTGAATATTGTAACTTTGTTTTAATGTGGTTGATTTTTCTGCATTTTTAGCATGTTTTTTAGGTTTCCCACGTTTCATGTGGAAAAAAAGAAAAAAAAAGCACACAAATTGCTTTATCGTAGTGGAACTGAACTTCATATATGCTGGACAAGAAAAAGACTGACAATTCTGACCAGACACAAAATCTAACCAGGTTACCTGTAAGTTTTTCATGGAAATAATTTAATTTTCAAATTCAACAGTTTTTCAGTACTTTGTTACATCAAATTTAAGTTCATAGCAATGTATGGGAATGTTTTAAGACACAGAAATTTCTCATCCTTACTGCATTTTAGTGCTGTCGTACACAGAAAATACAGAAAACCTAGCAATTACCTCAAATAGATTGAGCTATAGCAGTTGACTATGAACAAACAATACAGCTCTAGGAAAATATACAAGTTTTAAAATAAGAGCACACTAAACACTCCTTTTAAATCTACCTCTTTTTAGTGTATTCAGCTCATGCTATTTTAAGTGTAGATACCTGTAGGAAATGGTTAGCCACAAAAGCCCAGATCTAAGCATCTACATACCAATAAGCCTTGGTTCAGATGTGAAGTCTCGCAGTGGGACTGGGATTTTTTTCACTATATACTCACAGACTACCTCAATGTTGTATTTCAGCTGTGCTGAGATTGGAATTATTGGAGCTCCTTCTGCAACTGTACCTGAATTAAAATAAAGTTCAGTATCAAGCCTTAACATAGTGTTTACAGTAACATGACCAAGTGTTCTGTCATTGATAAAAATACTAATGAATTTCAATGCACACTTCATGTGTGTTTCCCAAAGCAGTAAGTATCAGAGCATTTACCTTTCCCTCCAACATTTTAGTTCAAACTAGCCAGACCTACTTTTGGGGACATTCTGAAACAACCCTTATGTTGCCTTTGGGTAACTATACAGAAGAATTTTACAGCTCCTCTCTAAACATTATGCAAGGTAATCTGCTTTTAAGGAGAATTCACTTCCTACATTGTGATCAAAAATATTATTAAGATAGCTTCATCAGAGAAATCAGATATCTCACTATTTCATACAGCAGTATTTACAGTCAAATTTTATTCTGACAAACCAAAATACCTATCAATTTAATGATACATGTTTTCTAAGTTTTGCAATATAAATATATATTTTAGAAAAATTGTCATTTTGTGGAAGGATGCATTTAGTTAGTTGTCAAGGCTTGTTAAATATTACTAGGTTTAATTCTATCTTTTATTTTTTTGTGGTAACTTAAATTCTCAAACTCCAAATGTACCAATTAAGCCACCCTGACATAGCTGTTATGAACAACTTATGCATGGCAACAATTCTGAACTACGAATAACAAATAAACAAAACAAAAAAAAAACTCCACAAGACCCACTAGTGACTTCTGATGCTGACAATCTAGCTCTGCAGCTTCTCACATAACTCAGCTAAAGCAGATAGGCAGGGAAAACAGTGAAAGCTTCTGGGAAAGATGACACTCAGACCACTAAAGCTGAGCAGAACATGGAATTTTATAGAGTAGGATAACACTGCGTGTGCTGGAGTTACAGAAAGAGATGAAAGACTAATCTTTTGTGATTAAAGGACACATTTATATCTACAAGGTGCCCTAACGAGTGCTGCTTCATTCTCTCTTGTACTGCAATAAAATCACAGTACAACATCTACCAAAGAAACAAGCCAAGAAGAAGCAATACCAAGAAACCACCACAGATTCAGTATAAGCTGCTAGATAAGAGCTATTGCTGTTAGTTTTACATAAAGAGCTCTGACCAACAGCCTTAACACTACTGTATGTAAGCTGTCTGAAAAGGTAAGAAGCACAACTCCAGCGGTCTATTTTTAGATTAACAGACTATGTACATCACCATTATCTAAGGAAAAGAACCTCTTCTACAAACATATAGAAAAGTAGTATGTCCATGTCCCAATACTGAAGAATTTCCACCACTAACTGTATCTCTGCGGTTGAAAACTTACCTTGTACAAATGCAAGAATCTGTTCATACTGTTCTTTAGCCTGGCTTTCCTTCACCAAATCAATCTTATTCTGTAGAATCAAAATGTGTTTCAGTTTCATGATTTCTATAGCAGCTAGATGTTCTGAGGTCTGGGGTTGAGGGCATGACTCATTACCAGCTGAAAGAAGAAAAGTGACTGCAATATAGAAACTATAAAGACAGACAAAACTCCCACAGTTAAGACATCTACTTTCCATTGTATTTTTATAAAAGATGACTCTCTTAGTCACCTCTCAGTAAGCTACACATGAAACACCCAAGTTAATAAGCACCTGCTCTTCCCCAGAACTGTTGGCTGTAGCATCCACACAATATATAACAGAAGAGAGGTTGCTTGAGAGGTTCCCTCATTCTACTTGCTCCCAGTGGAAACAAACATCTAAAATTTCCAAAGATACTGACAGACTTGTGTCTGTTTGACTTATTTCATCCTTTAGGTCTTCAGACATATCTGGTACTGACAGTAGGATAATGGACAGTTTACCTTTTCTTAAAATTCTATGGTATTTTCTTATCACTAAGACCATAAAAATGCCAAGATCCCCAAACTCTGTAATACACGATAAATACAGAGTATGTGAATAGGGTAGCTGTCAGCACAGTCTGGATTTCCACCATCCAAGAAGCCAACTTTGGCCTGATGTGCCGTTATGGCGGTTAATCTTACTTAAAGATTGGTCTAGCACACTTTCTAGATCAAAACAGGCAGAAGGAATGACAGCTCATCACTTGTCTTAGACTATTTAAACTATATTATCTGAAGCTGTTTTCCTTCTTTGTTGACATGTCTTATCTAGGTAAGATAACTACCATTTATCATTGCAGAGTACTAATACATATGTACTATTATAGAACACTTATACTATATCTGTAGATAAGAACACTATGTTCTACAGACATACAAAAATAAGTTTTACACAATTCCTGTTGGTTGCAAATCAGAACAGAAAATGGCTTATCCAAGATAAATCTCCTATACTTCAATTTTGTCCATATTCATCTGGGTTTACTGTCTGTATGGATGGTTGTGGACTCTCCTGAATTACAAAGGCTACATACATATTTAAAGCAAACTGAACCTTCAGAGAAATTCAAAAGGTATCTACAGTTAGTCTATTTCAATAAAATAATATAAAATTTACAGCACTATACAACTAAAACACTTCCTCTTATCTAACTAATCTTCCATCAGCTTGGCCAGGTACCACACTAGTGAGTATGTATAGCAATGTCTTTTAAACCCCAGTTTGCTAGGGCTCATTTTCATAATAGCATCATTTTATTTTCTTAAACACATCTCAAAACCATTCACGTGTTTTAACTGCTCACCCACCCCACTATTAAAACCCATATAATGTTGCATCATGATATTAAAAAAATAGAACTTTGCTTCTGTCTAGAAATTGTTACCTATCAACAGTAAAGCTGCATCCATTACTGCTGCACCGTTCAACATAGTAGCCATCAAAATATCATGGCCAGGACAATCCACAAAAGAGACATGCCTGTTGCAGAAGGAAGTTAAAAAGAAATCCAAAAGACAATTATCAACAATTTATACAGCTGATATATGTAAGCAGCTAGGCAGACACAAAAGCTAAAAGCACCCTTAAAACAGAAAAATAAACATTTCAAAATATGCTGAGAAGCAATACCTTGACAGTATTTTCATAAACATTCAAAAAACTCCACAAAGATTACTGAATGGCTACCGAATAGTTTTTTTGACTTTTAAGATTTGACATACATCCATATTAAATACTGCTTTAATATCTCACAAATTTACTTGTTAATTAGACTAGACTTAAATGCATCAGAACAAAAAGAAACCCAACCAACAAACCCAAAAAAACCCAAACACATCACACAGGATTTCTCTTATCTCTTGAAAAAAAGACAACTCCCATTCTCCTATTTTAGAAAATTATGAGTCTTTAATTACAGTTGTAATTACACTTCACTTCCAAGACTTACCTACAGAAACAATGTTACACCTTTTAGTACAATCTGTATGATTTTATTGTGCAGACCGTAACAGTCAATTAGCTACATCCTTGTGTCCTGGTTTCAGCTGGGACATAATTATCTTTCTTCCTATTAGGTGGTGCAATGCTGTGTTTTGGCTTCAGTCTGAGAACAATGCTGACAACACACAAATGTTTTAGTTGTTGCTCAGTAGTGCTTACCCCAATCAAGGACTTTTCAGTCTCTCAAGCTCTGCCAGTGAGGAGGGACACAGGAAGCCAGGAGAAAGCACAGACTGAACACCTGACCCAAAACTACCCAAAAGGGTATTCCATACCACAGCACTTCATGCCCAGGAAAGAAACTGGGGGCAGTTATCCAAACAGAACAGATCACTGCTTTGATCAGGCTGGGTATCGGTGGGTGGTGAGCAATTGTATTCGGCATCACTTGGGTTTGATGGGGTTTTGGGTTTGAGGGGGGTTTTTTGCTTGTTTGGGTTTTCTGCTTTGTATTCTCTCTCTTTCTCCTCTTGTTATTTCCTTTTTCATCATAATTATTATTAGTAGTAACATATTGTACTTTTCATTATTAAACTCTTCTTATCGTAGCCTACATGTTTAATTTTTGTTTTTCCAGCTTTCCTCTCTGTCCCACTGGGTGGTGGTCACATGGTGAAGAGGTGAGCAAGCAGCTGTGTGGTACTTATTTGCCAGCTGGGGTTAAACCACAACATCTTGCTTGAAACTATTCAGTGAAGAATCCTTGTTTTCTGGTAGCATGCTACCAAAAAAGAAGTTACTAATTTGCTGCTTCTACTACAAGCAAATAAATCCAAAGCTTTTAGCCAAAAATTTAACAATGGCTGCATGACAGCCTTCCAGTATCTGAAGGGGGCCTACAGGGATGCTGGGGAAGGACTATTAATTAGGGACTGCAGTGATAGGACAAGGGGTAACGGGTTGAAACTTAAACAGCAGAGGTTTAGATTGGATATAAGGAAGAAATTCTTTACTGTGCGGGTGGTGAGGTACTGGAATGGGTTGTCCAGGGAGGTTGTGAATGCTCCATCCCTGGCAGTGTTCAAGACCAGGTTGGATGAAGCCTTGGGTGATATGGTTTAGTGTGAGGTGTCCCTGCCCATGGCAGGGGGGGTGGAACTAGATGATCTTAAGGTCCTTCCCAACCCTAACTATTCTATGATTCTATGACTGTCACTCCACAATAGAAGTTATTATTAGTACAAGTGTTCTACCGGGAATCTCAGGAAAGGATGGAAATACTTGATTACAGCACCATGTGTATTTTATATATAAGTATAGGAATCTTGTTATACAACAGTCTTCATGGATACTCTCATTTGAGCAACCACTGTAAAGACCCATGTAACAGCTGTTGTGGTTACTAAATTTGCATACTGACTATGATATGCATTATTAGAAATGAACTAAATAAAGTTAGAGGCCTGATCTCACATTAAGCATCAAGATTTCATATACTCATTAAGAACTTTGATAACCTTTCCGCTTCTAGGAAGAAAAAGTTTAACAAAGGTCAGCCTCCAGGAACATATTTAAAAAGATGCATTCGTGAGGTCCATCAATCTTTGAAATGTACTTATATGAATTGCAGAAAAAATTAACTTCAGTATCCTGCAGATACCAGAGGACAGAAGACACAGCTGTGCTCTACTGTGGACTATGCACTGTAACTAATAAAAAACATGGCAATTCAGGTGATATCTTAGATGAGGGGTGCCCAGCATCTAAGAACATGTGGTCTGCTGTAACAACTCATTCAGCTTTCAGCTCAATCCTGCCTATTTTCAGTTACGCAAAAGGCAGTAAACACAATTTATACCATATGTTTTACAGCAGTTACCTGACTAGTTTAAAGTTCCCTTTGGTGCCAGGAATATCTGTAGGGAACTCATCTGGGGTGCTGCTGCCACAGGATCGGTAACACTCTGGCCGTGAACAGCTTGGGTCATCCAGCTTGTAAATCTGTAAGCAATTGTTAAAAACTGAGAAAAAGTTTATACATAAAGTTTTAGCTATCTGTAAGCTTACAACCATCCTGAAATATATTCGCAATATATTTGCTAGATTTTAGTAATGACTCACCTTTGCATTAGCATATCCCAGCTTGATTGTGATATTTCTTTCCAGTTCATTTTTAAATCTGACAGTATGAACTCCAGATATAGCTTTGACTACTGTCGACTTCCCATGGGCTACATGACCAATTGTACCTATGTAGTAAAAGCAAATGTCTGTCAATAAACTATCATTTACTTTTGAGTAATGTTCCACTACTATCAACACATAATTACCCCAAACTCTCTGTAGCCAGAGCTCCCATCAGAAACATGCATGGGTTTCATAATAATTTTTGTTTAAAGAAACAAAGCCGTCAGTGGACAGGCCTTTGCATTTTCATGAAACTCATTTTAGTGCTTAATTTTAAGGTAAAATAAACTTTGCTTTAGCAACTATTCCCCACTTCAGTCAACACAATTCTTAGAGTAAAATTGATGCTTTTCAAGTTAAAAGGGTTTGAACAAGTTTCTTCCTACATCTTGGTAAAATTTATAATGAATCCACTATATTTATATTAGTCTGATTCAATTAGAATTTCTTAAAAATGTTCTGACATAGATACCATATGCTACTGCATTAGCACCAGAAAGAATCACATTAATGCAACCCTCTTTTTTCAGAAGTTTGCTTTTACCTATATTAATTGTTGCTTGCCTGCTGATGACTTCTGGTGAAAGAGGCGTCAACTTGGTAACATCCTGTGGGAGGGAGATTTTAGAATTTATCCGTCTTGTATCTAAAGGTTTAGAAAGTACTCTATGTATTTTCTTAACAATTATCCAGTAGTTCTATTCAGCAAAATCCATCCAAGCTCATAAAAATAATTCTAAATATGCATTCCAGTCTGTTAAGAATGTGAAATAGGAAAAAAAGATGAACAAAATGCTGACTGTAAATGAGTATGAGTTGCAAATCAAAACACTGACTTTAAGTTGGTATAGGCTGCAAGGTGTAGAAGATGGAAGTAAATAAGAAGCTCTAACACTAAGAAAAAACATCCCAAAAGTTCTGCTGTTCTTAACATCCTGCTGCATGAACCTGCTGGTAGAACCTGGCAAATCAAACACAAATATATTCCGTATAGTTAAAAATACAACTCTAAAAAAGTTAGTTTAGGGCTACTTTCTAAGCTGTTTGTCCAAGTATTCCAATGCTGAAAACCACTTAAATGTTCCTCTGTACTATTTTGGAGCTCTTTGCAGTTAATTTTTATCCTGCACTGAATTCATATGGATGAGCTACTCAGTTCAAGCAAAGATTCACAATGCCAAGAGTCCTCAGTGCTGGACAGGACAGAAATATTTGCAAACATACAAATAACCCCACACAGAATAATTTACATTAATTCATATATTGTTTACAATGTTGCATGCAGATCCTATGCATAACAATCAAATAAACACGTCTGGGTGAAAATGTAAGCTCACTCAGTCTGTTCTCAAGTGTTACATGAATACAATGTTCACATTACAGATAAAAGATTTGTCCATCTAACACAAGAAATTAAATTTGTATTTCTTGTATATTTAACTTAAATGACTACATGCATTGAAACCGGTGCTGGGAACATGACCTGCAGATGGCACAGTCCAGCAGGCTGACAAGCATGTAAGCATGATGCAAAATCCTGTCATCAAGAAAATTGTTCCTGGTGTACACAATTATGCTCGCATGCAGTTTTCTCCTCTCCAGAGATGTAGGGCTAAGTTCAGCCATAAGCTCCAGCCAACTGTACAAATTCAAAGGCCGAGTGAAAAAACATAGAATAGGCCATAAAGGTAATTCCTACTGACCTCCCAACTAGGCCTGTATTCTTTCTTATTGTCAAATGCCATGATCAACAATGAAAAGATGTAAAGAAACATTCTGAAATTACTAACATGCTTCACTAACGAGTACCAACATGTTTAGCTACAACACAAAAAGAATTCTTCTGCTCAAACACCAAGATTATCAAACATTATTACCATAAAGACAAACAAGCTTTTCTAACTCGCTGAATACCAGGGAAGCAGCAAAAGGATTTTCGACTGGATTTTCTACGTATACGTGTAATAAACGAGACAGTCCAGGCAAGACCACCACAGCAAGAGACCTCTGCAACTGATTTTCTTGACAGTCATGATAATTTTCTTGGTAGACCAACCAAGACAAGGCTGAAAACCAATCCACCTAGCCCACTGGGGAAACATAACTCCAGTTTATAGTTCTACTTCGGAGACAGAAGAGCCTCTAATACCTTTCAGTACAGTCACACTCACAAGGAGGAAACTGCACGTCTCCCCTGCTGTGATACTAAAGGCTCACTCGCAAGACCGGCACGCCAACACGTCGAGCTTGGGGCTCACTTCAACAGCAAGCAATGCCTTTTTTCTGCCAACACAAACCCGCTGCGACCAGCCCAACCTGCTGCCAGTGCCGCCACTATGCCCCATGCCTACCTTCGCCTACCTTCACCTACCCTTCCTTCAGCCCCACCGTACTGCGACTCGCCTTCCCTGTCCCGAAGCCCGCCGCTTTCCGCTCCCCTTTAGCCCTCACCAGCCCCAGCGGGGCCCCGAGGCAGGCACGGACCCCTCCGCCTCCCAGCACCCGCACACCCAAAGCGGCCCGCCCTGCCGCCAAGGCCCCACCAACCGCACCCGCCGCTCCCCAGAGCCTGCAGTCCCTTCCCGGTTCCCCGGACGCCCCGCGGCCGGGTCTCACCAACGTGGCGAGGTCCTGCCGGCTAAGGTGCGGCTGCCCCAGAGTCACTCCCGCCTCATCCCCCGCCATCTTGGCACAAAGAGGAAGCTAGGCAGCCTGCGCGGCCGCCTGACCCCCAGCTCAGCGTGGCCCCTCCGCCGGCAGTGCTCAGCGCGGTAGCCGCCCGCCTGGGTGGGCAAACGCCCAGCTTCGAGACCGGCCACGCTGAACAGCCTGGGGCCGTCACCAGCCTCACTGCAAACTGCAGCGGCTCAGGCACGCTGCGGGACAGCCCCAGGAAAGGACCCTCTTCTCCCTCGCGCCGGGTGATGCAACCAAGGCTGCCGCAGGTGCTGCTCCGCGTGCGCCGGCCCTGCTAGGGAAGAGCGCGCGTGCGCAGGGCTGGGGCGGGAAGGCGTCATGCGCGTGCTGCCGGGTAACGGCTGCGGGCTGGGTGGTGGGGGATTGGGGGGGGGTAATTAAAACGCACCGCTAAGGGGTGCATGTGCGTACTTTCAAACATAGTTTTAGCTACTGCTGAGTAGTGTCTGGAGAATCCACTCGTCTACGTGTTTCTGTGGAAAAGGGATTGTCTTTAACCTGCAGTGGGCCTGTGATTACGCTGTGTTAGTCCTGTGCGTGCCGCGTATGTAACATACTGCTAGTGCCTCGGTAGGGTGATCGGGATGGGGATCTTGTTGGTTAAAAGATAGGACAAAAAAGAAAAGAAGATTCATTATGTTGGTGCATGTCAAACAGCATGTCAGTGTAGGTTTGTTTGGGGTGGTGAGTGGGTATGAAGCAGAAAGGAGCATGGTGGTAAAATTGAAAAAAGATGTTTGTACGTAATGGAAACGTGCATATCTAATGTGTGATCCATTTATTTGTTTGAACAGTAAAATGTTACTGTACCTACCTTAGTGATTTCTGCTGGCCATCAGCTTGGTAATAGTTTGAATTTCAACCTTTCTTTTGTTACTGTGTTTTGGAGGCTGAGTGGTTAGTGTCAGGGAGACCACAGGGATACAAGACTGCCTCATGGTATGAACAGCTATAGTCTGGTGTACCAAACAGCCTAAAACCCAATCAAGTGCATGCTGTTTTTACTCTTGGATGTAATGAATAAATGCTTTAAAAATCGAATAAAATCCCCAATCCATTGATGAGCCCGAGCTTAGAAGTTCCACAGAGACCGAAGACCGAATTTACAACCCTACAGTGAGGGAAATTGAATTGACTTCTCCTTCATGGAAGCTTCTTAAAGACAGAGGATGTTGCTACTAATAAGATTTCTTCCATCAACAGAGAAACAGGTTTCAGTGTAAGTAACCAGCTATAGGAAATAGAGGCAATTCATCAACAGTGGCTTTGCCTGCTGGAAAAAATGATGGTTCTTAGATTTTTGCCTGGCTAACTGCTTGGGTCAAAAAAACAGGTTTGCAGGAGACAGTCATGTGATTAAAATGTGGTAATAGAAATCTGTGTGAAACTGGTATGCCTGGTTTAACAATGCATGTAGCCTCCCACTTTTGCAAATACTACTATTTCCATTCTTTTCTGAGACAAGAGTTAGGAGTGTGTTCTGCTGGATACAGCACATTGCCAGCATTCTTGTTTTGAAGAAATATGAATGTGTGGTATGAAACCTCACAGTGTGTATAATGGTGTTGTCAATGACAAAATGTATTTTGTCTTGCAACCCAGTAGTTTTGTGCATTGGCCTGGAAAATAAATGTTCATATCTAATCTTTCATTGGGCCATGTGATGGTTTTGTCTAAAATATCTCACTTCTAGGAAAAATAGTAGAACCAAGATACACAAAATATAGTGGGAGCATGATGTAATACTTTGTTGTAGTTGCCTTGGCGTCCAGGCATATGTAATCATTCGTTTATGAAAATGAACTGAAAATACTAGACTCTAGTTACTTAGCCATTTAAATTATGCAATAATGCAGTGCAGTGTAAAATTATGGAAACAGTTTTTTGTCACATTTGCAGCAACCTTCAGAAAAGATTTAATACTTGCCAAGAGCCCTGTCAGGAATCTGGAAAAAAAAAAGTACACAAACTGTTGCTTCTGTTTTAACAATAAGATGATACATTTTGTATGTTCTGAGATGGTGTCATTACCTTGTTTCACTGTATTTAGAAATACTTGTAACATGAAGAAAACCCAGAAAAATCTATAAAAACTGCAAATGTTTTAATTATTTTATAGATTCATAGAATGGTTTGAGTTGGAAGGGACCTTAAAAATCACCTAGTTCCAACCCCCCTGCCATGGGTAGGGACACCTTCCCCTAGACCAGGTTGCTCAAAGCTCTGTCCAGCCTGGCTTTGAACACTGCTGGGGTGGAGCGTTCACAGCTTCATTGGGCAGCCTGTTCCAGTGTCTCACAACTCTCACAGTAAATAATTATTTCCTAATATGTAATCTAAATCTACCCTTTTTCAGTTTAAAGCCATCCCCTCTTGTCCTATCCTTATGTGCCCATGTCAAAAGTCCCTTTCCAGATTTCTTATAGATACTGGAAGCTGCTGTAAGATCTCCCCAGAGCTTTCTCCAGGCCAAATAACCCCAACTACAGTACGAAAAACATTTCCAGGAGTTATCAAGTATATTTTGTATATGTGTGTGTATATATATATATATATATATATATATATATAAAAGAAAGATTAAAATTACTCAAATGGTAAATAGTGTATTAATGTAACTGAAAACCTTGCATCAGGGTTTTTTCCTTACAATAGTCTCAATTAAGCCAGTGGGAGCTACTTAGTACAATTGCCTAAATCAGAGGGTCAGCCCAAATCTCTATGTAAATTAATGCTAACTAATATAATGTTGATACTGCTGGTCATTGTTGAGGTACCACATTTAAGAGTCTCATATTTTTGTTCAGGAAACTATAATTGAGGCATTATTAACATATGTTGAGGTTTTGATATAGGCAAATTGTCCAATGTGAAGGAGAGGGGGGTGGCAGTGTTTTGTGTTTTAAAATGTTAAGAATAAGGACGTCAAAGCTGTTGTTTGGGGTTTTTTTGGTTTTGTTTTTTGCTAGGTTTGAGCTCCTTTTCTGTGGAAGTGTGTAGGAGAGACCTGAAGATCATCTTGAGGCACAGCTTGCCACAAACTGCAAACAGCAAAATGACAGTCAGGTAAAACCAACATGGTCTCACCTAGCTTTTCCTATTCTCTCTGACCTAGGAAGCAAAAAGTCTGAAGAGGGCAGGAGAATGCACAAAGGTTTGGTCATATAATTTCTGTGTATGAGAAACTTGCTTTCTACTCCTTTTTTTTTCCTGAAGCATGAGATGTGAGTGGGTATGTTCTTGGTGTGGCAGAAGACATACCCTATGAATAAGGGATAGAATGGCTTTCTTTTGAGGGCTAGGCAACAGGAACGGTAGCTGTCTTGACAGTCTGTACTCAAAGGTCAGTTGTTTTATCGTAAGTGCACGTGTAACAGGTTTTAAAACAATGACTGGGAAGATGGGGAAAACTTACTGTGAGTAAGCAGATGAGATGGAGTAGTTATCGAGCGTGCTGCGCAGAGAGTGGTCAGGCTGCCATGATGAAAGAGTGAATGGGAGCAAGTTGACTGTAGTCTGGAGGAAGTAGGTGGTGAGGGAGGGGTAGGAGGGCAGTTGAGGAGAGTGGGAATAGCAGTGGGAAGTCTTCCGTGAAGCAGTGCGTGGGATAGCTGGTTCTTTGTGTGGAGCTGTGGAGGGTGGGAAGGACACTCAGCTGGGGGGGGTGGCAGCTATAGAGGAGGCATGCTGTTTTACAAACCGAGAATGGTGTGGGGGTGGTAATGAGAGACTGAAAATAGGCAGTGAAGGAGATGGGAACAGCAATAAACAGGGAGGAGACGGCAGCCTGTGGTCTGCTATTTAAAGCAGTGAGTGACATAGGAGGTGACACTGAGGTACGTAGTAAGGTAGCAAATGTTGTCGGGGTGACAGTTGCAAACCAAAGGTCTATATAATTTAGTTTACCTCAATAAAGTTGGAATTTGCCAAACAGAGGCAAGATAAAGCAAGGAGGTGATGTTTGTGCCAAGACAAAGCCCTGTTCACCCCAGGCTGGGCTGCAGTTTCCCTGCATGCACAACCTGCATGCATTTTGTTGATCAAGGGCAGTTATGCTGAGCGCCTGTGGTGGCTGGCGGCCCTGGCCTCTTGGGCTCACCCGGGGTGACCTGGTTCCCACACCGGCTGGCAGGCTGCTGGCCTGGGGCCAGAAGGGAGCCGGGATCAGCCAGCAGCCCCTGCTGCTGGCCCGGCGTCAGGGCAGGCATGAAGCAAGCTGCTCGCTGGGGTGGCTGTTTCGCGGGATGGGTTGCAACTCTACAGGTGCACAGGGCTTCTGCCCTGGAAAACTGACAGTCTTGGGGAAAGGGGCCGTAGTTTGTGGCGGAAACCGGCCTAAGGGCCGAGAGGTGGAAGAAAACCACACGACCTCGAGACACCAAAAGCGGACAGCCGTGGGTGAGCGTCCTCGTCAGCCACATGCAGACGATGCTTGTTGGTGCCGCTTGGCCAGGCCCCCGTCAAGGGACTTCTCTCCGCGGGGCGTGCCCACTATCCCGCCGGCGACAGGGCCGGCCCCGCGCCTGGCTGATTCTGCATGGGGCAGGGAGGTGCCGGTGGGACAGGGCACGCCGCGGGGCGGGCACGGCCGCGAGGCCGGGCCGGGCAGCCTGAGGAGGGAACGCGGCGGCTGTTCGCCTCTCCGGGCGCGCACCCCTCTTCTCCGCCCGGGCCCGCAGGTGGCGGCGGAAGTGACGGCCGGCGAGGGGTGCCTCTCGCGGGGGAAGATGGCGGCTGCGGCCGTGTTAAGAAGCGCAGAAGGTAAACAAGTGTGAGCCGCGGGGGACGGGCGGGAGCTGCGCGGACCCCGGGGGCGAGGCCAGGCAGGAGCGACGGTGCCCGGGCAGCGCGGCGGGGGGCGGTTCCCCACCTCCCCCTGAGCACGGACCGTAGGGAGGAGGGAGTCCAGGATCCCCCCTTCCTCCGCCTCCTCCTCCTCCTACTGGCTTTGCCTCAGCCATTGCCCCTCTCTTCAGTCCCCCGGCGCCTCCCTACGCCGCTGCCGCCCCCGGCTTTATGTTACACAGAGGTACCCCTCTCCGCCGGTACAGCGGGAGGAGCCGCGTCTTCAGCGCCGCCGCTGCCGAGAGGTAGGTGAAGCCGCCGCCGAGGTCCTCTGGGCTCCCCCCGCCACTGCCCGCCCTACCCGGGGCGGCCCAGGCCCCTTCCTGGTCTTCGGGGACCCTCCTGCCAGGGCTGCTCGGCCGCGGCGGGCGGAGGTGGTGGGCCGAGTGGCCGCGGGCGCCGGGAGTGGCGGAGGGAGGCAGGGTGTAGCGGGACGGCGGGCACTGCCGGCCGCGCTGAGCTGTGCCGAACGGGCGGGCGCAGGGAAAGCATTGAGCGCTCGCGGGGCGGCCTCTGAGGGACGGCCCTGCCCCGAGCCGGGCGCCGCGGGCTGCTGCTGCGGCACGTCTCTAACTCGGAGCCCGCCTGCCCACTTCGGTGAAGAGCTCGGCCTGCGAGCTTTCGCTCACAGCAGAGTGGTGCAAAAGGTGTCAAACCGATAAGCTGAAGTAGGTCATCTGAGTTCGTTCCCAGAAAATGGGTATTTCGCGATCAGTAGCATCGGGAGAGAAAAAAAGTATTTGTGAGCAGAACGAGCAGATTGCTGCCCAGGATTGGTACTTGAAGCTTTGACTTATTTGGGGAATACTTAAATGTCGTTTAAAACTATCAAGTTCGGGGGTGAGGGGGGGCTTGGGGGGGTTGTGCTGTTCAGCTGTTTTTTTCCCTCTCCTTTAGAATAATAGGGGAACCGTAAAGCTGTTACTGGATAAAAGGGCAGAACTACTCAAGTCTGGCTTCCTGTTAACTTCTTTGTTGTGTATACCCGTCCCTGGGATAGTAACTCAGCTCTTTTCACCACCGTTGCCCCAGTTCACACTGGGATCCCTTCAGCATACCACCACACACCAACAGCCTTTCTGCTATTTTCCAACACCTAACCAAGGAGTTTAATTTCTAACATATGTGCTATAAACTTTCCCACAGTCACTCATCTCTTTTCACTTCCCTTAATTATACCCTATGGCTGGTTTGGATCTACATGTGTGTTGATTTGCTTTTCATCAGGCAAAATAGAACAGAGAATTGTTGAGCTCGCATTGGAGACACTATCTAGCTGCCAATTTGTGGGAAACCTGTAGAAATTTAATAAGTTTGAGATTTCTGTCTTTTGGATAAATGAGATTGGCATTTGGCAATGAGGTCAAAAGCTGTATGTCCTGAACAGAAGGCACAATCTCACTAATCTCATTTTTGCAGAAGATGTTAAAAGTATTAAGTTAGCAATAAATACACAGATAATAACAGACAATTGTAAGGGGTAGTTCAATTAATTTAGATTAAACTTATTTTTACTAATATAGTTTAAATATTTACTTTTATCTGATTACCTTTTTATAATGCTAAAAATTTGTGTGATGAGAATCCAAAACGGATTTGATTTTTGCTAAGATTTTTGCTACTTAAGTTGCTACTTTTCTGTATAAAATACACCATGATTTTCGTGACAAATATCTTCATATTGAGAATATCACTATTAATATTTTTTCTTACATTTGGAAAAATTATTATAGAAACCACAAATATATATAAAAGGGATGTTAGTACTCAGAGCAGGCCTGTCCACTTCAAGAGCAGTGGCAAACATGAAGTTTTCAACAGTAATATCATTTAACTCTTGGGTATTAGTGATAAAAGTTTTTCTAGTTAAAGATAATACTCTTTCTTATGGATATATTAAAAATATTTTATCCCGGGCACCCTTTCTGCTGTCAGTAGCTGTAATTGGAAGAGCATTGAGCATGTTTTCATGTTCAGGAGTATGTTTTTCTGTACAGGTATAGTGGTGCAATGAGCTTTTAGCCAAATGGTTTAAACTGTTTTAATGTCTTTGAAGTGTAGGTACATCATCTGCATAATGGGCTGATCTGATGAGAAACCAATGTGTATCTCATTGATGGTTAATTCATGAGACAGAAGCTGAGTTTAAATTCAGTTAGGTGAAGTTAAACTGGCCAGGTAACTACTTTTGATGCATATGTCTGGCAGTCTTAAAATGTTTGTCAAGCATGTACTTTCATCAGAATCCTTTTGATAGTCATCAAAAGCTTGATTTTAGCTGGGTAGCATATTTTATTCTCTGGAGGCTCATGTTCTAAAATGGAGAGTTCTAACTTACAATCAATTAATATTTGTCTAAATTAAACATATGTGAAAACTATATTTTTAACAGTATTTTGAAACAAATTGTTCTGATATTTTGTGTGTGTACTTGTAACATTTGGATCCTTCTGTGCAGAAAGGCTGAATTGGGTTATAGATGTAAGTTTTTAGGAACAGTGTAATGTGACCTGAGAAAGCTGTCCATTATGAGTACCTGTATGTGCAAGCACCAACATATCTGCTTGAGTCAGGCATTTCTCAAAAAGAAAACAGAACAAAACACTCTTCTAGTACTTTTCTTTGTGGAGAAGAGCCAAGGACTGCTCAGCAGGTTTCTAGCATACTTAGAATGACGTGTAGGGAACTGAGGGACAATCCATACAGAGTTTTAATATGTTTGGTTATAGCTAGTTCTGGTAATGCTTCTAGTCTAACCAAGATGACCTCAGAGGTGGCTGATGTATTACAGAAGTGCTGATGTTGTTACAGACAGATGCAGATTGCTCAGAGACAGACAGCAACATGAGTAGAGGTTGTAAGAGAAGTTCTGATGGTCACCTGTGTGCCCCTGACAAGTTCTTTGCACAGTGTGGACAGTTTTCAGGACGGCCCAAGTTTTAATTCAAGTTCTGGCAGTCTGGTTCCTCTGCAGCAATCAGTAAACTCGTGACTACTCACTTCCAAAGTAATCCAGTGTTTTTTGAATTCTCAGCACAGATTGGGTGAACCTACCAATATGTTTAATAAATTATTTCTTAAACATATCATATTTGTTCTGAAGGACTTTAGATAAAACACATACAAGCTTGATGTGTGTGTTTGTTTCCTACTTTTGCAATTGTTTTAGCGACGGAAAGTTTTGATATCCACTGGTTGTTGATCTGTCTTACTTCTACATCATTCCTTCTGCTGCTGTTAGGGGAGAATTATGAAAAGTGGTTGTTTGGGAAAAGTTGAATGGTTTTAGTATCAAACTGTGTAAATAAAGGCTTAATTTGGGGAATAAATTATATATACTGTGTAAATATATATTTATACACTTGCTGCATTCTTATTGCAGTGCACTGCATTCAGAGGCCCAGTTTTTAGTGATGGATATGTGCAGTTGTGAATGTTTTTCTTGTATATTCAAATGCCTGTGTGTGTTGTGTTTTCGTAAGTCTGAAATGTTGACTATGGAGAAAAGTCCTGTTTTTGCAGGACAATACTTTTTTTAACAAATTAGGGTTGAAGATTTCTGCTTTAAGCAGTCTTTGCTGTGCACCTCACTAAATAAAGCATATGTAATGGCTTTTAAATCTGCATTTAAATGCGTGCTTTTGATGGATGAAAGGCATGGGATAGATGGAACAGATACTGGATTTTAAGCTCTATTTTATTACTTTGTGTAACCGGAATATAGGTCTGTGTATCTTGTGAAATACCCTTTCATGCCACTTGTAAATACAATGTTTTATTATGTGAATTCACATAATAAATTGAGCTGTGTTCACATAAGTGCTTTTTCAGAATTTCTCTAACGAAGGTAGAATGAATAAGTACTTAATGATCTGTAAACAGAGGAACTTGCTAGTTCTGTCTCAGCATCTCAAATTAGTTATTAAGGAACAGCAGTAAAGAAAAACAGAAATCTGCCTTCCAGCTGGTGTGTTAGAGTTGGTAATGTCAGTGCTTTCTAGAACAAAACATTTCTGTCCCTAGAAAGTGCATGTAAGCTTACATGTTACATAAACAGACGTATTTAAACGGTACTTTTTCAGGCAGTACTGCATTTGGATAGATTTTTAAATCTTTTCGGCATAAGCAAAAAGTGGGTATTCCATAACTTCCTTCTTTGCATTTAGACTCCATTTCTTTTGCTTGTGACTAAGAGCCTCAGACACCCTGAGGAAAGAAGGTTCTCCTTGTTTAGCAGGAAAAAGCAGTCTGGAACAGGGTTTTCAGACTTCTATTACAGCTGCAGAATAAAGATGAGAAATCAGTGTTCCAAGTAAGTGCTTTTACAGCACAGAGGAGTAGACTGTAATGCATTATATGCTAAAAGAGGAGAAAATGTCAGGAAAAGCCAATAAGGTTAAGCATATTTCTTTTTTTTGCTTTTCTGCAGAGAATCTTACTTCCTGTGCTGCATTATACTGATCAGCTGTAATATGTGCAGAACAATGCAGAGCGTCAACTTAGATCCCCCCATTCTTGTTGTTTGTACATTGGATTTTTTTTGTTCCAATTTTTTATAGACCACTGTAGGCTATGTGTCTTCCTGAGGATTAAGTGTGCTATTGTGATTTGCATGTGTGAAGAAAATCTAACTGAATTTTGCATTTTTATTGAAAATATGGAAAAAAACCCATCATGTTACTGTCCTCTGGGAAATAAGCTGCAGCATTTGAATAGTGCATAGAATTACATCTAAGATTGCAAGTGTGTGTGGGAGGAATGGCACAGCTCTGCTTTAGAAAAATGACTTCGTTTGAGAGTATTTTGCATTGCTTTTTTAATATTTGAACTACCACATTGCTATTTGCTTTTGACTGAGGTTATTAGCTGTAGAAATGAAGATTTTTTTTACCAGTTCATCAATACGCATCTGACTACCTAGTTTCCCGGTTTCTATTATTTAACCCCCTAGTGTATTTGCACTGGCCAATGCATTTTTGTGTTTTAAAGAAAAATACATCTGCTGATGCTGTGTATGGCTTCATGCCAGAAAAAAAGAGTACTTACTCCTTCTGTTTAATGCAGGAAGACAAGTGGTCTTTAGCTTTTCACTCAGAATTTATAAGTGACTAGGTGATGTTATGAAGAAATCTTACTGGTTTTGTCTCTACTTAAATAATCCATTAAATGCTGTCTGATGTTTGGGATGAAAATATTTGGAGATATTTGTAGATTTTCTAAAAATAATACAAGCAGGGATGTGAAAATAAGGATTAAGTGACTTAAACCCTTATGTTTTTAAAAACATTTTTGAATAATAAATTCAGTGTTAAACACTTTGTCATCATTGTAGTGTTTTTCAGCTGACTTCTGGTTTTAATTATTTTTACAGATTAATGTATTTTGGTGATTCCTACCACTTTATTTTTTTTTTATTTAAAATTTGAGGGGTAGTAGCTTCTTTATGATTTTTTTTTCTTTGCTTGTGTGTGTCTTATTTCTATTTAATCAGAATTAAAAGGATGGTTGGAAAAAAAATAACCAATCAGTGCAGTTTTTATGTAAAAGCAGCTTGATCACAGAATCGCAGTCTAGCTGAGGTCGGAAGAGACCTCTGGATGTCAACCGGTCTCCTCCCCCGGCTCAGCAGCACCACCTAAAGCCAGTTGCCCAGGACTCTGTGTTGCTGGTTTTAGGGTTTTGTGTGTTATTTATTTGATTTGATCCTTAAAAGGAGCACTGGAAGTGCTTCAATGAATTTGATGCATTTACCCTCTACCTTCCTTCTTACTTCCACTGGCCAACTTCTTTTTGCTTCTTTGAGGGTGGTGAAAGAGGACTTTTAATGCCATCCTGTATAAAAGTTAATGTCTCCTTTTATTTGGAGAGTACCTATAATGTACTCTCTTTCTCAAATTAAGGGGAAGGACCTTAGTATGTGCTTGTATCTTGCTGATATGGTTCTGTGTTGTTCATGTGCACAATAATGTATGAACTGTTTTGAAGAAATCCCTTCCATGAGGTTGCTGCCTCTGTGAGCCCGTGTGATGGGAGATCCCATTATTTTCAGATTAATATGTTGTTTCAGTCACCTGAAGAATGTTGCTTAATTTCTGATGTTCTTCCCCCAATATATTGCTCTGTTTTCTGTTCACATCTCACATTTGCAAATTCCAGTTGTCCTGTCCCATTTTTTTCCATTGATCTTGGATTTGAAGCTGAGCCATAAGTCTTAGTTCATCTCCTAAAGGAAATGTAACTTAAATGATTGCATTGCCTGAGAATCTTAGTCATGTTTGAACCTCTTGACTGATTACAGACAAAATTGAGAGGTGATAGTTTCAGGGTGCCATGTATTTTATGAAAACGGATGGCCCACTTAAAAGCAAATGGCCATTAAATCTCTTAAATAGGAAAGACTGAAATACGATCTCAACTGTTATTAAACATCAGAGAACTGGGTACAGGAGGGGAGGAG
Organism: Melopsittacus undulatus; assembly: GCF_012275295.1. NCBI lineage: Eukaryota > Metazoa > Chordata > Aves > Psittaciformes > Psittaculidae > Melopsittacus > Melopsittacus undulatus. The sequence continues at coordinate 80,148,619 of NC_047528.1, read as the reverse complement.
TTATAAAGAAAGAAGAAAAAAGCTAGTGTTTACCTTTTCATTTGATACCGGAAATCCAATTAGAAAAACAAAATCCTATGAAGCCAGGCTTTATTCTAACTCCTCAGTTTGTTGCTTCTTTTTGAGGTGGTCAAGAGTTAGTAATTATTTCCTTGGCTGCTTTTGTACAAGAATTGGCAACAACTAAGAAGAATATTTGATGGGAATTTTTCTTTTTGGTAGGCCTGTGCTGTGTTCAGGAATAAGAGACTCAAAATATAAAGCTTCAGAACAGCTCACATTTTCTCTGTCTGCAGTGACATTGAGAGGAATGTGCTATCATGGATACTGGTGAGAAAGTGATTGCATTGTCAGCTTTGTTCTCTTTCTGCTGCTTACTTCCAGGAATTTAGAATTTTAACATAAGGTCTTAATTGTCGTGAACACTCCCAGCATTTACTCTATTGTGCACAGAACCTGTCAGCAGGCCCCACAGTGTGGGAGTGGTGCTGATTCCATGAAGTATGGCTATGAACACCTACTCACCATTTTAGTTTTACATGGACAAAAAGTATCTCCAGTTTTGTTTTCCAGGATGTGTGCTGATGAATTAAGGGGAGGAGATGATTATGCATTGATGGAGTCTAATAAATTACATTCCAGTTACAATGGCAGCAGTCAGGATGTGGTACTTGAGGAAGTGGGTGATAACAGCACTCTGAAGTTGTAAAACCTGGGCCAGCCTGCGTCCTGACTCAGTTCTGGGTCCATTTACTGCTGTGAAGTTCTACAACCTTGAAAATAATGTTTTTTTTTTAAAATGTGTTGGTATTATTTACTTTTTCATATAGGTTATCAGTACTAAGGCATTATTAACTTTGTTATAGGAAGTGCAGGGTTGAATGCACAAATGAGTGAATGTTGTGCTGTAATTTAAGGTGAGATAAATTGAAACAAAAATGGCTGAACCAATTCCTAGTAGCTGGTTAATGCCAAAAGGGAAAGATGTTACTCTTTATCCCTGTTGCTGCTCAAATGTGATATCCTGCCCTCTGCATCAGGTTGGCTCTTGTGCTACTCTCCTTGCAGTGTCAAGTTAGAAGTCTGCTCACTGATAAGCAGAAAACTCTCTGGTTTTGAGTTTTTGTGTGTGCTGGGGGTTGGTGGTTTGTGTACTGTGTCATCATTGTCATCTCTCTCTCCTCCCCATCCCCTGCCCTTGGTTTAGTTTTCAGTCACGTTTATGGGTTGATTTGGCTTTCTAAGCAATCAAGTAAACCCCAGAAATATCTCAAAGTAGGCTGCAGGAGCTCAGACCCCAGGATAAGGAGAGGGTGGGAGAATGGAGTGTACCTTTGCCTTCTGACTAGTCATAAACTGTTGGACTGGTTCAAGCTGTCTTGTGAAACTTCACTGTACCTAAACCCAAGGAGGTTGAGCAACATTATGAGAAATTTGTGGATTTTGAATAGTTTGTTTATAAGGATTTTTGTTGAATATTTATCTTCCTTTAACAGAGTAGAATCTTGCTAGCCTTTTTGTGGGTTTTTTGGGGTTTTTTTGTTTGTTTTGTGGTTTGTTGTTTTTCTTATTTACAGTTTGATTGTAGATTGCAGATAAGTAACACTGCATCTGCAAATGTTCGAGTGCTCTAGAAGCAATTAAGTTTCAATAAAGTGAGTATACAGAGTATTATTTATTGTGACCTAATCTTGTCAGTGCTTCCTGTTGCCATAGTATTTGCTCTTTATAAATCTCATCACTTAATTAATCCCTTTAGTAAGAAACGGGGTGAGGGGGAGAACAGGATGACAATTATGTTGTTGCAGTAGTGAAACACGCAAATAGTATCTCTGAAAATGTTCAGTTTCCTAGAAATAACTTTTGAGCAAATTGATATAAATTTTTTAAGATACTTTTTTTTTTAGGTTATACCTTGTACAGATCTACTGGAGCTTATTTCCAAAGTTAAGGAAGTTTGGCTTCCTTTCTAAAACCTTTGATATTCAAGAGTAGGTGTTTTATTGCATTTCTGAGATAAATTCTTCAGAAAGGTTGAGGGGGAGAGAAGGAAAAACCTATTACAACCTTTTTAGCATTGCTTCTTTCTTATCTGGACACTGAGTAGCTTGGAGTGTGGAATAATTTTGGCAGGACCACATAGTTATTCTTGTTTATTACCCTTTCTTTAAAATGACAATATGGGAGGGTGGGGGGAGAGAGAAGTATTTATGTTTTAAGTTGTTTCTTTAGTTGATTTTTTTTCAGCTGAAGAGAAAACAAAAGGATGGTGAAGACTTTCAAGTCTTAATATAAGCAGTTTCAGTTAGGATTTATCTGGTCAGGAAGGGCTTGTGATATGTTACTAGAAATAATTTATTTTTATTTTTATTTATTTATGTTTTCTTCCCCCCAGGTGATTCATGGCAGGGGACGTGGAAGGGTTTAGCTCCTCCATCCATGACACCAGTGTCTCTGCTGGATTCAGAGCACTGTATGAGGAGGGATTGCTTCTTGATGTCACACTTGTCATTGAAGACCACCAATTTCAGGCCCATAAAGCACTGCTTGCCACCCAGAGTGATTACTTCAGGATTATGTTCACAGCTGATATGAGAGAACGAGATCAGGACAAAATCCATTTGAAAGGTCTGACAGCTACAGGCTTCAGTCATGTCCTCCAATTCATGTACTATGGAACTATTGAACTGAGTATGAACACTGTTCATGAAATCCTTCAGGCTGCCATGTATGTCCAGCTTATAGAGGTGGTAAAATTTTGCTGCTCTTTTCTCTTAGCTAAAATCTGTTTAGAAAACTGTGCAGAAATTATGAGACTTCTGGATGATTTTGGTGTAAACATCGAAGGAGTCAGGGAAAAATTGGATTCCTTCCTGCTAGAGAATTTTGTGCCGCTCATGTCCAGACCTGACTTCCTTTCATATCTGAGCTTCGAGAAGCTCATGTCTTACTTGGATAATGACCATCTGAGCAGGTTTCCAGAGATAGAGCTGTATGAAGCTGTTCAGGCCTGGCTGCGCCATGATAGAAGACGTTGGAGGCATACGGACACCATCATTCAGAACATCAGGTTTTGTTTGATGACACCATCCAGTGTTTTTGAGAAGGTTGGTGCATTTGAAAAGCAATAGACAGGATTCATCATTTAGCTAGGGCAGCATGCCATTAAATAGGTAAGATTCCCAAACCTATTAGGAGAAATAAAAAGATAGCATTTATTTTTCTAATAAAACAGAAGACAAACATCTGGAAGTATTGTCATCTGATTATTAGACAATAATATGTACAGTGACTGGAGAACAGGTAGGTTTACAGTACATGTTTTAAAGTTAATTCTTATGGAAAGGACATTTCAAAATAAGGTCATTTGTATTAATGGGAATTTTATTTCAGTCATTCTTACTGTTTTCCACAAGTTGCTTCTTGCTTTACAAAGATTTTAGAGCTGCATAGAGTATGTAGGGTGAATGGCATGATAACTGTTATCAGTATAATCAAAACATAGTGAGTGTAGATTTTATGTGTTTTAAGTACAGTTATTTTTTATTTACAAGTGGAAACTAGAATCTGCTGTCAAGTCTGAAGGATGGTGTTAGTGTTCTATCTTCAGTGCTTTTGCTGTTGTTACACAGCAGTTGGAAGTAAGCCTTGATCCTGCAGTTACACATACATTTGGCACTACACAAGGCACATAATACAATCAAAACTTACGGTTTGAAATGTAATGATTTATTTTAAATATCAGAAGAATTTTTGTAACAGGTGATCTGAAATTCAGTTGATCATTGTATGTATCAAGATGTTAAAAGAGAACTTTCTTTTTCTACTGTTCTGTTGAAGAATAGACACACACAGACCTGTTTTCTGCTCCTGAGACTGTTGAGTATTTGCCAACAGTAGAGTATTACAAGGCTTGTAAGCAGCTCTCTTGCAGGCTAGTAACAGAAGAGTATTCAGGTTAGGAATTACTTAAACTGTGCTGTTTGTCTTAAAAATGTTTGTGTGGTAAGATACAACTTTTAACTTGTGTGATTTTAACTTTTCAATGAATTAATAGGATTTAAGACCCTGTGCTTTTGTTGGGTCTTACAAATAAATTTCCTGTATATTTTTATTTTGGTATCTTGTAAATATACAGATAAGGTTGTATTGTTCTTAGTAGTTTAAGAGCTACTGGATCTTTTTGGTAGTAAGGCTTATGCTTATTTGTATTTTAAATTGTAAAAGCAATTAATTCATAAAGAAGTGAGGTTTTATATTTTGGGTTGGTTTTTTGTGTGTAAATTGAATAGAGGAAATAATAATACATAAAATACATGATTCTACATTAGCCAATAGACAAATAATAAACAGAATAAATACCTAAACATATTTTAGAACAGTAATGTAGTGTTTATACTGGATTAAGAGATCTCAAACTAGTAAGAGCTGAACTCTGCAAGATGCTGTGTAGTGTTTTGTTTTGAAAAATGCTTTTACCTTATTACTACAACATTTAAGCCCTTCAGTAAGAAAACTGATAGGATTCATAAAGTATCCTTAAGGTCAGTCTAACAGGGTAGGACTTGTATGAAAGAGTCTGCTTCAGCTCTTTGTGTTTTTGGGATCTAAGTTCAAGCATCAAGCTGTCTTGAGTTAAATTTCTGTAAGCACAAGTGAAAAGTACATGTTGGTCTTCAGCATTATGTTTAGGTGTAACTTCTGGAGTTGATTTTGGTATCCGTGGTATAAATCCTGCATAGAGTGCTTCTCATGTTTTATACTGACAGCTACCAAATGGCCAGATAGGTACAACTTAAGGAGACAAGTAATTTTTAACATTCTAGTTTATACACCCACATGCAAAAGCTTTATCTGTGGATACCCTTCCTATTAAAGTTTATGTGGGAGCAGATAGAAGCCAGTGCAAATTCTGGAGTGGGACAACTCAGCAGAGGGAGCACAGCTAAGTATGGCATTTGTTGCTGCAGTTAGGAATGCATTTATCTTTTGCCTTGGCTAGAGAGCATTGAATAATCCAGCATGACAAGTGACAAACGACAACTGCAGTTGGAGCCAACATCAAAATACAAACCACACTTTTTTTCTTGTTTTCTTATTTAAGTGTTCTGTATGTTACCTAAGGAGAACTCTTTGCTCTGTGTAGAAGGGAGAGAATATTGGTTTTATTTTTTTTTTTCCTCTTTGAGATCCACAGACATAACTTACACTTTTTCTGAAGCCAGCATGTACTAAATGCTCGCATGAATGTACCAAATACAATCTGAGACTGATTTTTAACAGTTCAGCAAACTCTGTATTTGCTATATACTGGCTGGCTTGTCATATGTATTCTTACGTAATCTTTCTAATATGCATTACTAACATGCCTGTCTCTAGTGTATAAATAACTTACATGGAACTTTGTAAGTCACAGTAAGGATGGTCTTTTTTGGTCTCTTAAGCCACTCTTTCTTACATCCTTTTTCTGAAGAGATTTACTATCTGAGAGGGATGACTTGTCCTCTTAAAAATGAAATGAGTGCATGACTCTACACATGATGTGCATTTGAAGTGCACAAGTGAAGGTGTAGCCTGTTTGCTTACTCTAAACTGGCCTGGAAAAGCTGCTTTTGAAGTATGAGTAGATACCCTTTTCTTCCTCAGCCCTTAAAACAGGTGTAGATTTATGCAGGAAAATGTAAATATTGATGAAGTAAGAATTTGGGGAATAGTTAGGAAACAAAGTATATGGGTAGAAGCACAGGTTCCACTATCCACTTTATTTGAAAATGTGTTATTTTCCACTTTATATGAAGCATATCCATGGCTCTGTAAGTCTTGAGGAAGGTTGGAGATAGAATGCATTTTTTCTAGATCACTGAGTTAATCTCTTACTGGAGGCAAGCATGTCATGAAAAGTCATGTAGGTGTGGCACTTAAGGACATGGTTTAGTGGTGGACTTGACAGTGTTGGATTAATGGTTAGACTCTATGATCTAATGTTTTGATCTAATGCTAATGTTTTGATAACATTTGTTGACAGGATTATAGTTGTACTTAGAATATAGTCAGATTAGTAGATGTGAAAACAATAAAGAACCTACTTAGTAGGATTGATGGGTCTTTAATTTTGATTCAGCTTAATCCCTAGTAAAACACATTTTTTTTTCAAGGAAAAGTGTGCTCTCCGGAAACCGGATACAGATGCCATCTTTATTCATTGAAAAGGTGTAGCATAGCTTCTATATTCCTAATAGTTGAGTTTGAGTTTCATCACTTGCACATTCAGAACTGGCAGTTGTAGAAAACTTAACTAAACACAATTTTATAACCTTTGAAATAGTTCTCTGCTTATGTGGCTAGAAATGATGGAGCCATATTATGAGCAATCAGTTTGTTTTTCCTGTTCTACAGAAGGAACCAAACTAATATCTACCTCATATAATAACATGTGAAGATTTAATTACTAGGTGTACAAATAATAGATACTTAGTTTGGGTGTTTCAAAAGCAGCCTCCATTACGGTTTTGAAAGCTTTTTCCTAAAAGCCCAACTAGCAAAAATAAATAGGGCAATACCTGCATATAGTTGTATTAAAAAAAAAAGTACCAAATACCGAAGTCATATTTGTGTTACAGACCATTTGCCTTGCATTTCATTGCTCTTGCTGCAGCTTATTAATTTGCTTAATTATTTTTTGTGGATGATGAACATAACAAGGGTTGCATCTACTCTTTTGTGTCGATCACTTTTCAAATTAGAAACTAATGGTGTACATTTTTTTTGGCTTTTTCATAAAATATGGATGGAAAATTCTAGAGAACTTGCATAGCTGCTCAGCTAGAAAAGCACACATTGCAATACAGCAGAAAACTCATAATGATTGATAGCTGTATTAATTTGGAAAGCCAGCAGGTTTTACTATTTCACTGATTCAAAATGCGATCAAGCTCCAGTTTACCATGGCTAGAGGGATGGTGGTGGTTTTGGTGGTCTTTGTGGTTTTGGTATTAACTGCCTAGTGTGTGAGTAAAGAAAGGGATGAGTAGTGGATGTTTTTAATTATTTTCTTTTTTTAATGACACATTTGATTTTGTTTATGCTGTTCCCTGCCTGTGTAGCTAAAAGTCCAACTGTGAACCATTGTAACATGCAATCAGGTAGATCTCATCAGAATTCTTCCGGGAGCTTGCATATTACCACTACATCCCAGCAGAACCTCTCTAAGAAGGTTTTGTCCAGAGAATTCAGAGAAAGAATTGGAAAGGATGTGAAAAAAATCACACAAGCAGAGCTTTAGCATTTGGATTAAATTCCTTTTTACTGTAAGATTGGGGTTGGTAAGGAAATCCAGCTTAAACATTCTTTGAGACCCTTCAGCAAGATAACAGAATAGGGTTTTTTTAGACTTTGAAAATGCATTTACATTTTTTAATCAATTCAGAGTTGATGATGTACTCTTAAGAATGCACATTTATTTTACTTCAAGGCTCGTCACGGTTAGTGTACATTTCCATCTGTTTTGGATGCTTTTCAGAAACCTGTGAGCATTTTCTCTAATTAAGTATGTTGGTAATAAGGGCATTTTCCTTCTAGAGCTTCTCCATTTGAGCTTAACAGAAAAATAAGTCTATTGCTAAGCACTCAGTTGTTGATCAACTGCTTCTTGCCACTTTTGGGTAGTGGCAGAAGCCTAATTTTGAACTTTGAATAAATTCCTTCAGCCTACTTTGTATGTCAGACAGCAGTTCCCAAAAAAGGATTGCTAAAGGCCACGTTCTTTAACCTACCAAAACAAAATGTATGCACAATTCACAGTTGTGTTTTAATATCTAAACACATAAATTTTAATGCTTCTCTTTTGTGATTGTACTCACAAGTATTTAAAAGCATTGTAAAATTATTCAGAAGTGTAGGTGGAGGGTTTTCCTACTAAAGGCTGAATAGAAATGTAAAATAACTCTGGAAGATTTCACACAGACAGCGTGTGAATATGTAAGTGGGCAAACTGACCTACATTTGCTTTACCTTCATTTGCATCAAGCAAGCCTGAGCAGTCTGTACTTTCATTTAGACATATCCTGACAGTCATCTTAGACCATCATTTGAGCCTTCGGAGAGGTACTGCTCCTGTATGGCAAAGGTTGTGCTGGGGAAAGCTGGAAGTTTAGAAACAGTGGTATTTTTCCTCAACAGTGAAATTGAGGAATCCTCATACTACCTTTTCTCACCAGAATTTAGGTAGTATATCACTCTATTTTGTGATTTGCTTGTTTGGGATTTTTTTTTGTCTTTTTTTTCCTGAATATTGTAAGAATTGCTAGTGCTTATATATTTTTATGTTCATCTCTTCAAGATTGTGCTTGTAGATAGCTTCCTCAGATGCATCAGTCTGAAAGAGCTGTTTATAACTGGTAGTAGTATGTGCTTCTTAATGTCTTTCTGGTTTAAGGTAAGAGATTGAGGCTTTGGTTTCATTTCAGTGCTTTGTCAAGAGAAGTAGTGCTAAAGTACTGACAGATCAATTCCCTGGTTTTAAGATTCTCTCTCTGGAATGAGAGATAGTCCTTGTTTGCTTTTGCATGCTCTCATGGGACGAGGTTTAGACTACAGAAAGAAGTATAGTGGTGAGGCTACATAAGTCTTAATTCCAGTTTCTGGCTGATATTTCAGTTTCTAGATCTAAAGAGAGTTGTAAATGTTGAGGGGGAAAGAAAATACATTTTCCATCTCTGCCAGACTTTGCTGGCATGCTTCACATTGTTAGCATGTTGATCCTGTTGTTTTCCATAACCAATCCAAGAAAATTTGAAATGCATATAGGTGGAACAAAAATTCTTCTATCTTGTTTCTTCAATTCCCAAAATGATAGCTCCAGTTTGAGAGTGTGTGAAATAGTCATGCTGGTTTAGAATTTGAAGTTACTTTTTAAGGGTAAAGTAACCCACCCAAGAGTCTTTGTTATTTTAATTTCCTATGTAATTTTTTTACCCCTTAAAGCTTTCTGTATTTTACCATTTTTCTGTTCTGTGGTTTTCCCTGCTGCCTCTCCCCCAGCATATTTGCTGGAAGTTATCTTCTCAGTCAGGCTATGTGGTTTATTCAGATGCCATATGAGCAAATTGCCTGTATTTTTATGATATATTCTTTATATGTAATAAGAAAATAGATGTTGTTCCCCCCAAAAATTGGCCTTATGGAGGGTGTTTTATGAGCACTATACCTAAGTAAACATTTTTGCTCCATAATCATCCTCATAAATACAGTAGAAAGAAGTTGGATATTTCTCTGAGAATAATATTTGCAGTCTGCATGTGCCCATCTTTTTTTTCCAAGGTAAGTTGAACTTGTCAAAATAAAGTGGGGGGAAGAAAAAGCGTAAATCATCAAATAGCTCTAACTCTTGAGCCACAAAGCACTTCACAACAGTAGTTTAGTATTCAGGAGTTTTGAAAATCGGGTATATAAAACGATCATGTCCAATAATAACATTTCAAAAAGTTAAAAAAATGTTTCTCTTAGAGCAGAATGTCTTCATTACTGTACAAGGAAGAGAAAAGATTAACACAAAGTTAACAACATTTTAGTAGTATGTGTTTATGGAATAAGCAGCTGCTGTATTCACAAGGTATAAAAACATCTATTTCCAAATTGCTTTTCAGATACATGAAAACTTGTACCACCCTCCCCTTAGGTAAGTGGTGGTACAGGCTTTTATTACTTGGGGCAGGGAATAGGAGGAGGTGGGGGAACAGATACTGAAAAATAGTAAGTTCTGGTGTTACCATGTGGTCACTTCAAGATTTCAGAGTGGCCTCACATTTGTTTCGAGCATTGCTTCTCTTTCTGAAGCTAGTAGGTACTAAAGGTATTTGGGTTGTGTGAAAACAATCTGGTTTTATGTGAAAGAAATGGGGACTTAGGATCAAATCTGATAGAAGATTTGTGGATTTGGCCATATCTAGTGGGGTTTTATTTGTTTTGGATACGTAATTCAGAACGTTTTGTTAGACCAGACTCTACAGGAAGAATGAAACCTCTTTGAAGAGAAGCACATGGTGGCTGGAGGGCTGTCTGGAGCTAGATTAGTTAAAGGGATGTGTTTTTGGAGTTGTCTCAGAACCAGTCTTGGGAGCTTAAATTGACTTAGATAATAGGAAGGGTCCTAGAAAGGTGAATTCTTACAATCTTCCACCCACTCCCAACTCCAGTGAAGCTGTACAGGGGTAGCTCTTTTCAGATTGGGATGGCACTTCACTACTATGTGGTAATTCAAAGGTGGTAGCTCTTACCTGGGAAGAGGAAGTTCAAACCTATGTCCACCACTTTACCAAATAAATGCACAACCAAAGGGTTACAGGTTGAGATATTTTCCTGTTGTATTGTAGGTATTTGTTAACACAGAGACTTGCAGAGGGGACCTATAATGTAACCGTCATGATGGGTGGTTAGTGCAGTCACATGTTCTGAAGGAGGGGTTTGGTTGCCTTCCCTTCCCACCCCAGTTAAATAGCCATGTGAGCAGAGCCTGCCATTCAGGAATACCTGCTTGGGCTTGGCGAGAATTCAGCAAAAGCTTAGCAAGGATAGACCCTGATAGACACAGAATGGGTGCATAGAATGATTCTGAACACCAAAAGAATAGTTAATTCTTCATTTAGGTGCTTCGTGGATTAAGCAGAAGATGAACAGAGGCTTTTTGGGAAAGAATAATTTTTAGGCTTGGGGATTTCAGTTGTGCCTAATTCCAACTTAAATTCTGCATGTGAGTATTCTGCTGAAAATGTTAGTCATTGCTGTTAATCACTAAATTGCCTTCTGGATTTTGAATAACAATACATTAGCTTAAGCCTTCATGCACAAATACAATTACTCTCAAGATTGCCTGAATGAAACTAAGTAAAATAATCTTCTAATGACACACAGTCATTTAGGTTTTCTGGGTTGTTTCTCTTGGTCAGAATTTTAATGTCTTTTAAATGTATTCATAGGTAAAAACATCAGAGTTTTATCGATACTCCCGGCAGCTGCGACATGAGGTTGACCAAGCCATGAATTACTTTCATAGCGTTCACCAACAGCCTTTGATGGAAATGAAATCGAACAAAATACGTTCTGCCAAACCCCAGACTGCAGTATTTAGAGGAATGATAGGACACAGTATGGTAAACAGTAAAATTCTTCTCTTGCACAAACCAAGGGTCTGGTGGGAGCTAGAGGGTCCTCAAGTACCTTTACGACCAGACTGCCTTGCCATTGTGAATAACTTTGTGTTCCTGTTAGGAGGGGAAGAACTGGGGCCAGATGGCGAGTTTCATGCTTCGTCCAAAGTGTTCAGATATGACCCAAGACAGAACACTTGGTTACGAATGGCAGACATGTCCGTTCCACGTTCTGAGTTTGCTGTTGGAGTTATTGGGAGGTATGTTTATGCAGTGGCTGGGAGAACCAGGGATGAAACCTTTTACTCAACAGAACGGTATGATATTACTGAAGATAAATGGGAATTTGTGGATCCCTATCCAGTCAATAAATACGGACATGAAGGGACTGTTCTTGGTAACAAGTTGTATATCACTGGTGGAATTACATCATCTTCAACATCTAAGCAAGTGTGTGTGTTTGATCCTAGTAAAGAAGGGACAGTAGAGCAGCGGACAAGGAGAACTCAAGTGGTCACTAACTGTTGGGAGAACAAATGCAAAATGAATTATGCAAGATGCTTTCACAAAATGATTTCTTATAATGGTAAGCTTTATGTCTTTGGTGGTGTCTGTGTGATCCTGAGGGCCTCCTTTGAATCTCAAGGATGTCCTTCCACAGAGGTCTATGACCCAGATACTGATCAGTGGACTATATTGGCTTCTATGCCAATCGGTAGGAGTGGTCATGGTGTAGCTGTGCTGGACAAACAGATAATGGTTCTTGGAGGCCTTTGTTACAATGGTCATTACAGTGATTCAATTCTCACCTTTGATCCAGAGGAAAACAAATGGAAAGAAGATGAATATCCACGGATGCCATGCAAGCTGGATGGCTTACAAGTCTGCAGCTTGCACTTTCCTGAATATGTATTGGAGCATGTTAGACGTTGCAGCTAAACCAGAAAGAACAACCCAGTGAAATACAAAAGGTTGTACCTAATTTGTCAAAAAATACAAACCAGTTGAATTCTCTGAGACATTACCTTGTGTGTAAGAAGAACTGCTAAATGCTTAAGAGCATTTAGGATGTACAGGGAGTTTACTTACCAAGTTTATTAGAACAGCTGGTAGTTGGTCTGATGTTGTAAAAGCTTTGTTTTTTAACAAACATAATTGTAAGTAAGGGAAAGAAAAAATATATTTTTGAGTGTGCTAATTTTTTTTTGTAACATATCCATAAGATTTTCCTACTATTATTTTTTTTTAAATGGCCATTACATCATTATGCTTCTGAAATCAGTTGAATTTAACAAAATATTTGTGGAAGAAAGAGGAGAAAGTCTTTATTTTAATTTTATTGAGCCTCAAAATAAAACTTACCTGTACTAGGGTACAACCAAGTATAAAATAGCAAAACTAAACCATTTCTATATTTTTATGTTGTCTTCTGGATGCTTTTCCCATGAATTGCAAAGTATTCTCAAATCTGTTAGGTGTTTCTGTTTTCCCTTATATATGTTGAAGAATAATCTCAAACTCTTTGCATGACCTTTTTCCTGGTTTTGTATAGAAGTATGAATAAGTTTGCCAAAATTCAAATTACACATTTTCTACTAAATTGAAAACAAAGCATTTTTATATTCATACCACTATTTCTATGCTGCCTTCTTTTGTCTCCATTATGATTGTTGGTGAGTAAAGAATATTTACACACATATGCATACACTGTAAAGACTATATATAAATACATCTTTTTATGTGCAGTTACAATATTATATTTTAACTAGTGCACAGATTCTGCCATATTGTTGTATTTAAGGTATAGTGCTATCCTTTAATGAGCTTCATAATTCATATTTCTTAGGTAACCGGAGGCCTCATTTGGTTTCAAAGTATCTTGTCTTTAATATGTACTGATTGATTCAGTAACTTTAAACTCTTTATATCAATGCTCATAATGAACTGTCAGTAATTTGCTATTTTATAAATTATTTTTTAAAAAGAAAACACATCTTACCTGAGTTTCTTTTATGTTTGAATGTCCTGCCAGTTTTCTTTTTTTATGAAAATGGGAAATATCAATAAGCAAAATGCTCCTCGCTGCTTTGACCCACAGTTGTTTTCAGAACTGGATATAGTACAGTTTATTCTCAGTACTTTGCTTGTAGTCATACTTCAATAGGAATACAGAGTACTCTGTATTCCTATTGAAGTGGTATAATTTTTTTTAATAATATAATTATTAATGGCTATGAACTACTGTGTTTTGAAAATGTGGAGTTAGGTGGTTGGATGGTTAGTACCCATTCTGTTTCTTTTACAAAAAAGCCTACATAGCTATAGCTACTGACCTCAGAGTGCCTGAATCAAGATGTGTGGTCCATCCAGGAGGACTCTGAATAACTCCTTTATTTTTGTCAACTTGCAAATATTACTGACTGTAGAATGGTAAGAATTAACTGTAATTACACTCTGTTTATTTTAAATTATGTGAAATTAGCCACTTCCAGACTCCAAAGGAAAGATCTGGAGAAGTTCAACTAACTTGGGCACTTAGTTCAGATGTGTAGGGACAAAATGATGCTGAAACATGCACCTGCATATGTTGTAAAGTCTAATGCCACCGTGTTTCATGTGAAGCAATGACTTCACTGTATATGCAGTGAGGAAGACCACTTTACTCAGCATCTTCCAGTCAGAAATCGCTGTAGAAAAGGAATGTACAGTACTCAGGGGGTTCAAAAGAATGCACTTACAAAGGGACCAAAATCCCCTATATTTCTTATGTTAAATATAACACCTACCTGCCTAAACTAAGTTTGAAATAGTCGATAGGTGTTAAAACAACATGTAAAATTCTTCATTCTTGTACTTTGACATTTTTTAGTAATTATGTTCTGGGTTTAGATGTGAGGATTTGGAGCTATCTGACAAGTTGACAGATAATTTTTGATTTTTTTTTAATTCAAAATGATTTATTGATACAGTATTTTTTTTCAGTATGTTTTAACAGCAAGAGAGAATGTATGCCATCATAATTTCATCACTAGTGACTGGACCAAATGCTGATATTCAGCCTTCTGATTCAGACTAGTTTGCAGTTAAGTCTCTTTTAATCAAATTTCAGTTTACTGAATTAGAAATCTATTTTACTTTCTTACTGTAATAGCTTAACTTAAAGCCAGTGTGGCTTAACGCAAAAATCTCAGTTGCATTGGGAGACTTTGTGTGTTCATCACCTGCATGGGTGCAGAGATGAACTGACTCCAGTAAGTACTGGCTGTGTGCAAGTGAAAATGTTCTACTGTACATAGTTTATGGAATATCGGGGCACAAGGATAAAAACAGGGTTTTAAAATTGTTTTTATTCTCTTTGTCACCAGCTCATTTCTCAGTAAGTTTTATGAGGCAGCAAAAATTGATCCTGCCTTTGTAGGCTTTCATGGACATGTTACGTATAGTACGGAGTACTTTTATCTAGGGCCAGTCTGGGAAGTGGACATGGTTCTGGATATCTGGTCTTCCATGATTCAGGTGTAGTAGAGAGACATGGCCAAGACTTTATTAAAAATAACGGTAAGGATGGGGGTGTATTAAGTTTTGGTTTTGAGTCTGCACTTAAGCACCTTCTGAAGTTCTGTGTGCTAAGCAGCTGGCACTGAAGTCATTGGTGAGTACTGACACTTGAAATGTGAAGAACCAGGTCATTTTGAGGTGCTCTGGTTTTAAGTTCATATTTATCTTCAGGTGCTCAGCTCTGAAAGATCTTGTTCAGAATTGTAATAGCAATTATTCTGTGAAATTCTAACTTGAACTCTTGATTTCAGCTTCCGTGAAGTTGTGTCGCCATTGAGAAACTGGCTGTAATCTTTCCAGCAAAAGGAATGCTTGGAATTTTCTTTGGTTTAGAATTTGTGGGAGTATGAGAGATTTTTTAAATTTACATTTCTACCATGCTTTTTTTGTTTCAAACATGAGACAGAAATCAGCTTACATTCTGTTTTGGCAGTGGAACTTTTGAGGCAGTTTTGGTACTTTATACATAAAAGGGATTTTTTTTTTTTAACATAAAGTTTGTGTTTGCTTTTAGTATTTAGCTACAGGTAATTCAGTGTTTAAATAAAAATAAAAGTAAGCTAGCTAATAAGAGTTGCCTGTTACTATCAGATTTTGAGGATTATAATCAGATTACAATGGATTTTTAAAACATTTAAATGCCTCTCCTTTGTCGAGGAAAAGGTAAGTTATGATCCTTCATTATTAAGTTGGGGAGGGTTCGTGTATTCCTACCCCAATCATAATGGCATACTGGCAAATCTAATCCCCACATATTTAATATTTTAACACATGACCTGTTTTGAAACAGCAAATGTACTTGTCTTTTTGTAAAAAGGTGGACATGGTGAGTTACACTCTTAATTTTGGGATGAGGTTTTTGTTTGTTTGTTAGTTTTTAACATTTACAGCAAAAATGTGTCAGCTTCCAATTTTAATTTAGTAATGAGCTCCAGGGGATATTTTGTTTTCAAATGAGCAAGAATGGACGAAAAGCATAGTGTTCCTATAAAGGGGTTGGGCACTGCTGGTTCCTATTCCATATGCTGCTCTATCTGCTCTTAGGGAGCAGATAATTTTGTTCAGAATTCAAAAATAGCTCAGCTTTCCTCACGAAGTGTTGGTACTAGTGGGAGGTACTAGGTGGCAAAAAAAACCTTCTGATCTTTTTTTTCCCCATTGATTCAGCTGGAGGAATGCAGTACTTGATTTTACAAAGACTGCTGTTTCAGAAAACACTGCTAGCAAGGGGGGAGAGTGGTAGCATGTGATATGCTGCTTTTAGTATGTTACTTTATTTTGAAAAGTGTGGATGCTCTACTTCCTGCACAGTCCTGTAACAACCAGCTGTAAGGGTTTGTGACTGTAATATTTCTCTGGTTTTTGAGATTTGCAGCCATTTTTTCTTGAGGACCTCCTGCCTTACAGATGCAAGTGATATGTTTCTTTGTGCTGATGATAACTACTTGTGTCAGGAACGAAGCTTCACTTGATGCTCAGGAAGCAAAGGATAAAATTCAGCAGGTACAAATTGAAATTAAAAAAGACAAGTATTGCTTAACTCATTATGTCCATTCTTCTGCAAAACCATTATGGGGAGATGCTAACAGCTTTTTAAAAGTGAACTTCAAGCTGTGTCAGCATTTATATGACAAAGTCTTTTTAGAAGTAGTTGCATTTGTATAGGTATTTTGCCTTTTAAATCTATTTTTTCCTTTAAAAAATTAAATAGTGAATTGTCCCCTGATTCTTTTAACACTTAGGATGTGTACTTCACATATGTGAGCAGTCCAATACAAAGAGAACAGAAAACTGTAAAGTACTTATAAGAAAACTTAAAAACTCAAATGTTACTAAACCTGTGCTTAAGTGTTTATGGGGCTGGGGACATCCAAGAAAACATCTGTCCTGCTCTTCTTCCATTAGTAAATACATAGCTGGTGAAGTTACTTGACTAAGCATGGTCCATCACATGTGGCTGGGCTTGCTGAAGGAAAGTGGGA
The DNA here is from genome assembly GCF_012275295.1 of Melopsittacus undulatus. Taxonomy (NCBI): domain Eukaryota; kingdom Metazoa; phylum Chordata; class Aves; order Psittaciformes; family Psittaculidae; genus Melopsittacus; species Melopsittacus undulatus. Next base: position 80,131,935 of record NC_047528.1, on the reverse strand, counting down.
AAGAATGTAACTGGAAAACATGTGTGATCTACTTAAAACAAAGTTCCCAGTGTCCTGTAGCTAACGTTTTAAGATTTAACATTTGTAAATCAATCTGAAGCTGCTTAAAATTAATACAAATGACTACTTTTGCATCTGTATTCTATTTTTGAAAGTTGGTGAATAACTTTAAAGTTCCAGTTTGTGTGAGTAAACTTCATAAAACATAGTTGTATGTAGCAGGTGGCAGAAAAACTGACTTCTCTTGAGCACAGCTTTCCTGGATTTCCCTCTGCTCTGGGTTTGTTTTGTTTTTTTTTTTTTTTTCACTTCCCAAATTTTAAATAATGTTTATATTGTCTTTTTAAAATAACTTCCAAAGCTCAAATTAAGTACCTTTGGAGTAATATTAAATTGGTGGTTGAGGGAAAACCACTTCTGTTTGCAGATGGTAGTTTTTATTTATTGCTCTGGTAGAAAACATTACTGTAAGTCTAGAAAATGAAGTGTGACATAAGACTGTAAAGTTAGCTATTCGCAGGGGGCTTTATTACCTCAGTGGGACCCACCTAACTTTTATGTCAGTTCTGGGAACAGGTGAAGGGAAGAGGGAGCTATGTTTTTATTTTAAATATTTTTCCCTATATATTGTTATTTTTGTAGGTCTTTTTAAAATAAATTATTATATGCTGGAGATTGCAGTTCTGCTATAGTATCCCACATGAGTCCAGTGTACAATATCAGATTGTTTGTATTGAAAAGAATGTATTTGATAAGTATTTGATAAGTTAATGGGAAAAGTTATTTTCAAACTGTACTGTGTTTGTGTTTAGCAATTGGAAATACTTTTCCTATAGAAAGTTAAAAGTATATATATGACCTCATATGTACATTTGGGTTAACTGTCTAATGATTACCCCAGGGCTGCTATAAACTTCTCTGACTAATTTAAGAATTACCGCTTTTTAACTGTTTTAAAGCCTTTTTTCTTTTCTTGGCAGAAAGTCATTTTCCTTAGCTGTGGATAGAGTATGCTCAGACTTGCATATACGCTCTGTTTGGGTTTCAGACTGAAAACTGTATAAAAAGTGTATAAAAGAAAGTGTAAATAAAATATTTTTAATCTTTAAACACTCTCGTGTAAGCTTTTGTAATACTGAAAGTGTAGTGGGCCTGGATTACTTTCTGCAGGACTTCAGTGTTTACTCAATGAAGCAACTCTTCAAAAATGTTGTGTCACTAGAATTCATAGTGTTATGTTAAAGTTATCCCAACAAGAAAAGTTAGATGTCCTTATATAGCATCAAGCCTGTATCTTTGGGTGTATTTTACAATCTTCCCAGTTTTAATTACTGTACTGCATTCATGTGTCTACTCTGCATTTCAAGCTTGAAATGATGTTTGGAGTTGACTTAATTGTTCCATTTATATGTGGGTGTCGAGGCATAAATTTAAACTGTAAGACTGAAAGCCAAAGCCAGCCTTTGGTGTTAGCCAGCAGCCAGGAGAATAGACTATTCCCCGCTGTCAAGTGCATGGAATTGAGGGCTTTGAGATGCCCTGCATGGACCTCAGAGTGCCAGAAGTTCCAAGTTGTACTGCCTAATGTTTCCGATAACAGGAAGGGGAAACTTCATTTCAGGATTGAAGTGTCAGAACAACATTCAATACCAAGAAGAAGTGGGTGGGGGAAGCAGATAAAATAGGAAGTTATGATCTCATTTTCTCAGCCTCATGGAAGCCTTCCTTGTCAGTCCCTTGCCACACTTTCATCTGCTACTGTTTTTCAGCCATGCTCTTGCTGTTAGACCAAAGTCCTGAGTTCCAAAATAGCATTTGAATTGTATTCTAATACTCCGAATGACTGAAAACTTTATTTGCATGAAGTAACTTTTACCCCCTTTCTCTTTGGTAACTTGACTTCATTCTACAATAGTACTGTTCAGTGGGTAAATGCTGCAAACGAATTTGTGCTGGTCTCAGTGGGATGTGTCATGGGAGGAAGGGCCTCTTAACTGTGATGTGTTGCCAGTTTTTGGTTCAAAAGGAAACAAAATGTATTAGAAGGATGCAGTGAAAGAGATGACATGATTTTTCATGCTGTGACTGTTATTTACAATTATGTTTGTTTACCTTTTAAATTTCACTTTTCTGTGAGCCAGGTTGTATTTTTGGCATTACTTTTCTTCTACAGTGCTACACTGGCCAACCTCTGTAGCTTATTAGGAATCTCCAGTAATAGTTCCATTATTTCACTAAGGAGAACTCTCACATTATGGTTCATAGTTGCTCATAACAAATTCTTCACTTTTTTTGGAATATGTGGCTTTATTTTTTGGCAGTAGTTCAGTCATCTGTTTTCACTTGGTTTGTGTGATGTGAAATTAATGTTAGTTTGACAAAGGATTTTTTTTTTTCTTTTGAGTTAATTCTTTCCAGATTCTCTCCTGTAAGTTATCCATCCTTGTTGACTTGAAATTCTTTGTTTCAATAGGTGTTCCCCCTTTGTTACAGATTGGGTAGATTTGGTTTGGGTGGGGTTTAGGTTTGATGATTTGTGGTTTTTTTTCCTCTGATTTCATCAGCTTCATAATATGTAAAGGAAAACAGTTGGTTTGAGTATTGCACAGATTTTGTCTTCGTTCTGTACCTTTTGGATTCATGCCATACTTGCAGCCACGTGATCCTCCCCTGCCCAACCTTCAGCCCTACCAGCTCTTTCTGATGTTTTAATGTCATTGTTTAATCAGAGTGCTGCCTTGTCCAAGGCAACTTTCTTGGCACGTGCAAAACTGTCATTCTTTCAAGGGAGAGGATAAAGGTCTGTGTGTAAAGAAAGAGGTCTTTGTGTAAAGACAGCTTTAATTTTTGTTTACATTAAAGTTTCCACTTTTACAGTTGATGCTTTAGTTGCACTGACAGGTGCTTTAGGTGATGCTTACAGGTAAAAATAAACTGCATCATGATCTCTGTTTAAGTACCCAGTGACTCTTCTTCACTCATCTGTCCATTGGAGTGAATGCCAGGGTGAAATGTTGCATGCAGAGTGCCAAGCCTCCTAGATTGTAGGACTTCTAGAACTAAAATACTTTTTGCCATGTAACTGATGTCTGTCAAATGCATCTCTTGCCAATGTTGCTCTTGGTATTGTGTTGTCACTTGGTATTATGGATAAATGTTGCTCCGTAAGTGGTGCTGAAAAAAACCCTCACTTGTTTTCTAATGAGATGGATGGCTTTAATGGTTAGCAGTTTTTATCACACTGATTTTACCAGACAGATCTGCCTTTAGCCCAGGCTGGCAGCCTCCTTTCCCACACCCATTTCAGTATGTCCTGAGCATTGGTTTGTTCCTTTTATTTTCTTTTTTTGTCATGCAGCTCATCTCACAAGTTTGAATTAACACCAACCATTTTTTTTGCTGTGTGGGAATCTTTACCTCCTATAGTGAATCATGCATATTTATATGTGTTTCAGTACTACTCATGAGACTTTCAGACTTTACCAGCCCTTCACTGTCAAAAGAATATACTGACTGAAAACAAGTATTTCCCCCATGTTTACCTTCCACAGTCTCAATTCCAAGGTGTATTCCTTTTGTGATTACCTCCCCAGATTACGAAAGGTATACAAAATGCACAGGATTGTGCTTGTGGTGATGACACTGGTGTCAGTGTAAGGCATGGCGTAAGCATTTTCCCCTATCCTGATGTAGTGACAGCCTTCATTTTCACTCCTGGACAGCAAGAAATTGCTCTGCTGTCACCTTGCACCACTCTGAAAGCCCTCTTGGCTAATTATTCCCAGGATGGAGACGTAGTCACTTGGGTGTCCTTGGTCGGCTGAGGATGTTCCATGTGATTTGCCTGATGTCATACATCTCTCTTCTTCCTCTGGCTCTTACAAGTAGTTCTGAAAGAATTTTTTTTTTTAATCTAACATAGGTGGCAACTTGATACCAAGAGCTTATTCTTACAATGAATCACTGAATGGTTTGGGTTGGAAAGGACCTTAATCATCTAGTTCCAACACCCTGCCATGGGCAGGGATGCCTTACACTTGACTGTGTCGCCCAGGACCCTGTCCAACCTGGCCTTGAAGACTGTTTAAGGAAACTTAAAACACTGGAGTTTCAGAAGAAGACATTTCAGAGTGCAAAACCTGCTTTTTATGTGTATTTATCTCCTGATTCTCAGTTTCTTTATTGCAATTTGGAAGAGTTACTGTTAAGTGATAGCTTTTTTTTTTTTCCTTCACTGTTTCTCCTGACAGATTATCCATAATACTGAAAAGAATTATGTAGTCGGGAAAAAAGCAAAAAAGTGATGCTGATTAGCTGAAATGCAGCTTTTAATTTCATGACTTTTCATGGTCCTGAAGCTGAGAGCTGATCCAATAAGCAACCATATTGGAAGTGTTTTAGTGATTTCTGAAAGAGATTAATTTTGGCTCAGTAATGCTCTGAAAACGGGAGTGAGACTGACCTCTGCATGAGTTAAACAAACTGAATACTCCAGCCAAAGACATCTCACTACAAAATTGCTAACACCCAAATAATAAACCAGCTGTACTCTGCAGAAGTTACTAACCTTACAAATTAATGGCAGTTGCTCAGTTTTAGTTTTGTCCTAGCTTTGTAGTGTGGAGTTTTTATTTTTTCCCATGGTAAAAACAAATTAAATGAATGTCTGTTTTGCTAAACTTGTTAAACTGGTGTAGGAAGCTCTGCTTTTAGATTTGCAGCCTTGTTCAAAGCAGGGCAAAATGCGTTGAAGTGACTACAAGGGTTAGCAGCTTTCTAGCACCTTAACGTTTGAAGATCTGTGTCTGCTGTGGATGGAAATGGTCCAGTATCCTCCAGAGATAATGCTTGGACCCAGGCATACAATTTACCTGCTTCATATTCCCATTTTTGCGTAGCAGTAGATTGGTCACTTGGGCTTTTCAGTTCATGAAAATTGTCATCACTTGATGTTCAGCAAAGTGGCTCCCATTTGTAACATTCAGTTTCTGTACCTGTGTAATACCATGCATTGTTACACACAAGACTAAGCACCTATTCAGACACACTTGAGAAATGTGACATTTTTCCCATCTATAAAACTACCAAAGCAAGCTGGAGTATCGGTTTTTACCTGTGCCAGCACCATGTTGTCCTAATTTATGAGACTGAAGAGATAGTTTTCAAATGCTGTGCCAGCAAGAAACAGCTAAAAGTGAAGAGGGTGTCAGTCAGTGTGCTACTACCCTGTGCCTCTTCAGCTCCTGCACCATGAACTGTGACAGCCACTTCCCTTCTCTGTAGGGAGTAGGGGCAAAAGCATAAACACCTTTACATTGTGAGAAGTCAGAGGTGATAACACCTATTAAACATGGAAGGGATCACTGGGGGAAGCAACAGTTTTCATTAGTGGTTGTGAAAGGCTCCTGGAACATGTCCTAGAGTTTCCACATAGGATTAAGCATTTGTAAGGTTGGGTGTTATTCTTTTGTGGAAAATGCTCCCACAATGGAAGCCGTAGTTGAAGGTACCAGACACAATGTTTTTTGTTGAATGTGAGGCATAGAAATGGAAAGGTGCAAAACCAGCATGAACATATGCCACAGTACCAAAGAGCAAGTGTGACAGACTTCCTAGCTAATGAGTATTCTCCACAGAAACACAGGATTATATCCTGAAAAGGGCATTGTGCTACCAGTTTTGCTTCATACCTCTCATTTTCTCTCAATTGAATATGCCTTCTTGGTTTTTACTAGCTTATGTTGAGCTTCAGAAGAGTAACGTGCTGGCTGCATGGATGCTGTAGTAAGAGTAAAATTAAGATCTAAAAAAGAAAAACTTTAAAAAGCCAAATACAGACTTTCCCTCTCAAAAAGAGAGTTACTCTAGACTAAACAAATAAAGCTATGAAACCAAATTGTGCCTTCTAGAAATAGAATAATAAAGGTTTTTCCCGTGTACTCCTATTACGTCAAATGATGATGGCAGTATAAGGAAGAAGAAAAGTGGATGATTCCTCATGTGCCGCCCCCTTCTGTCTCCCTTCTTGTTCAAGCTGCGCAACAAACCCCTGCAGAGCCATCTTACACTCTTCTGGTCCGTTGGATCCTGTAAGGCTTCAAGACCCAGCCTAGGGGCTTAATGAGGAAGTAAGTCAGGGCTTAAGCCAAGAATTAACTGACGAGGTAAGTGTAGGCTGCACTGCTCAAGTACACAAATCTCTGCCTATTTCTCAATGGCTTTTATCATGGAAGATGTCACACGGCAAGTTGCAATATATGCTGCATTCTCCAGCTGATCTGTGTGTGTGTGTTAAGTCCTATGGACCTCACTGTAACTCCTCTTATGCGTTCAAGTGTGTGTGGATACTGTTAGAAGCATTAAAATGAAATTTCCTAACAGCAAAAAAATGAATCACTCTCAGTAATAAGACTAATAAGCATGTAATGGTATATGTCTATATGGTAAACATATAATACATTTTACTTCTCATTCGCTGGAGAGGTACATCATGTGTCCTGGTAGAAAGAAAAATAGAAATTAAAACCCTTTAAAATTATCATTCTAAAAGTGAGTTATAAGCAACAAAGTACGCTCAGCATGTCACTATTAATTACTAAAGAGACAGCAAGGTAAAAGAAGGAATGCATGCCTTTAATTAGAAATTGTTTGGTAGACCTAGAAACTGTCCTTCAGGTTAATAAGGTACTACATTTAAAGTATGTATTTGTGAAGATGCTGATGTCAATACATTTATAAACAAATGAGGTAAAGATACATTTGCTAAGAAATTAAGGATTACTGTGAAAGTAATTTTTAAGATCAAAAGATTTGATGTTCCAGTAGCAGATGCAAGACCTTTCCTCTTTTAGCCTCAGTTCATTTCCGAAATATATCCAGCTCTACTGAAATTTTTACAGGAGTTTCACTTTGTTGTGATGGGTTCTTGAGAGCATCAAAAGGTGTTTAGTGTTCTCACTGCTACTGGTAGCATACATGTGTACTTTAGAAGGTGATTGCTACACTGCACATTACCTGACACCTCTGTTGGTAGTATCAACAACTTGTTAACAGAAAAACCACTTGTCCATGCTGGAAGAGAGTAATTGACAAATGTGGACCTAGAGCTACTGATAGCTGCAGTGAGAAGTCAAGGATTTGTATAAAGGAAGGAATGTTTGTGTGTTTAACCATGGTGTTATCAAAAGTAAAACTATGAGCAGTTGGATTACACTGGGTTTTTGCATGATACATTTATCTACTTGTCCCTTGTCTTAGAATATAGGATCGTTATGTGGAAAGCACTGAGTATATTTTGAATGCTGTCAGAATGTGACAAAGCTGATGAGACAGCTGGTTTATCCCTTTGTTGCAGTTAAAGGTAGGTCAGTGGGAAAGCACAAAGCACAAGTGGGAAAGCACAAAGAGCTCTGCAGTGATATCTGTCCTTAACATTCAGTTTGTTTTCTGAATGTATGACTTCAGACCTCATAGCTGCCAAAACAGCACCTCTGACAAATGCTGAAAAATGACCCATCTGAAGTATGAAAAGCAAAAGCAGAAGGTAAGTTTAATTCCAAATAAAACTGTTGACAAATACAAAAATCTGTTTAAACCCCTTCCCCCTCCTTGTGTTTTCAAGTTGCAAAGTGAATAAAGTATAAAGAAAGAGTATTGTTATGAATGTGAACTACACTTCCTTCATAAAGGCACTGGAAAAGTTCCATCATCATGAACCCTTTAAAAGCCAGTTAAATTAGTTGTTTAACAAATACATGCCAAAAGTGACAGGAATGTGAGATACGGATTCTGTGCTTTGGACACCAACCTAGGAAAGCTATATACCTGCCCACCATTTCACTTCCAACTGTGCTTTGTGCAGAGCATTTAACAAGGCAGGCTCACAGTGGTAGATGAAGCTGCTTAACAACTGAAAGTTGAGTTTTCCCAAGCCCTTGTCGTTGTGTATTTTCTATTATTTCTATTGTTTATTTCTACATACTTTCAAAAGAACTTGGAGCGGTCTGCCAAACAGCATTCTTTTAATTTAAAACAACACAAAACCCTCCAAGAGGCAGAAAAGCAGTGTATTTTTATAAGGACCTCAAAAATAAATTCCAAACAGACTGACAAAACCACAGTGGCAAGTTCTGGTATTTAAAAATTAATTTATTTTAGTGAATAAAAGGTGCATGGATGAAACATGTTGGGTTTTGTTTTATTGTTTGGTTTTTGTTTTGTTTAATATACAGCAAGTTTATCATGAAGGAGAACATCAAAATAGTCCATCCTTTCAGAACTGTGTTTTCCAGTAATCAGTGTGAGTGGGTAACTGCACAGATATTTAATGGGCAGATGTTACGACCTCATGTGTTAACAGGAATGTGCAACAAATCCCTTTTTTTCCTACTGTACTTACAAATGTGTGGCAAGTAACTGTCAATGTATTACTAGTAAAGGGCTGTTCTTGTTTTCCTGACAAAAAAACCCTCTAAACTGTAAATAAGAAATGTAATAAAACATTGTGAAAGTTCAGACTGTAATGGTTAAGGCAAAGGATTAAAGATAAAGTTTCTTAAACTGTATTTCTGCCCAGGCTGACATAGTTTATGAACTGTGGCAAAATTGTCAGGCTTCTCTGAGCTGCCTCTCTAATGGAAATATTTATTTCACAAGTATGTAGAAAAGCCAAATACCAAAGAAAGGAAAAACACTGGCATGCAAAATGAAGCTGAAACTGGGTATAGGTTCTTAAATTAGGAACAGCCAAGAGCTGATTGTGCCAAAGCTCTTGATGCTGTGGCCTCAGCAGCAGAAACTTCAGCTCCCTTTTAAGCCTTTCTGACAATGTTTTGGAATGTGCATAATCCACTATGGCATGTATTATGGTTGTTCCAGGGAGATTTTGCAGAGGCAACCTTCTCCAGCAATTATTCCTGCCACTGAAGTACACAGAGCTTTCAACCAGGTTACTGGTAGGCTGTAAGAGAGCAATACAACTACAGGAAAGTGAATATATCTGTGTTGTTCTTCTCTATAAAGGTTTTCCCATTTATTTTAATCAGTCAGATCAATCACTTCAAAGATTAACTTCCACATTGAAGAAAAAAAATGCACTGAAGATGCTGGAGCAGATAAAATTGTTTTGTTAAAAAAACCCCAAACCAATCATCTGTTCTTAAGGTATTTACATCTGTATTACATAATTGTATCAATAATTGTGCAGTCACCAAACATAAACTGATCACAAAATATGTATTTATAATATATCCACCATTATATGTCCATAAACAATTGGAAATTTCTTTACTGTTCATGTACCAAACTTACAAAGACAATGCACTTGAAATATTCTTATATCTCTCTTCTGTAAAACTGGGAAACAATTGGCTCCAGTCACAGCCTGGGACTTCACTTTGGTTGAGAACTAACAAGAGCAGGCAGCATTATTCATCTCAGTGCCATCACTCCTCTCATTGCTTTCCTGTCATTTTGAGCTTTGAAAATGTTCTTTCTCTAACTCCTTGAGGATGAATAAAATGTATCACAAAAGGTGACTGTTTTGAAACTATGTGGTCACTCTCCCCACTCTCACAAAACTGCCATAAAATGCTGCAAAATTGGCTTTCTGCAACTATTTGCTGCACACTGGTTGCTTGTTTTCCACAGATACAGCTGACTGTGCAAAGCGTAGTGCAGCGGAGAAAGAGGCCCATTAGCATGCTTTGCCCATCAGTCACGTGCATTTGAGACATAAATATTCCTTCCTGAAGAGAGAATCTTCATAACCAAATCTGTCATAAGATATCATTATCGTCTGTTATCCTGTAGTTTGGGTACTGAAGCTTGTCTGGTGCCATTTGTTCATGGTATTTCTGATATTCCATTAACTTGCAAGCATCAGCTGCTGCCTGTGAAATACAGCAGGAAAATGTGACAAAGCTTTAAAAAGCAAAGGCACAAACCTGAAATTGTCTTATTTCATCTCAAATTGGTCCTGACAATAATCCTCTGTGCCAGCAAACAGGAAGGACCGTCTGCTGATTTTACAGACAGCTTGTTGAGAAGCATCACCCAATTCTGCAATGCAGTGGTTAAACATCTCCATTAGTCTGGAAAATACTTGTTCCTGTTAATGCTGGTTGTATCAGATCTATAAAGAGACTGCAATAAAGAAATGTAGGATTTTTCTTTAAGAAGGAACAGAAAAAGTCATCACAAAAGATAGTAAGAGGGTGCATACCTCTTCTGTCTTCCTACAGTACCCTTCCTGATGAAGTGTTTGCTACTGTGTTCTTCACATGCTTTACCTTTTATGTAAAAATTCTTTTTTATAACATTTTCCAGCACTAATGGCATGCTATGCTTCATATTCTAAAATCAGTATTAACTGTTTTAAATTACTGTAATATTTTTGGGACTTAAAAAAAATCATAAATAGAGGATTTACGTTATTTTCTTGGTGTTCTTATGTGTTTAAATCAGGAGCGTAGCTTCTCTCACAGTGCTAGGGAGGACATGAGAGTGCACTTCAAAGCAGAATTCGGGTGCCATGAACCCACTGGTGCAGCCTATGTCCAGTTCATCGTGAGGCAGCAGAGGCCTAGTTTCTAAAGGCTGTGAGGTTTCAGAAGTTGGACAGCCTGAATCACCCCTTTAGCCCAACTCCTGATGGAGTGGCCCCCCAGGAGAACTGGGGTGTCTAGTGTATGGCACAGTGTATGGACCCCACATTTTCCACACATTACAGTTAATGTGAACAGAAAATACAGACTAACGCTTTCAAGTATTGTTGTATTAAGCTTCAGGGTAATTTTTTCACTGCTGCTGAAAAATGAACATTATTCAGCAAAAGCAAGGCACTTGTTTGTGTTTGAAATGCGGTGTTACATGATCAAGATTTAAATATGAGGATAAATATCTTTAACAGTGTTAAAAAGAAAAATCCCAGTAACTGATAAGAAAGTTATGACATGTGAAGATTAATTAATTCACTTAATTTGATGGATTTGCTGTTCTTTTTCCACATTTGCTGCATTGGTCCTGGGTGCTGAGAAAGATCTTAAACACAATAAAAGGTGGAAGTTCCTGACCAGCAAATCAGAAAAAAAAAAAAAAAAAGCAACAGCTTACTAACTGTCAGCGTGAGAACAGATTTCCCAGGATTTAAATCGAAATGCAGTATTGCCTTGGCCTGTTTTATCTGACAGGAATTTAGTAGTTGTCATTTCTGATGTTCTAATACCACCATGTAACAAGCTGGACTGCATGGGGATAGGCACAGCACCTTCCCTTCCAGCAGTTCATCTGTGTGAAAACTTGCTCCTGTCCAACTTGCTCCAGTGAGCTGGGAGATGGCACATCCTCAGCTGCAGAAACCAGGCAGCATTGAGACACAGAAAAAAAGAGTAGTTGTGGTGTTTTTTAATTGAGTTTTTTGAGATTAGAAAGGCAGGGAACCCCATCTTGGTCTCCATGCTCTAGCCCCATCAGAATTCTGCTGGCACTGAGACATCTCTGAACATCTGAACATCATAGAATGGTTTGTGTGGAACGGGACCTTAAAGCTCATCCAGTTCCAACCCCCTGCCACAGGCAGGGGCACCTTCCACTAGACCAGGTTGCTCCAAGCCCCATCCAACCTGGCCCTGAACACTGCCAGGGACGGGGCAGCCACAGCTTCTTTGGGCAGCCTGTGGCAGTGCCTCGCCACCCTCACAGGGAAGAATATTTTCCTAACATCTAATCTAAATCTACCCTCTCTCAGTTTAAGGATGTTCTTCCTTGTCCTATCCCTAAGTGCCCTTGTCAAAAAGCCCCTCTGTAGCTTGCCTGTAACCCCCTTTAGGTACTAGAAGCTGCTCTAAGGTCTCCCCAGAGCCTTCTCCAGGTTGAACAAGCCCAACTTTCTCAACCTGTCTCCATAAGAGAGGTCCTTTATAAAGACCACCATTGCCTAGATCCGGTCCTACACTTACATCTCCATCGTTTCCCCCCGCGCCCTGTGGCCCCGCCCCCTCAGTGTTGCCAGGTTACTGCTCCGCCGGTGGGCGGGGCCGCGCCGACTGCCTGGTCTCTTTCAAGCGGTCCCACCTCCCTAGTGGGTGCCTTTTCTTTCACGTCATAGGCCCGCGACGTGGCTGGTGGTTAACGCCCGCTCGGCGCCGCCATGTTCAAGGTGAGGAAATTGTTGCCCCCGCTGCAGCCCGTTGCTGTTCCTCGCCGGTTCCTCCGCCGCCCTCCTCTACAGGTGGGGCTTCCTGCCGCCCGGCCCGGCCCCGCCCCGGTGGAAGCAAGCAGCGGCCTCTTCGTTCAGGCCTCGGCGCCCCCGGGCTTGGGGCCTTGCGGCCGGACGTGCCGGTTGCCGTGGAGGCGGTGAGGTAGCGGCGGTGCCGCCAGGCTGTGGTCCTGGAGGCGGCCTTGTCTGGAATGGCGAGGCGAGGAGAGGCCGGCAGGGGGCGGCGCGGGAGCGCGGCCAGAGGTCCTTCGCTGAGGCGGCATCCGGGGCTTTGGGGGGCTCCGACACGGAGGGGCCCTTGCTCCTCCCGCCGCCCACTTCAAGGCGGGTTTTGGTCACTCGGTTGGTGAATTGTTTCGCGTTCTATCTAAAACCGCCCTAAAACCCATATTATTAGGTGGCAGCCGTGTCCCGGAAGTTTTGTAACTCCCACAAGCGGTTGGATTTAGTCGTGACAGCTATACAGAGTCTCTCATTTTAACATTTCAAAACTGTGTGCCTCGTCCCTGTTGCACAAAAAGGCACACATGGAGGCCTCATTTCGTTACTTAAAAGTTAATTCTCGGATATGGCGGCATAGAGCTGTAGTTAGTGTTACTGGATTCGTACAGTTGTGACGGGCTTCAGAGTCTCCTTTTAGTGTATGAGGGTTGTCAGCTATGTCTGTGGAAAGGAGTAAGGTGGCTGCCCTGGGTTTAAGTCAGGTAGTTGTCTCAAAAGTCTTTGTCTCTGGTAAGAACAGCCCCAGATCTCCCCTCGGTAAAAACAAGGTGTATGTTTAGGTCAAATTGAAACTGGTGATGCTTGATTCTTGGAATTAATTTTTTTTTTGGCAGATATTGATAATAATGTATTGATATGTCGAGCAGTCTTTTGCCACAACTTATTTTTTTTAATATATATATTAATGTTGGGACAATTGCTGAAATTTTTATGTAAGGATTTTATCCCAGAGTTGTTGATAATTCCATAAGCAATACTGAATTGTCATTAGGGGCATTATGTGTGAACCTGTGGATTTACGTGCCGAGCATAATATTACTGTTTTTATGCAGTCATTGAGGTTAAGCAGATGTCAGTGTTTCAGGCCAACCTGTTTTTTTACCTCTAAAGCAAAAGGGGAAGGAGGCTTCTTGTCCTTGATAACTGTCCTTAAGGGAACAGGAGGGACCAAGAGTCTGGGTTCTGGGATTTTGTTTTTTTAGTTGAGGTTGAGAGATAGGAAGAAGAAAAGAAAAAGAGAAAAAGGAAGCAGCTTCATACATTAGGACAAATATCAGCCTTCACAAAAGTGTGTTTAGGGATTTGTTTTCACTCCCTGTTTTTGACAGGGTGACAGTAACAGTAACAAGTGAACTGAGAAGCCACAGGCAGGAGGGAAAAAGACAAGTTGTAGGTAATTTTTAGCTCTCCATTCCCCTGTTTGTATTGACAACGAATATGGGATTTCTTCTTCCTAGAGGCATTTTTTTAGTTAAGAATCGAGATCTTTGAGGAAGACAGTGAAGCAAAACAGTGCAGCATAGCTTAAACAGCACATTAAGGAGAGATTCATGCACTTTTAGTGGTTAGTTTTCTTTTGCTTCAAATGTATATATGGAACCTTAGGAAAATGTCTTTGCTTCAGTATCTTGGTAGTATGAACAGTTGATGTGTTTGGTCCAAGTTGTTCTGTGATCATTGATTTGTTTGTGAAACCAAAGTGCTTCTGTTCTTCAGCTCTGCTGTTTGCATCTTTTATGTAAATATCTCAAATATTTAAAGCATTTGGATTTACTTTTTCTGCTGGTGACATCTAGCACCATTTACACTGTTTAAAAATATCTTTCAGAATGAAAATGCATTTAGATTTCTGCCTTTTCAGTTTTGCACTGGAAAAAAAAGGAAAGATTGAGGAAATAGATTCTACAGCTATTAATGGTTAGTGGTGTTCATGTTTTTTATCTTGGTAACGAAAGTATGTGAAAAGTCTTTGTTTAAGCAAACACTATAAAAGATCATTCCTGTCTTTCCCTGGCTGTGAAACAGCTGATCTTGTCATTGTGATTTTTCATTGTGGTGTTGTAGTAATGAGTCCATAAATTCAAATAAGGAAAAACTTCAGTTTTAGGCAAGTTTTTCTGTACCTTCTGATCCATCAGATTCCTTATGTCTTTCTGAAAAACAACCCTATGACCTACTTCTTGTGTGCTGTTTCTCTACACATAAATGAACATTTGCAGGAAATTTGACAATTGTATAGTCTGATTTTGAGTTTGAGGAATCTCTTGGTTATGTTTGATAAATATTCCATCTGCGAAGCAGTGGAATAAATTAAAGCTGCAAGTGCTGATCTGTACAGAATAAGCATGCAGTCTGGATAACTTCAGAGCTATTTTGTAACAGTTCTGCAGTGGACAGAAACAAAATTTAAGAGTAATTGTCCTGTGGATAGGTCAGTAATCATCATAACAGTATGAAGGATGTATTGGTTTGACCAAGGGTTCAGTTTCACAAGCAGCTAGGTCAATGTAATATACCCTTACTATTTCTGAAAAGGAAGAGGGCTTGCTGCCTTCTCCATTTTCATCCCCTCTTTCCTGGCCACACAGTTCCTCTGGTGCTTGTCAGCCTCTTTCATGTGTGGGTTCAATTACGAAGCCCACAGAAAGCTCTCTGCTTCTCTTTCAGGATTAATCTTTTGCCAAATTGGCGAGGTGAATTGCCTTGTGGTGGAAGTGTCCAGCCACCAGAGATAGGGTAAGGTGAGCAGCAGGACTTCTGGGAACTGATGCCACCAGCACAGCCACACTGCTTCATTTTGGTGGCCATGGGCTGTTAGATCTCATGCTGTATCCTGTAGACCTCATGTTGGATACTCATGCTGTAAGCTGACACAACAAAACAGGCTGTTGTGACTCCATGCTTTGTCTGAGCAGTAACAGAAATGAGATATTTAAAGGTTACCCATTTGAACTGCTGTTTCTTGAGTTAAACACTGCTGTTAATAAGGATGTGTGTGTGTTGGAAGATGCTTTCTGTACATTCTTGATTCACTACACAGCTGAGATTTTTATCTTTTGTTTTTTAAGTTAAAACAGTCTCTCTTGTTAAGAAGTACAATTTAGTGTAAGCCCCGAATATTGGAAGAATGCTATCCGCCTTACTCATGCTGGCTGTTATGTGACTGGATTGAATCTTTTGTGTTCAAAAGCAGTGAAGGATCTGTCACGATGAACTGTAATTCATCTTTTTCACAGAAAAGTAGAAGACATTCCTAAAATTCCTAGAGAACAGTAATTATGTTCTGATAGTTTCAAGTGTAAGTCTCATTTATTTCCTAAATCTAAATGCTGAACTTCTGGGTTCTAACTATGGACATTCACAAAGTTGCTTAAATTATGAATATGGTGTTGTTAGTATCTACACTGAGAAAGATGATGAAAATCATATTTCAAGTGAGACAAAACAGAAGATGTTTCTGTGAGATGAAAACTGATGAGATTAACTTTCATATCTGCTGTCTCCTTTAGCTTTAGCCTTTTACACGTACCATTCAAACAATTTAGGTGTTATCACTTGGGTGCCCTGAAGGCATTAAGATTGTATACCATATACTTCCCTTTCTCTGAACTCCTAAGCATCTTAATGTATCACTTATTACCATATATGGGGACATAAACATTGTCTAAATGAATGTGTTCAAACATGTTGCCATTTTGTTTTAATTTAATTATTTTAATGTCTTCCTGTAATGTTTCCAGGTAGTTCGGCTCGGGGCTACCCCTGTTGGCCTGAGCTTGTTCTCTATCCAGGTTTATGCTGCTTCTTCAGAGAAAGAGACTTCCAAAAAGAAGTTGCTGAAAACTGAGGAGGTAAGAGCCAGGAGGTTAGAGCCCCAGTGCTCTTCTGTCTCTATGAAGTATCAGTGGAGTTCTGAAAGACGTTGTATTTTGAGGTGTGAAAGCATTTTTGTGCAGCTCTTCACTTTTTGTACTCTTGCCGTTAAAACAGCTTCTCAGAGATGTCAATATAGTTTTGCTTCTTTTACCTGAGGGTTGCATTTCATGCCCTCTGTTTGATAGCATCAGGCTTGTTTGTGTGCAAGATATTTTTTCATATCTTTTTTTTTTAATGTAAAGATATTTACATTAAAGACTTCTGCTCTTCATGCCAAAATTGCCTTTTGATGTTTGTAGATTTACTTGTGATCTTATTTCACATCCACAGGATTTTTTTTTATTATGATCCAGATAACGCCATGTATTTTTTATTACAAGTACTGTTGGCACATCCTAATAAAATTTCATATATGTTCTCCTCTAAAACTGAAAATCACAAGGTTTTATTTCTAAAAATATTCTCTATTTTTTTTTCCTCCAGGCAAAATTCTTGGCTGGCTGTGCTTTGAATCAGATATAGTAGCCTACAGTTTTCTTTCTTTACAGCATTCAGACCTAAGCAACAACATAATACAATAAGTAGTGATAATAAAGCCCTGTTATTATTTCTCTAAGATGTTACAAATATCTTGGCTATATCACAACTGGAATTTTACAACACCCTGTCAAACTAAAGAGTCAGCATTATTGCATAGGCTTTTAACAGTCTCCAACATTAAAAAATACAATAAATGTTGTAGTTCATAACTAAATAAAGCCTTATATCTATGAGAGTCTGTAGCTTTTTAAAAACTTTTAAGTACTTCAGCCCAAGCTAAAGTGTTGTTACATGAGCAGTGAAACCGAGTGTACACTCAGGTCTTTTGGACATGTCTGAATGGTCAGTTCAGTGGCCTAATATGACAGGATCAGTAGCTGAAGCAGTCTCTTGGCTTCACCCCAGTGAAGTAAGCTTAGCTAGGGCTGTTGCGTGCCCTACACCACCACTGGCATGAGTCAGTAATGAGGCAACAGTTTCAAGTTACATATGTACTGAATAATTGGCTTGCCTGTGAGCTTCAACAAAGCAGAATGTGCAAGCCCTGGAGTTTTGGCTGCCTTTCTTACCATTCACAGACTATGTTAGTTTGGATCTCTGTCAGCTGTCTAGTTTCATAAAATATATGGGAATTTCCTTATCTCTGATGCTTCTGTCCTCATGCCAGACATGGCTATTATGTTGTGTAACAGGATCAAAGTTAAACTGATTGTGAATATAATTGCCAGGGATGACCGGATTTCCTAGGGAAATGAGAAGTAAAGCGCCTGTTCAAAATAGCATGGGTAATCCAGCTGCACAAGCTATGAAATTATTTGACGAATTCTCTGTCATATATTTTGTTATGATTAGCAGCTTTTTTAATTGTGACAGAGATACAGTTGTTTTCCAACTTACCCTGGAAAGAGGGCTAGCTACACTTCGATGCAACTATATGGGTAAATGTCGGTTTATAATAAACTACTAAATGTGGTATAAAATACAAGCTCTTTATGTTAAGCATCAGTATAGCAGCCTTCAGGTTCCTAAAGAAGGCCTGCAAAAGAGGTGGAAAGGGCCTTTTAATAAGGGCATGTAGGCACAGGAGAAGGGGGAATACCTTTAAACTGACAGAGGAGATTTAGATCAGATATCAGGAAAAAATTCTTAACTATGAGGGTGGAACAAGCTGCCCAGAGAAGCTGGTCTTGTGGGAGGTGTCCCCCTGCCCATGAGCTTTAAGGTTCTTTCCAACGTAAACTTTTCTATGACAAACTGCTAGGAATTTTAACCTGTTTTGTTTTGATCTAAACTTTGCAATTCATCTCCAACAGTATAGACTTTGGTCTATTTTTAAATGCAGTACAATTTTAAATATATTTAGGTAATTGTAATATGTTGTTATGCTAAACCCTAAATATGATGGTTTAGTATTTATTATGTGAAGATGCCATTGGTCTTCGTGTGGATGTCACAGCTCCTATTTGCTTAGCCCCGTGGTGCTATTAATGCTGTCAGTTGCTGATGTGGTTAATGACTGCAACATTAGGATGTCGTACATTTTCCTGCTCAGTAACAAACAGGCAAATTTATATCAGATGTTGCCTTTCTTAGAAGCTACTTAGACTCTTTAATGATGGCTTGTGCAAATATAGAAAATGGTCAGTTGTGATTTCTAGTACATTTAGCACATTAACTGAAAACCCAGAAGTGCTGATGAAGACCAGAAGCATTTTTTGCAATTATGTTTTGTGTTCTTATTAAACTCGTTTAATATTAATTTATAACCTGTGACTTGGATCATACAGCAGCTATGGATGAATTGCATAGCAGTTAGAAGTCATCTTCATCATAGTATATAATTAAACTTTGCTCATAATGGTTGTCTCACAGCTGTGCCCAAATTTTTATTGTGCATTGTTTATGTAGTAAGCACTGTGTTAGGTGTCTTCTGGTTAGACTGTTTATGCCCTGAAGACTTACTTATACAATTACACCTTTGTTTTTAACCTCTTATTTGCTAATATTTACAGCTGTCACTCTACTCCTCTCCAGCTTGTGAGACTAAATATGTGGAGAATCCACAAACCCAATTGGAAGAGGGGGTTTCACATTTACGACATGTTATGGAGCCATATACAGCCTGGTGTCAGGTATAATGGGTTTCTATCACTTCTGGTAGTGGTTCAGTTCAGGGTAAGAGTTCAGCTGGGATTTATTTTTTCTTAGCAACAGAATTAATTTTCTAAAATGCTGCGTTACTTAAAAGTTTCCAGAGTTTCAGTCATAATATATAGCCCCTCCTCACACGAACCCAGTTGTTTCTTTCTACCAATTTGCTGAACTAAACCTGTGCTTTTTTCATCTTGTATCCAAAAGAATTAAGATTAACTAAAGCTTAGAATTATTATCTGAAATAAACTTTAAGCTTAAAGATATCTAGGGATGTCTGGAGTAGGTACTGGCCTGCCATTCAGGAAGACAAGAGAGTGATTAAATTTGCATTTTCCATGGTCAAAGAGATGGCCTTAAATTATCAAGCAGTGTGTTTTGGAGCAGCAGTACTGAGTTGTCCTCACTACAACTGTAACAAAACACAGCTTTGCAGAAAATAAATCAGTATTTGCTGAACTGGAATGTTGAGGGAAAGAATGTGACTCTCTGGAAGAGAGAAAATCCCAGGTCACTAGTAGTGGCAAACCCAGACCCCAGACCTTACCCCAAACCTTTCTTACATATTTTATTATGTACCATGCTTATTCTCAAAAGTTACAAAATACTAAAATAGTTTCTGGAGCAGAGAGGAAAATCAAGATCTTTGTAATCAAGGTCTAAATTACTGATATTATATTGCAGACTTGTATGACGGCTTTCTTGTTTCTTTGCTGACTCAGCAGATATTGGGGCCTACTTTTGAAACAAGGGCATCCTTGCTGTTGTGAGTTACTTTCTTCAGCTGCAAGCTGGTTTTCCAGTTTTCCATAAAAAAAAAAACTAAGCTGTTCAGATCAGGGTGTTGTTCTGCCTAGAAAAGTAGAAAGGATCTGCGTTGTGGTATTAACTTCTAGCAGTACTGAAACGTCAGAAAACCCAGGGTTACTCAGTGTAGCCATGTGTCTCTGAAGTGCCACTAGCAGGAGCAGTAACTTCAATTTTGAAGGGGAAGGGGGATTTTCCATAGAATAGTTAGAGCTCTCATCTCCTAAATGTGTGGGCTCTACTTGGTTGCCTGCGGTAGCCATAACTGGGAATGAAATTTGAATCAGTGTTAATTGCCCAGTTGGACTGGCTGCAGGTAAGCATAGAGCAGTGCTTTGTCTCTTGCTGGCCTGTTGTCTTCTTATTTGCTTAATTTTTTGTCTGTGTGGTGATCATTTACATAAGATGTGCTCTTCTGCCTTACACACAACAAACCATTTCCTGGCAGTGGTTTACTGACTCATTTTATGAAGTGGGCATGTAAACTTTATGGGTTTGGGGTCATCTTTCTTGCTTAGCTCTAGTCAGAGGTAGTTTTGGCTTAACACCACCCCCGCCTCCTGCTATGTTAAAGAAAATATTTTAGGTGCATCTTGGTTGTCTTTAAAATTAAAAACATAAACCAGGATAATGTGAATAAAATTGGTTATGTTAGTACGTCCATTTTACTTTTTCAGAATTGCTTTCTTAACTGTAGTGGAAAGTCAGCTCAAAACACAGGTACAGAAATGAGCCTGTTACGTATGAGCTGTTACAGATCATCAGACTCAGTCTCTGGGGTCTTTAGACCATGTTCCTTTTTCATTGCCCAACATCCATTTAGAGTTATATTGTGCCACATGCTAGCTTTTTTTTTTTTTTTTTTACCCCAAGTCACTCTTGCCAGTGAGGAAATGAAAGTTCTACAGATGATATCCCTATGCAGTATTCTGAACAAATGCTTTCACTTCTGCACAGATACAGCTCAAGTTGTGTAGTAAGATCATTCTCCACTTTAGCTTTGGGCAATAGAGCCTTATGATTTTGTTTCCTGACTGACACAGTCTTACAGTATCTTTTTGAAGGATTGTCAGCATAATGAGAATTAGCAGCATTGTTCTTCTTGCAAGCTTTTTTTTTCTACTTTTTAAAAAGGTGATGTGGATTCTATCATTTCCTGCATATTTTCAGTCTGAAATGTAAAACTATTTTTTGAGGTTGATGCAGTGCTCTTGATTTACTTTGTACAGACATCTTGTTTACCAAGTCACTTCCAAAATGCTATTTTGTTGGCCTAAGGTCTTGATTTTAGATCTAAAATTTTGTTGGCCCAGTCTCTTGGGAAGTGGAATTTATCACCTTGCAGAATGACTTATGCAGTCCTGTGAAGTGCTGTGAAGGAGTTGTAGTTCCTTTCTTTGCATCAACTGAAATATTTTTGTGATACTTGTCTCTACACACACTGAGAAACCTGAGATAATCCTCAGTCTGCTACCTGATCAGGAGCTTGATGAAATACTGCATTTGACTTCTGTGTTTTGAGGCATTATATTTCATCTGTGTGCAAAGACTGCTTAGAAAAAAAGCTGTAAGTTATGCCAGACATAGCATTGAGCAAGCATAGTGCTCTAAATGAAGGGTGGAAGTGGGATTAAAAAGAAGTTATTTCAGGGACCCAACACTTTTTCTATTCATCAGGACAGTTGCAATCTGTAGTAAATATTTTACTCACTTGGTATCTATTTACTGTTGTTTTCTCTTTTTTTAGGATCTTTATGCCCAAGCTATGCCCAAATTAGAAAAAGCTGTTGAGCATGGTAGAGGTAAATCAGTTTAGTTTTCTTAATTAGTAATTTAAAATGCAGGACTGTACTGTATCTTCTGTTAAAAGGGAGTTCCACTAAGCATCATTCTAGATATAATTTCTAATGCATTTAGGACTATTTGCACTGTATATCTGTTTAAATTTCCTTTGTAGGTCATAATAACACTATGTTTCTAACATCTGAGACATGCATCTCTGTTGATCAATATGCAGAAAAAGGAGGGAAAAAAAAACCCTCACCATTTATTCCCAGCCAGTAGTATTTGCTTGGCCCAGCCTAGGAACTGAAACTTCCTCAATTGTCACAAGCATTAGGTCTTTCATTTGTAATGTTTAGCCCTTTCGTTTTGGTTTACTTCCTTGGATCTCTGAGGAATTTTGAATTAATCCAAAATAATTTGTATCTCTTTTTTTTGTTTTGTTTTGTAAGTATTTTGTCATCCTTAGGCTTGTCAGGAGTAAGTCTGGATGCTGTCTAGAGCTCATTCAGATACTGCACCTCTCTTCCTTAAACTTAAGAGTCTCAGTCTTTTGAACTCCTTTGTACGGAAGATTTTACATACCCTTCCATTCACTCATCAGACTCCCATCTTGGAGTGAGCTTTGTTTATGCTGTGTCTTTTCTCTGTTCTGTGATTTGTGTTTTGTACAGTGTTTTATTGAAACTAATTCTTGTTAACATGTAAATGTAAGAACCCATTTTGCAAAGTTTTTTTTAATCACTAATTTGAAAAAGATGCAATTGAGATGCAAAAGAACAAAATGAAACAGATGGCCCAGGAGCAAAGGCTTCTATGAAAATTGGTAAATACAATATGATACTCAGTTTCATTCATGTGTCACTGAGAAGATCTCAGAGGCTTTGAATTTTATGCCAGCAAATTTAAAATGTGCATAATAGTTAAAAGTGTTTTGATAACTCTTTTGTTTTGTAACAATTGCCAGCATGTATTGATGATTCCTTATCACAAACCCTCTTTCACATTACATTAAAGCACTTCTTTCTGACTTCTTTTCAGAAGGCTATGAGTTTCTCCAAAACCCCCCTGCTGGATTTTATCCAAGGCTTGGTGTGATAGGTTTTGCTGGAATTATTGGATTGTTTCTTGCTAGAGGTAAATGGGAACCTTTGAACTGCTTATGTTTTGATTTGGGATAAGTAATTTATTTGTGGGGTTTTGGATACTAATTTTTAATTGTGAGATCTGACTTAGCTGTACAAGCATGTTTCTACAGTGTTCTTCTAATTATAAAAAAAATTAAAGTAAAAGGTGTTTCATAACCATCAGACTACAAAGGAATAAATTATGATAAAATACAGAGGTTTCTGAACTATGATACATTTACAGTTAGTTGTATATTCAAGTTCCTTCAAAGCGTTGTTTATTCAGGCACAGAACTGCATATGGTGATACTGAGCAAAAATACTTGTGAACTGATTGTACTGTAAGTACATGCACATTTTGTGCTGTAGAAAAGTGATACAGTTAATTTCATCACACTACTTGAAGAAACTAATACATTTATGTTTTCATGGAAATACTATTTTAAGAAATGTTAATTGTGGAAAAGCATTTTTTATTTGTATTGAGATAATAGCAACGAAGTAACACTAGAAGAAAACTTGTAGAAAATGGAACTATACAATTCTATAATTTAAATACCAGTGGGACTTGCTTTGGATAGAAATACACTTTTTTTTTGGGCCTGTACATGTTGAACAAACTTGAAGTATGTGTTTGGCTATGTAGAAGCAGAAAGCATTCTGTAAATACATGCCCATCTCAAAATATTCAGTTTTCCAGTGAGGATGATGAAAACAGTATATTTTAAAAATTAAAATCAAGGTCTCCAACTTCACACATTTGAACTTTTCAAATTCCTGCTTCTTGAGTAACGTGATCACGAACAAAAGCAACTTCCAGCCTTGGGGAGTGCCGTCTTGAGTCTGGATCTGAAAGACTGAAGGGTCCCAAGTTCAATAAAAATCCCTCATAGTACAAAAGTCTGATTTGTGAATCTTTTAGAATGGGAGCCATAATTTAAAACTTTTTGTCTGGTTTTATACATATATATATGTATATGTATAGCAAATACAAAATATATGTATTTTGTCTGGTTTCCAATACTAACATTTCCAGAGAGTATCCAGACAATAAAAGGAAGTGCTCTTAAATTTTGATGCTACAGAAAACTAGAACCAAGTATCCTCTTCCCTCCTTGGTCTCACTTTAAACATTGTATAGATAAAATCTTCCAGATCTAACTATAACGCTTGGAGATACAGCTGCCCACTAAGTGGGAAGTATGATATTCAGAGTTGAATCAGGTGAATGTTATGTAGCCATACAACTTGGTTTAAAATGACATTGAAGATACCTTGTTCTAACCTTGTGATGCACACTTGTAAGACAGGAAACAATGTGTTTATTGATAAGAAACAGCAATTTAACAAAGTTTGGTAGTAAATGCAGCAGTGGTTCAACAAGATTCAGTGGCAAGGTACACTTGATTACAATGTATGCTGCATAGAGGACAGGGTAAATCAGATGTGTCACGGGGACCCCTGCATGGAGTCGCTAGGTTCACAAAGGATCCCTTTGCTTTCTAAACTCCTACTCAGAGGAGTCTGGGTGCAGCTAGATCCAATCCTAGTCCCTGACTTGGTCAACAGTGTATGCCTAAAGATTTATATGTGCAAAATCAGCCTGAAGTGTAATCTTAGTGAAGCTTACAAAGTTTAGCAAGCTATTAGTCGCTTACCAAGGACCTGTTATGGCAAGAAATCTCGCAGTATTGAGGACTAAGGATCATTGCAGCAGGCATAACCTCGAGAAGTGTCCCTACTTGAGGGGTGATCTTGTCATGCAGCCTGCTGCTGCCCAGAACTCAGAGGACTCTTGGGCTGCTCTCTACTTGTGATTGATTTAGTCATATTTGCATACTGACTACAGAAGTTAGTTTATTCCAGATATTTTGTGAGTCAGATATTAATCAGCAGTGCAGTTAAGTGCACTGCTTAAATTAGCCCGTGGCTGTTGTGTTGTTATGTCTCCCTCGAGTCCACTTCGAGCATCCATTACAGCTGACAGTGGTTATCACTTGAGCAGGTTATGGGAAATAAAAGGTCACACTGTGGGAGGAAAGAAGCACCTTGTTGAGTAGTACTGGAATAGATATGACAGTATTCCTAAGCTTCAAGTATTAAACTTCCTCTAACGGGCATCTACAGCAGATTGCAGCCTGCTGATCGGCATTAGTATCTCCAACTGTTAAATTTACTCTGAAAGTGATACTGTAGACACACTGATAAGCTATCACTAAGGAAGATTTACTCATTCCCAGAAACTACAAAAAAAGTGGAATTTTCCTGGTTGTAAAGATGCAATGAAGTTTGCCTTTTCTGTGCTTTCTTATAGCTGATTGATACCAGATTCCTTCTTCACAAGACTAGCAACATCATTTTATAAATGTCTCTTGTTTATTGCTAAATTTCTCATCTCATGAGCATATGTTAGTGGAAATATTTCTAATATGCACTTCCTCTTCAAAATTATTTATTCCTTTATTAGATGTGCATATGGCTTCACATATAGAACAGGTTGTTCTGTGAGGAACAGAACCATTGCATCTTGACTCCTGATATGTGATCTTTCTCCTGTACTATTTGCTTTTCTCTTTCACCTCCTCCCTTATATGTTCCTTTCTGACTGGATAAACTGCAGCATGCCCTGTGACTGATTCAGTGATGCGTGTTGTTATTGGCCAGCCAGGATACACAACCTGTGCCCAGCTGTAATAAGAGGATGAACTTTCCAGGCAGTTAAATTGTTTTAGACTTGTATGATTGAATAGAGAATTCAAATAGATTAAAATGTTCAAAATTTAATTGGGGACTGAGCAATATGCATATAGCATAATTGGAAGTACTTTAAAAGTACTTTCAAATGCTTTGCATATTGCTATAGTGAATCAAGAGAAATTACTCATAAGAGCAGTTGTGGGAAAATCAGTATTTGTGAGTCAAGATAACTTAGAAAGTTTGTATTGGAATGTCTCTTGTTCTGCTTGATGTATCAAAAGAATGATATCCTAACCTTTTTGTTGCCTGAGTTTTTCCTTTTAGTTTAGAAAGGAGTATCAGTTGGTATAATTCTCTTAAATATCTCTTTAAGCGTGGCTTTTATTTCATTATTCAGTATTCTACTTCAGTATGAAATAAATTATGTATTCCTACAGTAAAGAGAGTTGTAAGGTACTTTTCACTGTGGAAATATGTTAATAAAATTATTCTCTTATGAAGGTTAAAAGAATAATTACTCATCAGAGTAATCATATTTCTTAAGAAACCAGTATCACTAAGCAGAAAATATGCTATACTGTATTTAATAAAATTGTTTTGATTATAAATAAAAGGTTAGGACTGTTTGGCTGTTGTAGTTAACGTACACTCTAACAAAGTTTTTGTTTTTTTTCATGAAACAGGCTCAAAAATAAAGAAGCTAGTGTATCCCGCAGGTCTCATGGGTATTGGTACCTCCATATATTACCCTCAGCAAGCGGTTGCTATTGCAAAGGTCAGTGATGATACCTTTTTTTTGGGGAGGTGTTTTTTTGCCTTTTACCTTCAGATTAACTGGTAATCCCATTTTTGAAAGCCACATTAGTGTGCTTGGCACTTAAGACAGTGGTTACCTTGTCAAAGAACATGCAGTCTAGACTGAAAGACAGTCAGATGTTCTGTTTCTTTCACTGACTTTTCTAACATCTGCAGTAGTTTCTTCAGTTTGAGGAACATTATTTTCTTTCTGAATCTATAATGTCAAGTAATTCTAAATCAACAAATATGCTTAGTAAGTACAGTTTGCATGTTTACAATACTGAGGAAGCTTGAAATATCTTGAAAGCAAATGACAGCAGGGTGTGAAAGAAAGGAAGAAATAAAAAAAGGGGAGGGACACTCTACAGTGAAATCATAGGAACAACTTTTTGAGATAAACGTTGTTGATGTTTTCTGCTTTTTGTTGGGTACAGTTTTAAGATAGCATGCATGTTCTGGAATGAGGTAAGGATTCTGCTGCTTATTTGAT
The DNA here is from genome assembly GCF_012275295.1 of Melopsittacus undulatus. Classification (NCBI taxonomy): domain Eukaryota; kingdom Metazoa; phylum Chordata; class Aves; order Psittaciformes; family Psittaculidae; genus Melopsittacus; species Melopsittacus undulatus. The sequence goes on along the minus strand of NC_047528.1, from coordinate 80,105,447 downwards.
GTCTTCCTGTTTATGCATTTGTTGTTTCAGGCACATAAGAAACAACTTAAAGTTGCTCAAGTGGGTTTCCTGTGACAGAAAGAACCTAAAAGACCAGGCAATTTGCTTACAGCCCTTCTGATTGCAGTTCATGTGTCTTGCTGTCCACACTCAGTTGTACTGGCAGTTCCTCAGTTCTCCACCACATTCATTTTCAAATCCAGCTTTTAATCACTCAGAGTGCACATAATTTAGTGTGTCAGATATTCTTTATATTTCAGGCTTTGGTAAATTGCCTGTCTGGTTATTGGTGCCTTGTGAATGACATAGATGTCAGGGTGTAAATATAACATTCTCAAGAACATATGTTCTTTGAAAAGTGAAAGGTCATTGATGTAGGGAGAGTCAAAAGCACTGTTTTTGAACTCTGCCAGCACTGTGATACTCTTGGCTTTGATAGAATGTTTTTTTAGTACTTCCACGATCCAGATGCTCTAAATACAGAGAGTTCTGCTGATTTGTTCTCAGGGAGTGAAAATTATGCAAGTAGCAGAGTTAAACCACAAAACCTCAACCATCAAAAATGAAGAAGCTGACACATTTCTGATGGAAAGTGTGTATTAAAATTCTAGCTGCCTTCTAAACAATGAAGTGGAAAGTGATTGAAGATTGTTCAAACTGATGTTATCATTTTTATAGAAGCTTAGTTCAGTCTTAACTGTGGATTTGCTACAAACAGCTTCACAATTCTTTGTTTATTTTATGAAAACTTTGAAGTGCGTGATTGCCCTTTGATTAATTCACAGTTCTTAGTCTGACTGTAACAAAACATCTGATATGAGACCATGAGCCTGAAACTTGATTGGAATAGGTTTAGTTTTGTTGACTTGGTTAGGACACTGGATGTAAGAGTTTGGAAATTTCTGTGGAGAGAGTGATATCTTAGATAGTGTTTTGGTTCCTCTAATTGCTCTCATGCTTTTCTTTAAAGAAGCAAAGTTTTAAGCATGTCAGGTCTTACTATTCATAATTTTAATGCTTTGATCTGAAATTGGAAGCACTTTCCTCTCTAGTAATTATTGTGTAATGTTTCATAGGCCTTTCATAAAATGAAAGCCTAGAAAGGGATGCCTACAGTGCAAAGCTCGCTTGCCAAATTAATAGAACCGTATAGGAAATATTCTGGAACTAAACTTTAATTTTTTTAAATTTATTCTCTGTATTATGTACTTTTGTTTTCCACACTTGAGTATTTCATCACTGCTTCATTTTGTAATCTTTCAATTTTGAACATACTTTAGAAAACGAAAAGTTTTCCTGGGTTTTGGTTTTGTTGTTTTGGTTTTTTGTGGTTTTTTTTTTCCTTCTGACCTTTATTAAAGCCTGTCCATTGGAGAGCTGGAAATAAACACAGTAAAATATATTTGCAGTTAAGGTACAACACTTGATGAGTCTCTCTGGAAGAAGACCTTTTTCTTTCAATTAAAATGTATGAGTTGCTAAGTGAAGTCACAGTAACAGAGATCATAATTGGTAATGGTTTTCAAACACTGCTCATCTAACTAGAGATGGAAGAAATGTACAGACTATTTTTTTTCTGCTTTAGTAATCATTCTAATCACAAACTTGTAAGGGGTTTATTTCCTCACTGCTAGTATTATTTCAATTTGTTTAACTTTGAACAAGTGGTCAGATGTTATATGTGGTAAGGGAACTGAATTTAATACTGAAATGTATTTTGTTCTGGTGCAACTTTAAATAGTGTTCTGGAGCTGTATTGCTTTCCAGCTGATCATAATACATTTAAATATTTTTCTGTCAACTGTGGCTTATCTTCCATCTGGAAAAAAACTTTCTTATGAAGTTACTTACATCAGTCTCTTAACCGTTAGAATTAGTTTTTGTTCTTTGTTATTAGAACTTCTGAAATTTCCCAAAGTAATGTGTGTTATGCTTACCCTTTCCTTGAAAGAAAGAAAAGCTTCCTAATACATAAGTTTATTTCTTGGTTAACAAACTAAATTACTTCTGTGTCTCTGGAACCTACATCTCATCCCTTGCCCAGTTCAGTCCATGTGGCGTATGTTGGTTGTACTTGCACAACTGAGAGCATGATATAATGACAGGAACCAAGGGCTGAAAAGGAATTGGTCTCACTTGATCCATGTTTACTGCAGAATGAAATGTTTGTTAGCAGAGTAGTCATAGTGCAATTTCACAATAGAAATGTAGAAAAGCCAGCAGCTTCTTGGTTTCCCAGCATGCAATGTAGATAAAGAATGCTAACTGTAATTCTCCTCCATAGGATGCATTGAGTAGTTATAAAAATTGCCTGGCTCTGTTCCTGTTGACTCGAATTTGCAGCTTACAGTATCTTGAGCTGTGTTTTCCAGTACTTCAACAGACTAGTTCTGAAAGTCAGATGAGCCTATGACTCATCTGGGAAGATAGTGTGCCCAGTGGTTTACCAGGTCTGAAAAATGTTTCTCATGTTGCTAGCTGTGTCCTCAGTCGTATTACAGACAAACCTCCCCCCCTTTATTGTGATTATTTTTCAGTCCATGTGTGCCCAGCAGTGAACTACTTGGCACAGGATGTTGTGGATCTAAAACTTTGCATGGAGTTCAAGAGGAAGTGCAGAAAGTTCATAGGAGGGAGATTCTTCAACATTGTTATACACATAGAAATTACCTCTGTCTCAGGAAATCTCTGAGCAGCAAATTGTTGGAGACTGGAAGAAATTGAAAAACCTCATTCAGGAACTGTTTCAGAAACACAATTTATGCTTGCTCTGTTCCCATAGTTTTAGTTTTCCAGCTTTGCCTGCTGTGGAAGATAGGGTGATAAATTCTTATTTCTTGATTTTATAAGTTTTTAATTTAATTGCTGTCTAGTTGGGCATGTTCTTCATTTTTGCTGTTCTTATAAATAAAGAAAACTGACAGTGATATGAAAGCGAGTACTGAACTGAGTCTGAAGTTTTAAGAGTCTAACACTCAAATTTTAAAGGATGCTGTGAATATTACAGTCTCTTATCATATAAGAGCTAAGAGGTACTCTTTTATTAGAATTTGGGATTCTTCTAGTCATAAAATTTCTTGTTGGTGTAATACAACAAACACCATTTTTCCTAACTGTCTTCAAATTTGTGAGGTGATAGCTGGTTATTTGTTACAGCCATCTATCAGCAAATTTGTTCTAAATAGTAAATGAAAAGAAATGAATGAGTATTCTCACTGTTCTCCCAAAGCAGTGAAAATGTGAAATTGCAAAATAGTGACAAAATAAGCAAGTTTGGCATTTTGTCTTTAAAATTAGTATGGTCAAATTAAGAAATACTTTGTGTATGGTTGTGTCTGTAGAATGTTGAGTACTAAGAAAACCAGAGTTGTTTCTGTGTGCCATCATTCCACCCCTTTTTTATACAGCTGTATTTTCAGGTAGTCTCCAGACAGGTTTTTTAGCAAATTGGGTCATCTTATTCTTCATGTGTCATTTGTTTTCAAGATGTTTATTAATGCTGTACACTTTGAGCCTTAACAGGAGGATGTGAAAGATCTTGTGTTTTGTGACTTCTTCCACTTAAATGAGAAGCAAGATAGTATTTTCCATATTATTAAGTTCATGCTTTCTGATACCTTTTGTTTCAAAGGTTGCTGGTACACAGCTGTATGACTGGAGTCTTCAGGGATATATTGCTGTAGAATCTCTTTGGAAGGATAATCCTAAGAAGAAGAAATCTGGGGAAAAAAGTGGTAAGGTAAGAAGTCTCAGAAGACTGAGAAGTCTGAATTTTGTTGCATTTTCGGAAAAACAATATTGAGCAATAGTAGGGGGTTTTCTACTCTGATTCAGCTTTTATTTCAGACAAAGGTTTCATTCTCTCTAAGCTGTGGAAAAATATTAAGCTTATTTCAAGTGAAACTTTCAGATATGCTGTTTGGAAGTTTTCTTTAGTATAATCTACTTAGTGTTTAATAAGAAAGTTGGGATTATTGCAATTGTAGTGTGAGGAATCAGGCACTGAGGGTCTTGATGAACTTAAAAACCTGAAACTTTTCTTTAAAAAGTAATTTGACAACAAGCTGCATAAAATCTGAACTAAATTTCTATTTTTTTCATTGCATATCTCCTCTATGAAAAAAGAGAAAATAGACTCTTGTTTGCAATTTATTCCCTTTTTGTTTTTTTCTCTGGATATTCATGAATATTTGCTCTGGCATGATGATGCCATTGTGTGCTGCTCTGTTAAAAGTTACTATCTAGTCATAAACCCATCAGTTTATAGGGATATGCAGGAGATAACTAGCTGTGTGGTCTAACACAGCTGTATTTTAGGAATCTTTGATTTAATTGGTTCTTATCCAGAAGACTGCCAATAAAGATTGGGTTTCTTTTGAATCTGCCTTGAACCAGTCATCCTGGTGAGATGCCAAGCACAGTCATTGCTGAAAGTTTCTGCTTTCTGTGTTTCCAGTTGTTAAACACTATATGAGGAGTAGGGCTAACATTCACATACATGATTTTGGTTTTATTTTGATCTGGCACTACTGTTCTGTGTTTCACTAAGCAGACTGATGTCTTGCCTTAGAGAGGCCTGCATCTGGTGACAGAGCAAATGCTAACATAGTGACTTTGTTTTCCACGGTTTAGCAAGCACAGAGGTTTCTTTAAAAAACAGCATTTTTGAATTACCGCTGTTAACACAACTAAGTGAATGTCTGTATGCTTATTTTCAGTTTTGGAACAGAGCAGCTTTCCTTATTCCCCGTACAAAGCATCAGTGATACAGCAGGATTTCCCTGTCTACTTCACTAGAGAAGGGAAGAATTATTTATTTTTTTTCAGCACTCCTGTGGTCCATGCTTATACAATACCACTGTTTCAAGGCATCTGTGCCTTCGGTTACTTTAAATCTCAATACCTCAGCAAACGTGCTCTTCCATAGTTGATTTATAGTCAACAAAGTAGTTGCACTACATTTAAGTAATATTATTCAGTGTACGTTAATTGGTTTTGAGTTAGTGTTTGTATTGGTATCTAACTATTTGCTTATGTTTGTGTGTTAAAGTAGTGTATATTAAGAATTTATGTTAGAATTTTAAAATATAATGTACATATTTTCCTATAGAAAACCACAGAATGGTTGAGGTTGAAAGTCTTAGTATTTTGCTGTGGACTTCCTGATTTAGCCATAGCTCACAACTGGTAATAGTTCACACTTTATTGTAAGCCAGAAGTCATATCTGATGACATCATGGTGTACTCAACGCACAGGCCTAAGTTGTAAAGGGGACAGCCACTAAGATGTTTTGGAGAGGCAGTTGTGCTTGAACAGACTGAAGGTATGGGACCAAGTTCCCTATGTAGGTTTAGGTGTGGGACTAGTTCCAAACAAGCTGGGTTGGAGAAACGCTCAGTTCTGTTGCTGAGGTTTATGAGAGTGGAGACTTTCATCAGTGATCCTATATTGGCCCTAGGTGCTTCAGTAACTGGACTTCTATAGGTCTTTGAATAAACAAAGGCTAGTTAATTGTACTGTACTTTTCCTAAAACCTAGGCTGCCAAAAAGTATCACAAAAAATAGGCAACATTAAATATTAAATATTCATTATTTAAATATTTCAGAAAGACAAACTGACAGCATCAGCAAAAATTAGCTGAGCTTTTTGTGTTTTTGTGTCCCAGGCTTTCAAAGGGAAACTCATGGTTGTTATTGGAACGCAAAAACTTTTGAAGCTTTCATCTTATTGTAAGGCTTATGCAAGCACTTGCTACCTCAGCAAAAAAACAAACGACAGGCAAAATTGCAGAGACCACTAAGTAAACAGACTTCTTTCTCTTCCTCCTTCCAGAATCTTTAAATCACACCCCTTACTTGCCAAAATATGATATTTGTACAACAGAGGAAAATGCCTTTGAATGGTTTCCTCCTGAAGTTCAGGTATCATTAGTTGCCATTTAACTTGATGGATTAGGCAAAATACAGAAATCCTGTGACTCAGATGAAGAAGCACTATGCACTCGATGAAACTGCCTGTGTTTCAGATGTTTAATGATCCCTTACCACTGGAGCATACAACCTACAGCCTCATTGTTTTTGTCCTCTGAAGCTATTAAAGAGAGGGGTTTATCTCCCCAGTGTCTGGAGAGGCTGAACAGCAGCTGTCAAAAGTCTCATGCTTTAGAAATCCCTAGAACATGCACTGACAAATATCTCTAATAGAAGAAGTCTGCTCTGCAATTTCCTTCGGTCTGCAGTGGTGAAGCAATATAAATATATATTTGAGAATTTTTGGTAGCCTTGTGGAAGAATTGAGTTGGTTTTGTATGTATATTTCTTATTGTGGTACTAGGCAGCTAGATTCCTTAACTAGTGAAGGCAAATATAAATGTTATTCTTGAGTTGTTACAGCATATGTAACCCATTTAGTGAAGCTGTGCCAGAGCAACAGTTGCTATTTTTTTGTTTTTGTGACATTCATATCATCATTTTCCTGTTGCTACACAAAGGATTCTTGCAAATAGTCAAGCAAGATATGGGTGGCTCTTCTTGGCGTGTGTTGATTTGTTACATTGCTCATAATTTGATAGTCATAGGTACCACAGCTGTGCATAACTTCATGTTTGTGCAGCAATATGTCATTGAAATAGATGTGGTATGTTAGTTTTCTGAAGGTCTTATGAAACAAAAACCTGTGCCAAATTGAGGTCACATCAACTGACACAGAAGTTCTGCCAAGAAAGAAGAATTCCAGGACCTGCATTTCAAAACACTGTGGCTGCAGCTCCTCCATGCAGCAAGTCAGTCTGATAAGGTTTTGAATATGCTGTTTACAGAATATAGCATTCTGGTATCCTGCAGCTGGCTGGTTGAAGGAGCCAGCTCGTCAGGATGTCGGGATAAAAGCCCTCTGCTAAAACTACACAAGTACCATTAATAAAAATCAGTGTTCACATCTTTAATTTCCAGAAGGATGAAACATTTTCCTAATAAGGGACAACAGGAGTAGTTATTCAGCTTCTGTATACTTTATCTCAATATAAAGAATAACTTTTTCCTACCTTCTCCTCTGCCTAGGGGAAGAAGTAGAAATGCAACCATCTTGTTGGGAGGCCAGGTATATTTGAAGGGTTTTATCTTCAGAAAAGCTTTTGTTTGCTTGACTGATCTTTACTCACAAGAAGCAATTCCACAAAAATCAGTGGAATTAGTATTAATGTTTCTATTATCAAGTTGTAAATCTCAGGGGAAGTGGCACTGAAGTGGAAGATGTGTCCCTCAAACCTTGTTGATCTTAAACTTAGTGTGCAGAATTTTTAGAGAATCATAACAACGGATGCTTTTATGCAATTTTTAGAATTATGTGTTTTAAACCCTTCTGAGGAGCATTATGTGACATCAAACTTTCATTAATGGGGTTTTGCAGTTAAGAAGGCTAATGCTCTGCACTGCCTTCAAGGTAGTCTATGTGAATAACTGGTCCCTTTGCTTTGCCCAAGGGACATGCAAGATCTTTTTCGATGTTTCTTTTCTTCTACATTTGCCTTCTAGTGCCTACGAAAGTGTTGAATTAGCTGAAATGTTAGGCCAGTAAATTGCAGTTTCTCCTCTTCCCTCCCTCCACAATCTGTCTTTAATACTGGCTGAGTTTGTCAGCTTTAATACCTGTCTTTAGGTCAGAGGGATGGACAAACCATAGCAGCTTGAGGATTTTGTGCAGCAGCATAAACTGGAGGACTGTAGTTTTCTGTACAAAGGATAATAACTTATTTACAGAGAACTGCTTAAAGATAAGTATTTCAGAGCCAGTATTTCAGTTCAATACATACCACACATAAATATCTAACAAATCTGGTCCTGTGCATCAGTCAGCTCATTTGATATTTTTGCAGCCTTTTCACCCTTCCTCTTCTGCTTCTGTAATTTGTGCTGTTGCATTGTTCTACAGGGTTGTGAGCTCTTGTTATGACTTTATCTTCAAGTGACAAGACCATGTTTTACATCACCAAATCATGTAAACCCAGTTTTTGTTCCAGACAGTGAGCTAATAATGTACTGAAACATATAGAAAAACAATTTTCTTCAGTTAGTTTTCACTTTGCCTTGTCTTTATACCACTCAAAGACTTCTGCTGTACTTTCAGCTCTGCTGGATTCTCTCAGTTCCCCTGACACTGAGCTGTGTACCTGTTGTTTTTACTCAAGTGGCCAAAATGTGGGAAAGCAGAACAGCACTAGAGATCTAAAATCACCCTCCTTTTCAGGTCCTGTTCCTTTCTTCATGTGTGTGCTGTTTCCCACTTCAGTCCAACCAATAATAAGATCTTACAGAAACTGCTGGGTTTGTGTTTTGGTTTGGTTCCCCCCGCTGCTGTCCATCATTTGATTGTTTAAACAGCTTCAGAGACTGAGGGAAACTCTTGTGGCTTACTGCTTGGTTTTCATTTCTGCCTGGTCTGTTGATAGAAACCATCTGTGACTTACCAATAATCTATTTTTTTTTATATATGTGTAACCTATATATGTGCTTATCACACACTTAAGATATAAATATTAAAAATCTACCTATATGGCTACATCTGGGTATTTTCTTAAGTGCTAGCTGGTGACAGAGTGCTTCCAGCAGAAAGACTGCTTGGTTTTGGGTGCTGGTTTTCTGCACTTGCTCAAAACAAGCATCAGGGGAATTGTGGACCTGAACTTTCCCACCCGAAAGCTCTAGCGGAAGTTGTGGTTTCAGTGGAGCTTTACTGTCAGCATCAGAGTCAGATGGTCAGACTGTGACTGTAGCAAACTTAGATTGTGCTTCAGATGAATGTTTTTAAGTCACTTGTGTTTTGAGCATCCTTTAAAAAACAGCATGAGCAGCTGAGAAAGCTGCTTTCCACAGCAAGTGCTTGTGGGACTTGTCTTTGGTACATGTGAACAAACCAGCAAAACTCTGGTCATCATAGAATGATAGAATCAACTAGGTTGGTAAAGACACTTTAAGACCATCGAGTCCAACCGTTATTCTAGGACTGCCAAGATCACCACTTTGCCATGTCGCTGAGGGCCTTATCTACATGTTTTTTGAATGCTTCCAGGAACAGCAGTTTCACCACTTTGCTGGGCAGCCTGTTCCAATGCCTGGTCACCCTTTCCATGAAGAAATTTTCCCTAATATCTAGTCTAAACTTCCTTTGACATACTGTTCCCTGTCTTATGCTCTCCTTTTATTATTTGGTAGTAAGATGAACAACAGAGTAAACCTCTTAAAAATTCCTGCTCCTCTTGGACTGGATCCTTGGTCTGAGCAGTGGTGAATTGAAATGTTAGAGGTGGGAAAGACAAGTTGGACTTTTTAAGGGCAGCTCTGAGTAATGTTTTTGAAAGTACTTCATATTTCTGAGAGAGTCAAGTTAAAGCTCAACTAAAAGAAGGAAAATAAGTTACTGATTCACTGGGGGAGGATGAATAAGATAAAACAGTGATGTTCACTTTATTTGAAGCACACATTACAAACAAAAGAGGACAGAAGAAAAAGTAAACTATTAATCTGTGAGCCTAGGTGAGCTTTTGTTTTTCTTCTGCAACTTCTGTTGTTTTCTGATGGCCACTCTACCTTGCAAGAGTTTTCCATAAGCATGAGAGTGATGTATACTTGCCTTTGGAGTTATAATTTGTAACGTTAGGTGCTAGTGTAAAGGGGCCTGACCATCTGCAAGACACTTTCAAACGCGGCATCACAAGGTAATTTCTCTACTTGGCTATTTTGTAATGTGAGAAAAGCCACCACACATTTGGGGTTTTTGACATTAGGCTGGCTTGCTTTTAGTAATTTTTCTCTGTATGGAAGGAAAATCTTCAGAGAAATAATTGCAATATTTTTAAGTTTGTTGTTTTAAGTTTAGGTCTTTAATGTATGTGTTAGATACTGTGACCTAAGTTGGGGTGTACTAAAACCTTACAGAGCAGTGTGTAGGGTTGCCTTAGTTGAAATATTGTATGAAGTTTCAATTAATGACTTGATTTTAATAATTTTTAATCCTATGGAATCCCAATGTATTAAACACTTTACTAATGAATGTGTTAGGGGGATTTCTTGTCCGTCACACCTGTCAGAAGCGTAAGGATGCAAAATGTTTCCCCTTCTGTTATGGGGTGGAGCTCTGATGTGTGAAGTCTTCTGGGCACCCAGACATGTTATGGACCAGTTGTGTGGAGCTAGAACATAGAAAGACTGTCTTGAATATGTGCCTCCTTCTAATTATGAGAGGGCATCATGGCACAGAGCAGGTCTGTCTTCTGGGTCATTGATCTAAACACATTTTTTGTTCCTGATCTGGTTCTGAGTGTGGCTAGAGGACTTTGACACTTTGTTGTAAAATTAGATGTGTTTATTTCCTATGCCAGCTCAAAAGACATCCTTTTCTGGCTACTCATATTGCTGCTTCATCGATCTCACTAGGCTCACTCTTCATATTGTGGGCATATACAGTGGATGGCATCAAAAGAGCATCTTAGTTGCTTATTCAGTAAATGAGTTTGTATGAGGAATGGCAGTTTAGCAGTGGCTTCAGTTAAATAACTTGGGTTTAGTACATATAGTGAGACAAGCCCTGTGATGAGATCTGCTAAGCTCACAGAAACAAAGGAACTGAGCAAGACCCCTATTTTCCTGTAGGTTTTGTATGTGTTGTTTAGGTGTTCTTTTTTCTCTTTCCAGGAAGCTGACCCAGATTGTGTTTGCTTTTTACAAGACAAGCAAGTGTAGAAACGGAACTCTCTGTGAACAACTTATTTTTAGCTCGTTTGTTCGGGATTGAGTAATCCTTAAAATGAGGCATCATGACTCAGATTATTCACTATAAATTCTAGTAAAACGTCATAACTTACATGTTCCTGTACAGGAAAATTATGGAGTAGATCATTATTGTGCAGTGGGTGTAGTTTGTGGGTGTAATTTCTATACTATTAAATATCCAGGGTAGTGATCAGAGCAAAATGGGGTTTGAAAAGAATTATCTTCTGAAGATCTTGCCAGGCATATATTAAAATAGAAATCTAAGAATCATCTTCATAATTAAATCTTGATGTATCGAATCCATATCCCCAGCTCAGCATATGTAAGATCTCACAGACTCAGTGCTTTTATTCATAGTGTTTACTTTATGCTGGGACATAAATCTCACCTATCCTGTAAAATGTTTGTTTTCCAGTCTCTTCTGGCTTCTTTTGTTACATTTTCCATCACATTTAAGTCATATTGGGAAAATTATATTTTTGGATAAAAAGAAAATGCCATTTAATTTTCATGTGTAAAATTTAAGAATAATTGGGGGTGGGAGCGACCTCTAATCACTTCATCCAACCCCCCTGTTCAAAGCAGAGACAGCTTTGTAGCTAAATCTGGTGTCTTGGGCCTTGTGCAGTCAAAGGTTAAATATGTCCAACGATGGAGATTCAGAAAGCTCTCTGGAAAATCTCCAGTGCTCCTGATGCAGTGTGAGACGTTTATATTTTTTTGCTCCTTAGATCTCATAGAACTTTGCCATGCTCCTGTGTCCTTTGCTCCATGTCCTTTTGGTGTGAACCTCTGAGAAGAGCCTAGCTCTTCTGATGATGTAAATGGCTATTAAGGAACTGTGGATAGCAATTAGGTTCCCCCTTTGGTCTTCACCAGGCTAAACAGACCCACATCTCTCAGCGTGTACATCATGTGCTTCAGTCTCCGAGCCATATGTGGCCCTTTAAGTATTATTTTTTTATTGGTATCTATTTAAAGCTATAATCAAATGCCTGTTTGTTATAGCATACTTGGCAAATAGACACTCTAACAAGCTGCTTTTCATTCTTTGACTTTATCATTTATTTCAGGGAAAGTGTGAGAACACTCTCTCAAAGGATATGTACTAAAAGAGACCTATGGTATAAGTCCAAACAGAATTCAGAGAATGCAAAACAGCAGTTAATCTGTGGGAATTCATCCTCTGTTATTAGTGCAGGCAAAATGAGTCCATTAAAACATTTCTATTGAACTACTTGTTCTTTCAAATGCTTTAATTGCTCAGCTGACTACAGGAAGACCAAAATTTAGAAACCTTTTGATAGAAGATCATATCTGAGTATATTATACTGAATTAGTCTCATCAGTCACTTGACTTTACAAGGAGTTTTGTTTCAGCTTTTGAAGAGGGTTTCTGTTCTGGCAAAAACAGTAATTGTGGGTTGCGTCAATTTAAATTTCATGTGTACTTTTCCCTCCTCAAGGGTGATACAGATGGTGACAAGCCCCTCGAAATCCATGCTTCAAATGAAGAGCGAGCCAAGAAGTAGAACACCAGATCACTTGGTATCAAACAGGTAAAGGATAAAGACTGATAATAGTATATGACTAAAGAAGAAAAATAACCTGAAAAGCTGAAGATTTGCTAGTCTGACCAACCTAAATTCTTTAGTTTTAAAGCATAGCAAGTAAATATTTCTCTCCTCCAAGGGTTCAGAGTTAATTTAGCAAGGCCTTGTTCATGGTTGCTTATTGCTTGGTTTTTGTTCTGTTGAGGTTTTTTATTCCTTTCTGACTTCTGCTTCCCATACCAAAACTTCTTTGCCTTCATCACAACTGTGCAGGTACAAAGGAGGGGAAAGAAACCTCTCCCTGCTGATACGTTAGTGCCAATGTGCAGCGTTTAACAGTCAGTCCACAACATACCTGACCTTTCACGTTGATGCACCTCCCCAGTGAGATGTGCTGCATCAGTTGGGAATTGAATGACGGAGAAAATGAAAGCAGCATTTCCCCGTCCTCTGAGCCAGAAACTCAAGTTGAGGCATCAGTCTCTTTCTGACTTGGACATTGGGCTGCTTTCAAACTCAAGTCCTGTGGTGCTTACAGTTTCTAGAAAAACAAGAAAACCAGACCCAAAACATTCTCTCAGCTTTTTTAAGATGGTTCAGTTTTATAGGACAAAAATTGCTTTATATTTGAGGTTTATTAATACTAATGATAATGTAATTGGACATGATTTGGTACAAAAAAGCAGGTAATGTCTGCTCTGTAATCAGTTGATAAAGGATGTATTTTCTGAGCAGGTTTTCCACTTACTTGTCCTTGCCCTATATGATTTTCACATTGTGTTAAAGACTTCTTTTTCATCAGAAAGCATTCATAGCATTGTAGGGTCTCATTATTTTTGTATGCAGTGTTCCATTTACCAGAAAAATCCTGTTTTTTCCTAACTGTCAACTGGGTAAATAGAGCCTGGATTTAGGAAACTGCACCATTTTTTTCTTCCATGCATCATCACCAGTCACAGATGTTTGCAGATGTGATGGAATGCACACATCTGCTGAGCAACAGCGTTCCACTCTTGCACAGTCAGCGTTAAAAGCAAAAGTAGTTTCTAATGTTGTGTTTCCCTTAACGTGTTGTTAATTGCTATAGCTAATTCTCACAAGGGCAAAGGTGTGCTGACTGGCTGATTTAGTGAGCACGTTAGTTTTTCCTTCAGACATATGTATTTAAAGTCTTTAAGAACACCCATTTTCCAAGTATTTTACAAAATAGCCATGGAAAATAAAAAATAATTTTAAAAAGGAAAAACAGTGGGATTGGTTGGTTTTTGTGTAAAGATACCCAGGAGAACCAGGAGGAAGAAAAAGCTGTTCTAAATTCGCTAAAATATTGTGTTTCTTGTGAACTAGGATATGGCTACTGAATGATAAAAAGCCAAGAAAGTTGAACTTTTGTTTATGTGAGGACACTAGAAATATCAAGGTTCATTACAAACAGAAGTCTGTAAATCGCTTTTCTTTTAGCATTTCTTACTATGTAAATATAATTTCAGTTAGGTCTTTACTCAGTTTTTGAAATGTTAGTACTTTTTGCTGAAAGCAAAATGGGGGCTGGTGGAAAAAAAGGAACAAAAGCTGTCAGAAAGATTTGCACCAAAGTTGGTATCCAAATCGTTTGTCTTCAGTATTTTAATCATAGATAAGCTATATAAGTAAGTTTTGAGGAAAACCTCACTAACAACTGCTGTCACAGATGTTCAACTGTCTGTTGGGGCGCTTTTAAGAGTGAAGACAATTGCTCAGGTGCTTCAAGTACCTGTCGGCTATTGGTGTTGAAATCTGCTTGCTCCACCACATGCTGTTTCTGGAGGTTGTGCTTACATGGAACTGCTGGCTTTCTGACCTAGTCAAAGGTCAGCTCAGTACCAGTTTAGAGCTGTTCTGCAGTGGTGGCAGTTTGTTACTTTTGCTTGAAATCAAATCCAGTTATTTAACTCCATACCCAAGTCCAGATGTTTTGTTGGATTCAGATGATCCCAAAAGTTGCAGAATGCTGCTGTGATCTTGGAAAGGACATATTTGTTTCTTCTGAATGAGATCAGTCCTGAAAGTTTCACTGTATTTTCAACTGTTGGCAATACTCCTTGCCAGCACTCCTGAATGTGGTTACTAAAATGAAGACAATCTCATTTTCCTCAATGATGTGCCACAGCATGGGTCTCTGGGTTGTGAATGGTCAGCCAAGGACAAAATCACTGTGTTGGAGACAGTAACATATCTCTCTATTCCAAAAACCAGCAGTAGTGCACCTCATGTATTGTAGCATGTTTGTCATCAATAATTATATGCAAACTACAGCTCAAACCACATCCCATCGTGGGAGAAGCAAGTTTTAATTTTATCCAGCTGTTGTGCTGAAGAGTGATACAGCTTTGTGTTTTTCCATGGAGATAGCATATCTCATTCTCACTCTGTTCGGGTTCCATATTTATGTAATTCCGTTTCTTTGAGTTGAAATACCCTAGGTTTACACCAGAGTAAAGTGAGATTAGGAAAAAATGCATTTGATGGGAATTAAAAAGAATTCTTTTTGAGGAAGTTGATTTGTTACATGAGATTCCAGTTGATGTTTTGTTGCTTTGAAGTGTTTTCTCTTGTGTATTTCTGTACAGTTCAACTATAGGAATCAAATTCTCAAGAGCAGGCATAATCATTAGTGCTCTAATGTCAGTAATATGAAGAGTTACCAGTCTTTACTAGTAATAAATTGGTATTGAGAATGTTCCACAAATACATTTTGAACAGCTTCCCACATCAAAGAAGTTTTAATTGCACTTCAACAATGGAAAGAAAAGGCTTATAATAGTTAACTCTGCTTTCTCCCCCCTCCCCCTTACCTCTTCTGTCTTTGGCTGTAGGTGAACAAAAAAAAACTTACAGAGCAACCATTTCCCAAGAAAAAGGAAAACCATCTGAATCTATTTTGATTTTGAATGTGACTAATCTGCCTTCTGCCTCCAGAAAGACTGACGATGTGCTGCTTGGCCTTCTGGTATGGAAACTGAAAGGACACTGTATTTTGGGGCGATCTTGAGACCTTGTCCTCAGTTCTGCAGTGGGACTCATGTCTGCCCATACTTGTCCCGTTGCAGGATCAGCATTGCAAGTAGCAAGTCTCGAAATTCCCCAGCCTCTTGTTGTTATTTATATATAAAATATAATTCAGTTGCACAAAATGATCCTTTGCTTTTTCCTCCTCCTGTTTTAAGTTCATATAATTGACCTTTGCACTGTCTGTGGAAGGTTCTTGAGATGCTGTTGACAATGCCTGTATTTTTTAACAGTGAGGAAAAGCTTAAAGTAGCATGATGTTTTGGCTGACATTAGCTAATAGAATTATGAATGAGGACAATTACAATGACTCTTGTGTTTTGTCCAAGTCTCCCTCTCCTTTCTATACAAATCTTCTACCTCATCTGTGCCAGCAGGAGGTATATAATGAAGCATCTGTGATTTCCTGTCTAGTAGATGGATGGGAATGCAGCTGTAAATGGTTGTTCTTGTTTCTGCTTGAAGGCACAGCTCAGTGGGAACCAGAATGTTATGGTGGTGGGAACCAGCTATAGAATAACTTGGCTGTTTACTTATTCCCATCCAGGGAGGGGAGGAAAAAGTGAAGGGAAATACAAAGGGATTTCCAGCATTTTAAAATCATTGCACAATAAAAGCCTTTCATCATTTGTTGGCATTTCCATGAGTGTCTCTTCTGGGGCATGGTGCTTCACAAGTTACTGTAATCCAGGTAGCTCAGAGCATTTAAAGCTGTGTTGGTGAGTCTTAATGTCCCTAAATTAATCAGAATATGAGGGAAGGGGGAAGGATGGAATTAAATGTGTGCTTGTTCAATACACTAACTTTCTAAAAAGATCAGGGAAGAAAATACAATGTAGTTTGGATTCAAAATGCTTTAAGTATCTTTGTAATTAGATGGTTAGATATTCCAGCTGACTGTATCCCATACTTTTAGAGGAAAAAACACAGACCTTGGCAATGCAAATACCAGTCTGTGTGGGCATTATAAAGCGGGCCAACTCTTTTTTAATACAGGCATAAGGCGTGTGGTTGCCTCAGGCAGAAAAACAGTATCTCCCAACATGTTCAGTGTGTGTCTTTATGATTGTTTTAAGCTGGTTAAGATGGATGTTGATTTAGCAAAGGGAGCAGAGTTCTTGTGTGGGGTTTGGGGTGTGTGTGTTTCTGTTTTTTACTTTAAATTCACCAACATAGTTCAAACAGGCTTGGGAGGATCAAAGCAGTGTTTTTGTCAGTATTAGGAAGGAAACTTGGGAAATACTGGTCATAGCTCTAACTGCTCTGTTACACCATTCCTGCAATACAAGCACAGATTTGTTTCTTCCCTTAAAAATAGGCTTTAGATGCCTGTATTTTTCTTTTCAGTAGTATTTGGCATATGCCACATTGGCATTTAAGAACATGATTAGTTGGTAATTCAGGTTATTTTCACTCCTAAACTCCACCAAGGGGTGCTTTCCTCATTCTTCTTTTTAGTGCAGTTGTTAGTTGGTCTGTGTCCTTTTGCTGCCTGGGAGAGCAAAGTGAAAATTATCATGTCCAGGCTGTTTCATTAGCTAATACTCATGCAAAAAAATGTGGCTTTTAATTTTTGTTTATATCTGTTTAAAAAATCCTGGGTTAAATAAGTATCACTTGACTTAAATGCTTTTCACTTGATCACATCTTCATACTGCATATTTACAATGCTGCCTGAAAATGTCCTAGGCAATCGACATCAAAACAGAATGCTTTCATCTAGCAGGAAATGACTGCCTCGTAGCACCTGCATGCACACATGGTGAGAAGATGGTTCCAAAATGTGAGCAAGATAGCCTTAACTGAAATCCTTTCCTTGTGTCTTCTGTTTTCTTACAAATACAGGAAACAAAGCTTCCATGCTGGTAAGAGTGCAAAGAGATCGTAAACATTCAACTCGCTTGGCACAGACTTTCTAATGAGGAACAGGAGAGTAATTGACCACTGTTCATGTGTCTACATTAATGCACAGATGCATGGAACTAATTTGTGCGTGCACATGTTCTCCTTTGCCAGACTTTGCCTGTGGGTATTACAACATAAGCGAAAACCAGTATATTCCCCACCCAAGATTCATGTCAACAGTTCAGTCATCCTTCCCCTTGAAGCCTTTTGTCTTAATAACTGGAGTCTGCAGCTGAGGAAATCGTGTTCTCATTGGACATCCTAAGCCATAGCGGCTGTCAGCAGATCTGTTGGGGCCAGGCTGCAGTGCTCTTTCTTAAAAACATGATCTTTAATTTCTGCAGTATGTGAAAGTTGTAGAACTTGAGATCGTCAGGTTGGCCTATGCAACCCTCAGTGCTGCCATGACAGATCCTGTATTAGTTGTCTTACGTGGACAGTGTAGCCTCTCCTTGTGCTAGAAAGAGCATTATCAACCTGGACTAATCCTGTTGGCCCAGGTAAATATCCTCAGTCTTTCAGCCATGAATAAAAACATGAACATTTTTGCAATGTATTTTGGCACAAATTTTTAGATTTGGTGCTCTAACTGCAAAAGGCCCTGGACACAGACTTACTAAATGTAATGTTTTGGATCGTTGTTCATTGCCTCTCTCACCTTCAAAGAGAGATACAGCTGCAGTACAGGAAAGATTGGTATTGAGGGAATCATGTTTTAGACCTAGAGAACAGAATGCCCTGGGGGTTAGAGGGGCTTGCTACTGCTCTGTTCATGAGCCCTGGTGGAAAAATGTCAGTGTGAGCACATTTACCTCAGAACAAATATGAACTCCTGCTACATGTGTTTCCTTTCCCCTTTTTCAGTTTTGTAGAAGTTATTTATGTACATTCCCATGGATCCCAAGTTCCGTGTAAAGCCAGTTCAGTCATAATAAACTGCTATTGACAAACAGCATTTTGGCTCTTCAGGCATGCTGGGGAAGCCTGCATTGTTTCCTGCTGGACCCTTCTGGTTGCAGCATCTTAAGGCAGTGTTGGCTGTTGCACCTGGATGGCCTGGCAGATGGCTAGGTCATCTGACTGCTGGATGTTTATCACAGGTACAAAAGCTGCTTGTTTACAAGGAAAACCTTTGATACTATCTTAACTATAAAGGAGAAGTTGTTTTACAGAACAGAAGATGTTTCTAATTGCATAACAACCCCCTGGCTTCTGAACTCTGGACCATTAGCTGAGTCTGGTACTTTTTTACTGTGGTTGGCTCTTAAATTGAGTGGGACTGACAGCTTTCTCAAGGACTCTTTGTAAGCAACATTGATGCACTGATGCAATGGTGGTGTTTTCTCTTGTTTGAGGTTAGTGCAGTTCATTACTGGCAATCTCTGGTTAAAGACCAAAGTCTGATCTGGACTTTCATCTTGTCTTGAAGATTGCAGATTCCACCAGAATGCTGCTCTCACAGTCACATTTTCAAGCTGTTGGTGTTTCATTGCACTGGTTTTGAAAGCTGGAGAAATCAAAGGTGGGCTCAGGATATATCACAGCTCATTACCAGTCTTCTTCCTCTAAAAATAGCTTTCTGCATGGGAAAGGGAGCTGCAGTGCCTGCCACAGAATGAACTGTCGGGCTCTCTTGCCTCCTGGCTTTTTATTTTTTATTTAAATGTCTAACTCTACCAAATAACAGGCAAAGCCAGTCAGGTGGGCCGCATCCATTTCTGGCAGGCAAGTTGAATGTGATGATCCATCACTAGGCATGGTTACTGAGGCATGATGTTGTTATTGGTAAGCTTCACTGGGTCTTCTAGAGAGAGGAAGGTGGATCCTAGGTGATTTGCTACTGCGTGCCCAGGAATAGTCATGCAGCAGCCTGACTGTGCTCAGGTTCACAGTCCTGGAATCTTTGCCCACTGTGAAAACAGTAGTGAGGGCAATCATAGAATTGTTTGGGTTGGAAGAGATTCTAAACCTCATCCAGTTCCAACCCCCCTGCCACAGGCAGGGACACCTTCCAGTAGTCCAGGTTGCTCAAGGCCCTGTCCAACCTGGCCTTGAAACAATGGGACATCTTGGTCAGGGAACTTCCTTATTTGTTTATAGTGTGAACATGAACCTGCACAAGACTCGAGAACTTAATTTGATATAGACTAAAGCTACAGGATATGCTCTGTCCAGATGTTGTTTAGCAATACTGCCAAGTTCATAAGACAACCCCATGAAGGAACAAGATGGGTCATTTGCTGCACATGCTTTGGCAGAGAGGGCAGATACTATGGCAGGAAGGCTGTTGCTGCAGTTCTTTACCCACTTGGGTTCATCAGTCCTTCCACTTGAGGAAGGTGGCCTGCAGCCCTGAGACCGCTGTGCAGACAAATGCTGGAGGGCTGCATGTGAACACCTCATCTCGCTGCAGGGGCTTGCTCAGGAACTACGCACCTGGGTAAAAGAATAATGTGAAGAGGAGAACCTAAATTTCTGCCTTGTGTGGCTGTTACAATGTGAAGGCCACAGGACCACACCACCTCCTGTAACAGAACCCTTTCAAATTCTGCTGTGCTCTGTGTCCTACTGCATCCAAATTTTCCAAGTCTAAACCAGCAGTGCCTTTGCTCAACTCCAGAGCACAGCATCCATGCCTTTGGACTGAAAATGAGCCACATCCAGCACTTGTCCAGGAGTGCTGCAGCGCCCTGCGAGCCTGCTGTGTGACCCTGGGAATGACAGATGCCCTGAGCAGAGGGATGTGATGATGTTCCCTCTGTGCCAATTCAGGGCTTTACCTCGGGGACATAGAAAAACTATTTTTTTCCAACAGTGGGTGGGACACTGAAGCATGAAAGCAGAAGTCTTCATGGCTGTATGCAGGCAGCTGTAGAGACAACCCTCACCACCAGTTTTAGGCCCCCCCTTTTGTGTGTGTGTGTGTGTGTGTTGAAAATCGTGTAGAGAAACATGCAGTTCTCATATCAAACCTCAGTGAAAGAAAAGGGAGTCTTCCCTTCCCCCCATTCCCTGCCCTAGATTAAGTTCACAAATGTCCTCTCTGTAAATTTAGCAAGCTTCAGACTCACTTCCTTTTGTAAGGAGACCTGAAAGAGCCATTTCCTGATTCGTACAGCCCTCTTGTATGCACCCACTAAGTGCCCATTCACGCTGTGAATCATAAAGGTAACCTCAGTTCAAGGCACTGCTCGGTGCTATACAAAAAAAAGAGTTTTGTTATTCAACACAGCCGCTGAAGTCATCATTCACTGAGGAGCTGCACCAGTGGGATTTTGCTCTTCTGTCTCAAGCACATCGTAACTGCCGAAGCTGAAACAGGCTGGCAAAGGTGCCAAAGCCATCCTGAAGGAATATACTGGCTATCACGTGCCAGGCTTGATGCATTTTTCATATCCTGACAGAGATGAGGAATGGCATCAGGGGCTGTGAGCAAGTCAGCCCCGGCCCAGTGCCACGCACCATGCTTACGCAGCAGACTCACTGGCAAGACCAGGCCCGCTCAGGGCTCTGAGCAGCCCTTCCTATGCTAGACTGAATGGAGACTGAGGAAACTCAGCTGCTGCCAACAGCAAAGGACTTCCTTTCCTGCCTGTGGTTTGGTGGGAGATCAGTGAAGCAGAGGCTGTTGTGTTTATCCCTCCTGTGCTCGCCGCCAAGTTCATCTGACAATAAAAAAGATGAGCTGTTACTGGCTGATGGAGGAAGGAAATGTGCATCTGCTCGGCGCTCCCCTATCTCTGCCAAAAGAGTGTGAGCCAATTCATACATATTGCTGGAGTTCTCTGCCATTTGCAGCTTTTACACAGCATCCAACTGTACAAGGATGTGCCCCTAGGGCCAAACAGCCTTTGGCTGTACTTTTGCCTTGGTGGAGTAAGATCAGTACAATCTATCCTGGTACAAGAGAGCAAAATACACAGATGCTAAGATCAGCAACTGTGTTTTGATCAAGAGGAAAACAGTAAAGGGGAAGAAGTCTTAGCTTGTGGAAAAAAGAGGGAACTAAAAATGTGAGCACATCCTCTTTTACTACTATGACCCTTCTCAAACTCTTTCAAAAGCCAAATGTTTACAGGTTACTTTTGAGCATTATTGTTTTTACATTATTCTATTTGTAGATGAGGTTAGCCTGTTAAGGAGACTCTCTTGTTTGAGGAATGTTAGAGGAGCAGTGATATAAAAAAGCCCTCACCCCTGGCCTATTCTGTGACTCACACTCGAAAGTAAAAGGACTATGTGAGCAAAAAACCCAAGTGATTTTTAGGTTCCTAGTGGGTGAGCTAAGGTGTAACAGAGATGTGTAGAGCTTACAATGAGTTACATACCTCAGGCCACAAATCTCCGAGCTAAGAATGTGCTGTGCTCAGGGCCTGGTTTGTGTCCTGGAAGGCTGTAGGGTTAACTACCATGAATAAATTTGTAGCCATCAATCACAAGTAAACTGCCGTAAATAAAATCACAACCACTCAGGAGCTGTGGACTGGTAATTTTAATTGGTGTTCCTGTGCAACTTCCCATATGTTTGGCTTTTCCTCACTGAGTGAAAGCCACGAGGGGAGCAGCTTTCCTTGCACGTGAGTTCTCTCTTCCCCTGCAGCTGACACTGCTCTGCCTAAACGAAGGCTGAGTAACATTATGTGAACCACACAGCTCATCTGCCAGCCCTAGAGGGATACTCTTGGAGCATCAAAGAGCTCAACACCATCCCTCCCAACTGAAAAAGAGGGATCCCTTCTACCCACATCTACAGGAGCTCAATGTTGGGGTCCATAGGCAGAAGATCTTGTAATATTTCCATGCTTGATCATTGACTTGAATCTCTGCAACATCTTATTTCCTCTCACCATCTTTGTGACCGTTCTCTCTCGCAGACTTTGTCCAGAGCACTGCCCTGACTGGGATTGCTGCTGAGGCCTTCCCAACATTTTTCCTTCACTTTGGTAATTTTTTGAGGAATTCCGACACCTCATCACCTGTTTTCAAGGTTTCTCATTTATGGATTCAAGCTCCTTCTCATGTATGGTTACCACTAGCAGCTTTTATCACTGATTTTGGGATAGTGTTTCCTTAAAACCTGGTCAGTTAACTATTTTTGGAGAACACTACACTCACTCTGTTTAATAAATACAGTTTATTTTAAACATCAAGGGTTTGGGCTA
Source organism: Melopsittacus undulatus (assembly GCF_012275295.1). Taxonomy (NCBI): domain Eukaryota; kingdom Metazoa; phylum Chordata; class Aves; order Psittaciformes; family Psittaculidae; genus Melopsittacus; species Melopsittacus undulatus. Next base: position 80,083,011 of record NC_047528.1, on the reverse strand, counting down.
GGTTAATTTTTAGTGGTGCTAGCCCCATGGCCTCATCTGACCAAGTACAGGGGGGCCTCAGCTCTGTGCCAGTATGTCTGGAGGACAGCTTGTGCTCCCAGAGCCATTATTCCTAAGCAGGTGGTGCTTGGGTCTGTGGCACATCATCCAGTGCTGACTTGTGTGTGTGAGCAGTTTGTCTTCCGGCACTGGCACAGCAACAGCTTCTTCTCCCTTGGGGGTGAGGCTGCAGATCTGGGCTGTCCCTGAAAGCCTGGCAATGGCAGCTCTGCAGCCAAAGAAAGCCCTTTGCAAAGGTGTTACTGCATGCTTAGCATAAAAGGGGCGTGTTTGAAGGATATGAGTGTTCATTTATTAAGAGATTGGAATTGCATTTGTTTTTTTAATGCTCACTTTTCTGCTCATGTGAAGGCAATGATGGGGAAAGCTGTCCTGAATGGCAGACGTGGTGGCACACTTGGGCAGGTGAGCTTCTTGGATCTGACCTTCCCTCTGTGCAGAGTGTGGGGATGAAGGAAATTACAAACCAAAGGAAAAAGAAACCTCAGGGCAAGCGATGGCAAAAGTGTGCTCTGTGATCAGACAGGATGCAGTGAAAATGTGCAAAGAAGCTATGCATGATTTTTTAATGTGTGCTTTTCCATAGTCTTTCCATACCCATTAGTAAGGTATGGTTTCCTGCCTCTCCCCCCTCTCTTATTCCCAGCTCAGCAGTACAGTTGGAGGGGTGCCACACTCTTCCCCAGGCTAAAGCTTAAGGGGTATTGTTTGTGGATGACTTTTAGTCATGTAAGAGGAAAACTTGTTTCTCCCGGATACACAAGGGAGGCACACAATGACACAGCCCTCCCAGCCCTATTTCACTCAGGGTGTTGCAGTAAGTCTTGTTATTATCACTTTGTCCTGATGTACCCTTTTAGTTGCAGAGGGTCTTCATATTACTTATTTTGCGTTAAGGAATAGCAGAGGCTGGGTACTAATTTGTGTGCAGAGGAGAAACTCTGCCTACTAATAAATCTCATAGAGTGTTCTCCTTTCCTTAGGTAGGATTTATTTTCAACAGTATGTTTCATAACATGTGAGAATTAGATCAGATCATTAGATTAGATTGAAAGGCAACGTTGAAATACATACTTTGTCATGAGTTTTCTTTTGCTTGTTCATGGTAATCTTTAAACGTTTTGACATTTAAGCATTTTGATTTCAGGAAAAGGAAATTGATATGAGGCTTTTAAAAACATCATAGAAAGTAACTTATTTGTAACAAGGCATACAGAAAAGCTGCTTGCTTCTCCTTGGGGTGGAGATTTAGCCATGGGTCTATTCATCTGTTCTATTTAATTTGACCTAAAAAAAAAATTAAAAAAAATAAAAGGAAGGAGCAAGCAGAATTGAGCTTATTAGAAAGAAGAAGCTACCTGGGCCTCGTCAAGCATGCCCATGCAATTACAGTGTCCTAATTCTCTTTATAGATTAATGAGCCTGAGCCATTGATTATCTCACTGAAAACAAAAGTAGACACCCCGAAGTAATATGATAATCCCAGTGCAGTGGTGGTTTTGGATTAACAGATGTTGTTAAACACTGCTGAAAAATGAGCTAGGTGTTTTTCCTGATGCATGCTTGAAGACTGTGGCTGTATCTCATCACCTTTTGGCAGCCACAGCAGAGGTGAGGATTTCCTGCCAAACACCATGTTACCTGGGCATTATTTATGTTCAGATGAGTCAGTGAAATGAGAGGTTGTTGCAGGACAGGAAAGGACAGATAAAACCGAGTGTCACAGAGCCTCTGATTATAAAGAAACTGGCAGGTGTCAGGTGCCCAACAGGTATATTTAAGGCTCACTTGCAGGAAATTTGTATTGCAGGGAGAGCACAAGGTGTGAACTTGTGGTGTCAGGCTGCACTAGGGCCTCTCGCAAGATAATGGGCTGAGGAAGGTGGTGACGGGCTGAGGAAGGTGGTGACGGGCTGAGGAAGGTGGCCCTGAGGTGATGCTAAGGTCCCACACACTGTATGTCAGGGCAACATGGGCAGCCAAGGGGCTTGCCACAGGGTCCCCTGCCCTTTTTCCAAAATGAAAGGCAGAAAAAAAGCCCAAATGATGCTCAGCCAGCCCCTGCCCTCCAGGAAAAGAGTGGAGATGGGCTCTCTGTAAGCTAACAGTTGCAGTGAAGGCTTGGCTCGGCCATTAGACAGCCTCACTGCAGGGCTCAGCAGGATATGGGATTTCCTCCAATGCCAGAAAGCCCTGTAACACCTCCAGGGATGCAGTGGGCAGGTACTGGGTGGAGTCAGAGTGCTCTGGGGCTGTTGGTCCTTGCGGAGGGGGTTAGCTTCTCGATGCCCTGGGATGCAGCTGGGTACACACAGGGGCTGCCGAGCAGAGTGTGTCTTTGTTGGCTGGGCAAAGGACACACAAAACAACACCTGGTTGCAGTGAGCAGCAATTCCCACAACAGAGGGTGTAGTACACATTCTTTTACAGGTGATTGTAAAAGTCTCATATTTAATGCTGTATTTGTGCAGTTGCTTTTACAGTTGCTTAAGAAGAAAACAGAATAAGTTATTTTATGCATAAATACAGTGGTTTAGTGTCTTCAACACTCTCTCTGTTGTCTTGAGAATGGAACAGGATTATTTCAAGCTGCAAGGGACCTACATGGATTATCTAGTCCAACTGACCAACCACTTGAGGACCAGCCAAAAGTTAAAGCATGTTCTTAATGGCATTGCACAAATGCCTCTTAAACACTGAGAGGCTTGGGGCACTAACCAACTCTCTTAGGAAGCCTGTTCCAGTGCCTGGCCCTCTCAGTTAAGAAATGTTTCCTAATGTCCAATCTAAACCTCCCCTGGCACAGCTTTAAATCATCGCCATGCATCCTGTTACCGGATCCCAGGGAGAAGAGATCAGCGCCTCCCTCTTCAGCTCTTCAACCTCCTTTTCTTCCAACAGCACAAGCCCAAGCCATCCTTAACTGCTCCTCATAGGATATTCCTTCCTGTCCTTTCACAAGCTTTGTTGCTGCCCTCTAGATGTATTTAAGGACCTTCACATCCTTAAATTGTGTTCCCAGTACTGCACACAGTACTGGAGGTGAGGCTGCACCAACACAGAGTGCAGTGGGATAATCGCCTCTTTGGAAGGGTTACACTGTATTTGATGCACCCCAGATGCGGTTTGCCCTCTTGGCTGACAGGGCTTGTTCCTGTTGAGCCTGCTGCCAACCAGCACCCCCAGGCCCCTTTCTGCAGGGCTGATGCCCAGCCTCTCCTCTCCCAGTTTATACTTGTGCCTGGCATTTCTCAGTCCTAGGTGCAGAATCCACCATTCCAACTTGTAAAATTTCATCCACTAATCAGAGCCCACTGCGCTATATCTAGATCCCTCTGCAAGGCACCTTGTCCCCTCAGAGAGTCAACAGCACCTCCCAGTTTAGTACCGTCAGCAAACTAGCTAATAGTGCATTCAGCTTCTTCACCTAGTTCACCATAAACCAACTCATCCCCTAGTTGGACACGGGCATTACAAGTTTGCTATTACTCCTTTAATGGAAACAACACAAAAACCACATTGTGACTTATGCACTATTTATGCACATTATCATTTAGGTGTACTGTATTTACTGGGAATGAAGTAAAATGCCACTATATTTAATGGGAAAAGTCTTGTAACTATAGCTTTAACAGACCAAAAGAGGAACTCGCATGTGCTCTCTCACACATCACATGAGTCACACATAACTATGAGGCTATGGGATTTAATAAACTATACTGAAGAAAAGCAGATTTAGTTAATGGCAGAAGCTCTGCTGAATGCCTGTGGAGGTAGCTCCCAGGTGCTGCAGTGGGGGTTGATGCAAGGTGAGCCCTGAACATCCTCCTGGCTGTGCTCCCTTGGCTCAGGGACACCCCGGGGGCTTTCCCCAGACAGGGGAGTGCAGGCCCAGCTGTCTGGCCAAGATGGTGGCCCATGCTTGGAAACAGTGTTTACATTTGGTGCCAGCTGTGTGGCAGAAGGCTGGTTTTGGGAACACCGCTGTCTCACTGCAGGGCAGCCTATAAAACTTGGTGTATGTTTTACCCAGTGTGCCAGCATGCAGCCTGTGAGACAGGCAGCCCGTAACATGCCCTTTGTGTGTCACATTCAGGACCAAAAGTCTCTTCAGAGGAGACACTTCTTTGTCTGAAGGAGGAGTGTGAGCTTTCTCTCTGTGTGATGTGAAATGGCCGCCATGGAGCCCAGCATGGAGCAGACCTGGTGCCAGCCCTCCCCTGTCCTCAGCACACCCAGGCCTCCCCAATGGCTGATCAGGTGCCTGAGGAGGGATGAACCCACACCTGCTCCCCACATCTTCCCATGTTCATCTCAGCCAGTTTCTCCTCTGTCATGCTCCCACCACGAACCACAACAAGCCTGCAGGCATGACTGTGTTTTTCATATCCCGCAGGCAGTAAATCTGTCTGCCACAGCTCAGCCCTGCTGCAGAGAAGCTGTCTCTGATGAAACCAGGCTCTTCCCAAATGCTGTTTGCCATGTCATGAGATTGCTGGGGCCCAGCCTCACTAGAAAGGGACATTGTTTGAGCTTTGACTGTCAGTGGTGTGTGTCTGTGTGGTGTGTCATCAGGTGCTGAGCCTGCAGATGTTCCCCATGCCACAGCCAGGCAGGTTTTGCTGGCTGCAGTGGCACCGGAGACAACGCTGTGAAATTTCAGCACTGGGAGTTGGTGACCATTTCCACAGGCAGCCAGGGGGGTGCACAGGAGGATCTTCAGCACAGGGCAAGTGCTTGTGCACCAAAGGGTGGAGGGCTTTCAGCCACTCAGCCAACATACCCCTCCATCCTGCACCAGCTCCCACAGAAGCTCACATGAAACAGGTACTGCAGTGCTTGTGACAGGCTCTGGGGGGGAATGCAGGTGCTGTTTGGAGCTGCACAAAGGAGGACCACCGTGGCTGAACTTAGACCATGAAGCAGAAGGACCAGCTGCAGCCAACAGCATACTTCTAAACCTTCTGTTGCAAGCTGTACATGGCTTTAGGTAGATTGATATTTTGTATATGGTTTTAAATTCTGCAAACAGGAGCACATGGTGGCTTTATATATTAAATGAAAGAGTCATTGCTTCTTGTACCCTAAAGGCTAAACAGCTGCTCTAGGAATGGGAGATCAGAACAAGAGACCTAGCTTCTCAAGGTCACTTCCTCTTCTCCATTTCATGGACACTTCTTGCTTTTTGACTCATGTTAAGAGGAACTTTGACTTTTGCAGTCCTGACCTTATTCCAGGAAATATACTAGCTGAGTAAACCAGAGGGAGAATGACAAATTCCCATCATGTTTTGTCACCATTGATGTTATTTTCTTGTTTGTCTGACAATGGTGACAGAAAATGAACCCTGCTGTATTTTGAGTTGGTTTAAGTGAAGATTGGTGAGAGAGGATGAGGGAGAGAGGGGTGGCTGTGGTGGGAGATCATGAGGTGAGAGCAGGGACAGTTATGGTATGAGAGGGGCAGCTGTGATGGGAGATCAGGGGTGGCCATGGGATGTGAGGAGAGAGCAGGGGAGGCCATGGGATGTGAGGGATGACTGTGATGGGAGATCAGGGGTGGCCATGGGATGTGAGGGGAGAGCAGGAGCAGCCATGGGATGTGTGGGGTGGCCGTGAGCAGTATTTGTGAGGGGAGATTATGAGGGGAGAGCAGGAGTGACCTGGGATGTGAGGGCAGCCATAAGGGGAGAGCAGGGGCAACCATGGGATGTGAGGGGCAGCCATGAAGGGAGAGCAGGGGTGGCAATGGGATGTGAGGGGAGAGCAGGGGCAGCCATGGGATGTGAGGGGAGAGCAGGGGCAGCCATGGGATGTGAGGGATCACCATGAGAGGTAGTTGTGAGGGGAGATCATGAGGGGAGAGCAGGGATGGCCATGATATGTGAGAGGCAGCCATGAGGGGAGAGCAGGGGCGGGCATGGGATGTGAGGGGAGAGCAGGGGTAGCCATGCGATGTGAGGGGAGAGCAGGGGTAGCCATGCGATGTGGGGGGAGAGCAGGTGTGGCCATGAGATGTGGGGGGTGTCTGTGAGGGGAGAGCAGGGGCAGCCATGGGATGTGAGAGGAGAGCAGGGGCTGCCATGGGATGTGGAGTTCACCATGAGGGGCAGTTGTGAGGGGAGATCATGAAGGGAGAGCAGGGTCAGCCATGAGGGGTGAGTGGTGTCCGTGAGGGACAGGGGTGGCAGCTATACACTGCGGGCCACTCTGGGAAGCAGATGAGGGGTGGCTGTGAGTGAAGATGGTGAGAGGCAGCCATGAGGGGTGATCAGTTTGCCCTTAGTGACATAGTTTAGTTGTGAGCTTGGCAGTCTTGGGGTAATGGTTGGACTTCATAATCTTAAAGGTCTTTTCCAAAGTAGTTGATTCTATGATACTATGAGAAACCAGATGTAATTGTGTGAAAAGGAAGTCCCAGTTGCCTGTATTGTGCTGGAGAGTCACATGGCTATGGGTGCATAGAAGCAAACTTGGTCCTGCTTGGAAGTGTAGCAGGGATGTCTGAGCATGTTGAACTGCAGGGATGAAAAGTGCTTTGGCTTCTATCAGCAAAAAATAATACCTTGCTGACACCAAGCCCACATGGCAAGAGCTCTGGTGTTCTGACTGCCCCCCAGGACTTCTGTAATCAAATTTCAGTCCGATCTTGTTGATGGCAAACTCAGCATGGAAATGTGGAATGTTTTATTGCTTTCCTGTGCTGAGAAGGTAGTCAACTGATGCCTATAAATTCTGAGTATTTACTTATGAAAAGTTTGGTTTTCTTTTTTTCCTCTGGGATATTTTCCCCTTTGTCCTCACTTCAGCGTCATTTGGATCAGCTGTACTTTGTAACGTGGTGGACTTTGTTTTATCAGCCTTTTTTACAGTCTGGCAGCTTTCAGAGATATGTAGTTACACTAGATGGGTGTGCTTCCTTGCCTGACTAATAAACATATGTTGACTGCTGTGATCCTTTCAATTTTCAGCTAGTTTTGTTTTTGTTTAAAACTGGATTAATATAGCATTATTTCTTTGATGCTGGCACTTGTTGCTGTCTGTCTGCTAGTTCTACCATTTGCTCTTTAGCAATGTATAATTGCTCCTCCTGCACCACTAAGTCCAGTGCTTGCTAATCCACTGAGTTACGGCTAATGAGATCAATGGGAGGTAAAAACAATCCAGAAATTATTAACATATCCCAGGAATCTACCTATGAGACTTATGATTTTGCAAATAAGAGCCTTCTATTTCCTTCTGATTAATTTATCTAGAAAGAATGAAGCCTAAGCTGTTTCTCTTGATGCCATTTCCTCCTTGGGGCTTCTTGTGGCAGGGTATGTGGTCAGCCCCTGCACTTGGCATCCCTTCACCCCTGCATACCCCTCTTCCTGCCTCTTTTCTCCTTTCATTTCCCACCACAATGGCAGAGCCACAGCCCTGTATTGGAGATTATTACCTCTAGGAGCCGTGAACACAGGTTTTGATCCTTCCCTCCACATTAACTCTGAAAAAAATGGCAATAATAAAAAAGACCCATGTTCCTGCAGCTGTAGCGAAATCGTATTCAGGCTATGCGGTGGGAAATGTTCTTGTACGTATGTGGTAGCCTGTGGTAGGAAGGTGTCTGGGCAAAAAGAATGAAATTGTACCGTATGAACTGATTGCAAAAGGCACAAGACTATAGACAAGAACTGTGAGTCCTTTTGTTTCCTCCTGTATGAGCTGTGCAGTGGTGTTTTATACTGGTGACTGAAATTGGTCAGATGTGAAAGTTCAGGGAGATGGTGAAGAGCCCAGATTGGAGTTTTCTCATCATGAGAGCAATTAGAGGAAGACTGTTCAAAGGTACCTTTGTGGTGGTATCTGTGTGCCTAATCATAGGAACCAGCTCTGAAAAACTCTCACCCTGCACTTTTACTAGTGTGTTTCGAAAACACCACTGCAATATCCAGGTTACTTGGAAACACTGATGGGCTTTCAGGTGGAAAGGTACCATCTCTCTCATGCTTTTTGCCTCAGGTGGAGGAAGGTTTCCAGCAGGAATGTCTGGGGCTCATGTCTATTCCCTGCATGGTGGGCTCCTGGGAGGTGACTTGGAAGATGTACAGCAGACTTTTAGGAGAGGATGGGCACGTGGTTTTCTCCTATCAAAGCATGTTTTATTTTTAACCTGTTTCGGAGGAGAAGGAAAACAGAGCTCAAGAAAATGTAGCTGCCTTTTCCCTTAAACTGATTAGCTGACACCTGCTCTGCTATCAATAGGAATATACAAAGGTCTAAATGCAAATAAACAAAACTATTTAACTTAGAGGAGTTTCTGCAACTGGTGCTTGTTTTTCATTCTCATGAGCTAATTATCCCCTGGGGCTTTTTATTTCTTGCTTTGGCCTTCAGTAGATCCGTGAAATGAAACCAAAACTGGTTTGAATATGAAATTCACCCCTCACATGCACACACACTCCCCTATTTTTAGCAGATGTGTGTACCTGTGCTTTATTTTGTTATCAGCTGCGGTGAGCATTTCTGATTGCAAAAGCCAGAGGACAGTGAGGTGAGGCACTTGTGCTGGGCTGTGCTCCTGCCCCAAAACCCATATCCACCACCTTCACCCTTACACCCTCTCCTCCACAAGCTCCCTATGGGGACTAGTCTGAGCTCCTGGTGGTCTCTAAATCCTTCCATTAAGGTTGCACTTGCTTAAAACCTGCTCGGCAGCAAAAAGTTAGGTCTTGGGAGGAGAAGGAAGAGTCCTGGGAGGGAGTCGCACCTGGATGGTGAAGTTACAGCCTGCTTTGTGTTGGCAGTGAGATTGAATGTTACTGGCAAGCACCTAGTTGTGTGTTGCTCTACTTCAGGTCGCAGTTAATGCCTTTACTTACATTGTAGCCACTTCTCTGAAACATGAGTTGGGAACAAACAAATAGAAAAGGCATATAAGCAATCCTGTCCAGGCAAGCAAAACAACCGGGCAGCGCCAAGTCAGGTAAGTGAGGTGAATTCTTTAAACCAACCAGACACACACTGCAGTTCTCATCAGTGCTGCCATCAGTCATGTGTATGTGTTTGTGTGTGTGCATTCCTCCAGTTTAGCCGCCCCCAAGGTGTGTGGAGGGTTGCCCAGAGGGAGCAAGGGGAGCAGGAAAAAGGAAGGTAGCAAGGTGGGTGTCTGTTTCCTTTCCCAGGTAACAAGTGATAGGATGAGAGGAAATGGATTGAGATTGCTCCAGGGGAGATCTAGATTGGATTTTAGGAAACATTTCTTTACCAAAAGGGTTGATAAGCACTGAATAGGCTCCCAGGGAAGTGGCTGATACCCTGGGAGTGCTAAATACCCTGGAGGTATTTAGCAGACATGTAATTGTGGCCCTTAGGGACATGGTTTAGTGGTGGACTTGGCAGTGTTGGGTTAACAGTTGTACTCGATGATTTTAAAGGTCTTTTGTAGCCTAAAAGATTCTGTGGTTTTGTGGTTCCAAATAAACCTGCAGGTCAGCTCAAAGAGAGGCAGGAAGCACACCTCTGGGCTAGCCTCCAGCTCCAGGTAAGGCTTACACAGTGTTTTCCTGAGTGCCTCCTCCATATGTAGCTGGTGTTTTCTCTGTAGCTGGGACCTTGCATTCAGCTGGCAAGGCTCCAGGATAGCAAGGCTTCCAAGACAAAATGCCACTTGCAGGAAAACCTTAAAGCACCTATATACTCTTTAGGGGAAAAGTTTGCATTGGGGTTTTGTATTATGTTACAAGCAAAGGCTCTTTAAAAGAAGAGGGGAGGAGGGGAAGGGTTGTTTTTCTCACATATATTATGTTTTAACTCAAATCATGTAGACAAGCCTTGTTCCATGCCGTTGCTATGGCTGCGGGTCGGGTTATTGTGCAGGAGCTTGTGAGAAGGAAAACACCAAGCGGAGAGGGGGCAGTGAGCCTGGTGCTTCTTGCAGCCAAGGACAGACCTCTGCTGTGTTATCTGGCTGTAGTTTTGTCTGAGGCCACCTTTCCATCCCCACCTGATGGGAACGTGGAAACACTGCAACTACAGTCTTCTGCAGGCTGACTCGGTGTAAGGAGAACTTACTGGGTCATGAGCTTGAGAGGAAGAGCAAAGAGGATCTTTGCATCTCACTTGCAGAGATGTTATTAGGGCTATGACAACACCTGCTCCCTAACTCTTCCCCAGGGGCAGTCACACTGCAGTGAGGAAATAGGGTAACACAGAAGGCCGACATACCTGCAGGCTTTACACAAGCCCTTTGACTGTGTTGTGATGGATTCCCAGTGGGAATGTGATTCTACCCTTCTACTCTGCTCTTGTGAGGCCCCCCCCTGCAGTACTGCATTCAGCTCTGGGAATCCCCCAATGCAAGAGAGACCCGGACCTGTTGGAGTGAGTCTAGAGGAGCATCTGAGAGCTGGAGCACCAGTCCTATAGGCTGAGACAGGCTGAGAGAATAGCGCTTGTTGAGCCTGGGGAAGAGAAGGCTCCAGGGAGACCTTACAGCAGCTTTCCAGTACCTAAAAGGGCCTACAAGAAATCTGAGGAGGGGCTTTTTTGAAGGGCACATAGGGATAAGACAAGAGGGAATGCCTTTAAACTGAAAGAGAGGAGATTTAGACTAGATGTTAGGAAGAAATTCTTCCCCGTAAAGGTGGTGAGACATTGGCACAGGCTACCCAGAGAAGCTCTGGCTGCCCCATCCCTGGCAGTGTTCAAGGCCAGGTTGGATGGGGCTTTGAGCAACCTGGTATAGTGGAAGGTGTCCCTGCCTATGGCAGGGGGTTGGAACTGGATGAGCTTTGAGGTCCTTTCCAACCCAAACCATTCTTTGATTCTATGGTGTGATACCAATGAGCAGCTCAAAGCATACTGGTATTGCTTAACCCTGGACAAACACTCACACTGCAGCTCGGTGATGTGATCATGATCCTGGAAATTAAGAAAGCCAAGCCAGATAAGGTTTCTCCCATGTCTAAACCACAGAAATAATCTGCTGTACATCTGGACTGTAATTACAGAGTCACTCTGGTCCCCAGAAAGGAGAAAAAAATAGTTATTGGGTGGATTTAAAACTGATCTTTTCTTGAGACATTACTACATCACTGTGTCACAGACTCTGTTACCAAAACTGTGAGAATATTTCTGCTGGTTTTAAACTGCCTACCTCTTACTCGGAACTCGCTCAAAATCTCATCTGAAAGGTTAGTCCCTGTCTTTACTTTCACACGTGAATGTTTAAAATTATCACAGCTGGCTAGAAAAAGTCTTCTCATTTAGTACTGCCTCACTTGTTTTCCCTGACTCCCTGAGAATCTGTTTCAGCAGAATTTGTTTAGAAAATGCAATGGTAAACTGCATTGGCAGAAGATGACAAAACACGATAAACACTTTTAAATTGATTGAAAATTTGACTAAGCTGCTTACTTTCCTAATTATAATGCCTAATTAGTTGGCTTGTTCCATTCAGTCATGCAGCTTTGATAGCCTTTATTGTGCTCCAGAAGTCTGGGGCCTGAGATTTAAGCAGGTCTGTCCCAGATATCTAATGAACTGTTAATTTGAAAATAAAAACATTCTTAAACTGCTCTACTAGTAATCACCTTCTGGACTGATACATGGAGCCAAAAGCACTGTGTAAAATAACTTGAAAACAGACTCCACTAGGACTGAGATGCACGAGTAGGTTGCTGCTGCTCACTGAGTTGCCAGGGAAGCTCCTGCAGCTTCACCAGAGAGAAGATATGACACCCTGATGCTCAGTGAGAGCCACTGGAGACCATCTTGTCCTTCCTATACCACCTCCAGCACTAATTCCTTGTCTGGTTCACTGGGTGTGCTTACTCTCACCTCCACTGGCCTACTGTATTGTGGAAGAGGACAGGCTCAGCAAGTGCAAGCTGGGCAGTCTGTAGTCTCATTTAATCTGCAGGCAGGTGAGACACACATCCTGCTCCTCTCAGGCAGGAAAGGGATTTAAGCCTTAGGCTCCTGAGCTCAGCAGCTGAGGTGCTGCACAGACACAGGGATTGTCTGCAAGTGACTCTTTCATATGCAGAACATGATCTGCTAAATCAGGGTAATTTACGTGACAGATTCTGGGCTTAGCCCAGCCTCTTTGTCCAGACAACCACTTAGACATACACTTCCTTCTGCTATCTTCCAAGAGCTCCTGTATTTCTTACTGGTGTTCTGGTTCCTGAGGCAGCAGCTGATGGACATACTGCACACCTGGGCAGAGCTGGCACTGTGTTGCCTACACCTTCTTTAGAAACAAAACCAAACCAAGAACAGTTTCATGCTAAATGCCCTGCATGTCCTGTTGTTGCCACCAGGCAGAGAGATATCTTGTTCTCAAAATTCACGTAGCATTACTCATGGCTGAAGCAGTCACTGTCCACTGCTCTCTGTGATGAGTAAACATCTTCCAATGACACAGGATTTACACAGTGATCAAAATCTGTGTAAGACCTTGTTTTATTTAAAGCAGGGCACTTTACAAGGCAGGTAAATCTCTTCCCTTCCTTTGAAGTGAAAGCAGCACTGGCTGAATGAAGCTCTTTAATGTGGGGTTACTACAGAGCAAGAGAAAAGCAGCATAAAACTTGCACATCCACTTTCACCACCAGCTTGTGAGAAGGTCAGACACAGTACTGCAAAGTTGACAAATTTGTTTCAAAGACAATTAAAAAATGGATACACAGCATTGTTTTCATTTACTGCTGTACAATGGCTCAGAGATCCTGGAACCAGGCTGTTTTCAACTGCTTGATACAGCACTTAACTCCAGGCAGCTCACTACTGCCACTGAGGTATGCAAAAAAAATTCTTCGAACAATATCATGAACATAACCTTGCATTGCCAGCAGCATTCATGTTCCGTGTCTTAACAATCACATGAGAAAGGCTTCTTGTGGCTTGCAAGAATACTTCCTTCTACTCCTGACCAGTCAAACCTATTCTTGCAATATGAGCTTTGAAACTACAACTAGATGCACCCTTGCCATTGGAAGTTGTGCGCTCCTGATGCAGGTTAATTCAGAGCCCCAATGTGGCAATGGCACAAGCTCTAGACTGTCTGGAACAGCCTCCCAGAGACCACTAGCCTCACTTTGGGGTTCCAACTGCAATTTAAGTGCAGTTCATTTGCACAGAACACAGGAAGTAGAGATTAATCTCACACCCTCCACATGCTCAAGCATCAAGCACAGGTGCTCAGGTGATCACCCTAGGCCATGCAAGCACACAGGGCACTTTCTGTCACTCTGGGACTCTGGTATGTCTACATCATGCTCTACTTGTGAAAGTGTTTGGGTGAATTAGAGAATCTTTTATTAAATTTGCATATATGTGAGAATTAAAGTCAGAACTACTGCCATGAAGTAAAACCACTATTTATTTTTATAAAAGGCAATAATTAAAACAAACCCTACCAGTGTGTACATTGTACACATTTGAATGACACTTACAAGAATGAAGTTTCCATATACAAAGACTACAAGCCCACACTGGTAAAGGATGCACACAAGCACATACATGGCTTTAGAGATGCCTCAATTGCTGATCACAGTACCAATTATTCTATGACCGCACCTGCGCAGATAGCACTTTCAATATTAGCATCCACACTACTTTATTCCACTACAAACTGTACACAGAAAGCAAGGAGTTTATTCAGAGAGCATAAGTATCCGTAGACAGATTTTATTTGCTGGAATGATCTCTTCACTCTTCTGTTGCCATCTTCAAGAGATATTCTTTGTCTATCTTGAAGAGCCTCCACCCCTCCTCAGTGGACAGATCAGAGGCACCTCTTCTCTTGTAGAACCTGATGGATGGTTCGTTCCATTCCGCCACAAGGAAGTGCATACTGCTGCAGCGGCACTTCACAGCAACCTGCAACAGCACGCAGCACAACACATTGCAGACAGCCCCAAATAATAAGCCTAGCAGGAACTGGTGGGACTAGTCAGCAACTGCACATCACCAGAGGTCATCAAGTTCATTCTGTCAGTCACTTCAGCACACTTGTAACTATTTTACACACCCTAGACAATGGTTTAAGACATCACCTCCTTTTATTTGAGTAGCACTCATGCAGTTAGAAAGGCAAGGATAGTGCCTTGCCACATGTCCCCAGTTCTGCTTGTTTAGGCTTAACACTCAAGACATACCTTACTCAAGTTCTTCAGAATTTCCGATCCAATGCCAAGTCCTAAAAACACAAAAAAACAAAACAAAATAATAAAGAAACTTCAGTTTTAATTTTAAAGAAGATCTAACAGGAAGCAACCAATTTAATTCCAGAATATATACCTCTGTACTCAGCCATCACATAGAAATCTTCAAGATACAGTAGTTTTCCAATCCACGGATCATAGGTGAAGTAATACATGGCAAAGCCCACAATGCTGTGCTCTGAAACAAAGGGTGGAACTTCAGCTAGTCTGAATTTAAAAGGCAAAACCACTAAGACTTACATACATATTTAAACAGTTTCTTTCTGTGACATGCAGACATTTGCTACTAGGTTAGGATTAAGAATGAAGTTTTCAAATAACCACACAATTGAAAACAAGAGTTCTGACAAACTTTTATCCACCTAAGAAAACAGAGGTTATCCTGGTCATACCTTGAGATCCTCAAAAGCAGTATGCTATCCTTGTCAATGATGAACACAAGGGTGTGCATACCCTACTGATTTACTTGCATTCCCATTCTGGAATACAAGTAAAAGCTTTACACAGCAGTCCACAATCGAGATGACTGCCCCAACTCTGCTTCCTTAGCAATCAAACTGGTCTATCAAACTAACAACACTAATCCTTCAGTGTATATTCCTTAGTAATCTCACTATGTCAGAGGGCATGCTCACAGGCCACCCTTACAGCAGCATTTCCAGCACCTCAACTTGCACTTCCCATGAGAACACTACACTATATTCTTTACCTTCAGCACTGTAAGGTCAGATAAGTAAATATACAGCTTAAGTTATAACTCTGTGGCTCAACAGGGAAGAGAAACTAACTCTTCCAACAGCAGCCCACTCAAACCCAATCCTGGAGTATTGCAGGTGTACCTTCCATAACACTGCACATACTGTAAGAGAAACGTGCAAACAGATTTCTGATCTACTGTGTCTTTGGTAAAGGTTTGGGAACAGCACTTGTCCCTGTAGACCTTACCTCATATTATGATCATCTATTTATTGTGTAACGGATCTTTTAGTTACCTCCCCGCCCATCCATGTACACAGAAGGGCCATGTACATGGCGAAGCTAGAGACTGTAACCTGAAGATTGGGGACAAATTAAAGAAAAAAATGTGATTCAACAGGATTACATAAAGGTAAGTCAGGGTCAAACAAGAAAAACCATTTAATTAATTGGAGTCAAGTACATTATGCTATACTTGATCTTCCCATGCCTCCAGCATTAGCAACTACTTCAACTGAGTATCACTATATGTTACTACATTTAACAGTTAACCTCTTCCGCCTACCCCAGTCCATTGGTGGAACCTTAAGTACAGTCAATAAGATTAAGTATAAGATGCCTCCTGTGTATTCAGCATCTGAAAATAAGTATTGGGAAGTCTCACCTTCAGATGACCACTGTTCTTTGGGCACTTCTGCAACCAGACAGTGGTAGAAAGGGTGCTCGCCAAAACCATCCTCAAGCAGTTCTAGAAAAGTAGAATAAATCGGCACCTGAGCTACAGATACTGCCACAAGGCTATCGACCCCGCGAGCAGCTCCCGCTTTCATACCTTTCTCGGTTAGCACCACTTGGTCCTCCATGTCCTCATATTTTGCCAGTTCCTGGAAGAGAAGAACGCGTCATTGGACTCACCCCGCAGGTCCCCGCACCCGCTTCGCCATTGGCGGCTGCCCGCCGCCCCCCCCGCAGGCTTGCGCAAGAAGTTGTTTTTGTTCAGCAGAAGGGCAAAGGTACCCCCCCCCCCCCCCCGGTGACGGCGGCGCAGCTGCCTCAAACCCGGCCGCGGGAGGGGAGGCGGGCCCCGCCGCTCCCCTCAGCAGCCCAGCGACATCAGGGGTTGCTCAACGGCCGCGATCACGCACTGCCACAGCTACTCTAGCCGCCCCCATACCCCCATCCGCCGCCGCGCACCTTGATCAGTCGCAGCAGGTCGGGACAGTCCTCAGGACGCGCAGCGCGGATGCTGAACGAGGCCATTTTCGACGGCGCTTCCCCCTGCGGCCCCCTCGGCTGACAAGTCCCCGATGTGTGAACAGGAGGAGCAGCTGCTTCTTCATTCGTGTCCCGGGCGCGGCGGCCACCTGCGGTCAGTCAGGCTGCGAGCATGTCCCGGCGGCGATGTGCAGATAGGCGACCCTCCTCCCCCTACAGCTGCCTTCTCAGATCGAGCTATGTGAGATGAGCCCGGCGCGCTCCGGACTTATAGACGCACACACCCCGCCTCTCCCCGCAAGAAAGCCAATGGGAGCGCCGATCGTGATCGCCCCAGGCCAATGACAGCGCCCCTCCCGGAGTCTTGCCTTAGCCTGCCAGCAACAGCTGCTGCGGTATGTCTCGTGACTAGCCCCCTGCACACTCACGTACACCTCCCCTTCCCCCGCACCCCAACCCGCAAGCGCGATGGTTCCCCCTAGCGGAGCCGGGCGGAGCAGCAGCGCGCCTTGCTGAAGTCGCGCCGCTTCTGCCTCAGCGACGTGGGACTGAGGCATCCCCAGGCGGGCGTGTGGAGCCCCTCCCGGCGCTTCTCGGGGCTGCGGGCTGCTCCTGGCACCGAACAAGCCTGCCTGCCCCGAAATGCGAGCCCGCTGTTGCCACAGCGAGTACGGCTACGTCTGCCTCGGGGCGCTGTCTGCAGGCTCCATCTTAGGGGCTGCGGCGCCTCCTCGGCCGCAGGCGTGCGGTTTGGGAGGGTGGCGGCTTTCGGCACCGGGGATTTCACCCCTGGGCGGACAAAAAAAAACCCCAAAGAAACTGTGTACTTGCTTGAAATACTAAGTAATGACCCATATCAAACCCTGCGGGGGAAGGAGGTAGCTACTATTGGTATCTTATTTGGTATCTAGTACCAAGGTGTGCCCCTGGGCGGGAGAGTCCTGATGGAAAAGGGTTCAAAACATTGACGTTTAAGTTTCATCTTGAGACGTTTTCCAGTCTGATAGACTATAACTGACCCGGTTTACCGGCCTGACTGGAGAGGAAGGGGTAGTACGGGGAGAAGCATGAAGCACAGGAGTGTTTTTGGAATGAGAGGGATGTGTCAATAGTCTGCTGTATGGGAGAGTCAGACTCCTTCCCAATGGAGGTTTGGATGTGCCTGAGGAGAGAGGTGAGCATGATAAATAAATTATATCTGGATAAACTCCTCAAAATGGCCGTGGAGTATGAAAGGATGGAGGAATTATCCCCAGCCCAGCTCCTCCCCAAAACATTACCTACAGATGTTGACCTCTGGCATGGAGTGAGAGCTAGATCCTGATAGAGATGGCCAAGTGTATGTATAGACCTACCAGCAAGGCCATCCAGAGGAAAAGTGTGATTCTTTAGCATACACATTTTTCTTTTCACCCTCTTCTGTAAACATTGCAACTATAATGTCCAGTCTTAGCATAAAGGGTCTTTTAATTTTGCATTTAGCTTAATCTGGTTTAAGAGTGATTTTGGATATAGAAGTCATGCTACTGCTGCAAAATAACATGACTTCCTTCAGTAACAATCCTGAAAACCTGGATTCCCAAACACTCTCATTCTTTTTTTTTTTTTCAGCATATCTAAAGCCTACAAGGTTCACCTTCATTTTGACAGAGGGGCCAGCATGCAACATGATACTACATGAAAACTGCATGAAGAAGTGTGTATTCTGGTGGTTGATGTTAGCCAAGAAATCCTTTGTCACACAGTGAAAAGTGACTTGAGTCCTGGAAGAGCAATTTAGGATTTATGCAAACACCCTAGCTGGATCAGTTTATCTGTTATTGGAGCAAACATGGAGATGCCCAAAGAACAGAAGCATTTCCAAAACACAAAGCAACAGCCAATGACTAGTAGTAGAAAAAGTAAGATTTGTTTCATGAGTTATGGATCTGGAAATCCTTCAGGACAGGGGTTTTGATATGGACACTGAATCTAAATAAACTAGCAAAGAATAGACTCAGCCTAACTACATACATTTAATGACTGTACCCTTTTCTCAATCACTAGAAATGCTCTGACTAGGATCTGAAATGGAAGATACTGTCTATATGAAAGATTTAACAGTGGTGTGTTGTGTCAACTCTTTGTTTGGCATTTCACAATGAGGAAGTTATGCTGTCAGGAAACCTGCTGTTATGTAAGAGCAGAAAGTGTCTGGTTTTCTTTCATTCTCAAGTCACCAGTCTTATGATTTCAGTTGTTAAAGTTTCAGCAAAAAAACCCCAATGTTTTCTACCTTGGCTGTTTTCAAAAGTCCTGCTTTAACTTGCTCAGAAAAATGCTGATGTTGTTACCCAGTCAATACAGTTCATTGGAGTTAGCTTTCAAATTCATGAGGCAGAAGAAAAAAAATACTGAAAATTTTCCTAAAGTATCAAAAATATTTTATTGAAACAATAGGAAATACAGAGATTTTTTTTAAAATACCTAAGATAACTAAATCTGCAATTAGTTATATATTACTAGAGATATATTTTCAGAACAAGAATGGTAATAATATTTTACAAAGGTATTCTAAAAGATCTCAGTTCTGTGAATGAATCATGCTGCAGACCTTGTTTACAGCTTGTTTACAACTTCCTCCTTTGGTCTCAGGTCTGTTCATCTCCAAGCAGGTTTCATGTAATCTTGACATAACTGAGGTTAGTGGTGAAATCTCTAATGACTTGCATGTGGCTCAGATTTTACCCCTGAATCGTCAGCCTGTTTATTTCTTCACACTTGCCTCCAAGTGAATGAGTAGTGGTAAGCCTCCTGAAAAGGTTCGAGTTTTTTTCAAATTACACAAATATGCATGGTGGAAAGTGGTTGACAAAGGGATATTCTTCTTCCATGCAGAACCTGCTGACTGTGGATCCATCTACATATTCACCAGGTGGGTTGGCACGCTGGTGTTTGAGGAGTAGAATGGTTAGAAATAACTAAGAAGAACTTGTAAAATGGTTAGAAATACCTACAAAGAACATTGTTCCTCTTATTCTCATTTTATCTCCCCCCTAAATCTTACTTGCAAGTGGAGAAGCAGAAAAAAATAATATGAAATATAAAGCAGCACTTTCTTGATAGCATGCAATAAGAACTGGTGTTAATAAAAGCACACGGCACTGTGTATCTGACTGAGGCAAGTTTTCCCCACATCCTCTCCAGAGAGAGTGGTCTTGTCCAGCCTAAAGCTACAGGAAATAGCTGTTCTAGTTCCCCAAGAGCCTTTCATGGTGATGCAACTCAACAATTTATTCAGAGAGTTATAGGACCTCAGCTGGACTTGTACTGACAACACATGTTTATTGGCATCTGAATTTCTGAATATCCTCTTTTCTTGGAGGTTGGACAGAAACCTCAAAGTGGGCAACAGTTTTCTTTCTTTACTATTCAACTAATCAAACTCTCTTTACGTTTTGTATTCTAATTTTTTATTTCCTCCTTCTCTAGGAAAATTCCTTGAATTCCGGTATGAATGCCTCTCTCATGCCTCAAAGGTTCTCTGTAATAAATGAAAATGGAGGGAGAACTGCTTATTTTATATTAAATGCAGTTACTTAAGAATTTTTGATATTACTACTAAATGTTCTCAAGTATTTCAATCCAAAGTGTACCTCTAAATTATATCTCCCATGAAATCTCTGGAGCAAAATATGGAAAATGGAATTAATATTCAGTAATTATTCCATATTAGTCTTTCATTCAGGATTCTCTGAGCATTTTCAACCAAATAATTTCTTCCTAATACTTAGAAATTGCATTGATATTTCTGAGCTCACAATTGCTTCCAGGTACTTTTTTTCAAGCATCTTACAATTACAGGTTATCAACGCTGGACTGTACATGGAAAAAAAACATTAATTTCTGTAAGAAAAGTAAGAATAGTGAATAAATACCACAGTAGCACTGCTTAGAATTTGGGTGCAAATTCAAAATTAACAGTTTCACATAATAAAACTACATGAATTTCCATATGCTGGAAATAAAAGGGTCATAATTTTCCATTATTACCTTTGAAGACATATTTTAGGTCATTAGAACCCTATTCCTGCAAGGTAATACATCTCATCTGCCATTTGTAATTATGCAATTTGATGAATTTTGGATTTAGACATAACTAATTACCTGCCTGCATCCACCAATCATCTATAACATGCTTGCAAATAATTTGGGGTATAAAAGCTATAGAAATAAATGTTGGGGGGAAAAAAACCCAAACAAGCCAGGCCTAAATTTTATAACCTTATGTTTTGGATACAGTAGAAGCCCTTTTGGCTCTGATCCTGCAAAATACGTAAGTCACTGTTCTTGGGTGCAGTATCTCAGGCTCTAAAAAGAAACCTAGGGAATCTGTTTTACTTTCTTAAAACTAATGGTGGTTCACATGATAAACAGATGTTTTTCTTACATGTCACAACCACAACTGTGACATTTGGCACACTCTTTTGCACTGTCTGTAGGTGATTCTCCTCATGGCATCTTGGTTTCTGCACCTTCAGCACACACCCATCCCAGGTTTCCACGTTTTTTTCTGATGACCAGATGAAGGAGCTGCTTTGCAATAGCTCTTTCAACTTCTTCCTCTGTACACAGGCAGAGGTTGACTGCAGGTGTAAAATGTTTGGGGGTGTGGGCCTGGTGAGCAGAGCCTTTCCCCTGGGGAGTAGTGCCTACAGCTCTACCTCCTCCCCCACGAAGGAGGGTCACTCATCAGGCCTCTGTCTTCTGCCTCCTTAATGCAGTCACAAAACTGGAGGGAGGCACTCACAGCACACCCATGACAAAAAAAACTGTGCTAGTAGCAAGGGTCAGTTCCAGGTGGGTTTTGCCCAGTGTGCAAGGCACGCAACTTCAGTCTCTCAGTCTTTTAAGTCTGCATACATAAATCTGCAATCTATCATAAGTCTCATAAAAAGACAAATCTTATTTTTCAATTCACATGGCTTGAGTTTAGGTTGTCTGGAAGCAATTTATCAAAAAGATGGTAGAGAAGAAAACCCTGATCAGGTGTTACTCTTGCAAGTGACAGAATCCTAGAACGGTTTGGGTTGGAAGGAGCCTTAAAGGCCATCTAATTCCAAACCCCCTGCCTTGAACACTGCCAGGGATGGGGAAACCACAGATTCTCTGGGCAACCTGTGCCAGGGCCTCACCACCCTCACAGTGAAGAAATTCTTCTTAATATCTAAATCTCCCTTCTTTCAGTTTAAAGCTATTACTTCTTGTCCTGTTACTACATGCCCTTGTAAACAGTCCCTCTCCAGATTTCCTGTCCCCTTTAGGTACTGGAAGGCCTGCCCAGATAGAAGGTCTTCCCAGAGCCTTCTGCAGGCTGAACAATAATCTGGTTAATGTACTTTCACTGTTTGTGAGAACATTCATTTTCTCATAGCTTCATAGAGTTTTAGTGGTGTCTTGGGTAAGTCTTTAGCAAAGTCTGTTTAAGAACTTCATTGCTAACTGGTATATTTTGCGAGCACCATTTTGCTCACAAGTTGAAATGACCAGTGGGACTGTATATTCTGGTCTGTGTGAAAGCTGCTCCTGGCCACTTGTATACTAGTCAATCAGAACTGCTGACACGGGTAGCAGCTAGATCTCCAGAAGCTGGATCCTGACTGACTCTTCAGTCTCTGAAATTTAGATCCTCACTGGCTCTGTGGCATCTCCATGCAGAGCAAGGAGCTGCTCCGCAGGCAACAGACCCTGGCACAGGTTAATTGTCTCTGTTCTAAGGCTGTTCAGTTCCCATTATATAAATAGAAGCAATTCTGTTTAATTAAATTTGTTTACTATTCACCCACAGCTTATTTATTAACTGCAGTGTTTTCTTAAACCTCTTCCTCCTACCAAATACCGGAGCTCTGAATTGCCTTCCTAACAGTGCCACCAAGTGACCGGCAGGAGCAGAAGGCCGCTCCCCGGCTGTGTAGACATCCAGCGACCGCGGGCCCGCCGGCTCGGGAAGGGCCTCGGGGCCTGTGGAATGCCTCTGAAAGTCACAGTGGAAAACAGGAGCATTACAACAATAACGCACTCATGACGGTACTTACTAAACGTTAGGCCCACGCAGCTCCCCGTGGGCAGGGCTTGCCCGGTGTCCAACAGTTGCCTGCGGCACCAACCTCCACCCCTCAGAGCCGCCGCTCTGCGCTGGGCGGGGCATAGGAAGACGGCGGCAAAGGCGACCCGGCGCTGAGCGAAGGGGCGGCCGCTGGGAGGAGGTCGGGGCTGAGCGGAGCTGCCCAGGGGCTGGAGGGACGAGAGGGGAGCCGGCTCTTAACGGCCCTGAGCGGGGACCGCCCTGAACAACGCGGCGGAAGGGCAGCGCCTAACATTTGCTGTGCTGGGCGAGCCCTGGGTCTGTGGTGCTGGAGGACTGCGTGCCTCGGACAGGCGTGGTCCCAGTGACGGTCCTGGTGGCGGTCCCGGTGGCGGCGGGGAGAGCACCATGCTGGCTACCCGGTAAGGCTGCCTCCTCGCCGCTTAGCTTCGCGCCGAGGCCGGGGGAGATGGTGGCGGTTCCCTTTGGCGGGCCCCGGGGAGGTGGGGCAGAGCCCTGGGCTGCCGTTGCCGCCTTACCGGGGGGCGTTTTGCCCCGACCCGGGCCCCGCGGCTGGGCTGCCCGCATCCGGGAGGGGATCTAGTGCATGGCTGGCGGCAGGGGTGTGGTGCGTGCCATGGCTGGCAGGGCGCTGCCGGGCGTGGCTGCCTGGAGCTTAGGGTGATGGCGTCTGGCCTTGGCTGTGGTGGTCTGTCAGTGTGGGGAGCGCCTGTCACTTCGCTCAGGGCGCCTGAAATGGCATCGGGCGTGATAGGGTCCCGCGGGGGTGCGGCCGGGGTTGAGGTGGGAGTCGTTACCTGGCTGTGCCACCGGTGCAGAGGCTGCATCACTTACACAGACTTTTCACCATTGCCATTCATGGCATGTCTGGTGTATATGAGACTGCTGGCTTCTGAGTTGGGTTATTTGTGTGTGTGTTTTCCCTTCTACTCTCTTATGTACTCCTGGAATACCTGCAGACAGGAGGAAACTTATATATATAAGTTATATGCATGTAAATATGTACCCAGGTTGGATTGGGCTTTGACTAGCCTGGTCTAGTGGAAGGTGGCCCTGCCCATGGCACAGGTTTGAACAAAGTAAGCTTTAAGGTCCCTTCCAACCCAAACCATCCTATGATTCTGGTGCCCGCGAACTTGTCTCATTTTTGACCTGAAACCCCAGCCTCAGCTGAATAAAATTAAGGGGCAGAGTTCCTATTTCTTGTCAGGATAACACTGTAAATTATCATGAGGAGTTTTATACCTGCTGACCCTCTGTGTATTTTTGTGCTACCACAGTTTTGCTTGCCTGGAAGAGCCTCACTGGTTGCTACTTGATTGAACTCTTACTGAGTTGTTGGGTGGATTACATTCTCTGAAGGGTTCTCATGTTTGTCCCTTCCTGCTGAGCAGCTAAGAGGATTGTATCCTGCACATTAGGCTTGTTCTGAGTTGCAGCAGTAGTAAGTCAGGGCGGAGAAGACCGGGCTTACCTGAATGTGACCGTGTGGTAGGCCTTGTGATACCCTCCTTGGAGTATTCCACCTTCCACTGCTATGGGCACCTGCCAAGTGCAGGACAGGTTTATGGTTAGGGTCATGGATGATTTCCCAGATGCACGTGGACCTGTCTACAGGATAGAAGCTGCTGTTTGTCCCAGGACATCTGAGTCAGTGAAAAGAACAGTTACTACCAGTGAGTCATTCTTCTTTCCTGTTTTCAGATGAGGACAGGTATCAGTTGAAATCTCAGCTGGCTTGGAACTGTTGTACTGATTGTATGTGGTTCTAAAAATCAGGATCAAAATTAAGAATATGGTTTTGAAAGTAATCAGCACCATTTCAAAAATAAATCCTAAACTAATAGCATTAGTTTTAATGACAGCAAATTCTTCTGTTCTGCCTATAGGTTGTGGCTGATAAGGAAGCTTCCTTCTCTTTTGGCTCGGACACTCACTTCTGGGACCACTGGCTCCCCAGAGCTTCCTGACATGAATGAAGGTAAGGTAATTGTCTGTACTTTGGAAGATACAGCAGTCTTTCTGTGTGTGTTTGGAGGTTAATGGCAACAAACATGCACAGTCATTAAAGTTACAGATATGGAGGCTCATCTGGTTCTTTAGTCTTGGCAGAACATGTGATTCTTCTTCTGGAGGGACAACTGCTTCTCAAGTTGGCTTTGCACAGAAAGGAAAAGTAGTACAGAAAGGCACTGTGGCCACTGGAGAGAATCATAGAATGGTTTGGGTTGGAAGGGACATTAAAGATCATCCAGTTCCAACCTCCCTGCCATGGGCAGGGACACCAGGTTGCTGAAAGCCTCATCCAGTCTTATTGCAGAAGGAATAAAATGAAATGGCAGAGTAAAGAATATTGCTATTTTCTAACTGACATTCATTACCATAAATGAAGCCATAATCAAATGTTTAAGTGCAACAGAGGTCATGAATCCTGAATTAGCAAAGTCTGGGGAGCAGAAAAAGAAATTAACAGCCTTTTAAACTTGTCCTTGATCTTTTTTGAATTTATAGTATCACTTTTTGCTACTTAATTTTTTTTTTTCATGGCTATAACCCAGGGGAATATAAAATGAGCAACAGATGAAGGAACTGAGTGGGAATAATGTTTTACAGAACTTTTAGTGTGTTAATATCACTAATTCTGTAAACTTAGAGAAATCTTTTAATCAGATCAGCAGCATTGCCTCGTGAAAATGCTCTTGTCAATGGAGCTCTGTGTTGAAGGATTGTTTTGGCACTCTAATTGTAGTAATAAGCCATAATGTTCCTGTTGCAGAACTTTTGTAAAAATTTTTCCTGCATTCTAATCCCATGTACTGAGAAGGGGGAGGAAGAAAAGGGCTGGTGCCAGGTACAAATAATTCCTTCATGGACTTGGATTTCTGCTTGTTTGAGATCTTCTTTCACATTTTGTTCTCTAAATAGAAATTGCAGGTTATCCAGTACAGGAGAAAATGAGGATTATTCATTGTTAGTGAATTTCTTTTCATGCTAGTTAATAAATTCTAATTTGGAAAATTAAAGGAAAGAGGCATGGATAGAGAATATTGCATTCTTGCAAATATTACCCTGCTCTCTATATCTAGGTGGTAATGATGCCACGTAGAAGGTGGGTGGAAATAATGAAGCTGTGAAGCCACGCTGGCCTTCCTCTGTTTGGTTTTCAAGGAATACTAATATTTTGTGAACTGTATAACTGTAAATATTTGAGGTTCTCTTTCAAAATTGTAACAAATAATGTTATACAAACTTTTGCTGATATGTAAACTAATTTGCTTTAATTTGGTGTCCATGCTTTCACAAAACACCAAATATTTACTAGCTTTTCATATGGTTCCTCACAACTTTGGGTCTTAGTTGTGAATATCCCCAGTTCTTCCATGCATCTCGCAAAGGCTACATGAAACAGGACTTTGGAAGTTTTCTCAAAGACAACTCATCCCACTTTTTGAAAAGTCTTCCAGATACTCTTTCCAAAGTTAATAGTGTTTGTCAACAGCACGTGGTAACACTGGGTTTGAAAAACTGATTAGAGTTACACTGCAAGCAGATACTACACAGAGCCAGCAGACAAAGGAACCACAAAGCTGTCTTTGAAGGAAAGAATGAACTCAGTTGAAAACACAAAGATACTGAGTGTAAATAAGGCAAAGACAGGTTGCCTGGAGTTGCTTACTAAAATTGCAGGACATGTGCTTAAATGGAACTCAAGCAGGTAGGATAATCAGGTAACTCCTTACTAGATGTAGTTTGCATTGTTTCTTTTAATTGTTAATCTAATTTGTGTTTTCCACTCCACAGGACACTTACCCCTTCATGTGAATAATGGTGTGTTGTGGTAATCTGTACATATTAAAATATTTGCTATAACACTAAACTAAACAGCTACTGTTTTTCTGTACTTTAGCATTAATTAAAAATGAGATGCTATTACTCTTCTCTGTTGACTTGCTTAAAGCCTCTTTGCCTTCAGTGAATGGCTGTCTGGCAGTTGTTGTCCTAGATCTCTGTCAGCACATTGTGTTTCTGGTGATGTGCTGGATAACACGTTTCTTAGAGGCTTGTGGGATACAAAATCTTACACAGCAACTCCTGCAGTACTTAGTTTCAGGTTAGACGTTTGAATCTGCATCTTTCAGTAAGTCCAGACCAACCTCTATACTGGTGGTAAAATACTTGACAGTGGTCTGCGTGAAGCTGGATAGAGCCTGGGATGACACCAGCAGAAGAGGACATGGATCTCACTGGCAGAGATGAATGCAATGATCTTGTCCAGCTGCCTTTGTGTCCTTCTTCACATCACAGTGCATATATACTCAGGCCCTGCTGCTCTGGCATTAATGATCCACTGATCATAGTTTAGGAGATACTGTGAAATGCACAATGATAGATGAGCCCCGTTTGCTGCTATTTTTTTGCACTTTTAAGACGTTTGCCAAATATGAAAAGGGAAAGAGTTTATGGACATCTGTGCTTAATAACTTACATAAATTTATGTTGCAAGAGCAATGTAGTCTTCCCCAGGGGAAGGCAAGAGAAAAACTATGTACTTACGAACCTGTAAAATGGACTAAATTTAGCTTCACAACATTTTAGGAACATTTTAATGCTTTGTCCCTTTTATTGTTGAAATAAAAAGTACGTGGTCTCAGACTGGCAAATGTTCACTTGTATGCCTAAAATTGAAATCAGAAGTATTAAATTGGACTAACAATGTATATACATACTTACAGGTTTGGACCAGAGCTTTTTTTTTCAGAGCTTTCTAGTGTTTAGAGGTTAAAAGGAAGATGAACTTGGTTTAAACAAAGAGAAGGTGCTGTTTATTTCCCCTCCATCCCAGGACAGTCTGCACACTGTTGGAAAATTGAGTTTTTGTGTTCTAAAAGCTGTAACAGTGTTTCTGCTAACAATGTGTAGATCCAATGCATGCTATGGCAGCTTCACAAGTGGAGTGTGAGTAACAGGAAAGTAGTACCTATTCTGTAAACAAGCCATCTGCTTCTTAAGAAAAAAGAATCTGACCTTCCCCCCTTAAAAAAACCCAAAAAACTAACTCTTAAGATTTGAAATCAGTTTCTTTCATATTTTTCTTTCCCCTAGAATTGTAGTGGAGCTCTTCTAATTTCAAAAGACTTTTAGCCTAATTTCCTAAAGAAATGTGGTCTAAGCAATCTGTTTTGTCTTTGTCTATTTCCTTGTCACCTTCTTCTTCCAGAACCTGTTGTTTCTTGATGTCAGCCAAAATAGATGAGCAACAAATCTTGAAGAGAAATGTGTTTCCACAATCTTTGTGAAAACTGTCTCTGAATCAGAGGTTTATTAGGGTGACAGAGCTAGTGTTTGGGTCAGCCATGAACTGTGGTGTTTGCTGGCAGCTGATAAGTGACTGGGATCTCTGTGCTGGCTGGCTGGTATTCAGCCCCTTGCTTATCTCTAGGCTAACCGTAGCTCATGCTGGTGCTTGTCAAGGGGGCAGGCAAAATAGAGTTAGGCTGGGAGTGCAGGAACAGGAGCTGAAGGTGTTGCAGGGGAAGGAACAAAAGGGAAGTTAGGGGTATTGCAGTGGTGGTGGTGTGGGGGACTTGGGATTGGAAAGCAGCAGAAACTGAAGTGACTGTGTGGAGGAGTGGGGGCAGAGCCGAGCTGGTCTGGCTGAGAGAGGGTATGTGATTTAAATACTGACAAAATCAAACTCTGCTTGTTCCAGGGTTCACAGGATAGCTTGCTGATCACTGCAAATACACTGACCAGGCATTTAGCTTGAAAAGTGCCAAACCTGATGATACCTAATAACCTGCAAGTATAAAGGATTAGCTTGTAATGCAGCAGCCCTCTTTCTGTTTCACTGAAATTTGGTGTTTTTTTTTTTTTGGTAGCCCTTCTAGATGTGTCCCTATTTTGTCCTAATATTTTAACCCCCTTGTATAAAAGTCTTTGTAAATAAGCAAGGAATCCCAACTATACATTCTCAGCTTCTGTCCTGAGCTTGGGAATTGTTGCTGCTGTTTTTAGGTGTTTCCAAATAGTGTACATTTACCTGCCTAATGGTGATGGAGTAGTTAGAGTTGATGGGTCGTTAGCACATGTAATAACTTAATCCAAAGAAAGAGTAGAGAAACTTCGTATGCAGATTATTCTTGAAATTTATTAAATACTTGTGCAGAACTGGCATCAACTCTAATAGCACAAATACTGCAGGAATTAATTTTATAGACCTGTCTTCAGTGTCTTAACAATGTGTTCTTTGAGACTGATAAAAGATTTAGTTTGGCAAGAGCCAGTCTGACATCATTACCTGCCTTCATGGGTGGGATTGTTTAAAAGGTACTCTCCTCAGTCCCAGTCTCCCAGCTGCACTGTTCCTGTTTGTGTTCTTTAATGGCTTTCTGATTTGTGTTATCTCCAGCTTTGTTTGTGTTTAGGCTGAAATATTTTCACATCAAAATTCCTCAACCTGATCCTGATCCGCTGTGTCTTTCAACTGCTAATTAGCACCGCAGGTGTTTGATTTCATTAACATTCTGTTGGCTAAACACAATAAGCTACAGAATCATGTTACTCAACCCATTATTGTGACATGCCTACTAACAGCATCAGAGAATTTGGCCAGACTTTTGTTTCTGGAATGCTATTTGCATGAATTTGCTTAATTTTCCTGTTCTGGGATGAGGATGGTGCCTCTTAGCACCAAGCAGCCTCAACCTCACGTTCATCACTTGCAGAACTAAGCTTGATTTGCTTTTGCTTTTTTTTTTTTTTTCAGTGCGAAGCAGATTGAGGGAAATAGTGGGAGCATCTACCAACTGGAGGTACAGTGTGCATTAAATGTGTTTTGCTTTGTGAAACCCAGGTAGAGCTCAGGGCTGTGGTAGTGGAAGTTAACATGTTATCTGCTGACTGGGGAAGAAAGGAGATACAGCTAAAAAGTAATGCAAGCAAGGTTTTTGAATTGTTTCTTTGTGGATCACAAGGTCTGTACCACCAAAGGAACAAAATAAGTGATCTTGATGCTTAAAAGATTCTCCCATCAGCTTTGAATACAGTGAAGGTGTAAGAGCTGTAGAGTCTGGCTGGAAATGTTACACTGCTGTTGGCTGCTCTTGAATTATTTGCTGGTGAATTACCATCATGGTGGTGGATTTATCCTGCACTGGATTCAGAGGCGGCTGAGCTGGCTCAGTGTGAAGCAGACTGCGTTATTAATGGGCTGGCAGCACCTATGTCACTTTGAAAAATTGTCAGCTTGGGATTTGGGTCTCCTTAGTCAGGAGCATGTTGGGCATTTCTTTTCTCTGCTGTACTTTAATATTAATTTACATATGATTTAAATAATTGATGATTTGGCTTTATTCAGGTTACTTTCCTCCCCCTCCATTACGATGAATAAGCCAGAGTTGACTGTAATCCTCCATTGTTATAAGTTCTTAAAATCAGTATAGGCTGAGGGTATTATGTATTGTAATTTGGTTGTTGCCATATTCATTGTATTGATTGTTAATTTTCTTATGGCTGTGTTTGCTGAGTTCTTCCTTCACACTGTGTACACTGATAGGGAAATGAAGAGGTGCTTGCCTGAGTGGGGTGTTTGATGTGTCTAGGCCTTCTGACTAGGTTTATCTAGGTTTTTGCTTAGTAAGACTGCTACCTAAGCATGATAGGGCTTGAC
This sequence comes from Melopsittacus undulatus, assembly GCF_012275295.1. Classification (NCBI taxonomy): domain Eukaryota; kingdom Metazoa; phylum Chordata; class Aves; order Psittaciformes; family Psittaculidae; genus Melopsittacus; species Melopsittacus undulatus. Next base: position 80,053,074 of record NC_047528.1, on the reverse strand, counting down.
ATTTTCATAAAGTAAGCTGAAAAGGGCATTAAAAGAACCATTCCTGCAGTCCACAATGGCTAGGAAGGAACCCTGCCATATGGAAATACCACCTGAGGATCAAGATTTTAGAGACTCTGGGAAAATCTGATCTTCTATCCATTCCTTTTTCCCCACTGCTCCAACCCTGGAAGGAGAGTAGACTGAAGCCAGGATCACCACAGCAGTGCTTTTCTTAGATAGATATGTCTCTTGTGGTGTATAAATTACAGCAGAAATGGTTTGCGGAGTACTGTATGTAACTACTATGAAGAAGTAAAGCCGGGGAGCCCATGGCTGAGAGTGCTTGAGAATGACAGGGTTAATATGGGAGGTCTGAAGGACATGGATCATGTTGCCTTTGAGATCATACTTTTAAAATGAAGTGAGAAAGAGTTGATACGTGTGGAGACTGAACAGCCACTGCTTTAGTTAAGTCAGGCCACAGAATGATTAAAGAGGACAAGCTAAGAACAGCTTGATAGGTAGGAGTCCCTAAATGTGAAGCAGGGAAGGACTGATGTGCATACAACTGGATTACTGGGAGGGAGGATAGATAACATGTTGGAGGAATGCCTTTGGTTATTATTTTTGCTAAAAGGAAACTTTGGTTCATGATTTCTCTTGTAACAGCCGGTAACATTTTGTATCAGAAAGAAATATTTTGCGTATGTATTTATTTTGGTTTTGTACTTAAATTGTAATTAAAATTATTAATCTGCTCATTGCTAATTACAGTCTAGATACAGTTGTGGCCATTTCAGAAATAAATAGCATAATTTCTCAGAATGCTTAGGGCAGGCATTAGTTAATATTTAGATGAACTATTGTTACTATGTGACTGGTACTGCAATGTGTAACAGTATTTATCTGTTGAAAAATGTTATTGTCTTGAGACCAATACTTCTGTGTATTGAAGAGCACATTCTGAAGCTGAAGTCAAGAAGAGTTCTGCTGCTGACCTCAGAGGAGCCAGGATGGGACTGGTGAAAACAAAACATAGTTAAATTTTTGTTGTTTGGGCTCTATGTGCTTGTAGACAAATTTCTGGTTTACTTTCTGATTAAGTTTTACTTTCTGATGTAGTTTCTCTGAAACCTTTCACTGAAAGACCTTGGAAACAAATATTTTAAAAAGCATAAAGGTGCATCATCTTGGACATTGCATCTTTTCTTAGTCATCTAGTATATTCTGTTTCTATACAGTGGCATAACTTCAAACATTAACCCCCTGGGGGAAGTTGTTATCTTTCTGTTTTCTCTGAACTCTGCAGTACTTTTGTTGTTTAGATGTGGTAAACCATATTTCATATTTAAAACAAACAAACAAACAGAAATTTTCTGCTGGACTTTTACCCTCTTTGACCATGGATTATTCATATTTCCTCCCAGATTCTTAAACAGGAAAGAGGGAATATAAATATGTTGCAACATGACTGCTTTATACTTCTCTTCCAGAAATAAAGCTCAAAGAAGAAAAGTCTTAATCTTAAATGCTTAATACCCAGAATTTGTCCAAAGTCAAAATTGAAGACATATATAACTTTTGGTGAAAAGGTTCTTTCTGTTGTTTTCTTTATTTTTCTATTTTTTTAATCGGTTTTGTAAAACACAGTGGCACTTAGGTCTCAGCAATGCAATATGCACAACTGAATGAATGGCACATTTTCACTAGTTAATATCAAGTTTGGTTATATAGTGTTTTATGCCTTCTCTTGCTCTGTGAAATGGATTCACAGTTTTGTATACTTTTTGGCTTTATACTGGAACTGTTGCATGTTTAACCCTTAGGTACTTAATGCTTTGTTGTTGATTCTAGGTACTGTATGAAATACTTGCTTTTTTTAGTCAGGTTGCAGTTTTAAGGGGAGAAACATTTGGAGGAACAGGTAAGAGAAAATATTGGGCAGGGTAATTGTAAGATGCCTATGCGAGGAGCCAACTGGGTAGATTGGAAAGAAGTGACAGCAAGTTGTCCTTTACCCCCTTGTGGGAGTTGCGACCCCTCTGACTTGGTGCTGGAAAAGTAGCTCTGAAGGGATAGTGCTCATTTTCCTTTATTATTTATTTCAATAACCTTCGTATATGGTTGTGACTGGGTAGGAATAGAGAGGGAAATAGATTAATTTCCCCTTTCTTTTAGCTTGCCGATCAAGTGTATGCTGTATGAACTGATGCTGTAAAGGGAGAACTCACCTGTGGATGATAGCAAGTCTTAGCAAATTAGTTCTTTTTGTTGTTAGTGCTAACCAACACTATGCATGCTTTACTTCTTGGGAGAGTTTATAAGTTGTCAGTCAGTCCTTCAAAAATTGTGGCTGTAGGAAGAGTTGTGATATGGTAGCCTCGGAAGACATGAATATACACAAAACCTCATAGGTTAAATTATGCCCCATTTGTTCTTTTCAAGGGGAACCATTTTAGTAGCATTCGGAATTAGATAATTTTGGTCATCTCTTTAGCACAAAGTATGTGCTTTGCAGTTGTGGACAAAAATACTTGAAAGTTTTCTGCAGTAGTCCTGCTTGGCACATCTCATTAGGAGTATTTCACATTCTTTTTATGGCACACTCACTGTGCCTTGCTATTTTTACTACTGTTTTGTTGTCATTTTAATAATCTTCAATGTGACATCTTTTAGCTGTGCTTGCAGTTCTGCTGTCATGCTCCATTGTTGTTTTGTTGTTTTTTTTTTTTCCTTACCCCAGGGATCATGTGCAAGCAATGCAAGAAAGAAAAGCTCTTCATACTTTACTGGCAAAACGGCAGGAAGATCTCCCTCCTAGGAGGATGAAGGATAGCTACTTGGAAGTTATTCTACCTCTAGGAAGTCAACCTGAAATAAGAGAAAAGTACCTGAATGTACACAACAGCGTAAGGTAACAGAGGAACCAGCATAGTGTTAAATTTCATTTACTATGTATATAGGTATTTAATTGTCAAAACCTGTATCTTGCAGGTTTGGAAGGATACTTGAAGATCTTGACAGTTTAGGAGGTACGTATCTACACCCTTGTAAAGAATGCAGAAGTATTGCAGAGAAAGTGAGTTTGTTCACGGCTGTTTGTTGTGGTATAGTATGACCTCAGGGAGGGAATCACATCAAAGAAGAAGGAAAAAAACTGAAAGATTCTGATGCTGAAGGAGAAGGAAGGATGATAAAGAACAGACAGTCGCAAAATTGCTCAGCTTCGCATTCCTGCCTCTGCCAGTTTTGTAAAGGAGCAGTTCAGGAATAATTTACTGAGAAATGATCCTAGATTATGAATCTGCATTGAGTGTTAAATCAGAAAATCTGCAAAGTGCGCTATTTCAAATTAAACCACATTTTGCTATTAAAAAAAGAAGTTCAAACCAACAAAATGAACACAAAACCTAACAGATAGTGAGGTGCAACTATTTCAGTCTTCCCTTTGGAGAGGAGATATAATGTGGAAAGAACAGACTGTATTCATTCCAGAAAAATGGAAAACAGTCTATAGATTCTTGGATTCTGTCTCCAAATTGATGTTAAGGGTAAAAGTGACTCAGTTGTTTCGTGAGTTAGGGTTGGGTTGGTTTTTTTTGTTTGTTTTTTCCCCTCCTTTTCATTTATTCGTGGTCTTTGAAATTTCGAGTTCTTTGACTTTTGTTTTAAGCTAAAACAAGTGGCAGGTTGCTAATGTAACTTGGAGATACTCTTCTCTTAGAATGTCACCAGGTGACTTTTTTCTTCATCAGAGTTTTCTAGCTGGTTGGGAGCATTTTGATGGAGGTTTTTGACAAAGAATAAGTGCTTATTAAGAGGAATTTCTGAATGCAACAGGGATTTTTTTTTTTTTTTTGGCCCGGGGGGGCAACAATGAAATACTGTGAGTTAGATGAGCAAAACTGAGGAAGACAGAGAAACAAGTGAATGTGTCACATACCTATTGAGGATAGACAAAACAACTAGATGATTTGTATTTCTCTCTGGGACAGGGAAGATGCTGGCTTCAGTACCTGTCTTGAATTAGAAAAGGAGTCTTGAAACAATGTGTACTGCCCTCTGTTGGTGGATGGGATGAGCCTGGTTTTCATTCTGTGCCTTGTTTATTTCTCCTGGAAATCTGTAAAATTCATAGTTCTTTTTTGTGTTGGAGCACAGAATGTCGGCCTTTTTTGTAGTTATACTGGGCTTCAGTCAGTTCTGCTGGGGATATATTGTCTTAATAGTCACGAGTACTAGGAAAAAAGCCAAACCGCTTTGCAGCCTTGTATTACTCCAAGAAGTCTGTTTACTTGGATATGCTCTTATGAGCAGAGCTAATTAATTTAAATAGTGGTTCAGATAGTAGTAATTACAGTGTGATAAATATGTCTGACTATGCTTTCATACCTGTAAGGCACAGTTTTATCTAATCTGTGCTTCCTTAAAGGAAGCCATAGTTGAAAATAAGTTTTCAGACAGCATGTATCCTTGGACAACCTGCATGAAATCAAAATAAAAGGTAGGAAGGATCTGAGACTGTGGGCTGCAGGGGTAGAGGGAAGAGATTATGTGGGATTGGATATGGAGAGATGAGTTGATTTAAAGTGGCCAATTACATTTCTATTTGTAGTAAGTAAGTATGTGTGTAATTGAGACAGCCACTGAATCATTATAGTAATCTTGTGAGTTACACAAAATGTGAAAGTCGTGCACTCTGAACCATACTTTAGTTTGTGTTTTACAGGTACTTCTCATGCTTCAGAAAGATGGCTTTGATCTGCTCCACTGAAGTTTTTGTTAAAGAGCTGACTCCGTTTTTGGTCTCTCCACAGTTCTTATTTGCTACACTCACACCAAGCAGGAAATGCAGCCAAAGTCTCCTTTATCAATAGTTACAGCTCTGGTGGATAAAATCAGTAAGTGTCAATTTGGTCAGTAGGAATGGTTTCATTTGTTTGTCTTACACTTTTAGCAGCTACTGCCATCCCTCGGTTGCTACTGAGGATACCCGCTTCACACTCCTGTTTAGTTCACTTAATCTTGTTTTGTTGAAGGGGGAGGGAAGAGGGTTTTCAGCATTTCATATTTCACATTTCCCTTCCCTTCAAAATACAAATTTCATGCGCATCTGTGTTTGGTTTCATTTTGACACGAGCTTCTTAGGTTCATTATTGAACAGTTTTTGTTCTGGTGGCATTAGATCTTGCTTATGTCGCATGTTCTGTTGAACACCACTGTGGGTCTGCCATTTGTGTGCCTGCTTTCTTCTGTTCTGGCTTCTGTTCCTTCTCCTGTTCTCCTGTTCTGACAAGACAGAAACTGTAGACAGGCAGTGTGGTCCCTTGCAACAACTGTCTTTTCTGGGTTGACTTTGTGTGTATTGCCACTTGCAGAACACAAAAAAGTCATAGAAAATCCAGTGTTTCTAATGTTAGATGTTAGTGATCCAGCAGCCTCTAATGTTTTTGTTGTAGATTTGTGCAAGAGGATTATATATCCAGATTGTGACATCAAATTCACAGGCAATGTTTCTTGGGTTGGGAAGACATCAATGGAAGTGAAGATGCACATGCTGCAGGTTAGTTCCTGTGACTTCTCTCTATCTCATCACAGGGATGAAGTGCTTTGGAGGAATTCTAGATAATATTAGCAGTATAAATTACATTTTCTAGAATATTTTTAAAGGGCTTGAGGCAGTCTTAGTGTTTCAAGAATAAGATAACTTCAAGTAGTCTAGATGCAGCAAGTTACTCTGTTGCTTACTTTTCTTTCAAAATGCATTTTTCTAACCAGTGTAATTAAACTGCAACACAGTACTCCTACAGAAAAAAATAGGTGGCTGTGCTCTGCATGTTCTTAACTGATTTCCCCCCTGCTTTTGACAAAATTTTTTTATTTGGTATTCAGTTTCAGTATTAAATTGTATCTCTTGTGTTCGTCTTATCTGCTGTATAGCACGATTTTTGTAGTCAGTTATTAAATACTAAAGAATAGAAAATAAATGAAGGTGTAACAAGGCTACACCTTGCAGGAAGCAAGAGGAATATTCATAATTAAATTAAAAAATTTCTATTGAATATTTACTGTCAACTGATTAGTTAACTGAAATGTTAATTCAGTTATTTAATTGTTTAGGGTAGCAAAGATATGCTATGACCACTTAAGTTATGTTAGTGGCTATAATTCAGAGAAACCGGTAAATATTTTTTATTCAGTTGGTCTCCCTAAGTGGAGTCTTTGATGCAGGCAATAACAATTTACCTTTATTGTCTGAACTCCTCACAGTGCTGGCATTAGTGGCAATTTGTTATTGACAGAAAATGTTCTGGCATTTCTCACAATAAAGGGTCCTTTTACAATGCCTGCATTGATTTCCTCCCCACCCAGCTGAAAGTATTAGTTAATAAGTATTCCCAGTGTAATGTTTACATTGAAGTATCCCTGAAACTAGAGTTTTAAATTGCGTTATTTCGTTCTTTTTGACCTGTTGTGAGAGATCTTGGATGGGATGACAGAATGGGAAAGTAAACATCATTAACAGTGTGATGGCATAGTTGATGTCAACTGAATAGTTTGCTAAGCACATTTATAATTGTATTTTTTAAAATATAATGGTTTCCTGTCTCTCTTAGCTACATGATGGTGATTACAGCCCTGTGTTAGATGCAACCTTTGTCATGGTGGCCCGGGATCCAGAGAATAAGGGGTAAGTTGTAGGAGAGGAAAATAGTTTTCAGATCCCTACTGTGGTGAAAATAGCAAATGTGGCAGCTTGCTATATGTGTGGCATATAGCCACATAGAAGGCATATAGCATAGGTGACCAATCACATATTTGTTTTCTGCTGGTGTTACCTTCCTGTGGCAAGCTTTGAAGCACTGATTCAACAGTCAGATGATACCAGGAATTGCTGTTAATCTCGGTACTGGACCCTTGGTTTTTTAATGTGTTTGAATGACTGGCCAGATAAACACAGAAATGAGAGTCTGCTAGAAACCCACCTGCATTCTAAGAGTTGTTAGAATTAATTGCTGTCTTGCCATAAAACTGGGAAAGATTGAGTTTTGATGGTTAAATAGTCTTTGAGTGAATAATGCCATTAATTCCCTACTAGATACGATAAGTTTCATCAGAATAATTCAGTGTGAAACTTACTTATGTAAGTAACATGGAACTAATAAGTATTCACAGAACATAAAAAAAAACCCCAAACAACCCATAAGCCAAATTTCTTATTTTTCGGTTTTACTCATTCCGTAACTCCTTAGTCATTAAACTAACAGGCTGCTTAGTTTCAGTTTTGGTTTGACTCCAGCACCAGAAAAGTCGGTTGTATTTCTTACCTCTTTCTTGTGTAGCCTGCAAAAGTGATAAATTATTTTCTAACTAGTTTTAATAATTGCCTGTATTTAATGAAGAAGGATATGTTTAATGAGGGGGGTTAGGTTGACATAGTTATTTAGTCCTGGTAATGCTAGAAGTACTTATTAGGTTGGTTTAATTCAGATTTGTAATATTTTCCTAGACCCTATTAACACAGTGTACATTAAAATATCTATATATAATTATGATTCTCATTTTAAGGACTTACTTTGCAAAAGATTTTCATCGAATCTGATGTAATTAGACACTAGCAGATTGACTTAGGACAAGCCTATATGGACTTGTGCAAATAGATACAAACTTTAGTTGCTGTTCTTCAAGCCAGCTGCATTTTGGAAGCATTCTGTCCATATAAGGAAGATATTTATTCTATGTGAAGTAAAACCTTTCAGAGAGGGACAGGGTATGTTAGGTTAGTTATAGTGCCACAAAAACATGGCTGTGTGGCTCTTGGGCCATAGCAAACTCTCATCTCTGCAGCTTGGGTCTTGAACAGGACAGCTGCTGTAGATGTGTCCTGAGCTGAGGAGAGTGTGAATGAGCTCTTATCATGGAGAAGGAGCTGGTGTGTCTCTGAAATCCAGAGGTTTAGCAAACCAGGAAAGAGCAGTTTGTTCTAAGCTAAAACATCCTCTCTGCATGTCTCTGTCACCATCCCAAGTAAAGGCTTGGGGTAGAGTTGAATTGTTCAGCAGATATTTGTTTGTGTGTATACATATACATATATATAATGCTCAGAACAATAATGTTGAAATAGAAAAATAATAATTAGAAATTATGGGGAAGAATGGCTCTTGAAAATAAGTGTTTGCCTTTCCTTGTGACAATAAATAATGTTATATAATGAGGTCAGAATAAACTTAGTTGTGCAGAAAAATAAACACACAAATTTGTGCTCAAGGCAGCCTCATATCTTCTTTGATAAGTGGTATATGTGGTAAACAGCTTTCAGCTATTGATAAGACTGTCATGGGAACATGCAGATTATAAGAACACTTTCTGGCTACAGCACTGTGCACTTTCTGTTCCATGAGGAGTGGTCCTGTTCAAGTTTTATGTATTCATTTTAGACTATCCTAGGTCATTACATCTTTATTTCCTGAATTTTTAAACAGCTTGAAAAATCTTCATTTTAATCCACATGTACAGATTTAGCTCTTTAAGAAGCATAGATGCATCACCCTTAATTATGCTAGACAGTGGTTGGATCATTTAACTGCCTCTTGAGAGTTAAAGCTAATTTGATATTCTGCTGGCAGCTGCACAATATGAAATAATTATTTATTTCTATGATATAAACTGAAACATTTCTTTTCATCTTGTACTGTGTATATAAGCAGAAATAGAAGTCTGTTATAATGTATTTAGAGGAGAATTTTTTGTAAAGTTTGTAACTAAAACAAAAATTCCTGTCCATAGGCCAGCATTTGTTAATCCACTAGTTCCTGAGAGCCCTGAGGAAGAAAAAATCTTCAATCAAGGGGAATGTATGTCAGATTTCCTGGTAGTATGCACATGTGCCTCAGGTTCAGCTTAATAGCTAGAAGGAAATAAACTTTGGAAGTGTTGCTACTTAGAAATGCTCCTAATTTGTTCAAAACCATGTTTTGTTTTGTCTCACGTGTCAGTAGTGTAAGAGAGGTTAAAAGCCTGCTATCACATTCTTGGCAACTCTCTGGCTAAACTGACACAGAAGGGCTCTCCTGATGTGCTCTGCACCCCAAGTAGAGTTCTCATTTTCCAGGATGCTCTCTCCACTTCAGATCTGAGTGCAGCACAGGCTTTCCTAATGCTCTGGCTGATTGATTGGCCCCCTGGTGGGCCTGCTGGGTGCATCGCAGCTTCCTGCCTGTCGAGTTCCTTGTTCTTTTTGGAAAGAAATTCAGAAAAAGAAAGGGGGAGAGCAGGGGAAGGACTGTGTAGCTCCATCTGATTTTATTTCAAGCTGTAATATTAAAGCCGAGAATTAGAGAAACATTAAAGACTGAATGAACTGAAGATCTAAAATTTCAACCCTTGTGGCCTATGGTAGTGAGGTCTGTCATAAATTTGCATTCTTGTACCATTGACAAAACCTGAAGAAGGTTGGCTGTTCTGTAAGGGTTCTTCTTTGATATGTTTTTCTATACTTTGAGGGGAATATTGAAGTTTTCTGTAGGAGCCGTGGGTGGGTATCATGATTATGTATAAAAGGTCTTCATTACATTGGTGAGGAAACAGCGAAGTTCTACCTTATATTTTCTTTGTTACAGTCAGTTCTAAAAGCCAGATTTCTGTTTGAATCCATGGGACTGTGGAGTTACAGCTTTTAACTTCTGGGGGAAAAAGAGAAAAGGAAAGAGATGACTGATTCCAGGTTAAAATGTTCAGAGCCAAGCCAAATGTTTTTTTTTCTTTGAACTGTAATATGATATTTTAAAATGTTTAGTGAACAAACTGAAGAGGATTGATTTCAGCACCGCTTCCTTACTGAAGATGGCTCCCACTGCAGAAGAAAGAAACATTATTCATGACATATTCCTTAATACGTTGGACACAAGGCAAGAAGGGGAGGGGTGGAGGAGAACTGAAGTCTTATGGAAAAGTCATGTGCCTTTTAAGTGGGTGCTTGTAAGAGGGTAGTCTGGAATGGAAGCACACATTTTGTTTTCTCATTTCACCATTTAAATTCTGTGGCATTTTATTTGAAACACAGGTACAAATTTTAATGTGACATCTGCATCTCTTAAATGAGTTGTCTGTTGTTAGTGTTAGCTGTGCCAAGGTGATGAAAAGTGACAGTATAAGCACAAAGAGCTTCTGAGCCAGTTGTTAGGAGTAATCTTGAGGAAAAGTGTTAGTGATGCTTAACCAAATAAAGGAATGGAATGGTTTTGCAGTTGTGTGACTTTCACAGTCTGAGAGTTTTCTGCCCTGATATTTAGAGAAAAACCTGTGAGGGTAGGAATTGGCCATATTTTGATCAGGCAACCTTGCCATGTGTTTTAAATATAATACATTAAAGCAGTATTTGGGGGAGACTGTTGCTGGTGTACTTTTCTTATATTTGAGTTTTGTGGGAAATGATCCAGTGCCAGTGGTGATAGAACAATGCCTAAGGGCATTAATGTAGTGGTGTATTTCTGGATAATTTGTTATTTCTTTAACTTACTACACAACTGTTATTTTCAAAGCTGTTTACCAAAGTGAGACATGCTTTCCCCTAAAATTAGCAGATGTATTTTGTACACATTCTGTCTGGATTTGAAAACCTCAAAGTGTGTACATGTTTGATGTTTAATTACTGTTAGCTCATTGTATGCTTTTAAGTCCTGTTATGACTTAGAAAACAGTAAGGCTTTCTCTGACAGGCCTTGTGGTTGTGATTCATCTTTTCTTTCATGTACCTTTCTTGAGCTTGTTCATTCACATAAGCTTGAGCATTAACAGAAGTTTTTGAAAGATCAGGAGCATAGGCTTATTGCAGTAAAAAAGTATCACTTTAGATAATGCTTCAAGGTCAGTTGATAGAGCTTTTAGTGAAGGAATTTATACTTTTTTGGGCGGGCTCCTTTTTTATTGTTTCATTGGTCTTTTTTTCCTTTTACTCAGTGTGTCTCTGCATTTGCTATTTGTGCATTTTTCACTTGCTGAATTCTGCTAATGTGGGCTATAAAATTTATTGTCTCTTCCAAAGGACAGTAAGTTTCCGGAGTCGTAAATTACCACCCAATTCAGTGTGGATGGAAGACACAAAGCTAAAAGGGCTACAGATTTGCCATCCTCAGGTATTTTGAAAAATAAATTACAGAAGCAGTTACTTATGAATTGTCTTGTAAGATTAATCAATCAATTATTTTGTCTGCAGTCCTTGCAATGTATTTAGATCTCAGTTTCTTTTGCTATTTTTCTGTTACCTGTGTTGGTTACCACTGCAAAATAGATTTTTAATTACCTTGTTTTTTCTTACTAGACTACTCATTTTATGTAAAGAGAGTCCTTTGCAAAGTGTTAAGGTTGGGCTTCTGGTTGCTGCACAATTTCGAGGTTTTATGTTGTCCAATGAATCAGATGAGCTCCTGTTAAGTAAAGTTGCCTCAGCCATTTTGGCTTTTATATATATATCTCAGTAGTGCTTTTTCTATATTCAGATTTTGGGAGTTCTGTTAAATACTGTGAACTGAAGTGCAGACTTCAACATGATGGTTTGGAAATAATGTATGTAATATAGCAGTTTGGTTTTTTTTGTTTCCGTGTATAGGAACGAAACATCTTCAATAGGATCTTTGGAGGTTTTCTCATGAGAAAGGCGTTTGAACTGGGATGGGCAATTGCTTGCAGCTGTGGGTGAGTTGCAGACCTGCAATATTTATATAATCCAGAGCACTGCGCTCATCCACATATGTTAGGAAGCCAAACTAATCAACCTAGTGACAATCTGAGTAGAAAAGTGGGTGTCTAGTAGAATTTTGCACTGTTAGTTCACAGCACTGTTTTATCTAGAGAGTCTCTTATATTTACAGAGATTTGCATCTTGCTTCTTGTTAAGCATCACATGTCAAGCTAGAAAATACATCCTTTTTCTGTTTTATCTTACCAAGCCATTGAGATTGACTTTTGAAGATACGTTTTCTTTCTAACCATATAAAATAGACATTTTGCCAAATAAGTATCATATCTTCTCATTCTGTACAAAAGCAAAATTGTTTCTGAGCTTCTTCTGGTAGCTCTTTGTGCTTAGAAAGTGTGACTGAGGTCATCAGCCAGCAAAGGTCTATGCATAAGTTTAATGGGAGTATGTCTAGCCTGATGCAAAGGGAAGTGCTTTATGTCAGTGCTTGGAAAACTGATGGCAGTGATGTCACGAAGATTGCCTAGCAAGTGTAAGTTATAAGATAGAATAAGGATGCAATAACATGTCCTAGAATCATAGAATAGTTAGGGTTGGAAAGAACCTTAAGATCATCAGGTTCTAACCCCCCTGCTATGTCCTTAGAGAATGTGTGCTTTTATTGGTGTGAGAGTTTGCCTCCAGTTATTTTTGTTGTGGGTGATAACATAATTCTGTAGCACTTCCTGTGGCCTCTCTTTAGGAAAGATATATGCTGTAGTTAAGCCTTCATTCAAATGCTGATGAGGAAATATTTTTAAATTTCTCCAAACACCCTCATTATCCTTGAGAAGAAATTTCTCTTTTTCTTGCTCAGCGGTTCCAGACCTTTTATTGTGTCTGTTGATGACATCATGTTTCAGAGGCCAGTTGAAGTTGGATCCTTGTTACTGCTTTCTGGACAGGTAGGAGTCAACTTCTTTTTTTAAAAGAGAAAAACTTATCTTTGCTGTAGTCACTGTTAATCACTGGTAATGAACAGCGTGTTATGAGAGTGTGTGACTTCGATTGTTAAACAGTGTAATGAAGTCTGTTACAGTGTGTCAATGCCAGTAATAAAGTAGGAACTACAAATCTTGTCTTAACTGTGCAGGTCTGTTACACAGAAAAAAACTACATCCAGGTTCGAGTACACACTGAGGTTTATGATGCAGACACCAGGGATCACCACACAACTAATATCTTCCATTTTACATTTATATCAGAAAATGAGGTCCCACAGGTTGTCCCCAGAACATATGGAGGCAAGTATGCAATTAATGCTTTGTCATCATAACTCTGTAGAAAAGATGATTTTCTGTTGGAACACTGGTCATTAGAATAACTGAATATTAGAATAACTCAACTAATGGCATTTGAATAATTTAACAGGGTTTCATGGCAAACCAAGTTTATTTTATGCTTTCATGACTGTGTGGATTGCTTCTTAATCTTAACCAATTATGTAGTTGCCCAGTACTGACACTAGGGTACTAATGTGGGTCTCTTTTCTCCACCTTATTTCAGAGTCCATGTTGTATTTAGATGGGAGGCGACACTTTGCTGCTGTAATGAAAGAGATCTGACAGGCACTGGATCAGCAGAATAGCAGCATGCTGTCTTGGAAAGAGTTGTCACCAGAGATGGCTAACAGACAGGTGTTTGCAGTACCCCAAAAAAATAAAACCAAATCCACTCCAAACCAAAAACCACAGACCTGAACCCCACAACAGAAAACACCTTTTAAATGCTACTTATGCATTTGCATATGTTTGGATTTTTTATTCTTTGCTACTAGGATTTGTTGAAATCTACTTTTACATGCTGATGCTAGGAAAAAAGGCTGAAAAAAATACAGTACTAAGCTTCAGGTAGCTTCTTTTTGTCTGCTTTGAGTAATTACATTATGACCTTTGCTGTCTTGTCACCATCTGCCTTCTTTCTCTTAGTAGCTCTCCTTCGTGCTTCCCTGATAAGGGAGAGAAGTTCTATCAGAAAAAGGTGTGCAATAAGTAGATACATACAGATTAAGCCATTTGACCTACATTCTTGTGTAAATTAGGTTTATCTTTTGTATTGAGCAGCAAGCATAAGCTGAGAAGTTCCTAGTGTGTGCACAGTGTAAAGCAGGTGCTTTCTATCAGCTGGGATTTTATAAGGCTGTACAGCTCCTGTTTTGGATGGTTTCATGGTTCCCTTGGGAGAAAACCGGATTTTGTGATGGAATGTGGTGGCCATATGGCTTCTTTGGCATTCTGTCTGTGCACAGCTAACCCTTGCCAGCCTCTTCTAACTATTTTTTGTTGTATATAACTGTTAAGTTCCTTAATGAATTGTTTCTCATGGTCTGTAGAGATGTGCTTGGTGAGGTTGGGTGGGGCTGGGAAACAGCATTGTAGGGTAGAATGTTTTGGTTTGTTAGGGATTGGGAGCAGAAAAAGTAAAATGCTGCTCAAATAGCAATGGTTATGTTTAATGCTGGCGTTAGGGGTCTGGCAAAGGGGTCTGTGTTGAGCAGCTCCCGAGTCAGCTGCTGAATAGAGAGAGGATTTTTATCCCACTGAGGATGCAGCTAAAGGACAGCCCCCTTGGGTGGATTATTTGTCTGGTTCCTTTGTAGACTGTAATGAAATATGAGTATTGCACATATTTAAAAACTCAAGTTTATCTGTGAAGGACAGAGTAATTCTCCTTCACAGAAGGGACACCATGGGGACATAACTATGGTATCTAAATAACAGGGAGAAAGTACTTGGCACCAAAGTGTTTCTGATGTGGTGGAGAAAGTTTAAATAATCTCCAGTATCTGGCAGATAAAGCCCAACATCCTGAAATTAGGAAGGTGAGTGGATGGGAGGCATCAGCTTTTAGCAGTGAGGATAATTAGTCACAAGCATAAAACCTCTGATACCTTCAGCTCAAGACTGACACAGCGTCTAATCAAGACACCCAAAAAGGAGTAGTTAGGCTCAATGATAGGTTAAATGGATGAAATATGACATCTTACAATACACAAGAACAGACTCTGGCTTCCCTGCTAGGTTTAAAATCTTTTGAAATAAGGAAGCAGTATGTAGAAGTTACATGAATCAGCACAGATGCGCAAAACAGGTTGATAAAATAAAGCAACATGTTGAAATTGTTTTTACTTAGAAAGTTTGAGAAATTCTCAGTTAAGATGAACTTCCTTTGGAGCTAGGATAGCATGAAAATCATGGCTCTTAACAGCTGATTGGTACTCCCATGAGGAGGGTGAGTGTTGAAACAACCAGTGTGTTATACATCAGCCTTTCCTAAGATTTGGCTGCCTTCAGAAGTTATCTTTCCAGGGGAGACACAGGGGCATTGCTGGCTCTGTATCAGATGCATTGAAGTGATAGCAAGCTCTTGGTTCCTTGCATGGAGTTTCTCTCTTCAGGCACACTCTAGTGCTGATCCAGCTGTATGCTGTTACAGTCTTTTTATTACAGTTATAACACTGTGGATACATATTGTATTTTCTATTTTTCTCCTTTTTAAAAAACTCTTGAAGCTGAATATGCTTAACTGACCATGCAAATAAAGAACTGAGACACTGAACTGAAACTCTGGAAGGCAGGAAGTGGAGAGATCTATGTCACTGTCTGAAGGATTACATCAACCAAATGGTCCTACCTGGGTTGCTTTTGTATAACGCTTGTAAGTTAAGGGGGTACCAAGTTTTTCCTCTAATACCTCTTCAGCTGTATATATCGTAATTTGTCAATTCAGCTTTGGGAAGGGATGAAAGAGGCAGAATATACATAGTAGAGTAGGGAGCAAGAGTAAGAAGAAAATGAGTACCACAGATGAAGATGCTTAGAAAAATTAGTGTGTTTTCAAAGTTCATCATAACTTAAACATGTAGCACTGTCACAGTAGATAAAGAAATGTACATACAGTCGCACAGAATGTGTGTGTGTATATATATACATATGTAAAAGAGATACAAACATATACAGGAGTAAACAGAAAGACAAAGAGTATGTGCTCACATATTTTTTACTCAAAGAAGGTAACTCCAAGTTTTTACCCTCTCTGATAAGAGGCTAAATGTGTCTGTTCAAGGGTGTTATTTATGCATGTCGCTCTGTACCTTTGTGTGTGAGAGAAAATTGTTCTTGGATCTCACCTTCAAATTTAAAATGTTTAACATAATGGTGAGCTTATGTTGCAACTTAATGGCCACTCCATCACTGCTGTCAGTGACTAGCCATTAGCATGGCTTGTGCCTAAAAGGTATTGGTAAAAAGTTTTTTTACTTGTAGTGAACCTTTCTATGTAATTGGCTGTGGCTCTGCAGTGGGAAGTAAATGTTTCTGTGCCCATCACGTCTTGGAATACAGTGAGGAGGAGGATGTGTGTGCTAGCTGGATTGCCTTCCCATACCTTCTCACTTAAGTGCTGATATAAAAGAAGTTTTCTGTGGGACTGGCTGAGCACAGTGCCTGAAAAAAGCACTTTGTTTCAAATTATTTTATTGTTTCTGTGCTTAAAAAGAATAATAAAATGATTTTCTCAGAATTACTGTAACAGTTTCTGGTAGCCCTTCTTCAAATGTGCACGATCCTTTACAGCCACATTGCAGTGTTCTGAGAAGAAGCTTGCTGGAGCCAGTGCAGTATGGGCCACTGAGCAAGGGTTTCAGTTTAGAATCCTGCTCCAAACCTACTGCACGTTTAATTGGTTGTACTGCACATTCTGTTCAGCCTTAGCTCAGTGGGCACAGTAATGACTCCTCTAAATACAGTTTTACCTAGTTGTGGGAGAGATTATCTCTTCATGGGCTAGGCACTAGCTCACAGGAATATAAAAAGGCAAATACTCAGCTTTCATGAAACCAGGGACTCCTTTTGTGGAAGCTGTAGTTGAATGATGATATCTGCATAGAAAATACACTGGAGCGCTTAGCAAGAATTAGTGATGTGCTGGAAGAGGAGCGCGTCTTGCACTGCTACAGTGCAGTAGTTTTTGTAGGTAACAGCAAGAAAAATCCTTAGGTTGCCAGTTGTTTTGCAACTCTGGAAATACTAATAATCCCAAACCCACAGACTTCAGGGTTCTTCCTCCCCCTGCTTTCCAATGTTATTCTTTCATTCAGGAATCTCTTCTTCACTTCTTTGCTTTCTTCATTTTCCTAGAGGCAGTGTGTAACTAAGGATCTGCCTTTGTTTCCACCCTGTTTCCCTGGCCAGCTCTCACCTTTTCCACCTCGGACATTTTTTTTCCTCATTCTTTTTTCTCTCCTAAACTTCTCCATCAGCATGTCCAGATCTCTGTAAAACCCTATTCTCTTTTTCTATATACATAATCTTTCAGGTATGTCACGTGGTGACTCAAGTCTTTGCTTAAGGACTATTTCTCTAAAACTTTCCATCCCCATTGGGCTGCTTATGAACAGCCGTGTAACAGCCTGGCCTGCATTCGTCACACTGCGGTTGCTTGGAGTTATTTGAACATTCTCTGTGTTGATGGTTTTTGGTGTTTCAGGATTTATAAAAGCCGTAAACAAAACCCCGAGTAAAATTCAAGCAGCTGATTTACAGCTTGGTAACATGAGAAACTGGCTTTCTACATGCTCCCCTCTTGAGATCATAGAGGCTTGGCAGCACAGTACCAGCCTTGGGTGTTTGGTGCTGGTCCTGCTGTGCTTCCCTTATGCTCTGTACGAGACAGGAACTCCTCTCCCCTTGCAGGGATGGATGGGGAGGCTCGGGCTCAGTGGAGTTCTGCCTACCCTGGACTTCACACAGGTTAGATTCCTGTTTAAGCAACAAGGCCTTCAGTAGTCTACTGCAGTTACATATTAGTCAAACTCAGGAAAGTAACAAAATTAATGAAATTTTATTGGCAAAAATCAAATGGAATGTGACCTATGTGATTCAACAGCAGCGAGCCTCAGTTTAGTTTATCAAAATACTTCAGTTTTCCAGCTGGATCTGGAATTATCTGTGTAAGAAAGAAAGTGATAATATTGGTCAAAAACCAAAACTATGCAAATACAACAAACCATAAAATCAGAACAGCATCATATTTCATAACATGATGCTAAGGCCAACCCACAAGCAACACTGGAGAGTAATTTATCAGCTGACTTGATACTAGATTACTCTTTACTTCTGATGATATTTGAAAGCAGAAAGATTTAACTGATTGGGGGAAGAGAGAGTGCAGCCTACCAAAGGAAGAATTCTGGCAGTTGGGAGCACAAACATGTATGTTCCTTGCCCCCAAAGCAAGATTTTAATCAATTAACATCTGTAATCAAGAGTCCTAGGATTTACTTACAGTTCTTCCCTTGGCCACCACACTCTCATGGCTTCCTCTGGTTTGATCTAATTAAATCAAACACATTTAGAAGGCATGGCTATATCTTTGAGACAGGCTTTTTGAACTACTTTGCTACTTGCATTATCTGCATCTTTTGCACAGAGGAGAAAGAGAATGCTTATGTAGTTCTAGATTTTTAAATTGATAGTACTAAAGCTGTTAATCTCAGCATTCTAAGACTGTTTTTTAAAAAAATGTTAATATTGTATTATTTAGGTGATCCATGGTTATGAAGGGTATAACTTCCCAGTGCCAAAATATATTTGTTATGCCAGCCAACCCTTTTATTTTATACTAATATATCCATAATATCCAGCTTCTTTCATTATGCTCCACTATGCTAGCTTGAAAGAGGTGATTCCTAGTCTCCAGTTATCCCAGGAAGTCCTCCAGCAAAGAAACATGGTTTTTAACATTCCAGTGTTTTTACTATCGATCAGTTACAGTGATGGCTGCTCTGCCTAGAGGCTGCTGGGACCTGCTTTTGGTTGAGATAGCTCTTAAACAACAACTCTTTGTCATCACCAGATGGCTCGGAAGAAAGCCACATGCTCAAACAAATGACAGTGAGGTCATCTGAGCTAGGCAGCTCAGCATCTAGTGAAAGTTTCATTATTCTGCTGAGGCTTGATGAAAGCCACAGAAAACAGGCACCTTAAATGGGTGTTTATCTGAACCCTTGCCCCTCTCCTTGTCCTGTTACATGTAGGCGAACCGGAGCAAAGGAGGAAGAGCTGTTGTGCAGCAAAGCAGTGCTCTCTGCTGAGCTCTAATGGCACACTGGCTCTGTCAGATACTACAGCAGCCTGTGACCTTGTGTCTTTCTGGTTTTGGGTAGCGCCTAGGATCCACAGTAAAGACTTGACAGAACCAAGAACTGATATGGACAAAACCTGAGAAGACAGGACAGACTCAAGAGTTTCCAACTTCTTCCATCAGGTGTTAACAGGAAATAAGTTCTTGAGCACAAACTCATTGCTGCTTAAGAAAGTTCTGCTCACATGGGGAACTGAAACAACTGGAATAAGTCTAATGTGAGGGAAATAATAATTCCACACTAGACATAATTGACCTCCTAATGAAATCAGTAGTCAGACGACAGCTGTAACTGTGAGTTTACTTGTATCATCTAACTGAAAGTTGCAAAGATTTTGGATTTAGTTTAGTGGAAATAATAATTGAGTGTTTTTCAGTAGTATATGCATTTAAATATAAGCAGTGACTTACAGTTTCACTGCCAGGTTTCCAACCAGCAGGGCAAACTGGAAAAAAAAAAGGACAAAGTTAGTAAAAGTATATTTACACACACTTTTGTGCACTTAATATTCTCTTTCTGAACTTGAAATAAAAGAGCATGCAAGCATCACATGTAAATATATGTAACTAATAAATACGCATTTTTCTTTATACATGGGATGGTGTTGTAACAGTTTATGCCTGATACCACCTACCACTCCTGTTAACTGGGAACTGCCTATCTCTGCATGGGTATCTATGCCTTCATTTAATTCTCATGCCCTTCTAGACAAAGTGCTGGCAAAGCAGTACCTGAGAATGAGCCCCTCTTCTAGTAGAAACAAAAGTTTCTTAATGAAATTCAGGTGACTACACAGAGACCTACATTCCTTGAAAACAAATGCTAGGGGAATTTTCTAGCAAAGAATTCAGTTCAGATTCCACAAGAGATCAAGTGATTTTATTTAAAGCCTTGCTCAGAATGGATTAGAGGGTGCAGCTGACATGCAGTTAACTGTGACCACCTGCACAGTTGCACCTTCTGGAGTGAAGCTCTTTTCTGTTCAGAGCTCTCCCTCTGAGGCTTTACCCTAGTGAGTTATGCCATATTACACTGCTTTTTTCAGGTGTGCTGTCAGGCAAAATGCCACAAATGCAGTCAGGAATTGTGGAGAACTCTTTCTCCTATTCTGTGCAAAGAATCAATAAAGTGTCTAGGGAGGCTCTTCTCAGCATTACTGCAAAAGCTGGAAAAAATGTGCTGCTCTGGAGATCAATATTCTGTAAGACAACTTTGTAACTCAATAAGGCTGAATTTCCTTTGTGAACTGTGTGCAGTCTAAGTATCAGCATATATCTTTTAAAGTCTGTACAGGAAAGCATAATAATGATTTTGTACCTTCACATAAAGGTACTTTCAAATGCTGGGTGAAACTGAGTTGAAACAGAAGATAAGCTGCTGAACATATGTATTAACACTTAAACAAATCTTTAAATAAATGAATGTGTTTATTAAACACAGTATTTAAAGGAATGTGAAAAGTTCACCTGATGCTTGAACTGAGTGAATATGAATTCTTGAGGCAAAGTAATGATCTGAAGTGAAAGCTGCTTTGTCAGGGGAAGATAATCACATAGCACTTGTTAAGAAAATACAAGTAATGGCAGTCTGACTTCCACAGTATCACCATGTATCTTGATATGAATCACTCTCAATTACCTGTCACAGATCCTCAATGAATGACATAGGACAAGAATGGCCTGCATCTCAATTACTGTAGTATGCCAAATGTGCTGAAATATTAGGCCTGATTCTTCATGGCCTCATATTTTGTAGAGGTTTATGCTTGTGACAGATGGTACGTAATGCCTCAATTCAGACCAAGGAATGCTTTATGTGAATTACTGAAATGCAGTGTGAATTACTATTCTAGAAACAACCTCTGGAGATACTGGGTACTTGTAGCAAGGCAATCAAACCACTCAGTACATGAGACTAGTCTCTAGTGCTACCAAGTACCTTTCTTCCAAAAAGCTACAAATACAGCTTCCACTATACGTAAAACAATCTTCAACATCAAAGTGTTTAAAAGAGTACCTTCTCCATGTTTGTCTGTGTATTGGAATGCTTGTACTAAACGAAGTGTTTCATCCACTGATCTCCCAACAGGAAGGTCATTCATCGTGATCTGTCGAAGGATTCTCTTATCATCAACAATGAAAAGGCCTCTGTGAAAACAGGGTTTTTTTTTCTGTGTGTTAGGAAACAGAACTAATCACACTGTTGTGTTTATTTTATGTCTGCTGGATGGGAGGAATTTGATCTCTGCAAACACCAGATAATGCCCAACACCTTAGAATACTAGTAACCTACTATTATTTTACATGGGGTATCAGATGACACAAGCTGCAGATAAGTTAAAACCAAAATAGGCTACTTCTCTGCAGTACCTAAAACTTTGCTTTGACAGGTCCTGCCAGGGGATGTTGCAGATGCTATGATGTTACAGGGATTGCTAAAGCAACTAATCAAGTTTAGGAAAGATGTATCTCTTTAGGCCATTAGTTACCTTTAGTCTTGACTCCATTTGGACTTAGGAGGGCTCTGAGTAACTGCAGTTCTGGGGAATTCTGTTTGCCCTGCCCTCGGTATCCACTGATATTAAACAGGATTGTGTCTCATTATGACCTTTATTTTTTGTGTTCTTCAATGTTTATTTTGTCTCTTGGTATGAATCCCCAAGTAAAACCTGTTCTCAAAGACTCAGATGCTTTTTAAAATATAAAATAGTAAGTACTACCCCAGGAAAAAAAACCCCAAACCAAACCCAAAAAGTAACTGCAACCAAGTGAAATACCTAAGTGCATGTCCTTGATCTTCCAGATATACTCCATAATCCTTTGAAATCTGGTGTGTCAAATCTGAAAGAAGGGGAATCTTCATAGGTCCAAGTCCTCCTTGTTTTCGGGGAGTATTAATCCTTTGAAGGAAATGAGATACAGATGTATTTCTCATGAAGATTTATACTCCCTCCACAAAGTTACAAGTCACAAACCAGAGCAACACAGACAGAAAGATTTAATACAGATGACATTTTTATTTTGCACACAACAGAGGTGAATACTATTTATGGTTTGAGAAAAATGTTCAGTAGATTTTTTGCCACATCCATTAATAACAACTTCTTTCTTATCAGTCATAGGTGCTTTATACTAATGTGCCCATGAATTTGGTCAGTGTAACGCACTGACAGATACTTGTATTCTTATCTCTTTTTTTGTGTATTCGTGGTATTTTTTTGCACTGAGACATAATATATTTCAAGTAACATACTAAACAAGCTTCAAAGATAAAGGCACTTTCATGGACTAGGGTTAAAAATTTTTACCATTGAAAAATATTTTAAACATTGGTATCAGCATCATCATGCTTTTACTCATTATGATATACCTACATAGGCAAAAAATCTGGGATAATGTTCTTCAGCTAAGATGGACTCATGAATAATTTTTAGTGAAAGACAAGGATAAGATACATACCATGCTAAGTGAGTGAACTTTGAGTCCACAGAACATGCTACTACTTCAGTGTTTATTGCTCTGAATTCTTCAATTCTGTCACTGAAGGCGATTATTTCGGTTGGACACACGAATGTACTAGATAATGTAAGACAAGATAAAAACAGAATTTCATGAAGCATTCAGTAAGTTCTCTGCTTAACTTTAAATGGTGGATTTATCATAACTGATTCCAGCTTTTGCTTGAATGCTGCCTGACAAATCTTCCAGCCTCAGACTCTAGCTTAGTTGTATAAATGATTTGTTACTGAAGATTATAAAGCTACAGTTAGCTTACAATCTGGGTTCAAGTGTTTTTACAGTTACTTTCCTTTAGACTATGAATATTAAGTGTCTGAATTTAAGCACAATAAGCCCATTTTTTTCCTAGAGGCCCATACTATAATTTGTTGTTACTGTGCATGTCTGCAGGTTTTAACTATTTTGACTTGAACTTTTTCCACTACAGAAGAAATAGAGTGGTAAAGATCACAATTTCTAGGGCCTTGAAGCTAAGGGTCAAGAGCTAGGTTATTTCCTTTATAATATTAAGGTAGTTATGCATCTCTGTCCTCTTCATTTTGTGGAGAAGAATGGGATTGTCTGGTAGAAAGCAGAGATGATTTTACTCAACCAGTGAAATGACTGAATTCTAAATAAAGAAAGGGAACGTTAAGTGTTCTTAGGATTTTATGGGATGAGCTTAAAGGGAAAATGCCATTTCTTGGATACACCTCCCAGTATAGATGGGATGCTGTCTCCTATTTGCAGCAATGATTTATAGCAGCATACAGAATTACTGGCTGCCTGATGGGTATTACAGAATGAAGGTTATTTTTTTATGTGGAGACACAAATTAGTGGACACAGTTATTAGGACAAAGATTGTGTTACAATTTTACCGATGCATGCTGAAAACACAAATGCAAACAATATATTTTCTTCCATCACTTTCTTTTCCCCCAAGCCCTTACCAAAATAAAAAACAAGACCCACAAAGAAAAGAAAAATTAATGAACTACAGGTCTAGTGTAGCTGCACTGAGTCTTGGTATGTTGACAGTGGTCTTACTTACAAGTCAAGAGGATAGAAGAAGAAGACAAGATATTTTCCTTCATAATCCGTTAATTTCAGCTCTTTAAACTCTCCATTAATGACTGCTGTTCCTTCCCAGTAAGGTGCTGGTTTGGAGACTGAAATATGAAGAACATTCATTTAAAAGATAGAATCCAAAGCATATGTTCAAAGCTGTGCATTAGATAGCATGTGTGCGAGGACAACCATTATTCCTACTCCTGCTTGAAAACAACCTACAGTACACAGTTACAAAATGAAACTGCCTTACCACTTGAAACGGAGGTTCCAGGATGAAGAAATGTAGGTTTCAGTACACATGGAAAGTAAACAATTTGACCAGCTAGTGCTTATACTTGAGCCTTGTGAATCACTAATCAAGGCCACACAAACCTTATCTGGGCATACTGAACAAACCACGTATGTGCACGACCAGGTCACAGCAGAACACCTGTTAGACTGAAGATGAAGCTGTTGAACATTTGAAGAACCTTCACTATTTTGTTACGGATAGCTGTTGTGAACCAAAAGAATAAAATAATAAAATGGCTCAAATTCAATTTGTTGCTTTTTTAACTATGAAAAACTACTCGGAATTCAAGCTCACCAAAAAATACATGCTGCAGCATGTTTAGAAAGAAATGTCTAAAAATGCAGTATATATTTATTAAATTAAAACTCTCAGGTAAATGGTAACTTGAAGATAGTTGTGTTTTCAAAAAATCCAATTAAAACACATGAAGCATATTGCTATTCCTATCAAAATGGATTAACCTTGAATTTAAAATACTAAAAAAGTTTTCTACCAGGTGCTATTTTCACAGTAATCACAGAATGGTTGAGACTGGAAGGGACCACCAGAGATCTAGTCCAGCCTCCCTACTCAAGCAGGGTTACCTAGAACACATTGGTCAGGGCTGTGTCTGACTGCTCTTGAATATCTCCAGGCAAGGAGACCCCACAACCTCCCTGACAACCTATTCCAATGCTCAGTCACCCTCAGAGTAAAGAAGTTCTTCCTCACGTCCAGGTGGAACTTCCTGTGTTTTAGTTCATGACTGTTGCCTCTTGTCCCACTACCTGGCACCACTGAGAAGAGTCTGATCCTGTCCTTTTGACACCCTCCCTTAAAATACTTATCCACATTGATCAGATCCCCCTGAGTCTTCTCTGCTCCAGGCTGAACAGGCCGAGCTCCTTCAGCCTTTCCTCGTATGGGAGATGCTCCAGACCCTTAGTCATTCTGGTAGCTCTTCACTGGACTTGCTGCAGGAGCTCCATGTCTCTCTTCTGAGAAGCCCAGAACTGGACACAGTACTCAAGGTAGGGCCTTACCATGGCTGAATAGAGAGGGAGTATTACCTCCCTTGACCTGCCCTTTATGAAGACTGGAGTGGCATTTGTTTCCTCAACCAAGTAATGTGAATTCTGAGAAAAAGGAGAGAGTATGCTGGAGATACAAGGTGATCTGAATACACCTGTGATGTCAAGGACATCAACATACAGCTCTAGAAAATTAGGGAAATGCTGCTGAGAAAAATATATGGAAGCTTTATTATCTGGATGATGACCGCATTGTTCGGCTTGCCTTTTCCTAGTACATCCCACAGCTCTAAAGTATAGTGAAGATGTATAATGAGGACTGCAAAACCCACCCCAAATCATCAGAGTGATGGTGCCTGTGACTCAGAAGGCAGTCAGTTGTCTTTAGTTTCACTCGATACAACCCACAAGGGATGCAGCAATACAAGTACAGAGGGTCAGTAGTTATGACTGACAAACCCAGTTCACATTTTTGAAGACATTATCTTAATCTCTCACGCCTTCTGCAGAATTATTTCTGATCAGATATCAAGCTGTGGACTTCTAATGTTTTATTGAGCCTTTGCGCATATGGGATTATTTTCAAGTGAAAGCAAGGATTGCTCTCCAAATTATTTCAAGCTTTTAAAAAATATTTCAAATACATTGCTCCTTACAAAATTGACACCACAAATCTAATCTCTTTGTAACAAAATGTTCTCTTCAACTGACCTTCAGATTAGGAGGGAGAAGAAAAGGAAACTAAATAAAATACAATGTTTCTTGACTCATTTCTCAGTTAAGGGGATTTTGAGGAGGTTAAACACTTGTCTGAGACACTGTAATAGCGTCTGAGACACTGTAATAGCATCTGAGACAATTACAGAGGGTGGAGAAGACAAACAGCATTGGTTACAAATATCTTGGCTGGGTTTCTATTTCTTTCACAGTATCTATTTGCAAACATTTAAAATAAAAGTCAGGCCATGGCTCAGCAGAACCAGTGAATCCCTACCGCAAAGATTGTTTCTATGTGATTTCTCTCTATTCTATGTTCTGCAGAACGGGACTTTTGGAGAGCATCTGACTACTGAACTCAGATAATGCCTCTGAGCACCTCGCTGTGCCTCCATTAAAGATGTTTGCACCTAGCTCTGCCGTAAAGTACTTAACAGGAGAGGTTAGGCACAAAGGCAAGCGACAAACCAAGCCCAGTAATAACCCGCAAGCGTTAAGAGAGGTGACCGTTCGGTATTTCTAATCACAATGCGAGCACAAAACACTGCTGTCTATTGCTTAAAGCGTTTCCCACGCCTTGCTATGTCTGTGAAACAGTAAACTCGCTGCCAGTGCACCACGATAAAACCATGGGACTGCAAGGGGCGGCGAGCCTTCCCTCCCCTGCGAGGCCTCCTGGGGGACAGCACGCTCGCTGCTACAGCCAGGAGCCGACGTGGGGAAGGGAATGGAAAAGAAGGGATCTGGGCTCCGCGGGGGCCACCCGCAACCAAACCGCTATGGTCCCTAGGCAGGGAGGCCGCGCAGGGCCAGAGGCTGCTCTCGTTGCAGACAGAGCGCAGCGCCGCCAGGCCGTCGGCTACCGGGGAGCAGCCTCGCTGCCGGGGGACCCCGAGGGACCCCCGGAGGAAGGAGGGGACAGGACGGGGTGTGTGTGAAATGGCCGCCATCCCGCCTGACGTGGCGCTGCCCCCTTTCTTCCTCAGCCCGCGGCGCACTGCGGACACCTCCCGCCGGCCCCGGCCCCTCACTCTGACAAAGGGCGCCCGTTCGGCTCCCCCCGCCTGCAGCCCCAGCCCCGCCCGGCACCTACTCTTGGCCTGGCTGAGGTGCAGCGAGTGGTCGGTGACGGGCACACGAGCCGCCTCCCCGGGGTAGACGTGCCCACCCGCGTAGTAATGACACTGCTCGTCCCCACGCTGCCGCGCCGCCTCCGCCGCCTCGCCTCCTGCCGCCGCTGCCACCGCCAGCAGCAGCAGCCACACCGCGGAGAGCCGGGCGCTGGCTCCGCCACCCGCCTGCAGCCGCCGCCGCGCCGCCTCCATGGTCCGCCGAGCGAGTGCACGTCCCCGCGGCGGCGGCGGGGAGGAGCTTGGCCGGCCCGCTCGCACCCGCTCCCGGCAGCACGGAGAGAGACGGGGAAACCCGAGGCCGACGCTGTTCCCGCACCCCACAGAGCTCCCCGCCCTGGGCTCTGCCTCTCGGTGGGGCCGGGCGCTGCCTGCAGCCCGGAGCCCCGGCAGGGCTGCGTTCTCGTGGAGGAAGAGGGACATTACGTATGTGTGTAGGGGAAAAGAGCGAAGAAAAAGACACGTGTATGTGGAGGGAGAGCGTGCGTGCGTGTCTGCAGTGCGTGCGGCTGCGGAAGGGAACTCCCTGCCGCTATGTGAGGTTTCCCATCTGGTATCTCTGATACCTGTGTCAGCTGTGTACCAAGTACCGGTCAAGTGTATCGACTAAATTGCAGCCTGGATCCTTAAAAATTTAGATACCAAAGGGCTGGAGCTACTCGTGACCTTTCGTGCTTGAAGCACTGCGAATGCCACCCTCTGGGAAAACTGGTGGCTCCAGCCTAACCGTGTCAGGTGTTTAACAGAGGAACATCTGCATTGCACCCTGTCTCTGCAGGTGGGCTGTGATAAACGTACTTTCAGGATGGCATGGTACCCATGCCAGAATGGACAGTACCGTTTCTCTCTTTTAAAAATGATACAGAACAGGCATGTTGCAGAGCCAAAGGAACATGCTGGAGGCTGTTTTCAAAGAATACAGGATCTGTAAAAGAAGAAAGGGTTTAGTAAGGCACCTGTCATTTTCTGTTGTATCTTGACCAAATCCTACTAATTTTCTGTTTTCCTACAACAGAATCCACCCTTTAAAAAGGTATTTAACAAAATTAAATTCATGGAGGTGGGAGAAATAAGACCTTACAGTCATGCTCACACTTCTTAGCCTGTGATTTTAATGTTCCTTTCTCTCAAAGCTCCAACTCCTCTCCAGAGGGAACTTCCTTCCTTTCTCATCTCTTGTCATACTTGCCTTTAAGTTCCAGTCTAGGTTCCACAAGTTAGGGATCATGCTAGTAAAATGGCATTCATACTATTATTGCCACAGTAATAATCTTAGGCATATTTGCCCACCTGAATGGACTGAAGATCATTGAGGATCAGAAGGGTAAGGCTCTGCAACAGCCCTCTGATGCTACAGAAGCAACATACATAGTTACTGGGCTTCATCAGGGTGTGTGAAACTATAAGAAGTTGTACTAGATGTCTGCCTACAGCGGAAATGGTCTTGATGGCACGTGAGATCCCATTGTCTTGTTTTTTCACAGTGAGTCGATGGTGACCCGTCTCTGATTATACCTCCTAAAGTGCTAAAAGCAGGATAAAATTTGATCTTCTTTCCAGTGCTGCTGTTTGACTTGCTTCCCCAGCAAGGGCATCTCATTAAAGGGAGGGTGAACAAATCCTGCTTGCTCACCTTAGACACTCTGGCTCTGGTGGAAAAAACCCACTTCCATGTCTTGGTACTCCCCTGATTTCAGATTCAGGCATGCCTTACTTACATTTAAGCTTGCTAAAATGTGTTGATAGATTACTGTCCTACACAATCCTGCTCTAAGAGTACTGAATTTATTACCAAGCTTTCCTCAGTCGCAGTGCTTGTCAGGAAAGTGACAGTCATGGCCTGCATGAATTCACACAGAAAGTTATTTTGGTTGTTCCTGCTC
Organism: Melopsittacus undulatus; assembly: GCF_012275295.1. Classification (NCBI taxonomy): domain Eukaryota; kingdom Metazoa; phylum Chordata; class Aves; order Psittaciformes; family Psittaculidae; genus Melopsittacus; species Melopsittacus undulatus. Next base: position 80,024,609 of record NC_047528.1, on the reverse strand, counting down.
TTCATTTTTTGCTGGTGTTTTGAGCCATAGGGAATGGCAGTGATTTGAAAAGTAGTCATAGAGTAAACCTGAAAAAAAATGAGCAGCTGAGAGGTGTGTGCTTTGCATGATGTTAACATTTCTCAGTCAAAAAGTATTCCCAAAACCTATAAAAGGAAACCAGTAAAATCAATGCTATAGAAATAGAAAAGAATAAGGCCTCTTGAGAGTGGAGAAAAGGCTGAAGGACAAAAATGGGTTTTATCTGCAGAATATAATGTTAGTTAAGTAGCACTAATTTGGGGTTTATATGTGTTTAAATATATGGAATAGTGTTTGAAAGAGCAACAAGAAAGTCTTTCTGGCTGCTGCTGTACTATCAAGACTTCTGCAGGTGATTAAAAAATTTCATAAGTGCAATCCAAGATGAAATCCAAATATGTATCACTCTTCAGCGTCCAAATGGAAAACATGGGCAGCCTTCTTTCTTTGGCAAGTGATGAAATACTTGAATTGAATGATGATTTTTGTGTTCAAATTGATGAAATTAAGTGATGCTCTTAATAGGTGTGAATGTGCTACATTCATCCAGTTGCACAGCTCTTCTGAAGTTGGCAGGGTTTACTATCTGCAAAGGAGACACTCTTAAATCCTTCCTTTCCTCCAGTGCACTATGGGCTGTGTTCCTGCGTGCCATGCCATATGCAGGCCCACAAGGATGGTCCAGTTTTGGCAAAGGGCTTGACTGTGGCAGGGTGTCACTGCCATGCATGGTAGCACTAAAGTTATGGAAACAGGGAGTGATATAGGCTACTAAAGCAGTTTAGAAATGGTTATGGAGGTTCAATCTGTTCTTGCTTGTAGTGATAAAGTGCCTCACTATCATTTAAATGACCTAATATAAAAATATCTTGGAAAAATTAGCATGATATATTGTAGCAAGATGCCTGTCACCATTTCCTGGAACAGATGGAGCAGATGTTCAGTATTGCACTGATGAAACTAGCAGTTGGTCCTATCCCCCTCATGGTTTACAGAGCTTTTTTAATAAATATATTGCATTGCTTGTCATGCATGACAGAGAATCTATTGCATAGAAAACTTTGCTGGAAAAAGGAGGGTAGAAAACATCTGTTTTGTAAGTGGTATTGGATCAAAATGACCATAATTAAAATTACCAATTAGAGAAGTCTTCTTTTTGGCTCTTGGTAAGGCTAGACTGGTGGGATCAGCTGTGGGTGCACTGACTGCAAAGGGTCCTTGAAGAATATACCAGGCTGAGAAATGCTGAGTGGTACTTTGACAGGAACCTCATCCTGACTTCTCACTGCTGCTAATATTTTCAGCTAGCTGAAGCAGTATAGCTGAGTAATGTAAACACAAACTTCTTAAAATCTGCCACTCAGCAGTGTGAGGTATCATAGATATATTTATTCCTACAACCTACTTTTGGGGAATATGCTGGTACTTGGAAATGCATTTAAGTTTTTCCTCTGCAAACATACCTGCCATAAGAAAGTTCTGCTCTTCTGCTTCATTTCTTTCCCTTTCTCTTCCAGCCAGGTGTGTTTCTTGTGGCATCAGTCTCGGAAACCCTGCATGTCCTGTGTGCTGGGAACAGGATGGAGCTTGTTAATGTGTTTGAACAAGCATGGCAAGAAAGGGTCATAATACTGCTAGTCACTGGGCAATAAAGGACTATGGTTTCTAAAGCACCACCTCTTTAAGTGCTGCCAGAATCTATGAGTTTGTGAATATATACAAATATTGTGAAACCACCTTCTTGACCTAATAAATAACATAGTCTTTGCAGGGCAGTGTCTGGGTGGTGGCTTACAAGTGTGTTTATGCTTTATCCATTTTTTCTTCCTTTAACAAGTGTGCATTCAAAGAAAGTGCCCCAAATGTCTCTTAGAATTAGCACGGTTTTTGGGCAGTCGCACTGACAAGTAACAACAGAAAAAGCCAGTTCTGACCACCACTTGTTAGATATATGCTGTCCTCTACAAGTCAGTGGGCTATGAAGGACAGTTGCAGTATTGCACTGGAAAACCCATGCTGGATGTCTGGATCTGCCATTGCCAGCATGTTGCTGATGTGCCCTGAGACAGCCACAGCTAGCAATTTGCTAGCCAAAATAACCTAACTAACTTTGGTGTTGATGACCAAGAGAGACCTTCACCCACAGAGCAGTAACTCCACTATGTCAAGTGTAGTAGTATCTGTCAGTGCCATTTGTGGGTTCATATGCTCTTGTCCTCAGGATCCCACTCTTGCTTCTTCTGCTTTCTCAGATCTGAACTGAGACTAGCACACTCTAAGTCTTGTTCTCAGTCAGCCTTTGGGAGAAGATGGAAAACTTGTCACCTCTGCTCAGACAAAAAACAAAGCTGCATCCTGCCCTTGCAGGTGCCTGCACCACAGCTTCATGGATGGAAAAAAAACCTGTGGCAACCCAATTGCATATTCTCTTAAACCAGAGCAGAGGTTTGGTTGCTAACAGTTGTTGATGACTGGGTGTGCCTCTTCTGTCACTAAACCCTTGCTCAGGGTTATGGGTGTGCTAGCTGCCTTGCATTTAGGATAAGTGTATGAAAATGAAATGTTTAGTTGTTGTCAAAAAAGTAGGCCCTACTGCCTGAAGCATGGGCGATCACAGCAAGATCTGTGGAGGAGTGGAAGCTGCATTTACATGACACTGGTCTTAAAATATCCCCAAGCTCCTCTCTTTCTGCCTGCCTGTCCCTCTTCAGTATTCTCTTGAAAAACTTTCTTTATTACTTATTTTCTGGCTCTATTCCATATCTAAATTTAACTTTCTCTTCTCTTTGGAAGACCTGTGAAAGAGAAAAATGGCTTTTGACCAGAAATGTTCTTGCACCTCGATATTTGTTGCTTTTACAGTGTTCACTAGGTGGCAGTAAGATGCTGTTATACCCGTAAAATAAATGGAAGTCATAGAATCATAGACCAGTTTGGGTTGAAAACGACTTTCAAAGGTCATCTAGTCCAACCCCCCTGTTGTGGTTTAAACCAAGTCCGCACAGTTCGTCACTCACTCCCCCCCCCTCACTCCCCCAACTCCCGGAGAGTTAGGAAGGAGAATCCAAAGAATGTAGCCCCCACGGGTTGAGATAAGCACAGTTTAATAGCTAAGGCATAACACAAATCACTACTGCCGCTACTAGTACAAATAATAATGATAAAGCCAATAACAACTGAAGAGAATACAACATCTCACCCCACCCTGCCTGACTGAGCACTGACCGATACTTCCTCCATCCCCCCAGATCTCCAGCCCTTCCGGGTCTCTCCTGGTTACATCCTGGGTATGACGTGCTATGGTATGGAATACCTCTTTGGGTAGCCTGGGTCAGGTGTCCTGTCTCTCCTTCCTCCCGGCCTCCCCTCCTCCCTGTCAGACCATGAGCTCAGAAAAGGCCTTGGACAAACCAAACATTTGAGTAGTAACTCAAAACATACTTGCTATCAGCAACTGTTCCCAGCTCGAAAGTGAAAACACAGCACTGCACCAGCTACCAAGAAGGAGAAAAATGACTGCTACTGCTCAAACCAGGACACCCCCCTGCACTGAGCAGGGACATCTTCAAATAGATCACATTGCTCAGAGCCACATCAGCCAGACACTGAAGTCGTGTATTCTCCAAGTGCCTGAAATTTACTAAAATCTGAGGATCTGGTATCAAAAGCACTTTTTCTTTTTCTTTTTCTTTTTCTTTTTCTTTTTCTTTTTCTTTTTCTTTTTCTTTTTCTTTTTCTTTTTCTTTTTCTTTTTCTTTTTCTTTTTCTTTTTCTTTTTCTTTTTCTTTTTCTTTTTCTTTTTCTTTTTCTTTTTCTTTTTCTTTTTCTTTTTCTTTTTCTTTTTCTTTTTCTTTTTCTTTTTCTTTTTCTTTTTCTTTTTCTTTTTCTTTTTCTTTTTCTTTTTCTTTTTCTTTTTCTTTTTCTTTTTCTTTTTCTTTTTCTTTTTCTTTTTCTTTTTCTCTTTCTTTTCCTCCTTCTTTTCTTTTTTTTTTGTTTTTCTTTTTCTCTTTTTCTTTTTCTTTTTTTTTTCCTTTTCCTTTTATTCTTTCTTTTTTCCCCTTAAACACAAGGTTCACTGGTGTTGGAAACATAAACTGAAATCTGTATTCAGTACTCATAAACAACCTCATTTCCTGTGAACTTGCTACAACAATAAAGGTAATCAACCTTGTATAACTTTTCAGTAAGAAGTTTTCTCTATTACATCTCTGAGAGTGAAGATGCTGGGGATACTAAAGTAGTCTCTTAAGAAGGAGGACAGTGTAAGGAAAAAGCAGCCATAAAACTTGTTGTGAAAGAGGTGGAAGTTTGTAACAGAAAGTTTTAGCCTGTCTAAAGAAGTTTTAGCCATGCTGAAGACAGCATCTTTAGCCTGCACTGTGGAGTACTGAGATCAATATTGGATTTTTGTTTCTGCTTCCTTTTTTTCTAGCTACACACAGTTTTCTGGGAGTTTAAATAGCATTCCAGAAAGAAACCATCTCTACTGTAATTAAGCTGACAGGAGTGCACTGGCCCTCATTCTTCTCTGCTGCTTTTAAAATCTCCATGTTCCATTTAGAATTGCTGTAAATAAACGCAGACTTTACCAATTTTTTTTTTGTAACAGCCTCATCCATTCCAGTTCAATTGTGTATACATTTCAGAGATTCAGCTATTTCAGCTTCTCTGCTTGGTCTAACGAAAGGACCTAAGGGTTTCCTTGCAAAGCAAGATTTCTTAGTCATTGGAAGTGAAATAGATCTAATATTGGTGTTCCCCAGACCATTTAGCTCAGTTAGCTCCTATAGTGTAATTTAGCATGTAAATTGTGTTGGTAGTGAACTGTACATTAGTTCAGGTCAATACTAACATAATCTCTGTTTGAGTCACAGCTGTTTTGGATTTTCAACTTTCCAAGATGCCTTGGGAATCATGCCTCTGTGCAAGAGCCAATATTTGACCTACCCCATCTAAACTTGAAATTGAGCGCTGTTGTTTTCTCATAATTAAAGGAAAAAAAAACCCATTGTTTGTAGATGGGAGTTTTATTTATTATTGTGTGTTTACTTTTTCTTGAGAAAGGCATAATTCTTAGAAATTTAGAAAAGTTTTCAAGTTTACAAACTCCTAAGTGAAAACACAGGGATTTTGAGATATGAGATGTATTCAAGGTAGCATACTTAAAGTATACTGCCTATGTGCAAAAATTTATACAGTACAATCTCGCTCGCTATTATAGAATCAAAAACATGGAGGAAAACATTTAGAAGATACTAATCCAGCTGCAACTTGCTACAGCTGGGTGTAGCTGATTTTCTTGTATCTACTTATAATACCAGAGTGAAAACCAAAATATTGTGACTGTTTTCTTCAGTATGCAGCCTAAAGTGATAAAAAAGGGAATGGGTGGTTCATACCATTGGGTAATCTGTAGCAGTTCCCCATGCGCACAGTTCCATGAGGTGCCAAAAAGTAATTTCCCCTGTTTTTAAAAAGATTTTGAAACTATCCAAGCTTTTAAAGATGTTAAGTATTGCTGAGATAAAATAACAGTGTTGACCTGCTGCACAGCTAGCTGTTACACAGAATTATTCCTCAGGCCTACGCTTTGAAATAGCTGTTAAGAAAAGTTGGCTGAGTAAGCTGAAGTTCCCAGTTAAGAAAGCTGATAACACAGAATAGTTCATGGGGCAGAGTTCCTCTCTTAGACCTGGGTGTTGATTTCTGAGATAAGATTCCTGCCAGATGGTATTTTTAATGGAAATGAAAAAAGCAGCTCTTAAAAAAAGAAAAAAGGAAAATGTCAGATTGTGTATCTCTTGATCATCCTGCAGGAAAGCAGACTTCAAGGTCGTTTGCAACACTTGATGCCATTTCACAGAGGGCTGACATGATAATTTTCATCCTCATGAGTCTGCAGCCACGTTACCAACAGACTGAAGCCTCATACTGCCTAGCAAGGAAGAGTTAATTTTAAAATCGTCTTATTAAAAATGCCTGACATCACCTCTTCTGTGATTTCATACTTATTATCCATAAGGTCAGTTTAGTTACTGGAAACCCATGGATACAGCCAGAAACAGCTGTGGCAAGTTGGCATTGATACCGAACAGGCTTGGCTGTGCCACAGGCTTAGTGCTTGGTTTGTCCCCATACAGCAGCAATACGCCTTGCAAATCACCTGCTCACTGTGCCTGCTGCCTGGGCATGTTTGAATAGGTCACCACAGGAATCTGCTGTTGAGGCTTACCAAATTATTTGTTAAGGGTCAGTAGCTCATTATAATCCCATGCTGCTTCATGCTTCAGCATATCAATGTTCCCATCTCAGTCCTCCTGTGCGCTTCTGGTAATGGCAGTAGAGCCGCTGAGAGTTTGTTATTGTGGGAGGGAGGGAAAAGATTGTCACCAGCAACCCAGGACCCAAGTGTCCTTCCTCACCTAGGTTTTTTTTTTTTTTTTTTGAAAAATGAAAAACAAAGAGCAGTCAGAAGGCTCCAGATGACAGGACACATAGCGTGGTCAGTAAATCTGTTAAACCCTTCTGCACCCACTCAAAAGAAAACATGAGCCTGCCCGATCTGTAGCTTCAGGGGCTGGCTGTTTTCAGGAAGCTGCAAAGATTTTGCTGTCAGCCTGAACGTCTCTGGTGTGAAGCCTGCTGTCAGTGACAGCAGTGCTCCTGCGACAGAAGAGTGCAAGCTTTGATGGGCAGCAATGATCTGCTTTTTGGCAGACCAGTGGGGAGTCACTGGACCAAAACTGCCTCACTTTCCTCACCCCCAGTGGCACATAACAGCCCAAAGCCTGTAAGAAAGGAGATGGTGAGCCCGGTGCTGGGAGCTTTTGTGCAGTGTTGAGAAATCCAGCTGCTAAAAAGGTTAGACATGGGAAGCAGTAATGGTAATGGACTTGGAGATCTTTGACCTGCTTGGTTCCTCCTGTACATGTAATGCCACCCTACCTGTTTCTCCTTTTGATTTTAAAAATACTGTGAAGCTCAAAGCATGTTTTAACAATGCTTCATGAGCTCATGTGGTCATACAATCATAGAACACTTAGGGTTGGAAAGGACCCCAAGATCATCTAGTCCCAACCCCCTGCCATGGACAGGGACACCTCACACTAAATCATATCACCCAAGGCTCTGTCCAACCTGGCTCTGAACACTGCCAGGAATGGAGCATTCACCACCTCCCTGGGTAACCCATTCCAGTACCTCACCACCCTAACAGGAAAGAATTTCTTCCTTAGATCCAATCTAAACTTCCCCTGTTTAAGTTTTAACCTCTTACCCCTTGTCCTATCACTACAGTCCCTAATGAAGAGTCCCTCCCCAGCACCTCTGTAGGCCCCCTTCAGATACTGGAAGGCTGCTATGAGGTCTCCACGCAGCCTTCTCTTCTCCAGGCTGAACAGCCCCAACTTTCTCAGCCTGTCTTCATATGGGAGGTGCTCCAGTCCCCTGATCATCCTCGTGACCCTCCTCTGGACTTGTTCTAACAGCTCCATGTCCTTTTTATGTTGAGGGCACCAGAACTGCACACAGTACTCCAAGTGAGGTCCCACGAAAACAGAGTAGAGGGTCAGGATCACCTCCTTCAACCTGCTGGTCACACTTCTTTTGATGCAGCCCAGGATACGGTTGGCTTTCTGGGCTGTGAGCGCACACTGAAGCTGGCTCATGTTCATTTTCTCATTGACCAACACCCCCAAGTCCTTCTCCGCAGGACTACCATGAATTTTGTTTTGGCCCAACCTGTAGCTGTGCCTGGGATTGCTCCGACCCAGGTGTAGGACCTTGCACTTGGCATGGTTAAACTTCATGAGGTTGGCATCAGCCCACCTCACAAGCATGTCAAGGTCCCTCTGGATGGCATTCCTTCCCTCCAGCGTATCAACAGAACCACACAGCTTGGTGTCATCGGCAAACTTGCTGAGGGCACACTCAATTCCATTGTCCATGTCATCGACAAAGATGTTGAACAAGACCGGTCCCAACACCGATCCCTGAGGGACACCACTCGTTACTGGTCTCCAGCCGGTCATTGAACAGTTGACCACAACTCTTTGAGTGCGACCATCCAGCCAGTTCTTTATCCACCGAGTGGTCCACCTATCAAATTGATAACACTCCAATTTAGAGACAAGGATGTCATGTGGGACAGTGTCGAACGCCTTGCACAAGTCCAGGTAGATGACGTCAACTGCTCCACCCCTGTCCATCAGTTCCATAGCCCCATCATAGAAGGCCACCAAATTGATCAGGCAGGATTTCCCCCTAGTGAAGCCATGCTGGCTGTCACCAAGCACCTTGTTGTTTTTCATGTGCCCAAGCATGCCTTCTAAGAGAATCTGCTCCCAGACTTTGCCAGGCACAGAGGTCAGACTGACTGGTCTGTAATTCCCTGGGTCATCCATTTTCCCCTTCTTGAAAATGGGGGTTATATTTCCCTTTTTCCAGTCATCAGGAACTTCACCTGTCTGCCATGATTTTTCAAATATGATGGCCAGTGGCTTTGCAACTTCATTCGCCAGCTCCTTCAGGACCTGCGGATGGATTTCATCAGGTCCCATGGACTTGTGCACATTCAGGTTCTTAAGATGGTCTCGAACCAGATCCTCTCCTGCAGTGGGCCCAAGGTCTTCATTCTCACAGTCCCTGCGTCTGCTTTCCAAGACTGGGGTGGTGCTGTCAGAGCCTTTGCCAGTGAAGACTAAGGCAGAGAAGTCATTCAGAACCTCAGCCCTCTCCAAATCCAGGGTAGCCAGTTCTCCCGATAGCTTCCGGAGGGGGCCTACATTGTCCCTACTCTGTTTTTTATCTGCTATACACCTGTAGAATCCCTTCCTGTTATTCTTAACATCCCTAGTTATGTTTAATTCTAACTGGGCCTTAACTTTCCTAACCTGGTCCCTAGCTTCCCAGATAACATCCTTGTATTCATCCCAGACCACCTGTCCTTGCTTCCACCTTTTATAAGCCTCTTTTTTCCTGTGAATTTTCCTCAGCAGCTCCTTATCCATCCAAGGAGGTCTCCTGGCCCTCCTGCTGCACTTCCTTCTAGTCGGGATGCAACACTCCTGAGCTTGTAGCAGGTGATCCTTGAATGTTAACCAAGAGTCTTGGGCCCCCCTGCCCTCTAGGGCGATATCCCATAAAACCTTACTAAGCAGGTTCCTGAAGAGCCCAAAGTCTGCTCTCCTGAAGTCCAGGGCAGTGAGCTTACTGCACGCTCTTCTCACTGTCCCGAGAATCTTGAAATCGACCATCTTGTGATCACTGCATCCAAGACTTCCCTGGAGAGTCACATTTCCAACGAGCCCTTCCCTGTTGGTGAGCACGAGGTCAAGCAGGGCACCTCTCCTCATCGGCTCCTTTATTGCTTGCAGAAGGAAGTTGTCTTCCACACAATTGAGAAACCTCCTGGATTGCTTGTGCTGGGCCGTACTGTCGCCCCAACAGATGTCAGGGTGGTTGAAGTCCCCCATGAGAACAAGGGCCTGCGAGTGTGAGGCTTTTCCTATTTGTCTGTAGAGTTCTTCATCCACAGGTTCCTCTTGATCAGGTGGTCTGTAACATATCCCCACAGTAATGTGTCCCATCACCGATTTCCCCTTTACCCTGACCCACAAACTTTCTGTTAACTGATCACCTGTCCCCAGACAGAGTTCCATACTCTCCAGCCTATCCCTAACATAGAGGGCAACTCCCCCTCCCCTCCTACCGGGTCTGTCTTTTCTAATAAGCCTGTAACCTTCAATTCCAACACTACAGTCAAAGGAGCCATCCCACCATGTTTTGGTGATGCCTTTTATATCATAGCCCTGTAGATGTGCCCACATCTCTAATTCCTCTTGTTTATTCCCCATGCTACGGGCATTTGCATAGGGGCATCTGATCCGAGCTCCAAATGAAGCCGGCTCAGTGGCTGGAGCGGCTAGGATATTACTACATTGCTCAGAGTATTTATTATAGGTGCTGGCAACTGACTGGATGTGTTGGGATGGAATGATGCTCCCCTCCCCCAACACAACTAGTTTAAAGCATCCTTGACAAGTCTGGCAAGCCTCCCAGCAAAGCCACTCTTCCCTTTCTTTATCAGAGCAGTTCCACCAGACCCCAGTAGGCCTGACCTACAGATGTGGGCCCCATGTCCGAGACAGCCAAACCCTTGACTATGACACCAACCTTTTAACCATTTATTAACCTGTCCAATCCTCCTTGCCTTTGGAAGGTCCTCCCCTGTGTCTTGGAGAATTGTCAAAAAGACTATCTGAGCTCCAGAACCCCTGACCACCTCTCCCAGAGCTCTGTAGTCCTTCTTTATACTCCTCAGGCTACTACTATCTATCCCTAGCACCCACATATATCACTAGAAGTGGGTAATAGTCTGTGGGACTTACTAGAGCAGGCAGCCTCTCCGCAACATCCCTGATCCATGCCCCAGGTAGGCAACACACCTCCCTTGTGACCGGGTCAGGCCGACAGATGAGCGCTTCTGTCCCTTTCAAGGCAGAGTCCCCTACTACTACAACCCGCTGCTTTTTCCTGGCGGCACCAGTAGAGATCTTCTGTACCAGTGCACCAGCCGACTGTTTCTGATGCAAGTGCATTTCCTCATCAGCCCCCTGCAGGACAGCAAAGCAATTCTGGGTGGGTACAGCAGATTTAGGAGGAAGCCCCTTGCTTTTAATTGCTCTCTTCCTCCTTCTGGTGTTTTTTTTTTTTGTTACTAATTCCCAGCTTCCCTGGTCAACAGCCTCCTTCTTTCCTTCATGAGTTAGAGGGGAAGCTTGAGGCCCCTGCGCTGTTTGAGCCTGGAGCAAGCAGTCCTGCTTCCTCTCAGCTTCCCTGACATCTTGCAGCTTACTGACAGCATCCCGTAGCTCAGCCACCTTCTGGAGGATGACCTCCATCAGGGAGCAGCAAGCGCAGCCCTGCCCATTCTGCACCTTTCCCTCACAAGACCAGTGCAGGCACTCTCCACACTCCGAGCTCTGCACCGCAACCTCCCCTCTTACCGGCTCTGTCTGGGTGCCTACGCTGGCCACCACCGGGGCGGCCGGGGCAGAGCTCCCAGACCGGACCCTGGTCATACTGCAAGTGCTCACCATCCCGCTCTCCTGCCCACGCGAACTGCCGTGCAAACTACCTCGACCCGCTCTGTTTGCTGCGCTCCTTTTCGCCGCGCTCCCTGGGTAGGTTTTTAACCCCTCACAGTTGGTGCCACTCCTCCTGTCTCCGTCCCCAGTGAGTCACCTCCTTGCGGTAGCTGAGCTCTTGGGCAAGTCCTGTCGAGGACTTGAGGCTCCCTCCTCAGTGGCTCTTGTCTCTCTGAGGTGAGGCTCCTGGACACTGATCTCCCCCCGCTCCACTCCGGTGTTACAGGCGTCCTTTCTCAAGCTACTTCCCTCAGCAAGTGATTGAGAATGGCCGCTGATGGCCGGTTTGAATCTTCCACCAAGCCTTCTGTCATCTTTAGGTGCATGTATGTATGCAGACACATAAATGTATTGGTGAGAAAATTCAAGTTAATTGTTTTTCTTCCACTGGAAGGTTTTACCTCTTCAGAGGAGAATACTCCATTAATATTAACATGCTTCATAATATCTGTTTTCAGAGACAGGAACATTTTTAATCCCCAGTCTAGCTTCACATGAGTGGATGCACATCTACTTGTTAACCAGAGCACTGGTATCTTGAATTATAATGGCAGATTTTGGGGCATCAGTGTGGTCTGTTTTCCAGTTTCTTGTCTGGAAGTCTTTATCTTTGCTATCTATCTAATCTGTCTGATGTCTTCTGGAAACAATTTTCCCTTTACACCACTTCATAAACTTCTGCATACACTAGACTGGAGGTTCTGGGCCATTTCTCATATTTTGTAATGAATTTTCTGATTAAATTCTTTTACAGATAGCACCTCATACATGCAAAGCAGTGCCTAAGATCCTGGTGGGTTTTTTACTGACTGTATGTATAAAGCTCTAAGAACTTGTGATGAAAGCTAAGTTGCCACTGAAACTTGCACATTTATGTATTTTTCAAGGCATTGAGTGATAAGTCTTTTAACATAAAAATAAGTAAAATTAGGAAGAATCAGGTACGTTTGCATAATTAAATTTTATTTGGAATAACCACAACAATTTGGAATAACTACCAGATGTTGAGAAATAGCTGGATGTTATTAGAAGAACTCTGTCATTGGCACTGATCTAGTTAATGTCTCAGGCTTTAGATGAATAGCCATAACACTAAGATGTTTAACCTAGAATTGTAAAGGGAAGGGCCAATATAGTTCTGTGGGTTCAAAATTTCTATCACTGGACAACCCATATGAGTTATTAATCGGGCTTTTGTTTTGTTTCTTAAAAGACAGCTGCATCAGCCAATGATCATCAGGGATGGCTGAAGGCGGGGGAGAAAGACAGGAGCCTCACCCCTACTAAAGCAGATCCCTGGCCCTGCAGGTGAGCTCTGGAAGGGCCTAACTTAGTAAGGGAAGTGCAGTCTGGCTGCAGGAGAGGTTTGGCTGCAGAGAGGTTATTCTGCAGGGGCATTAGGGCATTAGAGAAATGGAAGCAAACCACAGAACTGAGCAGCTGAAGGAAAACAATTGGAGTTTTAGTGGGGAGGACATCATGATGGTGAGGGAGACTACAATGTAGACAGCGTGAGTGACTGCTTACTGAAGCCATTAGTGGAAGCCAGGGAATCCCCTGGAGAAGAAATGGTGCTTGATATCATTCAGAAGAGCAAGCGGGATCTCATTTGCATGGTTATGGCTGGAGGTCATATTTTGGTCATTGCAACCGCAGTGTATTCTGATTCAAGCAGCTTTCAGTAGCAGAGCAGGAACACCTGCCTCCAAACATCTGCCCCCTCCCCCCAAATCCACTATACAAAAGGACCACAGAAAGGGCAAATGGCTATTTGACACCTGTCTTTAAAAAGGACTTTGGAAATATGTCAGTGTGGCTATTGTTGAGAAAAATCGTTTCTGAAAGAAATCTGCTGCTGTTTGTCTGAATTGCTGACATGTATGTGGATTAGGGTGATTTGGTTGGTATGGTGGGCTCAGATTTTCCACAAGCTTTTGATAAAATCCTCAGTCAGAAGATCCTAAAGAAGCAAAACTCCAGCAGGATGAAAGGAAAGATCCCCCCAGGAACTGATGTGAGAGGTAGGAACAGAAGGTCAGGCTTTTCAGTGGGAGATAACAAGTGGAATCCCACAGGGATCTGCATTAAGACCTGCGATGTATGTCATATTCATAAGTAGCATGGAAAATGTGCTAAATAGTGATGTGCTGGATGTTTCTTTAACTGAGTTATCCAGGACAGGGAAACCTAAAAGCCTACTTTCAAAAATGTGGAAGAGTCTAATGATTCTGAGAGGAGTTGCAGTAGAGTGGCAGCCTGCATTCGATGTCAATAGGCACAAAATAATGCACAAGGGAAAAGATAAACCTGTGTGATGCTAAAGATGAGCTTCAAACTACATCTTAATATTTGGGGCTGACAGCTCAGGTTGGCTGTCAGTAATTCTAAGAAATGCTGACTGAGGGCAGAGCAATACTCAAGAAAGCAAACAGATGGTCAGAAATTGCTAGGGAAGACACAGAAAACAAAACAATCATTTTGCTGTGCATTAACCTCTTGATTACTGAGCACCGTTGTGATCTCCTTGTCTAAGAAAAGGTATAGCAAAGCCCAAAAGGGGCAGAGAAACCTGACAAGTGTTTTCAGAAATAGAGAACGGCTTCTGAATTGAGATTGATTAAATGGACTCTTTAGACAGGAAAAGAGAGGTAGAAAGGCATGCGATAGCGGTGTTTAAAATCATGAGTGGCATGGAGAAAATAAGTAGCAAATGATTATTTGCGTTTCTCCCAGAACAAGAACAAGGGACATCAGGTGGAATTACCGGATAGTGGCTTAAACTAACAACAGCAAACAACTTGGCCCTTGTGGTATGTGATTAAACAGGAACCACTCTCACAGTATCTGCTGGGTATCAAGAAGCTAGACAGGCTCAAAACTGATCAGATGAATTAATAGGAAAACAAATCCATCAGGGGCTATTACGCAGCAAGATGACATTCTTTCCTGCAAGATGACATTCTTTCCTGCGTGGCAGGCTGCTGGATGCAGGCAGGAGAGAGTGGGAAAGTGCCTGCATGGTTACCCCTTTTTAAAATTGTTCCCTTTGGTATGTGCTGCTGGCTCCTGTCAGTGATGGAATACTGGACTACATGGACCCTTCATCTGATCCGGTATAATTCTTCTGCATAATGTTTTTGCGAGGGATTGGTCTGGGATAAAGGCACATAAAACATCCCAGAGACCCACAGGGTCCTGAGGCTTGATTTCTACATAAACAATTTAGATCTTGCCTGTATGTCCACTTGGAGTCTTGGAAGAGAAAGTATCCAGAAGGGCAAATTGATCCAGCCACATGTAGAGGTGAGAGCCCTGAGGACTACTGTAATGAACCAAAGAGGTAGCCATGTTTTTGGGTATTGAATTATATTCCTTGTGGGATGAAGAATTAAAATGAATACTGGTGCTGCACCTTGCGTGTCATCCTGCGGTGCCTGGTGCTTCTTGGTGGAATAAAAAGAATCATTTTGGAAAGGTAAAGTTTGGAAAAGGTTTTGAGTAATGCATGATGCATGGCTTTCCTCATCCTGTTTTGTAGTTCTCTGAAGAGCTACTGCTTCACCTTTTGCATTGTACACTTTATTGTTCTGCTTTCTGAGCTTGTGTATAACATGGGAGTGAAGGAATGAGCCAATATATCGTCATTGCTTAGAGAATGACACTTTAAAGCAGTGGCAAAATTACTCTATATCTAAAAGTGCAACCATGAGAATTGTGTCTTGGTACAAGGATAATGTCGAGCTGGAGTTAAATTGAATGTTTCTTCAGGGAGGGTAAATTTAATCAGGTGATCAAAATCAAATTAAGGTGGAAATCAGTTTGGAAAAACACAAGAATTACAATCCAGCTAATGACCTGGGGTAATACTGGCAAGAAATGTGCTTTCACGTTGTAACATGAAAAAAAAATCGTTTCTTTAGGAGGGAGATGCTTGTAGCTTGTGACTGCCCAGGGTAGCTCAGAGCCCAGTGTTTCCTTGAGAGAACAATTACAGTGTGCCACCCTTGCACCGTTTACTTCCCCTCCATTACAGTGATGCCAACAGTTATAATACTGTGATGAAGCCTGGCAGTGTTTCTGTCACAGTGTTATTTTCTAACTTGGCTTTTAAACACGGAATGTTTTTCCATCCCAGCCTGCAACAGCCTCTGTGACTGGTGGCCCATTAGGGTGGTCCAGAATTGTCATATCTTCTGCAGAAGTATGGTCTATCCCAGGTCTCTCCTTGTAAGAAATATCTCTGTACCTGGGAATAGAAAATGAATCCTGCATTTAGCCACAGATTTGCTGCAGAGAGGGATTTGGATTTTAATGTACATATTATTCTGATTAACATAGGTGAGTAGAGGAGCTTTATTTGATGTGGTGGATAAGAGTGAGGACTTCCCCTGCTGATTTCCTCCCAGTACAAAGGAAAGACTCTGAAGGAGCCATGGCTCAAAGGGACTGCTGCTGTTCTCAGCCCCAGAGGTGTTCCCTTCTGGCATAAATTTGTTTCTCTTATTGATGGAGAATTTGGAGATGGTGAGCCAGAGCTGCAGCCATGATTCAGTAGGAGGGGGGAATGTGGTCTCTGGTATTACCTGGAATTGTGTTTAACTTCAACCAGCACGGTACCTTGATCTTCTGTAAGCTTTACCTATCAGAAGTTATTAGCTAATTGAATTCAGAAGGTAACTCCCTAACTGTTTTCAAACTAAATTAACTTGCTTCAAGGGACCAACTTATGTTTGTATTTCCACAGAGATAATGAGTTTAGGCTTCAACTGAAACCTTGCCAGATAATGAGGAAAGAAATAAATCAATGACCTCACTCTTATCTGGTCTTAACAGGCAGGCTTTCCTTTGCTAAAAGTGACCCTGAAACAGTCTGGATTGATTCACACAAATAACAAGCCCTACATCCTGCTAAGCAGAGCTGTCCTGGGGAATGCTTTGCTCTTCGAGGAGATCTAATCTGAACATCAGCAGAGGTGCAAGTATTTGAAATGCAGTTTTTCTTGGAGTCAAAACAAATGTTTCTGAGAAATTCAAATGAGCAGTAAGATAGAGTTAAGGAGGAAATTAACTTCAATACTAATTAGAGGGAAAAAAACATTATCACACTTGTGTCTGGGACTGAACAATCTTCACAGGCATATATTTCGCTCATTCTCCATAGACATATGCTTCTCTGATTAGTTAATTATCTGGCATTGTTAAATAAGAAATGGTTTTCAGATGTTAAAGGGAGTTTATTTTCTGGTGAGAACTGGTGTAGCTGTATGGATGGAAATCTTCCCTTTGCTGCTTTGATTAATGGAAGAAGCAGACAGCTCAGCAATGTTCCTCTCCAATAGTGTGTACTTCCTTACTCTCTGTATGGATCTCTTAGATGAAGGCTTAAATCTTCAGGTAATAAATGTGATTAATAATAGTTTAACAGAATATATGAGGCAATCTATTCAAGTATGCAGAGGTAAGAAGCAGAGGTTTTTAACTACCAGTGAAGAATCCATAAAACCTACTCTTAAAGCCCAAATAAGAAGATTGAAATTTTATAGTAGCAATAGCAGTAGCACTAGTAGCTACCATTTTGGTTTAATAAGAGATGTGGTGTTTTAGGGAGAGATGATATCTTTTATTAAATCTGTTGACACAGGTTTGATAGTAGCACTGCATCTTTTAATGTTGAACTTTATAGGAAAAAAGTGCCCTTAGGCAAAACTCACACCTTTCTGCTAAAAGACAGGTAAATACTGATATTCTACCCAGAAATTTTTCAGTGCTTTTAGGTGTTTGACTGATAAAATTGGAACTGCTTTCAAGAAGGGGGCATTTGTAGCCACGTGTAGCCAGTTTGGAGGCACTACAAAATTTGGAGTATTTGATACACCATATGGTTGCACCGCCATTCAGAGGGACCTCAACAGGCTGGACAAATAAGCTGACAGGAATCTCATGAAATTCAGGAAAGAGAAAGGCCAGGTCCTGCCCCTGGGGAGGAATAACCTCAGGCACTAATACACACTGGCTGGAAAGCAGGTTTGCAGTAAAAGCCCTAGGGATCTGGGGACACCAAGTTGAACATGAGCCAGAAATGTGCCCTTGCAGCAAAGAAGGTGAACGGTGCCCTGGGCATCATTAGGCAACTTGTTGCCAGTAAGTCAAAGAAGGTGAAGGATCACTCCTCTACACAGCAGTGGTGAGATACACCTGGAGTGCTGGGTCCAGTTCTGGGCTCCCCAGAACAAGGGAGACGTGGATGTACTGGTGAGAGTACACTGAAGGGCTGTGAAGGTGATTAAGTGGCTGGAGCATCTCGGGTGTCCCCTCAGCCTCCTTTTCTCCAGACTAATCATCTCCAGTTCCCTCAGCCATTCCTCGTAAGGCTTGTTCTCTATACGTTGGAAGGGAGGCAGCAGAACCTTTCCAGCCTCTCTTAATCAGTGCTCATTGGGAAAATTCCTTCTTGGCCAACATGAAATACAGTTACTCTTTCCTGATGGTGTATCACCTGACTGTCACTGTCCACTTGGTGCAGGAGGAAGAAGCTCAGGCTAATCTGTCCTGTCCTGGTCCTAAAACAGGATGGTGGCTTCCCACTGGAGTGCTTGTGTGATCATCCTTTGCCCTGGTTGTACTTGGCTTCTCTCACATCCCTAACAAGCTTGAGCTGATTTATCCTCAGGTGATCCTGGTAGCACTCTCTGCAAATGGCAGAAGCATTTGAGACACATGGATGGACAAATGCTGGGGTTTGTAAATCCTGGTGGAAGCACAGGTTTGAGATAGCTCCGATCTGCTAAGCACTGTGTGGGAATGCTCAAGGACTGAGCTTTAAGCACCAGAGGAGCTTTAAGGCTGAAAATACAGGTGTCTTAAATGCAGCATGTAGCACTGGGCAGCAACTGTGTGAGCGAGACATTCACTGTATATTTTTTGAGGCTCTCAGGACTGGACTGAAGTGCCTGCAAGGGTCAGTAGATAGTTAATGTCCATCTAATCCTATCACAGGTTTGAGCTTTCTTTATCCCAAGGGAAATATCTGTCTGTTATGTATTGCAAGTACTGAAGTGCCCAGGCCAGTGATTGTTTCACTTGCCGCAGATCGGGAGCTGTTACAGTAGTGTGAACAACATGTTTCACCTAGCCTGGCTCAGGGGCAGCACTGTACTGTTGTGGCTGCACTGTTTTTGGGAGCAGATTGGTGTTGTGGTGGCTTGAATGTGCTGACTCCACAGTTTCAGCAGTTCTCTGGAGCACCAGCAGTGTGGTCAGAAAGGTAAATGAGCCCAACAGGGAGGAGGTTTGCTCTAAGCATAAAATTAATTCATTATAACAACATTATGGGATAAAGTAAAATGGACAGAATAAAATAAATCAGATATGGAAATTAAATATTGTGACTCTAAGACAGAAACTGAAAATGTTCTATGTGATGCCTCTTATTTTTCAAGTATTTGCAGTGGAATTCTTTCGTTTGAAATTGACACATTTTTGAAAATCTTGTGATTAAAGAAATTAAATGAAATATCATCTGCCCTACTTAGAGCCTTTTTAATCTTTTAACATTTTGTTTCAGTAGAAATTCAGATTATAAGAAATGCAAGATAAAAATGTCAATGTTTGAAAGGCTGCTTTGGGTCATTGTCTTCAAGTGGTTGCCATAGCTCTTAAGTGACAACTTTGAAATCTTCATATAGTCAGAGTGCTCTAGGAGCATGGGAATTGCAGCTTGAAATTTAGGAGAATTTTCTGTCATGAAAAGCGAAGGCTTGAGTCCCTGCAGACGGTGGAGATCCAATCAGAGACCACACAGAATGCAACAAGCTAACATATTGAAAAAAATCCAAACAGACCCATATATTCTCAGTGAAAGAATATTCTTGTGAGAAATTGCCTGCTATTTGATTCTAAATTTGATTAAATAGATAATTTTGTCTAAGAGTCAAAGCTGATCTATTCAGCTGGATCTCATGTCCACAGAAGCAGAATATTTATTTAGTGCATTTACCACAACCACAACTCTGATCATAAAGCTTTCATCTTAGTTTTAAGTGGCTTTGTGATACCAAATGCTTTATTTCCTTTTGCATAAGCTTTGCTTGTATAATTACAGAAAACAGAATCATAGAATGGTTAGGGCTGGAAAGGACCTTAAGATCATCAAGTTCCAGACCCCCTGCCATGGACAGGGACACCTCACACTAAACCATATCACCCAAGGCTCTGTCCAACCTGGCTCTGAACACTGCCAGGAATGGAGCATTCACCACCTCCCTGGGTAACCCATTCCAGTACCTCACCACCCTTACAGTAACAAATTTCTTCCTTAGATCCAATCTAAACTTCCCCTGTTTAAGTTTCAACCCCTTACCCCTTGTCCTATCATTACAGTCCCTAATGAATAGTCCCTCCCCAGCATCCCTGTAGGCCCCCTTCAGATACTGGAAGGCTGCTATGAGGTCTCCATGCAGCCTTCTCTTCTTCAGGCTGAACAGCTCCAACTTTCTCAGCCTGTCTTCATATGGGAGGTGCTCCAGTCCCCTGATCATCCTCGTGGCCCTCCTCTGGACTTGTTCTAACAGTTCCATGTCCTTTTTATGTTGAGGAGATCAGAACTGCACACAGTACTCCAAGTGAGGTCTCACGAGAGCAGATTAGAGGGGCAGGATCACCTCCTTTGACCTGCTGTAGCAGGTGATCCTTGAATGTTAACCAAGAGTCTTGGGCCCCCCTGCCCTCTAGGGCGATATCCCATAAAACCTTACTAAGCAGGTTCCTGAAGAGCCCAAAGTCTGCTCTCTTGCAGTCCATGGCAGTGAGCTTGCTGCATGCTCTTCTCACTGTCCTGAGGACCTCGAATTCAACCATCTTGTGATCACTGCATCCAGTCACATTTCCAACGAGCCCTTCCCTGTTGGTGAGCACGAGGTCAAGCAGGGCACCTCTCCTTGTCAGCTCCTTTATTGCTTGCAGAAGGAAGTTGTCTTCCACACAATCAAGGAACCTCCTGGATTGCTTGTGCCGGGCCGTACCGTCACCCCAACAGATGTCAGGGTGGTTGAAGTTCCCAGTTCAGAACAATTGAAATACATATGTAATTTCATGTGCTATTTGAGAAATGTTTCCTGTCCGCATTAAGTGGTCTTACAGATGTGCACACTTAGACCCCAAGCACAAACACATCTGGTCCCCTTCTCATTTCAGGTCCTAAAATGAGAATAAGATTGAATTCTCCCAAATGATTAGACTGAATGTCAAAACATATGAACAAACAGTTTGGATACCTGTGACTCTGAGCTTTCTCTCTGGGTCCTCTACAGACTATAGTGTGCAAGTGCTCAGTGAAGCTTTTCCACACTTGAGGTACTCATAACCAATTGCTTTCTCTCTCTTGTGTGCAATCTGGTTTCTGAAGAGGTGGGAGTTTGTTCGCCAGCCTTTCCCTCGCAGGCAGCATTAATGAGGTCTTTCTCTTCCACCCACACTCTATTTTCCAGAAAAGTGTAGGAACTTAGTGACTTTAAGACTTTTTTGCTTATTAGATCAAAATTTGCCAACGAATTCACAAAAGGTTAGGGAAAAGATACCTAAACAGTAGAAAACAGGCAATGATGCAGACACCAAGAGCCTTGTTTCCTTGAGAAAGGCTAGCATTTTAGATTTCACTCTTAAAGTGAGAACCAAAGCTGACTAAAGGAACGTCTGGAAAGAAATAGTGCTTTTCTTATCATGCAGTTTTTCACGCCTGGGGACCTTCAGGACAGGTTAGTGGCTTGTCCTGGTTTGAGCAGTAGCAGTCATTTTTCTCCTTCTTGGTAGCTGGTGCAGTGCTGTGTTTTGACTTTCGGGCTGAGAACGGTTGCTGATAGCAAGTATGTTTTGAGTTACTGCTCAAATGTTTGGCTTGTCCAAGGCCTTTTTCTGAGCTCATGCTCTGCCAGGAAGGAGGGGAGGCCGGGAGGAAGGAGAGGCAGGACACCTGACCCAGGCTAGCCAAAGAGGTATTCCATACCATAGCACGTCATACCCAAGAGGTAACCGGGAGAGACCCGGAAGGGCTGGATCTCTGGGGGGATGGAGGAGGTATCGGTTGGTGCTCGGTGGGGCAGGGTGGGGTGAGTTATGGGTCGGTGGCTGGTGAGGTGTTGCATTCTCTTCACTTGTTATTGGCTTTATCATTATTATTTGGACTAGTAGCGGCAGTAGTGATTTGTGTTATACCTTAGCTATTAAACTGTGCTTATCTCAACCTGTGGGGGCTACATTCTTTGGATTCTCCTTCCTAAGTCTCCGGGAGCTGGGGGAGCGAGGGGGGGGAGTGAGTGCACAAGCTGTGTGTGCACTTGGTTTAAACCACGACATGGTTGAAGGAGTTTGCCTGTTGATGTTAAGGTTTCCTCTCCCATACTTATCAGCCTGAGCAAGTTTGAACATCACCCTGTCCCTGCTGATCCATGGCAGGGCTTCATGGGTTTCCTCTTACATTTGCAATCTTTCTAACTCTCCCTTGCTCTGCATTTCCTGGTGGTCTTAGTATGAATGTCTGCCATGGTACCCACTGTGAGCTGAAGGAAACATCATTAACATGCATCAATGTGGAAAAACCAAATTATTTAGTTTTGCTTTCCTCAGCAGCTTGCTTGCAGTGATCTTTCTTTCTCCCCTTCCCACTTCCAAGTATCAAAAGCCTGAATACATGAGCCCACCTGTGAAGGAATTGGTTTCCAAACAGGAGAAAAAGACTTCTATAATTGCTGATGGTATCAAGCTTCTTCCCTTGGAGGCTTTAAACTGGGCATCCTTTACTCTTCCAGCTACCAAGTTTACAAGTGGAGGTATTCTGTGCTGGTAATAACTCACTTCTTACAATCAAACACCAGCATTTAATAATCACTTACCACTTGTCCAGGTGGGTTCCGGATACTCTTTCAGCCACAGCAGTGTCTTACAGCTAGTGCCTGATGGGTCCTTTCCAGGTACCTTCAACACCCTTCCCTAAAATACATCTGTGTCATCTTGTTCTTGCCATGGATCCTTGCCCAGCTGCTGGGGCCAGCAGGAGGAAAAGGTCTGGGATAGTTCTCAGCCAGCCAACAGCCAAAGTGGCAGACCAAAAGTCGGAGGAGTCTTGTGTCCCAGCAGGGGTTCTCCTTCTATATAACTGCATGCTTAAAAGAACAGTAGCTTGAAATGTGATCAAAGGGTATAGAGGAATGTGTGTTCTGGAAACAGCTGTGCTCATGCAGGTTGTTACTGTGGTCTGGGAAGTCTCAGAACTAGAGCTCCAAGGCTTCATTTTGCTTAAAAATAGCTGAATAATTGAATTTAAAATAATAAATTGAATTTAAAATTAAATAATAGTGCTTAATATATTTTCTCTGGACTTTTTTTCCTTTTTGTAGGGGAAATTGAAAAGTATGATTTAAATCCTAAAATACAAAGAATGTTTCTTTTCAGAATTACCTGAAGATGTGATTTTGGACCCGTTTGGTTCTAAAGTCAAGATTTCTTGTCTGATAATTCCTACTAGCAATTTGTGTTATGTAAAGCAGGGACTGATAGCTTGAGGGCAGGTGGTGATAACAGATGCTATAATAGTTAACTTTCAGCTATACTGTTAAAAACAGAGAGAGTTTTACAGGCTGTTAGACTTCAGGTGGTTTAGTGTACCATCAAAACGACATCACAGTAGCTACCTACAACTTACTGAAGATGGAAAACATCAATTTAATGTGGAGTTGGTACTCCTAATTATGCTCAAAGTATGGTTTAATAATGTCTGTATTTGCAATACTGTAAACGTGAAAATGAATTTTGCTGAAAGAGTGCCAGTGTGAAGCAGCATATAATTTTGTTTTTGTTTGTGCTGTACTCTGCATAATTACTGTAATTATGCATATTAGGCTGTTCTGTGTAATGGCACCAGAAGGTAGATAATTTTGTCAATAACTGGATGTAGCAGCTTATATACATTTTGCACCATCCGCAGAAGTGCTTTGAAGATCTCTTAATACTGCTGATTTGCTCATAATAGGTCAGAAATTATCGCTGCTCTTTCCAGAATGTCTCTCTGATGAGATGCCTTCCAGAAAAAAATCAGGTGCTACTAAAAACCCCAGAACTTTGTGTCTGAGAAAACACAACAACAACAGCAAAAAAAGGACTCATTTTCAAAGAGAGTAAAATCTTTAATTAGCTGGTAGGGCTACTATCAGTGTACTATGATAAGCTTTGAAATCCTTAGAGGTGTGTTTCAGTTCAGATTATACTTTGCACAAGAAACTGCAAATATGCTCAATGCTACCTACTTATTTTTCAATAGAACAAATTTAGATTAAGGTGCTTTAATGAACTGACATGAAAACTTAATTTTAAAATGAGTGTATGCAGAAGCACATAGATGAGAAAACAAATCCAGGAGGGAATGCAGGTGGGAAAACTGAGTCAGGCAGGGTGATGTAGGCATGAAGTGAGATGCTGCTTAAGTAAACTCAGAGGTTTAAAGGAAAGGTGGTATTTAGGAGAAGGTTCCTTCAGATGTTTAGGAAAAATGTTTAGCAGTTGCCTTTTCTTATATATGAGGTACTTGTTAGCAGTGGTACTATGTTAACTGGAACAGCCATTTTCTGAGAGTATTTTGTGCACAGTGTTGAGGTTGCAGTGCCAAGGCCAACTCTCCTGCAGTCCTGGCTCTGTGTGGCCACCCAGTTACAATGGGTAAGCCTCTCTCAGCACTGAAAATCCTGACACTGTGGGTCCTGGGGAGACAGCACTGCCCCTCTATTTGAAGTGGGGGTTTCTGGTGGTGGTCTGCAGGTGCTGTGACCTAGGAGCCTGGTGTGTGGATCTGCGTGCTGGTCCCATGTTCTCTGTGAACAGTGACCTGCTGGCAATAGCCATTTTCACAGCTGCATTGTTATTCCTCATCATGATGGAAATTGCATAAGGCTTTTTTTTTTTTCTGCTGAAAGAAACATGGGTGGATGGGTAGTGACTCATTTGTCAGAAAAGTTTGGAAACTAGTCACTGAAAGCACAAGTGGAGGTGTTTGGAAAGATGAGCAGGGCACAGGGTATAAAGCTGTCGTGATTTGCTTCTGTATGTTATGCTCCGCATACTCATCAAATTAGGACTCAGTTCTGTGGGAAGGGATGCCTGAGTGACACTGCTGGTTAAATGCATTAAAAATGTCCTCAGCCCTGGCGAAGCAGGAATGCTGCTACTAGATAAGAGCAGTTTTTCTGAGAGGATCCGCTCCTGCTTTGTGTCTCCTCAGGTAGAATGGATTCACCCTGAAGTACAAGCTGCATGAAAAATTTCAGTGTCATTTTAAGCTCTACTTCAACAGGCATAGTTTGGCAGGGCTGATTTACAATACGGGGTCTGTGTGAGATACACTGTTATTTATCATGTATTGATCTGGCAATAATAACCTGTGCTTTCCTGAGATGTAACGCTTGTGATTCCCTTCTTGTTCGGTAAAACTGATCTGTGACTTGCAATTCATTCTAAAATGAAGCAGCAGCACACCTTATCATGGGTTTGAGCTAGCACATTCATCCTGCTCTGTTTCTCTCTTTTTGGTCAAATCAGAGAAGTTATAAATACATATCATTCCAAATGAGATTACATTGCTTTGTATACTAGATCCTCCCCTCGACCTGTTTGATGGGACTCTGCACTCACATGCCATGGGGGATTCTGGGTTTTGCCATCATACTAGAAGTCAGAAAGTAATGTTTTTGTTATGGCGCTCTGGCAAAAGGTTGTTTATTCCCCTCTGAAATTTGGCTAAATTACTTCCCACTCTTAAAAGCAGCTGCAGATAAATATATTTTCCCCTGAGTGATTTGAAATTATGAGTGTTGCTTTATTGACTGATGTGTTTTTCAGACAACCTACTCTTACTGTGTTGACTTTGTAGAATATTTAAGTTAACAAAATCTTTTGTCTTTGTTGGTCACTTCAAATACATTTGTGCACTTCAGCTAAAATTGTCATTGCTTTAGTTACCCTCTAAGAAAATGGTTACAGAAATGGGACAGCATTGTTTGTCAGCATACAGTTCCAGGGGAGAATGCCATCATAATTTAAAATTCAAGTCAAATGCTCTCCTTGATAAGTAAGTTAAGAAAGTTTAGTCAAATGTCAGAACATTGGTAAGAAATGATAAAATTAATCTGAAAATCCAGAATTAATTCAGATGGTGAGATTTAACTGTAGACTAACCAGCTACGGATGGTATCTGGACTGTCATTGTGCGAATGCTAAAGGACAGGATTTGAGTTCTACAAGTTGGTAAGTCATCTATCAATTTCCAGTCTAATTAGAATATGTAATAAGTCATCAATTTGCTTTTCCCCTTTTTTTTCCTTTTAAATCACACTAACATCTAACAGAATGATAGCTCAAATCCAAGTTTCAAAGCTGCTCTTCAATAAGCAATGAAGATGTTCCTGTGTAGGTTTGTCGCTTCCCAATGGATTATCCGTGGTTGCCTTCACAGCGGTTTAAACATGTGTTTGCTATGAGGTTTAAACATGTGTTTGCTATGAGGTTTAAACATGTGTTTGCTGTGAGTTGAGGTCCAGTTCAGTTTTTCCCTTGCAGTTTGTGAATGTGGGATTTAGATTTAGGGTTCAGTGTACAGAAATCTCTTGGGCATTCCCAGGATTATGTAGATGAGTGAGGACAGGATGAGGGAGACCTACAGTTGGGTACTCGGATGGAAGCTGTAGTTCTCTGTGGCCTTCTGGATTCATTGGCATGGATGTGGCCAGTTTTGTTCAGATGTGCCTGAGGTCTGAACAAATTCTTCAGGCACTGCCCACGTTATTTCCCTAGGAAGTCTGCTGGCTGAAGTCTTCATGCTGCTTTTTTCTGATGGTACAGTTTGTAAACTTTGACAGCTGCTGCTCATTATGAACACTCCTGTTCTGAGAACATCTTGGCCCCAGCTTCTGGTCTGTATGTTCATTCCTGAGATAATTTTTATCATTGATATAGATGTGCATAGCAAAGAGGAGGCCACACAGATTGAAGCATAGCATCATTCTGTGCTGCACTTCCCTGGGTGATGAAAGTAGCTCTTAGAGTGCTTCCTACAAGGTTGAACAATCCAAGTGTACATAAAAAGTTTAGACATTCAGTTTCACTCTGTTTTTCAGGAGATTTCAAATGAAACCCTGTCTTGTTTTGATGCATGAGAACTTAGTGGTGCTGCTTACCTAAACTAATTTTCCGGCATAAAATCAATCAGTTATTCAAACTTGTATAGTAGAAAGTCTAAGTGTCATTCATTTTCTTGCAGGGATATGACAGCCTTTATTGACTTCTTAAAAGTAGTAAGCTATTTGCACTGCTTGGAAGATAAAAAAAAAAGAAAGAAGAGATCTATCAAAATTGGTGTTGCCTCATTCTTTTTCTGAATCCTGGATATCAAATTATAGCCAGATATCCTACTTAAAGTAAGCAAAGACACACTATGTCAGACCAGAGGCCACCTAAACGGGTATCCTGCCTTTTATCCAGGAGTGGCTACTCAAGTTAGAGAAGAAGGTCAGAGAAAAGTACACAGTGATACTCCCTTGAGCCCTCTCCCAGATGCTAGGGATTTGTGGCTTAGGGTATTCCCCACTGCAAGCCTGCCAAAGCCTGCAGGCAGGTTTGGTACCCTGAAGCCGAAAGTCTCTTTTCACCTTCTGCAGAATGAGCCCTAAAGCTGAGAGGCACCTGAGCCTCTTGTGTGTTGCAGGCCATCCCAGAGACCTCTTCCTGCCCACAGGAAGGAAGGTCACCTCCAGCTACATGGGAAGTACTGATCTTGAGCAGGTTGGAGTGGCAATTGGAGCTGTGAGGCAGAGAAAGCCAGACCTTAAACGTTATAAGCCACACTGCAGATGAGTAATAGGTCTG
The DNA here is from genome assembly GCF_012275295.1 of Melopsittacus undulatus. Taxonomy (NCBI): domain Eukaryota; kingdom Metazoa; phylum Chordata; class Aves; order Psittaciformes; family Psittaculidae; genus Melopsittacus; species Melopsittacus undulatus. The sequence goes on along the minus strand of NC_047528.1, from coordinate 79,997,538 downwards.
GTCACCATCCCTGAAGCTGACAGCATGGCCTGTGCTGGCATTGACCTAACCTAATTCAACAGGGTCATAGCTGGTGAAAATCCTTACAGCAATTCCAACATTCAGTGGGCCTTCTCTCCTTGTTTTATGCACAGTTGTTTGTTACTAAAACTATAAAAGTTGTTGTAGAATCACTTGTATAAATAAATCAGTGCCAACTTTTAAACATGAATAGTTTCTTCATGTTAATAATACTAAATTATTATAGCTCATCTGTCCTTTCTATAAAAAGTACAGGACAGATTTGTGCAAGTTTTAAAAAAGAGTTGTGACTCTCAAACTGAATAGGAGTTTTTTGGGTAAAAGCCCAACAGACCTCAATAAGTAATGACTTGATTATTGGCAATGCTTAAATTGATTTACTTCAAGTAAATAATAATATACGAAAGAAGTAATATGCTGAGTATATCATGGACAAATTAGTTTCTTATTTAAATTTGCCAGTGTTTTCCCAAAGAAAGATGGTTTTGATTTGTATAGAAAAGTAGTTTGGTCTGCTTTTGAATGAGTCAGTTATTTTTTTGCTTACCACAGCTTTACTTGGAACGGATAATAATCAGTTGAAATTGGACAAAGTACCATGACTCTTTTGTTGTCAGTCTTATGGATTATAGCTCTGACTTAATGAAGAAAATCAATGTCCCCACATTATGTGAGAAACAGTGGCTTTGAGCCCAGTGTGTTCCCAAATAAGATTTACAGGGAGAAGTTTAGACAATTTTTCAGGAAAAGCACTAGGTCTCCTCCTTGCATTCTTCTTGCTGTGTGATTTCATTTTCTTGTATGTTATCTATATGTAATAGTAAGTAATGTATTATCACTTGCTTAATTGGTTTCTTCACCTTCCTTCTTTTGTCTTCAGGTATTCCAACATCATGCCCTGAGTGACATCTAAGTTATCTCAAATGTAACATCAGTGACTGAATTCTGTTACTTGTTTGTGCTCATAGCAGTAGAACCTAAAAAAGCTAAGGAGTTCCTACTTTTTTCCTTTGCGTTTAATTAGTTGTTTTCCTTTTACGATGTTTATTAAAACTCAAGTTAATTTTGGACTGACAGAGATCTCCAGGTAGATGTAGTAGAGTGCTGGCATGCATATATGACTACATCAAGCACCTTCTGAACCAGTTCAGCTACTACACAGTTATGGTTCATTAAAATCTTTAATATTTTCATATTTTCAGATGCTTTGGTGCCATGAGTCTTCACCTGATTTGAAGCCTTTACATGTGTTGTAATGTAAAGAGCTGGTGCAGCTATAGGTAGAGATCTGCCATGGAAACTTTCTGAAGGCTATAAATCAATAATTTTCCACATGAAGAGCAAGCTGTCCATAACAATTGTCCACTCCACTTGTTCAGTTCTACTGCAATGACACTATTCCTTGGGAGATTTCTTAAACCACTCACCACCAGAATAGGCACCAGTATTCTAGCTATCAGGCACTAATAATATCTTTATATTATTATATTTGTAAATAAATACAGACACACATATATACAGGCACACATGCGTATGACAATTTAAATTCTTTATACAATTATGCACAAAAAGTAATTTTCTTTGTCTGTGCACACAGTTAGAACAGGATTTGCCCACCTCTTTTTAGTGAATGTCCAAGTTGCAGACTGAGTGTTCTTTTAGGAAAGGCACTCAGGGAACAGTGTGGTGTCCAAAATGGGAAGGCATTTGAGTAGCTCTACTCATACTGAGACACACAGGACATTTTGAGTGCATAGGCCTTTGGAAGCATAAATCTTGTTTCGTAATTTGTTAAGCTTTTGTCATTTTTAAGATAAATCATTGCTGTCCCCTCCTAGCTTCTGCCAGATAAAAATGGAAATTATATTTAGGAACAATGTACAAGAGTACATACACTAGAGGAATATTTGACTTTCTTAACCTCTTTTTTTTTTCTTTAGAAAACTGAAGGTTGAAAATGGCAACATGTACTCCTGTGCAAATATTTTATCAGTTCCCTAACAAGTGATGTTGAGAAGAAAGCAACAAATACAACAAAGAGCGAGCAAGAAAGGAAGAGATGCAAATGTTTGCGCGCTCACAAGTGAATACAGATACAGATAATTTATATTGTGATCTGTCTTTCAAGAATTCATATTAAAATAAGTTCGAGCAATATGGAAATCCAAGCACTTCTGAACACTATAAATGAGCTCCTTATTTTGAGGCCCTCGTGAAAAGAAATGAAGCCTAATTAAGAGTATTGTACTATTGTTAAAAAACTTAATAAAATAACATCTCTTACATAGCAGAGGGCAAAAGTTGTGGGGAGGGGCCCATAAAACTTGAGTTCCTGCTTTTAAAGTAGCACAGATGGTCAGATAAAGGAACTGAGAAAGAAATAAAGAGTCTAGACATGTTTAATAGGTGTTAACAGATGTTACTTGTTTTGGATTCTTATTTAGTTTTTAAATTTCTAGAATGTATGTGTGGGATTGCCTGCCACTAACAGGGTAAGTCCAGTGAGCCCAGATGCCAGTGCCATTCACACTGGTATTGATCCTGACCTCTCTGATTGCTTCTCAGAAGAAACATGATCCTTTATGGTCTTTGGTTTTCTTTACTATGCACCTGGAGTTCATTGTAGTTTGCTGGAAGGGAGCAGTGGTCCTCCATGGTGCCTGTGATTGCTGGAGATGGGATTTGAAGTGATCCATAGCTAGATTATGTCTCTCCTTGAAGTTAGTATCTTCATTTTATTGTCCTGTGTCATCTAAATTCCTCAGTGGCCTTTCTGTCTGCTAGCTAGAAAAGGATCTTAAAGTTCAGGAACATCACCAGAACCAGTTTTAAGGATGAGACACACACCAAGGAGGGGGCAAGACAGTGGTAATCAAAGGTTTGTCTCAACTGTTTTGTGTGTCAACTGCAGCTTTGGCTCTGCTACTGGTTGGGTGCTCCTCTGGTCCTGTCCTGTTGTGTTTCTGGACAGAAGAGTATCTGTCCCTGAAAATCTGCTCCTTCAGTCCCTCACTGAAGCTTCTAGAGATTCAAATGCCACAGAGAGTGCTTAAATGTGTTTTATGAGACTTATTGTCAGGTGAAGAGAAGTCTGAAGTCTTGGCCTGATCAGAGGCATGAATTACAAATGTCCCACATGTAATCAAAGCTCCCACTCCAAGGTGTGCATGAGATGCATAGAACTCAAAGCAAAACTTTAGTCTGAATCTGTATCTTTTTCAGGCTTGAAAAATAGGGCAACGTATTTTACTTTGATAACTTTTTTCTATGAAGAAGACGGGATGAAATGCACAGAAATTATGGATGGGCTGGGGCTACGGAGAGCCCTTGCCGTAGCATGAGGTGGTGCCAGTGCAATCGTTGCTGGTGCCAGCACAGACTCTGAGCTGACAAATGCTGACTTCTAAGAGGAACTCTGAAGACTGCAGAGGGAATTGAAATTATAAAGGACCATAAATATTTAATTCCTATTATTGCATGCTGAGAATTGCAGCACTGTCTGCAAAACACTATAAAACATAGCAGTGTTAAATGTATCTGCAATGCAAATATACTATAAATATTGTAGAGAAAACAGAAGCATAAAATTAACTCTTAAGCTTATTCATAGTTATAGAACTCAGTATGTTCTTGTGCATTGTGATGATATTTCATAATTATACCAGCAGTTCAAAATGACCAATTTTCTCCTGGCATAAAATATGTTGTGATTTAATTAAAGCAGAAAGCTAATTTAAGTGGAATGGAGAAAGACTAAATCAATTATGAAGAATGCTATTATTAGATTTGAAATTCTAGCAAAATTAGTCAAGTTGTATAGCACTGCATTTTCTCCTTTTTAATGCAAGAAGAAAGACAATTCCATCATTGTTTTCTATGGCTCAAGGAGGGTAATTCACAAAATTTGAGCAGGTAACATTTTCAGTCATTAAGATATAATAAAATAATCACTCAGATGTCAATGGCATTTTGGCAGAAATTGATACTTCTTTTCATTGAAAACAGAGGTAGCCCTGCCAAACCTGTGCCTTTGGTTTTGAAAGTGCTGTGCCAAATCCTTAGGAAAGCTGTCATTTCTTTTCCTCATGCCCCCATTCTGCCCTGTAAGCCAGGTTTCGCAGAAGCAATGTTTTTCATGAGTGAGGAGGAATGATGTTTTCAGGAATGACAGGACAGGCAGTTGGACCACAGAACTTTGCCTAAAGCAGGGGCAACACGAGTTACTCAAATGAGAGTTACTAGTTCTGTTTTGTCAGTGCTTTGGATAAAAAAATATTCTTTCTTATATGAGATTTTGCATTTCTGTAGCAAAAGTTAGAAATAGTAACCTGCTATTAAACTCCTATTTTAAATCAAATTTCTTATCAAGTAGTTCCAAGAGTTCTCCACTGACCTTATCCTGATCTACACAAGCTGTGTATCTGCATGGGTTGTTACTTTTCGGACACATTAGTGTGTTAAACCTGTTGATAAGTAGCTAATGAAAGTGCAAGAGATGTCTTTATTATTCCTGGATATTATGATGTACCAGTCTTTTCACATTGCTAGAGAAGAACATTTTGTCTTCTCAACACATATCCTTTATTCTGCTGTTCTCCCTGCCTACTCGCTGGTTTGCTTATAGAAAGCTGATGAATGCTCAACTGAAATAAGGACATTATCAACTTTTCTAAGTGAGAAAAACTCCCCAGGGGATGGTTTAAGAGGCTGGAGCTGCCAACAGAAGTTGTACCAGTGTGGCATCAAAGAAGTCCTATGGCCAGGGAGCTGAGGTCTGGTAGGACCAAATCTTTGCTGATCTGTGGTTTGGGAACTCATGTTTTTGACTGATCATAAGAGAAATGGAGAAATGACCATAAATTCTGACAAAATCATGCAAGTGGAGCCCTTGGATGTACCTTCCCAGGTCATGGCCATAGGCTACTCTAGGAGACATATAGTATAATGGAATAGCTTTACTGCCCAGCCCTCTTATGGTATCATTAGACAAAACCAAAATCCTGAGTTTAAGTGGTTCATGAAGTTTTCAGCACGGAAGCCGTGACTGGTTAGCTTGCTCTCAGACTGAAAGTTTGTTAAACCTGTTCAGGGTGAGGATGGTGATTTCTTCCTCAATATCAGTGCTATCCTAAACTGTGCTAATTGGAAAAATTCAAGCTACTGCACTTTGTGCTGAGCTAGACTATGTGCAAACCCATTCACTACGTCTCAGATAACCTCTAGTTGAGCAGAAATAATTTCATTGCTTCCAGTTGTGTAATATAGCTGGAGTCTTTATAAGCTTCTAACAGCAAAAAGTTACATTTGACATTGTTATTTATACTTGGTATATGAAAAAGCCAGATGAGGTTAGATAAAGTGATTTTCCAACAGAAATACATCTATGCCATCAAGACTAAAAATGTCGTATGATCTCATTTCTCCCCTTGTTTCCTCCCTCTCTTTCCTTACTTACTCCTTCCCCATACAAGATGATTATACTGGCAAATACAGCAAGAGTGGACCTTGCCTTAGACAAAGTGACAATAAAACCCCACTTGAAGGAAGGAAAACTCCAATAAGTATTCTCACTAGGCAATTTAACACACTTGTCTATGCTTTCACTTTCTGCTGTAAATCTGTGTCAGTCTCACTGAACATTCTGAGTATTTTAGCCTCTGATGAACAGTCTCACCTGTTCCATTCTCTGGCTTCACAGTTCAAGAGTTTCTTTCCCCCGTAATAACAAAAATATTCTCCTAGAAGTTTTTAAAATGCTATCTAATAATTGCTCCTATGAATTCATAACTTCATTAAAAAAACTGTGATTGGAAGCTGGGAGATCTTCAATGACCATTTAATAGTCCAAGCTTAGGAGGATGTAAGTTCTCAGTATCTTTTATCACCAAAAAAGTCTTCAGTATTCAGACAACTTTGCAGCACTCAAGCACAAAGCCAACCACACTGAAGTCTTGCAGTGCTTTAGAAATGAATTTTAGAAATAATAGTGGTAATAATAAATCTTCTCACAAGAAACAAAACTCTCACTCATAACTTTATGTATCTTGCTGAGAAGCTGCTTTTTCAAGGCTTGCAAGAAATCAGCTAATGGTGTGCTGTCAAGACTCTGATTCCATTCAGTAATGGTTTATATTAATGTTTTTAACATTTACCATGAACTGGCTTAATCTAAACTGAGAGAAAATGCTCTTAATTTAAATAACACTGTCTACAGATGATTGTACAATAGTGTGATATTGGCTGTAAAGTTGATTTAATTTAATTGCTACAGCCAGTCCTTTGGTGCCCTTGTTTTAGGAGGCAGCGGTATGCACTTCTTTTGTACAGCACCCTCAACTTCCATTCTCCAGGTCTCATTTGCTACATCTATTTGGCAGGAGAAGTAAGTTTCTTAGTTCAGCTCTTGCTCTCCAGACACTAATCCTTCTGGTTCTGACTGCAATTTTGACTGCAAAACGCTGTCACACTACCCAGAGCAAATGAGCTGATTCAACACAGGAGGCAGCTTTGCCGTAGCGGCATGCAGCTCAGGTTTTTCACCCACCTGAGAAGCAGCTCTAGTGTGACAGAGGAAAGCCCACTTATGTGGACGTGGCATAAACTGCTATGGAACTTTTGTATGCAGGTGCATTGCAAAAATGTCCCTTTATAAGTGGTGTATGAATGTGTGATTAAATCTTAGCTGGTATTTAGACTCTTCTATTTATTGTTAAAAAGCCTGCAGTGTGCAGCATACTTCTAATGTTCTGAGATTCCTGTTAAATATATTAACCAGCAGGTTCTGAATCCTCATTCAGAACTTCTACATCACTCACAGGATGGATTTTTCTCTTTCTCCCAAGGAAAGCTTACTTTCCCACAGGAAAAATGGTGACGTTCTCGTCACTGGTTAAGACAGGAGATATTTTCATGTGATTCTAAAAGACCCTCCCAGGTTCTCCAAGGTTGCCTGTTGGAGAGTCCTTGTTGCTTGTGATGACAAAACGGACAGCTAGCCTTAAGAATTAGGGGAATATATATACCATCTGCTCAGAGCTGGCTCTGCTTCAGGCTCTGCCAGGCTAAGAGCTATGGAAGGCCCTTTTGAACTGATGTGAAATCATTAGTAACAAGATTTATAAGGACAAAAATGGACTATTGTGATTTTTTGTGTTTGGTCCATTTGTAGATGCCAAGAGCTGTTCAGGCTGTGGGTGGTGTGTGGTCTCTCTGCCAGGATGATGCCCAGTGCTGGTGCCAGTCTGCAGAGCTGGGGTCAGCCCAGTTACTGGTTTGTGCATTCGGCTTAGGACACAGTACACACTTGCTTTTCCTTCACTCTGCTGTAAATGGGAAGGCACCTTTTTCTGCTAGTGTCCTGCTGGATCCTTCCTCACCCTCGAATATGGGTCTGGGTTTCAGGTCCTTATGAGCTGGAATATACCTAGGGTGCACAGCTGGAGTTAAGGAAGAGGGCCATGCTCCTGGTTTGCCAGAGATGTCACTGCTCAGATCTAGTCTTCACTCCTTTAACCTTTTCAGCCTTTTGTTTCCTTGGACTCTCTTCTTGTTGGTAGCAGTCTCCTGCCAGCCATAGGTGGTCCTGTTTTTTTGTGCTCACTCAGGGTTGTCATCCTTTAGCTCCTGTTCTGACATCCTGCCAGCCTGCTATTGCTTGCAAAACTTAGAGGTGAAAGTGCACAGTAAATTAGCAAAGTAGCTAAGGTTAAGTTATCTCCCTGAAAAGCATTTCCTCCTCTTTTGTTTTGAAATACAATGGCAGTGCAGCTCCTAAGTGTTTCCAGGACTAACCAAATGGTTTCAGGATTGCTTTTCTTCCAGGAGAATGATCCAGTTCCCAATTCCACATTCGAGGGCTGAGATTTAAACTAGGAATGTTGGCATCTCTCAGTTAACTGATATTAAAGCGATATTTATAGAGGGCTGCCCGGCAGCACCCAGTCTTTACCCAGCAGCAAGATGTGTACATGTTTATTCAAGACACTCCCTTTTGGGGCTTATTCTGCCACTGCCCTTTACTGCTGTTATTTCTCTAACTTCTTTTCCTATCTCTTTTCCCTGCCTATTTCTCTTCTGGTTTCCATCTGCTTCTCAGAGAGCTTCACTGACCACATGCACTCCTTTCAGTGTTCAACAACCAGATTGCTAGTGCTGGCACTACAGTGTTATAACTAAACCTGGTTTTGCTAAAACCAAATGAGCAAAATTAAATGCACATTAGCTCGCCATTTCAGGCTGCCTGTGGACTGCAGTTAACGGCTCCAAATCCATTAATGCTCAGCCAGCAGTAAAATACTTTCCATCATATCCATGAGAGTTAGAAACCCATATTAAATTCCATGTGGTTAAGCCTCCTGAATGGCTCCTCCAAGCCTCATAAATACATAGAGTTGTCACATATTTCAGGCTTATAATTTGCTGTGGACATGAACTACCAGTTTTTGCTTATGTAAGTTGAAGTGTTAATGATAACTTTCTTTTGTTTGTTTGTTTTTTTTTAATTTTTTTTAAATTTCAAAATGTTTGTCAGGAAAAAGGATGCAAGGAATGGGAAGAACAGTCAGTGAAAGGTGATTTGTGCTTTTTCACTTTATGTTTTTCAACCTAGCTTTCCTTCCCAGTGGCATTTATCAGCTAATAGGCTGACTACTTGCTTTTATCAGCTACACTGTCATAGCTAAATACGTCCTCAAGTCAGGGTAGTGACAGCTGTGTGATGTCTGCTGTGTTTCGGGGTGCCCTGGGGACCCAGCTGAACAATTTCAGTGCTTACAAGGAATTTGCTGTTGCTTGAGATGGAACATCAAGAGTGCATAGAGAAACCAGAAGGGAAACTAATATAAGCTCACCTGGGGGTTACACTTGACCTAATGTTTCATCTAGTTCTGTATAATGGAATTGAGAGAGGTGCTTGATAACACTAATTAGGAACTGGGTATTAAAACTGATATCTCTAAGCAGCAAATAGAGTTGCAACAGAGAGGATTAGAGGAGCAGGCACAGTTCAGAACTGGAATATTCATCTACTTATTTCCAATTCCAATTATGCCCAATTCATGCTCTGAAAATGAGGTGAACCAGCACCTCATGTATCTGTTACCCACTGAGCTCCCCCACCAGCAATAGTTTCCACTCACTTGAAAAGTCTTTTTTTTTAGGACATCCTAAAGTCTATGTTGAAACTGCCCATGCTGTAAATCCAGGGAGAGAAGAAGAACCCCTAAATGTAAAATAAATTCCAGGATATCTGTAGCAGCAATAAGCTACAATTTCCAGATTAACATTCAAAATCATAAAACCCAAACTGAAATTTTTGTGGACAGGTGATAAGCAAAATACAATTACAGGAAGATAGTGATGTTCTTAATAAAGATTCAATTGAAAAATACTAAGAAAATGTTGCATCTTCCTGAAAGCTGTACTAGTGCAAAAATGGTAAGCAAGTTTTTAGTGTTTTGTGTTTCTACTGGGGTTTTACGCAGTTCAGCTTTGACAACCCGTAGGCACATGGACAAGTTTTGAGTGTTTCATGTTTTGCACTACAGATTTTACACAAGTATGTTTTGAATATACCTGCACTTGTACTTTGTGGAGTACTCTCCAAGGCTGATGCAGAGGGCCCAGTAAAGAGAGAGTAAATATTTTTATTGTGTGAATAATTCAAAAAGCGATGAGCCAAGCATTACATAAATGTTAATTTTGGACACTTACACATGATTAAGCAAGGTTTAAATTTTGTACAGAAGAGCAATGCATTTTTTAATAATGTTTTTTAAAATTAATTTGTAGGGTTTTTTTTTTTTTTTTTCTATTAGGAAAGAGATTCAGTGATAGCTAATGAAAAAACAATTGCTACAGGCATGATTCATCCTTCCAAAAAGGATATGGAGATGGGGATGGATGTTTTGATCCCTCGAGAACTGAGTAGATGCATGTGCTTCATATTGATCTAGCGTATGACTCTCCCTTTCATGATAAAGTGTGCTGTATGCTTTGCTGGAGCACTACCTTGTTCCTGGGAAATGAGAATGAACTGAAAACTTTGCTTCCTAGAGCTCCAAATTCTCTCTAGCTTTTGTGATTGCAGAAGTGAAAGTGTTTGTTACAGACATTTTTCCTTTCTGGTTTTGTTATCTTTTAGGTGTCCCTGGTCCAGCTTATGTGCTGCATACAACATGGATTGAAAATCCTTGCTGTTCAAAACAAAGCCAGGTTGAAAGATCTGTCTTGCAAAGCCAGTGTGGGACTGCAGTGTTAGTGATGTGTTTGCCCTTCATGCTCAATGTGGCTGAAGTGGCACTTGGTCAGCGGTGCCCTCCTGAAGGTCCTGGAGCTGCATGGTGGCCTACCAGCGTGTGTGCTGTGCTCAGGAAAGCATCTTCCAGTCATCCTGCTTGGCAGAGATTGATGAACAGCCCAAATGGAGCTGGATTTGGCCAAGAGAGTGGAATATGCTCTCATATGTTCCAAGCAGGAATTTATTTATTAATTTTTTTTTTACTTGCTTAGGTACAAATGAAACTACAACAAAAAGTGAAGAAGTGCAGGAGAGCAGCCTTCATCTTGTCTGGGTTTGCTGTCTGAGAGCTTATTAACCATGAAGAGTTACTGCAAGAGTAACCCCTTGCTTGTGGAAACACCATCTCTATTGGCATGATTCACTGTGCCAGTTTGTACATTAGAGAACAGAACTGGGGTGGAGAATACCTAGAGGCAGTGCCTTCCTAATGTTTTTTAAATTCAGTCATGTCCCTGGTCCCTGCAGCTTGCTGTGACAGTGGGTGGCACAACCCATTTATCCATTTTTAATGTTGAAATTCAGTTTAAAAAAAGAACAGGTTGAAATCTTATGCCTCCCTATGTCAATGAAAACGCTGCCAGTAAGTTCAAATAGCCTACTTGTTGTTCTCCCCCTCAGGCACCAAAATTTAAAAAGAAATGATTGCTTTTTTCCCCCAGATTGTTTCTTGAAGAATTATTTCCATGTTCTGTAGCTGAGATGTAAATGTGATGGATGTACTGAGTAGGCCAACAAGAGCACATTATGTAGCTGTAATGAAACTTGTGTTAGTTGTTTGGGTATACTTGTTTTGTCGAATTTTATCACATATGGTCCTGCCTTGCAATAATCTGTGCTCCACTGTTCTATTTCTGCCATACCTGTATGGAGAACTTCTCTCCCTGACCCCTTGAAACGAGAGCTCAGTCATACATGCAATTGGATATGCCCCCAAAAGGCTGTTGCTCATACAATGAACAAAGAGAATGCAAGAAAACAACCTGCCAACCAGAAGTGTGTTGAAGACAGAAAGATGAATTCACGTAAATGAAACATATTTTGTTCTCAGAAATACAAGTAACCAAGTTGAAGATGAACCTGTGCTGTGTTATTTCAGACCATATTCAGAAGCCAAACTAACAGCCCATTTTGAGGGCCTATTCTAGTGCTGATCCAGGTTCAACACATTTCTCTAAATGCCTGGGTAAACAGCACGTTGTATGGAAACAGTGGGATGCTGATAAATGTGGCTGGACACAGAAATAGATATGAGTGGTTGTGAACCTACAGAAATGCAGATTTATTATGTATAATATTTTTTACAATGGTTCAAAATGATGTGATATGGAAATCAATGAATTTAATAATTCTAATGAGAGAAGCGATAAAGATTGCTGATTTTAATGAGTTCTTATAGAAGAGGCTGGAGGTTTTGATTCTATTTGTTCATGTATTTTAGAGAACAGACTGCTGCTTTGCGCACACATATAGCATACTAATAAGGTATTATTTTCTGCCTCTCAGTTCTCCTTTGAATTCAAATATATCTATTAGCACCTTTACAACACAGCTTATGCATATCTCAAGCCTATATGATTAACTATTTCTACTGTACCATTTGGTGGGTGGCATTGCAAATTACAGAAAAATGAAGGGAGACAGAGTTTTCTTCTGTGTGTCTTAACAACCTGGATGGAAAATGCAGGGAGGAAAAAAAGAAAAGAAGATTTAAAGTTATTTGGATCTGCATTATTGGAGCTGGCAGGAATCCAGGCTTTGTCATTTTAAGGGGGTATGAATATGGGTCAGGATGGTAACTGCTGGAGGGAAGCCTTGATAAGGGTTTTGAAGGCTATTTCAAGAGCAGAGGTCAGTACCAGGAAGAGTGGTACTTGATCTGATGAAGGAAATGTGTGGGGATGGCTGAGAATTGTTACCCAAAGGAAAAAGCAGAGAGTTAGGTCAGGACAGTCAGCAGGGTAAGCATCATATTTTGCTGACTCCAGGCTAAGGTATTTGGCTGTTCCAGCTATGGCAGAATGAGGAGGCTTGGGGCTGTCCTCACCTGGCCTTCGAGAGCAGCTTCCATATCCAAATGGTTCCATTGGGTTTTAGGTTTCCTGGTGATCCTGAAGGCTGCACTCCAGCCCTGGGAGGACATCGGGAGTCATTCTGCTGGAGACAATGAGAGCCGAATCCAGGCTGCAGGCTGCATCTATCTAGGTTTTTATTCCCATTCTGTGCTAAAAATGAAGCATTGGCTTTTTTAAAAAAGGCAGTTGATGTGATGATCCAGCTCTGGCAGTAGACCTAGGGAATGGCAATATTTATTATCAGCTGCTACTTTTGTTCTCAGTCTGGTTTATAGTCTGAGGGAGCACTGTATAGATTGCTTCTTCTCAGAGACATCTCAAGACTGAACATCTTTTTCTTCTTGACCAAAATAGGTTAACTGGTGGCTACTCAGTCATGGGATGTGTCCACACCGGATCCAGTTGTAAATCTGTGCTTCAGCAAGGTCAGGTACATCTGGCAAGGTCCATTCTAAGAAGAAATTCAACACAGACTGCAAAAGGAGGGCAGGTATTCATGTAAGCTTTTGGAGTTCCAGCAACTCTTCTGCTAGTATTATCTAGGTTAATTGGCTTAAAACTGAGTTGCCTTGATGCTTTACTGCTCTGAAATTTTGGCATTGTGATCAAAAAAGGGAAGATCAGTCTGCCTGTTAAGGGATCAGGTGTGGGGGGTGTCCTGGGTTCAGCACTAGCAGTCATTTTTGTCTTTCTTAGTAGCTGGTGCAGTGCTGTGTTTTTGACTTTCAGGGGGTTTGCACCACTTATTGCAATGGTATAAAAGTGGATTGTCGCCTTACCTTTCTTTGAATTTAGCACCGGGGCTACACTGTCTTCTGGAGTGGTGACCTGTTCTGCCTCGCATTTCTGAGGGCTGGCTTGCACAAGCATCTTTTTAACCACGATCTCTAGGTGTTGCTGGTTATTGCAGTCTAGATGGGGCAAGGAATATGTACTATGTACTATGTACTAGCTATGCTTCCTTCCAAAGGACCATTTAGAAACTTCAAGACAGTGTTGACTGTGTTTTGTAGCTATCTGGGTGGAAGAGATGTTACAAAACATTTTAATCCTGTCCCCAAACTGTGGTTTTTTTTTGAAGATACACTTTTTTTTTTTGTGCTGAAAGTCCTTGATGCTGACGAAGCTGCTTGCCTGGGACCTTTTCTGGAGTAGCATTGTTCTTTTCTGTTGTGATAGGCTGACTAGCTGTCACCATGAGCCATTGTTGTAAAAGAATGTCTGCCTTAGTATTTACAATAATGATGTTTATTGGATTTGACAATTAACTGGAGGTGCAATATGAACAACTCCTGAAAGTGAGATAAGCCTAAGAGAACTAATTGTTATCCTGAACACCAATTAGGTGAGTTTAGCTTGGATGTTCTTTAGTTACCTCCTGGTATATGACTCTGAAGCCAGTGTCAACATTTTACTGTATATCAAATTCATGACTTGTCAGGTTTTAAGAATAGCCCCATTATGCTAGACCAAAGGCCAACGAGCTCAGTATCCTGTTTCTGACAGTAACTGATAATTAAGGAAAGGGTGTAACAGCAGGGAAAGTATTGAGTGATATTTCCCCAATATGTTCTCCCACCCCTCAGCAGTTCATGGCTTAAAGGTTTTCTGATCTTTGTGTTTAATAATTCTTTGTGGACTACTCTTCTGTTAATTTGTCAAATCCTACTTCTGCTTTCAGTATCTGCAGCATTTTGTGGCAATGAGCTTGGCAATTTAATGATTCACTCTGTTAGAAAGTCCTCCCTTTTGTTTTAAAGCCTTGACAGAAGATTTCAAGTGATGACCCCCTTATTCTTGTATTTTGAGAAACAAAATTCTTTATTCATCTCCTTCATGGCACTTGTGATTTTATAGAACTCTAATGGGAACCTAAATTGAATGAGTTTCAGTGTATGATTTAAGGCTCTGTGTTATGGTTTGTGCTTTCTGGCTGTTATATTCCATTTGCTTTTGCTTTATGTTTATTTCATCTTTATTTCACTAATTTAATCATCTTGAGAAGATTATTTGGTCTAATTAAGGGAGAATTAATCCAGGGACAGTGATAATTTGAGAACCAGGATTTTAAGGTAGTTTATTTAATCTATGGGTCTTCAAATCCTTTGGATTCAATTTGCTCAGCTTTCATACTGCTGGATGCTGTATCAAATTATTTAAATAGATGAATTAAATTTGGAGCAAACAGAGGCTAATGCATTTCACCCTCAAATAACATGCTACTGTAGCCAGAGAGCTTTTCTAGAAGAACTGAGGAGACAGTTGAGAGCTGGAGCACTGTATTTAAAACAGGGGCCAAGGGACACATGAAAACCCCTTTGATTTATCCTCTAGAAATAATTCTCCAGTTCCTTGTGGGGGGAATAGCAGAACAGAGCCAACAAAGAAACCACACAGAGATTGACCGTGAGAGGTGGAATAAGCAGCTGTTGCTCAAGAGAGAGCTTGGACTAGACTTGCAGAAATGTAATTAGCAGTGCACTGGCCAAGCCGTTTGCATGCCCAGAGCTTGCACAATGCCCATCTGGTGGGCACTGGGAATTTTTAGTCCCTCGTTTAGTACGAAGAAAAATTCACCAACTTCCTTCTTACTAAGAATCAGGACGGCTGGAAAGATAAACAGATGGAAAAGAGCAGAATACGGTCTTTAGTACTCAGGGACGCTAGATGGGGATATTTGCTCACTTTGCAACTCTCTGTACCCCATGCAACTCTAGCGTGGTGGTGATGTTACCTAGACATTTAGGCGAGGAGCATTACTGTGAGGTGGTGGTAACTGCGAGGAGCATTACTGTGAGGTGGTGGTAACTCCAGATTAAAGTTATGCCAAGGAGGGACAATGACGTCCAAAGGAAGGGATTGATCAGAGGGGGTCACATGGTACTTGCGCAGCAACCTATGCCTTTTGTTGCCATTTCTCGCTCTTTGGTCTCCATCTCAGAGCTGATCTGTACAGTTCAGGACATGCTGAGGTTCTTCTGGCTGTACAGCACAGCTCAGCATCGTGGGGAAGGGGATGACCATTGTTCTTCTTCTGCAGCTGGGGGAAAAAGGGGCAAATCTTGCCTGTGGAAGAGGGACCATGGCATGTTACCTTTGTGAGCCTGAAGCATTACTGCTGCAGTTGTCATTGATGTATTTTTGGGGTGAGGAAGGGACCTGAATCTACCCTTTGTACTCCTTTTCTTCCCACATGTTTGGCTTACCAAGAGGATGTAATTCAAAAGGAGAGACTCCTTCCCTGACTGACATTTTGGCTGATCGTGACTCATGACCCAGGGTGAAGCCTGAAGCCAGGCTACTGAGAAGGCTGTCTCTCAAGGACACTAATTCAGCCTTTGCAGACCTTTGCAGGGCTGCTGGGTTAGGGTAGGCTTTGGGAAGTCCCAGAGAAGAGGGCATAAGCACAGGGAATCCATATTTTGGAAGTACCTGTGACAGATTTCAAAGGTGACCGTGGGATGCAAGATAAATCTGACATGTTCTGGCTCTGTGGGATGCTGGTGACAATGTTGGTTAATGCTGCTGTGTGTTTTGTGCATGCAGGCTGCAAAAAGGGCTCTAAAGGACATAAGAAAGCCTTGAATTCTCTTACTAGGCTGATTAGTAAAAAATGAGTGAAAAAAAAGAGTGTGTTGCTGCTAGCCTTCAAAATCCATAAAGGATAAACCATGGCTCTTAGTAATATCAGATATAATAGAAATAACTTGGCTAGATCAAATGTCTGCATTTAACAGATTAGGAAGCTCTGTTGATATTTTCCTGTTTTGTTTTGCTGACTTGTTTAAATGCCTGTAGTATGCTATATGGTGGAATAACCAGAGGAACAGCACCAAATATTTAACTTAATACCTTATGACTTTCCACAGGCTTTAGGAGGGTTGTACAAGAAACTAAGTGCGAAAGTTTTCTGCTACAATAGAAAACTGAGTTCTTCTTCAAGTTCCTTTGTGTATCTAGAAATTTCCAAAAGTTTAGGCTTCAGCATAGCAAAAGGTATAGCTGGTTTTCAAAAGCAACAAATATCCTTTTTTCTCACATGGTGTGCTAGCTTTATTCTACTTCTCTTAAAGTTTGCCTGTTGTAGGTCTGTAGACTGTCTATGAGTTCAGCATTTGAACCCCTTTTGTGTAAAGTTAACAGCTAATGTGAAGCCATTGGCCGAGCTAGTGGAGATTTTGGCATTTCTCTTTTCTCAGAATCAGAGGGCTGCCTGAGCCAGATTATTTCCTTGGTTTAGTTTCTGACTCTCTTATTTTTTAGCCTTCTCCTTTTGCTTTGACATTAGACATTTAGATGAAAAAAAGAAGTGGTGGAGGCTTGTGAGTGTCTCCTTTGATGACGATTTGTGATGTGAAACATTAATTGGTATCAACATGTGCAGAGTTAAGCAGCTGCTATTATTAAAGCAAAATCTTTATCCTTTTTGTATAAGGGCTTGTATTTCTGAAATGGATAGGTTTCTTAAGCTTATTTGGATTTTTTCTTTTTTTTTTTCTTTTTTTTTAAGTGGAAGCAGAGTTTTTCTCTTCAACAAACTCCAGTTTCCAATCCCCGACTTTGGGCTTGCCTACGTTTGGAAATGTACCAAAATAGCTATTCCAGAATAAGCTCCCAGGGGGATATTTAGAACTAGATTAAATTAAATTGGAAATAGCAACTCTTATTTTGGAATAAGAGTGCCCGCTTTGGGATTTATATTGAAAAAACTATCTCAGAATAATCATAGCTATTTTGGTATATTTCCAAAAGCACACAAGAGCTTAACAATGTTCTGAAATAATTATATTAAATTCACATGGATGTGATGGATAATGGAGAAAAATGTCAACACTGAGTTAGAATAAATTGGACTGAGTGTGTCTGATGGTGTCATACATCTGTTCAGTGGATTTTTTTCAGTTTAAGCAAAAGGTCCTTCCCTTTGGGCTATGTATATAATTTGTTATTAATACCGTAGTAGCAACACCAATGTGCTAAGAAGAGTCTTAGAGACACAGGTCCCACCTCTGCACAACTTGCAGGGTAGAAAGAATCCAATTACTTTTTAAAGCTATAGATGTCAGCAAGTCTGTTTTGCAGATAAAATATAGGTTCTCAAGTCTTTATAACACTCCTTGTTTATAACACTTGTTTATAACACTCCTTGTTCAGGCAAAACTGCTACTTAAGATTTTTTTGCTTGAAGGAGAGCAGAAGAGGATAGTTACAAGAAGACAGAAATTACAAAAACCACACATTTTTTCTGGTTTTGTAGCTATTGTGCCACCCTTCTCTCCTTAGTTTACTATAGATAGCACATGAGTAAGTATTTACAATGCCAAATGCAATATGCTTCATTACAACCCCTGACAAGGAACTAGTATAGATGTGAAATGAATTTGTCATCCATATTTACATACACATAAGATGTACAGAGAGATAGCTTAAGTAACACTTCCTCATTGGATGAGGAATGCTCATGGTTGAGAAAGTTTTGCTATCTTTCTGGGTGTGTTTTTTTTTCTCCTCCCTTTAGGCACTTTCATTTGTGCCTTGACTTCTAATGAGTGGAGGCTGCAGGGGCTTCCTCTGTGCAAAGAAAAGGTCACTCTCGGTATTTATCTACACTCTTCCTCACTTTAATCTTCCATGTGCTTTCAACACTATTTTGGTCCCATCCCGGAGATCTATAAAAAGATGCAGAAATTCAGTGGCACAATTTCAAGGTTATCCTACAGGCCAGCAAATCCATAATGTGATTTTTTCCCTTTATGGTACATCATAATAAAAGAAGTTGATACAATGTGAAAGGGAAAGGCAGTTTCAGCTGATCAAATTATCATATCTAGCATCAAACTCGTGCTTGAAGGTAATTTCAGCTAATCTTTTGTACCAATAAATATCCATTGCATTTATCACGTTGAATTTGTTTCCCCTTCACTTCATCCAATTACCTTTTCTACGACTGGAAAATACATCAGAGCTGTCTCCACACTTTTTTAATGGATGTTACCTCACTATTCTCTTCTTGATCTTTTGTCAGAACGTGCTTTAATTAAAATGTTCATGTAACTTGTCCAGGCTTATCCTTCAGTATCCAGATAATTGTTACATTTGCTTTGTAAAGTGGGATACAGCAGTTCCAAGAGCTGGGCTAGGACTGAAATTCTGTGGGCGTACAAACTTCTTTGCAGGTTGCCGTAATGTCACAGTTTAGGATGTTATAGTCAGAGGTCTGTTAGCAGTTATATTACAAACCTCTTTATTTATCAAAATTTGCACAGGAAATATGGATCTAAATAGCCTCAAGCAGGCAACATTTTTTTTTTACTAAAAAGACATAGTTTCATAGTGTAAAAACATGTTTGGTGTTCACCATAGGTAGCTGCTGCTCAATAGCTCCATACGGCAGTGACATTGTATCAGCTCCTTCAGAAAAAACTGATTTTCCCACTGTTTTCTTACAGAGCCTGTGCTGTAGGTTCCTCACATGATGGCATCTCAGGGAATCCTGTTTTTAAAGGGAGAACGTTCGTGTGGGGATGTGCTGCTTTCTTACCAATTGTGTGCCATGTTTCTTGCACCTCTATATCCCTAGACTGTGTGTTATAGTAAGATGTGTTGGTTGCTTATACATGTTGTTTATATACAACACAGGCTTTTTCATCTGGGGCAGTATGGAGCCAGAAGACAGATTAAGACAGAACAAACTGAGTGATTCTGAAATCTGTAGTGGGTAAAGAGTTGTCGTTAAATAAGGGAGTTTTTATTAGACCCTGCAGCTTTGGGTGGTTTCCTCCAAACTATTCAGCAATCAAGACAGCAACAAATAAAGTAAAAATCTTTGTGACATACATCTTGTAAGTATCATGGAGGCTTCCCCAAGCTAAGTAGTGCTGAAGAGAAGGCAGATGGGCAGAGCTATCCAAACTGCTTGGCTATACATGTTGCTTCACCAGGTGTACACAGAGCTATTCTGAAAGTATGTTGGAATAACGAAAGAAAACACTGGGAGGCTACTTCAGCCAAGAGATCTTGAAAGAAACATCTTTCATAAATGCCAAAAAATAGCTCCCCCTTAGGAGAGGGAAAGAGTAGACAAACAAAGGTTCAACCATTGGAGGGCTGTCAGCCATCAGTGTGAAATTTCTCTCTTACTTAGGAAATGAGAAAAAGTATAGGAAAAAAGGTTAATTTCCTTGAACTTTTTTGTTGCCCTTTTCTCAGTGTATGTCCTTTAAAGAAGGTGATACAGGAGACTAATTACTGAGGTTAATGTTCTGAAATGCTTTTTTACTCAATGTGTGCTTGAGGAGATGTTAATATCTGCATCAGTCACAGATTCACAGGAAAAGGCGCTGGCCTGAAATCCTCTCTTTTCATTTCCACCATCACTGAAATCTCAGAGGTGTTGATTGCAACAAAACATTTGCAGTATGAATGCAAGAGAATGCAAATCCTGACTAATAATCCCCATCTGTTCTGATGTTTATGTAGAAGTGTTCAGGTTTTAGGCAGATATTAGCAGCTTCTTTCAGCTGGGAGGACTCCAGCTGGTTATTGCTGCACCCTGAGCTCATTTGGAACACCACATCGTAGAGGGGCTCTGTTGCACTGGAGTGGTAGACTGCTAGGGAAGAAGAAAAGCCACCTTAGACAGGCTTATAATTCAACAGCCTAAAGGAAGATGTGACATGTACCCAAAATGTATATTCCCTTCAGCTCTTCTGATGCTTCATCAATCATGTCACCTGTGCATCATGATTCTCAACATGGAGAAAAATATTCGGAATATTCTGCTTTACTCTTACACTGTCAGAGTGGTTGTTACCGAAAAAAAGCTCTTCCAGGGATACTAGTTCTGCATCTCAGAAGTATCCACCCAGGAAAAGGCCACAGAAATAGACCAACTATGTTACAAGTCTGTGAAGCTCTCCAGTTTTCACTGATTAATTTTCACAGTTAGATAAATATGCATATGTTAATCCACATTATCATGGTTGCATCAGTTAGACAGAAAGGTGAAACATTTAGAATAATCGATTTTCACATATGCAGACACCCAGGCTGCTCTGGGTGTTGGTTGACTGTGTGCTCTGCAGCTGTGCGAGCCAAACTCCAGGGGAGTCGGTGTGGCTCTCTTATGGGCCTGGTTGCAAATGACTGCCACTTACACAAGAAACAAAACTTGCATTCTTGATACAAAAAGCTGTCAAAAACCAAAACAGCCAGACTCCCAACTCTTGAAGCTGTCTCTAACACACTAAGAAGAAACAAGAAAATGTCACAAGCACCTATTTTTTTCCTCCTCACAGGCCACCTTTGAACATTTAGAGGCACCAGTAACAGAAAAGTGCTTAAAGCAGTTGAGAGCAAGTTAGGGTAATTCAGTCTGCACCTTGTGTTCTTAAACTCCCTTACCTCTAAAGCATCACAACAATGCAGCCTGAGATGTCTGAGTCAAATGTGTGGCTACTTTGCCTTCAGCATCCCTTACCTTAAAACTACTGAACTGAGCACCTGTTCACATGGGAATCCATTTTTCTTCCTCTGGAAGGCCTGTGCAAATACGTGCTCTGGTGTTAGGACACTGGAGCATTTTTTCTGTTACATAAATGTGCAGTTTTTAGTTGGATTATATGGGAAATACTATTTTCATTGTTTCACAATTTTCATAAACATAATATTAGTAAGCCACTGCTTTGACTGAGGCCAATTGTAGAGCAGTAATAATTTTGAAACATTTCGAATATCAGAAATGTGTAAAATGAAAATTGCATTCAAAGTTTTTTTCCACCCTTTTACCCCCCTCATTGCCTTGAGCAAGGAAATAAGTGTAGCTTCAAATGGGAACTTTAGTAGAATTCAATTTTAAATTCAGCAGTCACTAACACTATTATATACTTTCTGTGGTAAAGCTCAAATGCCTGGTGCTCTCTCCATGATTCCCTTGCTGTAGGCAGCATTCACCATGTACTTTTCCAGAGATTAGAGTTAGAGGCACTTTCATAATACTGACCTTGTGCATCATCCTTGATTCTTCCTTCCTTGAGGGCAAAAACCAGATTATCTCATTCAGAGGACATCTAACAGTGAGTATTCTGTGTCTGGCAGTCACTAAAATCTAATACTGCTGGACTTAATTACCATAATTTATTCCCTGTAGATGGTTTCCAAAAATAGAAGTAAGTATGATCCTTGCCCTACAAGGCTCACAAAAAAGACAGAGAATTTAACAGACTGGTAGATAGGTGAGAAATAGTAAAAGGAGCATGGCTACAGAAAGCACACAGAGAGAGATAAATTAAAGCTAAATTACTCCTTTGGTGTGTTAGTGAGACTTAATAAGCAAGTTTATTAAAAGGAAAAAATATCATTCAACTAAAAGATAGAGATGCATGAATAGCCCTCAGAATAGCATGCAGAATGGCAGCATCCTAATGGTATAAACTCTGCTCCACAATTGAAAAAGCCTTTTATGCAGTTCAAGTCACTTATCTCTGGTGTCATCCTCTCTGTGTGATCCAGCAAGTAACTCTGTCCTTCCCTAGTCACCCTGTCTCTTTCCTAGAGCTGACTTTCAACTGTGTCATTATTTAATTTCCTTGTTGCATCCCAAATTATCTTTAGAGACTGCCCTGCTCTCTGCAAGCAATGGGGAAGTCCTGAGCACACACTCTGGTGTACAGACCCCTCAATGGGACTTGGGTCACACTTCACCCTCCAGGCTTGATGCTCCTGTTGCTTGAGGTTTTCCTGATAGTAAGGAAGCCCTTTTGTAAGGCAGGGATGGGGACACTGCAAGCCTCAAACCCACTGCTTCTCTCAAGGTTTCCATATCACTGAGTACATGTTGCTGCAGGCTCATGTGTGCTCCCATGTATTTGTCTCCACCCTGTCCCTGTGATGTGTGACTCTGCTGTTGCCCCTCTCTGACAGATGAAAAAAAACATGCTTGAGGTTTGCAGAAGAAACCTGCAGTGAAGCTGGCTTGAACCTGGCTCTTGTGTGGTCTCATGTGAGCACCCTAAATGCTGCAGCTTGCTTCCTCTCCTTTCAGCCTTCCCTCAAGGTGGTGGCTAAATAATCCAGCAGTTGTCAATATACATATACAGTAACAATGCCTAGTAATACTTGAGATTGTGTGCCAGAGCTGGCCAGGTTTAGAAAGTGATACTTACAGGGTCAGTCGCTCCACCAAGCCTTTAGCTTGGCATGCATTGCCAGAAGAAGATGACACTGCTGATGAAGACTCATGAGACTGTACGTGCCTGACCCTCTTCCATAACAGCCTCTGAGGACCATAAGGCACCTTATGTGAGGGGACAGTGAGATGGGGCTGACCGTCCACTGCTGCCATCCCAAGACCATCTGTACCCCAGTGAGCTTTTATTTCCCTGGGGCTGAAGGAACCCCACTTGTAGAGGGAAGCAGGCCCTGTGTTAGTAAAGAAGTTATCAGATATGCCCTTCGATAGCAAGTGCCAGGTGCAGGAAGCAATGCCAAGACTGGAGGACATTGTCTGCTGTTGTCACCTCCTGGTGACTGTGCTGCAGAAGAGGTTGGGCCTGGCTGAAGAAGCCACATGGAAGAGGGGAGCAGCATGGGTGTTGAAGGCACTCCAGTGGTCATCCAGTGGTTGTGTCCTTCAGCTCTGGGTGCCGGCCCCTAGGCTTTGCTGGTTGCTCTTTTGTTTTACATTTCTGAATTCTGAGTATTTTCTGCAGTTTAAGTGATTTCAGGCTTTGCTCATCTTGGTACTGCCTGTGAGTTTCTGGATGGGCCAATTGCCCATGCCACCATGTGCAGCACTTTTTAGCTGGTGGAATGCCTGGTGTCATCAGTGCAGGGAGTCTTGCTGCCTTCCTTGGTCTTTGGAACAGGCTGATTCTGGGGGACAAGTCTATATCATAAGAAAGCTCCCATGAAGAGGGAAAAGATATCAATAGAATAAATTACTGCTACAGTTCTGAAATCCCCCCTGCATGCTGTACCCTAATATATCACTCTGCTTGCAAAAATATCAGGGGTTGTCTCATCCCATAAAACCATGGAGTTTGCTGCTTTCCTTTGTGCACAGGAACTACTGGATAATCTGAGGACAGGAAAAAAGTCAGTGTTGATTTTACTCTTACATTGAATTTCTTGATTTATTTAGTGCTGTCTGTTATTTCCTGATTTTGGGAACAATCTCCAGGCCTCCATATTAAGATGCTGCTTCCAATGCTTTTGTTCTTTGTTACTTCATGTCTTCCAGGACAGTGAAACATCTGGCCCAAAGGTACAAGCTGCTACTCCACAGTGAGCATACCAATGACAGCCAGCTGGAAACGTGCCACTTTGTCGTTTTCCCTGGGCAACCCCTGCATACTTAGGAATGCCACATGAATTGCAGCTATGGCATAATTTATACCTCATAGCAGTGGGATGTGAGCTGATGTGCTTGAGAAGTGAGCTGAGGGCACTGTACCCCACAGGTGGCTACTGAGCAATGGGAAATAGTGTCTTCTAAATGTATGATTATATATAATGCCAAATAAAGCAAATGCATGCTTTTCCTTGATGTTGACTTAGCATGTGTGTGGGTGTATATGTTGTAGGTGTCTTGGGCTTCTTAATGCAGCTGAGGATATGAATAATACTTAAATGCTATTGCACAGTGCTTCTGCCACTGCAGTTCGTTCGTAGCAGTAGCTGGGTGAGAGGGGATGCTATGGATGCACAGAACCTTCATTTTCCTGCCATCTTTACCTTCTTCCATTTCACTGTGAGTCAAACAACTGCAGTGTTTTAATCAGAGGCTATTTTGACTTCAGTCTTTCTTTAAGAAACGAAGAAATTTGCGTGATTAAGTAGACCCAAGGAATTGAAAATTAAAATGCCTTTTTGGGGTGGTAGTACATTGATGGCAGTGCTGTTTGTTACTCAGTTCAACATTACCCCTTTCTTAGTATGGCACACATTTTCTTACAGCATTTATATGGAAGAAGGATGATATTTTATTTATCTTTTAGATAAAAAGATAAATGTTTAGATAAAAAAAGTAGGAGAATACTGACATTTGTAGTTTTTTACTCAATGTTTGCCATGATAGAAGAGTATAAAACACTTTCTGGAGAAGAGAGCAACCAAAAAATAGCTTTTGATGAAACATAAACAATGAGGAGAAAGGATGCACTGAGCTAAGACCTCACCAAAAAAAACAAAGCACCAGGGAGATGGATCTGGCTACAACTACAAAGCACAAACACAAAGCAGTCTGATTAATCAACTAGCCTGTTTCTTAGGTTTATTAAACATGACAAGAAGTTTAATAGAGAACAAAATCAAGGTATATGTAAAACACTAAAGGTGAAACTGCTTGCTGGTTGTAACCAGTAATTTTTATGTTGGGTTTCACAAGGGTTGCCTGTCTCTGTCCAAAGCAGAACCAAAAAAGAATAAAATAAATCTGAAATGGTGCATTGTGATCATAATCCTAGGCTGTTTATATGCTTCAAATTAAGGGTTTGGTGTCATGGAAACAGCTTCTTCATTTGGAAAGCTCTGCAGCAGCATGAGAAGGAAAAGACTGGAGAGAACAAGAGGAAAAGGAAGAAAGGGAGTGGGTGAGAGTTACCATGTTGTCTTTCCAACATCACTGGCTCCCTTCTTTCCCTAGAGAAAATGGGGAAAACAGGAGGGCAGGGCTCCCATGCTGCTTGCCTTTCCTTCCTCTAGAATAATGCAATTCATTCCCCCTTTGCTGTTTGTCATCTGCAAGTTGAAGTGGTTTATTTTGTAGTTAAAGCAAAGTGCAGTTCTAAATAATTCTTCAAGGAGTGTTCTGTACTGAAGGAATATATATGGCCATGTCATGTACTTTACTGGATGGACTTCACCTACAATCAGTATTTATCCACTAAAGCAAATAAGTCAAGAATCTCTATAAATACTATTTGCTCAGTGCTCTTCTGCTTGTGTTCACACAGGCACAGTATGTTTTGTATAATTTTAGTGCTAAGATGTTGCTTGTTGCTCTGCATCAAAGGAAAGCAGCCATTTGTGTAAAGAGCTTTTAGATTTTACCAGGAGAGAATTCTCTCCAGTGAATACAGGATTACAATAGATGGTTGGAAATTAGCAACACCGCTTGCATTGTCCTAGCTTCGATGCCAATTTATGCTCATTTTGTGGGCACAGTTCAGATTACTCAGTAATTGATTACATTAAGCAGTTACACTAGAGCTTTACAGAGAGTAAATTAAGGGCATGTACTATATTTCTGTTGTGCTGCTGTTGTGCACATCAGGAAGGAGAATAAACATGCTAATCCTATACAATGGATTTTATTTTTATTTTTTTTTTAAGCATAATGAAGCTGGATCTAAGATCCTGGGGTGGAATTATTTGAAGCCAGTGGAGATATTCCCCATTCTTTGACAAAGCTCATGTTGGCATCATGGACAGGGCAGTGCAAATCCTTTCCTTCTTTCATGGCCAGGTGAAATGAGTCCATTTTATTCCTAGATGAAAGTGCTGTTCTGCTCTACGCCTAACTTTCTAATCTAGCTCCCAGAAGGAAAGAGCATCTTTGGAACTAAGCTGCAATTTCCAAGGGAAGAGCCACTAGGGAGCCACTTGCTGCCTAGGAAAGTGAGCAGCCCTGTAGGGGTGGAGGTGGCTGCAGAGCACCCACAGCATGGGCATGGTTTGTAACCAGCTTTTTGCTGTGCTTGCTCCCCTTTGTGTGCTCAACCCCAGGCAGCAGCCAGCTGGGCTGGAGGTGTCTGCCTGTGGTTCAGCTTCCCAGCAGGGAGGAGCTGAACCATCTTGCTCCACCAGTCAGGACATGTAGAGGAGCAGGAATAAACTTCCAGAGAAAAAAGCAAATGTATTTATCTGGAACAGGCTCACTTTGGCTGAAAGTGTCATTTACCTTCCCTATAGCTGAAGAAATGGGGCTGCTGTGAGCATCTAGACTGAAAAATGTAGTCAGTTTTGGGTTAGATTTCTTCTTCTTCTTTTTTTTTTTATAATTCCAATGTAAGAAAGGTGCAAAATGAAGCACGTGCCCTTACAACCAACCTGGGAGAGAGAGGGGCTGCAATTCAACCCATTCTTGTTACAGTTCGTGTATCTGAACAGGAAGGATGCTTTGGGAGCATTAATTTTGGTGTGGCAGAATCACTGAGAAACTTTGGCACTGAAGGACCGTGAAGAAGAACTCAGTGTTGCTTTGAGAGGTGCTCAGAACTACAGCGGCAGCATCTATTGGAAAGATGCTGCCTAGCAAAAAGCAGCTCATTCTTGTCTGCTGTGCAGAAAAACGTATGTTAAAGAAACTGGAGGTGGAATGGTTTTCTTGAGAAAACTGCTGAATTCTTAGAGAAAAATAAAATGAAAAATGCCTCATTAATGGAGAGGAAAATAAAGAAGAAAACCTTTAAAATTCTAGAAAAAGTTCTGTCTTAGCATAATTCAATAGATGAGATAGAAAAGCTTGAAATTTCTTTCTTCAGAACCAGGCAATTGAGTGTAGTTTAGTTGAATAGCTCTGCCTCAGACTTTCGTTCTTTTTATTATCAAAGCAACTTGAAAGGTGTAAGAGCTTGGGCAAAAGAGGAATGACTGTTCAACCTCTCTTCTCCTTGATCTGTGCCTTTGTGCATGACTTATTTCAGTGTTTTCAATGGTACTGAGGAACAGGATGAAGAAGTGTGCATTTACATTAGTGGTTTTGTTCAGATCAGGAATGCATTCTGAAACAGCTCTTCCAGTTGTCTGCACTAACGTCATTTGGTTTGCATTACAGGGTGGTCTCAGAGCTCCCAAGCCCAGGTGCTCCTGGATGAAACTGAGACAAGTGCTCACGGCCATTCAATGCATCAGATCAGACAAGAGCTGAAGTAAATCTTCCTCCCGTTGCCCTCCCTGTTTTTTTTAGTATAGTGATATTTGGTCCTCAGCACCAACTGTTTACCTCCACATGTGTCTTCTGACTGCAATTTTGCTGCAGAAATGGATTCAGTTGCTACCCTGCTGCTCCCTCTCTGCACCCTTGGAAGATCTGTAGCTTTCTCTCATTCCGAGGATTGATAGTAGGTGCCTGTTAAGCTGTTTTGCAGAAGAAAACAGCTGTTTAAATAACAATTATTGGCAAATGCGTAGGGTACAACCTATTGCCACCTTTCTTCTGAATAAGCAAGGCACAAAATTCCCCTGAGAGGGAGAGTCATTAAGGAGCTATCTAGACACATATGCTTTTGCAAGTCTTTCATCAGCTCAGAGGTGGGATCACAGATTCTGAAACTTAGGGACATCCTGTGGCTTTGTAACACTCTTCAGGAGAGATATGCTCATTGAGATGAATGGATTTCACTCATTCATATTCCTCGTTTACTCATGTAACATTTATAATATGGATAATGTTCCCCCTTTAATAATAGCTCAGTGTGAGTTACAGATAGAACTTAAAATGATGTTTCAGTCTACTTAACTGTTTCAGGTGAGGCTTTGCAGACCTGCTCAAGGGACAGAGCAAAGCTGCTGTGCTGCAATGGGAGCCCAGGGGATACTGTGCCACAGGCAGGCATGAGCACTGCATTTCCTTCAGTGTGCACACAGGAATAACAGAGCAGGCAGGGGCTCAGACCTGCTCTCTGTCCCTGATCTCCCCAGAGGCTTTGGTTTGCTCTGGGAGCAGAGCTTCCCCAGGGCCCTGCCTCCCATTTCTTTGTTTTCTTTTTGGGGGGCTGTCTGTTGTGGTTGGGAGCCAGAAGACGCTGTGCCGGTGATTCATGAGGAATGTGCTGTGGGCTTCTTATTCCTTCTTTGCAGGAGTCTGACTTCATGTTATTCTTGACATGTAGGGATACATGGTTTGCAAACTCATAACATGTGACAGTGTGGTTGCTAAAGAACATTTTTCATGCAAAAGGGTACAATTGGTTTTCCTGCTGTTGTATCTCAAAGGACATCTCTACTGTGCCGTGGAAAGGACCCCCTACTGCAGCATGATGGAAAAGGTCTCCCAGGCTTCTGATCAAGAGCAGGGCTGCCCTGGTGGCTTGGGGCCATCCTTAAGTCTGTGTTTAAAATAAAAAGTTCAGGTGCTGCCCTGTTTCTCTCTCAAGGGTCTACACTACCATCCTTCGTCACACTGAAGATGTACATTTTCACATCAATACCAACAACAAACATCCCAGTAAATTTTATGCAGTCCTTGAGTTTCTTCTTTGTGCAGTTTGCTCCAAGGTAGTGTTTTATGTATTAAGTAATTTCTTTTCTTTTTTTTTTATTTCTCTTAAAGTATTATTTTTTTGCCTGATCAGCACATTTTGGAAGAAGAGCATGGCTGCTTCATGGAATCAAAGCCTGGGAAAAGATTTCCTAGCAAGTCTTTTTCAGATATAACAATTTTAATAAGCACTTTTCACTGACAACTCGAGACTCCTGCTTGCCTCAATAACTATAACAAAATGACTTGAAGAAGATATATCTGAATAGCGGTGGTTATAAAAATAGTTTCTTAAGCGGTAGAACAAGAGCTTTCTTAAATTACAGTGTGATGTCAGGAGTGAAAATGGTTGGTGCTGGTAACAGAGACAGTGAAAGAGGAGAGAGAAAGGAAAAATAAAGCACCAGTGATAAACCCAAGAAAATTCATTTAAGAACTGCTGCTAAGTCCTTACAGTAGATGTTGTTCAGTTAATCTCTAGGGCTGTCAACACTGTGTATGTAAAAATGATAAAAAAATAATAAATCCCACTGTGTTTTTCTCAAGACAAAAAGGGAATGATTCTGCTGGCTTCATTGCAAGTATAAACTGGGCAGTAAATATAAGGAAAGTAAATAGAAAAAAATGTGGACAAGACTTTGAGCAATTGACTCAGGTCAGGAAGGATTGAGGAGGTGCTTGGGACAGAGCCAGTGTAGTGCTGTTGCTTGGGAAAATGGCTTTTAGGTTCATCAGTAATAGTGCATTATTAAGACATGCATGAGGGATACTTCTGACATGACTGAATGTAGAGGTTTGACATAATGCTCTGGCCTTTGTCTTAGCAGAAGTACAGGAACATTTTCTATTCTGAACCCAGCTCAGAGAAGGTAAATCAATCTTTCTGTCCATTTAGTTGAATAGGAGTTAGTTGAATAGGAGTTGATAGGAGTTAAGACTAGACCCTAAACATTTTAAATAGCTTTGCATTGAATTTCAGCGTGCACTTTGTCAAGATTAAAGCGTTTAATTTGGAAACAGAAAAGAAAGCATAGGTGTGCCATTGGGTTATATGGTCTAGTGTGAGGTGTCCCTGCCCATGGCAGGGGGGTTGGAACTAGATGATCTTAAGGTCCTGTCATGGTTTGAGCATGTTTTGAGGGTGTTTTTGTTCAAGGTTTTTTCCAGCCAGGTGGAGGAGGGGAGGCCGGGAGGAAGGAGAGACAGGACACCTGACCCAGGCTAGCCAATGAGGTATTCCATACCATAGCACGTGATGCCCAGGATGCATACTGGGAAAGAGAGGGTGGGAGGGGGAGCTCTGGAGGAAAATGGAGGAGGGAGCACGCGGTGCTCGGCTAGGCAGGGTGGAGTGAGTTATGGGTCGGTGGCTGGTGGGGTGTTGTGTTCTTTTCACTTGTTTGCTGTATCATTATTATTTGTAGTGGTAATGGCAGTGGTGATTCTGTGTTATGCCTTAGCTATTAAACCGTTCTTATCTCAATCTGTGGGGGCTACATTCTTTGGATTTTCCTTCCTAACTCTCCGGGAGTTGGGGGACTTGGTTTAAACCACGACAGGTCCTTTTCAACCCAAACTATTCTATGGTTCTATATGTGGGCATAAATGACAGGGGAAAAAATACCAGTCAACAAGTTATTACTCTCAGCTTCCCTTTGAGTTTTCATTGCACATCACTTAATACCTGCTAAAGGGATCAGTTTGCTATTGGGAACTGTAGGCACCACCTCAAACCAAGAATAATTATGACATGCATAAATCTTCTGGCACATGAGTTCAAGATCTTGCTGTAGCCGCAGTGTTAATTTTTTCTGTAAATGGCTCGAATGAAGTCACTAAAGATCTGTAGACTATGGTAAATAGAGAAGGATACACAACCCCAACTCTCTCAGCCTGTCTTCATAAGAGAGGTGTCCAGCCTTAGGATTAACTTTGAGACCTCTTCTGGACTCACTCCTAACGCTCTATATCCCCCTTGTATTGAGGGCCCCAGAGCTGAATGCAGTATTTCAGGTGGTGTCTCATGAGAGTGAAGTTGACCTCAACTTGCTGGCCATGCTCCTTTTGATGCTGTCCAGGATACAGCTGTCTTTCTGGGCTGCAAGTGCAAATTGCTGGGTCACACTGGACTTCTTGTAAACCAACACCCCCAGGTCCTTCTCCTCAGGGCTGGTCTAAATCCATTCTCTGCCCAGCCTGTATTATTGTGCTTCGGATTGCCCCAACCCAGGTGCAGAACCTTGTATTTATCCTTGTTGAACTTCATGAAGTTGGCACTGGCCCACCTCTCAAGCGTGTTAAGGTTCCTCTGGATGACATCCCTCCAGCATGTTGACCACACCACGAAGCTTAGTGTTATCACAAAAGTTTCTAAGGGTGCACTCAATCCCACTGTCCATGTCACACTGTCCATGAGCTGCACATCTCCAGTCACAGTGCTGGCCCCTGAGAAACACCACTCTTCACTGACTTCTGTCTGGACATTGGCCAGTTGATTGCAATTCTTCGAGTGCTACCATCCGGCCAATTCCTTATCCACTGAGTAGTCCACCCATCAAATCCATGCCTCTCCAGTTTAGAGACAAGGGTATTATGCAGGACAGTGTCAGATGCTTTGCACAAGTCCAGGTGGATAACATGTTACTCTTCCCTTTTCCACTAACACCATAATCCTGTCATAGAAGGCCACAAAAACTTGTCTGACATGATGTGGATATAGTGAAGCCATATTGGCAGTGACCAATCACTTCCTTATTTTCTATGTGCCTTGACATAGTTTGAAGGAGGATCTGCTCCATGATCTTGGCAGGCACAGAAGTGAAACTGATTGACCTGTAGTTCCCTGGGTCTTCATTTTTTCCCTTTTTAAAAAATGGGGGCCTATATCTGCCCTTTTCACTCAGTGGGAGCTTCACCAGACTGTCATGACTTCTTAAATATGGTGGGCAGTGGCTTAGCCACTTCATCTGCTACTGATGAAGGTGAGTTGTTTTCCGGACTAAAAAGGCACTGATTAGTCTGCCCTATGGGGAAATTACCAGACCCAGTCTGAGTTAGTAAGGATAGCTCACATAATATAAGTATATTTGGAAAGTGTAACTAATCTGTTTATGTAAGAAAATTAAATGTTTTGCTCAATTCCAATTTCAGTTGCTCCAATTCAAATGCAAAAAGCAACTTAAGTCAATATATGCATATGAAAAAGGAAAGAAGTAGGTCAAAATGATAATGTTGGAAAATCTCAGATTCACCTTGATATAGATGTTACAATGTCTAAAAAGGATAGTTTCTATTTTACATTGAACATATAGGAAACCTATTGAAAGAAGGGCTTAATGTGATGTATATTTTTCAGATTAAATGGAAAATATGAAAAAGTAATGAAAGGAATTTACTTTCCTATGATACTTTTTCCTGAAAATTGGCATTGTGTGGTATTGGGTTTTTGTTTTTTTGAATCTGTGTTTTAATTTGGGGGTGCTTTTTCAGACTGTGTGTGTGCGTAAAAATGTCAGAAAGAAGGAATTTCCAGCAAACATAATTTAAGTTTCTTACAGCGATCAGTACTGGTGGTGATGATAGTAGTTCTCTTTTTGTGTACTCTTTTTAACATGATTCATTTGTTTGTGATTAAAAATTTAGAAAGTCACTTCAGGCATTCTGCGAGGATTTTCTGCAAATCCCTGTATTTATGTCTATGGACCCATGTGCTATTTTAGCTAAAAAAATACCTTTCTAAATCTGGCTTTTGATACCTGAGATGTTAATAAAAGATGAGGTCATGGCCAAAATTTGCCTTTTTTATCACTGCTGCTGTAAATGGGAGACTAGCTTGTACTTTCAAAAAGAATTTGGCCTTTAATCAGTGTTGGCTCATCCAATGTGATCATGAAACATTACCGTAACACATGGGATTTGTATTGTAATTCCTTCGCAATGAACATGCTTGCTTTTTTTTTTCTTCCCTATAGACTGCTGTTTATCAACTCTGCAGAAAGGAGAATGCTATTCATTCTATAATGATAACTCTTTAGCCTAACCAGTGTATGCATCAAGATTTGCTAGTTCATTTTTGTCTCAGCTAAACACTGTTTGGTGAAACAGTGGAAACAAGTCTGCTAAACCCAGCCTCTCTATGTGAATTTTTCACTGACTTTCTCTCCATAGGTCAATCTGAGAGTTTTTTTATTTGCTATAAAGGTTTTCATTAAATCTTCTTCTTATGGCACTTCTAATCCAAATCTGTCACTTCTCAGCCAAACCAAAAATTTATGTTCATGACCTTGATGTGGAGATCTGAAAAGGTGACTTCAGTCATCTGCTTTCCTACCTACAGGTTCTTTGTGAGACTACACACGTGGCTTTTTTCATGTATTTCAGATTACTGAGAGGGTTAAAAAGGGGCTGGAGTATTTGCAGTATGAAGGATGAATAACTGATCTATTGGGAAGGCTTAAGGCAAGGCTAGGGAGTCAAGGGATATAAGCAGTTTGAAAGAAACTTCTGTCTGCTTCTCATCTATGGTTATGTGGGCTATTTTGTACTTAATGTCACGTCTGGTTCTGTTTTTAGAGTCTGAGATAAAATGGCTGTTCCAGAGTGGAATTGTTCAGGAATAAATTCCTCTCATTTTTTATTTTATTGTGTTCATTGTACAATGGTATTGTGTGTTAATTTAGGATTAAAATTGTGCTAGAGTGACTATGCTGAATTTTCTCAAGGGTAAACTGCTGCATATACCTGAAGCCACATTGAAAATCAACATAGAAAACAAAGTCAGGACAAGGCAATTTGCTTTATGAGCAGGGTGATTCACCAGGAGCAAATGGAAGATCCAGGGGAATCAGACTGATGTCAGCAGAAGATTAGTAACACATGAGGATTTCTCATAAAAATCCAGTTCAGACTAAATGTTTTTGTTGTAAACAACTGCTGCTGGAATGATACATGATAAGAAATCCCCTACTTTATTACAATGTTTGCAGTCATTCTCTTTACACAATATAAACGCAACAATTTTCTTTGGCTTTTATAGCTCTGGCAGATAAAGCATAGAGGGTAGCTTGAAGGCTCATCTAGTTTAACCTTTATTAGCACATGAATGCATGAAACTATTAAATAGGAAATAGAAACACCTCAAGATCATATCAAGTGCTCAGTTTGTATTTACAGGTTGGATTGTAACTTGTGGAGATACTGGATGACAGGTCTTTGTTTTCCTGGGTTTTAAATAGAAGAGGTTGAAATTCTAGAAGTAATAAAGTCAAAATATCCTCTATTTCATGTTTTGATTTTTTTACTTTTTTACTTAACTTAAAAGTTCCTTTCTCTTCTGGAATAAAAATTTGTAAGTTCTGAATGTGTCATTTGGCTTTCATGACATGTTATTCAGTGACAGAATGTGACAATACTCATTTGTTTTTACCCATCAGCGTGATGAATATGAAAATATGAAGTATAAATCATTTTTTGGATATGCTACTGAAATAAAACCCTATTCTGATTTTCCTTAAAACTGAAAGTTCAGTTGGAAGCAAGTTGAACACTGTGACAACGTGCAGCAAATATGCATATTTTTTTCCTTTCATATCTTGTACATGGCTCTTTTGAGATCAACCTTTGGGTTGCATATGTACTCTATACTGAGGTTTGACTGGAGGAAGTAGGCTCTCAAGTGAGGACATTCACATACAGAAATTCCAGTTATTTTGTAAAATGAACTAGTAAGCTTTTTCCTTCCTCTAAACCCCCTAAAAGGTAGACGTATAACAGTAGAAAGAGCCCTCCTGTCAGCCAAAGCATGTCAATCTACAACTCATGCATAATCCAGAGGTGCTGAACAGAAGATTCCTGTTGTAGGCAACAGGAACTCATTTTTCATGGGATATTAGGAGGCATTTTCCCTTTCAATTCAAATTTCATTCACTGCAGTAATTTAGCTCTCAGCACTTCATAATTGTGCATTAAAATGAAAGGATGGCCTATAAATAAATTTTACCAGAAGCTACAAACAGATCGGCTACATATTTGCCAACTGTACCCTGGGCTGCATCAAAAGAAGTGTGACAAGCTGACTAAAGGAGGTGATTCTACCCCTCTACTCTGCTCCTGTGAGACCTCATCTGGAGCACTGTGTTCATCTCTGGGGCTGTCAACATAAGAAGGAGGTGGAGCATTTGGAGCAAGTCCAGAGGAGGCCAAAAAGATGATCAGATTAGATATTAGGAAGAAGTTACTTACTGTGAGGGTGATGAGGCACTGGAACAGTTGTCCAGAGAAGTTGTAGCTACCCCATCCTTGGCACTGTTCAAGGCCAGGCTGGAAGGGGCTTTGAGCAGCCTGGTCCGGTGTAAAGGAGGTTGGAAGCAGATAATCTTTAAGGTCCCTTCCAACTCAAACTATTCCATAACACAACTTTGCAGAGGCAATAGATGTGGATGAGTTTCCATGCCAAACCAGGTTCAACTGCTTTTAATCTGTATTCTGTTGCAATTATGTGTGCACATTCCCCTGCTCCATCAAGTTGCTATATTCTTCACCTATGCTTTCCTTCCTTGTTTTCCAGGCTGCAGGGCTCAGGTCTCAGGTTGGTGAGCTGTGAAGCCTCCTGCTGTTGCCATTTCCAGCACAAGGCACGAAGCATTCTGTGTTGTAGTGGGGAGGTGGATGAGAACATCCAAATGCGGGGAGGAGTAAGGGGGGAAAACAGAAGACCTAGGAGGCGGACAGGGCCAGATGGGGCTTTGGAAGGTTCCCTGCTCGGACCACCAGTATTTTTTAAAAGATCATACTACCACATCCTCACCATGACCCATAATTTCGCAAGTGGGTGCATCTAATTAAAAGTGTCAATTAGACTGGAAAGATAGATTGGGTTTTTTTTTTCCCCAGCATCCAGTTTTCCTCATATCTTTTGGGGTTGTGTAGAAAAGGCTCTTTTGTGTTTTTAGATCGTCTCCTGCTCACTCAGACTTCTGGCAGGATGACATGGGTGAGGTTGTGTTTTGGTGGGTTTGCTTTGCACTATGGCAGGAGGGGAGGCAGCCTGGGGGGCAGCAGCAGTGGGCACTGGGGAGGGAGAGAGGTAGGAGGATGGACTGTTAGTGCCAGCCAGTGCTTAGGTTGACGTGGTCATCTCTGGGACTTCACCCTCAGTGAGCTGAGCTCTCCATCCTCTTGAGATCACTCAGATGAAAAACGCTTTAGTGGGAACTTGATCTTTTCTTCACTGGTCACAGGGAGTCTGGGAAAACCAATAAACTTTTATCAAAACTGTTGTTTTCTTGAGCAAAGGTCACTATTGTTTAAAAAAGGGGATTTGGGGGTGTTTGTTTTTATTGGCTGGTTTTATTGTTCTTTTTTTTTTCAGAAGGGGAGTGCAAAGTGCCCAGATGTTTCAAGACATGAGTCCTTCTGCTATAAAGCAAAGGGATATGGGGGTCTGTTGGGCATTCCGTGGGAGCTGTAAGCTTTGAAGCTTACAGATTTCTTAATAGCCATTAAACCAGTTGATATCCAAGTCTTCCACCTTGTCTTTAAAGAATGTCAGCAAATGCACCCCAAATGTTTTTTGATGTTAAACAAAAAGACCCAGCAGAGTTTATTTCTCTCTCCTTGGCTTTGGAGGCGGGGAGCTTTATGAAGGGTCCTTAGTGAGCAGATCCCATCATACTTCCCTTCTGGCCTGGTTAAGGTGGCTTCTCATATTGTGTTGAAGAACAGAAGAAACTGTCAGAAATCTTGTTTTCTGTTGGCTGACTGCTGAAAGTCTGAATTCTGAACGCTGCTGTTAGTGAGTAAAATAAGCCCAGAGCAACTGAGAAGCCACCAAATGTTCAGTATTTGCATGTTTTCTCTTTTTCTGTTTTGACCTTGTCAATGTAGAAGGGCTTCAAAAAATCGGAAAACTCAAAACATGGGCTTTTTTGCACTAATTTTTAATTACTTAGCACTTAGAGCCTAAATTACTGGGTTTTTTGAAACCCTTCATAAATGTCAAGTTTTAAAAAGTGTATGTGGTAAACATTTGAGGGTGATAACACGTGTTTCACATGTTAAACAACATGATTAACATAATGAAGCTTAACTATGGCATGGCAACAGGTCTTCCCAAATTAACTGTGCTACTTGAAATGAATATCACTGATAAATTTCAAACTAGGCTGGAGCATGATAATTCCTTAACCAAATGCTCTTAAGCCTGGAGAAGAGAATTACCCTTACATTAATTATAAATATGCAAAAAAAAAAAAAAAAGATGACAGAACGGGGTTTAATTTTATCTTTTTGTTATGTTTTGTTTTTTACTTTTTCTTTTTCTTCTCTCAAGTTGTCTATTAACAACTGTGTGGCTGCTTCGATGAGCATTTAGTCTCATCAGGACGATCTTCACCATCACAAATGCCATTTCAGAAGCAGTGCCAAACAGCTGCAGAGCACTATCATTATTCACATGTTTGTAAAAGTATCTTGGTTTTATGAGTGAATATAGTGAATCCTGTAGATGAAAATGAATTGGAGAGTGACTAAGCAAATTCAAAGTCAGATAGATCTTTTCAGTGCAGGAGCATCTTATACTGCTCACATTTCTTATTTAGATAAACTCTTCTATGCTTACAGACTAATGCTATACAGTAGTAGGGCTGCAATAATAACAGTGCTTCCACGGGGATGAGCAACAAAGGCAACTCAAAGCACTTAATGGCACCACTGTTTCCTATAAATTAAGTGTTCAGCATTACACTTTATTGACAGGAAATAGCCAATTTGTCTCAAGGCATCTGGCTCTTGATTTTATTAACCTGCAGGATGCATGAACAAAGAAGCATATATATAACATTATGTCAAAAGATTATTATTTCCAGAATGGCATCACTTACATATGAGACACTCTAGTGCTTCCTATAACAAGCAGTGGAATAATTGTCAGTGTACCTAATCGGAAAGCAACTATCTCAAAAGGAGATAAAAGCCAGTAATTTTTCATTGGCTTCTTGAGAAAAGATATTATACATACATACGTACATAAAATAAATGTATTTTTTATATATATTCACTTCAGCCTCTCTTTAGTTATTTTGGTGCATTTAATAGCAGCATCTAATAATCTGTCAGCTTCCATCCAAGCAGTCAAGAGACATTAATTGAGATCCATTGTCTCACACTTGTCACTTTGATGAGAAATAGTGGATTGGAAACGGAACAGTGAAGGTCCTGATGGCCAGAGAGGGCAGCATCCCTCAGTGAGCAGTGTACCGAGAATCTGCCTGCAATTCCTTCCCGGTGCTGCTAGCTCCGCGTAGGTTCCTGAGGGAGTTGAACCTTTGGGTGTTTTCCTTGAAGCTCCCCTATCCAAGCCACATTATTA
The DNA here is from genome assembly GCF_012275295.1 of Melopsittacus undulatus. Classification (NCBI taxonomy): domain Eukaryota; kingdom Metazoa; phylum Chordata; class Aves; order Psittaciformes; family Psittaculidae; genus Melopsittacus; species Melopsittacus undulatus. The sequence continues at coordinate 79,959,577 of NC_047528.1, read as the reverse complement.
TATTGTGTTAGGAGGCTCTCATGGTCAGAGACCCGTTTGGACAGGGGGACTCCAAAGACTCAGAAATCAGAGCATAAAAAGATGTATGTTTTCAATTTAAAAGATCCCATAATTCTGAAGGACAATCTTATGTGGCCTCGTGTGATTTCTGTGAGTGCAGGGTTGTCAGGATGGTTTCCCTCAGCCAAATGGGCAGTCACCAATAAGCTCACCAGCTCCAGATGCCTGCCCTCTATCCTCTATCACTGTTGGGCATGGGATGGGCTGCCTGCACAGCTGTCTGATCTGCCCAGCCAGGGTATGTGGGACACCTTTCTGCAGCCGTGCCTCATCTTGGGCTTTGCTACTGAGACTGTGACAAAGTCCTTCTCCCTGCTGTCCTCAGAAACACTGTGGAGCCAGGCCTGGCCGGCCTTAAGAGATGTGGATTTGTTTGGTACAGTAAGCACAGATGACAGATGAGGTGTCATTATTTCTATTAATGGTTTGGTCTGTGGCTGCTACATTAATCATTAATTGTGCCCTGGATTTGGGAGCAGGCTTCAGGGCCTTCAGCTGTTTTCCTTTTGAGACTGTCAGCCCAAGCCTGTGGTTCTCTGCTGGATAGGTGAAGCCTTCAACATCCTCCTAGACCAGCTGCTTTGGTAACACACAGGGAGTTTGAAATCTCTCCATAAATACTGTGCCTGTAGTGCTGGGGTACCAACCACCAGCCATGAATTAATGTGGGGCACTGACAACTGAAAGAGCCCAACACTGTTTTAATAAGTTTGAGCTGTTTCAAGCTGTGGTCATGGCATCCCAGATGAATGAGGGGGGATCCTCTTGAGACAGCAGCTCCTTCAGCTTCTTGAATGCTATTTTGCAGAACACCTGCCCAGCTTGAACCGTTTTCCAAAGCTTCCCTTGTGCTGCTGAAAGCAACCTGAAAACTGCAGGCACATGGGGTCCAGGTGGAGCACTGGCTTGTCTTAAGCTGGGTAGGTGCTGATTAGTTGGCTGTCACAGCAGAGAGGCAGGTCTTGAGCCTTACCAGGCTCCTTCTGGCTCCAGACCTCAGCGTTGGGCCTAAACAGCAATCTAAATGCCTCAGAAAGCTGGGTCTGTCTGTGTTTGAAAGGCGATGCTGCAACCCAGTTGATGTAGGACTGTCCATCATGATCATGCAGCATGGCTACCTGGCATTTTGTATCCAGCTGCAGTAATGGAGTCACTTAAAATCAGCATAACATCATTCTTTCATTTGATGGATTCAACAGATTTGACAAAACTCCTTCTAAAAATGCATGGAGCCCTCCCACATGAACCTCCTTCCCTCCCCAAGGCTGTCTCTAATCTCTGTAGCACCCACAGGATCAGTAACTATGACAGATGGTACCAGATGATAGCCTATAGTTGCCCTATACTGCTATATACGCCTAAATCTGTAGTAGGTCTAACAGATTAGAAATCAATTATATAAATAAATAAAACCACTAGATAATTTATTATTACATTATATTCTTCTAATATATTATTTATTAATAATAAATAAATAAATACACAAACAAACACATCTAAGAATATATAAATAAATACTATGCAGTTGGCCTAACATCATAAAAATGATGCTTGTCAGTCAGCCATCACCGCTTTTAGGTGTGGAAGAAGGTATGATGCTTGCAGAACAGACGCTGCTTGCTTTGACTGAAGCTGTTTGAAAGTCCCTCCGCAGTACAGATGGGCGCAATCATCTGATCCAGTTGGGATTAGGTCCATGTAATTTAGTATTGTGGAGAGAGATGAAAAGATTTTGGAGAGGGTGCTGCCTGTTAGTGGAAAGGATAAATTGGAAGTGCTGCTAAAAAGCTTTGGGTTTTACTTTCAGATACAGAGAAAAGACTCTACAGAGAGAATTTACCCCACAATCTCTGACTAGCAGAGGATGGCCACCTGAAGGAGAAGATGACAGTGTGGTCATTTAGTTACTATTTTGTCAGCTGAGGTTATCTGGTTATCCAGAGCTCACATGCATATTCTTTCTGTTTGTAAAAGCTTTCCTGAAATAATGTAGCCAAGCCTCACTCTAGAATAGAGCAGTATTCATATAATTGTTTTTCTGTGTTATAACTTCGCCAAAATTTAAGAGTTTATATTTAAAACCTTCACTGTCAAAATGTGTGCACAATTTCTATTCTCTGAAGCAGTTTGGCTGTTTCCAAGAAAGCGATTACTGTCTTGCTCATGTGAAAAACCTCCAAACATTTTAGTACAGGTAGAGCTCTAGAGCAGGGCTGGAAAGCTGGGAGAGGAACTGGGCTGGTGTCAAGGTTTGTCCCTTGCTTGCCCTGGGAAAATTACCCCTGGAAGACTGAGGTTTCTGCTGTTTTACTTCATTCTGTGTGCAGGCTGTACAGGCTCACTGTGTGTGTGGCCATAGACTCATTGAGTGGTTTGGGTTGGAAAGGACCTTAAGATCATTGATCACTTGGAGAATTGTGTGCAGTTCTGGTGTCCTCAACATAAAAAGGCCATGGAACTGTTAGAACAAGTCCAGGGGATGGCCATGAGGATGATCAGGGCTGTTTAGCCTGGAGAAGAGAAGGCTGCGTGGAGACCTCATAGCAGTCTTCCAGTATCTGAAGGGGGCCTACAGAGGTGCTGGGGAGGGACTCTTCATTAGGGACTGTAGTGATAGGACAAGGGGTAGTGGGTTAAAACTTGAACAGGGGAAGTTTAGGTTGGATATAAGGAGGAAATTCTTTACTGTAAGGGTGGTGAGGCACTGGAATAGGTTGCCCAGGGAAGTCGTGAATGCTCTACCCCTGGTGGTGTTCAAGGCCAGGTTGGATGAAGCCTTGGGTGATATGGTTTCGTGTGAGGTGTCCCTGTCCATGGCAGGGGGGTTGGCACTAGATGATCTTAAGGTCCTTTCCAACCCTAACTGTCCTATGATTCTATGATTATGTGGTTACAGCCTCCCTGCCATGGGCAGGGACACATGATGGAGGGGCAGTGAGGGATGGGTGGGAATGAGGATGCAGGAGCAGGAGGTAGGACAGAGACCTGAGTTTGGGGAGGGGGCTCAGGCATTGGAAGTCACAAGCTGCCAGGAAGGTGGAAACTGTCTTGAGGAATAGAAGAGGACAGGTGTGCAAGGGTAAAAATTCACTTACTCCCTTCGCAGAGAGCAGCTCCCTCTGCTAAGAAACCAGAATGGCCATTTTTCATTGGCATCTTTGTGATACACCTGAACAAGTGGTTATTTCTGCCTCACTAGGCAGTTTGGGGCTGTGTGAATGCAGCCTGAGAACTTCTTAGCCCCTTCCTCGCTTGTCATAAGGGGTTGCTTACAGAGTGAGACATGGGACAAATTAAAAATACCAAGCAGTTTTCAGGTTGCCTGTGCAAACCTGACTTTACTATCTTGAATGGTAACAAGAGCAGCCTCGGGTTACCTGCTCCCACATGGCATTTCCAACAGACTTGCAAATAGTTCAGGATATACAGACTGAGGGATGTATCGGAGGTGTGGGAAGAAAGGCTGTCACCTCCAGTACCTCTGCATTATTTGTTGCAGAAACTGGGAAAGTGTGCAGTGAATAAGATGGAGCAAGGGAGAGTCTCCTGGGATGGGCTGTTAAATACTGCCCTGGAGAACTCGATTTTCTTCCTGATGCTGCCTGAATTCCATGGGGATTTAAATCACATCACTTCGCTGACATTTTTCACAGGTGATGCCTGTGTGTTCTTCAATTTCTGGATTTCTTATCTGAGCCCTTCAGTCTGACTTGTTGAAATGAAATGAAGAGCACTTGGAATTTCCAATGGAGAACAGGAGAGCTCTGCTTTGTTCTGGAGAAATATAGTGCAATAAAATGCTACGTTCCCTAAGAAAGTCAAACTGTAAATGTTTCAAATGAGTTAGACCTGTTGACATTCCTATCTCTGTACAAGCCTCTATTTGTAAAATGGACATAAGGAAGTCTCTTAATCTCACAGGACATTTGTGAGAACAAAGCCATTGTTTTGGGGAAAACACCCATGCTAGGGAGTACGTAGGGAGATGGATAATTCTATCTCTACAATGAAATTTGAGTAACTTGTAATAAAGGAGGCATTGATGGAGCATGGAACAAAGATGGAAATAATATAAGGAATTAACTCCAGCAGTGTTGGGTGCTCTTTCAGAAGGATAGGAGCATTGCAGTTTATGGCCACGTAATTAACAAATACCACAACACACATGGGATGGAGCTAAGCTAGGTTTGCAAAGGCAGACTTGCCTCAGGAGCCCTGTACTCAGCACTACCAGCTGCTCCTTGGGTTATGGTTGTGCCACAGAACAGAGAGGAGCGTTAAAGGCAGTGAAAGAAAGAGCAATGAGGGCAACTGAGAAAATGTTCTGCCAAGCAGTGCCAAGTGCCCTTACCCTTGGGTGCTGTCTGCATTGAAATACATTTGTCCAAAGGTGCTTGTGCACCTTAGAGATAGCAGTCAGTGAGAGTTTGGATACCAATAGGTACGCACATATGCGGCAGGGCTCAATTTGCAATGCAAATGTAGTTACTGAGGTAGATAAATTTAATTATTTAGAGACATTCAAGCCAGATTTCTGAGTGCCACACTCATGCGTATTTGTCAAAAATAATCATTTGCTTCATTTACTCTGCAATGATTTTCATATTTTGGATTGTCACCTCAGCTCTTAAAGTTGTGATGTATGGCTGGCACCAAAATACCTGAGGAACTCCAGACAAAGAATAAAAGCTTTGGAACGTGGCTGTTCCTGCTCTAGTATGACAACAAACAGGCTTTATTACTTAATACACAGACCTAATACCACCATCTGGCAGGTGAACACAGAGGGAAAGCAGTGTGTCAGAAAGCCAGATTAGCATTGTAACTAGGTGTGTAGCCATTGGGAGGTGTCCAGGAACAGAAGCTGTACGTTTCAGAGAATGAAACCTCAGCAGATGAATTCCCCATGAGGTAATGGGGAAATCCTGCTCTCCTTATTCACTTTGGTAATTTCACTGAGGTATGAGAAAGGCAGTTTGGACCTGTATAAGTCTCGTGAAAGGTACAGGAAGAGCATGCCTAAGGCAGAGATCAAAATGACAATGCTTTGGTAGGGCAGAAATGGAAAGAAATTTGGAGCAGATGTGCAGCAAATTTTCTGAGAGCATGCAACTAATTTTACTCTTTTCATATGCAACATTAGGAACAGTACATAATTTTCAGCCCAAGCAGATTTGGCACTGGCATATTTTAGAGGTTTTTCATGTGGAGTGGTGTACTGCTCCAGGCCCTCCGTTCCTCATGATTGATGTGTGCTGCTTTCTGTGTATGAGAAACCTCAACCTGTGCAGGTATAAAATGGGCACATAAACGGGAGATATCCAGAAAGGGCTTTTCCTCACAACTACAGTGACTGAAAACTCTGGACAATTTTCTTTATTCATTTCATCAGATCTCCTAGGTTTGGTGAACTCCTTCCTTTTCTAAATAAGGAACCTACTTGTTCTCCTTTTTGATGGATTATTCTGGTTAACCACCCAGCTTTTTACAACTAATGCAGTATTTCTGGAAAGGATCATATCTTGCAAATCAAAGATATGCTTTTGTATCATAATAAAAAAATATTAGGTGACAATGTCCGTAAAAATAATCTTCATTCAGTATTTTTATCCTATCAAATATTTTTTCTTGCCATACCTGTATATCATTGTGACACATTCTTTTGCTAAAAGACTTCCAGGGGGAAATATTAAGTTTTCTTTCCTTCGATAATATGTGTTTGGGAACCTTGATTTTTAAAAGAGAAGCAAATTCTCCTCCTGTTTGAGGGCCTGCATAGAGATAATTTTGATTGTATAGGCCACTCATGAACAAATCTGAATTTGTTCCCTTGCTCATTTCTGGTCAGAGTTCAAAGCACAAGTACACAAGACTGTAAGTCACTCCTTCTGGCTAATTAACATGATTGTATACTATTTGTCTTCCCAAATATATACTATTTGTCTTTGCTCAAAGTCCCTTCCAAACTGGCTTTGAACACTTCCAGGAATGGGATAGTCACAGGTTCTCTGGGCAACCTGTTTCACTGTATCACCACCCTCATAGTGATGGTGTTGTAAGAATTTCTTTCTTATTATTCTCATATCTAATAAATCTACCCTCTTTCAGTTATGATAACAATGTTTAGCTTTTGTCTAAACTGCCAAGAGGTCTTTGAACTGGTGCCACCAGGGAAGTATTTCACTACTCTTACGTGACATTATTGCTACCTTGTCTGGCTGCTGTTTGCAGGTTCTTCTTTCAGACCCATCAAGAGGACGAATGGAAACATCAGTGGTTCAAGAAACATGGTCTCAGTATGAGGATCAAAGCATTTGAATACCTACTTTATGTGATATGTTGTAGTCTGAAGAGGATGAAATTATTAAGTTTTGGCTACTCATAAATTTTTCAGCGTCCTTTGCAAAGAGGAGGCTAGAGAGGCCTGGGTAGCAGTTAAAAGAAACAGCAAAAGAACTATTGATGGGTAGTGGAGAGGTGTCAGTTTACCATTTATTTGATTTTCCTGCACTGCTTCTTCACCAGTTTGCATTAGGCCCAGTGTGGATTCATGAAATTTGAATGAGTTTACAATATTTTTCAGATAAGAGCAGACCTTATGCAGAAAAAAGTATTATGCAAGAAGTAGTATCAATTATGCAAGAATAGGGAGAAAGTACAGAGCAGCTGACTCAAGGCAAATAGACTAAGTGTTGGAGAATGCTGCGGTGCTGCTGATCTATCTTTTAATGAGTATTTATTAAGAACAGACAATATGTGAGCTCTCCATTTCTGGCTTCTCTTCAGCTGGAAGGCATCAATAGAGGAAGGCTAACAAGAGTGGTTTTGAGATACACATATATTAGGAGTGTGTTAGAAGCTACAAAGAGACAGAAAAATGGTGCAGGTATGGAAGGAGTATTGTATTTACATTTTCTGCAATGAAAATAACATAGATTTGAATGTTGCTCTTGCTATTGATTCTTGTTGACTTTATTGAGAAACACACACAGTCAGAGACATGCAGTTTGATTTTATGTGGCTAAACATTTAAGCAAAGCTGTCACGGGCTTTTCAATGAGAAATTCAATTACTGAGATTTTGACAACACTTTCTGTTTTCTCAGAATTATTAAGATCCGATATCATCCCCACATTTTACAAATGTATTTTTTTTCTCCACTGTTTTATCCTTTTTACTGAGGGCATCAGTAAGGTTTATTTTGATTTTTTTTTTCTTTTTTCTTTCCCCCCCCTCCCCATTGCATTTATTTCTTTGCTTCTCTTTCCCCCTATTCTGTTAATCTCTTTTCTTTCTTTGCATGCTTTCTCTTCTTCCATTTGCTCCTTATTATTTCCACTGTTTAAATTCTCCCACTTTTACATTAATAGGTGAGTCACAAACAGTCAACAGTTTTAGATGGCCTGTCTTCTGCAGTAAAGAGAATCAGCCTTTCCATTTGTGAATAGATAACTTGAATAGTTCTTGATAACTTTGAATGTCTTTCTCTAGCAGTTTGAAATGGTGAAAGAGGAGGTATGAGGTGGGCTTGTGAGGGAAGATGATTCTGTAAAACCGAATGCTGTGGTGTATATGATATTCTCCATTCTGAAAACATTATAAAAAGGCATGCTTAAAGATTGCTTTTGATGGAGCTGGACACATTAAACATCTAATACGGTCTTCCTATCAAGTGCTGCTTGCAACACAAACACTTCACAGCGTTCTATTACTGAAGCCCCTAATTGTCTCCATTGAAGTCACAGGGAAATTTATAGAACTATTTCCATGTAAGGCAATCATCTAAAGACCTGAGTGCATCTGGAAAAATAACTGTAGTCCTGTTTAAGCTTTCCTTTCTCTTCAAAATTTGCTTACTGAAGGACCTTGGCAGTTCTCTGACGTCATTTGGCATCCTCAGTGTGTTACATGACAGAAACAATGCCTGCTGTGTTAGCTGCTCTGTCTGGTATCCCAAAATTTCATGACAGAGGTGAATTGAAAGTTCTCAATACATGCATTAATTCTTTGTTCCAATAAGCAGAATGAGAGTTGTTCCTGTTGATCCATGTACTATACCCTACCATCCCTGTTGATCTGAAATGGGGGACACTTCCAGTACAGTTGTAGCTTCTTCTAGGTAGGAACTACTAAAATGAGATTTGAGACTAAGGTCATAACCCTTTTCCTACCACTTGTGTGCAAAACAAGTGTAAGCATATATAAAATACGCTGTTGGACTTAATGATCTTAAAGGTTTTTTCCAACCTAAGTGATTCTATGACTCTTTGATCATGGTGAATGAGAACAGCTCAGCCAAAACTATGGAAGATATAGGGGACATAAAAGGCAGAAATGTGATGCCTGGAGGAGCACTTCTTCTATTTCTCTGGTTAATCTTGCTTCTTTTCAGCCAGCTAATTTAGAAAGTGGGACCCCAAGGGGGTCCCTAGTTTGGCTCTGGCAGTAATTCCCACTGGCCTACTTAATCCAGATGCTCACATCTAATTCAGATACTCAAATTAGGAGGTTAGCACCCTACACTGCATCAGCGGAGAGAGAGATCCTGCTGAGCCTGTTGAAAGCAGAAAGGAAACTTTGCACTGATGATAAAAAGAATCTGGTGGGACACTTGCCTGAGGCAGGTGGTATGAATACTCAAATGTGGACCAAAGCAACTGCAGTGTAAACACACTCACCTGAAGCTGTGCTAACATAATTTTGAATAACGAAATATGTGCAAGGAAACCAATTTGCCTTTAGATATCCCACAAACAGAAAAAAATCTTCAGATAAATTATTCATTGTGAATTATTTGCATAGGCTGATAGGAACTCATTAAACACCGAAAGACTGATTTGCAAGAAAGAAATTAACAAAGTCTTTAGCCTGGTGTTTCTCTTCTCCTAAACTTCAAATGATTGACTATCCAGCAAATGATTTTGTCTCTTCTGCTCTTATTCTGTTCTTCCTGGACCATCCTTACTGAATGTTTTATGGCAGAGTTTTTCCTGTGAGCCAAATAGTTTGAATTTCGCAGCTACATATTAAAGTGCATCAGAAAACAGTTGAAGACATCACATTTTTTTCCGCTTACTTGTGGCTAAATTGCTACAAATTTTTAGATTGCCATACTTAAAAGTATTAGCTACAGATCCATAAATCTCCCATTTTTTTCTAACACATCCCAGACTGTACAGGCCAAGAATCCAGCTTTTCCATTAAGTAATATGACAAGCAGTTCTAGGTGCCTCTGTTTCTGAATACCCAATCTGAGCCAATTTAAAGGGACATCTTGGGGCAACCTAAATCGCTATAGCACATTTGAGTTAGAAAAACCTGGATTCTTGTAGAAAAAAGGCTGAATCAGTATCTAGGTTGTTTCAAGCATTTTTTTTTGTGTAACCTGTTCTTTAAAACTTGCTAAAGATGGCTCCACAGAAAGCCTAGGCAGCATATTCCCAGTACATGCCTATTCTTGGAATCAGGGTATGTAAATTAAATTATATTTGCTGCAAGTTAAGCTGATTTTGTCTTGTCCCACCTTCAGGGGACACAAGAAACATTTGATACCTGTCCTTATATGTTCTTTTCATACAGAAAAGAGTTACTGTGGGTCTCCCCCAATTCACCTCTCCTAGACTTAAGTAGGCTTTCCTGCAGCAGGTGCATTTTCCTGATTCCTTATTCTCAGTCAGTTGAGTGCTCTTTCCAAGCGTCATGCCCACAGCGTTCAGCTGAAGAATCATCAGCTCCAAGGAGAACAGGAAAAAGAATATGTCTTCCATGTCTTCTTCTGTATGTTATTCTTTTAATAAGTTGGGTAAGAATTAGGTGTGGTGGCTTTGTAGCATTGCCAGGTTTTACTCATGGTGAAGCAGTGACCAAGTGCAACCTCAGATACTCTTCCCCAGACTTGCTGCTTAACCAGTTTTTCCGCATCTTGTGTTTGCACCACTGATTTCTCTTTCTCCTAATGATTTGCCTTTTTCCAAATTTCTTATTGTTGATTTCACATCATTGTTCCAATGGGTCAAGTGCATTTTTGACTTCTGTTCTCAACTTTTGCAATTCTGCAGTCCTTCCTGACTTTGACAGACAATATTTTATTAATATAGTCACCCTTCCACTATCCATGCTAGTAGCAGTGAAAAGAGCTGGCCCTGGACAGCCCTTGTGGGATTCCCCTTTCTTGTGTCTGCTAAGGATAACACCGAGCATGCAAAATATACACACACACACTTACACACACAGTGCAAACGCGTAGTGATAGAGTACAGAGATGGAATTGAAATTTGACGTGATAATTCCTATTGTGCCACATTGATTCTGGGATGTGAAGACAATTACATCTCATAATCACTTCCCCACCTTCCCCTCCCCAGTAGTGCATTTGACACTCTAATTGCTTTGTGTACAAAGCACAGACCAAGACTGCTACGACAAAATAACACTATGATTCTGTAACCACTGGAAAAAAAATAATTATATAACCCCTCCACATATAATTTAGTTCTAGCACTCATTTTACTTACACTTGACTCACAGCACACTTTTTATAAAACTGGGTAGCATTTTGCCCCTTGCTCGCTCAGCACCATTTTGGATATCAGTGGTTAGATCATCTTTCTCTGTTACTGTGGTTTAGTGAGGAAAGCAGAAAGTTGCTCATTTTGCCAGAGTTACAGATTGCTTTCCTTTGCCAGTGGAAGCTGTGTTGGCTTAGACTGGAGAGGAATGGGCTGAGATCACCTTTTTGCACTTGAGTATCTTCTGTGAGCTAAATGAGGATGAGAATAAATGAGGAGAGAGGAGGATGACAGTGTGGGAAGGCAAGGTGCTAGGAAAATCCTTCTCTGAAGAAAGGCAGAGCTGTCAGGGAATGTACATCGTCACTCCCAGAGAAGAAAGGGACAGTCCTGCTGGAGGTCTGTGGAGCAGTGCCTTTGCATGTTATGGAGACTTGGTGGGACAATCTGTGGATCCTTGGGTAAACTGGCAGGAGCCTGGTTTTCTGCAGACCTGAGCGTCACCTCCCTGTTTTTAGGGCATGCTGGAGCTTTCTTGATCTCCAGTCACACTTGGAAGACATGTTTCCCATTTTCTTTTCCCTCCAGCTTTGTGGCTGGGAAGAGAGCCTAGGCATTAGAAACCCTTTGACAGTTCATTACTGGCACAATGGGCCACAAACACGTTGCTGGAAAAACACAATCCTTTAAGCAGTGACCTAGTTAAGGCTCCTACTTGTGCAGAAATTTGGTTTTCCCACCTACCTAACCCCAGTAAGTTGTTCCTTTTCTTTCCCGCTCCCTCTGAAAAGCTGTAGCCCTCTCTTTGCAGGTGTGATTCAATCAAACAGGCACTGCATATTCTTTGCTCCTCATCATCTAGTTCCCCCAAGCACTGACCAAGTCATTGCCTACCCATCAGAAGTTGCATAATGCTGCAGAGACACAATGGAGAAAGGGATATTTTTAAATGTGTGCTTTATTTTTTTTTAAACCTGTATAAATAAATACAAAATGACAAAGAATTTCATGTTTACTAAACATTGCATTTGATTGTATGACATTACACAGTGTGTGTCACAATAGTTCACCTTGTAATTGTGTCCTTTTAGCTGTTGGTGCATAATTCTATAACTCATAGGATACAATTAGTCCTGAAGCTGCATCCAGCCACCCTTTTAGTGGAACCCCTGAGTGCTTACAATTACAAGAGCATATTAGGGGAATGCTTGAGCCAGTTGGCCAAAATTGGGGAATTTCATAGAGAAGTTTGGCATAGCAGAATAAGCTGATGGGAGGGGCAGGATAGATTCTCAACAAAAGAAAAGGTATTAAAGGTTTAGAGCACTTTTATTTCTGATTTTCTTCCCCTTAGCAGCTACAGAAATATATCTGAAGTAATCAAAGTTGGCAGAGATCACAGTTCATTTAGGAATATGATTTTTTTTCATGCTCACTGAGAGCAGGCAAATGGGCAGACCTCGCATGATCAGTTTTTACCTGAAGCGCTGGGTCATATTTTGATAAGGGTAAAAATATACCACTTGATGAAATGCTGATTCTCCAAACCACTCACCATTCTCACCCAGTGAAGGTCAACTGCCAAGGTTTTATAGATATACTCTGGTCATGATTTGCTTGGTGCTTCTTTAAATTGTACTCCATGTGCTATTTCACATTCATTCTCTCTAATTCTCTTTAGAAGGCTTGAATAGAGCTACTTTAGCTTCACACTTAGAGCTTATAAAAATATTTGCTGGGAACAATTTTTGTATTTTGTTTGGACTAGTTAAAGCAAATTGGATTTTTTTCAGGTAGATTAGAATTTGTATAGATTTTTTTTCCCATTATTCTGTGAAATACATGTATTTGATACGCATTTTAGGCATGGGGATAGCCATAAAGGATGATCCTTGACTACTTGAAATCAATGATTGGCCACCTAAGTATGGTTTATATTTGCTCACTGGCTGACTTAATGTATATTAATGGGAACTATGTCTAAAGAAACAGTTACAGATTTGAATGGTGTGTGAGCTCCAGGGAACTGGTGACATTACACATAAACCATACCAAGAAGTTAAAAACTGTAGAGGGGTTCTGGACTTTGATGATCTTTGCCTGACTTTATTTTGCCTTGATCAGGAGGTTTTATGGTAATGTTTAGCTGATTCTGCATTCAAATCTGTTTTTTTTGCTATTGTTTGCATTTCCTATTGCTTTCTTGTGAAGTGCTGCTCACTTGCGGTTCATTTGACCCTGGCTGATGGATTTAGAGCTCAATACCTCAATACCTTCCTTCCCTTTGGCAGCATTTTGAAATAAGGTTGGTGATTATCTGCCTTACTGGAGAACTATTTACCACTTTACTGTTCTATAAAACGATTATATCCAAGCACAGGTACCCTACTGATTTGATACTGGGCATACTGCTGTTACCTGGCTCTGTGACAAGGCCGACACATTAAAGAAGTAAATCAGAAAAAATACATTTTCTCAGCTCACTTTCTGCCTCCCTCCTCCTGCACAGAAGTTCTTGTAAATGATTTCATATGCTTCAAATTTGTCAAACTCAGTAAGATTTTCCTATCAGAACAAAGGTAAAAGTGTGAACTTTTAAAAGAAATCCCAATATCTTCTGCTGACAATCTCAAATCCAACAACCCTATCCTCCTCTCCTCTTCCTTCCAGCATTTTATTTCCACTAGGCAGCATGTTTTGAATCCAGCTGTTATGTTCTGTTTGGATCATACTGAAACCCCATAGTTCTTCCTGGCTTAATAGTGGAATATTGAGCACCTTTCAAAAATTTGGTAGTGGAAAATGAGCCTCATAAAATCACTGGTAATTGAGCCTCATAAAATCAGCTGCCACTTAGCAAAAATAATGGGACTTTCACTTGCTTTCCAATTCTCTTCTTCCTGCTGTGGCAACCTTCATTTCCAAAGGTGCTAACAGAGGATAGAGATGGCAGGTGTGGAAAACCTTCTGGTGTGAATGAAACAGTTCATATTTAAAAAGATTTGTTTGATCTAAACAAAGTCTCTTTCACCAGTTATCTCAACAAAGCCTGCAATATGAATCTCAGAAGAGCTGCATGGCATAGAGCCAAAGGCTGAAGGCTACCAAGCACTGGAAAAGCACAAGCATAAATATGCCTGGATGGCATCCAGAGCACATGTACATCTTAGCACATCTACAGAGCACCACAGAGGCCGATTATTCTTGTAAGCTTTTAAAGAACATTAAAAATATGAATACCCTCTTTAGCACTGCTTTTTCATGAAGGACTAACAAAGCTTTGCCCTGCAGTAGCTCGGGTATGGGTTGTTTTCCATTGTAACCATGCTGGTCTGTGCTTGCCTCTGTGTCCTGGGTCCTCAGTCACTCAGGCAGTGTCAGAGGGACTGTCTGGCTTTAGAATATGAACTGACAAAACAAAACTCAGCTTTTGGCTTCAAGAGGAAGAGGAAAACAGTTATCTGGAACGTGATGGGAAGTGCTTTAAACAAGTGATCCTAGCTGTAACTCCTATGATGTCTGTGGAGAGGTGCTGATGTACTGAAAGAGTACATCATTAATGTACTTTTCCCATCTTTTTTCTTTTTTCCCCCCCCATTTCTCCCTTACCCAAGTTTCTCAGTTTATATCTGGTTTCTTGCAGTTGTCAATAATTTAAAACTCTTACCTTATTTTCAGCTCGTTGCTGGAACAGACCCCCTGAAGAGCTCTCCAGGGCTGTGAGTACATTTGGGAGATTTTCTGTGCAGGTTTTTATGGAGTTATCTACAATAAATTAAGGCATTTCTCATCTGAGTCAGCTTTTTGTCTCCCTTGACTTTCCAGTTTCCAATATGTATTTCTCATTTTTACCTGTGAAATGTTCTCCATAAATTTATTATTTGCTTTTCACTTCAAATGTTTTGTATTCTGAGATTTGGCTTTTGAAGCACACACTGGGCAAAAAAATGAACTCACTGATCTGAGCAATCCTTTCCATGATTCTGAAGTCATATATTTGCTCCAGATTTCCCCTTCCTAAGCCAGTTCTTTTAACCTTTTTCCTGAAAATTAGAATCTTCAGGCTTGGTGTCACCACTGACTGCAAGGCAATAACTCTTCCTTTGATGGAGAGGTTTGAAGAGTGCTGAAGTGTAATTTAAATGGTATTCTCTCTCACACTCTCTTTACTCTCCCTATTTTTGTAACTTTGGTATTATAAATCTGCTGTATAACATCCACAGAGATGGTGATATTAAGCATAATATAATGTCCTGACAATGAGCTTTGAATGCTTCTCCTTCCTAGATGTAATAATATATCCTATGTCACTTGTATATGCCGGAGGCATGTCAGAGCAGCAAAATGTTGCTGGCTTTCCTGTGAGAGCTGCTGCAGTAAGATCCAAACTATTGCCAGAAATTACTCCCATCAGAGGTGCTAATGAACAGGAATAATTGTGGAATTGTAATGTGGCTACTGCCCCTGGAGCCAGCACCAGGAGAGGCTCAGTAGAATCCCACCTCTCTTGAAGCCAGAGATCAGGTACACTGGATTGGTAAAACTGTCAATAGGCAAGTCTGGAGCAGTTTGCAATAGCACACTGAGAGGAAAGAAAAGAGAGGAATTCGATTGCAGATGTTCTTGACTCAGGAATCACTTTAAAAGAGCCAGCATTTCCCACTTCTCACTGTAGGTAAAATGCCTGAGGGCTCACTTTGTCCAGAAAGAAAACTGATCTCACCTTCAAAAGAAAAGGAAATGAATCCCTCCAACATAAGAGCATTTTATCAGAACATATGGCTATTTCAGAAGCATTAAAAGTCAGCTGCTTTCCTCTAGGTAAGAGTTGCAATAAAAAAAGTGAGGGCCCATTTGTTATTTTTCAGCAAGTTACAAGCCAGAATCCATTTGACTGATCTCTTTTTCTGTATGATATTATATATATATATATCAGGCTAAAGTCTTCAGTTCTGTGCTCCAGATTAGGTTATGAATGATACCTTTTATTCCAAAGCAATGAAGTACTGAATCTATATCTGAATTTATATAATTAGGCAGCTGTGAATTTTTATTTTCCATATATGGACAGACTCTGTCTTTTATTAGACAGCCTTCATATACAGTACAGCTGCAAATCTTCCATATGCTGATATAATTTTGCTCACCCCTCATTCTACCTTAGCCCTTCCTTGCCTTTGCAACTCTGAAATTTTTATATCATTACTCTCCCATATGCCTGACACAATAAAACCTGAGTATTTCCCTTTCTAACAGCTTTGCATTTCTGCTGCTAGCTTCTTTATTCCTAAACTCCTCATCAACTTCTCTCTCGCTCCTCCCCTGCTGAATCATTACTAATTTCAGGACAGCTAAACTATTCTTCCTACTAGCTTTCAACTATGTTGCTGGGTTGGCTTTTCCTCCTCTTTATATGGAACCAACTTGAGCTGGGCGTATAAAAAATACATAATTGGTGTGGGGGTGTATGTACTATATATACATTAGTGGGGCATCTCATTTTTCTGAATATAGATGACAAATAGGAAATCATTTTTACTTGTAGCATCAGTGAACAGATTGCTTATTATGAAATATAATCAGTATGTGAAGGCATGTTTTCTGCAAATTGTGTTTTCTGCCATCAGTTTGTTTGTATACATTTGAAATTTTGTTTCCAGCAAACTTCACCTGCGCAACTTGGCAATTTCCAGGAAGACAAGTGTCAGTCTTACTCGAAAGTATGCCTGCTCACAGAATAGAGCATATTTAAGGGGACTGAGTGTGGGCAAAGAGAATCAGAGTAAAATATTCTGCATTTATTTATAATGTACTCACATAGAGTCCGGATACCCAGCTACAAAGGTCTTTAACATGATTCTTACATTTCTCACATGTATAAATTTTTAAGTGAACTGTTGTTCTGCTGGTGGACTGTTAGATGTCTTATTCCCCAGTTCTTTCTAGGTAGGTGCTTGCATATATTTCAGTTATTCTCTGCCAGCAAGCTGAAGTAGGCAAAACAAATCCTGTTCTCCTCAGTAAATTCATTAATCTTTATACCTTTAAGTGA
The DNA here is from genome assembly GCF_012275295.1 of Melopsittacus undulatus. Classification (NCBI taxonomy): domain Eukaryota; kingdom Metazoa; phylum Chordata; class Aves; order Psittaciformes; family Psittaculidae; genus Melopsittacus; species Melopsittacus undulatus. Next base: position 79,942,957 of record NC_047528.1, on the reverse strand, counting down.
TAATTGCAGTGAATGTAAACATGAGCACACATTGCTGTTTTGAGTCTATAATCTTGCTTAGTTTCTGTGTGCAAATTAGTGGTACAAATAAGGAAATGAGATATTTTGGAATATTCTGATTTATATGCAGCAGTGTAAGAAGTACACATGGAATTCAGACATCTCATTTGTGAATGCTTGTTGGGCTCAACTATTTCTCGGTAACCTAAAAAATCAGACTTAACATGCCTCTAATTTGAAGATACACATAATGATGATTTTTCAGAATATACTGATTGAACATTTGAAAAGCCTGATTTTTGTAAATTAGATCTATGGAGAACTGTGTGAAGGAGCTCTTGCTAACACAGACAAATGAGGCACACCAGTCTTATATGGGAGTTTTGCCCTCTTAGTTCCAGTGCAGTGCTTAGACGTAGTGTCTCTTACATTAGATTAGCAATTAGAAAATGGATGTAATTTGATTTTCTGTTTCAGCCAGAATTTTTGCCAACAGTGCTTGTGGATCCTGAATTTAAGGCAACACAAGAAAGAATGACTGGAAGGGACAAGGCCAGGACCTGTAACAGGTGACAGGAGTTACCTTTAGATTGCAGGCCCAAACTTCCCACTAAACTGAAGTGGCCAAAAGCCCTTAGGAGGCAGAAACTCATTAGCTCTCAGGCATGCTGCTGTTTGCAGTGACTGGATTTTGATCTGGCTCACCTGCTTTTTACAGTAAAATGCTTCTTATTTAATTGCTGTAACCAGGTGTAATGGAGCAGCTGTAAATATCACCCTTAGCTCTACCCATGGTGGTTTGCTTCTTCATTGAACCAGTTGGTTCAGGGTTGCTGCTCTCCTCCAAAGTATGGCAAAAAGGTGTAAATAGGTGGTCTACCTGGATGTGGGAAGAGAACGATAGATCACTGTTATGGGAAGATCCTGGTGCAGTGGTTGTAGTTCTGCTGGGGAGTAAGGGGGTGGGTCTCTCAGTGATGATGTGGCTTCCTAAGTTTGTGGATGCTAAGGTGTTGATATGAAAACTTTAAATAGTAAGTATTCTGTTTAATAGTAACCCTTCAGGTCTACCTACCAGATCTCAGTAGGTCTAGTTCTTTTTTGAGCAGATAACCCTAAACTTTTGGTCAAATCCATTTGAGATTTTACCTTATATGTTGGTTGCCTGCTTGGGTTGAGTTTCCTAGCTGGGTTAGCTAGAAACTCTCTGCAAAAAGGGTTTGGATCCCACTGACATGGAAATGAATAGATGTGAAGTGAATGCATTTTCCCCGTGCTTGCTGCTGAGCATTATGCAGCCCAGGACAAGAGGGAGTACTGAAGAAGAAGGGCACCCGTTGTCTTGGGGATGCTGCTGCCCCTGAGCTGCTCCACCATCCCTTTCTGATGTTGGAAAGGGTGCACAGACTGATTATTTGGCCAGGCAAATTAGTTTGTTATGTTGGTGATGGCATGGGAATTGTATAGCAGTTTGGGAGCACAAGAAGCAAAGAGAGAGACAGCCGTTTTATTTTAGGCTTATGCTATACATTGAGATTCATTATACAATTTCTTTTCCTAAATGAATACAAAAATAGTAAAAATAGGTTAAAAAACCCAAACAAAACCCCCTGACATCTTGCAAGCCATTTGTTTGACGCACAGATTAAGACTTCTTGGATCTTAAATAATCTAGAATTATTTATGCTGATTTTTTCCCTTTTCCCAAATTAAAAAAGGATGATGACTTGCAGAACGCCAATGACATCAGACTGTCTCTTGCCTGAGAAGTGGCTGCCCCAGGCAGCCACAGATGATGCTGAGGTGCCCTCTCTCCAGGCAGGAAGCTGTGCCAGGACCACGATAAGGTGAGTGGTGGCATGCTGGGGCATGCTGCTCTGCCCCAACCTATGCAACATGGGCAGGAATATGTGTTTGAATTCCTTCCCGGGATGCTTTTGCCATGTCTTTCTTTAAACACCCCCACAGTTTGGAGCTAGAGCTCCTCCCTTTTCTCTAATGAGGTTGCGGAGGGGGTGAAGGGAGATAAGGTTTCCCTGCACCTGCACTGGGCTGGAACCCCTGGGGGTGCCCTGCGGTGATGGTGTGGTGCCTGGCCTATGGGTGGAAGATACTGCCCACCCTTGGGGAGGAGAAGGGGCTCTCTTCCCTCCATGCCCCCTTCTCATCGCACTTGTGTGTACACCAGGAAGGCTTACTTACTTATTTTTAAATATTTATAAGAAAATAAATAACAAGTAGTTTTAGTTATAAATGCAGGGAAGAAATATTTTCCCCCTACATAGCTTGATTTGTATATATCGGGGTTTTAACACCCATAGAGGCCGGGGAGGGGGGGGAAAGCTGTGGGTAATCCATTCTGACCAGGGTCTTCCAAAAAGTGTCTTCCCATGGGACTTATGCCTTACCACGGACACTCTGGCTCAGCAGAACCCAGCAGCACTGTCATTACAGGAGGCACATGAGGAGCTACCTGCGTGTGCACAGGAGCTCCTGCACGCTGCTGGCTGTGCATGCCCTGAGGGCTGCCAGGCTGGACTGTGGGACAGGGACATGGGAAAGGACCCTGCTGCAGCGGCTGGTCTGGCATCTGCCAAGCCCACACAACAGAGCCGTCCTTGCCCCTCTGCACTCCCAGGCACACAAGAGTAGCTACTGTAATTGGGGGTCCACAGTGAACTCCAGGCTAACTCCTGTTAACCCTGCTTCGCTTCCCTGCACCTCCTTGAACTCGCTATCTGCTTCAAAAGTTAACAATTAAGCAAAACACCAGTTTGCTAAGTTTTGAAGCAACCAGTTCTTCTCCCACAAAGTCCACTTGCTAAAGAGCTGTTTCTTTCTCACTGTTTTCAAGGGAAGGCATAGTCTTCCTTCTGACTCTACTGAACTCTGCCCAGTTGTGCTGCCACTGTTTTGTTTTTCTCTTGGAATAAAAATAAACAAGGTGTTGGATGAGGTGGGATTTGGAAGCTCACAGGACAGTCAGCCTAGAGAAGAGCATTTAAAAGTGCACCTTTCAATTTATAGTACACATTTTACCTGAATTCAGCGCTGGCTCAGAAAGCTTCTGAGAGCATATACGAATCCTCACGTGGCTCACTGTAACCTCAGGTACTGTTTTCCCTCCAGGTTCATGCAGTTGACCATGATGAATGTGTTTGCTTGTCTTTGGAAAAGAAGTTCTTTTTCTTTGCCAGATAGCTTTTTCTCAACCTTCACAGTTCTAATTTTAATCTAACTAGAACATTTTCACGTAAAGCTTTGGGCAGAAAATTCTGGCTTCATCAATTAATTTTTTATAGCACAGTTATTCCAGTTATACCAACTTTTCACTCGTCATTTTTTCCTCCAATTAGAATACTTGTAAATCGAAAATGAACTTGTGCTAAGACAACATTAGGAATTATGTTACAAGAAAACTGGACTGATCTTGATGATCATATGTACTTAGGCTACTCTGTTTTTCTGTATGCTTACCCCATAGTAAAAATATACTGTATGCTATAACTTACTGTATGGAAACTGTAATGTGTGTAGAAGATACATGTGCCCTATACAGTCCTATATAGTCTTGTTAGCCTTAGCTTAAATTTTTGCTGTTAGATTTTATTCAGTGCCTGACAGTGTATAACAATACCCTGTTCTACTCTCTGAATTTATACAAAAATTGGGTCACCTGTATTGCAAATAAAACCACAGTGATACCTGGGCTAAAAAGCCACTGAAGAGTATGACAAAAAAACTGCTTAAGCCTAGGTAGTCTTCCAAAATAAAGGTTCACCAGTAAGGGTAAAATCTTATGCACAGTTAGCCACTGGGGGAGCTTTGGACTGAATCAGAGCACAGTATCTGCACCTATGAATCAATTGGCACAGTGAGGACCAATTGACTTTGGTGAAGATTATAGCTCCAGAGGAAAAAGTCAAAGAGGAGGAAGGCCAAAGTGGCTTAGCATAGTCTGAAACCTTGAGAACATGCTGTTTCTGGTTTGTGTTGAGGTATTCAAGCCTCTCCTGTAGAGGAGTATTTGGTGCATTGCTCAGACACATCAGGATTCAGGCAGAAATCAAACAGACCTGGGCTGAGTACTACGCCTTGGACATTTTCATGGCTTTGCCTCACTAAGCCTGAAGGTGGGGAGTAGGCTGGCAGCTTGAGGTGAAACACAGTGAAAAACGTATGGTGGTTGGTTTTGGCTCTGCTTAGGGGAAGCTTCATAGACTGCCTCCTGCTTGTCCTGTTCCCTGTGCAGAGAGGCACAGCTTGTCCTCCCCCCCAGTAAAAGGCAAACAGCAGGGGTTAGTAGTTACCAATGGGGTAATACAGCACTGGGGGGGGGGGGGGGGGGGGAGGAATCTGCCTTGAAAAAGATTTTTAGGAATGGGGTGCACAATCATTCTTCAGAAAGGATTTACATGTCATGCTCTGCCTTGGGGCAAGGAAATGGGCTGCATGTCTGTTCACCCTGTCTTCTGTGGACTCCCAGGCATGCCTTGTGGCAATTTGCCATAGGAGTGCCCCCACATCCTTTTTGTGACAGGTTTGGAGATAGAGGAGTAACTTTATCACTGGTTTTACCACCTTTCTCAAAGATCTCTGAAGGCCTCACATGCTGAGATTTAATGAGATCTGTGAAACTACAAGCTTGTCTTTGGACATCTCTTTAAAGATGCTCCTATCTATGCATTTCAATTAGATGTAAAGAGGTTTATGGTAGCCATCTTTGCATCTGGTGTTTGCAAGTGATAGCATCAGGGATAGCAGAGGTGTAAAATCAGCATTAGCCATGTATTCCTCTCTGCAGTGTACAAACAACCTCTTTCACACATCTCCCATTTCCAGCTGTCCCACAAGCCAGTAGATTGCTGCTGCCAAAAGCATTTTGTGGCTCCTCTGTAACTCTCAACTAATTTGCTAATGCCCTCAGAAGTTTAAAAGCCACTGCAGCTGCCTGTTGACAGCCAGGAGATAAGGTGACTGTTATTCAAATGACATAATAACCATAACATAAAATCTACAGTGAAGTATTATTTAAGGAATGATTTTTGGCTGGAAAACATAGCCCCAGGCCTAAGTCTAAAGAAAACAGGGGAAACAGATCTTTCCCATAGCCTCACATTCATTTGGCTGTCTTCAAGGTGTCCGCCTGATTTCTGCCAAGGCTGAAGTTATTACAACTTCCCAGCAGCAAATGTTGTTTGTTCAAGCAAAGAGCCTGTGCGTTCCTGGACACAGCTTCCTTTCCTTCTGGTCAGAGAAGGGGCTTATCCAGGGGAAAATAAACGTTGCCAGCTGCACCGCCAACTTGCTCTGCTAACCAGTGCGTAACGTTGCTTCAGGACAAAATATCTGGTTATCTTATTTTCTGCTAGGGAGGAAGCTTCAGAAGTATCTGTTTGCTTGAAAACGGATATTCACTAGGTGGCATTTGTGGGTTTTGCACAGTGTGTTTTGGGGGATCACTGGGATTGGATGCTAAAGAGAAGTTTCATACAATGAAGCATACCCTGGGCTTGTGACCCTGTGGTATGTGCTAATCACTGCGTGGGGAACAGGCAGCCTCCTGAGCCACAGCACTCACAGAGGTCCGAGACCCATGGCTCCTGCAATACCCCTTCATGCTCCAGATGCTGTCATTGAGGCAAAAACTGTGCCAACTGCTGAAAACTTTTCCAGTGCTCTTACTTTCTGGGTGAGCTGTAAAAAGGAGTCAGATTGCAATACATTCATCTTGAACCAAAAAAGCAATGGTCCGTACATTGTATATTCATGAGACCACCAGCCAGCTTTCTGCAAATGGGTTTTTACAAGCAATGTATAGTTGGAGTACTCTCAGCAAAACATACAGAACTGGCTTCTATAACCCCACTGGGGTTCAACCTCATGATAAAACCTTACTGTAATGAGCCTGTTGCTCTTAAGGGTGGAGGGGGTGGAGGAGGAACAAGATGCTGCTTTATCTGTATTACTCCACATCACAGATGCTGACAGAATTATTGGTTTAGAACTCACGGCTCCAAAAAGATTCAGTAATGCAATATTTATAAGTTTTGGTTTGTTTGTTTTTTTTTCCTTCTCTCAGATGTGATGTTTTCAATAGGCACCTTAGATATGGGCTCTTTGGAGATGCTGTTAAACTTGTGGTTGCTAAACTGCAGTCCCAACCTTGGGTGTTTTCCATACAACTCTGATGGTTGACTGTCTTTTGGAAGAGCCCATAGCTGCAAGGTCTATTGCTTTACAGGTACTAGGAAGATAGAAGGATTAAGTTATACATTATGCAAAACTATCCACTAATCCTCTTAGTGTGCATTACCAGTGAATGGCCTGAAATAGGCTCTCACTAGAAGAGCCCTAACATTCACTTTCTTGATGACATTTTAGTATTTGAGGTTTTTGTCATGGATTTTGGTGCTGAAATATTCAGTACACCATCTTCTGTCTGCTGCTAGATATACTCACATGTGTTAGTAGAGTGCTAACAAAATTACAGTTGGTAAAGCAGATTACATGTTTAACTAGTAGCGAGACATGTATAAAATAAAATAACATATTTTTCTAGAGTGACAGAGTCACTGGGATTTTTTTTTGTTCTTTTTTGTTTTTATAAGAAAAAGAAACCACTATAAAACCATGATTAAAAATGTTACAAGGGATGATTTACATTTTAAAATAAGGTTATTTTTAGGAGAAAAAAGTGATTTTTAACATGAAAGTGTTTGGAAAGCATTTGGTTGCTGTGTACTGCCTTCTTTCCCAGTACAGTTTGCTATCTTTTACACAGTCTTGCATAAATGTTTAAATTAGGGGAGAAAAGAAAAATTAAATGTGATGGCTAAGACCTATAAGAGCTGACTCACTGACTTGAGTTATTGCTGTGCAGAAAGTTTGTAAAGCCTTTACATCCAGCGAACATTTAGTGCTACTTCAGCCTTGACAGTTGACCTTTCAGTCTGATTGGGTTTAGCCACAATAATTGCAGCATCTGCAGTACAGACCATGCAGACAGCTGCTTAAGAACCCAACTCTCTCATTAGATCTTACTTCATGTGTCTGAAATTCAACCCGCCCTTTGCGTGTGTGTGCAAATTCTCTCGTAATACCTGTTACAGGAGCTGAGCAAGGTACAATCCCCGCAGCTCTTTAAAAAAAAATATTTTTAATTTCTCCCATCATTTTGAATATTCCTGGATTTAGCTTGGAGGGGGAGGGGGAAGGAAAACATCCAAACTACTTCTTTTCCTCAGATATTTAGTCACTACTGGTTTCTTTCTTCTTCTTATTTTTTTTTTCCCTCAGTAAGATCTAGTGTAAAAAAAGCAACAAACAAACAAGTTAGACTGTTGTAATTTGGTCAACCACTCGGGTGCTATCCATATCCACCATTTCAACACACTCTATTTCCTCACGGTTTTCAGGATTCTTCTTCTCTTTCCTCTTCTTTTTGGACGGTGGCAGGAAAGTCAGTATCACAGGTAAAATGGCAAAGCAGTGAAAGAAGGTGACTAATGCTATCAAAAACAAGCACCTGAACAGTGTACGGGTCAGATTTGAAGGCACAGCTGCAAGAGGAATCAGACCAACAATATAGCAGAGGTAGCTCTGCAAAATAGCTACCCCATGCACTTCCAGGGCATTTTTCACCCATTTAGTTCTTGTGAACTCTTTGCCCAGGACAAAGGTTGATAACAGTGGAGCACAGTTGTCAATTGTGTAATTAATTCCGTAAATTAAGCACAACACAGAAATACAATCTAGTTCCACTTTCCACAATGTCATAAAACCTATAACTCCAAATTCAACCGAGGCAACAGTTAGAGTGAGCCAGACATTGATCAGAGAGTCTGCCACAAGGAATGCAGAGAAGAAGAGCAGAAATAAAGCACTAATGCAGGAGTTTTGTAAGGGTGCTCCCACTGAAGAAGCATAACGATCCATGTACACAAATGATGGATTGAAAACAATGAATTTCACCTTGGAGGTGAGAGAGAGCTTCCTCAGGGTCTCCAAGAGGTCATAAAGTTCTTCCCTCTTAGTTTCCATTGTCTTGGCCACCAAGAACATCCTGGAGGCCACGACATCAACTTCATTGTTATATTTCTTGGAAAAGATGATATCCTCTGAAAAATGGGCAAACTGAGGGGTCTTCAGGAAGTTGTTCCTCAACATATCAGTGAAGTTCTTCTTGGGCAACCCAGTAGATATGTTGAGTTTCCTAAGGTAATTTAAGTAGCTTTCAAACCAAGATATCCTCACAAAGCCCTTGGTATACTCCAGCACATCCTCCTGGACACTGGTATTCCAGTACTCGATTGACTCATAGATGTAGAACCCAATAACTGGGCTGTAGTTACTGAAATACTTCTGCTGTGCAGTCGTATACTCAATGGTCCGTGTTGCAGTCGCTACGATGTTGCTCAGGTCCGACCCTTCACTGACCTGCAGGTAGCCCATTAAGGCAAAGGAAATATAAACAAGGTAAAAGAGAACTACAAAAGGCTTGACATAAGTGTTTGTTATCCAGTCACAATAATAGCGTTTCAGGAACCACACCAAAAGATGACTCTCGTAAGTGTTTGTTTCCTCTGAATCATCTGTGTCCTCGCTGAATTTGGCCGTCAGAAGAAACCTATACCATGCAGGCTTCTCTTGCAATACCTCTGGCTTTGGTACCTTTCTGCAGAAGATACTATGCTGGTAGTTGTTTTCTATGTAGCCAGTAAACACCAGGCTGGAACCATAAAAGGAGAGTACATAGAGGTAGTTGAAGAAAATTGCAATACAGGAATTGCAGCAGAAAATCCTAGCTGCTTCAATGTTAGTGAAGGGACTGGCACCTATTCCAAAAGTGACCAGGTACATGGCAGTGGTGAGAGAAAACGAGAGCATGGAGTCTGCAAATACAGCTGCAGTCCTCTCTTTAACGTGTTGGTCTTCTCTAGTTTTCCTCCAGGAAGACAACATTTCAAAAGTCCCATATAAACCATGACCTACAAAGAGAACAAAGCGGGTGTTTAAAGTACTCAAATCAACGTGGAAAAACATAATGCAGACATGCTAAAAGACTCAAAGGAGATACCGCTGGCTGTTACCAGTGCTTGATGCAAGTGTCCTGCAGAAGAGAGAAATTATTATGGAGGTCTAAGCCACAGGAGTACATTTGCCACCTGACTAGCAAACCTTAATGCCAGAGCTTGAGGAGAGTTCTGCATCACTGGTGCAGGGTTGATGGATTAAAGAAAAAGGATTTCTTTTTCTGGTTGGCTGTTTCACTTCATTATTTTGGTGTGCCTGCGATGGAAGATGCTTTGAAATTAGTTTTTCCTGGTGATGGGATATGACCTGTGGTGAAAACAAAGAAATACAACCTTGAAGTGCCTTTGGCTGGAAGCAGAGCATTAGTTGGCTGTTTTGTGGAAAATCTGTAAAAAATAAAATTTCCATATAAGCTGAAAATTGTCAGTTAAATCAGTCACTGATTTTTTCCACCTCCTAAACAAATTTTCCGTCAGGAAAAAAGAAGTCCTAGAAACAGAACACACTAAAAAAGCACAAATTTATTTTAAAGATGCAGAATGGTAGAACTGGTATGGATGTGCTTAAGGCATTAGTATTCTTGCTTTACTATATTTAAGGGTTTGTAAAACCAAATACAGCTCTGTTTTTCTTGGCAGTTCCTACATTTTGTAATTAACTCTTAGATATAGCAGTCATGAAAGGAGATGGACCTGCAGACCTAGCAGGTAAATCAGGAAAAGTACATGGGTTTATCTTAAACCCTGGTTGGTCATCTTCCTTTTTCAGTTTCTATTTTGTGATCGATAATCAAGGCGCATTTGGAGGACACAGACCTCTGCTCTCTCCTAGTGGACCTGAGCTGGGAAGGCAGCTATCGACCACCTATAAGGTGAGAGTGGCTGAGATAAAACTGGTTTAATATTTTACACAGAGGAGAACAAAAAAGTACAGTCTTTGCTTCACACCTAAAATGTAAGACACTAATATTTTCCCATAGTAATTCACATCACGTTCATTCTTTCTTAATAGTTCCTTTGCATCTAATCCCACTTTTTTTACTGTCTTTTAATTACTCCTTCTTATTCTTTTGCTGGTTTTGCTGTCCCTTTGCTACCTCTTTGGTCTGCTCTTGCATTATCTCCAGAAATTCCCAAAAGCCAGTCCACAGTGTTTTGCTCTTACCCATTCCCTGATAACATTAGATAAAATTATAAATGCTAAATTAGTTGCAGATGACCCTAAAGTGCAATCACTGGACTTTTGAAGCTGATGCTCCAGTCAGGCAGGTCAAGGTAATTCACAGATCTCTTAGAATTTCAGGCTGTCTGCAGAGTACCAAAATTGCTCTGTTGGCTCTGTTCTCTCTGCCTGTAGATGATTATCACTTTTGCCACAGTATCAGTCAAGAAACACTGAAACTAATGAGGTGTTGTGAAGAACCAGAAAAACAGAGGATATGTTAAGGGGGCTGAAACTAGATGATCTTTTAGATCCCTTCCAACACAAGCCATTCTGTGATTCTATGATCTCATTTATTCTTAAATATATCATGTAGGCTAAATATTTAATTAACTTGTGAAAATAACCCTTCTGTGGTCAGTACCTTTTACTGCAGTGGAAGCTGTAGCTGATTCACTCCACCCTTCCTGCAAGGAATATCCTATCTATATTTTAACAGATGGCAGAGCTGGTCAGTCTGTTAATGCTGAAAAAAATAGGTGTGGGGTACTTTATAAAGAATTCAAACCACAGTGCTCATAAGATGAGATAATAGGACACCTGGTGTGTCTCCTTATCATGGTCATCTGGTATTTAGAATCACAAAGTCTGTGCTCTCATGTAGATTAGATATCTTACCTGCGTTGTCATTTGGAATTATGGCATGGACCACAAATGTCCAATTTGTAGCAGTATTACAGGCCCGGTTTTGGTATGACATTTGGCATTCATCTTAATTTTCCCAAGCAATGTTTTACAGCTGCTTTCAGAGGCCAGGTCAAGACTGTCAATTTGATAAGTAGTACTGTGCCCCCTCTTAAAGCTAATGGGGAATATTGCAAGTCCCCAGATGTAAAATCAAGTGAAAAAGCATGATCAGTGACTGGCACCCTATTGCTAATTATGCTTCAAATAGTTGTGTTCTAGGCCCACTAGGGAAAGCTATTAAGCTTGCTTTCAGTGTGTTCTTTGTAAAGACAGACTGACCTTTATTTAAATGTAACTGATCACTTGCCAAAGCAGGGAGTGAGAGGTTTAATCCATTTATGGCTCCCATAAGTCCTGCAGACAGGCTCGTCTGAGAATTTCATATAGCATCATACGCATTAGCTTAGAGTGAGCAAAGCAGAATAAAATGAGGTCATTGAATATTACAAGTTCTGTTGTGAGCTTTAGCTATAGCATGTTTTTGTAAAAAAACATTACAATGTTAATAGTCTCTTGCATAAAAATACTCAAATAGCTGTATTAACTTGGAAAGCTCTTGACTTTGCTATGATAAAAAGAATTTATAGCTAATTAAATATGATGCTGAGCATGACTTTTTAACAGATATAAGATTTTGGATAATGTCTGATAAGATGACTCCTGATACCACAGATTTTCTTTAAGTAGGAAGCATAAAACTGCAATTTGCTCTTACACAACCTTTGAGACTACCCTAAAATGGAATTTGATTTAGAGAACTGCTCAAGTAAAGGCATGAAGAGGCGTCACCACATGTGCTCCACAAAGCCAACAGAAAAACATTTAGATACTCTTCTATTTTAGGACAGGTTCCTTTTGTTGTTTGCTACATAATCTGCATGGTAGGAATTGGGATTTTCCTTCAACTGTAGAGTCCGCGATTCCTCTGTCCACTTGTATAATAGGTACAACATTCTCATACCTTTAGGAAGACAAGCCTAAATTGCCAAACTTCCACCCTTTTTGCATCAGTGGCACTACTGATCTGATACAACATCCTCTAAGAAAAAGATTAAGCCCAAGCTTCTGCAAAAATTAGGCATGGCAGTCCGAAGATTAGCTTTATTTAACTAGAATGGGATTTTCCTAACCTAATTTACTCCTTCAAATACCAACTACAAGCACAACATGGGGTAACAACCTTCAACGTCATGTAACACACTGATGCCCATATAAGCGTAATCCACATAGATTATGGCAGATAACTCCATGGAAACATTTTCTGAGAATTTATTTCACTTTTCTGTCATTTCAGTTTCCATTTTTTGCATCCCTAAATGATATGCACTGATTACCTCTATTCCTTTTGCTGGTGCTTTGTCTACTCTATATACAAATGAGAAGAAGGCATATTTTTCCTTGCAAATAAATTCTGTAATTGCTTTGACCAATTTTCCCTTTTTAATAGAGATTAAGCCACAAATCTGTAATGATTTAGTGCAATTTGTTCATTATTCACAGTCATTCAGTAAATAATAAATATGAACTCAAACAGCTAATGGGCTATTGGAGATTTTTCCTGTTGACATTTGCTGTTATGATTCATTGGTCGTGCCCTACAGTCAGGATGTACAACCATGAGCTAAGAAGGAGGAGTATGTGGAAAAATAGATTTTTTTTTTTCTTAAGGAAAAAGGGTTCTAAAAGGGCAAAGGAAAATGTTATGGAAATAGAATAAAGGTATTGGATAAAACGGAGACCTTTCTTTCTTATTCTTTTTTTCCCATGGCTTTGCATTGTAGGACATACTCCTACCAGGTGTCTTGGATGACTGAGGACAGAAACTCTGGCTTTTGTAGCCAAAGAAGCAGATAGTCACTGTTATTTCTGGGGAGCTTAATTTTTTTTTTTTACAGGCTGATGTGGGCTATCTTTAACTTTAGAAGCTAATAACAATACCAGCAATAAAAACAATAAATTATGCCTAGCTTAAACACAGCACTTTTATGAGTAGTCTGAAAATGCTATAAAGAGTTTCATTGGCCTCCTTCAGATTCAAGTCTTGCAATTACACATGCTCTGCAAAATCAATGTAAAGCATGCATGAGAAAAAAGAGCACTTGCAGGAAGTTGTGAAAACTAAGGCAATTATTTTATCTTCCTTCAAATTATCAAAGTATTTACCTCATTTTAAGCACTATTTATGTGCAGCACTTAAACTGTTCTTTCTAGTAGCATTTTAAAATCTCAGAAAAGAAATGCATCCTTTCTCCTGCTGAGTGGTTATTCAAGCAAGAGGCCTTTATGAAGGGGCACCAGCAGCCTAGGCTTAAAGTTGGCTCTGCTCCTGCCTGGAAAATTGTGAGACCGAAGCAGAGAGGGCTGAAAGGATTTAAAGAAGCCCCAAAGCTTGTGAGAGGGCAGTGAAGCGACCTCCCTGTCACCGGAGCCGCAGGTCAGCTCTCTATTAATTTGGCTTAATTACTTCCCTGAAACAAAGGCTGCTGCCCGCTTTTATTGTTTAGAGATCAAGGGATATGTTCAATTTTACATTAAAATCGCGTGAGGTTTTGGTCTTACTGTGATGAGGCTGGGGTATTAAATAGACTTCTTCTGTAAGAAAATGTAAGAGGAATGACTGAGAAAAGGGTTTGGGTTCCTTTCCTTGCAGTTTTACCCATCTATGAAAGCAGAGAATAATGCTACACTGTGGGTCTCATTTTTTTGTTCTTATTGTTTCAAAGGTTGCATGTCTCTCTGTGTGTTTGATGCTTGAGTAAAACCTCTCTGAATAAAGTACCACTTACAGGCTGTGAAGTTACAGCCTTCTCTGGGGAAGGTCGCATTTTAGGGGTAATTAATTTTATTCATCCCATTTTAATGCAGTGGCACACAAAACACTAATAATGATTGATCTACACTTCAGTGAGCTGAATGTTGCACCAGTACGTATGTTGCCCATTACCTGCCAGATTTAAGACTAATAAAGCACCAAACTGTCTTCCTAAGGGGACAGACTTCTCTAGCAGCAAAGCTGGGGTATGGGGTGTTTCCTCCTTCTCAGGCAATGGTTCCTGTCACCTATGGAAGTTTGGTGCTCCCTCATTACTATTAATTCACTTTTTTCTAATCCAAACTGTACTAAAGGAATGGTTGGGATTGGAATGGTTGGGATTTGAAACATCAGCAAACTCTTTTTTTTTTGAGGCTTATCTTTTAACCTGAAATCTTTTCCTGAGAGTGCTGGCACAAAAGACCTGCTGAAATTGGGAATGAGTCATGGTAGGTTGTATGGGAGCCTTGTAAACTTGGTAGGCAAAAAATGGAAGCATGCTCTGACAGAATTACAAAGGTTAAATCTGGATCTGGATCTAAGATTTTTGCTTGTATTGTAATGGCTGCATCCTTGTAACACTCTTGGTTCAACTGGATGAACACTGTCTCGCTTAGGTTGATTAAAGCCTGAAATCACCCCACTGAATAGCAGCACTTCTCTGCAATAGGAATTTAGTGTGCTGCAAAGAAGTGTGTGAATTTACAAAGGGCCAGCTATGTTACACCAGTTTTCTTTGTGCAAATCTGTGAAGGACAGCTTAATTTGCATGCCAAGTGGAGTGAAATATCATCCACAGAGACAAATATCTGATGAATTAACATGAAATAGTTAGGATGCTATAAATTCATATCCCAGCTCTCTGCCAATGCAGTCAAGGTCTCAAGAACTGCACTTGCACAAAATTAGTACATAGGAGATCAGAATCATACTGCAGGATTTGCCCTTTCCAAAACGATACCTGTAATATCATATGATATAATGAAGGTGCAATGAATTTTCCTAGCTGACAGTATTAAAAATAACAATGTTTCACTGGTCAACTCTGGGATTACTTTCCACAGTAATGTCAACAAAGAGGCTGAGATAATTTTCTCCTGCTGACTTATTTTTTCCAGTTAGATCAGTGAGCTCATCAGCTCCCATCTTCTGAAAAGCCAAGTGAAACTGCTAATCCGGACTCCCTTTGTCACAGGAGTTGCAATCAACCAGCTGTGGGCTAAACACGCAACCTGCCTCATGCGGCCTCTCCCAGCAGGCATGATTTTAACTTGGAACATATAGCAAGTTCAAAGTGCTACTGAATATGCAGGCACAAGAGAATTTGCATACAGCTAAAGCAAACCCCTGGTTTCATACCTTGTTCTCACTAAAATAGTAAAATACTACAGCTAACGGAGATCCTATAGCATGCAGACAGAATCAGCACTAAGCACAATAAAACAGTTTTCACTGAGTTTATAGCAATTTAGCAGCAGGGGTTGAGCCAAACAGGTAAATTATTGTTGACATGGTGTTGCAACAAACTGTGGGTTACTCTAACCAATGTCCACCTTTGTGGAACATAAACAGTGCTGCAACACCACAGTTTTGCCACCTGAATGTCAGACCTCAAGGACATTGGATGTCCCACTGCGTGCAGACTTGCCCATCCCAAACATTTCTGCTGAGCAAAGAAAATGCACTGCAAATCCTACTTGCTTTTCCCTGCTCTTGCCTGAATACTTCTGGGAGCTCAGTTCACAGTGTAGAGTAAAATCCTATGTGATACTAACATCCTATAAGGTACTCATCTGATGAACTGTGTTTCCAGGCAGCAATGTTTGTATTAGAAGAATTACGGCAAGGGGACTGAGGGCTGTAGGCAGTTGAGCAGTCTTAAATGCATCCTCATTTGCAAAATCCCCACCACCCAAGTGCAGCCTGACTTCATTTCATACCTCCAAGCACAGGTTCAAAGGTCACGTAAGCCTGAACTCTATGCGCAGGCATGGTATCTCCATTAACAACACATGAAGAATGACACAGGAAGGGATGTACTGATATAAGTGTAGGCTGCACATATTGCAATACTTTATTTATCTCCTGTCACACAGACCCTACATACCTGTATTCTAACCTAATTACAGCTATGACAACATACCACAAAAATATTTTGACAATGCTGTTGGGTGGGGTCAGTATTTGAAATTATTGTTTTAAAGACTACTAAATTTTACACGTATATCACTAGGGTGTACTATGCTTGCAGATGTTAACATCTGACTTGGGATCTTTCCAAAAGAGAAACATGCTGAAATTAGGTATGTCAGTCTGTTAGGCATCTAGGCATGATACAAGCAGATCAATCTCTGAGATCGGCTTACATCTGAATATTAGCCATTCACCTTCACTTGTCAGCCTGATCTCTCCAGCCATGTTTTCAACAGCACCATCCACTGCTGTCAGAAAGCCACAGGCATGCCCATGCATTCCTCAGCTAACTACCAGGATCAAAACCATGAGCTCCTTGCTGCATTCATACCAGATAAAAATCTGCCTCAGTGTCTGGAGAGAGAGAGTTTTGTTTTGTGCTGTATCTACTTGGCAACAAAATAAGAGAAACCAAAATGTTTGATAATATGCTCCCAGTATCTGCTGTGTTTCACAGCTGTGGGCGGCTGTGCCCACAGAAGCGCACTGCTGAAGATAAAGCATCCCCATACAACACACTGCATTGGTTGGTGCATGCAGAGAAGGAATCTTCAACTGGTGCTCAGTGCTCCATGCTGTGAGACCACAATGTTATTTTTAGTAGTAGATCCTGCAGAAAGGCTCTCTAGGCCGTTAAGCCTGCACTCAAATTGCTTAATGCACAGGCAGGAAAACAAGGTGTGTCTGAAAGCTCAGCACAAGGTGATGATGCCTCATTTACGTCTCGTGTAGTGCTGCTTAAAAGGTGATTAAGTTCCTCTTAAGACTCTCATGGAACTCACATGGATCTGCTGCACCGGGGTGATTTTGATTCCAGTTTTCTGGCAATGAATGTCTGCTATAATATCCTACATTTTCTAAGCTTCTAAACTTAACTTTTGGAAATGCCACATAGGATTGGCTCTCTGTTCTCCTGTGCAACAGTCTGGTTTGGCCACGTGCAGCCCTTTCTGAGTCATACTAAAAAGTACATATTTGCACAAAGAATGCTGTGACAAAATCATCCTCATGCTCTCGGTCTCCCCCTAAGTCGCTGGGACACAGTCAGTGATGCTTGGGGTAACAGATGTATCTCAATTACAAACTCCCAAGTACTATATTTTATCATGGCAAGCAAGCAATAGTGAGATGATGTTTCAGAAAATTGTACAAATCACAAGGTAATTTTAAGAGCACGATCTACATATTACTACTGAAATCAAAATCATTCTGTATATAAATCCTGAACTGAAGAAATACATACACATACACAAAACACATAGACATTTCTGTCATTTTTTACCTATGTAATGGGAAAAGAAACAAAGAGAAGAAGCAGTTTAAATAAGTAGAATTAATGCCTCGGTATTCACAGTTCTAGTTTTCATCACAATCCCTAATCAGCAATGGCAGTGACATGGTTTGCCACTTTTTGAGTGTGTGTATTTTAAAGCTATTAATAATAATAGAAGAATATTCTCATTTTATATTACATTTTCAGATTGTTTTTTTAAACTATACCAAATTCAATTCTAATTAATAGAATTAAAAAGATTATAAAGATTATATGGGTAATTCACCATGCATGCGGTTAATCTTTAATAGTCCCATTGATTTCACTAGAGTAAAAATTACTGATTTAGGCTTCAAGAAAATGCTGTTTTTCTGTTGTTGGGTTTTGTTCTTTATTTTTGAGGGGGGCTTAATCACTCTTTTTTAGTATTGAACAATGTAATATTTGAGATTTTGTTACACTGATAGCAAGAATGTCAGATAAGCATGTTTTAAAAATAGAAATACATCTGAGAGAAAACTTGAGTGGCTTTCTTATTTTGAAAAAGACATAAGCAAAGCAAGTTATAGTTCAAAATCTACTTTTCTATATATAAAGTGAATATTTAATTCCACTTAAGAATCAGCAAAGGCTTGTTTTGGCATTTAAATAGCCAGCTGTCAGCTCTGTTTAAACGTTTGACTTGCTCTCCTCTGTTTTCATGAAAGACCTGGCAAAAGTTAAATGTCCTATTTTATGCAGTGCAACAGAAGTTGCTGAGCATTAGAGAAATCTGGTTTTAGCTGCTGCAATATTTATGTCAGCATGGCACACTCACCTACTGAGTACCTGGGCCTTGTGCAGGTCTATGGTTCTGGGGTAAACAGCAGGGGAGCATTTAACTCCTGCTGGCCTCCAAAGGGTGTCCCTGCCCCAGAGTGCCCCGCTCCTCCCAGGAAACCCTCTTCCTTGTCTTTAACTTGGAAACATATGAAAATCCCCCAGGAAGCACAGTGCCCTGCCTAAGCTGTTATCTGAAGGGACAGGGACCAAGGCTTAGTTTTTCTGCATGGAGGATGACAAGAGGAGGAGGGCACAGGGCTGTGGCTGCCTGCCACCACTGCTGGCAGTGTACAGACCCCGTGTACCCCAGGGGAGCCACGACCACCCTCTGCATCAGGGAAGCTGCATAGGATGGGAAGAGTGTGATGCTCGGATAATAAAGGAATGACAGATGTGGCTACCAAAATGAATTCCCCACCGATGCATGTACTTCAAGCCTCACTAGCTAAAAAGGCAGTTAGATATAGAGTTATTATGTTGAGTACCCCTGGGCTTGTCTTGCATCATGAGATAGAATCATAGAATCATAGAACAGTTAGGGTTGGAAAGGACCTTAAGATCATCTAGTTCCAACCCCCCTGCCATTGGCAGAGACACCTCACACTAAACCATATCACCCAAGGCTCTGTCCAACCTGGCCTTGAACACTGCCAGGAATGAAGGATTCACATCTTCCCTGGGCAACCCATTCCAGTGCCTCATCACCCTCACAGTAAAGAATTTCTTCCTTATATCCAATCTAAACTTCCCCTGTTTAAGTTTTAACCCACTACCCCTTGTCTTATCACTACAGTCCCTAACGAAGAGTCCCACTCCAGCATCCTTGTAGGCCCCTTTCCGATACTGGAAGTCTGCTACGAAGTCACCACGCTGCTTAGATTTGCATCAGAAAACAAAATAGGAGAAGAGAAGGCTATGTGGAGACCTCATAACAGCTTTCCAGTATCTGAAGGGGGCCTACAGGGATGCTGGAGAGTGACTCTTCATGAGGGACTGTAGCAATAGGGCAAGTGGTAATGGGTTCAAACTTAAACAGGGAAAGTTTAGATTGGATATGAGGAAGAAATTCTTTATTGTGAGGGTGGTGAGCCAGTGGAACAGGCTGTCCAGAGAAGTTGTGACTGCCCTATCCCTGGCAGTGTTCTAGGCCAGACTGGATGAGCGTTTAGCAACCTGGTCTAGTATGAGATGCCCCTGTCTGTGGCAGGGGGTTGGAACTAGATGACTTTAAGGTCCTTTCTAACCCACCATTCTTTGATTCTATGAAAACTGCAAACTGATTTTCTCCACAAAGTTTTTGGCAGATTATATGCCTGCTGTGTAAAAAAATTACTTGAAGGTAAATGAAAGCTACCTGCAGTCACCTGTGAAAGGTTACCGTTTATGCCATGTTATAGAACAGCCAAGTGACAAGTTCATGACAGCTCCTGAAGACAAGAGTAAGACACAATGAGTATATCTGAGCAAAACCATGTTCTAAATCTGTTTTAAATTTCTAAGCCCACAAGGCAAAATAATACTGGCTTCTAGGAGTGTTGTCCTAGTGGAATATGGGCCAGTGGAATACGAATTGTTTTACCACACTTCAGGTTCCCCATTTCTCGTGAGAAAGCTGCAACTAAAACATCACAGGCATATCCTTAAATTCTCCCACTTAAACAATGTTTGTCATTACTATTGTTCATGATATATAGATCAGTTATAAGTGAAATGCAATGTTCAAAAAAACTTTAGTTAAAGTACATACAACCTATTCTTTTTACTGATTAAAAAAAAAGAAAAAAATTACAAGTTTGGAACTCTACTTGGGCTTTCCATCAAGCACCAAGATTTAACTTAATCCAATTTAACTTTATCCATCTCTGCCAGCATCATGTGCCAGAATGCAAAGGTCTCATGACCTGAAAATGGCAGCATCCTTCCCAGTCACACGTGCCTTTTGGCTATTGCCTATTTGGAGGATATAATTTATTAGAAGCCCAAAATGTGGACCATCTCTCTCACAGGAATACTTAAAATGAAAGGTCACATTGGTTCTTGTTGACCTTCCCCAGGTCTCCATTGACCATATGAGTCCAGTATGTAAAGTATACCATAAACATATATATAATATTCCAACATATACAGAGAGATAGCAAAAGGTTGATTTTCTTTACCACTGAACCTACAGGTTATTTTCATATATACGGTAGTTTCTCTTGAGGGACCTCTCCAGCTGAAGAAAATGAGGATGTCGGAGCCAAACTTGCAGCACCTTTGACTGGGACACCTCTCACAAGGTGCTCCATTAAACCATCACATGCACTGACTTCTCTGCAGTTCAAAGAATGCAGACAGTAAAAGTACAACATCTTTCTGATACTCTTTGCATAAATGAATGCTCATTAAACGTACTGTGTCACCTCTAACACACTTTATGTATAACAAGTGTATACTGGAGCACCACCAGTGAAGAGAAATAACGATTGTATAGCACTTGGTTTCAGTATTAAATTCTCTAATCTTCTTCCTACAGATACAGCTCCTCTTTTCCAAAAGGCATTATATTTACTGAGTCATAGACACACTTCTGAAGCCAAGAAGCATGTATGCATGCAAGGATTTCACTGGGAGTTGTGGTGATGCAGGGGAAACATGGACACATCAGTTGTAATCATGTGTGGCCAGCTGCAAGCTCTACTTGCCCTTTTTGTGCCACATGGGAAAGGGCTGGTACAAGTGTCTAAAATACTCTGCCACTATTTGTATTTTAAGCCTATTTCCTTCCCATGCATTTGTGGCTTCTTGGTGTTTGGGTTCCTCAAGGGGCTTGAGGCATCATCCTTCAGAAGGACTAGAAGAACTAGAGAGAGGGAGACCAGGATGTGGAGGAAGTGGTTAATCATCTCACTTTTGGGTACAAAACACTCACTTTGGTGAGATGACTCACTGACACACTGAGTGAAGAGGGGTGGCCTGGAAGCTTACTTCTTCCCCAAGAACGGAAATGCTGGATAACATATGAGAACATGCATGCCTGCTTAGAGAGCTCAGGAAGAGATTGAGGGACTGAGGCATTAAAAGAGAGGAAAGAAGAATAATGAAGAAAGTTATGTGCCTGGGATTCTGCTCAGGGTAGATAAACCCAGGTTTTTATTTATTTGTTAGAAGAAGAATGAAAAGAACAAAACCCATAATGTTTCAGAACTATAACTGAACTGTACAGGGTTGAACTGGGAAAGCTGAGCAGATGCAGTGACAAAAAAGTAAGTGTACTTCCAGGGCACAAATGGAGTCCTTCAGCAGTGTGAAAAAAAAGCAAAGGATGAACGGTTGATAACTGGGAAATCTGAAGCAGCTGAGATACAGTTGCAGGGTATGGTAGGGACCTGTCTGTGAGCAAAGGATGTTATTGAAGAATATAGGGAAAATGGCAGGAGCAATGGGCCCAGCTGCAGCTGAGGAGAGGGAAGGAGGGGAGAGAAATTGGAAAAAAAAAAGAATCAGAGGGGACACACTGTCAGGGTGGGGAAAACAGGAGAAAAGATGAAGGAAGCTTGGGGGGAGCAAAAGGTGCAGAGAGCTGTGCAGGCATCAGGAAGGAGATGCCGTGGCCTGGAGCAGGGAGATGAGTGAGACCTCGTGGAGGAGGCTGCTGGAAACTGCAAACGAGATGGATGAGATGGGAGAAAAGGGCAAGGGGGCAGGAAGCTGAGGGAGCCAGCTGAGGGAGGACAAACTTCTTCCCAGCACAAAGAGGGACAGCTGGACAGGGAGAGTGAGAAAGTTTAGCTCAGGGAATAAAAACAAGAGAGACTTGGTAAACTTCACATTTTTATTAAGTGGCAACAGGAAAATCAGTGGAAAAGTACTATACAAAGTCAAACATTTGTGTGTGTGTGAGTGCTGTCTTTGAGTGTGGACTGGAGGGCACCAGGGAGACCTATGGTGGGGCGGTTTCTCTCTCTTTGAAACTCTCTGTAGGTAATCAGTGTTGACACTTCAGCTTTATTGAATATAGCAAACACTTGGGTGCTTGATAGGGAGGATAATAAATGCTTTTAGAGGGTACAAATTTGGCATATATTGCAAAACCTAACCAGCACATTATTTCAGAGAACTGAAGGAGCCCAGCTCCCGCAAACGTGCTGGACCTGCTGGCCCAAGCCCAATTGTCTTAGGGTTTTCACACTGGTTGTAAGCTACTTTCCCCGGTTTAGTTACTTGCTGCCTTCATGGCATCAATCCCTTTAGCAATCATCTCGCCCTCCTGTGCTTTTTACTCCCATCATCAAACACACTGACTTCCCCTATTCTTTTGTCTTCTCATGCTTTCCTCCTGACCTTCTTTCCCAGTTGTCTCTGACCTCAAATCCCATCATTGCTGCTCCAACTTTTTGCATCCATAAAACCCCTGGACAGGTATCTCAGCTCACTTCTTCACCAGCACATCTCCCCCTCAGGCAAAGCATGTGGAAGGCATACATCCAATAGTCTGTTTCTGAGAAGCAACAGATGAGTCCCTGCATCTGCAAGATGCTCCTAGGAGCCTTGGTACCTCCAGGTACCTCCCAAAGTGTTCTGTACCTCTCCTGCTCCTGTGCCTGCTCTTGCCAGATCCAACCCTTGCCAGATCCTTCTCTGCCTGACTTACTCCAACTTGTGACTGAACCTCAGGAGGACCATGCCTGGTCCTTCCCAGTGCTTCCATCTGCTCCCTCCCAGTTTGCCTTCCCTGGACTTGCTCTGTTGACCATTTTCCCCTTCTCTCTTCCCAGAAAGGGTGTACTGACAGGGATGTGAGGTTGTAAGAACAGGTATTTGCATTCATCCCTGTTTTGCTGAGTTTCACACAAGCCCGGCTATCATTTCCGTTTGCAGCATACTGCAGGCTCAAGCTGCTCTCATAACTACTAGCTGGTTTTACCCTGCCAGCATTGGAGGCTAAATATAAGCCCGTGGAGCCGGCCTTGCATCCCTGCATGCCCGTATCTGGCAGTGCCTGGCATTCCACCGCGATTTCACTGAGCCCATGCTTTTCACGAACTTGGCAGCTGAAGAGAGCCGCCTCTCCCCAAATAAGCTGTAGGAGTTCCTGAAGGAATAGGAAACAGACTGCTAGTTTTCTCTTCAGTGCAAAGGGCAATGTTGCAATTTTTGTTTGAGTCCCTAAGTTAGATGTTGTGCTCTGCCTCTGGGAAGTGAAAAAAGTCATGCCAAGAACTTGTTCAGCCAGTGCTGCTTGCTGCCCAGTGGTTTGTTTGGTAACACTGTTCTTTTTGAGGAAACTGGTATTTTTAAAGGATTGGCAGTTATTAAACAACATTTAATGCGTAAGGGAAACTTATGATGAATACATTAGCATCTGTGCCAGACCAAACATCTGTAATTTTTAACATGTTAGGCAATAGAAAATCGGAATTTTCATTCTGCTTTTCAGCTGCCACTATAAATCAGCTATTTTAAATTCAAACAAATTGAAGAATTAAACTTTTTGGTTCTTGGGGTCAAAAATGAATAGTCTTTGTTCAGCAAACGATTCCACAGGAACTAGACATGTGAATAATCTTGTCCTTAAATTACTTGTTTACACACTGATAAATGCAGATGATAGTCTAAAAGAAAACCAGGGGCATATGCTAATTCAAAATATGCCCAGACGAATGGTGGGATCCTGCCAAATTTTGCAGGTTTTAGGCTTCACTTTCACGTTAGAAGTACCTATATAAATCCAGAGCTGAAGAACTGTTCCCAGCTTGACTTGACAAGATGCCCCTAGAGAAAAGAGCAGCTTCAGCCAGCCTGCCCTTCCCGCTCTGCTAGTGACCACCGGTAACCAAAGGGTACCCCTGCTCTTTTGGTGCCTGCTGAGGAAAGATATTTCTGGCAACATCTCTGCTGGCTTCAATTTTTGCCATTCAGTTAGCAACCAGTGAGGGCTAAAAAGAAACCTGCCACAACATAAAAATTGTTACAGTAGTCAGTCATCAGTGACTGAGTTACTTAATGAGACACCTTTTGTGAGCTGGGTTACAATAACCTGCCTTCATTAAAAAGTAAAATAAATTAGAATAAACTACCATGAAAGTGATTAAAACCAAAGCACGAAGTGTTTAAACCAGTATGTCATATTTAACAGGTTGGTAGGCAAAAGATGTTCCTGCCTACACTTACACAGCCTGAGCTTAAGAGTGCAACTTGATAATTCAGTAACTTAGAATTGTCTTATTGATGCAAAGGCTAAGGATTCAACACCTACAGATGAGGGTACCCTTCATTGTAGCTTGTTTGCTCTTTGAAATGATTGGTGCAGAAGGGATGTTACAGAAAACAGATTTTTAACATCAAGTATTACAAAGCACCTTGAACAGAGTATTTTGCAGAGATACTCCCAAATTATCAGAATGTGCTTGTGACTGGACAAACTACTTAAACTATTCAGAAAGTAATTCTTGAAAGTATGAAAAAGTCAATAATTGCAAAACATTGCTGGCCAATTTCAGCTAATGCATCTTGGAAGGGCAGTGATGGTCTCAAGATGAACTTAATGAAGATGAACTTCTACATATTGGTTGGAATAACTAATTGTGCAAACAGGGTAGAAAGTGACATGGAGGATCAGTGAATTGCCATGTGCCATCAAACAAATGCTAACTATTTCATACTGCTGAGAAAAAGATGAATGTCATATGGGGATGTATGAACAGGAGTGCCATATGCAAGATGTGTGAAATCATCCTCCTACTCTACTTGCTGCTGAAAGCCTCAGCCTGAATCCTGCACCTGGATTTAGGCACAGCACTCCATGGAAGATGTGGAGTGGCCAAAAGCAAGAGGACTGCTGGAAGTCTGGTAGGCATAGCGTGAGGAAACCTGGAATGAAAGGGAACAGAACTGGGCAAGTGAGAGTGGTCCCAAAGATGCAAAGTAAAATAAAATAGTTTTCCAGATGCAGTGGATAAATCAAGAGAACAGCTGAGTTGCAAAAGGGGAATTCAGGTTAGACATGATGCAAATGCTGTAGCGGTAGTGCAGTGAAACACAGGGGGAAGCAGCCCAGGAGGAAACAAAATGCAGGGTGAGAAGTATCTGTTAAGAAAGACTTGATCTGGCCCTGTGGCAGACAACAGATGATGTCTGGATTGCGTCTCCCTGGCTCCGTGATGCTGACAAAAACTTAAAAATCCTCAGCTGCCATAAACCTCATTAATGATTTATACCAGTAAAGGGGCCTTGCCTGAAATGTGTCTAGTGCAATTTTTTTCTATCTAATTTTTGCTTTTAGCCATAAGAGTATGAGTAATAGCAATAGGGCTACACTGTTAGCCAGAAATCCTTTAGCTTTCTAAAGGTCAGTTTATCTATGATCTAATCTGATGGTCACTGAAATTAAGTGGAAGCAGTTCAGTGGGCTATAACAGCAGGTGGTTTGTGTCTCCAGCTTTCAGTTACCTTGAGTTAAACCATCCTTTATAAGCAAAACAACATAGAGGAATGAAATAAATTTTGAAATGCATGCTGAATCTTTCTGTTGCACTGCAGGAAAAAAGAAAACCAGAAACCCTCCCTTTCTAGCTCTCTGCTGTTTTAAAACAGCTCCCATTAAAAATTCTAGTATGTATGTCTTTAGTGCCTTCTGTCCACCCATTGATACTCCTGTCCCTTGGGAGACTTTATGCAGCTGGGGAATCAGGCAAGATTCATACGAGCTTGACTGCTCTGTCTTGACCTGTTCACAGTGAGAGCTGAGCTCCGTATTCTAAACTTACTCCTTGTAAGAGTAGAATACTTCAATTAGGCAAGACCAAAAAAAAACCCAAGGGAAAAAAAAAAAGGAAAAGAAAAGCAAAGTTGGTTGTACAGCTTGGCAGTTAAAGGAGCACTAAAATAGAAGCGTGAAACTTTTCATCGTTATCTGTAATTCTTTAAGGATTTCAAGTCTAAGATAGTCACTATTAGTGAAAAGTCGTCCCAGGGAGCAGATGCTTTGCCCCCTAAGCAGAGCTAATATTTCATATTTTTGCATTGCTTTCCCCAGGTATTTTCATTTTGTACAGCTGGACTTCAGACTGCTTTTCTACTGCTCTTGCAACACACCTCCCTAATATCGTATGTAATATACACTACTTAGTTTGAGGAATTGACTTTTGTAACAATGCACAGGCATAAAAACCCACAAAAGAAACCAAAGACGTAGGTCAGAAAGGTAGCCTTCTTTTGACTCTTTCTCATGCTGCATTTCCTCCAGATTATGATACAGTTTAATTTTCATGGATGTCATCTGAAAATGAGAGCCAGTGCAATACAGCTGAATTCTCTTTATCACTGAATATATTCTGTACATTAACTGGGAGTGTGATGCACTGAAGCATAGTCTTTAATTAAAGTGTAACAATACCACAGCTACAGTATGAGCATGGCATAGGAACACGGCACTGGATATAAAAATAGCTGTGCTGAAACCTGTCATATCACTGCACGATGTGACTAAGTCGGTGGAGACACTCTTACACTTGAAACCTGAAGTATTACTGAGCACTGATTTTCAGTTGGGGAAACTGTGATCAAATCAATGCATGTATTATTCTCCACAAATGAATAATGGCGTGAATGAGGACATATTAAACACCTACAGTTCACAAAGGTTTTCACACTGGTTATGAACCAAACACAAACAAAGAGGCTGTGAACTCTCCAGAGCTCTCATTTTGTCTCCCGTGAAGTCCTCCTGCCTGTTTGGATACAATGCACGGCACCCCACAAACGCTCTGGTGTCAACAAGAGAAGGCATCAATTTTGGACTGGGAGCAAGCTGACCACCTTCTCTCCTCCTCCTTCCTACCCTTGAGGAAAAGAAAACAACACGAAACTACCCTACACCTCGCAGTGAGCGAAGGTGATACAACAACCGGGAAAATTAATATGCCTCTGCTGGCACCAGCACCAAGGAGCAGCCAATGCTGCTCCCCTCACAGCCCTCCACCAGGGGATGTTCTGGCACTACGTGGACGGGTCCGTTCTGACTGAGGGAAGCAATGCTCTCCATGCCAGTGCTGTGAAACCCTCCCTACTTTCACTCGGCCAACACAGGGGCTTCAGGAGAAACGCAACCCAGAACCGACCACTGCCCTTATCCCACAGACAGGTGCCTGGCAAGCCATGACAGCACTGCTCTGCCCTCCAAAGGACACAGCGCTCTCTTAATGCCTAACACAGCACCCCTTTGAGTTACTGGAACAGCTGACACTGTCACTGTGGCACGGGGACCTCTACAAATGTTTCCCTCCAATGCTGGCTACCAAACCCAGAATCAAACATTCACAGAAAAGCAGCTGGGCTCCCCCTCTCCACATTTGTGCATCCCTGTTCCTTGCTACTGCACAGGCACTGCATCCTACAGCAGTGTGCTATGCTGCACTGGAGCCCACAAGCATGATTTTAACACCCCAGCACAGCACAAACAGTTTAGGAAAAAAGGCTGTGTGGATTTGGCAGGGAGGAGTCACTGGGAGCCATGCAGTGATGCTTCTCTGCTTGCTGGGAAATGTGTCAGAGAGGCACAAAACACACAAAAGAGAGAGAGGAGATAGGAAATAATTACCTAACATGACGAAGGGGATTCCCAGGAAGGTGGAATTGTATTTCCCACCAGTGAGATTGATGATCCCGGCTGCAGTCAGGGTGGCAAGGGTCACGGTCAGCAATCCCAGCAGGCCAAGCCAGGGTTTGCTGCGGACACAATCCTGCATGGAGCAGCAGAGAATGGCCAAGGTGACCACAAGGACCAAGCTTGTGATCAGGTAGCGTTCTGACACCCTGCTTGTCTTCTGGAAATCCTCCTTCAGCGAAGAAGAAGTGAAAGGATACATTTTGATTTTCCTGTTGGATTTCTGGAAAAGTTCAACAGTGTCACAAAAAATGGATTCCCATTTCTCTGCCACCATGTCATTCAAGGAGTTGATTGCCTGCAAGTAGTAGGTGAGCTGAATGGCTTCTGCAGACTTCACCCGGTCTTTGCTGTGCACAGTAACCCCACCAAGCTGATGCCCGTTATACACTTCCCTGCCATCCTTTAAGTGAGTAATCGGATAAGTGATTGCAAAATTAGTTCGATTAGAAGAACGAGCAGCCTTTAATTCCTCCAGTACATGCACTATGTCGTCCACTATGCATGTCTTGTCATTGTTCAGGATACATATATGGGCAAACGTGTAATTGAAACCAGGTCTTTGAACTTGGATCCTGGTCACAGCAGAGTGCAACTACAAGGGAAAGAGAAATCACACACGTTATTCATCAGTTCATCTCACGCAGCAGCAGCCAGAACAACAGCGGCTCCTCACCTCCGTCCCTTTCCTATTTGATCTAAGCAACAACAACAGAAGTTCTGGTGACAGTAGTATTAATAGCACACTCATTGCAAAAAAAGGAAACATGCATTAAAATAGCAGGATTATTCCCTTGCATCCCTGGCTGGTAACTCAGGTGGGTTGTGATTTGCATCTGTGCCAGGTACACCTGACGTTTACCTCTCTAAATAAGAAAACTCAAAAGGCCTGGACTTTCATTTTCAAGTGATCTGAGTGAACATCAAAGAGAGAGCTACAGCCCAGCCATCTCCGGGGACTCTGTCATGCTCAGGATTGCCAAATTACTCTCTCTAACAGATAAACTGCAGGTACAGAAGGCATAAGAGTAATGGGACCAGGGATGCCACCTGTGTGGGGTATACTGGCAACCTGGCAGCAGCAGGGGACTAGCACTCACTCTGAGGCTACATAAGCATGTCCTAAGTGTAGAGATTGTCCATGTAGCAGGGATAACTGGCATTAATTCATCTTGCCCTATTTTCCCCTCCCTCTTTCCCCCATCAAATCCTCAACAAGTCTGAGAGTGGGAAGCAATGGCAGAGACTGACATTGGTTTTCTTCCTCTGAGAGGTTCAGTTAATCAGGGAAGGACCTACAATTTTAGGGACTGCAAGTTATCACCGCTTATTGCCTGGTCTAGCAGCTCTTAGTGCAGCCTCCTTTGTAAGTTGTTTGTCAACCTTCTGAAATTTGCCATGTCTGAGCTCTGACCTAAAGCACATTAGATTATTTTTGAGCATCAGGAGGGCAGAAAAATTACCCTTACCTCTTGAAAAAATATAGAAAACTCTTGTAACCTTTAATGAATCCATTTTAGTCAACACAGAAGAGGCAAGAAATCTGAAAGATGACTAGATCTGAAAGAATAGCCCTAACAGGTGGAGTTGCACTGTTTTTCAAAAGTAAAATATTCAGTTTTCTAATGTTGGGAGCATTAGCAAAGTGCAAACTGTGGGTTTTTTTTTTGCACATTTTCCTTAAAAAATGTACAGGCCTCACCCACCATCATCACCATTTAACTCCTTCTGTGTCACTCCAGCTGTGACTTCCATAAGGATGCTGCTGAGGCCAAGACTACGTTAACTACCACAGAAGCCTGAACAGATTTTCCCTATGGCTGTCATGTTCTTCATGGTGGGTAACCAGAGAAGTTCAGGAAGGTGCTCCCTCTGCCCTTTTCTAGGTGATGCAGGGGGTACTCGACATCCCAAATGCCAGAGGCCCCTGCATGCTGCTGGATATGTGCTTTGTGCATGGCTTGGTGAGTCATGCGATCCTCTTGAGGTGTGAGCAGGGACGATGCAGAGGAATGTTCAGCCCTTGTGCTGTCTGTTCCAAATGGCCCTGTGGACATGGCAGTCTGTACAGCCCAGTTGCTTGGGTGGCCATGTCTGCTGCTGTGATCACAGATCTGCTCTGAAGAACTGCATTGATTTATCCTTTCGTCCCTTTTACACACAGGAAAATGATAGAAGGAGCATTGCAAAGGTGTGGTGACAAAAGCAGGGCTGATAAAAGAGAAGCCTTCCATTACCTGCAAAGCGGAGAGACTGCAGCTCTTTCAGGGAGCTGAAGAGCCAAATTAAGAACTCCTCTAATTTCTTTTCCTTAAAGGGGATATAGTTATTTTATGTCTTCAGATTTTGAGCAAGACACAGAGAACTTGCTACATGGATGTGGTATTTTCTTTTTTTCTAACTGCACATACTGTTTTCTGCTGTAATCCAAAGAGGGCACGGAAGCTCTTATGCCCAGTGGAGAGGCTGGGATCGGGTGACATTTAATGGAACCAGCTCCTTTCTGAAGACAAACACTCATTAAAAAATAGAACACAGGGAGAGCAGTAGAGCTTATATACTCATCTGGTGGCAATGGACAAAATGTTTCACAGACAAAATCATGTATCTGATGAAATTAAATAGTCATAGTGTCTTTTGTGTGGTATTTATGTCCGATCATAGAAAAAAACCCAACATTAATATGATACCATGAATCTGATTGTTTCGTGATGACATTGCATAATCTGTGATGGGTACAAATTTAGTTATGTTGCCTCAGTTCCTCAGGATGCTATGACATCATATAAGCAAAGATGACAAAATTCCTATATTCTCAACTTGTTTCTCTAGTAGCTTGGCGGTATATTTTTTCCCCATCTGAGAAGTTTTAATTTTTGATAGAACAACAATTCAATGTTGACATTAGAAAGATAGGTTTGAGAAATTAACTGAACTAAGCAATCTCTTCATGGTACTGTGAGAACACAGTACCTGGCCATGGTGAGAGGCTAATTCCCCATCGTGGTGGGAGAAGAAGTGACTGTCTGTGCAGCAGATTAGGAGCTTTTGTTTCATTTGGGAAGTCAGTCGTGCAAATTAAAAGGTTTTCAAGAACATGCCAAAGAAGTGAACCTGTATGGGGAATTCTTCCTGTCTTTCAAGCCTGTGTCTGCAAAAGCTCTGCTTGCAAGTGCTGTTTTGGCATACAAATTCAAATATATGTTATTACAGTTTGGGGAAAATACCCTTATTTATTGAATCAAAGACAGGTATCTGATTTTAATTCTTTTACAATGGCAGCTCCTGTATGGTTTTCATTGACAATGGTTGTAAAATGGGATGTCATATGAAAAAGCACAGCTGAGGACAACTAGGAGGAACAGAAAAAATTTCCTGCTTGTATTAGATTCACAATACAACTTCTTCAGAGAGGATTCATTGAGTGACACAATGCAGAAGAAACTGAACTGTTATGCAACTTTTATCAAACAATGTGTGTTTGCTATTTACCTACCCTGCCTCACTGCTGCGTTTGCTTCCTTCTACATCTGAAGCACTTTCTTTTAATATTCAGGTTATTAAATAACCTCATGTGTCACAGCTGTTACTTCATCTTTAGTGAAAGGCCAGAAGCTAAATGTCATACCTAAAATACTCATTTCTTCTTGGAAATGATCATTTCAGATGCAGGAGCCTGTTCTGCGGCAGTGGCCCCGTGCTTCCTGCAAAGCCATGCTGGGCTGGACCTGTGGGGGTGACCTTACCATAACACCTCCTGGAGAAGGCGCTTTGGGAAGGAAAGGGGAGCAGGCAGCCAGCTCTGTGTCCTGGCATATTCCATCAGCCGAGTCGCCCCCAAGCCAGCTGCAAGCTTGTACAGTTCAGAGAAGCTGTAAGATGTACTCTGAGCTTTGCCAGTGGCCACGTTTGGTCGCCTTGAGTTGGAGGCAAGCAGCCAAAGAGGAGGGAAATCTGCCATTGCCTCCATCCCAGCAAAGCATGCCAAGCACTGCCCCAGCATGCCCAAGGACTCAGCTTCAGAAAGCCTGACTGAGACTTTCATCCTCAAGACAAACACATCACTTCACCTGCACTTGGCTTTTACAGACCAGATCCTTGGAAAAACCCCTCTGTCACCTCAGTTGCAGGACAGGGACCCGCTGCAGTGTGGCTGCAGGCTGTCTCTCTCCCTTTGCTTGCCTGTGGCAGCCCATGTGCTGCAGGGCTGCTGCCTCTTCCCTGCTGAGGGCCACAGTCCCATGGCACTCTCCTCTGCTGCCATGCTGGGGATTCAACTGCAGTCACTTGCATCCAGAGCTCACAGCCATAGCCCAGGGTGACTGCCTTCCACAGAAAACAGGAGGTCTGAGAGGTTACAAGGGCATGTCCTACCAGTTCAAGGGATTACATGGTCTGCAATTTGTTTTGCCTATGGTACACCAGGAGGTCCCCCAGGAAACTTTAGTTTGTTAACAGGAAATTGTAAAGGCTGTTGTGTGATGGGGACAGCATTAAAAAGTGTTAATGCACAATGCATATTGCACTCCTTGGTGCAGCAGATTTTAACAGCAAGTAACCATATTCTGAATAAATCTGGCACCTAGTACTGGGACAAATGACTGACCACCAGATTCTCATTTATCCAGCTGTTTTCTTGTCTTTATTAATCCTATTAGAAGAAAGGGATATTGAAAGGAGTAACAAAAGCTGAATGAACATTTTTTCTTGAAGGGAGACATGCACTGCTTGCTCGTCGCTCACAGCTTTTTCAGCTAGCTAACAGTGCAAGGAACCAAAAAAGCAGTTTGCTGCTGAGATGACAGAGCACTGCAGTATGAGAACTGCACAGCATTGCCTAAGCTCCCTTGCCACGGTGGCACACTGTCCCTGAAAGCACTCACGCATGAAATAGTAACTTTCACAACTCCCTTTTATCATTGCTTAAACAATGACCATCACTTGAAATTCCCCTCTCCCTTCCGAAAATAGTGTATATGTGTCCTGTATCATACCACAGATTTCTAGAACAGTGTTTTCTATTCCTTCAGACTTTTCATCATTTGTATTTGGTAATCTCTTGGCCCTGGTCTTTGTTTACTTTAAGTCCCATCCTCACTTGGTTATTTATTTCAGACAGGCAGGAAAGGTGGCTTCAAGCAGGAGACAAATCCCTTTTGGCAAATATCTCCAGGTGAGAGCTTTGCTGGTTTCATGCCTCCACACCAAGCCAGATTTCAGCCTGTGGCACAGCTGACAGATGAGAGGTGGTGAAATCAAACTGCCTCATTGGCATTTTCTCTGAGGGCCCAGAGGGTATGCCAGGAAGCAAAAGCTGAAATCCTGTCGCTTATCCTGGGCTAAGCCGTTTGCTCCAGGGCCTCAGAGTGCCACGGCTGCAAAGATTTCTTCAAGCTGTTTTTGGCTGATGGTCCTCCTACCTCTGCCATCAGCACAGGAAGGCAGGCGCCAGGAATCAGAGTCCCACAGGAGGCTCAGTTTGGTTACCCTGGGATAGCCAAGCCTTGCACTGGGCTCTGTGAGATAGCTCTTCCCTATACAGAGCTTGGCACAACTTTCAGCTGTGGCAGCACAGCTGAAGCTGAAGGCAAAGGGTTTGATTTTTTCTTAAGTCCATGCAGAAGATGCAGGGAGCTACAAGAACGGGGTGAGGAACACCTTAAGCTCCTTTGCTTTGTTCAGAAGTCTTTTCTTTAATTTAAAATTGAGCAGGTATTATCAGAATTCTATCAGTTTAACCAGGTAACAAAAAGTCTGCAGCCTCCCTGTGAAGTAAACAGATCCCATCCCAGCAGGGAGGGGTTAGAAACTGCTGATTCATTTGCAAAATGGTCCAATCCCAGAAATCCTTAAAACCCGCATTACACAACCTGCTACCCCCATCAAAACTATGGGCAAGCTGGAGAAGGCATGAGGACTCTAGTGCAATGTCCACTGGTGTCCCACAGTGGCACAACTTTGCTCCCACAGAAACTCTGTGGCAAGAGTGATAGCAACATGCAATGGGATATTTCAGTTATTCCCAGCTCATGGAAAAACATCCTGACTCCTGCAGGATCAGTCACAGCCACCATTTTTAATATTAAGGATGTGTACAACTACCTTCTACTTATCATACAGACTGCAAAACTGTGTTTGGTTTTGCTGCTGAGTAGTGACGTGGTGTGTTTTATAGGGGACATCACTCATTGTAGGGACTTGACTGTGACATACAGTTGATGAATGGTCAACTAGACAAAACTAGCTAGACATATGGATGTCCTGTACTGTGGATGATCTGGCACATAGATATGTTTTACTCGCAGGAATAAGATCTTTGTAATGCTGTATTACTTCTTGTTGCTATTATCTGATATTATCTGACTCTGATTAGTCTTTCAGTCTACATCTGATGGTTCAAATTAAAAATGAGCATCACTCTAGTCAGTGTTGTGAACTCTTACAATTCTTTTACTGCAGTTTTCACCAAGTCTGTTTTGCCTCTGAGCCCTGAAGCCTGGAGTATTGTGATTTAAAAGAAAAGAATAATCTCAGTTTTCATTAAAAGAAAATAAAAATGTCTGATTTCATGGTTATGAAGGAAAGCCTGAGAAGGCTCAAAAAAAAAAAAAAGGTGAAGAATGAACTCATTATCTACTACTGCATAAAATCTCATCACTGTTTTGGGTTCAGAACTGAAAAACTAGAAAGCACAAAGACAATGATTTTAAATATAGATTTCATTTTCATGTGAAGGTGGTTTGCTAGTTGGGTAATTTTTACAGGTAACTTGTGCCAAAGAAAATAAAGAGGAGAAAAGGCCTTTAATGGATAGCTATAAATTTCTCCACTTTTTCTACAATATCAGTAATCTCTGTCATTTTGCATCTTTGCAGAGTGCTTTTTTATTCAAGAGATGGCCTCAGTCAAAATGTAAAAATGCTGTAAGAGGGAAAAGACTTGCACAGTTTCGAGCTTAACTGACAAAGGAAAACACTGTGGGCTCTGCAGGCATGGGCAAAATAAATTAAGGGTGTATTTTCATCAGAAGAAGATGCAGTGAAGGAAGGCAAGGGAGCTCCAGAATGTGGCTGTGCCCTGTCATCAGTCTGAGACCCATGGCAGAGGTTCAAAGGGGGTTGGTGAGCAGCAGTCTCCTGATCAAGTTGTTCTGGCCAAGGGATGGAGAGCATGCAGACAGCCAATGGAGGAAGCCAGTAGATCCTAACAGCTCGGGATAAATCTTGGAAGTTGCAGCTGGAGGGTGTGCAGCAAGGATCGCTGTGAGTAGCTGGGTTCTTTTTCTAGGAGTCCTACAATCAGGTTTCCTGAAGAGGCGTTAAGATGCAAGCTATGTATTTTTGCTAGTACTTTTTTTAGCTGTCCAAAACATGGTGAATTATATTTTCTTCAAACAATATTCATGTAAATAAAATCTAAAAATTGTTCAAACTACAAGTCATCAAACGAGGGACAACTATTAGTGCTCGAAGTAGCAGATGTTGGTGCATTTACATTTCCATCTGCCTTCTTGGTAGTTACAGAAAATTGCTAGCTATGATTTTTCTTTTCTAATCTGAAGTGGAGAATCTTTTCCAATCAATGTCGTCTCACTTCTGACAACTGTCATGGTAATTTTGCCTGAATTTTCCCACCGAGAGAAGCCCACTGTTTTCTTGGGCCAACTGCTGCAGGAGGACAGGGAGCCTGGGCAGCAAGAACCCCTCTATGCAGCCTGGTGTGTGCCTCTGATATCAATCTTTCATGATGGTAAAAAAAGAGGAAAACTTTGCTCCTGCGACTAATCTTGCACCACTTCCACCACCAGTGGCCTTCCCCATGCATCCCAGATCCCTCCATAAACACCCCTCCCTCCTTACACTCCTTCTCCGGGGGCTGGAGATGAGATGTGGGCTCTTGCCAAGGGCTCCTCCAGCAGAAGTGTGAGAAGCAGTCCTTTTCTTACCACCGGGAAAACTTAATAGCTACAAGTTCACAGCCCATCATGTTAATTAACGACTCAGCTCCTGGTTCTCCCTTCCAACACGAGACGGAGTTCTCCTGCTGTAAACCCTAACTTACAAGGCAGGGCACAGTCACAGCTTTTTGTAAGCCCAGCAGTGGTTTCTGGGAAGTCCCAGCAGCAATCTCAAGCTCTGCAGCATTGCCTGGGGCACCAGTGGCCTGTTTTTGACGGCTGTGACCCACGGGGCTTCCAATGCCTTGCCCACTTGCTGTGCTTTCCTGGAGGGATGATGTAACCTGTCCAGGCAGGCATTGAGAAAATCTGTCCCCCATGCACTCTATTTGTTAGCTGTGAGGTGAGATATGACCTTCCAAGGCAGGAAAGGAGATGCAACACGGGGTGCTGGGCATCTCTAGCATGGGCTGCCCGGCTGGCAGCAGCTTGGAGCACAGGGTTGTAGGGGAGCATTGCACCATGGCATAAAGCAGGAGGGAGAGCAGAAGGGCTCCAACCGAGCCAGCACTGCTGGAGCAGGGGAGGGGGGTGGTGGGGATCGGTGGGATGCAGTTGTCCTCCCAGGCACAGGCAACTTCAGGACTTCTGCTCCAGCCACTGACCAGTGCCTGCAGGAGAGACCAAACTCTCTCGCCCACAGGAACCACACCGAACAGCTGCCGCTGCTGACACCGGGATCGCAGGGGTGGTTTCTGCACAGGTTTCCACACTCTCCTCGCTGTGTGCTATTTATTTTCCCCCTTCCCTGGCTGTGCCCAGATTTTACCTGCGTATCTTAATTCTCATCTGTTTTCGCATAAGATACATTTTAGCCCTGCAGCATTGTGCTGCTATGACAACAGGCTTGCACTTCTGCTGCTTTCACACCCTTGTTTTTCTTGTATTAGGACTCTTACCCTCATCTTACAGCCTTGCTGTAAAGACATGACTTCATCCTTTATTGTTGGGGTTTTTTTGTTTGTTTGTTTTTTTAGCAAAATTTGTTCTGCTGATGCTTGCCGTAAGAGTTTTTAATACTGGAGCTGTCTAGAGAAGGTGGAAATCTACTGCATCTATGGCTAGACTCATAGTTGCCTGCCTGTGCCCAGGCATTCAGAAGTAGTCAAAGTTTTAAAATGAAAAACCTTGTGTTAGCCAGGAGGGTTGTGACAGACCCAGCTTTCGGCTCTGCTGAACAACCAGAACCCACTTCCACCGACTTGGAAAATAACGGCTTAAGCATGCCATGTTTGCACAGCAGCACAGTTGGAAATACAGACGGGGAACATAAATATGGTTATTTCCCCCATGAGTTTCCTCACATGTAGAAAATAGGTGAGGAAAGCAGGGAAGACTGTAGACAGAGCACGCAGGGCCATAAAAATTAAGGAGTAGAGAGAGGATCTAAAACCCCAAGTATGAAGTCTGTAAAATTTTGAAGTTAAA
This sequence comes from Melopsittacus undulatus, assembly GCF_012275295.1. NCBI lineage: Eukaryota > Metazoa > Chordata > Aves > Psittaciformes > Psittaculidae > Melopsittacus > Melopsittacus undulatus. The sequence continues at coordinate 79,905,882 of NC_047528.1, read as the reverse complement.
CTGTTTTGTTCTGCAGAAAGAAGTTGTGCAGTTCTTAAATAAAAGTGTCCTTAAAACAAAATATACGATTTTACTATTTGCTTGAATGTTCAAATAGATATTTAATCAGTTTTCCAGATCCATTGATGGCTAGTTTATATGAGAGAGGCAATGTATAATAAGCACAGTCTGAAAATATGTAGTCAGGAGAAGTTTCTTTAAATAAAATAAACCCTCATCTACAGATTTTCATAGAGGCAAACTGCAAATACAGTCCTCTTCAGTAAAGCATGTTACATTTCAATCTCTTTTCATCTTTGGATCTCATCATCTTAATTGAGTTTTTGCCAAAGAAATAATTAGTACTGTGTTATTGTTACAAACACAATAACATAAAGGGAAGAGAGGATATTCTTCTACAAGAAAAGGAAACCTTTCATTAAAAAATAAAAAGTCTTTTGTAGTATAATGCAGTTAACTCACCGTAAGTATAGAGGAATGAACAGGCTCAAAAGGATGGGTGCCTTGAATTCTGGCTAAATCAGAATATATTTTCTGGGGCTCAAAAATCTGCCTAGACCTGTGCTTCCAGTGCTTTTGTATGCCTTCAACCTACCAAGTTTCTAGCTGCAAGTGGAAACACCACAGTGAAATGGTAGGGGGCTGCTCTAACACTATTTATGTGGCATTTAGGCTTTGACTATTTCTACAAACTTTATATCTGAGTTATCTGAACTTCTGCATGACGGTCCACACCAAATAACCCAGTTACACTTCTTTCTCCAAGTACTTCTTGAAAATACAAAGGTAAAAGCACACTTTATTCAGTTAAATGTTTTTATTTCCTGTTTCTCTCTGGAAAGAGTGAAATCTGGAAGAAAGTCCTATACCAACAGTACAAGATGCTGGTACCCTGTACTCAGCTACAGATCAGGATGAGCAGTGAGTAAAATTTCATTATTGTCCTCCCACAGCATCTCAAGTCTCAGGATGCATCTCTTGCATATCCAAGACTCTACTGAGGCTTTTTGTTGGATCATCTATTCAAGGCCAGCGATTCAGGACACGATTAGGTTTCTGCCTTCCTTCTGGAAATGACTATGCCACCTTCAAACACAACATTGGGATGGCAGACCTAGAATGGTTTAAGCATTTATGGGGAGTTATGAGAATGATGGATAGAGATTTACACAAAATAATAATAAAAATGTACTCATCATCATCTCCAAGTCAAATCTATTATATAAAGCAGCCACACACCTCCCTGCTAATGAGCAGGATAGACCTTGTGTAGAGCAGGCTGTACATTCAGTGAGGGCTGCTGCTGTCGTGTGCCAGCAGCGTCATGTTGGCAGATGCATGCTGTCAGTGGGGAGTCCTACAGCAGCTCCTGCTCCAGGGGCACTGCTTGAGATCTACAGCCATGAGGCTGAGCCCTTCCCTAAATGTCTTCCCAGCCAGCCAACAGGGTATCATTAGTAGTGGTAACAGCGAGTTTCTTGGGCTGAAACATGCTGTGAGAAATTGCAGTAAGCTGGACAGAGTATTTTAGAGATGCCACTGAAGAAGTTATTTCATTAACTAAGTAGTGGATTAGGATATTAGAGTAATTAACTTTTGACAGTACCAGCTATGTTTCGATTTCAACTGCTCAGGCCCCAAAACTTTGTATCGCTTTACTAAGGGGACAGTACTGGAAGCTGACTTCTTCCTCTGTTGAAACCAGGGGAAATCTCCTCTGTCACATGACTAAGGTAGCTGCAGCTGTTCAAGGCTCATTCCTTCCTCTCCCTGGCTGATGAGGTGGGATACAGCAGGTAAGAAAGCTGAGAACTGTTGCAAGAGCAGCTGGTGCTTGCTTGGGGCAACAATCCTCCCGGGTCTCCCATCCTCCAGCTAGTGGGTGGAGATGCAGCAACAACCATTCAGGAGGAGCTAGTGTCCAACCTGACGCCTCTTCTAAAGCAAAGCCTCTCCCCTGGGAAGGTCATCCTTCTCCAGGAAAGGAAAGGTAGGCAAATGCTGCTGTATAGCTTCTCTGCCCTGACTCTGCCTACACAGACACATTTTCAGGCATGTAGGTGGGATTATTCCATGGTTTCACCTAGGACACTTATTTAACAAGCACTGCGCTTCGAGTTGGTTGGCTCTGGACTGGGGCTGGGGATGCTGTTGCTCCTCTCTCCCCTTCATGCAACTGCACATATATAAAAAAATGTTGGTGGCCACTTTTCCTTTGGTGAGCCATGTTAATACAAAATGACGTAGCCCTGCATCACCATAGATGTAAGAATATTGGGAGACAGGAGTCCTCCCTCCTGTTTTCTTGTGCTTTGATCTACGGGGTGTCCACAGGGTTGGACAGGCAGCTGCCTGAGCCTGGCTTTGCCCACAAACAGAAAAATAACTAAGGCAAAGGCCATAATTTGTTCTTCACAAGACATACTGGAGTTAATTAGATAAGTAAAGAGTTGGAAATAATGCATCAAATACGCCTGACAATGTCAGATTAACAATAAGAATAAACAGTCAAATGACAATGTTCATTACATCACTAAATGAAAAATAACCATTTTGTTAGCAAATTTTGTTTATTTAAAATGAGGCAGTGTTAAATACTGACAGAACTTTGTAAGTTATAGCTCTTCTGCTGATGAGATACATCTTATGCAGAAGTTTGCTTGCGGAAAGATTCTGAGTACCATTTATCTGTGTGTCACTATGCTATTGACAAAACTACAGATCTCTGAAGAAAGTGGTACAGAGAAAAAAAAACATTATCATTATTATCCTATGACTGAGTAAATGTGCACATACTGGATACGAATGCAATTCATGATACAAGAAAATGAAGGAATGAAAATCATCTCTCTGGAGTTTTCTCATTCGCTGGTAACATTTCTGTTACTGTACTTAGTGAGTCGATGCTCATTAAATCTGTTTGCTCATTACCATTGGGTAATATGTCAAAAAGAAGACAAAATACCAAGTGGCTCTGTGCTATAGTTCTGTATGTACATACAGTGGAAATAAAATATAAGTAAACCCACTGTAATAGTTATCTCCTTGTTCAGTAAAGAGTGAGGTCTCCCCAGAGTCTCTTACAATAGGTATTTGTCTCTATTTTCCCATTTTAGAAGAGACACTCCCTGAAGCGATTAAAAGGAATTAACCCTGGCTTTTTGTGTGGGCTGCCAGCTTGACATTCAGGGGTAAACAGAAAAAAAAAGCAGCAATGCTGAGTCCCTGGGGTTTCCACACGGCCACAGTGAGAACGTGCAGGACTGCGCTAGCCACACCTCTGGTTATTTGTAAATGTCCCTTTCTTTTTTCTCGGGTGAACTTGACCCTCTTAATGGACAGGTTTTGCATCTGCCCTCCCTGCTTTTCCTTCCAAGGCTGTTCGAAACTAGCAGGGTGTAAACTATAGTACCAGCTCCAAAAAATGCAGATTTCCGACATGTTATGACATCTAGCACGGTGAGATGTCCTGGGAGATTGTGACTCGCACACTCTGAGCCGCTCAAGTGACAGGGAAAGACGCTGCCCGCTCTGACTAGAACCGGCAGCGCAGGCTGCACCATGCCTGCAACCTACAGCTGAGCTGCGTTTTAATTCAGCTACAAAACCAGCATTTTCTGTGCTGGTGGGTTGGGAGTGGAGGGGGGGAAAATACTACCCGCTAAAAATAATCGGCTGAGTTATGTCATTTGCCTTCATAAGCGGTGAGAAGAGGGTTTTGTGCGATCCCTCTCCAGGTAGAAGCATAGTTCAGAAACTGCAGAAGCCCCCAAAAGCGTTCTAGGCAGCTTGGCATCTTGGTACCTAACTGTTTTTGAAGTTTGAGTTTATCAAAGCCCGAGTCGCCCTAACTCAGGAACACGGCTGCAGGGCGAGTACAGAGGCACCGAAAAATCATTCCAGCCCGCAGCCTGTCCTTCTCGCTCACCCAAAGCGAGTCAAATCACAACAGGGGAAAACGACTGAAAAAACAAGGAGGGGGGAAAGGGAAAGGCAGCGGAGCCCGCGGCGCTGGCAGGGAGCGCTGTGCCGGCTCCCGGGACGGGCAGGCATCCCAACTGTTGCAGAGAGGGGACCGGGTATCCGCGGTGGCAGCAACCGAGGCACGGGTGGGTCCGTGAGCCCGGCACTCCCGCGTAGGTGCGGAGAGCGGGATAGGGAGTGGCGGGATGCGGGGCCCCGGGCCAAGCGCGGTGGTGGCGGTGCCCGGGGCCGGGAACCCGCCGCGGTTACCTTGAGGATGAGATCGGTGTGGTGCTGGTCCAGCATGTTGGCCTTGCGGAAGGAGGTGATGATCACCCTGCCGTACCTCCCGGGTGTCTGCAGGTCGGAATAGAGCCGGTGCTTGGAGCGGTTCACCGGGAAGAGGCTGTCCACCAGGTTCCTCTCGATCTTGGCCAGGCTGTGCGTGGGGGCCAGGAGGTGCTCCACGCTCTCCTCCACCCGGTAGCGGCTGAAGCTGGCGCCCAGCAGAATGGAAATGAGCACGGGCGCCGAGGCGAAGAACACTGGGTGGCTGGCGACGAAGTGGCCGAGCCGGGAGAAGGACGTCCCCAGCCCCCTGTGCAAGACCTGCCGCAACATCCTAGTGCGGAGGGCGCGCAGGAGGGCGAGCGCCGCGTCGGAGCCCCCGCAGCTCCCCCACGGCCCCCGCAAGACCATGGGGCAGCCCCACCGGGCGCCGCCTCACTGCCGGCCGCGGCAGCGGGGGGCCGGGGGCCGCCGCCGCGAGTGTGCGGGTGTGCGCGATGTGTGTGCGCGAATGTGTGCGCTCCCGCCTGGCTGCGTGCGCGGGTCGGCTCGGGCGCTAGTCCTCCCGCAACGCCGCCGTGCCCGGGAGGAGTTTCCAGCGCCTCGTTGCCTCACTTGCCAACCCGCCGCTCCTCGCCGCGGCCGCGGAGCGGCGGCGCGGACAGCAGGTGGGGGGGGCAGCCCCGCCGCCGCGGCCCCACCGCCCCTCACCGCGGGAAGGGGCAGGCGCCGCCGCTCCCCGCCCCCACCGCGGAGTTTGCGCGGGAGCGGGGCTGCCCGCAGACTGCTGACTAATCCCCCTGCCGCGGCAGGCGGGGCGGGCGCGGGAAGCCCTCCGCGGCGCCCCCGCCGCCGCCGCCCTCGGCGCAGGGGCGCGGGGCCACGGCGGGCGGCGCCTACCACAGGGCGGCGGGCGCAGCGCCGCGCCTCCCGCCGGGGCCGCCCCGCGGGCCGCGCTCGGGACGCGGCGACGCGCCCCGCCCAGCCCGACTGCCGGCCGGCTCCGCCCGCCGCAGCCGCCGCCGGCACCGCCGCCCCCGGGACGGCCGGGTAGCGCAGGCTGCCCGCGCCCCCGACGGGCGGGCGGCGGAGCGGCCGCCTCTCGTGGAGGGGCAGTTGGGTGTGTTTCGTGGGGGTCTTTGGCTCTGGGACTCGCCGCCAGAGCCGTCCGGACGCTTCCCCCGGGGATAGCGGGGACCGCGGACCGGGGTGCCCGACGGCGCGACCCGCACTCCCGCCGCGCAGCCTACCGCCGCGGCGCCGGCAGTGCGGTATACCCCGCAGCCCAGGGCGGCCAGAGTGGGCATGTGCGAGAGCCGCACATGCCCATTAGGGAAGCTGGTCGCCGGCGGCGGGGCTGCCCCTGCCCGTCTCGCCGACCCCTGCCACCCGGCGTCGGCCCCGGCAGCGCCCCGCGCTCCCGCGCCGCTGTTGCTGCCAATGCGATGAGATACCGTACGGTGCTGTGCGGTACCAGAGCGCACTGCCGCTCCCCTAACCACAAGCCGGCAACCCCGGCTACCACCTGTGCGTAGGTATATCTCGTCCCCGAGGGGTGCGATCGCGGGAGACGGCCTCATTCGTAAACGCGAATTGGAGTTTAATAACGGAAACGAGCGGCAGTGCTCGTGTGGGTCGTGTCAGTGGCCGTTGGCATAGGCGGGTACTCGGGCTCATGCCGCTGTCAGCTGGACCTTAGCTGTTGTTCGTCAAAGTGAAGGTGCCGGTTTTGGGAACCCATTTACTACCTGGGCCGGTGGTTTTACGAATCGGTGAAAAGGAAGTTTCTGTTTGATAGCTGTTACACGTGTTGCATCTTGAAACAGCAGCAGTTCCCTGTTTTGATTATTGATGACAGTCATCCTTCCTTTTACATTTCAGTAGTGTCTGACCTAAGCTAATGTTTTGTCATGCATGCTTCATGCACAAAACCTCCTTGACATCATTCCTGTCTCCTTGCTCGCAGCGGGGTCACCAGCTAGAATATTAAACTCTTTCCGTGTTTCACTGCTTCTAGTGTGGTGAGTGAATGGCTTGATTGAGTGGTCCCATTATGACCACTAAGGTCCCCATGTTCCCTGGTTCTTCCGCGTTTTGTGCCCAAGCCCAGGAAATGCTCCTGGCAGTACTCTACCTGCAGGCTGCCATCTGGTGTGCCTGATCCAGGGATGCTGGGGTTTATTACAAGATCGTGCCTGCTGTTTGTGTCAGTCCTCCATCAGTTTAAGATTAAAAAATAAAGAAATTATTTGTACATAGTTTGAAGAGAACCTCAGCAATAGAAATGGAACTGGAAGCACAGACGTGGGATAGGAGCAGGGCCAAATCTGAGTGGTAGCAGGTGAGGCCATAGAACCCGGGTCTCTTGCCTCCCAGTGCTGTGCTCTCCCCTCATTGCCTGTTTCCAGCTGCACACCAGTCACAATACAGGCACAGGAACGTTGCTGTATATGAAGGAGGAACACCAGAATATGCTGAGTGCCTTATGTCATTAGGAACAAGTAAAGAGCTGCTGTCATTGCTGCTGACAGTGTCATCTATGCTGGTATTTTTTTTTTGTAGCCATTAAACGTTTTTTATCATTATTAAAAATGAAGTGGTTTATTAATTATTTCAGCAGCCACCCAGTAGCTCATGCACAGGTCTCCAAGATATCTCTGGAAAAGTAGTTCGAGGACCTAACATCCAGCCCAGTTCCAAGCACCTTAACACTGGGTAAGCCATAGGTAACCCAGTAAAATGGATGAAGAATGTATCCATTTTGCAGGGACAGAAAGGAAAGCCAATGTATCAGCAGTTCTGCTGGGTGTTCCTCTGTCTTCCCAGAGCAGTCTTTTTTATTGCCTACTGTAACCAGCATCAGACTGAGCTGTTAGCTGCGGTGGAAATGATGTCTTTCCAAAGGTAGTCATCGATTTTTATCCAACAGAAAGTCTGCCTCCCTTTAGCCCAGGGAATTGACCTGCCTTTTTGCTGAGGGGAGTGCCTGACGGGGATGTACAGAGGTGGGATAGGCAGCTCGACATGCTGCTGGAAACACAGCTCAGCAGTGTGTACTGTAACCACGCTGAGTGAGAATGTTTGCAACAATGCGAGCATCTTGCGTGTGTTACCAAACCAAAGGCAAGACGTTCTATGTACTCCTGACTCTACAGGTAGTGAAATTGCCTTGTTACTGACCACTGCTGCTCTAGTATTCCAAAAATTTCTGTCAAAATACATTCTGTGGCATTATGGTTGTTCAGAGAGGAGCAGCTGGAGACCTCCCGCAGTACTCTGTGGAGAGCAAAGCATGGCTGAGATCTCACCTCTGTTGTAGGGGAAAGCTCTGGTGACTGGAGCTTTTGCCAGGAGCACATGCCAGGCAATATGTATCAACCTGTTGAGCACTAACCAGCTCTGACTGTCTTTTGGAGGAAATGGAAGGGTAGGATTTCCATCACTTATATGTGCTACTCTGCTACTGCTCTGAATGGCACTTTACAAAATAGATAATGATGTCTCATTGCTCTAGAGAGTTTCCAAACTAAATTAAGAAGAGAACGATGGGAAGAGATGACCATACAATGAGGTGCAGATGCTGGGAAGAGGGATAATGAGGGGGAGGGCAATCTAATTATGTACTTTCAAAGTAAACGCTTCAGGGCAGCTCCTTTTGAGGGCAAAGTGTTAAAGGGCGATGGGAAAGTCATAAAGAATGCATCTGCACAGGGTTCAAGGCTGTTCCCAGGAGCCAATCTCTCTGCTGTGAAACATTTGTTGACTCTCAGGCTCATGCAAGGATAACACCTTGGCCCATGCTCAAAGGCTCTCAAGGCCAAACAGATCTGGTGCTTAGCATGAAGCCATGCTGTCATTCCTGGGGTCTGCAAGGCCAGGGCGGGTCAAGCACCCCAGAGCCCAGGCCTCAGGGCTTTAGCTGTCTGCTACCACAAACAGGATGCTTTGAGCATCCAGAAATGAGCATCTACCTATGCATCTGCTCAAATCTTGTTATGATGGCAAATCTTAAAACTAATGTGAGAATAAGAAGTGGGCAAGGTTTTATTTAAACTATCCTCTTTCCCCTACCTCCCCAAGAGTGGTCTAATGAAAGAAAAAGCTGAGGGAAGTGGTGGAGGAAAGGATTCCTGATGAGTAACTTCAGAAGAGTGAAAAGGGCCTAGGGTAAAGGAAAGGTGGCAGGAGCAGCTGGGATGGCTGTGGGAGGTATGCATAGAATAAGGATTTTGTGTTGTTTAGTTAGGCATGAGAAACCAGAGAAGATATTTTAGGAGTGTGTGCAGGGGATTTAGTGCCGCGAATGGGGAATGATCTTTGCCACAGCGCACTGAGCAATGTGTGATGCAGATTCCAGCTGGAGCTTGGAGAGAATGAGGTTACCCACAGTGAGGAGATGGGTAACAAAGACTTTGCTATTTTTTTTTTAAAGGGATCTAAAAAGAAAATTTTCAAGGAGAGTTTAATAATTATGGCTAGATTCTTAAGGGGTGCAAATCCTTTTCAGTGAAGTTCTCTGTGTTATGCTTATTTATACCTGCTGAAAGTCTGGCTAGTGACATCCAAAGACACTGTGTTTTGTGCCAAGGGAAAAAAATGACAGGTAGCCAGCCCAGGACAGCTGGGGAGAGCAGTAGTTCTCATTGCATCACCTGACCAAGCTCCACTTTATCTTTCTTGGCCTTAGATCTGGGACCTGGGCCAATGTCAATTAAATTGGTTAGGGCACAGACAAGGTTAATGATAAAGTTAATCTCCCATTGCTGATTGGTGAGGGAACCTTAGACTTGTAGCTTTTGTCCATTTGCAGTTACAGAAGAGCAAAGCAGGAGGTCTCCTCCTTATTTCCAGCCTGCATCCCATCACAGTGGGAAGATTACCCACAAGTATTGCTCATTTCCCTGATACATGCAGCACTTCTCTCACAAGGATGGCAATTTGCTTGTGTTGAAAAGACCTTTCTAGAAGCAACCATGGAAAACAGTTAAACTATTGACTGCACTGGCTTCAGTGCAGTCAATAGTTTAACTAGTTGTGGTATTAGCTAATAGTTAATAGATAAAATATAATTTAATCAATGAAACTGTTCACTTTTATCTTTAAATCTTCTCTGTCCCACCTTCTCTTGGCTGGCAGAAAACAGTGGGGCATCATGGGCACAAACAGCATGATCACAGTTTGAGAACTTCTAAACTAAAGTGCTTTTTTAAACTCTAGAACCAGAAGAAACATAAATGAAATACAGGATCAAAGCAGAATTTTTAGCATGTGTGATTTCTCTCTGAGCAATTGCTTTGGGACATGAAGGGTGGGGCTATCTGAACAATAGCTGCCTTCTTAACCCAAAGTACAAACCATGAAGCAATACCCTGCTGAGGCATGGCCACACAGTTTGCACTCGCCATCCACAGATTTTATTGCCAGAATTCAAGATAGCTGATTTCTTACCTCTTGAAATAGGCTACTGACAAAATCAGTTGTGTTGGAATTTTTCCTTCAGCATATGTAAGCCCCTAGTGTTCACCAAACGGAATGGAAGAGAGAGGTAAAACTGACAGCTATGGCTGTGCATGCACTTTGGCGTTGCACTCCCTAGTGCCCTGACGTTCTGCCACCCGTGGCAGGACATACATACTCTAATTGGACTTGCTAATACAGATCTTGGGAGAAGTCACAGGAACTGGAATGTCTTTTTTTTTTTTTTTCATCAGCTAAAAGGAAAGAAACCCTTGCTCCTGCTCCTGCATGACAATATCTCTTTTGCAGCCTCTCTTGTAAAATGTAAATATGTAAATGCTTCTTGCTGGCCTGTTCCTACTTTTGGATAGAGATATATATATAAAGAGAATGCAAATCACCAAGAAATACTTTGACAACTGGCACCTGATTCTTTCCCAAGTGCCCTGATGGTCACTCTTCGGCAGCTCTTTGCTGATTCATGAGGAAAGTGTGTGTGACATCTTTTATAGAATGTAATAAAAAGAGGGAAGTGCCCTCTGTGGCTGGTGCTGCAGATCTGTGGTCTATCTCTGAGATGCTCCATTAGCCTGCTGCTGGCAGTGATGACAAAAACTGGAGATCCCCGATTGTACCATTAACATGAACAGACTGAAAAAAAATACCCTGGAACGTTACAGAAAGCCTGTGCTTTTCTTTTTTTTTTTTTTTTTTTTTTACCTGCTTGTATGAAAACTCAGTAGAAGTGAAAGATGGTTCTGCCCCCTCGCATATTGGCATAGGCTGCACAAAACACAGCTCTGCTTTTATTACGGTTCCCCCATAATACGTTAGATCTAGATTTACTTCTTAAGCCGAAACCACTGGATCATCTCTCCCTGGCTGTATTTTTGGCCAGGCCATCTGATACTTGCTATTGACCAGATTATTAATCACAGTCTCTCACCTATTTTAAAACAGTGACTGCTGACACTTCTGTCAGCCTTAAGGAAGGGTCTTTCCTTTGCCGTAAACAATAATGGCCTGAAAAAAAGCCCTTCCTTGCAGAAAGATGGATTAAGTTCTTATTTTGAAATGCAGCCTAAATGGCCCTGATGTACTGAAATGTTACAGCTAATATAAGCAGACGAGTCAATTTACAGCTTTCATACTACATTTTAAGAAACAAAACAAGCAGACAAGACAGCACAATAAATCTGCCTGGTGTCCCAGTCTGGTTGATGTTAATTGAAAGCAGTTATATCAGATAACTCGATGATGCAGCTTTCCTCCTCCCCCCTCCCCCCTCAAGAAAAAAAGTACAAATTTTGTCAAGATCATGAATTTGTCTAAAGAAACAGAACAGACTTAAACAATATATTATTTGGGAAAGAAGTCTGTGAACCAACGAAGAAGCATAGCTGTGTAAGTACTATCCTGCTAGAATAACCCTGATCATACTAGAAAAACAACTATATCATTCAGGATTCAAGAGAACAAAAGAAAAAAGAGGTATAATTTGTGGATAAATCATATGGGGAAAATAGGAATTTATAATTTCACTATCACAGTTAAGTGTATAAAGTGTATGGCTTCTTTGCTTTTAGAATAAAGACCTGCTTTAAAAGACAAATTTTAGCATAAAACAAAACATTAACTGTGAGTTTAGTAAATATGTCTAGAGGCACTGGGCTTTTGGCAGAGTGCAACTCCTAGAATAGTGTGAATGTTTTTTTTCTGTTTATGTGCCTGCATACAAAATTCGGCAAAACAAGTAGGTTGCAAGTGAAAGTGGAAGAAAACACAAGGAGCTATTATTGAAATAGGTTAGCATCTCATTTCAGATTTGGAAATAAATACAGATATGCACATGTATATGTGAATGTACACACTCGTGTATACCATATATATAGATCTCAAATATAAATGCTTTCAATATACATTTACATATGTAAATGTATATTTTTATACATATTTACTTAGAGAGGCTTCAGTCAAAAGGAGTAATTAAGTCAGATACTAAAAAAGTTTTCTAAAAGTACATCTTTCTAATAGTAATGTGGAGCACTAGGGTCACCTGGGAAGGGTGTAGGCTTTCCAGTATTGGAGAATTTTAAAAGCAAGCTGGGTAAATGTGGAAGGTATGACATAAATATTGCTAATCCCATTTTGGGGTAGAAGAAGGGACTAGGTGTCTAGGAGGACTCTGGCAGTCAGCATTATTTCTTGTTTCTCTAGGATATAGCCAAGAGGTAGGTTAGGTTTTACACAGCCACATCTGATGGAGTGTAAGAAAACAGCCTGAGATCTGCAGATGCAGAGACATGTATTACTGAGCACAGAGGACAGCTCCTCCTTAGCTCACCTACAAGAAGAGAAAACATGGGTTTGGTGGTAGTCCCTGGCAGAGCAGCCAAGCTGTATAGACAGGGCTGGTCAGCCTATTTCTCCTCTGCTTTACTGCTTCACATTCTGACTTTATAGCCCTTGGCTAGGCTTTGTGTCTCTAAAGCTGTTAGTAAAGACAATTATCTAAATATAAATTACTGATGTACAGCTTTGGGACAGCACACTGAGTCAGAATCGTCTTCATACTGCTCTGTCACATTCTTCCACCTGCATCTAGATGGCATATTGAGTCATATTGACAGTGTAGTTGGCTATAAAGTAAAAGACCTTCAGTAAAGGACATTAAAAACCCCAAAACAACTTAAGTTTTCTCCAGTCTTTCAGAATATGTGTATGAACTGGTATCAGATTGACTAGATTTTAGAAAATATCAGAAGTTTGCATCATTTACAGGATGCAGCACAGACAATGGATCAAGGACTGAAAGCTGCAGGCACCAGGTTCTGCTAGTGCTGTATGGTCGCATGCAATTCACTGTAATCTCCCTTGTCTCACTTTCCCCATCTTTAAAATTGGGATGATAAAGGTTGTCTGCCTCTCACATGGAATGGAATGAGCATAATCAGTGACTTAGCAGCACTAAGGAAATACAGTACGATATACCAATGCGGAGTTACAGAGTATTCAGACCAGAAACCCTTACTTGTAAGATAATTTTTAATGCTATACTTTGTTATGCTTTATCAACTGTTATTCATCGTCAAAATGAGCCAATTAATTCAATGAAAATAAAGGGAAGGTGAATTTTAATTATTCTTTAACCAGCCTATTTTCAGCTCCCTGCAAAAATACAGATCTCATATGGTTATTATCACAGCCCTGCCCCAGTGCCTTCTCAAAATACACTGAGAGTTTGTATGTACCTCTATGCTGTTTCTCTGCTGTGTCTGGAGCTGCTGCTGTCCCTTCTGTCTGTCACAAACATGTCTTTCCCCTGCATTGCTGTAAGTACCATGAATGAAGTCAGGTATTGGCTACAATCAATCACGAGAAAATAGTAGAAAAGGACCAATTAGGACAAGTAGCAAAACAAACAAACCAGACCGGCCACATTATTTTACAGCAGGGTATTTTCCATTCATACATCCCTTATTTTACATGAAATCACTAAAAAGGTACCACAATCATATCTGAATAGTCCTTAAAAATGTTCCATTACTTGCTTACCCCAGATTGCCAGGTAAAGAATATGCAAGACAGTAGCTGAAGATTTCTTTGAAGACTGAATTTTGGGAAGACAACAGACTGCCTGTTTGTATTTTTAAGCACTAAAAGTCTCTCATGACAAAGCATGGAATTTACTGTGCTGGGAGAAACCCACTGCAGTAAGTCACAGGTGTGCATTTTACGAGCAGGAGATATGCATAGAGCATTTGGTAGAGAGCACTTATTCTTAAGGCATACATTTTCAGTTCAGAAGCACTAGATATTTAAAAAGGTGTGTATTCCAAGGAAGAAAACATCAGATTCCTTTCTACCTTACATGCTTTTTTACATAGGAGTGGCTTGATTTTCCAGTTGTTCCTGATGTTCCTGAGATAAGAACAGAAGCAGGGAATTGTGCTATTGTACAATGTGTGTACAATGTACATTTGATCTTCATAGGGTTTTGGGGTTTGCTTTCTATGAAAGCTGCATCCCAAACAGTGCTTTCTGCTCATGTGTATAGAATTATTCCTGCAAATCTAATAGGTTATTCTACATTTTAATCGAGGAGCTGCTGATCTACCCGGGTAAGTGCCCATCAGCATTAGATGACACACAATTAAAGCAGAGTATCAAAACCTAATTTTCTAAGGCAAATGTTTAAAATCGCATATGTGCCTATTTTTGGATCAAAACCCCTTATCAAGCCGTACACTGACTTTCCTAGCAAATACAACTGTGCAGACCATGGCAGTATGAATCATCAGCTTGCCTCTGATCAGAATTCAGGGTATATTCTGGTTTGTGTATAATGCTAATTGAGTTTGGCTTTGCATCTGGAAGCACATGCTTTGACTGCATGGGAATATCATACGAGGAAAGACTGCTTTATATCTATCTCAATGAAATTTACTGTAAATTTGAGGAAATCATTAATAGGATTTTTTTTTTCCTCAAGGCAGCTGCAAGCTTACATTTTGGTTCATTAGAGACAAATGTTATTCCTAAGAATAAAATCAGTATTTCATTATTCTGTAATATGTCACAGTAGTACTTAGAGCCTCTTCTTGCTGTTCCTGTAAAATTCTTCCCAAATTCACTAAGTCATAATAATCTCAAAAGTCACTATTTGCACATGCTTAGCAGATGGTTCCTAAGAGATGGCTGCTTAAATCACACTGTATTTAGCATGCTCAGTTTGGGGCTTTGCAATTGCTTTTTCTGGAAGCCAGGGGCTGCTCTGGTTCCTGGCAATTCTGTTAAATTCAGGGACATTGTTTTCCTGTTTTCCTCTTCTGTTTTTTGTATCATGGAAGATGAATTAGTCTGACTGGAACGGGAAGGAAAAAAGGTGCATGGAGATACAGAAGCCTTAGGAAGCTGATGGGGAATTATGCTGCAGAGGGGAACTGGGAGCAGGTGGGATGTAGCATGGAGATACAGAAGTCTTCGGAAGTTGATGGGGAATAATAGTGCAGAGGGGAACTGGGTCCTGGGAGCAGGTGGGATATAACAGTAAGAGACTGAATCCCAACCTTGGGAACACATTACTTACAGGAACAGAAAATTAGCAAGAAGATGTGTCTATAACCACCACCATATATCCCTCATCTTTGTATTACTGCATCTCTTCTGTTGCCAGAGTAGAGTATTGACAATCACAGTAAGGGGAGTGTTTTATCCTCTCTTGGAAAGTTTCCCTCTCGGCTTGTGATGTCAAAGTCTGTATAATAGGAGTTCAGATCTGCCAATGGGTCAACACTGCATGCAGGAATGCAGCTGGGGAGGGGAAGCCATTTGCTTTAAAATGACACCTTCCTGCCCCCCCTAATTTATATACAGATCTATATGTAAAGAGCATGCAGGTTGCAGAGTCAAGTACTGCAATGTTCAGAAACACCTAATTTGAGATGCCAATTTAATATTCATCTGGCCTGAGTGTGCACACACATTTTACTTACATGGAATCACATTAGCTTTTTTTTTTTTTTTAAATTAGGATTAAGCCCTTCCTTTTTAGGTGTCCAGGATCAATTAAGGAAGAAGTCGGTATTGCACATGGAGTGAACCTGTCCTCTGGAGGCCAGACACTGCGTTCTTTGCTGTAGGCGCTGGACAGAAGCTGTGAGTGGAACAAAGAGGAAAGAGGAAAAGGAAAGATTCATGAGTTAGGTAGCTGTATACCCTGTTGCAAACCAGATTTTGTTCTTGCGTCTCGCTGCAATGTCTGACTGCCCGAGGACTCTGGCACTTGAGAGCTGGGAAGTACAATTTTGTCTTGGTAAAAGTATGTGAGGAAAGGTCTCGAGTGGGGAATAGCTGCAGTAAGGTGGGTGATCTCAGTCTTGACTTCTGAAATTTCTTATCTGTCTTGTCAGGGCTGGGAGATCGTCTGAGTGAAAGAGAAACTCAAGATAAGTGACACTAATCCCTGGGTCACTGGTCTGTAGCCAGAGGTTCAGGTGGCTTGGAATGGCCTGGACAGAGGTGAAACTGGCTGCAGATCAAGAGAGGAGGAAAAGGAGAAGAATATGAAGAGTGGCCAGGCTTTGGCACAATCAAGCTCACAGACGTGAGAAAAAAGGTAATGAGAAAGGGAAACCTTCAGTAAGTTGGAGTTCAGGGTCAAGAGAGATTGCTAAACTCCACCATCTCTTGGTAAAGCTTCATAATTTCTTCCCATTTGCTGTTCCTGAGGCTCTGCTGCTTTCAGAGGTCATCGAGGATGCCACCAGCCAGCTGATGCATCAGCTGCCACAGACTGTAAACACAGAGGATTACCTGGAAAAAGAAAGGTCGATTACTACTTGCAAAGAAAACAGTGCCTTCCATTTACACTGACTATGATGTTGTGGATTCCTTCCCTCCAGTTCTTGGAAAGAGCCTATGAAGGAGCTTGCTGGTAATGCACTCAGCCAAATCCTGTGGCAAGACAACATCTCTGCTTCTGCTGGGCTGGTGCACAGGCCGTTGTTGTATCCTGTGTCACTATGAGGTTCTGAGTTTTCTGCTCTTCCTTGTTCTGCTTTACACTGTCTTCGGAGTCCCCCTCTGCTTCCCCTCAGACCACCTGTGTGCTCCCACCGTCTCTGCCAACCGGAGCCGCAGCAGGCCGTGCCTACCATCCCCACGAACACCGTTCTTCGACTGCCGGGCATGCAACGGCAAACAAAGGGGTGGCGGGGAGGGAAGGCGCCAGCACCTCCTACCCCTCCGAACAGGTCGCGGCGGGCGGCCGGGCGGCTGTGGCCACGGGGCGGCGGTGTTGCGCAGCGCTCCCGCGACTCTAGCAGGGCCGGGCGGGATCCGGGGCCCTTGCCCCGGGCCGGTGGCGGTGATGTCGGGACCTTTCCGGCCCGCTTTGAACCGCCGGGGGACGGTGCTACGGAGGGTCCGGTGCCTAGAGGCGTTGCGGGGCCGAGACGCAATTACGTGGCCGCGGGGCCGGTGGCGCCTCCTGAGGTGGCCCTGCCCGGCGGCGAGGGCAGCCATGGGCGGCTTTCTGGCTCCCACTTGGCATTCACGGGCATGGAAGTTAATCCCTATGCAGACAGCGCAGACGAGCGCTGGCTGGCGGGCGATGCCTTTCTGCGTGCTAACGGCCGCCGAACATCGGCGGGGGACCAGGCGTGGCCTTGGCAGCAGGCTGCGGTTGAGAGCGGCTGTGTGACTCCTTGGGTCATTTGAGAAAACAAGCCTGGATCTCTGAATCGGATGCGTTGGCTCCTGAGCTGAAGAAAAAGCTGGTGTTCTGCTGTGAGGCTGCATTAAGCATTTGGGTGCTACCCAGCCAGCATACCAAATACTACAAAGCAATATGATATTTCTGTCCAAAATAAATGGTCAGGTTCTATCCTTTAGCTGTTTGGGTTTTTTTTTGTTTGTTTTGTTTGTTTTTTTTTTTACCTTTCAGATACAGATGGATACTGCTGCAGAAAAGAAAGGCAACTCCAATGCCACGGAAAAGCAAGACTGAAGGTGTAAGCAGTGAGGGACAGCCCTGGTATGGCACTGAAGTGTGGGAAGCCAGGGCATTCCTGAGCGGCAGTGGCAGCGGCGGTGGCAGCAGCAGTAGAGTGTCTCTGAGCAAGTGTCAGAGTGTCTTGGCAACAGTACAAGATGTCTGCAACTTTCCTTCACTTATGCAGAAAACACGTCATGTAGGCAGTGCAGTGGTGCGTGAACACGACAGTGTAGGCTTGGTTTTGAAATATTTGCATTGAAAGCAAAGGCTTGTTTGGATGGTGTAGGGAGACTGAAAATTTTGTGACAAAGGCTATGGAATTCCTCTCTCTAGCCATTAATTGGTTGTTACAAATCTGCAGTGCAGTCATTCCCTCCCCTCCTTTCCTCGCCTTCAAATTATTTATTCTAATAGTAATATTAGTTTTAAGTGGGGTAGAACATGGACTAGTTTCTTTGGTAACCAAGTCGGTTACACACCCACACAAAGTTAGAATCTGCTAGGTGCAGACATTTTCCCTTTTAGAAAAGATGTGGGTTTTGAGAACCACAGCAGTAGGGCAGCAGTGTATGTTCTCAGGGAGTCATTCCAGAAAAAGTTCCATATTCCATATGCAGATTTTTATCTTATTCCTGTTCTTTTGTTTATACACACATATGGTACTTTTATATATTACCTATGTATTGATTTCTCCAGTGACTTCAGGATTATGTATTTCTTCCTCGTCCCAGTTTTTCATTCCTTCCCACTTTTCCCTTCACTCCTCACCACTTGTAGAGAAAAGGTGGCTGTGAAAGAGCACACAGTAGGAATGCAGTACAGGTGAATAAGCTTGCAAATACATACTGCATTGCTTCCTCCTTTATTTGGTGTAAGTAAAAATTTGCAGTGTTCCTTAATCTGCCCTCTGAAACTATAGAGGTGAATTGCAGCAGCTTTTGTAGATAGATCGATAGCTTCTTTTAGGGATTTAAATATGAAAGAGGCCTTTCTGTTCTTGATAGTTTTTTGAAAGCAAATAGGTATATGTAGGATTAAAATTAATTTCTGAATATGAGTTATAACAATTATTATGACTAACAATCTGTCATATTGTCTTGATCACGATCAGTAGTTTAGTCTATAGCAGAAGCAGAAGCTTGGAGACTTTTATTGCACTTTCTCTAGTGACACGTCAAATTCTCACAAAATTAAAACGTGGAAATTTTTAAACCTACTTCCCTTGTTCCTGTATGTGAGACAAGATGGCACTAGTACCATCTGAGCTGAAAGGTAGCCATAAGCAGAGGCTGAGACTGACAAGGCTGTTTCATTGTTCTTGTCTGAATGAAGTGTTAAAAAGGAAACAAACAATAAATGGGGAAGAGTGAAGTTTTACTTTCTTTCCTGTTCTGAATCATCCATCATAAAACAGAATAGTAGATCTTTTTTTAGTTAAATATGGTTTTTATGCTAATGAAATGCCTTTTAACTGCAGTTCTTCTGGAGTGGGAAAAGCCTGACACAGAGAGCACCTGAAAGTATTCTTATGCAGTACTTGTTATTTCGTAACATCCCTTCCTGCGCTACAACAAAGTACATAACATGCTGTGTAATTCTCCACTAGAAAGCTGGAAAGGTTGCATTTCCTAGTTTACAGGAGCCTGATGAAGACTGAGCTGGGTGATGTGCAGTAAGCACTTTTCATAGTATTGCATAATTAAAATTTAATCTGTTATAAATAAAAGGTAATAAAAACATCAGTGGGAAGTAAAAACATGACTCGCAGAAAACAGACATGTATTGCTGTCCTCTTCTGGGTCACTTATGTCATCCTATGGCCACATCACTTTTTAAAACCTGCAGGGAACATTTTCCTCTGGGCTTCTGCACATTCTGCTGTCTCCTCCTGGTGCCAGACACAGTCCTTTCTGCAGCATCTTTCTCAGGCGCTTCCAGTCTCTCATTGCCATAGAGACAGTGTGTGCCTATTAGAGACACCGCAGAGATGTACTGACTCAAACCCAGGATGGCTGGAGAAGGCAGACCATGATCAGACCTGCAGGCTCAAAGTGCCATGGAGAGGTTCCTGTGGCCAGGTCCTGATCTGCTTAGCGGTTTCAGTACAGAAGGACAACAGGCTCCAGAAATCCTCAGCAGGTAAAATAAGCTCATGGGGAGTACCCCAAATTCAGCAAGCTTGAGCACCTTTGGTGCCTTGCCATGGGCATGTAGTCACCTGCATCTAGTTCGGAGAGGCAGGTTCCAGGCAAGGTGCCTTAAAGCATGGTCCATCACCAGGTGTCAAGGTTCTGCTTGTAGTAACTTTGTCACTTTGAGTCCAAGCTGCAGTTGAAGTAACAGGAATGTAGGTGTAAAATACATGGTGACATTGTTTACTGGGTGTAAGTTTCTGCTTTGTCCCAAACTTGAAGTAGTACCACTATTGTAATATGTTTATTCTTATGGTGAGCAGCAGCTGTAGGGCAGAGCGTTGTTTCTGCTGAGCTTGTGTATGCCCTCTCCCATGCTTGCATATGAGAGTCGCAGGAAAGAAATGGGGAGCAAAGTTAATCATGCCTCTGCTTTCCCGAGCTGGCCACTGCACTGGGGAAACCAGGGCAGACCCAGCACATGTGGCACATCTGTGTGCAAGTGCTCAGTGCAAGGACCCTTGGTCTTGTGCTGGCCAAGTAGTGTCCCCAGATGGTAAGACAAGGTTAACAAACGTGCACTCAGGCTAATAAAGCTTGACTCTCAATGGGCCTAATTAGCTTCTATACAGAAAGACAGCAAAATGAGTGGCAGCTCTGCAGCCAAATCACTGGGCACAGTCCCATGCAGAGCTGCTCTGCTTTCCTTGTCTGCTTAAGATAATCTACTTGTGCAGCAGTGGTGAAACCACTAGGAAGAGGGATGCAGCTGCCATTAAGGACTTGAGGTACAAAGGTGGTATTCATCATTACTGTTGTTTCTGTAATGGCAGCTAAAAATAGCAAAGGCCATCATTTACAGATACAGTTTTGCATTGATATTCTAACACTTCCAGCTCCCCTTAGCTTCTTTTTCCTGCACTTTCTTCTTTTCTCTATCTATTCACAAAATATGTTCTAGTCCACAGCAGCCCTTAAAAATGCATGAGTATGTTAGCCTGTAGGCTGCAGTAAGCACCACTATTACTGACTGTGAAAAGAAATCAGCTTGTAAGAAAACTTGGTGTTGTACAAAGAAGCTCAAGAGAACCTGTGCCTGCAAGGTGAATGAGTATGCAAACTGCTGAGGGATGTCTGGGGAGGGAATAAGTCGCCTCTAAAAGGAAGTGCTGGGGGATATTTCCCCATTTTTTTGTGTTCCCAGTCTGCTGTTATTAATTAGCAACTGAAGCTCATTGTATGGTCCTCATTTAGAAAAACTTAAGTGTGAACATTTATTACTTTTGGATTTGTGTGTACGTGCCTAAGTTTGCTTATTTACTCAAGTCACAGCTGTTGCCTGCACCTTCAGTGGAAGGGATGTGGCTCACCTGCAGTGTATGGAAATCCTACTACTTGGTTCCTGGGTCAGGCCTGGGTTGCCTTTTATTTGGAGTCTCCAGTATTTATGTTGCAAAACAACACCAGCTCTGAAGTTAAAGTGCCTAATGTCACAAAGGCCTTATAAGAGCTTTACATTGCTTTCATCAAGACTTGGATTAAACTCATAATAGTGCCTTTGTGTGCTGCAAATACATTAACTCTCTTCTCTGAGACAGAGCCTGCTTCAATTATGCTGGTTTCTGTGGCACACAGGAATTTCTGCCTACCAGAGAAGTGTTAAGTGAAATGTCGCCAGGGGATTATCACCTCCCTTTCCTGCATGGTTCTGTAAAACTAAGCAGAAAGGGAGCTCCCACAGCCCTGCTAGGAAGCCTTGAGGAGTAGCCCTTGTCTGTGCTTTGTTTATCAGTCTGGTTTTTTTTTCAGTAAGGAGGGAAGAAACACTGTTTTGCTGTATGTTTTTCTGGCATGAAGACCTGGCCTTCCACAGCTCATTTCCAACCCTTCTAGCTGCCTTTGTGGAAAACAAGGCATGGCCCAGGAAGATTTACCTAATGTGCGACTCTGGCTCTCCTTTTTCCCCTGCATGCTCCAAACACGCCTCCCATGGGGTTTTACTGTCTGTACATTGCCTACAAGAACCAACTGTAGGTTTAGTTTCTTGTACCTTTTGATTTCATTGTATTCCTTGTCTGCCAGCCTTTGCTGGCAGGACAAGCGAAGGGTTTTTGATGTTAGTGCCTTTTTCTTACCCTGGTCACTGTCATCTTCCCTCAGACTAATGAGTCTGTACTGTGGACCCTAGTTATCATTCACTGTGATTATTGCCTAATTGTGGTTTATGCAAACTGGTGTCACCTCCGACAAGGTGTATGTACTCCCTAGCTTGTGTACCCATGAAGTTGTGAAGATGAAAATTGCTTGACATGTTGATATTTTATGATGTTGGATGGGTACACCCTGGAACGTATTTCAGTTATGTAATTCTGTAGTAGCAGGTGATCATAAGACATTTTCTACACCAAATATAATGCCTGGGATGAAGATACAAGGATTTAGGCAGTGATAGATTAAAAACTAATTGTGGTTCAATGCTGATGCCAGTTTAAAAGGTTAAACACTGAAAACAGCATTTTAGGTTTTCAAGCTTCTGTTATCGTAGTCCTATTTTTTGCCAAGCTGAAGAGTTTGTCTCCTCTCTCTTTTGCATTTTTCTCTGTGCTCACAAACACACAAGGCACCTGATGTACAGAAGCAAAGGTGCACCACCTGCTTGGGGACGTCCTGGCCAGGGCACAGGGTGAGCAACCATGGCTTGGGGTGAGGGAGAGAACTGTGAGACACTGAATCACTGATGCCTGCCAAATACACTCCCTCCTCTTACCCTGAGAAACTGTTACCTAATCTATGATAAAAATCATGGGCAGGCAAACAAGGTGAAGGAGGAGAGAAAGGGAGGGGGGGAACAGAAGGACATCACCACTTCTTACTATAGCATGAATGAAGTTTGGGGTCCATTTAATTGCAGTCTTTCCTCCTCCCTTTCTTCACTTTCCCACCCCCTCTCCAGACAACTTGCGTGGGAATTGGAGCGAGGCAAAAGAGATGCTTTGGGAGTGAACTGAATATAAAGAAACATGTGGAGCAAAATGCAAGAGCTTGGGAAGAGGTACCAGGTGTAGGGACATGAACAGGCAGGTGTTCTGGGATTGATCTGCAGCTGAAGGTGGCTTTCAAGTAGAGCACATCAAATGCACAACCTAGACCTTCCTAGAATTGTGGCCAGGCATACTTTATTGAGGAAAAAATAAGGATATTTAGGTTGGGAATGTTGACAAAGCAGTGGTGGTGGGGGCTGCAGGAAAAGCTCATGTCACAGAGGTTTGAACGAGGCGCTGTGTGGGACTCACATTGCTGAAGGTGCAACTGGAGAGTTTGGATTTGGTACCCACAGGGTGGAGGAAGTGGCCTGCCTGTCACATTGCAGAACAAACACCTAGGAAAGTGACTTCTTGTAAGGCTTCCTGTGGGAGAATTTATTTTCTGTGACTCAGCTTCTGTGACTGCTAAACAGAAGAACGGTGTATTTGTCAGTGTCATGGGAATCAGCACATCAGTGTTGAAAAATGGCTGTAAGGTCTTTGGATGGACATTACCATGAAAAGCACTTTAGTCAAAGGATCATTGTAAAAATACTTAGTTGTGTTTATATTTTAAAACAGATTTTCTTAATGCTGTGTTCTGCAGTATGAGCTACAGTTGCTGTTATTTTAAAAGTGACTTGCAATGTCTTTTCTGGATTTGTGATTTGCTTTCTGGCTTGGTTTTATTTATTTATCTTTTTTTTTGTAAAGACTAATAAAAGAATAATTTGTCTTTTTTTTTTCTAATTTCATGTTTCAGAGATATAAGATTAGAGCTGGATGAAAATTGGAGGGTTTTTCCTTAACATTAACTTTTATTGAGCCAAGAAAAAAATGATAAATTATCAAAATAAAAAGAAAACCAATTCTGATAGGGAAACAATTAAATGGACATATAAACCACTTTCTGAATTACAGTTTTTCTAAATTTTATAATTGAAAATGTTACTGTCATTATTTTGTCTCAATCAGAACAAAACGTAGGTCTTGCAAATAGTGGGAGAAGGCTATTTTGTAACAGGGGAGATGAGTCTCAGGAAAACTGACCCAAACAAGTTAGCCAGGGACTTAGAGCTCATAGCAGGGAAATCACTGAATTATGGTATCAACCAGGTTGGAAAAGACCCTTAAGATCAAGTCCAACCATTACCCCAGCACTGCCAAGATCACCACTAAACCATGTCATTGAGGGCCTCATCTACACAGTTTTTGAACACTTCAAGGGACACTGCTTCCACCATTTCCCTGCACAGCCTGTTCCAATGCTTAATCACCCTCTCTGTGAAGAAATTTTTCCTAATATCCAGTGTAAACCTCTCCTTGTGCAGCTTGAGGCTGTTACCTCTTGTCCTGTTGCTTGTTACTTGGGAGAAGAGATCAGCCACCTCCTCACTTCATCCTCCTTTCAGGTAGGTGTAGTGATAAGGTCCCCCCGAGCCTCCTTTTCTTCAGGCTAAACACCCCCAGTTCCCTCAGCTGTTCCTCATGAGACTTGTGCTCCAGAGCCTTCACCAGGTTCATTGCCCTCCTCTGGACCTGCTCCAGCAACTTACTGTAGGTCTTACAATGAGGGGCCCAGAATTGAACATATGTACCATTACAGTGAAATCCAGCCAGACTACTTCAAAATGTAAGCATTTTGTGTCGAAATAAGGTATTTACATCTGAATAGTACTATCTAAATAAAGATGCTTCCAAAAGTTTTTGTGGTTAGTGAAAACAAAATGTAACATTATATATCCTGTTCCCCACCAATATTTAATTATGTGGGATGTATGCTATCTGCTGGAAAAAATCTTTCCAATACAAAGTTTCTAATTCAATTCTAGGTAGGATGAATCCAAAATACAGTGGGTGTAGTGACTGTCTCTTAACCCCTCCCATACTTCAGCATATTTTTTAGTCACTACTGAGATTAAATGTGTTCAAAAAAGTTAGCTATCTTATAACAGGGAAGGATAATGTTATGAGAAGCATTTTGCTAAATTAGTCGTTTTGTGTTTCAGTGATAAGTATTTTAATGTGTTACCTTAATCTTTCTCTACTTTGTTCAAATTAAGTTGGATTTAATATTGTCTGGCATGCTACAACTGCCAAGATAGGCCTATATAAGAAGATGTGAGTTCAGGTACCTGCATATGTGATATACTCCTACATTCAAAAAAATTCTGTTAAATTTAAGACCCAAATTTTAACTACCTAGTATGATATAATGCACTAAAAAGCCTGAATTCTAATTCTGCCTACATGTTGTTGCTGAAAAAACAGAAGGAAAAAGTGGTATGACACCTAGAGTACACCTCATTTGCTGCAGTTTCATCCGTCAGCAAAACGATAACTAGCCACCCCGTTTGTCATCAGAGCACTATTAAATTTGTCATTTAAGTTGGTAGGTAAACAAGAGAGTTAATGGACCAGAGACAAGATGGTCATGACGGACAAGATATATAGGGATTCTGCCTTGTTCATTGTTTCATACCCATGCTGTTTTGATTTGGCACCAGTTTTACTCTTGTTTTACACTTGTCTTACACTGCAGTGAATAATTACACAAAGATGAAAACAACTGAAAATCAGGCTTGACATATTTCAGAGAGCAAATTGCAGCAACTGCAGTTAGGACTCCTTAGGTGCTTGCCCTGGTTTTGCAAATCACTTGTTATGTGACCTTGGACAATTAACCTTTCTGTGTTTCTGTTTGTTTAACTGTATTGCCTCCCAGGGTATTATTAGGCTTAATTTATCAATCATTTAATACACTCTCATAAAATATTTTGGAATCTCTGCTTAAAGAGACCAGGCAAGTGCAGAATGGTATTTAGAAGGATAATTCAATTATTAAACTTGGTTTGTACCTGCTTTGATTTACTAGGTTTTATCAACAGGATTTAATCCAAAATATTTACCACGTAGAGATGAAGAGAACCAGGAGAGAGTTATTAGGATCATGGATATTTAAAGGGGTGAAAATTTTCAAGAAGTGATTAATGGGTTTCTTTGGGCATGATATGACACTGAGTCTTTCAAAGAAGCTTAAATGAATTAATGTTTGCATTAATATGCAATACTTAGCAAGGTATTCTCAATGTTTTTAGCTTGCAAGCCTACCATGAAAAAGCAGGAAGATTTTTAAAAAATATCAGTAAATAAAGCTGGTCAGAAAAGACAATTTCCAGTTTTTCTTCTTATGTTTTAAATGAAAGTTTCAGTCACTTCAGAGAGAAGCAGAATTTGCAAGGTACTTGTCTGAGTTCATGCATTTCTGTGATTGTAGGGTTTAAGACTGCAACCACTTGAACTAGTCAGAAAAGCATTTCCTTTTTTTTTTTTTTTTCCAGAAATTCATCCTTGGACATAGGAAATTGCCTTCACAGAACTAAATTTTCTAATGAAGATGATTATTTTTGGTCAGAAAAATCTCTGTCTAGACTACTTTATAAAAAATAATAAACTATAAACTCATCTGAAGCTCCATCCATTGAAGATTACCCTTTACTCTCCTTACACCAGTGCAAGCTGTGAGGGTTTTCCTGTGGCTGCTTCAAGGTTTACATCAGAGGAAATGAGAGCAGCCAGAAAACTAACCCCAAACTCACTGATGCCAAGGGAAAGCATGGCAGAAGCTGAGACATGATGAATGTATGAAGCAAGATGCATGGTGTAAATGCCAATTTTTCTGTTTCCTGGAAGAGCTCCTGTCATTAGTGGGGAGGAAAATAACAGAGCATTCTGCAGATAACCTGTTGAATGCATTCCTTTGTAAACAGATAATGAGGAAGGAAAAATGGATATGCAACTGTCAGGGAAGGTGACTGTAGGAGTTGGAAGAACTAATACTTTATAATGAAGAAAGATTTGGAGATGTATGTACTGTATTTAAAATGGCTCAGGTCATGATGTGAAAACTACATATTGTTTCATTTAGAAATCAATCCTGCATGCTAAAGAGCCGTGGTAACATCATTTCTTTCCTGATTAACAGGCGTTTCTCCCTCTTCTGATGGCACAGCACTGAAAATTAAACCTCATCAAACTTCTTATTTTACTTATTGCAATGTATATTCTAGGATCAGGAGAACTTGCTTCTTCATCCAGGGAGAATAGCTGGGAGCCCAGCTCAGTGCCAGGCTCAGGCTGCTGACTTAGCTTTTCTTCAGTGAGCACTGCAGCCCTTTTTCCTCCTATTCCCATCCCAAGCTGCAAACTAATAAGCTTTTTTTCTGCTGCCAGCTGCAAAGAAAGAAAGCAATTGAAAGAATGTTGTACCTGTGCTGAAATACTTGTGAAGGGATGACATATTACAGGATAGGAGGGTCAGAACAGTGCATAGACGTAAGAGGATAATAACACTGATGCGAGAGTGATTTTTGCAGTTTGCTCATTCTTAAGCTGAACTCACATCTTTATCTTTACATCTAGTCTGGAAGCACTGTGGTTTATTCATCTTTAGCAGGAGCTTAATTCTGCCTGATTTCAGGCGAATGTTTTCAAACCCAGCATATGAATGTCTGATTCTCCATTTCTCACACTCTGAGTAGTCTCTTAAGTTTGCAGAAAGAACCCCTTGTGCAGCCAAATCTGATCCTTTGTGGCAGCATTTCTGCCTGGAATATGGGCACCACCTTGTTTTTTATTCTGCCAGGCAAAGGAGGCTCAGACCAGTGGACAGGAGTCACAGTTATGTTTCTCCTCTATCCTTACTATGGCAAATCTTTATGTTTTTCTTGTTTTTCCCCTGAGCTGGGTGAAAAGTGGTTCAACTCTATCTGAACTTCTCAACCATCACCAAGTCTGGTTTAGAGGGTATAAGTCACTCATGCTGTCTTTGGATGTGTAAGCTTATTAGGAACTGGTGCTGATTAAGACTGGCCTTACAAGCCAGAAGCTTCTGAGTGTTGTTGCTGTCAGAGGCTGCCACATTCACTTTCTTAGAGCACCTGATATTATACCTAGGTGACTGATTATCATATTGTGAGTAATCACCATGTCTTGAATGGTTGAATTTCTTTTATTATATGGCCATTCAATATAAGAAGTAGTGGAGGCATGAATTTCCATGGAACGAATGCATTTTTACCTCTATTAGCAGACTCAGAAGGAGATGACCTTGCCTGTAGAGCAATAGTGTCTGGGAGCACAGTGTCAGTCCCGATGAGTCACCCTGCTCTCCCTAAGTGGCTTGTGCACTGTTCCAGGATTCCTTATGCAGGGTTAATTACACCAGCACAGGGGAAGTTGCTCTACTGCTGTCTAAAACTCCACTTTTTATTCAGGACTCAGCTCATTGTTATGCCTGTTTTGGGTTTTTTTTTTATCAGACAAGAAGCTGTTGGAAGCAAAACCCTTTGAAAACCAAAAATTATTATATATAGTTTATACATTGGTTGTTGAATAAATTATTTGTGAACATCACTGCACTGCTCTGTGTGGAAGTTATAAGACTCTGACTTTGCTTACTAACTCCTGGCCAAGCTTCCCTTGGTTGTTTCCACTCTCTCTGGTACTTCCTTTTTCCATTGCTTTATTCATAAAGTTGGGATTTTTATCGCACTCTGCTCAGTAATAATGTGGTTCCTATCCTTTCTGTGAGAAGAAATTTCTTATTTTTTATTACGTATAATCATTCTTTCCTTAATTTATAGCATGTCATGTATTATTCAGTGACATTTCCTGGCTCTGATTACAGGTTCTATATAATCTTACACACTTCAAAAATGATTGTTTAAATTACAATAGAATAATATCCAGCTCATTTATCTGCTGAATTTGTCTTTCATTTGCAGTTATCAGGGCCAATATTTTGTACAATAGAACTTTCTTCAGAAGCCTTGCAGAAAGATGGAGCTAATGTGCCAGGATTCCTCTAGAAAGAGAAGGAAACTGCCCAGGAGAATCACGACATGCCTCAGGGAAAAAAAGATGTTGAGGTTTGGTGACAAATGGCATAGAACCTGCAAACCCCTGGAGGCCTGAACCAGAGTGCATTGAAGATAGTGGGAGCAATGTCAACTGATGGCATATTGTGATCTCAGCAAGTTTTTAAACTTCCAAAGGCGGAAAACTGAGTTAAGCAATTCTTGGCCTCCTTGCCACTTAAAGACAGACTCAGAGCTCATCCTAAGGGACACATGAACACTTTGACTCATGTGTCTCCATTCCTCTGATCTCTTCTGGTGGCCTGAGCCATCAAAAGCCAAGTGTGATTTGGTTGATCTGAGGTGGGAAGAAGACTCATTCAGGATGTAGGGTGAATGGAGAAGACCTGCTTTTAGGAAGTGGAGAAATGAGCATAAACATAAAAATCTGCTCTTCCTTGACCCTAATGAAATTTATTTTCACATTGTTTCTCAAAATCAAAGAAATAATCTGTGTTGTGGTATTTTCCCATCAATCCAGATGCAAAGTGCTTCTAGTAATAGTTAAGTATTACATAAGGTAGTGTGTGGAGACAGTGTTCTCACAAGAGAATGGATATTTGGTACATGAGCTCTGAATAACTCTGGAAGATACAGCAAGGCTGTGAGAGGCCCGAGGAGGCTTAAGCAAGCAAGATAAGAAGAAGCTGGAATTCACTGAGTTATGAGAACTGTGAACTGTTGACAAGCTTTCGAGGTCAAGTTCTCACACCTGCGCTTAACCAATGATGTGTTAGTCACTAAGGGTCTTCAAGACAAGTATCCAATCATGATATGCCAAATTGCTGTAGGTGTGTGTAAGCAGTAATATATAAGGAGTTAATGCTTTGCAATAAATGGCTTTTTGTCTGATCATATTGATCTCTGAGTCCATTCCGCAGCAGTAATGTAATGCAAACGTGGTTGGAAATTTGGCGTCTATTTTTAGCAATGGACATACACAGAGGTCAACCTTCCCCTTTTAACTGGTGGTTTCAGCCCAAACTTGCTGGTCCTTCTGTTTACCCTTTTCTTATGTATTTAGAATGTCTCTGGTCATCTCCTGGATCCCAGCTACTTGCTTTCTGTCTGAGAGAGGGAGAATTTCTTGCTGTGCTGTTGAACAAACAATAAACTGCAGTGCTATCACACCTGGGCTAAACCCTGGAATAAAGCTACTACAAGCGTCTAGGCTTTTCCCCTTGTTTGTGAAGACCCACTGACTCAAGGGAGATCTGTGAGTGGTTTTTCAGAGTGCTGTTAGGACTAAATGCAGTTGATGGGAGCTATGGGTCTAAACTGGCTACCCATTCAGCTCCCTTGTCCTTATAAAATAATGCAAGATGTCCTTATGAACTTGCCTTATTTCCCAGAAAGTTTTATTTTAATGGCTCCTTCAGTCCACCTCCATTTCAGAAGAGGCTTCTGGATGCTCCTGTAGCTGATGCAGCTTCTCTGGCCAAGCCAGCCCTAAGTCCAGAAGGACAGGCATTCCCAGGAATTTATTTTGTCTAACTTTGACTTCTCAAGCTACTGGTACATCTGGGTCCTAACCAGCTAGGCAGGCCAAACTGATATCAAGATTTTGTGTCTTGTGCCCATTTCTAACCCATATTGTAAAAACAGAATGGCAAATACCAGTGAGTGGGCATATCTCTTTCAGGGTTACTTCAGTCTGCTACAGAGATACTGCTCCTGTGTAATTTGTGGCCAGATGTCCATATTCCAACTTCAGCTTTCTCACTTTTGAGGGAGTCAAATGGAGGAGAGACATGCCTAGTCTGAGCCCCATAGCTTATCCTTTTTGCGCTCACCTGGGTTAGGTTCAGGGTCAGCTGCAGTGGGCAACTTCTCCCCAGCTAGCATTCATATTAATATTAATAAAACTACCCACTGGAAGCTTTCATTTACACTCTCAATGTCAGGAAAAATAACACGTTTCTTGCACAATTCCTACAGGCTCTTTTATCAAATAAAAGGAAGGGAGGTTTTGTTGTTGTTGCTGCCTTTTGTTGAAGATTCGTGACTGAAAACCCGCAGTATCCACTCATCTCTCTGGTTGGAATCCAGCACTGCAGAAACTCATTTTCATTGTAGTTCAGCTGAAAACTTTAAAGATTGTGGACAGGAGCTGGAGCAATCTCTGGGTGCTGATGCTTGTCAGGTTTATAGATGTATTCCTAAGCAAGTAATTTCTGTTCTCTGCAAGATGTTGCTTCTATCTCTAAGGGCTAGGTTATGTAAAAATAATGGCAGAAGCCTGCCTTAACCTGGCAAAAAGTGGGAATAATGGTTATTCAATGAAATGCTGCCTTTTCAATCAACCCTCCTCCCTAATTAGTGTTGCATGATGGAGCTGATCTTTTAATAATAATGAAAAAAAAAAAAGAAAGTAATTTGGTTGATGATTGATGGGAGAAAAGCTGAATACATTATTAAAAATACCAATCAGCTGCATCTAGAGGGGTTTAATAAAAACCATATTTGACAAAAATAATGAGACAGATTTTTCAATATGAATCCCTTGAGTGGCTCTTCCATCTAGGCATTATGTCTAATGTGGTCTGGTGTGACTTGGAGGGAGAGGCTACCCCCACCAGCTTTACTTCACACGCTATAAAAAGTTACTGTGGATCTCAGCAGGCCTTATTGGAACAAATGCATTTCAGTAAGGTTATCTGAGTGTGCAGAGGAACAGAGTGGGCCGAGTCAGCCATGAGATGTGGTTTGGCACCGCTAGGAATGAACACAAAGCTGAGTTGGTACACCTTAGTACCGAGACTAATTGTGACTAATAATTGCTTTTAGGTCTGACGCTGTTTTTTTTTTTCTCAGCTCCATTTTGAGGGTTGGTGCTAACAAGTCTGAAATTTTAAACCTAAAATGTTAGCTTAATGTGGGAGGTATTTCGTGGTATTTAGTTTACTGCAATATTAACTCAAAGAAAGATCATAAAGGGATATGTTTTTTTGCTACTGACGTGCATTTGAAACAGGAAATGGAGCTAAAAACTTATATCCCACAAGGCTTGGTATGGTAATACACAAGAAGCCAGAAAAATAAATTCCTTTTGTGTAGAATAAAAGGACAAGAAAAATCAGAAAGGCTTTTCTTAGATGGTTAGACCGCTTTAGTATTGCATGTGCTAGGAAACACAACATTATTAAAAATACCGTACAAAGGCCAAAGTTTATGCTCTCTTGTATCTTCTCCTATGTAACCTCCCTTATTAGGAGGTATTAGAGGTTCCCTGAGAAACCCCAAACCAAACCTGTGAAGTCTCTTATCCAGCTTTCATTGCTGTGGTGTGGCCTGACCAGTTAGTGTTGGCAACCAGAGATGCTGGGAGCGAGGCTCAAAAGGAAGGAAATCTGAACTGTGCAATTGATGATAGGATTGCATTAAAGAGAGAAACTTCCCTATGTGCGTTCTTGAGCACAAAGTGTTGGTGGATGTTGGTTGCATGCTATCCTTTTTGCACCACTGTCTGTGAGTTTGGAGATACCGACTCCATCCAGATTTAACTATTTTAACATAAATGAGGGGGTCAGACTCTCTCCTGAGGACAGGTTCCTTCAGTGGGCAATACAGCATGCCCAACTTCAACTCTGGATTACCCTCTGGGGCACCCTACATCTTTCCATGGGCAATACAGGGAGACTAGCCCTCTGTTTTAAGTAGCTGAGTTGATGTAAATACTCCCATAGTGCTGTATATGTAATCTTACATCACAGCAGTGGTTCCTTTCAGGTTGAGCCAGGGCAGAAGCTAACTGATTGCAACCAGGCTTTATGAAGAAATATAATTAGATGTAAGTCACCATTTCAGAGCAGCTGTGCTGACAGCTAGGGGATTAATTCTGCTCTTACTTATTTGGCATATGCTCCAGATTTTTAATATAATTTAAATTGAAGAGAATATTACGTGACAGGCATCCCTTTAAACTTCTACAACTTCTCAGATCTCCTTCTAAAGTTAATTGTAATCCCAAGCGACAAGGCTGCCCATTTAATACAAAATCTGTAAAGTGTTCTGCGTCTGTGAAGTGCTTGCTGGGTGTGGGGAATCATTCTGCTGCTCCTGATTGTGTGTGCAGGCAAGGCTGGTCGAGGGACTCAGTCCTGCAGTGGCTAGTGTAAGCTCTCCAATCACAGGGAAAACAAAACCTCCCATCTTCTAAACCACTTGGTCTTCTTCTCTGCTCTGCTTTGCTGTGCCTGGCTCCTCCCCTCCTCCACTTATTGTGGAAGGAACTTCGGAGGTTTCTGATCCCTGGGGCTGTGTCACCCATCACCTGACATGCATTAGACTGTGCTTCTGAACTGTAAGACAAAAAGATGTCTCAACTACGACAAGCAAGTCTTAATGCAACATGTTACAACACTGGGAGTACTGAAGACCTTAGGCATAGGTTTTCAAAGGGCTGGACAAACCTTAAAGACCCTGAGACCCCATGTAAGAAAGCAGCCTTCAGCAAAGCATGCTCGATAGTCCGCATGGGACCAGGAGAAGTTAGATTACGGAAGTGGTATCCTGGGGATTTCACTGGGTGGGTGATTTTGGAGTTGAAGCCTCTGTTTCTTTTGAAGATATAACAACATAGGTGTTCTTTACCCTGCTAAGGGAGATTGGGGAGGGTCACAGGTGGCACTGAAAGCCAGGGCTTTCAGTGAACCATAGGAGGCTGAGAGATGCTAGTGGTATTGGAGCAAGCATGTGGCAAGCAGACACTCTCTGTGGGCAGAGTGGCACTCCTGTGAGCATCTCTGTGACTATTTCCCCTGTCAGACAGCTGTCCCACATTTGTAGTCAAATTGATAGTCATGCTGCCGGCTGAAGTAAGTGCAATAAGGAACTTGAAGCAGGCAAGAGAACTGCATTAGGAAAAGAAGAATTGGCTTTTTTTCCTCTGTAAAATGCTCCACTAGCTAATGCTGGTGTAACTGAATCTGAATTGTGTCACCCACCTCGATATTGTATTATTAATTCTATAACAATTGTGTTGGAATTCTGTACCACAGATAGGGATTTTAACTATTTCATTAGCTCAGTGGGAATGGTACACAAAACCAGTTTAATTCTTTAGGATTGTATTGAGTCACAACACTCAAAGGAGCAAATTCCAGGATACTAGAACAAATTTGGATGCCACCAACCTCCTCACAGCACAGGCTTCAGCTAAGATCACTCTGACTAAAATATACAGCTAAGGCACAGCTGAACGTGACTCATAGGAAATAATATGCTGACCTGAATACACATGCTGAGTACATGCCGTGGGTGGGCAACTTAAACACATTGTAAAGCCATTTCTTAGTCCTATTTTTTCCCAGTCCGGATCAACAGCGAAACCTGAACTTTAATATTGTGTTTTCCCTTTGCCCTGCAGAAAGCAATAAATATGCTGTCCCCACCCACCCAGCATCAGGAGCTCTTCTGTCACAGATTTATGTAGAAAAGCATTTGACAAAGCTGGTGCTGATAAGTAGTGGGAAAGATTTGCAGCTGGGAGAGATGTTGGAGGCGGTGTAAGGCGAGGGAGCGGGTTTGGGCAAAGTGATGATGTGCCAGGGTGGATTTGCAGGGACTGCTACAGCTGGATGGAGGCCATACGTGCTGCACTGGCTGAATGCTCTTTCGGGCTTTTTGATGTATTGTATAGGGTAGATACAGACTGCCCAATGAAAGCACCTGTGCAAAAATACAGATGCTGATAGGATTATAATGCTTGTTAGTTTACAATGGAGAAAACTTCACAATTCCTAATCCCTACCTTGACCTGGAAAAGGGGCAAACAGTGATGAGACTTCTTTTATTCACACTCAGGTCTTAAGCAGCATGAATATCAGGCAGCCAGTGTGGTTGCAGCCTCATACAGCTATTCCCACTGACCGCATCTGGGCACACCTTCCTCTACAGGCAAGGTCTGCCCCTGTAAGGGGAATTCTGGGAAAAAGAGGAACTTATGTTTTCTTGGCATTAATGAGAAGGATCTGGCATTAACTGAAAGTAATTAACACCATTAGGGCAATGGTAAAGGGCTGGCCTTGTTGCCAGAATGACAGACTAGAAGGAGAGACATTTGAATACAGGAATTATTTCAGAGGCAAGGAAGTGCATCCTCTCCAAATCTGTAGGAATATATATTGGATCTTCTTAATTTCCATATTGCTGCATAAAAACTTGCAATCTTTCAAACAGTGAACTCTTTTATTTTTTTTTTCCCACTGTGGAAAAATGGAGATCAGGATTGTACAGGTCTATTGGTAACTGTTCCAAGAGTCTGCAACTGAGCTCTTGCTAAAGAAATTGAGCCCCTGAACATGTTACCATGACGCTGTAAGTTACTGTGTGCCAGCTGAAATGTGCTAACTGGGAGAGAAGACTGCACCAGTGGAGGAAATGCTTAATTTTTTTATTTTTTTTTTTAATGTCATGTGCTTTTGTGCCGAATACAGAGGATGACAGTAATCCAGTGGTGTTCACCCACACTGGAGTTTCTGCTGTGTTTGAGCATTTGATTATATTGTACTGACTGAATAATCCAGCAAGTATGTAGGACTGCAGATAATCGGGTGCCTTAGGACAAGGGCAGGGCAGTGCATCTGAGACTTCACTGTTTAAATCTGTAGTGTGTGTACAGCAACAAGTCTACTAGAATAGATACTTTAATTTAGAAAGTCTGTCTGTGGAAGTGGTGTAGCTCATCTAAAGACATCGTGTTTATAACTCCTCTATTCCTTACAAATAGGAATGAGGCATTTAAACAGCTTTAGAATATAGTGTGCTTTGCACCTAGCTCAATTTTGAACTTCTGAGTCACCAAGAATGTGTGACTGATTTTGACAGAATGGATTAGAATAAAATAATGAAAATATGCAAAATTCTGTACAGAAAAAATATTGATCTAACTCTAGTCATTTGGACATAAGTATTAAAACCCACATTGTTTCAGTGCAAGCTGAATTTAGATGAGTATTGGTGATAATTTTGGATCAAAGAGACAAAATGAACAACAGCGAATCATCAGGATGAGATAGTATTCAACTCAACATCATAGAGGAATGTGGGGATAAAGTAGCTGAGCTTCTAGCTGTGGTATAGAGCCTTACTTGCAGAAGTCCTTGTTTTCTGTGGTTTGTTAGGAAGTAAATGGGATGCTGATTTTTAAGAGCTCTAGGGAAATTCTGATGAGAGACAGACATCTGTACTGAGCACATCTGTCGAGACACCCAAGAATAGAATCCATAGAAAAAAAGGATGAAATGGAGGAAGTCTCATGTCTTTTGTAGTGGAAATGTGTGCCTCCTATTGGTCTTTGCATGTAGCTGCATGCAGCAGACCTCTTTGGTACTATCCACGTGAATTTCCAAGTCTTTTGACAAAGTTTAGGATAAGATAGGATAGGTTAGGATAGGATGGCTCAGCTGGATAGACCTGGAAGGATCACCTACTCCAACTTCCTGACCACTTGAGGGCTGACCAATAGTTGAAGCATGTTGTAAAGGGTCCAGTGCCTCAAACATTGACAAGTTTGTGGCATCAACCACCTCTCTAGGAAGATGGTTCCAGGATTTGACATCCCGTTTGGAAACAAATACTTCCTAATGTCCAAACTGAACCTCCCCTGACTAACACAGCTTTGAACCATCACCACATATCCCATCACTGGTTACCAGAATGATGAGATCAGTATCTCCCTTTATTGATTTCCTCAATAAAGGTCCCTTTAGGAAACTAGGCAGCCAAGGATAAGAGGGAAGGCCCTTGTAAGAATAAATAGTGTTTTAAAAGATAATTAACAGAGAGTAAAAATAGTCTGTTCTCCTGGGGGAGAGGAGGCCAGAATGCTTTGTGCTGAGATCTGTACAATTGAACGTATGTATTTATGAGTTAATTTATGAATAATGCTCTGTAAAAGTAGGTGAATATAGACCATTGACAAACTTGGACTGATGATACTAAATATTACAGAGTAGTAAAGATGAGAGCTGATTGTGCAGAACTGCAAAAAGATATTACATGGCTGAGAGACTGGGCAGTAAAATAAAAAACCTGAAAATTTAATCGAAATGGGAAATCAACAATCCTGACTTCATACATAAGAATGATGGACTGACCATTAGCACTCACCAATGTATGCAGATTACTGACTGCATGGAAAGCACCTCAGGCTCCAAAAGTCCCTGAGCTGCAAATTGGTAGAGGCTGGAGGAGTATTCAGGGTAAGTAGTTTATATGTGCATCCTCCCACCCCATTACACTCCTTTAAATGTCTGCTTCTAGATGCTATTGAAGGCAGGATCCTAGCATTGCTGGACTGTCAGTCAGAGATGGGACTGCTGCATTCTTACTTTCTTATGCTTTCAAAGAATCCTTCTTTATAGTGTTTACTTTCTGAACCACCAAGAAATACTTCTCACTTTGGAAAAGGAGTTCATAGGAAACAGAAAAGGCTATCTTCAAATGTATTAGCTAGACCCCAAATATTTAATAGTTTTTCTCTGTATATGTTTAGACAAAAAGAGATGAGATATATTGAACTTCTGACACTTAAAAAATTACCAATGTTCTAAACAAGTTAATGCATCCTTGGGTCAAGATACATGAAACTAAGTTATGGGTGTATTATAATCTGGCTGTGAAGAAAAAGATTTCTTTTTAATTACTTTATTGAATTGTCTGGCATGGTGCTTGGTTGCATTTTTCTCTTCTACGGTTTTAGAGGTATAGTCATGTATGAATATATATTCAGACTTAGTGGTTTTGGAGGAAGAATCTCTTTTATTCTTGTTTTCAGGGAAAATACCATTCTATATCTCAGCATGAATTAAAGGAAATGGTTTTTGCCTCCTGTATTTTCTTGTTTTGGTGATGGAGAACACAGTTAAAATAGAAAAAGCTATTTTAGAACATGCATACTGCTAAAGACCCATGAACTTCTGTGTATGCAAATGAGAACATCCATATGCAAATGCTACCAGAAAATGCCTTTACAAAGCCAAAAATTTAAGTGCATTTGTACAGAGAGGATCATACAATCTTAGAATTATGGAGACTGCAAGGGACTTCTGGAAATTATCTGATCTCAGACCTCTGCTGAAAAATGGCCAAAAGTTAGGGCTAGGTTGCTCATGGCCTTGTCCAGTTGAGTTTTGCTTATCTCCAAGGCTGGAGATCCCATGACCTTTCCGGGCAGTGTTTCCAGTGTCTGACCACTATTATGGAGAAGTGTTCTCCACATTTCTGTAACCTGTGCCCATTGCCTCTCATCCTATTGCTGGGCATCCCTGAGAAAAGCCTGGCTTTGTCTCTGTAGTCACCACCTGCGGACAATGAGTACATCCCCTCTGAGCCTTCCCTTCCCAACCTGACCAGCCCCAGTTTCCTCAGCTTCCCCTCAAATGTCCTGTGCTGTGACCCCCTAAACATTGTGGTGGCCTTTCACCGGACTTGATCCTGTATGTCAGGATATTTCTTCCACCCCAGACTACACCCCTCTCTCAAACTGACCTCAGCTACAAAGCCACTGGGCATGAAAACCTCAGGATAAGCGAAAGTAGGTGTTTCATGTAAAATTTACTGAGTATCAGCCTATAAGCCCCGAAACTTTTGACACACGTCTATCTTGAAGTGTGCAATTTTTAGCAGTTATGTAGCAGCTGGATGATGGTCACAGATCATATTTGTAAGTATAGCTTAAACATCAGATTGCGTGCATCTGATCACCTAAAGGTAATAGCTGAAAGTGTACATGGGTGCAGCATATTTTCAAACTGGTTTGGTGCCTGTGTGGCCACCTTTTCAGAACTTCCTGTGGCAATCGAGTGTTACAATAAGGAGCTGCCTTCTAAGTCCTTTTAAAAGACTAGTCATATTTGACACCCTATATTGTGACACAATCTGGTTTTAGCCCCAAAATCTAGAAAATAATGAGGGCTTCTTTGAACATCTATTCCCCAGATCCTTTTCATTGCTATTTGTCTGTGGGATAAAATTGTTGGAAAAATCAGCCTTGAGCTTACTGAGGTGCTTAAACATATGCCTAATGTAGAAGGTATCCTACTGAAGTAATCAATTTAAACTCAGGAATGTGTTTGTACTGTAGGAAGAACTGGTCTTCATATTCAATGAGAACAGGGATGTGTGCAGCAAAACCATCCCTCTGCTATTAAAATATTTGTGCTTTTTTGTCCCTTGATATAGCAATTTCCTGTCTTAGCAGGATATTCCCTTCCATAAGTAATTTGTGATATATTTTTATGCCAACATTCAAGCAAGATTTCTTGTTTTAAATGTCATTTAGTTTGTCAACTTTATTGCAGAATGGGGAAATGGTGCTGAATGCAGCTGTCACCCTCAGTGCTTGGCCTTGGCAGGCTTTCTAGCAAGAATGAATCTTGCAGCTTGTCTACCCTCCAGCCTTTAGTTAGTTGAAACTGCTTTTTACCATTATAGCTGCTCAGCTGCAATTAAGATCACATCTGAGTATTTGGGAATTCCTTGGACCATTAGTTTGAGCAACTCTAATTATGGTAGGAAAGGTTTTTTCTTTTTTTTTTTTTAATTTTGTCCTTTTAATTACATAGAAACATTTTATTTGAGATGAAACTATCTGAATTGTTGAGGAATTTGCTATTTTGTAAACCAGTATTTCAGTGACACAACTGTAGCTTTTACCTAGAGCTGTGCAAACCCATTCAGTTTTGTTTCAGTGGACTGTTTCTGATAATTTGCACCATTTCATGCAATTCTTAAAAAAACCCCAAAAAACACCAACCAGAGAAATGTTTTTTTTTTTTCATTTAGAATTACCATGAAATACCCATATTTTCATCAAAATACAAGCAATCACATGCCCACAGACCCAAGGGTTCCTGTGGTCCAGCTCTATGTACCTGAAGCTTCTTGCTTTTGCTCATCTGCGTTCAGCTCAAAAACCTGTTGCTGCCCACAGACTCCACCTCTCTTTACCAATCCAAAGCTACACAAGTTAAAAGGAAATTCCTGCTGTTCAGAAAAGACTGCCTTGCATTTGATTTTATTACATGGGTTTTGTATTCTTCCAAGCTGTTTCTGTCCAAAGGCAAGAATTTTGCTTTCATTCTGATGACTGTAAAGATTTTCTAAGCCTCCAAAAGACTACTTAGAGGAGCATTCCTGTTGACATCAAAGAGCTTTAGGTGCAGAGAGGAACATTCTGAAGACACTGAAAACAATTCTGAGGTTTTTTTTCAAACTCTGCATTGTAATATTGATGTTTGCAACTTATGCATTCCCTCCAAGCTGAAATACTGAATTCCTAGATTCTTCAGCTACAATATCTACAGAAAAATTGATTCTCTAGAATCTGCGAAATATACAGTATTATGGAAAGAAGAAAGAAAACTTTGCCCAGCTGTAACCAGACCAATAAGCAGAGGCTGCTTGCATTTGCTGTCAATAAGTATCCACTGCTGCTGCCCAGTCACTGAGCAGTACACAAGTAGAAAATATTGGGGCTTAGAGAAGGAAGGCCAGACATGCTTTCTCACTCTACCCAGGGCAGCTTTTCGTAAGTCCTTTTCTTGGTCTGTACTCATTGATGTGTCTAACTTCTGTGGCAGTGCACAA
Source organism: Melopsittacus undulatus (assembly GCF_012275295.1). Lineage (NCBI taxonomy): Eukaryota > Metazoa > Chordata > Aves > Psittaciformes > Psittaculidae > Melopsittacus > Melopsittacus undulatus. The sequence goes on along the minus strand of NC_047528.1, from coordinate 79,866,011 downwards.
GCAGAGATGAGGATTTCTAGCTTGAAACTGGAATGTAGTTACTTGAGTGAGATGTTCGTGTGTTGTTCTGAGGTTGACTGCAGAGTTAACAGCTCTTTTTTTGGTCAGCAGAATGATCTCCAAAATGGATAGCGCTCCTCTGCCAGCTCCTGAATGAATGTCTGAAACAGTTCTATAATGTACTGGGTTCCATGCATCTAGATAGTCAGTCAGATGACATGGACTGTGCAGCATCTTGCTGCACAACAGAGTATACAACAGAATCTCCACCTTTACTATAGGGACAGCTGTAGCACTTATCAGTGATAGAGGATGTGAAAGGCAGATGGAAATTTAGCAGTAAATTTGCTCCTATGATGCTGGGGTGGGTGCTAGGGAAACTTGTGCCATGTATTGCAGGTGGAGGAGATGAGAGTTGGCCCTCCTTTGAACTGATGGGCAAGTAAGAAGATAGACAGAAATCTGGCATGTTGTATCTCAGTGACAGGTCAGCTGGACTTGCTCCCCAAAAGGGGAAAGCCTGCATTGCTTAGTTTTTTAAGTGTGAATAAAAAGTCCTGAATCATGGTTGTGTTAGCAAAGAAAAACTGAAATGTACCTTCAAAGAAAACCTGAAATGTACCTTCTTGTCCAGATCAGGGAGTTCATGTCTACCTGGTCATCACTGAAACTACCATAACCAAAGGATGATCTGGGTACAGCTGTGGTTTAAGTAGTGGCGTCTCATGGGCTGCATCAGTATGCGACTGCCTTAGGTCCCTGATGTTAGAATCACCCTAACCTGTGTGGTGCATGCTGCTGCTTATTTGCTTTAACCCCTGCTCAGAACACTGAGTGACAAACTTCAAATAAAGCCAGGTTTTTGCTTGGAAAATAATAAAAATGTATCTTTTTTTTTTTTTTTTCCAGAAAACCATTGCAAAGCTTGATGTGTAAACTTCCCCCAGGCATTTGGGGAGCTATTTCATGTATTTCCATCATCTGTTTCAGGACAAAATGCGTTGCTCTCTGGAGTGTGTCCATCTGTCTCGGTTGACTACACAGGGACAAAACCCGCTGAGTTTAGACTAGACTCTTTGACAGCTTCGTGTGATGAATCTTGCCCTTAGTGTACTGGCTCTCAGTCTGAAGAAAATAGTGATACGGCAGGCAGGAGCTGGAAAATGTCTAATGTCTACTGAGCTCATCCAGAGCCTAACACATAAAAATAATTACCCTTATGACCTTTTCCTTTTGAGAAGGACTCACTCTTGCAAAGAGCTAACTCTCCCCAGTTGCTGAACGCTTTCAGCAGCAGTTGGGGTTTCTGTGCAGCTAGTGAGGAATACACAGACCTTCCCAGGATTAGGACTTTGGTGATCTCATGCTGTTTCTGAAAACTCAAAGTATCACTTGTAATCTAGGGCCAGAAAGGTCTGGAATTGATGCATGAGAGTTAGAGCTCATAGGCACACTTCTGAGAGCAAGGCCTGCTGTTAAGGCTGTAAATTAGCTGATTAAACATTAATCCTAAGCATGTGGGACCTGACTCACCAGAGATGTAATTATTTAATCTGTAAATGTAATAGCTTTGGATATGTAAAGAACTACACATTTAGTTGTAGATAGATTATGCAAACTACAATGATAAATTTACTACTGTGTAAAGTCCGAGTCCTATAACAACAGACTAGATGTTCATTTGTATGTCTTGCATTGTTCTTAAAACAGAGCAGAGTGAAACATCAACACATATCTCTGCAGCTAAGTAACATGACCTTCAAATAACATCTGCAACTTGGGGCAATGGTATCAAAAGCTTATTTACAGAATCACAGAATCATTAGGGTTGGAAGGGATCTAAGGAGATCACTTAGTCCAATGCCCCTGCCAAGGCAGGACCACCTAGAGCAGGCTACACAGGAACCAAGTGGGTTTGAACAAACTACTGCTGGTCAGAGAATGGGAAAACTTCTTTTGTGGTGAAAATGGGCTCCTTATTTATTTATTTATTTATTTATTTATTTATTTAGTGGAAAAGTGATTTTTGCATTTTACAGCAAGTTCTTTCAATTTCTGCTTACAAGTAAAACTTCTGCCCTTTTATAACTATGTTATAAAACTTATAACTTAATTCATTTGCAGAAAGGGGAGAAATCATCTTATTTTGTTCCTTGCATTGTAGCTTGCCCTTTCTCTTCTGAGCTTAAAAAATGTAGAACTGGTCTGTCAATAGGAATGACTTCTTCTGCTGTATTTAGGGCAATTTAAAAAATCCTCCCCCTTTCCCTTCTAGCTTTAACTTAATTTTGCCTGTCTTAACCAACTTAATGACACATTAATCTACAGACAGTCTTGCTCTGAGTCTGACTTTTTCCCTGCATAAGTACGGGAAATGTACCCAAAACCATCACAGTTTGAGTCATGAGTATAGAAGAGAAACTGGATAGGGAAGAGGGCAGCAAAACTTCAGAGGCAAAAAAAGCACTACTGTAGAAAACAAGAGAGCAGTCTCTTTTCCAAGTGTGTAGTAGACATGTTCAGAAGTAATGAGCTTAGCTTGTAAGAAGATGGTAAGAAAACATTTCTAAACATAGATAAAGTGAAAGACTAGGTTACATTGCCTGAGGATGATATTATTGAAGATCTGTAAGAAGAAATTAGATGGGTGCCTGCTGACAATGAGAAAGGTGTGATTAATTGGATACTGGGGCTGAGGTCTCTCACAGCTCAGTTCTTTGGATTCTGTGATGTAGAGCTTCTGCCTTGGCATAAAATCATTACTGGCTAGATAGGGCCAAATGAGTGAGACCTATTGATTGGATTTTCCTTTGTGATACAGTGGCCCATTTGGGAACAGACAATAGAAGCTACGATGATGGAGATATGTTGGACAGCCTGTTGGCATTGCAGAGGGGTTTACTCAGTGTATACTCAGAACTCTAGCTGTGGCTGTGGGTGCTCTTGCTCTCTACAGCAGCTGCTCAGCCCTGTGCCCAAGGGTTAGGGGATGAGAAATTACACAATACTGTACAGGTAAGTCCCCATGTACCAAGCAGAGTATTTACTTGCTATCAATGAGCAGGCTGCAAAATGTTCATTTTCTCTGAGGTGGCCAGCTTCGGAATTTTCTGCTTCTTACATCTTCTATTGCTCAATCAGCAGATCTGATGGAGGAAATCTGCACAATTAAGATGATTAATATTCCATGCCACCTGTCTTTAAGTATATAAAGTATACCTGTTCTGCCATGAATGATTACTACAGATGATGAATCAGCAAAGATGGGCCCATGTTTAACACTTTGGTTTGTGATTTTTGTTATAATCTCTGACATGACTGATTATGCTATGGCATGGAGCAGTTTATTGAAATAATGAATTACTTACTAATACATGAGTGTGATTAATTGAGATGCCTGTTTGGATCCTATTCTGTGTAATGAAGCTTGAACACTGACAGGTGCAGCCTTTGGGTCTGATTCTGTCTTCCAGGAAATGTTGAGGAGTCACGGAAATAATCCACACCAGCAAGGGCTGCAGGACCACATTATGTAATCTCCTGTGGAGAAGGAAACAGGCACCTTTTAATTTAGCAACCTGGGAGATTTACAGCCATGCAGTTCCCATGAGTGAAATCATGCTGTCCCTTCCCACCACATTCTCTGCCTTTTCTCCTTCAGCTCTTACTTTTTTGTGTACTTACTGTGATTTACTGCCACCACCTGCAATTACAAATCAAGAGTGGCAGGAGCTTGCTTGCCTCTGGAAAGCTGGTGTGAAATTAGGAGCTGCTTTCCTGAACATCATGTGCAGAAGAGAGAGACCTTGTAGCGCCTGGTTTAGTTGTTATAAATGCCCTGCTGAAGGTTGTCCTTGATTATGGATATTTTCAAGATTGCTACATTATCATTATGAGCATAAACAGCACCTGGTTGTCTGTGGAATGGTGACTTCTTCTGAAATAAGTTTAAGCAGTGACTGGCAAAAACTGAACACCCAAGTATCAAACTCTCTCCTCACCTCTGACAGCAGCTAGGGAGAAAAGGAAATCTCAGTTATGTCAGTTGCAGTGTTTTTGTCCATAACATGAATCACCCTGAGCATGCAACAGAAGACCTGGTAGCTGGTTGGACAGAGGTGATGGCAAGATAGTGCATCCCAGGACAGTTCCTACCATGTTCCTCCTTCTCAGCCTGACCTGGAAAGCCTAATCTTTGCCACTGTGTGGATGGCAGGTGGCTTTGAATGACAAGCCTTTGCTTGGCTAAATTGCTCCCCATGTTGTTCAGATGAACCATGGAAGAGCTAATCCGAGAAGGTCAGCAAACCACGCTGTGTGGAAGGAAAATTATAGGCTCGATACGTTTCCTCTCAGAGGTGTAATTTAAGCCTGCCTTGGTTAAGCTGAGTGGTGTAAAGCTGTCTGAAGGAGGAATCAGATGGCTGCTTGCTTTGCGTGTGTGATTTCTGGGAACTATAGGGTGAAAAAGAGGTTCAAAGGCTTCCTGACCTAATTTTTGAGCCAATGTGGAGGATGTGTGTATAGATCACTGCTGTTTTGCTGAGGAGCCAGGTTCTGATAATGATTAGAAAGCCACAGAGCTTACTGTGCCACAGAGCAATATACCTTTTTTCTACAAAATGGGCTATTAGCACTTGTGGCAAAAATAAAATTATGGTGTTTACAATAGGTTAACTTCAGTCTTACTCTTTCTAGAGTTAGCAAGGTAACTCTTGTATTACTAAGTGTAATTGAAGGAATGGATGCCAGTATGGAGAGGCAGCAGAGTGCAAGGCTTGTGGTAAAGCAGCAAGGCATGTTTTGGGCAGAAGAGTTGTTTCAGTGGACAAGTGGGTTTTGATTTAAGTTGAGAAAGCTTCTCTTCTACTGAACATCTTTTCTTAGGGTGCTTCTGGTGATCCAGTTTCACAGCACAGCTGTCTGAAGCCTTCCTGAGGCTCTGGCCTTGGTGCTGTAGTCATAGTTGCTGTACAGCAGTGGTTTTGCTGTGCTGGCAACACAGACCCACGAATGAATACTCGTGTCATGCCTGACCAACAGGTCTGACACATTTTGGCATTACAGTTTATGCAAAGCAGTTCTGAAGGCTCTTTCAGGCCAGGACCTCAGAGCTGAGCATAATTCCCAGTGAGTTACACCAGGAATTTCTGCTCAGCAACCCCTTTCTCCTACTCTGGCCAAATCTGAAGCCACAGGTCTGTAAGACTGAATGGCCTCTCAGTTAATCTGGCCATTGAAGAAGAAGTATCATAGAATAGGCTTTGAAATGTTGGGGACAACATGCAGAATAGCTTGGAAAGCAACCCTCCAAAATAGCCCCTAAGGCAGCTGGGATTCACTGAAGAAAATGTTAAGCCTGAGATGTCTGTATGACTCATGGTGGCTGTTTGGGTTCTTGTCAGAATATCAGGACCAAAAAATTCAGATTGTGCAGCTGTTAATGAAATGATCTCGAGAGCAGCTTTGCATGTGGGGAATGCTTATTTTGTGCATATAATTTGTAATGCCATCATTAGCTTTTTTCTTGACCCCTATTCCCAGGATGGTGAAAACAATTTCGTTTGCAAATAGTAAATTTCAAGGTCTATGATCTGAAAAATCTTGAAATGGTAATGCAAATACTGTGCACTGCCTCTGTGGCCCAGGGCTTGCACGGTAGCTTTCTCATTGTATTAGTGCTTTTGAGTATCCTCCTCTTGTACTGATTCCTGACAACAGAGATATTGACAGAAGGATCCCTTTGTGTCTTTGAGTTTGCCCAACTGTGTGAAAGGGTAGAGAAAGGTATTTGGAGAAGAAGAGTGGAAATAGTTGTTTTTTCTAACGGTGCAATGTATTGAACAACAATTTTTTTTTTCACTGTTATCCATATGAATGGATATTATCCATGTGAAATAGACATTCTGTAACTTTTTGGGCTGAACAGAAGCTTCAGCTGGTCAGACAAAGCAAACCCAAGGGGGATAATCTGGAGGAAAATGAACAGAAAATGTTAACCAGAGATGTGCAGTGGAGTAGAATGGCAGTCAACTCTATGAAGCGTGTGGCCATCTGCATTTTCAGGACCTTATATGTCCTTTGAAATGGATATGTGGCTAAATGTAATCACTGAGTCTGTGTGAGTGACCAAAGGACTTGATAAAAAAGATTTCAGAGTCTAACATCCTTCATCTTAAATTAAATGCTCTGTACCATTATTAAGATTTTTAAAGGTCTGTAGTAAAACAGAAGCATCAAGGCCAGGCTGGATGGGGCTTTGAGCAACCTGGTGTAGTGGAAGGTGTTCCTGCCCATGGCAGAGGGGTTGAAACTAGATGATCTTTAAGGGCCCTTCCAACCCTAGCCATTCTATGATTCTGTGATTTTGGACAAAAGTGTTTTGTTTAAATAATACCACATAATACCTATTTTTTTTTGTTGTTTTGCTTGTTGGACCATTAAATGACTCGACCTCCCATTAAATAATATATTTTAAAATTTTGCCAAGCTCAAGCATAGATGAAATTTGTGGGATGGATTCAAAGAAACAAAGTATATGGGGGAGGATATGGAGAAGGAGTAAAGGAAATAGTATTTGTGGACAAATAGTTCTCTAAACTTTATTTACAAGTAAAAGACCTGCCCATGAAGCATTTTTGGGCCTGGGTTTTGAAGGCTGTGTTGGCCAGAAGGAGACATTTTGGGGTTTCTAGTAGGAAGATATTGGAAAAGGAGTATAGAGCTGGTCTGAGTAAAGACTGGGATTTCTGGATCATGTTTCTGAAGAATAGTTGTGGTAGGATCTAGGCTGTAGTAGGACAGTTTCAAAATGTCCTGTACACCAGAAATTCTGAGAAATTTATGTTTCAGAAAGCAGATGTTTTTAAAATGATTGAAATCCAGTCCTGCTTGTTAGCTGCTCAGAGTAGGTGACATAGAATCATAGAATAGTTAGGGTTGGAAAGCACCTTAAGATCATCTAGTTCCAACCCCCCTGCCATGGTTTATTGCTGTCACTCAACAGCAACTGTGACTACTTAGAGCTTCCCTCTGTGGGGTCTGGGGCTCCTAAGTCCACAGCAAAAAGCCTGAAATGCTGATCTGGCTGGTCACTCTGGAGTTGGAGAGCCTAGAAAGAAACATCTCTCCTGGGGCTGTCTGCGCTGGGTCTTGTCTCAAGTCCCTCAAGTGAACTTGGACTTGCCAAAAGCTCATTGTCCTAAAGATACTCTAGCTCCAAGACTTTGGCCTAGTAGGATAACATTTACATTTTGAAACCCGTGAAGGGCATAGTTCATATAAGTGCCATGTTGCCAGCCTCTGAATGGTATTCAGTGCTAGATGCTGTTGTGAAGCCTTAGTGCTATATAAGAGGTGTATGAGACCAGATCTTTTGCTTACTACCATTTGGTCATGGAAAAACACTTAAGGACACAAATAAGAAGATGCAAATTGTGATTTCTGGTGCTGTCATTCTGCTGCATTTCTCATACGATAGGCACAGATTCAAAGCATTCATAGTGTTGCCATTTGCACTGGTACTAGTCGGGTCCACATCCCACTGAAGAAGCTGATAAACTGCAGAAAAGCCACTGAAACATGTGGATTGGCCTACTTTAGCTAAAGTCAGCAAAAATGGCAAGAGAGAGAGAGAAGGAGAGCTGAGACCTCTCCAAAGGTGACTGCTAGGTTCTGCTTCCCCTGCTCTCCTGAGGCTTTCCTCTGCACTGTGCTTTTTCCAAGCTCCAAAGTGCAGCTATGCTTTAAAAGCCCTACAGAGCCGGAGGCATTTTTTCCCCTTGCTTTTATTGATTTTACTTGACATGCTGAAGTTGCTTTGCAAAAGGAATTCCTCTGTTGTGGCCTGTACCATAAGGGGGAGGGAGAGCCAGCGTCAGCTACAGCATCTGACTGAGCACTCAAGGATCAAATTCACTTTGCTTTCGTGACTGATCCTGCTGCTTGTGCAAGTGGGATATATTACTTCCAATGGTTACAGGTTGCAACACACCAGAGTAATGGCATGTTGAAACTGTGCTTTCTGTGTGATCAAATACTATTAAAGATCAGAAAAAAACAGTGGAAACCAGGGTGTTCAGGCTTATAGTCAGATTTTGCCTTTCTCAGCCGTGCCTGTCCCCTGCAGTGTTCAGAAGCCCACCAGATTTCTGAGCAGCAAAACGCTTCATCCCCTCTCCCCTGTTTACTCTGGTCATACGGTGTGTAAAGGGATGGGTTGTGGATGTTTCTTGACTCAAGCTCCACAGGGAGGGTCAATCACTAACTCCCACACTGCCCTTCCCTACAGGCCAGAGGAGGACATCTCTCTGAGGTAGTGAACAATGCCTGCTTGCATTTTGCACCATGACACTTCTTCACAGAGGTCAGCATACCTGACTGAGAGAAATACAAGCCCAGATATGCCAATCCCCTTGGTGCCGTACAAAGCTGCAAGCCTCCGTGTTGTCTCAGGAGACCCTCTTTGGTGAGAAAAGATCATCTCATCACAACACCTGATTGTGCTGCATAATGTCAGTATCCTATGATGCAGGAAGCTTGCTTCTTCCTAAATCCCTGCAAAATGGTTCAAGGAACTAAAAGGGCTCTATTGCAATCAGCCACTGATCACTGCCATCTGATAGCTCGGTAGGATCTGCTCTGATTTTCTGTAGCACCCATGATCTCTTCAGGTAAGCATGGAAAGAAAGTAGCAGTCCTGGGGGGAGGAGATGACCTTAGAAAAAGAGTAGCTTTCTGCAACAGCAAGTACAACCCAAATGTGAAGAGTTAGGAGGAGAGGGCAGATGAGACCTTTTCTCCCCACCTCCCAGGCAGACAATGTTTCAGGAGTGGGATGTGATCCCTCAGATAAGGGATGGTGCAAACCTAGCTACGTTGGCTGAAAATATGCTGCAGAATAATGCCCAGCATCCTTGAGTGCTAGCTTCCAGATTGTCCATGCTGCTTAAATACCAGCCCATTCCGTGACTGGTTTGGCCCATGTCAGTTAGCATGCTCTGAGATGGTGCCCAGTCGATTTGTGTGACAGCTGGTGCAGTGGCCATGTCCAAAAAAGCAGGTTGTGATTGCACCAGGTTTGTCTTTCTGCACTTTAAGCAGCCCTCTACTGCTATTCCAGCAGGCTTTGCACCTTCAGACACCCTGCTATGCCCTCACACCATACCCCAGGCATGCAGTGGGTACTTTTGGCTGATATGTTTTTTCTCTTTTATAGACTGATTGATGTGAGCTGATTGATGTGAGTCTTCTTGTACTTGAGTCTTTTATCTTAAAAAGTTTTCACTCCACTTGTACTGAAGCAAACTAAACATTGACTTTTTCTCTACCAGCATCAGGTAAGCACAGTACCCCTTTGTGAATCTACGAAAGCAAACTTTAGCTATTGTAGATTCACCCTTGCATAGTTTTCACTCTCTGCGTGCAATACTTTTTTCATATTTACACTGAAGGTTTTCTTGCTGTCTTTTTTCTGGTATCATTGTAGGTAACAGGTAAGTAAAATACCACTGCAGAACATAAGCATAGCTCATAACATGATGATAGGTTTTGTAGCTACTTTTTTCACAAGTGCGCACATCACACTCTGAACTCCTCACCAAGTCCAGAGGAACCCAGAACCACAAGGTATCTTCCTGAGTGTGGTTTCTTTACATTTAATTTCATCTTTACTATCTTCATTTCCTATTGTCATCATTACAGGGCAATGCAAGAAAGAAAAGGGGGATCTTTCTTGGTAGACTGCCATCATATTTACTTACAAAACTTCTGTCTTCCATGGCTGGCAGTGCTGTATAAAAACATGTGGTACCCCAGGGTCCTGAGAGCTACCACAGTGTCCTGCTGGCTCTGTCTCTGCAAGTACCTCTCCTTCTGTAGTGACAGCAGCAGACACTGGGGCTTAGTGTGGCCCCCGCCCTGCTGGAGCTGAGGGAATGATTCAACATCTGACTCATGAATTTCTTTTTATTTTGATATATACTTTGACTTGCAAGTATAATTTATTGAGAAGGGACAGACGGATGAGTGTTAGCAGGGGATGTATTTTGCTTAAAGTCCATTAACACAAGAACAGTTTTGCTTTAAAATTCTTGTTCTTTAAGAAGAACTCACAAGGTATTTTCTGTGTGGCAGTGCCCTATGTATCATTCTCTCCTTCCACAGGATAGCTTGGTTTTGGAAGGTGAATCCACAAGAACTAATAAATCAGCCCAAAATGCACCTATTCCTCAATTAGTTGCAGCATTGGAAGGATGTCTTACAGCATCTCCACCCAAAGTGTTTTCCCAAGCTATGGAGCTCAACTTTTTACCAGCGACCCCTTCACTTGCAGTTATCAGTCTGACCTTTTTATCACCTTTACTAGCAGACATTTGGCTGCTTGCTGCTGACTCAGAAGCTGCTGTCTCAGCTGAGGATACCCTGTTTTGTGAGTCATGCGCTGTCTCTACAGGCAAACTGCTTAAAGGGCATAGTTGAATGTTGGCTGTTTCTGTGCTCCTTGAGCATCCTCATGCTGCCAAGTGGATTGGAAAGTGTCAGCAAATGTTGTACGGTATACAATTATTTTCCTGGGTGTCCTTCTAAAGCCACTCTAGCTCCCTATATCAATTAGCATTAATCTGTGATTCCAGTCCATGTATGTGGAAGAACTGGGTGAGTCCTCCTTCCCTACTGATCTTGCAGTGGGTACCGCTGATGTGTCAGTCAGTGAGTCATCACAAATTTGTTCGAGTTTGTTAGGTTAGGCTGTGTTTTTCTAAGCCCTCCAAGTGGCCATAGCTGCTTCCTTGATGACTGACTTCAGAGAAATGTCAAGATCCATAAATAAGCATCGCACAGAAGTGTTGCCTGCCTATTCTGTGTGTTAACATCTAAGTTCTGCTACTCATTAGCAGTCAGAATGTAATAGCACTCAGTAATGGGAAAGGTCACATCTCTGACAAACTGTTAGTGTCAACATTTTTATCTAGAAGTATATACCTGTGTGTAAAATATGTATGTATGTATACACACACACATTTATATGAGTGTGTGTATAAATATAAAAGTATATTTCTTTTATGATAAACTGATGTCCTGGGTGCATCAGTCCTAAACATTCATAGCAAGGGTGGGTGCTGTAGCTACCAAGCTCAAATCCGAAACGTTTTTGATACAAACAGCTTATACACCAGTGATGCAATTTTTCAAAAGTACATATAAGAAAGTGAAGGATTGTATCATCAAATGAATGTGTGTACTTCTTGGACTTACTTCCTGTAGAATAAGGAATGCTTTTTCCCATCTTGTAGTTGCAAGGCACCTATTTTTTCAATATTTCATGTATAATTATAAAACGTAGTCTGCTATAACCTTTGCCTACAAGTAAGGTGATCAGTCTGCTGCCAGTCACAGTGGTCTTTGTTAAAGAACTATGTGTGACAGATTCCACACATGAAATGCTTTGTGTTTCTGCTAAGAAACATTGGCTTTTTAGGATATGATTTGCGAAACCAGATTTCATACATATCTGGTTGTGAATCTGTCTATGAATTGCTTTCTGGTTTGATAAAATTGTCAAGTCTCTTGTTTTTTTCAGGGTTTCATATTTTGTTTTCTTTTTTGTTGTGTTTTTTTTTTTTTTGCAAATGTGTCCAGAATTATGATGGTTCATTTCTTGCATTTCAAACAGAAATTGGCAACATCTGTTGGCAACAACAAGTGTTAACAGCAAACATTTGTAAAGATGTATAAAGAATCACAGTTCTTTAAAGGATGCGAAGGATTTGTAGGAAGTTTTACCACTGAAGACACGTGAGGCTACTTTCCCCAGTGGTATGTGAAAGAGGCAATCTGTCCCTTTTTCTAAGCTTATTTGGGATCCAATTGGTTCTTGCTATTGCATCAAATATTGTGATAAGCCTTGCCTTTGTATGAAATAAACTCTTCTCTCCTACAGCAGAAGTCACTAGGAAGTAGCAGTGTCTTGTTTAACTATACAACTGAGGTCACTAAAATGGATGTGGACCCTGCTGGTGAACCACCTCAGGAACCTGGCCCAAAGCCAGGTGAGGAGCAGAGTGGCGATTTAGTAAGACTTGTCTGGTGACTCTCTGGTGAACTTGGAGGGAAAAGTGGGTAGGAAGGTGCTGCCGTTGTGCTGGCTCGCTGCCTTCCTCCTGTGCATCTCTGCACCTCCAACGAAGGAGCAGGGGCAGGAAGCATTCAGTGACCTGCTGTTTTTCTGATTTTGAGCTCAACTTCAGTTGGCTGGAGGTTAGATCTGATTACAAATGACCTTAGCTGTGCAAAGTGGCTGTTCAGAGCATGCAAATTTGGCTGTATGTTACCCTCTGGAGAAGATTCATTGTCTCTTTTGGCTGCAGAGGATGGCCAGGCATACCTAAGGTTAGACAGTATAAATATCCTCCAGAGATTTTTAAGCCCTGATAGTGCGTTATGGTTATTAAACCTGCGTTGTGCAGTAGGGGCAGGGCAAAAGATCTTAGCCAATAATCTTGCATTGGGCCCCTGACTCTCATTTGGGACCTGGCATGTCTTCTTTTAATAGAAATCCAGCATCTATTTAAAGACTGCAAATGATGAAGAATACTCCACATCCCTGAGTAAGCTATTTCAATGATTAATTACCTGCTCTGTTAAAAATTCACACCTCATTTCTAATCTGAATCTGTCTAGCTTCAGTTTCCCAGTGTTGGCTCTTTAATAGCTGGGAGAAGAAAAAAAGACATGAGATACATCTGTGTCACAGTGCAGCCCCTTATAAAGTGTGATTAAGACACCTTTTAACCTTTCTTTAGATGAACTACACGTATAAGGACTTTCAGTGCAAGGAAAGCTTGCTTTTTTATTTTTTTTTATAGCTCCAGTCATTTTTTAGATTGTTTCCTGTGTTATTATCTCTAGCAAGGTGACATGGATGTATGCAGTAGCTCTGCATGATATTCCTGGACCCTTGGTGTTTGCAGAAGCCCAGGGGACTGGGAACCAGGTGCCTGCAGGATCCCTTTGGGTTTGAGAGTCCAGCCCCATAGCATGGGGCCTGGCACTCCTCAGATGGATGTCTTGGACCTGGGCAATCCCATGGAGCTGGAGACAGTATTTCCCTTTGTCATGTGGGAATGAAGAATATTTCATTATTTTTCCTCTGAGAATAGCTTTTCATCGAACATTTATGAAATTATTTCGTTCCATTTCAGAACTGAAAACGTTTGCCACAGAGCTGGATTTGATGAATACATGCAGGCAATTTGTCTACTGTGTTCTTTGCTTATGCGTGGGAGAAACCTTCTCAAAGTTTTCTGGACAATAGAAAAGTATTCATAAGGTCCTTAATGTGCTCTTCAAAAATGTGTATGGGGGAAGAGACAGATAGATTTATGAGTAATTGGGGAAAACGGGAACATCAATCCTTTTCACACTCAGACTTACCAAGTAATTGAATGTCCTCAGACACCATCAATGTAGATGCAAATTACCTTTGTTTGGTCTGACAGACATTTAGGTGTTTGTCTTCACCTGGGGTTTGGTGACTGTGACTTTGGTTGCAAAGAGCCCGATGATCATTTTATCTAATACACTTTGACCAAAGCACACTAGAATCTTGTATGCAGTTGTGGGGATTGCCCCATATTATAGGACCATGCAGGTCTGAAGGCTGGCACTGTGTGTGTGTTTGAGCTGTTCTCCACTTGTGCTGTCCCAGCAATGGCCTGGAAGAAACTATGCAGACTTCAGCCATCACATGCTTATCCTGGACTGCACATGTCCACATCAAGCTGCATTTTTAGTGCTGTTTTGGCCTGAAGTCAATAGCTCCAAGGCTATGGGTCATGGCTGCAGGCTCCCCCACGGGTCTGCAGAGAACATACACATGTCTCAAGCAGAAAATGCACTCTGCTGAGTGGCACTGCTATGCCATTTTGGGGCTGTCTCCTGGGTAAGATATATATGATGGACAGGGTATGCACTGATATTAGCACTTCTTTGACTCCTGGGAGTAGCAGATACAGAGCTGCTATGTTGCCCTCAGTTTCATGTTGCTACTTATACAAATTATGCCTGAGTTAGCTCACATTTGGCAAACGATTTGCACAGATCAAGGAATTTCAGATGATAAAATTGTGTGTTTCACTGCAGGTAGAAAGCTGCCAGTCTCACTGAATGGCTTTATTCAGCTGGCTTGCTCTCAGGTTCTGTAGCTTGGCATGCCCTGATCTCAATGTCTGCTATGCTTTGTGTAAGCCAGGTAATGCTTTAATCATCCTTTCCCTCCTTGAATCTCCGCCCTTCTAGTTTATTGGTCTGTGTCAAGTGTCTTGATGGATATAGGAAAGAAACACAGACTTAGGCTGATAAAACTAGTTTGATGTTAGGGCTCTCAACACAGGCTATTTGGAAAGCAGTAGGATTTAAATCAGTGATTTGTAATTGTTAAGTTGATAGACTTACTGTCAGTGTTCTGGTGTAAGAGGTGCTTAGCTCTGCTTGTAAATACTCAGTTTTGAGTTGCAGGCTTGTTTTGTTTTGTTGTTTTTTTTTCTAAAGCTGAGATATCCAGCCTTTCAGTAATTGTTACTTAAAAGTGGATCATTTACACAGCTCTATTTTGCAGTCCAGGGATAAGAAACCTGTAGGCAGAAGCAATCACTACCAATTGACCTATTCCTTGCTGTACCACTGAATTCCAGAGGACTTTTAAAACAGAATTAGATATTGGCCTGATTTCTCTTGATTCGCTGAGCAGGCTATGGGTGAAACATTGATTTTATATAGCAAAGCCAACCACAGGCTGGATACTTTTGCTCTGAAAGTCATTTGACAGAGAGCATTAGATTTAACCTGCCATGATGAAGTTCATGGCCTGTTCCCAGGCAGGTGTGAAAAGCCCTCTGGTAATGCTTGCAAATTGCAAAATATCAAGAGCTGCCTGAGGAAGGGGTGAATACTAAAGTCATGTTCTCCTGACTAGCAATTTGGTACCTAAGCCAAGTGGTTTTCATTCCCTTGTTGCTGCCTGAGATTGTGTCTGAGCCTTGCGGAGAGGTGACTCACCTACGAAATGCACAAATCATGAAGGGTATGTGAAGTCTGACAGCCCTGCAGAGCCTGTACTATGGGAGGACCTATAGCTGATCATGTCATTCTCAAATTCACCTTGGGGTAATGGAGGAGGGACCTGCGGCAAGATTTGGCTAGATCCCTTCTGTGGTTAATACTGTGTTTTAGTGTCAGTGCACCACACATGAATATTTTCTGCAAATCCCCCTTGGATCTCCATTATGTGTGTTAAGCAAGAACCAAATGAACAGGCTAGTTTTTTTGTCAGAGTTTGGCTGAATTAACTTCGTCTTGACTGCAAAGTGGCCATGCAAACACAGCACATTTTGTGTACGGTGATGAAATAGTGTTATTGATACAGGTTCAGGTGCATGTAAAGAGATGCTAAACTTAGTTTTGGACTGACGGTGTTGTGTCTGGAGAAACAGGCTCCTAAATGGCACTGTGGAGTCCGCGATGAACAAAAATTAAGGATTTAGGATATCCCCTCTTGTGGATATTTCCACAGCTTCCCTCTTTGCCCTTGCTGTCTGTGGTATGTCAAGCTTCCCATTTTGCTCAGATCCACTAGTTGTCAAACACTTCAAAGATCACAACTCTGAGTATGTGCTAGAGGAGGTTTATAAGGTTGAGATCCAACTGCAGTACCTGGGCAAAAGTTTGCTGCTGGACACTTCAGAGCTGCAGTGTCATTTCAAGGGGAGATGTGTTTACACTGAAAAGGCTGTCTGTGAAGGTAGTGGCGTTATGGGGATCAGGCATGGCTTGAATCCTTCAAAACACTTCCTCTGCTTTGCTCTACAGCATGCAGGGGGGGCACTGCTGTCAGCTGAGGTGAGACACCTCACTGCTGTCGTAGACAGCTTTCTGCTCACCTGATGCACCCTCTTGCTTAACTCCATGTGTTGGGTAAATTCCTGCTGCAGGTCTTTGGCTCTGAGCTTCCCATTTTGCTTTATATATTCCTATCAGAGTGTCTCTAGCAACCCCAGATTGGCTCAGTGAGGTGTCTGCCATGATGTATGATGGTGTCTCAGTTTTGAGACAACCACAGTCCCTCTGGCCTGAATACCAGGATGGTGTCTTTCTTTAATGGAACCAAAATGCTGAATAGTTGTAGGAGCTGTTCTTGAACACATCTTTGCTTCTCTGCTGCCCACTAAGTTTGGGCATTTTTATTTGTTTGTTTGATTTGGAGCTGAACCTCACAGATGCCTTGAAAAATAAGTGTCAGGAAAGAAACCAAGAGGCATTCTTTTTTTAAATCTTTTCTGGTAATCACATAAAGGAATGGAGGTTGTACCGACTGCAGCTAGTAAGTTGTTGTCCTGGTGAGAGAGAATAGAGTGATTGTGGAGGAAATGTTAGCCTTGCTAACTCTTTCAGGGTCTTCATTAATTTCATACCCATTTCATCTTGTTGACCAATGCCTGCTGCTGAGAACTAATCTGTTAAAAGCTCAGTACTGCCTCCTCTTCCCTTCTGGTGTGATGTATCCTCAATAGTTCTCATCCTGAACTGCTCTGGCAGAACTAGGATAAGACTTACTCCTCATCCCTTCTTACCCTATTGCTCCTAAAATGCTTTCAGGACTTCATTGATCATCATGAAGAAGGAAACACACACTCTTGTGAGGTGAGAGATAAAAAGAAAGGAAGGAAATAGTTTCCCAGGCTGTCTGTTTTGGGAGCTGGCAGTGGCAGCCAGCATCATGGAGCAGGAGAGGTATATTTTGGTCAACTAAGCCATTCTGTGAATCATCTTCCCTTTTCATTCAGTTCCATTCTGGTCCAAGAAGCCATCAACAAACTCAATAACTCAACAAAAACAAACCATATATCTGTTCAATAACAGACAATTAAATCTGTAGCATCCTGCTTGTGAGCTGTATAGCTGTGGACTGGTTCCATATAGTTAGGGATCCTGCCAAAGACTTTTCAAAAGTGACTAATGATTCTGTGTGCATCAGTTTTTGGCACCTGAACACCCACCCCCTGAAAGTCTCATCCATTATACATACTGTTATAGAACAGGCAGCCTAGTCCTGCCTCATCAGGGCAGCTCTCTAGTTTCCAGTGGGAAGAGATAAAGCCTTTAGTCTTCTTTCTCCTTGTGTTTACTAAGAGTATGCCATAAACAGTGTCGTCCCAGTGTGTAAACCATCAAAATTCATCTGGATATCTGTATAGCCCTATTCAGTATTAGGATTGTGCAGAATTAAAAAAGACTTTTTTTTTCTTTATTTGTTTTCAGCAGAACTGGTGAAATTTTATCCAAATGCCATTTCATTTAAAAAGTATCCATTCATGTGAGTGTTTGATACGTATTTCTGCCTGTTGTTTGCATAAATTTAGCTATTAAGAATAAAGCAGTGGGCTGGAGGGAACCGAAACAATTTTCCTCGCTCATCCTTCTTTCATCAGCAAGCCAATGTTGTTTTGTACAGCCCTTTGCTGAATGTTTTTCTAAATACCAGCACTGTGGAACAATTGGGAAATCTGCCACTGTGATCAGCAGAGCCAGGAATTTATCTCAGGTGCTTTGAACCCACTTCTGCAGATGAAGATATTCTGCCATGATGGAAACAAGAGCCTGACCCATCTTCCTCTGACCCATCTTCCTCTGTTCGAGCTTTCCTACCACACACAGATGTAGGGCTGGAAAGACGGTGACTTCAGCAGACAGCTCTGCATGTCAGGAAGCCCAGGGCTTTGAGCTCCCTGCTGACCAGCCTGACTGCTGTCACTGCTGCTTTGTGGACAGGGCCTGGGGGTGTATGAGGGAAGCTGTTACCTCCCAGCAGATTCTGCATTGACACCAAACACCATTGCTCCCCCCACGACCTGTAAGCCGCTGCTGTCAGGGCCCTCTGCCAGACTTCCAGCCCCATCTTACCTCCTAGACTTGGTTTGGTAGGAAGGGATGTGTTTGTGGAGCATCCTACATCCCTGGGATGTTGTAATGCAGTTTTGCCCATACTTGTGGGATGCCCTGAGCCTGCTCTGCCTGATGTAAAACTGGAGCCTGAGAGTCATGGTTCATTTTGCAGCAAAGTCAGTCTTGTGCTGCAAGAGCATTGTTACATTAAGCAAAAGACCATCAGACACCTCAGAATGGACTTCACTAGTTAGATCTCTTACATAAATTTAATGAGGAATGGCCAGTGTTTTTGCAAAGCCAGTTGATAATTATCTTCTGAGCTTGACATTTCTACAAATGGATTAATACAATTTATTGTTCTGTGGAGAAGACCTTCTGTGCAGAGAAGCCAATTTCACTTTCAGCTCCATGTGGGAGATAATACCCAGCATTATTTCTAGAGACAACTTAATTTAAAGTCAAAGATAATTTCAAATATAATTCAAATTCTTGCAAATCTTCACTCTTCTTCCTGGCCAAAAAAACAGTTATTTACTTAAAACTGTGATTAAGGTGAAAGCATCTCTTTTCTGTAGAAGAGCTGTTGGCATTTAGGGAGATAAGATTTGAGTTCTGAGTATCATTAATTCTTTTTATAAACTACCTTCCAGTGAAATACATTTGAAAAACACACACATTGCACTTCTGTTTCCTAGCCACATATACTGCACGCTCTGGTCTGCAGATCATATCGGGTCTCTCATCTCCCTTATGGAATGATTTGCTGAATTCTTACCCTCCCTCAAGTACTGAGAACAGAAGGAAACTCTTCTAAAAGGTTACATTATTGTAATAGAATGATTTATGTATGTGTGTATGTATGTACGTATTTATTTATTTATTTTTACTGTTTGCGATACTTAGAAAGACCCCAAGCCTGGTGGCTATAAGGGAATTTTGAAGTTCAGTTTAAGCAAAATAAATGTTTCAATGGGAGGAATGTTTTGATTGAAAGTAAATGAAAACCTATCTGGTAATTACGGAAAAAAATGGCTCTCCTGTGCCCTTGCTAAGCTGTTATATATTTATACGAGCTGGTGAACTGCCCTTAATGGGATCTGAATACTATTGAAAAGCAAAGCCCAAGGAGTCTTAGCAATGCATTAGGTATACAATTATTCTTGCAACATTTGAAATGAGTACTAGTGTTTTTACAAACTCAATTGTCTTTTGATAGTGCAGGATACCTTTACTAGACAGTTGATATTAAAAACATTTTTCTGTGTTTGGGTACTTATTTTTTTGCATGAGTTTTCATTGCTACCATGTTCAAGAACTGTGTCTGACTTTTTAAAATAAAATTATTTCCTTGAAATTTCTGTTGGCCCACGCTCTTATAAGCTTTGCTGAACAACATTTATGCGTAAGGACAAATGTGATTTATGATCCTTTAAAGCAAAATAATCAGTCCTTTTCTGTTCACATACTGGTTGTTACTGCCTCAGTATATCTACTAAATGGGCAGATTTACTTGACATTCCATGAAACAAGGCAATTGGGCAGAAAATGGCATTCTTGGCTCTACATGGAAAAAACCCTCTGTTTTTCTCTTGAAATGCCTACAAAGCAAGCATTTGAACCATACCTTTTTCCTTTTTGTGTGTGAGGATCTTTGGCTGGGCAGTCGTTCCCCCCTCGAAATTCTGAGATGAAGTATTACTGTCTCTTTTTGAATGTGAGGTACTTAATATGGTTGCACAATGTTGGCAGAAGAGTTGGCCCAACAGAATCTGCCCGTATCATTCAAATTAATGTTCTTACCCAATTGTGGAGATCTGACCAAAATGCTTGCTGCCTGTCCACGAGTGAGCATCTTTTTCACAAGTCTTGCTGTCACAGAAGCATCCTGCATGTCTAGCTTCCAGGCATGTGGTTTTCTATTTCTGAGGCTGACAGATTGTCAGAAACTCAGATGTGAAGTCCAGTATTCTTTTTTTTTTTTTCCCAGTCAAGAGTATTAGCTGCAGGAATCAATGACCAAAGGGAATGATGGATTCACCATCCCTTGATATCTTCATAACCAGTCTGAGTGCCTTTCTGAATGGTAATCAAAGGTGTGTTGGTTGGGTCTGTGCAAGGATAACCAGGTGACCCTTTGTGGCTTGTTTTATGAATGAGTTGAGTGCAACTGCTCCCAGTGCCTCTTCTGGCCCTGAGATCCAGGAGCTAAGGACCAGGATCCCTAGGGAGGTGTATCTTGTCTCATGTCCAGACCGTCACTTTGCTGGCACAGTGCAACCAGTGTCTGGCAGTGCAGTGAAGGGGGCAGTGCCACCAAAGTCTCTTGCTGCACAGGGTGACAGTGCCCAGGTGTTGGGGACAGCACTGGAGGGGCCAGGGAAGAGACATGAGCCAAAGGACTTTAGGCCATGTTGGATAGGGCTTTGAGGAACCTGGTATAGTGGAAGGTGCCCCTGCTCATGGTAGGGAATTTGAAATAGATGAACTTAACGTCCCTTCCAACCCAAACCATTCTATGATTCTATGAAGTTGTGCAACTGTGACTGGGCTGCTTCTGCCCTGTGTGATGTGTTGGCTCACTCCCTTTCTGAGAAGTTGTGTCACCTATCGTCGTTGCTCTTCTTACTGCATCTGCTTCATGCCATCCTCATCAGCAACTTTTTATCTTCTCAGTGTTTTCCAGTTCTCTCCTAAATTGTCCCACTCTCCCAACTAATGTGCCTTTCTCTTCCCCCATGTATCACACTCTGCTTATGTGATCCACCACTTTCCCTCTCCTGTTTCTGTGTTACCTACCTAGCCTGTAAACTCCCTCAGGTTCTGCTACTTTGTGGGTATTAGTAGGGTTGGTTTTTAGATTAGTTCTGTAGGGATGCACAGAAATATGCATTATCTGACATGTTTGTTCCAGTGTGGACCACGAGGAGCTAAGTGCTTGAAATAAAGGTAGGTAGACTCCATTTATCTACATTAATGCTTCTCTACATGCTCGTTATTCCTTGGTGCCTTAGGTTCCACTGTAGAAAATGTGATTAATAACAACAACAGTAATAATTTGCAAAGGTTTTTAACTTAGGAGGAAAAAAGCAAATAGAATCTAAAATTGATGTTATGCAGACCACAGGGCTGAAAATTACACTGAAATTGTGATGAGAAGTTTTTAATTTTGCACTGTTCTGTTTTTGTACATTTCAACAAAGGTTTGTTTCTGAGGTCATGTTTTATACTTGAAGCCACCACCATGAGAGGACTTTCCTTCTCATCATCAGGCACTGGCCTATGATGTAACAGTGGGAATAGGAACAATTTTAAATATGATGGTGCATCCAGCAAAGTTTCCTTGCTGGAGCAGAAGGAGAGACCAAGTACTACAGCATTGCAAGCTGGGGTCCAGCACTCCTTTTCTATGTAGTAGCCTGACCATACTTTCTCCATCCAGGGGACAGAGAAAGCAAACCAGCACCACTGGAGCTCAGCAGTCTGGTCTCACACCTGCTGGTCCTGGGATCGAGGGATCCTGAAATGTTTTCTGAAGTACACTGGTGTTTCCCTACTGCTGACTTCAGTAAGAGAAGCAGCAAGGGTCACTGTGGTGTGCAGCACTTACGAGTATGTGTGTGAACTCTAGCTAAGAGAGGGGAGAGAGATAAAATCAGACGTGCCAGCAACAGTGGCTATGTTTCCTTTTCCTGCTAATGTCCCTGAACAATTGCAATATTTAAGTGTCAACTGCTCCTTCTTCTTTTTTTTTTTTAACCTTAACATTTTTCAGTCTGGGGATTAGAGCCAGAAGATTTCTATTGTTTCTGAGCTGTGCTGCTCTAAAGCAAACAGGGTGTGCACCTCCACTGCACCAGTCCCTTCCTATGCACCTCCCTTTGGTGCCTACTGGCTGTAAAGCCGTGTGTTATCTCCCACTGGGAGGATGAGAGACCTGCCCTAGTCAGTTTGGAAAAATAATTGACTTTGGGCTGATGATTGACTCCATGATGATCATTTTTGCTCATTGAGTCCCTGGCAGGAAATGAACATTGCAGAAATGATGTGGAAGTGTTACTTGTTTAGTGTTTTGAAATGTAGGCTAGAGAGAGAAAGAAAAGGGATTACAGCACAAAAAAAAAAGACAGAAAATGACTACCCTCAAAATGTATCTATTTTCTCCTGTAATGTTTGCAATGTACTTTAGAAGCTGGGAGATTAATCTCCTTTTTTCTAATGCTGTTTGCCAGGGTTACACAAGTTGTGCCTGTCTTCTGTGTCTCAGTATCACAGGAACCAGTGTAGCCCAGTTTCTCAGCATTCATTGTGCATGCAGCCGCATCTTTGGTAATATTAAGAGTGATGTGTGCAACTCTGGAATATTATTTAACTGTGGCAGGTAGGAAAGCACATGTCTTCTGGGAGAACCCGAGTGCTGTTTTGTTTTTACTTTTTTTGGAAAAGCTCTTATCTCAATGTAGTGTTAAATATGTATATTTTAGTAAATGGCAAAATTTTAAAAGTGGGTTGATTCAGATTCCCAGCCAAATGTGGTTCTGACCCTGCAGATGTTTAAAGACATGCACCCTGTGTATGTATAGTGGATGTGACATTAACAAACATTTTGATACCTTTAAAAATATTTTCAGACCATGCTCCTGAAGTCAGCGCACATGTGTACATGCAATTGCAAATTGGGTAAATTGGTTTTGATCCTCAGGTGATCTTTGATGCATCCTATTTTTAAACCTAAATGAGATCAGGCTTACATAAACCGTACAGGAAAAAAGAGTACACACTAGTTAACTATAATCACCTGAATTGAGACGGAGACTTGTGTCTCTAGGGTGTCACTGCAGTCATTGGAGATAGATATTACTCCAGAGATGACTCAAAGCACTAAATTTAGGCACTTTGGGAAACTAGTCTTCTAATTTAGGTGCAAAAAATCAGGTTGTGTGAACAGTCCTCCCTGTTTTAATTTCTGGATGCAAGCCATAACGAAAACGGTTGTTGCTATGTAAATAAATGACAGGAATTCTAGCAGCACCGATGGCTCTGACAAGGACTTCCTGCACCCCCTGGCAAGCTAATTAACCTCCCCATCTCCATTCAGCAACACAAGCGTGCTGGGCTCTGCAGAGCTTTTGTGAGCCATGCTCATTAATATTGGCATCGCACCCTCAGACCCTGGGAGGAAAGGTGGAAGAGAAGAGGAACGATTTTACAGCAGACAGACACTTGATTTCTCCCCTATTGCAGAAGGTGATAAGTGCAATTGGTGAGCGCTGGGCAAGAGGAGGGATGTGCGTGAACTCAGCTGGTGCTCACCATCCTGCAAGCAGGCAGGACTTTGCCTGGAGGTGGTATCTGTGGTTATCCTGTGGAAGGCTTTCTTCTAAAAAGAGTAGGAAAGCACAGCTTGGCCACACCATCTTACCTCAGCAAGCCAGACAAAACCCATCTGTGAGACCCTGCCCCACACTGCTGCTGTTTACTGGGTGAACCCTTTAGCATGCTGCATGAAAGAGGTGCAGAGGGCAGGTCTGACTGCAGCTGCATCTCTCATCCGCACAGGGACAACGCTAATGAATTTGGTGTTTCTGCTACAGCCTGTAGTGTGAATTTGTCTGTAACAGAAAAAAGATGGTGGCTGCTGTCGAGTTGCCACAGCACTGGCACTGGAGACCGAAACATGCCAGGTGAGGGGCACGCTGAAATTTATCTCTTGCTACCACAGGCTTGCAAATGAAGTCTTTTACTGTAGGAAGTCCCCTGAGCAGAACAGGCAGGACTCTGCTCCCAGCAGTGATCCTCGCTGATGAGCAGAAGGTGAGTTGTATTTTTTTGCTCTTTTCAGCCTCCCAAACTTTCATTTTTGTCAACTGACTGTGAAAGATGCTGGTTGTCTCTGAAGCAGCATGGGCAGACTCACGCTGAAAGACTTAGCTCTCCTATGAAAGGATGAGTGGGAGGACTGGCACAGAGTTGAGCTTGATTAGTATTGAGTGTAAGTTTTTTCCTTGACAAGTCTTTGGCACATTTCTGATTACTTACCTCTTCTCTGTGCCAAGTCCTTGCAAGACATGTACTGAATGTCCAGTGCCAAACAATCTTTTTAAATATTAATCACTAAGAAAGCACATAAATTTTATGGTTCAGAAACTGTGTATGTGTCATTTGAGCTAAACCAAAACAACTTTGCGCCACACTTGGTTTCTGTGTCCTTTTTTTCCCTGTAGTTTAGAGGGTTTTTTGTCCCTAAAACCTACTTATGCAGATTAGACCAGGTTATGGCTGGCCCTTGCTAGTGTGTAAACAGGTGGAATTCTGTCATTAACCTTGTGCTAAGGACACCTTAATTTCCAGGCTTGATGCTAGCATGGATGGCAAGAATGAGTGGAGCTGGAAAAGTCTGCTGGTTCAAAGGCTTTCATGGGCCCCAAGGTGTCTGCACCACAGATAATTTCTTGCTTCCACCCTACCCCTGAAGAAGCTGATCCCAGACGACAAAGGTGCATAAGGCCCTTTCTTTGCAGGGGTATCTAAACAGAAGCAAGGGTGGCAGGAATGCCTATAGTCTTTATTTTGGTGTTGCTCTTCTTAGAGGTGAGGTTTGAGCCTGAGAAAAGGCTTACAAGTGGCAAAAGATATAAGACATTTTTTGCCCTTTCTTTTCTCAAACAACCAGCCTTCCTGCTTCATTTGCCCTGGCCCTGACTCTTATCTGACCTGTTGGTGATATTGGTGAATTGTCTTGGATTCCTATGCTGGTTTAGTAAAAAAAAAAACCCAACCAAACAAAAAAACAAAGATGTTTTCTTCTGGTTTTATGTGCAAGGGAAGAGCCATCTTGTGACATCTCACCCTAAGCCTTCCCATTGAACAAGGTTTACTCTGGTCAGGTTGCACCATATGGTGCCATTCACTGGAAGCAGCTAGTAAATGGAAGACACCAATATTTTTAGTTTCTTCTCTTTTCATTCAGATCAATCAACTTTGACTCTGTAGTGTTTCTTGATGATGAGGTCTGAAAGCAGGAGATCCACCTTGCCTGAAGCACTTACAGCTATACTGCAGTAGGAGGGGAAATCTGCAAGTAACTAGCCCAATTTGGAGAGTGTCTGAGCTCCTACTCCCTGTCAGGAGCCATTAAAAACAGTTATTCTTGTGCCTTCTCAGAGTCGGATGGCAGACACTAAGGTTTGAAAGTTTCAGGGTGATGATGTGCCACCTGCACAGCCTGTGACAAGATCAATGTAGACAAGCAGTTCTTGGATCACTTTTCATGTCTTTCCATTCTTCCATTTCAAAGACATTATTCAAATGTATGTCAAACAGTTCTGCATGCTCTTTGATGCCCTTGGATCCACTTCCTCTAGGGACACTATGGAAATCTCTAGCCTATTCCCTTTATTTCTGCTCTGAGATTCTTTTGTCTGTAGGTAATAAGTTTTTTGACTTCTCTGTGAGGGCAATGCCTTTCATAAGATGTGGAGCCATTTCAGCCTCATTTTGCAAGACAAGTGCAAATTCTGCCACTGAAAAAGAGAATATGGATTCTCTTGCTTTTGTCATCTGACAGTGTCTGAAGTCTGCCAGAAAGTCTGCGAATTTCCCTTTAAATTGGAGAAGTGATCTTGATTAAAACTTGCCTTTCTCTTATTAGACTACAAAACCTTCCGCTCTGGGAATCTCGCACTGAAGATGTAGAAGAAGCTGCTGCTTTTAGGGAAAACACCTAGTTATCAACTTCCAAAATTTGTACATTTTAAAATTCATTTTTATTTGGCTACAGAACAAAACCCGAGCTTTTCAAAACTTCACCTTTCAAAAAAAATTCGGATAGGGCAAATTTTCTAAAATTTTAATTTCAGAGCCCAGAAGTTTGCTTTTTCCTTTTTTGTACTTTCACTTGTATTTGTTTGGATAATTTTCATTACTTTGTGATCTTCCAATACTGGAAGTGAAGTAATATGTTAATTTACTGTAATGTAATAGTAGAAATATTCTAATCTTTTTACTTTTTGCCTAGAAACAACTTATCACAAGGCTAACTATATGGGACTGAAAATATAAAATGAACTACTATTTGTAATCACAAATTAAATTTGTTTAATTTTAAAATATTGAATGGGAATACAAATCAAAATTAACATATTTTATGTAATAACAGTCTTAAAACAATGCCAACTTTTTAGCAGAAAATGCTACAACTGAAATTTTGGTGAAGTTTACCTCTATAGAAGCTGGCCTCTTTTTAGAAGCTGCCCATAGGAAAGCCCTATGATAATTTGCAGTTTGATAGGTTTTTTTCATTCTAGATACTTCTCAGTTTTGCTCAAAGACCACTGAGGCAGCTAAAATAAAGAACAGGTAAGTGGACATAATGCATATTTATTTTGAGCAAAGATTGTCTCTTTGCAGCCAACCCACACACAATAGGTGACTATACTCTTTTTATTTAACTCCATACCACTACTAAAACTGCTATAATTAATTGCAAGGTGATTCTTTTAAAATGTGGCTTCCATGATGGGATGAGAATCCCAAAATAATTCACTGTGGAAATGCTGTCGTCATATTTGTTGCCAAGAAATGTATCCTGATTTCTGTCTATTAAGTGAGGTTAATTTACGCATTCAGGCTGTAAAATGAACTTCACGCTGCTGAGGGCAATGAAATTAACTAGTACTGTCATTGAACTGTGGGATATAGCTGTTCACTTTAAATGGAAACCCAGGAGCATATCACGTCATATCATATTTAGGTCCTCAGACCTATGCTTTAATTTGGGACTAACAGACACAGTGCATGAATACAGTAATCATTAAAAAAACTTCAGAGAGCCTTGCTGAGACTAAGAAGCATGACTTTGTTGCTAAAATTAGCCATGTTTGAGGATATGAAGGGTGAGGGGAGAAAGAAGTGGAATTAGTCACAGTAACGTCAGCATTGGGTTTAATCCAGGTGAAAATCCAGTGAAGGAGCATTTCTGTAGCTTTGTGTTTTCCAAAATCTATACATTGTTTCTTTGGGCAAATTAAGTACTGCAGTTCTTTGATGTCCCTAAGATCCTCAATGAAGTTTAAAGGATCCTACATCTGCTCATTTCTATTGCTCAGCTCAAGACTTCTCCTTCTCTGATATACCTTCCAGCCACTTGACCCTGCACCACTTGACTAGGGGCTTATTACAAATTGAGTTACTTGCCTGGGAGGAGTGGTGGCATTTCAGATCCATGGCAGGAGGAGAGGAGATGGAAGGTTTGGGAGTGATTGTTAGTCTCTACCTCCATGCCATGTGCTGGGGCTGGCCATAGCTTTCAGAAGGCTGAAGCTGCCTGGCTGTTGCTCATGGGTGCACAGTCCCAGCCAGAGCCATTGGTGCAGTGATCCAGCCTCAAATCGCCCAAAGCTACAGGCAGAGCCTGTGGTTCTGGCTCCTGAAAGCTGAGACCTCCCCAGGCCCATAAAGCTTCTCACTTCACCCAGCAACCTGATGTCAGGAAAGAAATAAAACACTCCCAGCCCCCTTCTCTCCACCCCGTCCAAGTAGGCTAAGTGCTGATCTCTTTCATGTCTCTGATGTCTTATCACATTTCAGATGCTGTCACTACACCCAGCTGGGATATTTTCAGTTGAAATACCTAAGGAGAAATGAGAACAGTTTTGGTAAGAATAAATATCCAGAGCTCAGCCTCCTTTGTGTTGCGGTGGGATTTGGAAAGAGTAAAACAAAGTGTGAAAGAAAGAGCTTGTTTATGCAGGAAGCTGCTGTGAAGCAGGACAAACCAGGCTTCACAGCTCTATGCTGCCATGCCTGAGCTGCTTCCAGTGCTGGAGTTAGTCATTTGGGGACCACCTGGATTGTAAAAAAACATACTTTTGACGAACTTTCTCTGCAAATGTCTCACCAGTGCTGGCATGACACAGTTGGGCAAGACAATTCCCAAGACCCTCTGTATGCAGTGCAGATTTTGTCACCCCTGTAGCCAACTTCTACTTCAGTCAATTAGAAATTATCTGTGCTTTGTTGTACTACATAGTTGAAGTGCATGTATGCCTATACTTTGCAAGTCATTTGCAGGTTATAATGCTTCCCAGACTGAGGATGCTGCTGTATATCTGCAAAATAGGAATATAGTCCTCAAATCACATGGTAGCCTACTTGGAAGCAGTTGGTGTTTACTTGCTGTGATGAAATGAAGCTGTGTGATCAACTTGCAGTGGCAAATGGATGGTGACCCTGAACATGCCAACTGCCCTGAGGTTCACGTGTCAGTATCAGCCAGGAAACTGTTACACCAGAGAGCTCATACACATCAGCATAACCAAAGACACTCTCTTTGGAATGATGGAGCAGCTGAATAAACAGTATATGTGGACCAAAGAAGGGCCATGAAAATGATCAGAGGGCTGGAGCACCTCTCCTATGAAGACGGGCTGAGAGAGTTGTGCTTGTTCAGTCTGGAGAAAAGAAGGCTCCAGGGAGAACTTATAGCAGCCTTCCAGTGCCTAAAGGGGGCTTGCAGGAAAGCTGGAGAGAGAATTTTTACATGGGCTTGTAGAGATAGGATAAGGGGGAATGGCTTTAAACTGAAAAAGGTTAGATTTAGATTAGATATTAGAAGAGGCTCTTTAGAGTGAAGGTGGTGAGGCACTGGAACAGGCTGCCCAGAGAAGCTGTGGCTATTTCCTATTTCTAGAAGTGTTTCTAGCAACCTATTTCCTATTTCTGGCAGTGCTCAAGGCCAGGCTGGGTGGGGCTTTGAGCAGCCTGGTTTAGTGGAAGGTGTCCCTGACTGTGGTGGTGGGGCAGAACTGGATGATCTTTAAGGTCCCTTCCAACCCAAACCATTCTACAACTCTGTGATTATTTTACATAAATTGCTTTCTTTCTCCAGGTGGTTGAGTGTCTTTCAGGGTGAAAACCAGACAAGCTTTGGCCTTTGACTAAGCCCTGGAAACCTGGTAGAGAAGAAAGTATTGCATCATACTCCAGAAACAAAAGCAGCAGCAGTGCCAGTATCTTCCCTCTTACTGCAGCAGTTTCTGTATGAAGCTGAATAATATTTCCCAGATTTGTACATGTGTCTCTAAGGAATTCTGAAAACACTTTTAGAAATACCTGTCCCTGTTTCAATTATCTTCATTCAGCAAGCAGCACTATTGCTACTCAGTGGGGTCTGAAACATTAATGATATTTCCCAGCAGTGGCCCAGACGGATGAGGCAAAGTAGAAAGAATTGGTTTAGCCATGGAAAAAAACATTGAAAGCAGAAATCCCAAAGTTATGCTAAATTTTGTAATTTTATGAGTTAATTTAACAGTTCATTTAACAATTGTTAATCAGTTTTTTAAAAATAGCTCTCTCTAATTAGGAACTCTTAATATTATATTGGTATTCTTATTTAAACCTCAAAGTTATCTTTCAGTTGTGAAAACTGTAAAACCCTTATTATTGAACTAAGACCCTCACTGTTTTGAAGATAGTTTTGTAATGTTTGATGTGCTGCGTAATTAATATTCTCAAGTAAACATGACCTTAGATTTATCTGTGAACTCAAAGATCTTTCAGATATGTGTGGTTGAGATTGTGGTTGAGATGAATTACTCATCCTATTTTTTTGAACTTGAATGGGCTTTCTAATAGACTTTCTCAAATTTCAGATAATGTTAATAATCTAAAACTTTGGAAGAAGAGATAATGATCTGCTTTCTCAGCAGGAAATTTTCCTGTATTATTGTATCCTATCATAAATTGTGTCCTACTCTACCCTACCCTACTCAGCCCTATTTCCTGGTGTCAGGATGTAATAAGAGTGTTTTCCAGAAGTATGTTGAATGTACTCTGTTTACTAACACTGAACTAACACTTGTTATTGGAAGTTTGTTCTTGCTCTTATCCTCTCTCCCCACAGGGAGGATTGTTTGAGGTGTTCAGTTTCTAAATTACAGTAGGGCCTTTTTTCCCCTTTTATTCTATCTGTACCTGCAACTTGGTGTGTATTTTGGGAAAAGAAAAATGATGGTTACAGAATTGCACTTTGCAGTAGGTACCTAATGTTGAAGTCCATAAGAATTGAGCTCCTATATGCGTGCCAAACCAAACTGAAAGAAACTTTATTTTCCTACGTAAATCAATATTTGCCCTTGTGCAACAAACTTCTGCTGTGCCTAGGAGCTCAATTTCACCATCTAATAGGAGCAACCAAATCATTAAGAACATGATTGTGCAAACTGTTGATTGTTCTAAGCTTGTAGAGAAGGGGGTGAGTTGTAGATGCTCAGTGTTTAACAGGGTGAATTCTTACTGCCTTTAATGCACTTGTCCATGTGGTTGGCTTTTTTCTGCTGACTAGTCTATAAGGCTTTCTATCTCAGTATCTCATAAATAAATTATTTACTGCAGGTACTGCCTCTTCACTGAATTCTCCTAAACTGCTGTGGGGAACAAAACATACTGATTTACTGGTGCTGCAGATAGCTGCAGGTGTGGAGCCATCTGATCCTATGGTGTTGCTCAGCTCCTCATAAAGGGATAAGAAAGCAGAGGGGTGGGTACAGACTCTTGCAGGTTTATCCAAAGCAAAGGAGACTGAGAGATAGGAGCATCTGGCAGCACTAACGTGAGATGCACAGAGCAATTGCTTGCTGGCTATTTCATTATCTAAAGAATGTAATTTCAGCCCTCAAATTACTTAGGCTTGGTCACCAAATTGTTAATGAGCTTGTTGACATGAAGCTAAAAACATTTGAAAAGGCAACATATGGACTAAGTTATGATAAGGACAGGATACCTCTCACTCACAGAAATACCAGGAGATAATTATAATACTCATCAATTTTCATCTTGAAAGCATGCCTTGTTTTTTTACCACTTCCTTGCAAGGAGGGTGTCAGGATAATAACCCCAGGGAGATTATTCCTCCCATCCTACTGTTTCGCAGTATCAACTCACAAGAGAAGGTTGTTGGAAACAGACCAACTCCTGGAAGTCCCAAAGTTGTCTTGGCTCCTAGTTATCTGGAAGACTGCTTTGCTTAGGTGTGTTATTTCCACAGAATAAAGACATCCCAGTTTTGTTTTAAAATCATCAGTGTCACTTTGAGCACTAGACATGCTTTCAGAGAAAAATCAGTAAAGCAAAGGGCTAAGTTCTTAATTATTTACTGGCAACAAAGTTAAAGTACAGAAATATGAAAAAGCAAATAAATGTGAACTTCAAATATGCTTCACAGCTACAGATTGTTCCATCTGTCTCACAGGATTTCTTTGTGGAAGTCGAAGAAACAGTTCTGTCCTAGAGCCCTGTTTCAGAGCAGCACCTCAGCCGGGGCTTCTCTGTGTCCCTTCCCCTTTACACTGCAGGTGAAGTTGTCTATGCTGCTGAACACAGGTGAGAGGACAAATAATTTCCAAAAACTTCTAACCGTCATCTGCCCTCTATTTTCTTTTTCTTCTGATCTACCTTTCAGCTTATTCTACTCAGCATTTAAGATATGTAGAGAATCTTTGCAGTGCTTGTCTTTCATACTTACTTTTTCCTCAGTAGCATTGCGGCTGTGCATCTAAAATGTAACATTTGTCATAAGGCTTGTCATCAAGGCATTTTGGGAAAAAGCTTTTTTGTTTGCTAACCTTTTATGAATGCTAGGTATAACGCAGAGGCAAGCTGTATGGGACATGAAACAATTACCTCTCTCTGGCAATGTTAATTTTAGGGGATATATTTTATTCAAATCTAAAGTGGTCCATTCATATATATATATATATACATATATATATATATATATATATATATACACTTTGACGCCATTTGGA
Source organism: Melopsittacus undulatus (assembly GCF_012275295.1). NCBI lineage: Eukaryota > Metazoa > Chordata > Aves > Psittaciformes > Psittaculidae > Melopsittacus > Melopsittacus undulatus. Next base: position 79,834,263 of record NC_047528.1, on the reverse strand, counting down.
GGTTGCAGGTAAGTCTTATGCTTTATGATGATGCTGGATCCTAGTACTTCTACAGTGTTATCCTAGCATTGCTGACATTTATGGCCAAAATAGTATCTTTAGGATTTCACTCTGGACCTTTTAAGAAGAAAAATATTGTTCTGTACTTAAACCAGAAATCCTGATCACCAGTAGAGCTTTTATCTTGTTCTTGCCTATGCCTACATGGTTTCCTAATGCATTATGTCTCTATCCCTATTTTTATAAATAGAAATTTGCCAATGATGCCACTGTAACTTTGCCAATTAATAAATATATATTCATATAATCTTTAAAGTCTGCTAGTAAATTTCAGCTCTTTCCGCACATAAATCTGCCACATACTATGTAGTTACTTTCCAAAATGGGAGAAACATCTTACTTACAACTCACCCTTCCAGGGTAGTTAAGGTAAGAAGTTTCAAGATATGATTCATCATGATATATATGAGATTATGCTTTCAAATTCATCCTTGGCTCTGTCTCCTAACATTTTCACTAAATGCTGAGCTGACAGCTGATTTCAATGCACAAGCTTTGCATTTTGCCTTACTGTTATAAGACCTTGCAAGTTCTTTGCAATAATTGTAATTTTCTTAATAAATGACTAATGTTTTCATAGTGTTGCATGAGGAAGGGTGCTGGAAAAATAGTATGCTCCTGAGAGGTCAAAAAATGGATGTTGGTAGAAACAGTCTGATGTGGTATGCAGACCACTCTGTAAAAATTAGCCATTACTTATTTGTCAGAAGTTATCTTAACACATTGGCTAATGAAGCTGTGATAGGAAAAGGTGGAGAAACAGATCATCTGATCAGGTAGGTATGGATATAATTCCTTGCTGCAGAAACTACTAAGGAAGTTTTAGTACACATGTGCTCTCAGAACTTTGATATTCGTGTGTTAAGAAAGAGACAAATATGAAAAATAAAAAAAATTAAATAAATACAATTTGGAGGCAAAGTTCTTAGAATAGCAGTTCTAGTATTATTAATAAGTGATTACATCTTGGCAAGGGACAAATATATAGAAAAATCAATACTAATTGGTTTGGATAACTCAACAACATTAAATATGATGGACTGCAAATCCATGCCGGGCTCCTGGTGGCTCTTCTGGGGTAGATATTTCTGTGCTTTGATTACTCCATGGTTTCCTCAAAACCTCTCAAAAAGTAATCTGAAGAAAATGTGTGGTGATTTGTTTCTTTTCTTTTCTTTTCTTTTCTTTTCTTTTCTTTTCTTTTCTTTTCTTTTCTTTTCTTTTCTTTTCTTTTCTTTTCTTTTCTTTTCTTTTCTTTTCTTTTCTTTTCTTTTCTTTTCTTTTCTTTTCTTTTCTTTTCTTTTCTTTTCTTTTCTTTTCTTTTCTTTTCTTTTCTTTTCTTTTCTTTTCTTTTCTTTTCTTTTCTTTTCTTTTCTTTTCTTTTCTTTTCTTTTCTTTTCTTTTCTTTTCTTTTCTTTTCTTTTCTTTTCTTTTCTTTTCTTTTCTTTTCTTTTCCTTTTCCTTCTCTTCTCTTCTCTTCTCTCTTCTCTTCTCTTCTCTTCTCTTCTCTTCTCTTTTCTTTTCTTTTTTTGCTTGTTTGGTTTTGGGTTTTTTTGTTTGTTTTTTGTCTTGTTTTGCTGGTTTATTTTAACCTGAATTTTTTATTTGGCATTCCAATTTATTTGAAGGCTGTTTGAGAAGGCTAAATTCTCTGTTGCTCTGGCTGGCATGTGTATTTCTTACCCTTCCTGATCTTGGGATGGTTCTGTACAGCATTTTGCAACGAGAAGTTGTTCATCAAATCATTAGGGATGCTGATAGATTCCTAGAAGCAGTAAGGGACATAGAAAGGATGGAAGATTTCTGGCCTTTCTGTAGATGTGGTTTAGAGCCCTTCTGTCTCTGTGGGACTGTCAGAGGTATTTATAGTTCTCTCTGTTGATACGTGGACTCACAACTATTCTTTTGTGGGTTTTTTGCTAGGTTGTCTTTTCTATATTTAGCCATACATTACTTTCAGCTGCAGAAAGCTTAGAAGATTTGACTAAGCGGGATGTGAGTGGTAGACTCATGTGAGAACTGCTTGAACTGGTTCAGAACAGATTTGGCATGTGCATTTCCTCATGGATTAGTTGGGATAAAAACTTTGATTTGTAAGGTTGTTCAGGAACGCTTAATTTTGAAAAATTGCACAGGGTCTTTAAGTCATATGACAACATTTTATTTCCCTCATGGGATTACCCAGATCTTGCTGGTTTAAAAGCTGTGAAATGGAAGTCCTTTGAAAATTATTAACAACATATTGAGCTCAATAGATCCTTATAAAAAAGACCTATGCATCTGTAAGCTTTCCTCAAAGACTGACAGGTGAGTCTTTGGTATCAATCATCATAATTCTACTGACACCAGTGTTATGCTATTCTATGTAATCTGAAAGTCTGCACTTCAGGATAAGGCTGACATGGTGTGTTTGCTCCTTTTCCAAAGCATAGTTTTTCTGTTGTTAACACTGAATTATCTGTATGATTTTTTTTGTTAAATATTAATTTGTAGCAAGATATGTGAAAACCCTAGAATTTCAATTAGTGACACTGCTCCTGACAGTCATAGGCCAAGGCCTACTCTACTAGGCATTGTACAAACTTGTAAGAAGGAGCTTGCAATTGAAAGAAGTTTACAGTCCAAGGCTAAGATGGGAGAAAACTGATGTTGATAGCATATTGAGGAGCCCAGAAAAACGGGGAGGCAAAGTACCTCAGGCTGAAGCAGTGATCTCGACACACAAAGAGATTAGCTATTGACATATTTTGTAAATATCAGGCAAGACTGTGCTTCAAGGAGTCATATAAGGGATGTCTTCTGTTGTCTTCTTTTCCTAGCAGTGACAGAAATCATAGAAGGTGCTTCCTTGAAAATCTAAATGGAAAATAAAACTAGTACCTTGGTCTGTGTGGTAGTAAGATACAGCTACTGATGTGGAGATGGTAGGGAAGGAGTAGGCTGCAAAGGGCTTTGAATTTCTATTGGATTTGAGAAAGCTCTTGTTTATCGAGACCTAGAAATAGTAGCTAGCTGAACTCAAGGGCTAAGTGTGCAGATAAATTAATGAATCATATTTCTTTAAATCCAGCTAGTTCTGTTCAGTGATAAGAGTCAGATAAGAACTTTTTGCATTGATTCTGCTTAAAGAGACTTACCTTCCAGATAACTTTAAGATATAATTCAATGTAGTGATTTGATGCTGAACATTATTAGAATATTGAAGCTTGTAGAGGAGGCCTCCCTCCCTTTTTCCCAGTTTAATAGATGAAATAAGGGACGTTTCAGCTCATGTTTGAAGGCTGTTATTCAGTGTTTGAAGTGCCAGTGCTATGTAGTCTTACTGTAGGAAGTTCTTGCTGTGCTCTGACAGAGCTCAGATCTCACTCTTAAGGCATAAGGCAAAATCTGCTCCCCTGAGGTTTTTTCATCTTCCAAGTGTAGGCTGACTGAACTCTCACAAATGCTTTCCACATTTTGGTGTATGTCAACTTGCTCTGGAAATTTTCTGAGTGCACATTTATCACAAACAAAACAGCAATGAGATTTTTTAAAATAAATGACTGAACCAGTGCTTTATGAGTGCCATTTACATTAGACAAGTACTGACTGATCTTATGCCAAAGCACTCTCTTTTGGCTATTAGCAAAATAAAAGGTTCATATGTTTCAATATCTATGGTCTAGTTAAAGACATCAGGCTGAAATATGCTGGAGTTAGATATAGCCATTATATTTTCTTGTGGGATCCATCAGTCAGAAAGTGCATGGGCCTCAGGAAATGAAATAATAAGCTTAGTAATGGTGGGAGCTTAGAGGGAGAATATGCTTAATGTAATTAGAAGGAGTTTCAATCAAGAAACAACTTCATCTTACAAGTGTTCTTCCACAGAGAAAGCACTTCCCATGAATGACTCTTCCTGCCCTGGCTTCTTGATCTTCATGCAAAATTAACTAAGACTCATCAAAATTTCATGCCCTATAAACTAAGCCACTTCGGTTTTGTGTCACCCAGATGAAATATTGAAGTGTGACCGCAGAACTTGCTAATAAACTATGATTTTAAAAGAATGGGTGGGGAAACCTGCGGTGCTGAGGAAATAAAAACCAATAAAAAACTATACATGAAAGTGGAACCACAAGAAGGAATTAAGCTTCCAAGGAATGATGAAGAAATTCAAGGAAATAATTGAAGGAGGAAATGTCATTTTAACCTTTTAAAATATTAAAAAATTAATACACCTGAAATATCATCAAAAAACAACCCTGTAAACAAATCTGTATTCATGGGGCTTCATGTCTGTCTTCAGGGTGCTCTTCAAATGTGCAAGGCATCAGCCTGGTGGCCTAAGGAGGATTTATGAGATTATGTGAGCTCAAGTTACAACCACAGGGAGAAGGATGCTTAAATTTCCAGATCCTTTTTTCCTTCTGGATTACATTTTGGATTATATATAATTTGTAACCTAGGATAACACTCAGGAAATGCTTCAAGAAATTATACTCTGAAAAGCCTGTTTGTAGCTGACACAAATCTATTTAGCAGGCACGTTTATCAGATTTACTTGTGTTCCTGCACAGCTGAAAGGTGTTGATTGTTGTAATACGGCTGCCAAGCCCCAAGCAGCTGGTTGTTGCTCTTGGAGTACGCATGGAATGGATGCTAGCTGGTGAAATGTAAATGACTGACTGATAGAAAATCAGTTTTATTTATTTATTTATTTATAAATGTGGATCTTTATGACTATATAATCATGGGATTGTCTTTGAACAACAGTCCCAAACCATTAAATACTGCTGGTGTCCCACCTCTGTCACCTAGTGCCTTGCAGATAAATTCTGTTGAGAACCCACTGAAAAGCAAGTTATAAATTCCTAGCTGACACTGTTAATTGTCATGTGGCATTTACAGTAGTGGATGTAAATCATTCATAATCCAATATCAAACTGAGAAGAATAAATGAGTTTGCCTCTGTGGTTAAAAAGAATAAAGTATTGATTACCATAACAAATTAACAACTTGAAATCTGATCTATATCTTCTGAGTGCTGAGAGCTTTGAACTGGAACAGTCATGTATTACACATTAACCTCACAAGATTTAAAAGCAGTTGTGCTACAACAATAGTGAGTTATTAGAAGTGTTCTGTAAAAATGATTTTAATGGCATTTACTGCAGGGCTAGAACAATTACCAACCTGCAATCAAAATAATAGCTTTTCATTAATTAAGATAGTTGAGCAAGACTCTGTTCTCACAGATTTGTTGTGAGAAATGATGATGGCATGCACATGGGTGAGATGATGTGAGAAATGTATTTTCAATGGCAGGCAGAGGGGTGACAACATAGAATCATAGAATAGTTAGGGTTGGAAAGGACCCCAAGATTATCTAGTTCCAACCCCCCTGCCATGGGCAGGGACACCTCACACTAAACCATATCACACAAGGCTTCATCCAACCTGGTCTTGAACACTGCCAGGGATGGAGCATTCACTACCTCCCTGGGCAACCCATTCCAGTACCTCATCACCATAACAGGAAAGAATTTCTTCCTTAGATCCAGTCTAAACCTCTGCTGTTTAAGTTTCAACCCGTTACCCCTTGTCCTATCACTTCAGTCCCTAATGAATAGTCCCTCCCCAGCATCCCTATAGTATAGGCCCCCTTCAGATACTGGAAGGCTGCTATGAGGTCTCCACGCAGCCTTCTCTTCTCCAGGCTGAACAGCCCCAACTTTCTCAGCCTGTCTTCATATAGGAGGTGCTCCAGTCCCCTGATCATCCTCGTGGCCCTCCTCTGGACTTGTTCTAACAGTACCATGTCCTTTTTGTGTTGGGGACACCAGAACTGCACACAATACTCCAAGTGAGGTCTGACGAGAGCAGAGTAGAGAGGCAGGATCACCTCCTTTGACCTGCTGGTCATGCTCCTTTTGATGCAGCCCAGGATATGGTTGGCTTTCTGGACTGTAAGCACACACTGAAGCTGGCTCATGTTCATTTTTTCATTGACTAACACCCACAAGTCCTTCTCTGCAGGGCTGCTCTGAATTTCCTTTTTGCCCAACCTGTAGCTGTGCCCAGGATTGCTCCGACCCAGGTGTAGGACCTTGCACTTGGCATGGTTAAACTTCATGAGGTTGGCATCAGCCCACCTCACAAGTGTGTCAAGGTCCCTCTGGATGGCATTCCTTCCCTCCAGCGTATCAACCGAACCACACAGCTTGGTGTCATCGGCAAACTCACATGAATTGGTGCAGTATGGTAGAGGGAGCTATAAAGCACTTTGTACTTCCAGAGGCTTCTACACTGATATGGTTAGACGTTGATTTTTCATAGGGTTGGATCTGCTCTCTGGATTGGTAAGTTGCAGGGAAAATTAACCTACAAAATCTGTGTGTATGCTGGGGGAAGAAGTTAGGTTAAAACCCCACTAATAAACCCTTTTAGGATGCTTCTGTCTGCTTTAGATTTTCTTTCCTTTCTTCTGCACATGGTGATAAGTGAGATTTCACCAGCTAATATGACAAGATGACAGTGTAAAAGTGCACTACTCTGAATCAATACCCATCTCTAGCCAGCAAGCTGCTTTCAGGATAGAACTTACAATAATGCTAAACTGATAGGAGCCTGAAAGCTACAAGAGAATGGGATGAATATTCATTCACATTTTTAAGGAACTTCTGTTTGTCTGTACTCACATTTAGTCTGTGTCTTTTTTATGCAAATGTTTTTATAAAATGTTTTTTTGGCAACAGTATTCATGGAAATTGAAAAATACAGCAAATACTGCAGATGATGATAGATTTCTTTTTTACAGATCCACAGCAGGGCTTGTGAGGAAAGCCAGGAACTGCATTCCTAGTCACGGAACAAAAACATATTGAGTATTCTGTAAACCAAAATGCTTTTAGTTGAAGATGCTCAGATCTTGCTGGATACATTTTGCTGATAAAAAATTCTCCACAGAGGCTACAGTGACTACCTTACACTGCAGAGATGGTGGTATGTTGCTGGACAATTTGAAAACAGAAAATAGCAGGTATGTTTGTGATGAAATGTTAAGCTGCCTTCTGAGCGATATAAATTATCTCTTTTTCTTGAGTGGATAATGAAGGGAACAGCCATTAGACTTATGAAGATAGGAAACCTCTCAGAAGCCAAAGGAGAGGCTTTTTACTTTTACAGATGAAATGAAAGGCATTTTGCCCCTCCTTTCACTCTGCAGTGGTGAGCTTTCACCAGGAGGAGGCTAATCATTCTAGGTGTTTGAAGGCAAAAATTGAGGTTAGTATTTAGTCCATGAGGAACAAAGAAAGGTACTGCTATCACTGGCAAAACAGTTCTGGGGGACATGATGGGGTTGGGAAAGCTTGGAAATCCTCACCTGGGTTGAATTTATCTAGCTTTCCCTTGACTGATCTCCTGAACTCCTCATGGGGTCTGATCTTGCTTGGGTGGAACATCTAATGCTAGAGTGAATTGTCATATTGAAGCTGACAATGTGTGTTGGTAATATTTCGTGTTATATGGATATAAAAATTACACAAAACCTCATTGGGAAGCCTTGAACCTTTTGAAGACCACTATAATAGGACACAGAGATTTAGGAACACCTGGGAAAGCTGCTGCTGTGGTTTTAAGAAACCTAAGTGCCCTGAAGTGTTGTTTAGTGACATATGACAAATTATTCTATGAGGGCTAGGTGATTGCAACTTAAAAATAAATTAAAGCCTCTCTTCGGGTGTCCTGCTCAATTTTGATATACAACACTCTAAACAGGAGTCTTGGCTGCCTGGGATGTGCAGCATTTAAAGGACCAATTAAACTTACAAAATTCTGACAAAGTTTCCCATCAGCATTATTGCTTCCACTTTGTTAACCTGTATTTTGTTCCTTGTGCTTTATCTGTTGTAGATGTGTTTCTCATGATAATTAAGGTAGGTTTATTTCTTGATGCATGGAAGTATTTATTAGTGTATCAGCTGGAGGGCTGATGTGCCAATGACTTCGCTCCATACTTCTCTTCTTGGCTGGGCTAGCATACCAGGGGTACAAGTGGTGGAGAGGACATGGCTTCTGTCCCACTAGCTTGTATCCACAGATGGTCCAGTCCAATTTAAGACTGCGGGAACTATTTTCAGCTGAATTTGCTTCTACACCTACGTGGATAGCATCATGTGCTATCCGAATGCACAGAGAGATAACTAATATTGTTGTCTCACTTTTTTGTGGCTAATCCTCAAAAAAGTTGCTGAAAGTGGATGAAATGCTCTTTTTCACTATTGGCTGCAATAGGACATAGGGGTTTGAAGAGATCAGTTCAGTGGAAGCACTTGTTTTGTAGTCTGAATTGATTTGGAATGACAATTTAAGTGAGAGATTTTGGCACAGGATTGTTCACATTCATACCGATCTCATAAGCTACAAGGAGAGAAGTGTGGAGTGGTTTGTTTTTTTCTTTTTTTGTAAGAAGATCACCTTTCTTTATTTTCTTAGTATAACCTGGGGCTACTGCAGAGTGGATGAGGCTTTGGCTGTAACATTAATATCCACACAGCATAACGATCCAGTTGTGCACGGTGAATCCCTCATTTGGTGCTGCAGCCTTTGTAGATTATGCTGCTGGTTGGTGTTGCCTTCCCTGTGGGAATCAAAGGACCCACTCCTTTTACTTGTGGTGAAGAAATTAATATCCTATTCATGTAGCTGTATATTGCTTTTAATTGGTTTAGTATTAAACTATCAACTGCTTGAATGAAATGTTGTGGGGGAGGTAATTTCAGGGAGGCAATTTGTCTCTGGACAAATTCAGTGTTTATTGCCATGCTATTGAATCACACAAGGGAATATCTCACGTAGAAAACTGTATTTTCGGAGAAATTAATGACCCCTTAATAAAACAATGGACATTTTTCCTAAATAAAATGGCTGATGATTCGGAGAAAACTCCATGAACAAACGCGCCAACAGAGCTTCAAGCTGACAAGCAGGTATTCTTTATTACGGCGCCGGGAGACACGGGGGATAGCTCCTCCTAACGTGTGTCCCCGGATTGCTCTAGAGGCCATCCTTATATAGTCACTGGGAATATTACATCATTTCCAGGAAGTTTCCCGCATTCATACGAAAATGTGATGGTCGTTCCCAGCTTAATTAACATTACAGACATAGCAATCATCCTGTTCTTTTACTTATCAATAGGTTTAACTGCTCCCATCCTGGCCATCAGCTAGTCCCAGGTGCTCCCCACTCCCAGGTCGTTTTCCATTCTGTTTTTCTCACACCTTTTGTACTGAGGTTCTGAGGACCTGAAACTGCCTTCAGGCAAAACGGTTACTTTCCATTACAAAGCATCAAACTTATCATTACTTAGAACTGATTACATTTTGTGCCTCCTTGTTTCACTGACAAAAATGATGCCACCAACTTGGTGGTAACACATCTGCCCAATAAGAAAAGTGGGTAAATATTTGTGAATTGCACACCAAAGGCAATCAGGGAGAACTGGTAGCACTAGACACACAAATAATATTTTAGTAACTTTATCAGCCCATTTATTAACTTCTTAGAAAGAGGCGAAAAGCGCCTGGAGGTGGTCTCTCTTTGTAGTCATGTTCCCCCGAACTTTAGGCTGGGGGGCCAAATTGAAATGGCTCTGCCAACTGCTGTGAAGCTGTGCTGGGAGGGATGGCCTCTGTTGCCCTTACCTAATGACGGTGTTGTTGTGGAAGTGCCATATCCATGTGCTTGGTGAGTTCTGCAGCTGACAGTCTGGATGGGACAGGAAGATACTGCAGTACTGTGAGTTATGGTGAGTAATCCCATGCTGTCCCAGGATTTTACCTCTCAGTACCTCTTTTCTTTCTGCCTTCCACTCAGGAAGGAAATATGTTCTTTTCCTCAAATATGGGTGGAATAATAAAAAGCTGCAGCTTTTCACACATTAGATCATATTTAAAAATAAGATCTCTACCCATGCATCTGAAAAAAATGTTACACCTGTATAACTTGAAAAGGTGCATTTCATCAGGACTATGTTGGTGGAATTTTTATTTTGTCATCAGCTCCCAGTATATGAAGTTCTTACTGTCTGACCCAAAACACATTTCTTTTTCTTTCTGGCAACATTTTCTTTTGGAAAGGAAACTCTTTCAGGTTGACAATAAAATTTTCTGAAGCAAACAGTTTTGTTTAAAAAATGCTAATGGAATTTTACAGTTCTAAAGATTTTTCTCCATTTCCTACTGCAACTAATCGTGCGGCTGGACTGAGTAATTTCCAAATGGACATGCACATCAGCTGATAAGATTTTGAACAGCAAACAAAGGAAATTTGTGCAACTGAATACACAGGCAGGTATGTAACATTGCTTTGATGCCAAAGCTCCCCTTAAGGAGGCTAGGGTGGGGCAGGTGAAGAAGGTGAAAAATGGAGAGGGGGATCAAGATTCCATGGAACTCTGGTAAGCCTGGAACTAATGATTGGGCAGGCTGACACGTAGGGAAGGAATCAAAGCCTGGCTGGAGAAATCACAGATCTCCATGAATTCAGTGTGGCAAGTGCATGACTGCTATGAACACCTAGCTGACAGCACATTCTCTGTGTATCAATGCACTGGCTTTGACTGTGACACTTGCATGTGTCAGGGCTGGGGGTGTCAGGTCACAACATAAAGGGCTGAAAAAATTCACCATTAGGGAGAATCCAGTTTAGGTGTCTCACATTATAGTGTGTCAAAACTCAGCAAAGGAAGCAGGCACTGACAAATCCAGCTCCTCTCTGGACATGCTTGTATGCACTCAACTGCAATGGTATCACTGAATCCACAGTGAGGAGAAAGATCATTTTAGGTTTCAGGATCACTAAAGACCTGGCAGACTGTACATACTCAAAGCTGTGAAGCCCCATCATTATGCTGAGGATGCTTCTTAGGCACTGTCTGGGTGGTGACTGCCTCTGCTACAGCATTTTGTGTCATCCTCTTGATTCCCCATTGATTTGCTATATCCAGATATTATTGTCTTATTTCCCAGGAAAGGTATAGGTTGCATAGTAAAAGAGTGCTTCTTCAACTGCACTTTGCTTGGGGTATGATAGCCTGGCACTGACTCCTGCTGGGAAGAGGGAGTAGAGTGGTTTAGAGAGTTGCTATCAAGAAAGAAATCAGTGATTGCATTATTCCCCTTCAGACCATACTTCATATCCCCCAGCCAGCTGCTGTTGCCTAACTGGGTCCAGACGGTTTCAGCTCAGCTTGATGTTTTTTCCTAGCTTGCATTTATAATGCCATCAGCCAACGCAGCAGCCAGCTGTTGTGATTGGGCAGTGTTACTGTCATTGCATTCTTCCGCTCGGCATGTGTGGTGGTGATGTTTTATCTCAAGTTAAATAGTACATTTCTTATGCTTTTCCCCTGTGCACTTGTAGTGTGTTGTTGCAATTGTGCTCTATTTCTGTCCACAGCCTGATTGTCCATAAAATGTAGCCATGGTGGGAGAGACAGGAAAGGCAACAAGTTAGTACTGATTTGCTGTACTGGCCTCTCCTTGGAAATCAGGGACCAGGTTCAAGCTGCAGTAAGCAGGAGGTAACTGGCAAGGAGGAACTATTTGCAAGTTGAGATGGAGAAGGGACTGATTTAATTTGAGTTTTGAAAAAGGTGTGTGCTTTGTGGCTTTACCACAATAGTGGGTGAGATGAGGGTCTTGAACACAATTTCTTAATTTGGATCAGGAATCCCTCTCCCCTCATTTCTCTTCTCCCTCTGGGGGAGCAATGAGAAGTCAAATTTCTGCTATAACAACACAGACGTGAAATTGAGTCTGCCTTTCTCTTTACAAGCAACAAGTGGAGGACCATACAAGAACACGGAAAAGGGTGTGAACTACATCACCCTGTTTGTCTGGCTCTGAGCCATCTTGCTGCAGTGATCTCAAATCAAGGAACACATTTTCTTGATTTTGGCCTTGTTAATTCTTTATTTGGCATTTATTAAAACTCTAAACTGTACTTAGAAAATACACAGTGATTAATGATCACTCATTAGGGACCAAGGAAGTTTGTGGGATCATTCAGTTACTATTGGCAGAAGTAGCAGAAGTTTACCTTTTCATCAGTGACCTGGTACAAACAGCAAGAGTATTTTTGGACCATGTGGGGGTTATACCAAGTTAAGAATTTTAGGGCAAGGGTGTGAGGCACATGGCTGCTTCTACTTCCTATATGGACCATACAACTATAGAAGGCTTGCCTAAACAGTCCATATCACTTTTAGCATGTTGCTGCAGCTCCTTCTGTGGCTTAATCCTGCTTAGTATTGCACAGCTAGAGAGCTTACACCATGCAACCAGCGTGGTAATAGCTCTGTTATTCATGCTGTGGCCCTTTATTGTGCACAGATAGGAGATATCCTTACAGGAGAGTGCTTATAAGGTGCTCTGCCACAGGAATGTGCCTTTTCACAGATGAAGTGGGCTGCTGATTTTGTTTATGTTACCCTGCTGAGTGCTGCAGGACAGCTGTTGTATCATCCCTCATTCACTTCACCCTGTCCCTTCCCTGAAGAAGGGCACAGAGAAGCTTGTTTTAAATGCAGATGTGTGTGGAAGCAGTGCCAGGGAAAAGTTTTCAAAGTTATCTAGGGTGACACAGGAGACAGGACAGCTATACTGACACACCTTGGCTGCACTAAAATGGGTGATGAAACCCCAGCATCTGGGGAAAGTGTAATATTAAGCTCCATTTCCAAGTAAAGGCATGCTGTATGTACATGTACTTGTTGTATGTGTTTGGGAATTACAGTAGCACAAGTTGCAAATCATTGGTGTTTCTCTACAGTACACTGAACTGTAATATTTTCCCCTCCAATAGAGAGTATTGCATAGATAAGCATCACTGAAAGAGAAGTTCTTTAAAACAAAATACAAAGCAAAAGAAAAAAGTGTTCTGCCTCAATCTTCTCATAGGCAGGCAATAAACCAGCCTTCAAAGATACTTCTGAGGCTGGCTGATGAAGAGGTGGCCTTGGGCACAGTAGCTGAACAAAGCTGGCTCCTGAATGTAGCAGGTATCTGCTGGAAACGTGTACTTCGTTTTTGGTGCAGGCAAGAGAGAGGAGTGGAAAACTAGTGGGCTTATCCTTGGTAGTGCTGAGCTACACAGGGTTTGGGAAGCTGGAGGAAGCTAGGGATAATCATAGTGTCCAACGCATGTTGATTATCTCTCAGAATCACATCATGCAATAGCTGCAAAACACCATTCCCACTCCCAGGATAGCTGCAGGTTGCTAGAGAATCATCTGCTACTGGCACAGCATGTCTACCATCCCCAGTCTCAACAGACCCTGTAGATGGAAGCGAATGGTGTATGCTAGCTCAATGATAACTGGGGATTTGTGCATTGTGTTTCCTTTTGTTTGTGTCCTCTGTTTTTTTTTTTTTAATGTTGTGACATCGAAGGGGAAGGTCAGGGCTGTTCCCTCGGGGTCTATTAATGACAGGTACTTGGCAGGTTCATACATGGGTTTATGATGACTGTGATCCAGCTGTGTGAGGATAAAGTTGCTAAATCTCATCTTGAGATCAGCTGTGTCTTTAAGGCAGAGATGCACATGATGAGAATTCTGTTCATCAAAGTGTAAGCCCTCATCTCACTCATTTTAACTTCTAACACCCCTTCTTACAAGCCTATGGTTGCTGCAGCATTGTGGTCTAGCCAGCAAAGACAAACACAGCTGAGTTTATGCTGTGTGGTGTGACTTTGACATTCACATTCTTCAGACCTTCCATGCCCCATTTAACAAAGGTCATATTGAATAAAGGCTTGATATCAATTATGATTGATACTGAGAACCAAAACTTTCTTGCCATGGTTCCATTTCTGAATGATGGGAGCCTGACAGAGCTGGGGCTTAAGCATACATTTGCAACATGCATAAGGAAGTGGTGTTAGATTTTTGACTTTGTGAGACTATTTGTGAAAGTATGTTTCTTCTGACTCAGACAGTTAGAGTTCCTGGGGCATCTGTCTGTCTGCAGGCAGGTCTGTGACCCTGTGTGGCGCAGGTGAGAGGATACTTGATGGGAAGTTTCCCAGTATACATTCTTACTCATTTGCTTGCTTATTTCTTGCTGTTTCCAATAACTTAAGGTAAGAGCCCTTGGCATGGATCATAAAGTAGCAGGTAGGTTGCTCTTAGCCATGACAGGTGGGACCCACATACATGCAAAAGGACAATCTCTTAGAGACACTGTTTCCCAGGAATTCAAATTGAGCAGGACTGATGGATCCTGGCTTACTCCAAGCCTTACTCCACCAGTGAGCAATAGCATCTTCCCTCTTAGAAGTAAAGCCCTTCCTAGCTCACATTATATACTGTTAAATACTGAGCCACACCTAAGTGCTGTAAACTGCTGGACTACTGAATTAAAGAAGGCAGAGACACCACTTACTCCACTTTCTGTGAAGGCTGTTCCTACTGGTGTGCTCTGAGGCAAGACATCACTGCCTATGATTGACTACAGTACTTCAGCTGAGGTAGACATCAACCCATCAAGACATTTGTGTGCCAACACTGGCAGACAAATCCTGAAAGCACATCACCACTAGACCCTTCTGGGTCTGAAGCTGGACCCCTGAGAGTGGGGACTTGATGTTCGGTCTTAGACAATCACCTAATTTTGAACACTTGTCCCCATGATGACCATAGTCCATGGAGAAGACACTGTCCACAAGGCATCATGGCTGTGGGAGCTTTTAAAGGTTGTGACAGTGGCAGTAGTTGTCCTGGAAGAGTTCTAGTACAAGTCAGTTTGCTCAGCTAAGGATTTTACCCTGCGTTATTAGGATTTAGCCCTGCCGCCCTGCATGACCAGCAGCTTCAGCAGAGTATAATGAAGTTGGAACTGCCTTTTAATTTTCTTCTGTAGTTGGGCTAGAGTTACGATTGTTATTTGGATCTGTTTTTGAAAAGAATCTCAGGTCTTTGTGATCAGGCACTTGATTTAACTCAGTTTAATTTAATTTTAACACTGGCAAGATTCTCATTTGAAGTGTACTTTTCCAAGTGTATAAATCTATAGGAATGACACTGGCTCAGAACCTTTACCAGGCAGGCTGTCATAACTAATGCCTATTAGTTAAATTAATGTAAGAATGTGCACTTTTAGTACTTAGGAAAGAGTCTGCTCCTCAAATATAAACCAAATATAAAGACCTGAAAATAGCTATTTAATTAAACTCATTTTTTTCTTTCCAGATCCTTTCTCTAAACTTTTATTTCCTCAGGTAGGGTGTTCTTACAAGAGAATATGGTCTTAGAATGCTGAAAAAAAAGGCCAAGTTATGGTATAATGATTGCATTAAAACTTACTCGAGACTGTTCTAATTTTATACTATTTCTAGTATAAAATATGGAGGAAACTGAATTAATTTGAAAATGCTTCAGTGGTGAAAGGTGAACACAAAAGTCTTCACTGGGAGCTGATGTAGGCAAGTAACATGCAGGAAACTTGTTCTTGCAATCACTTTCTGAATCACCTGGAAGTTTTATGAATTGCTAAGTTATGTCAGAGCATCTTAACTTTAATTTAATTTTTTGAAATCTTCCCATTTTGCTTCACAGTGGTCTTCATATGCACTTTGTTTCTAAAAGCTTAAGAGAGGCCCAGAAAAAACTGTGAAGCTGGGACATAACTGGAGCTCATATGACTTGCTGCAGGTACCTTCACTCAATGGAGCACAGTGAACTTCTGGTCTCTGCCATTTAAATCCCCTGCTGCATAAAAATAAGAGCTCTGTACTTCCATGCCGTGATCTTGTTTGAAGAGCAGTGCCTGGAGCTAATCACAGTACTGTTTGATGATTAATGAAAAAATGCTTTCGCCAGAGAAATCAGAGCAGATATATCTATTGTAGACTTCTAGTGCTCTGGGTTATTATTAATAGATAATTAGCAGCAAGTATTTAACACAATAAAGGCTACTATGGAAACCCTTTTCCATTTCATCAAAACTATTAAAAAAATATTATTTACATCCAAAGATTAGAAAATCAGCTTTGGGTAAGAGACAGAAATGCGTAACCAGAAATAAATATGTAGCATGTCCATTGTAGGCTTTGCAAATGTGCTAAGTACATTGAGTTGATTGGTAATTAACTCAGGGTAAAGTCTACAGATAGTCTAAACATATTGATTGCCAACTCTTTCTTTCCTTTCTTGGAACAGAATTACTGTTCAGTGCTGAGCTGAATTAAAATAAAAGAGCACTACAGACCATAATTTCTGCTGCAGACTTAAGACATTTTTATGGTGTGGTGTGTGACTGGAGTAGGGCAGTAGTCATCAACCACTGTTTAGGTGCATGCAGCACGTTTTGTGTTCTAGAAATCAGAAATGTCTGTAGGGAGTACCCAAAATGAAAGAACAGAGGGTCACCATGAATCTATAATTTTATTGTAATTATAAATGGCTATGGCCAAAAGAGACCCTCCACATCTGTTAAGGGACTACTTTTCAGAAAGAAAAAGAAGCTAACTGTCTACAGGGCACATGTACTCTGATTATTAGAGGTTCGAGCTTGGTCATGAGAAACTGAGAAGATGGAACAATGCATGTTCTGAGAAACCACAAATGCCAGAAAATGCATAAAGGGTGCTCCCACAAGTTGCACGTTATCCTGACATTTGTTCAGGAAGAGTGGGTATCTGGCATTTTCCTTGTAAATGGACTTGGAACTATTTGTGGCACAGCTCAATGAAAAGTAGGCTGATGAAAGTTATTTCCTTTGTTTTAAAGAAGGTGATCGTATTCTTCACTGCATTCACATTCAGTCATATGCAAGTTTAATGCAATTCAGTCACAAAGGGTGACACTCATCTCACTTAATTTTATATGTTCACAAAACAGAAGTCTACATCCAAACTGGTTGTCTGGCCTCCTTTATGACTGTGGAGACAGTGGAGAGTCTGGAGATGCTTCTAGAGCATGATTCATCTATTCTATTTCAGACACCTATCAGAGGAGGAGATGAATTATGCCCCAGGAGTACCTATTTCTCCTTGACTATAAAGAGAATTAGACAGCTAGCTCAGATGAAGATGTCTGTGCTATAATTGTCTAAGATCAAGCAAAATGAACCCCATATGAGGTGACACAAATTAACACTGTGTGCACCTTTGTCATGGCACACTTCCAAAAGCTTCTCACTTTGCTGCTCTAGCACACATGCTTCCATAGTCAGCTGGGACTCCCCTAGCACTAGTGTCAAAATCTCACGTTCAACTGTAGGTTTGAAATGCAAAACTAATGGGCACCCACAACAATAAGATTGCTGGCTCAAGGAAGTCCAGCCTACTCCTGAGGTGTTCTCAGGACCCCTTTCAATCTTCAGTGAAAGAGGAAGGGACTTCTTGCACCCCTTCAGGTGATGGTTAAACCATTGTGGGTACTGCACAGTGCTTTTGGGTTGCTGGCCCAAATTGTCCCATATAAAGTAGCTGTCACCAACCTGAGACAGTGTCTGTAAAGTATTTTGATTGAGGAGGCTTTTGGAAAGGTCTGTGGGCAAAAGCAAATAAAATAACAAGCAAACCAGAACTCAGCTGCCTGACTTTTCAAAATAGCCTGCTAGGATGTGTGAAATACAGTCTCTTGCACAGCCCCAGTCCTCTGAGAGATCCAAAAAGGAGTTCATTTTCATACTTGGTGTGTACTTTTGCTGCTTGAGGTATATCTTTCTGCTTCTCATTAATGCTCTTTTCAGCCCCACAGGGAGAGTGCTAGGTAAAGTGACCAAGAAAAGCTTTCTTGATGCTCTTCCCAACTTCATGAAATTTTAATGTTTATTGTATTTGAGCCTTTTGTTTATTTAATATTTGTCCAGGGACAGTATAAGCTGTCCATATTGTTTTCCATCAGAATTACCACTGGAGGAAAAGGGAACACTATAATTTAATATCTTCCTTATTAATATTTTTAATACAACAACAAGACAATCACAAATAGTCAAGTCTGGTTATATATCAATCTTGTTTATATGTGCATCAAAGATGAAAGGAGTGAATGTGGCTCAATACAGATTTTCTTTCTGTGGCTGCTGGGATCTGTGGACAACAGTTTTTAGGATAAATGCCTGAGGGTAGGTGCCTGCCATGAAATGATTGAAGTATCTTACTGAGTGATCCTTCCTCCATGTGAAGAACAAGTGGAAGAATACCCTATAGTCTCCTGGCTCCTGAGACGTCTTCACCATGTGTGCTGTCAGAGAGAGTATGATGTTCTGATTTCCATTTTTTCATGAGGATGAAAGATGTCAGCAAAACCAAACTCCTTGAAAAGTTTCTGGCCTCCTGGAAGAGTTGATGTCTGCACTTTTTCCTGCCTACACTGGCATTAACAATGACTGTTCCCCAAGTATATGCTCAATTAGTCTACTCAGGCCAGGAAAAAGCGTGATCCTTTCTCTCCTGAGTGGGGAGCACTTTAGAAAATGCAAGGCCAAGGACAGGGTGGTGTCATGGATGCTTATCTCTCCATCAAATATCCCTTGTAGGTGAGGATAAAGACAGAGATAGACGACAGTAACAGGTAGCAATTAAGTAGCCTAATTTTTCAGAAACCTCTGTCTTTCTGGAGATTACTCCCACTCTTTGGAATCATTGGAAGTAATGCTGTTCAGTACTTTCAGTACTGAAAAGCCAGTTCGACTTAATCCTGAAGCCAACATATGACTTGATGTCCATTCTAGGTGCATAAACTGCCTTTAACTACCTTCTTTCATTCCAGTGTTGTGCACATCCTGATCTACTGCACTTGGAAAAAAAGTCTGTTGTAAAAGAAACCTTTGGAATTAATTTTTAATGAAAGCAATAGATGGGATTCCCAGCCATGCTCAGTTCTTACCTCCAGTCATGCTTCTAGGCAACAGTTTCTTTTCTATATACAGAACTTTGAAACCTCACATGCTTTAGATACTGGAATACTGGTGTTATTATTAGTAATAACAACAAAATAATAAAGGAATAAAATAATAAAGTGACATACTTCGCTCAGTATGTCACTGAGATTGAGGCTTTTTCTTATTTTTATGATGTGAATTTATACATAGTCCTCAGCTGTTTTCCCCAGATAGATGTTGCGCTTGAATACGAGGGCCAGTAAACTTGCATGGTTTCACCAGCTGCCTTGGCAAAAATATTACCTGTGGGAGCCAATGAAACATTTATTACATGTTTCCTGCTGTGCCACCGATGACATTTCTCCAAATGCAGCTGTGAAGAGATTAAAGATACTTATTAGTTTATTTTGTCACTATTATCATAAATGAGATTATCTTGTGCTACATGAAGTATGATAGAGCCTGGTAAATGTTTAATTCTTGAAAAGGTGCTGCATAGTGTATACTTGCATTTTCATTGTTGGCTAGGACTCTTTCTTGTCTGTGTCTCTCTAGTGTATCACAGACTTAGATTTACGTCAAGAGAAGCAACAGTGTGTCAACTAAATTCCTGCTATAAAGGTGTGCTAAAACACTTGCTTAGTCAGAAAAATAAAAAAAGAGTAACTTATTGCATGAATTGCATGAGTTTTAGCAGTGAGAGAGGAACATGCATTCCATCTGATGTGTCTGTCAAATGATACTGCCTGTTTTAAAAAAAAACAGTTGGGGATAACCAGAAAATTGCAGCAAAATAAAACAAATTCCTGCATTTATCTCCATCACAGAGGACACGGGGGAAATACCTGCTCTAAAGCTTCTTTTTCTGTAGGTGATAAAAATGAGTAACAATTTAAAAATGCAATTAATCACTACGGCCAGATGGTATCCAGGAGTTTTGAAAGAATTTAGGAGTCTTTCATCTGTCAGCAAAAGTACATGAACAATCACTAAAGCCAGCTAGCATAAAGGAGGACTGGATTGTTGCCAAAGTAATAGTTCCCTTATTAAAAAGAAAAAACCCCAACTTTACCTCATTACTAGTTAAATTAGTAAGGAAAATAATTAGGGACATGTACGATGCTTAAATGATCACCACAGGCAAAATCTTTCTTCTTCCAAATTACTTCAGGGAATTGAAGTTGTGGTAGGTAAGGGTGAGATGGCACATGTGAACTTTGGAGGAGCCACTGATAAAATGCTGCATGGGCAGGTGAGAGGCCAAATCTGTTGTGATGAAGAAACTAATTACAGCAAAGTAAATAGGCAGAACAGGAGCAAATCCTCAGATCTGCAATCAGAGGCCGTGGGATGGAGTGAGCACCAAGCTGACTTAATAGCCTGCTACTGCCAAAACCTGCAGAAGTTAAACAGTTACCCCATCCACTGTGTTCCAGTCAGCATGAAGGCGTCCATATGCCTTCAGGGATTTGAGGACATTTTTATACTCTATCTGAAAATTTACCTCTGAAAAGTAAAAATCAGGGGGAAATATATGTTTCTGAACACATATTTGAATTTTGGACTGCAATTTAGGGTTTTGATTGGAAATTCTTGTGCGGCCTCTGCAGCAAGGGGTGTTGCTGACCAAAACTTGCCTCCCTTTCTCCCTTCGCTTTAGCCTCCCTGCGAAACTTTTGATGCAGAGTGCATGGAGAAAATCAGGTGCTCACTGTCTTGAATGCTGCCTCTCAGGTAAGCTACACTTTCTCAGATGCATTTCCAGTTTCCTAGAAGCTCACCTGCAAAAAATGGATCTGTGCCTCCTCTTCCTGTTGGAGTGAATCTTGAGATCCAGCCTATTTTTGACGGAGGCTTTGGGTGTACTTGCTAGACATGAGTTGCTTCTTCCTGTTAGCTGAGTAGGCTTGGTACCTGCCTACATTTCTGTAGGGAACCTGCAGAAAGCAAAACCCAAGAGCGACATAGAAGCATCCTCCTTATGTACAGCCAGAAATACTCACTGAGTTCCTTCCTCAGGGCTGTTGTGGTAATTTTTCTATTATTATTATTTTTACCACCCTTCCCCTCCAGTTTATCAGCCATTCAATTGTGCCATAAGGTTAGGACAAAACAGTTGCCTCTTGTGTCACTTGCTTTGTTTTGTTCCCTCAGCATCACTGCTTGGTAGGACAGGGGAGTTGCTGTGGCAGTGCTGTGTTCATGAATGACTCCTTGCAGAATTTTTATTTTCTAGAGAACTGTTCCCTCACCAGTTAAATGGGGGAGAGGGAGTGGCAAAGCATCTCGCTTCCATTTAAAGCTTCTCTCTGATAGATATCAGTAGCACTCTGTGTTTGGATTCGTGGTCCATGCTTGGGGGATGGGTTGAAAGCATAGATGGCAGTGAGGTGGAGGTCTCCAGCAGAGTCTTTACAGGCTGTCTCAGCACAGTCTATGGTGTGTGTTCCCCACACAGCTTGGCTCTTAGTGTGAACTTCTAGCCCAGTTTGCCCTGTGCCTCTAGTCTTACATACAGATACTCTGCCCATACATGCCAAAGAGGAAGCACATGGGCCAGGAGTATCAATGGAGGGCAGTCAGAGGTAGGGAGAGATGCTGTGTTGACTCAGGGACTTTCCTCCACCAGTGTTCCCAGGCTCCCACTGACCTCTGCTGCTGCATCCCTTTCCCATGCAGCCAGAGCACACCTCTTTGAACCTATCTCCAGGGAGTTACTTGCAGTCAGAGACCCTTTTGCTTGATCTGTGCTTACTCGAGTTGCCATTACTTTTCCATGCATAGAGTGATCAGAGTGGCATAGCCCTGTGCACAGTGCAGACCAGGGTGGTGGTCCACACTGCACAGACCTTTTTGAGTAAGTGAAACAGTACACAGGCTTTCTCAAACTGCCCTAATTACAGTCTGCCTTTTTGGGGTGGAGAACTATAAAAAGGCAAGAATTCTTTAGCTGGTTATTGTTTATGTTTCTTCATCAAGCCATGAAAATTAGTTCTTAAAAAGGTAATTGTTGTTTGATTGTTCTGAAAATTGTGCCTTCACAGGGACAGGCCTCTGTACTCATTTGAGCCTGTCTGTTTGTCCACATCCTAATTACATGTTCTAATTATAAGTAATTCCAGGAGCAGGCATAAGCTGTTTTTGTGCCATAGATGTTCCAACAAGATTCAGACATATTGTCAACATGTTTTAGCAGTTTAATTGTAGAGCTAGAAAGCAAAGAGTTGTGAGCTTTATTCTTTGTCCTGGCACAACCCTTGCATCCCCCTCAACCACCTGTAGCTGTGCAAAGCTGCAGCTGAAGCTCGTCACTGAAACTCCCTCTGCAGCCCAGGAGGAGAGGCAGATCATAGAATTGTATGCCCTCTTGTCAAAGGAGTCTGGATACCTGACTTGGGATAGGAACTGAGTTTTTAGGTAGGCAGCACTGGTGGGATTAAAGTCACCCTAGCACCCATGGAGCAATATACTGTCATGCCCGACTTGGTCATCACTGCTGCTTACCTGCTTGTGCATTGTGGTGGACACTCCCAGCACTTTCCACTCTGTCATGTGGATATTTTTCCAAACCTGAAAGAGGTATTTCCAAAGAAAGGAAGAGTTTGTAAATTATCATCACTCTGCTGGTGCATTTCACTAATGTAAAGATGGTGTGTCAGAATATTCATTCTAAGCAAGAAACATGGATAAAGCATTTCCTGATTTTGTCAGTGGCAGTCCATAGTGGAGTTGCTTCTGTGCTCTGCATTGTTGGTGACTAGTGTACAGCACTGCAGTCCCAAAAGAATCTGCCTTCTTCCTCAGCTCAAATGAAAGCCATTTTAAAGTCCATTTTCATATGATCTCTAAATATGTTTGTGCCACTGTGCAGCTGACATCTTGCATTAACAGCAAGGTGTCCTTTCCATTTTGGAGAGCTCAGTTTTGCTTTCTTACTGCTTTGTCACAAGTCATCATAGCAAACCTGCTGCTACCAAAATCATGGGTGGCACAAGCAGTGGAACTTCTTTTGTTGTGTCTGTTTACCAACCCCAAAAAATCCTTGTTAATTTTGACAAGATCCCAGCTTCTGTGGTACTTCTGAGATTTTCTACCAACTTGCTCTACAAAAGGCTCTTATATATATAAATTATGCAGTGCTACGATCATGTAGCTGAAATAAAAGGCAATCATTTCTGAAAAGAACCTGCACAAAACTGTGCTGTGCCAGTTTCACAACAGTATAGTGAGACTTAGCAGTAATTAATAAATATTTCATACCTGGTTTTCCAAACCTTGATGAAACGTTTCATACAAAAGTGATGGACAGAAGTTCATTGCGTGACACTCTCCTGCAGTCCAGAAACACACCAGGCACACTGCAGTGTGAACTCCTCAATTTACATTTAGTTTTCCAAAGTCTGCAGTACTTTTTCTTTCTGTCTTGGTAAGATGAGTAAATGTTTTGCTGCAGGAGAGAGGGCAACACAGCTGTATGGAGGTTACACACTGAATCCCAATGGGAACTGAGACGTAGAGAGTGTACTTAATGCATTATGTGTACAGAAAGTAATCAAGTCTGTAGTTGTCATGGGCAAAAAGACAGTTCCATCTCTTACTGGGTAGGCATTAGGCGTGAACACCTGCCTATTGCATCTATAAATAAAATCTCTGCGGCTCTTCCTTTCAGCCTGAGCAGCCTGAGCATGTGTTTTCTGGAGCAGCTGTCTGCTCAGGGAAAAGAACAGAGTCACCCTGCGGTGGTAACTGTTTAATTTACATCGATAATGACAGCCCTGGCGCAGGCTGTCCTCCTCGCCAGCTCCCAGCATGGTGGTGAGGGAATTCAGCTGCTAAAGCTGGAGGGAGGAGATTCCTCCTTCATTTCGTGCTATCCCCCGCCGTGCTGAGGTGAGGGTGCTGGTGCTGCCTGCAGTCTGCTGCTCCTTGCTGTGTGCTCCTGCTCCCTGCAGCAGCTCTTCCCAGCTGGGAAGATGTGTTTGCTGGATCTCTGATCCAGGGGGGCCCCATAGATATGTGGTCAGAATCTCTAGGCATCCACCCTGAAAGGTGAGGGAAGCCTGAATTACGTTTTTGATTTGTATAAATAGCACTTTGCTATTTTATTTTACTGCTCTCCGTCTCCAAATCCAGCATGAAGCTTTTCCTTCCCCCTGCCTTGGCAGAACAGTGCTGATGAGCAATTGTGTCAAGCAAGGAGGAGACTTTATCTTCATTGCCTGTCTTTTCATCAGACACCTCTGGAAGGGCACCAAGGGGATCTCAATTTCTAAACTAGTTTTATTTGTCTGGGACAGTCTATGATCCTATCATTCTATAATTCTATACCTAAGTATATATGTCTCTAGGGTTTCCTTCTGCAGTTTGTCAGGGAAATACAAGCTCCAGCTTCCAATCTAACACAGTGCCTAAACACAGGAGCTTACAGAAGACAGGGATACCTTGGCATGCCTCTACGTAGATTGGACAAATCCAGCTGTGATGCTGATCGGATCTGTTCTCATACCAGAATGACTGGAGGAAATCATTGAAATTGTATATGACTATAAAAAATAAATACATTTGGTATTTCTAATTCTCCATCATTTATTACTTGTTCTTCCTCTCATTCAGATTGGATGTCATCCAACTGAGTAACAAAATCAACTAGTCTCAGATGGCCAGTTATGATCCACTAGGATTATCAATAACTCAGAGAAATGAGTAAATTAAGAGAAGCTCTGAATATTGTTGACTTTTCAGACAGCAAGTTACTTATCACACTATATTTTATGATAATTAAGATTCATGAGTGTATAATTACTAGACAAAAAGAGGACTGGAATTTGTGAGGAATGTAAAGTTTTAAATAATTTATTTTGCCATGGGTATTAAAAGTGGTTTTCTTCCCATGCATTTCTATTGGAAAATATATTAATTAAATTGAAACAACAGAATTTATTCCCAAGTTTGACATTCACACTGTGCATTTTTCCTAAATAAATATATATACCAATTCTAAAAAATTCAAACAGTGTCATACAAAATCAAGTAAGTCATGGTGCTATTTAAATATATAAACAAGTTTATAAAATTCAGATCGTGTTAATCTGTCTTTGAGTGTTACATATATGAATGAGTGCATAACAAACCTCCTTCATTTTAGAAGAAGAATTAGCTACCAAATTAATTCACATTCTATTTTTTGTTTTCTTCACAGGGAAATTCTGCCTTCAGTGATATAGATCTTCATTCATTCTTTCTTCAGATCTGTTTTCTGAGGGATGCTTAATAGCCCATAGGAAAAATTTACCTATTCTTTTCTATGAGGAAAAGTGGTTTCATGAAAATTGAAATTTGCCACAGGAAAAAATACTTTGATGAAATTGGGCCCATGAAAAATGAAAACCAATGGCTGTTCCTCCTTGTGGCTGAGTCAATGTGATACATCACAGGATGCTCCCACACCTCTGCTCTTTGGAGAGGCCATGGGAAATACAGTCTGACTGGGGAGCAGTTCCCAGCTGAAAGAACAAGAGGATGAGGGGAGACAACTCCCAAAAGTCTTTCTGGCAGCTGGAGTGAACACAGAGATTAATGTTGACTCAAAACAAGAAATTGCATTTCAGGCCAGTGAATCAAAGAGAAAGGCTTGGTTTTGAAATGCCAAGAAATGCTTTATTTTAATCCAGAAGTTCCTGAACAACAGTTGTGCAAATTTTTGTTCCTTTCATTCATACATTCCACTTTCCCGTGTCATTTCTGTAGGTAAAAAATCTAGGGTGATCAGTATCTCCTGCAGCATGGGAATCTTGTGTCTTTGTACTAATTCCTCTTGTTAAATGAATTCAATGAAAGTACTTAGAATCATAGAATCATAGAATAGGTAGGGTTGGAAAGGACCTTAAGACCATCAAGTTCCAACCCCCCTGCCATGTGCAAGGACACCTCACACTAAACTATGTCACTCAAGGCTCTGTCCAACCTGGCCTTGAACACTGCCAGGGATGGAGCATTCACAGCTTCCTTGGGCAACCCATTCCAGTACCTCACCACCCTAACAGGAAAGAATTTCTTCCTTAGATCCAGTCTAAACCTCTGCTGTTTAAGTTTCAACCCGTTACCCCTTGTCCTATCACTACAGTCCCTAATGAATAGTTCACCACCAGCAACCCTATAGGCCCCCTTCAGATACTTGGAAGACTGCTATGTGGTCTCCACGCAGCCTTCTTTTCTTCAGGCTGAACAGCCCCAACTTTCTCATCCTCTCTTCATATGGGAGGTGCTCCAGTCCCCTGATTATCCTCGTGGCCCTCCTCTGGACTTGTTCTAACAGTTCCATGTCCTTTTTATGTTGAGGACACCAGAAGTGCACACAATACTCCAAGTGAGGTCTGACAAGAGCAGAGTAGAGGGGCAGGATCACCTCCTTTGACCTGCTGGTCACGCTCCTTTTGATGCAGCCCAGGATGCGGTTGGCTTTCTGGGCTGTGAGTGCACACTGCTGGCTCATGTTCATTTTCTCATCGACCAGCACCCCCAAGTCCTTCTCCGCAGGACTACCATGAATTTCCTTTTTGCCCAACCTGTAGCTGTGCCTGGGATTGCTCCCACCCAGGTGTAGGACCTTGCACTTGGCATGGTTAAACTTCATGAGGTTGGCATCAGCCCACCCCACAAGCATGTCAAGGTCCCTCTGGATGGCATTCCTTCCCTCCAGCGTATCAACAGAACCACACAGCTTGGTGTCATCAGCAAACTTGCTGAGGGCACACTCAATTCCATTGTCCATGTCACTGACAAAGATGTGGAACAAGACCGGTCCCAACACCGATCCCTGAGGGACACCACTCATTACTGGTCTCCAGCTGGACATTGAGGCAATGACCACAACTCTTTGTGTGCAGCCATCCAGCCAGTTCTTTATCCACCGAGTGGTCAACCTATCAAATTGATGTCTCTCCAATTCAGAGACAAGGATGTCATGTGGGACAGTGTCAAACACTTTGCACAAGTCCAGGTAGATGACATCGACTGCTCTACCCCTGTCCATCAGTTCCATAGCCCCATCATAGAAGGCCACCAAATTGGTCAGGCAGGATTTCCTCCTAGTGAAGCCATGCTGGCTGTCATCAAGCACCTTGTTGTTTTTCATGTGCCTTAGCATGCCTCCCAGGAGAATCAAAAAAGATGCTCTGCATTGGCCAGGAATCAAGCCTGGATCAATTGCTTGGAAGGCAGCTATGCTAACCACTATACCACCAACGCCCAAGAACTTCATTTCGTAAATTACTTCAAGAACTTTCGTTTCTTAAAATGGATGGGATGACAATTATGAAAAGGTAATGGCTCATATTTTTTCTTACTGAAGTCAGAGGATGTTCTGTTACTCTGGGATGTGCAAAATTCACATTCCCAATGCTGATAATGTAAATTTGTTTCTGCCTTGTGTCATAGATGAGTTATGAAGCAGTTAAAACTTTACAAGTGAATTGGAAATTGTCTTTTCTCCCCCATTCACCTGCTAATGTCTTGAAGCAGAGGTTTCAAGGATCTACATATGATGCTTTAAACAATCCACATCAAAACAACTGATTTTCTCGGACTCTTCTGTTTGAGTGAATAAAGAAGTCTCTGATATGCTGGATCAAAAATACATTAAAAGGTCTGTTGGACACTATCTGCACAGCTGAACTGGGCAATTACGCTGCACAGCAAGTAAACTCATACATGCTACAAATGGAGTGTGCCCTAGAAGTAAGGCATGTTTGCTAAAAGCTGACTCGCTTCTACCTCCAGCAAGGGTATTTTTGTCTCCTTCATCCAGCTGAAGTGGGTGTTTTTAAGCAACTAAGCAGTTTTGAAACTGTTACAGGTTTAAAAATACCCATGGAAGACTTTTGTGACACTTTCACACCTATTGCTTTCGTGGGTGCATAAGGCCAGAACTTTGACCCTCTGTACAGTAAAAGATGGTATTTCATTCATTTTCTTTTGCATTGCACAGAGAAAAAAAGAACAAACCACAAGAAAGATTCCCCGTGTCAGAAGAGAGGCAGCTAGTAGGTCAGAAAATATGGGAGATACAGATTCATCAGCTGGCTTAATACAAAGTGCTACGTTTTCCCTACAGACTTTGTAGGAAGTCTGTAGGACTTTCACTTCCTTCAGCTACTGTGGTGACAGCTACTAAAATACTTAGTTCAGTATTCCTAGTGATGACACCATGTCCCTTCATACCTTCCTAGATTGTTTCAGGAGTACTCTGCTGTCCAGTGAAACTTCTATTTCCATGGATCCTGGTCTGTGGAGCTGCCTATTTCATTTGGTATCTGAGAGCAGTGGGGGGATTTACTGGTTATTTCTATGCTGCTCACTCAGAAAGGAATCAGACTCTGGCCTTGGGATGAAGGGGCACAAACTGCTTTGCTATTTCAGGCAAGTCCCCTCCAGAGCACACTGACTGCATTTGCATTGCACAGACTCTGGTCTTCAGGTGAACCTGCAGCCTTAAACTTTGAGTGGTATTCCATGTGCTTCATTCAAAGTGTCTGTGATTGGATATTAGGATTAGGTAATAGGAAACAATTCTTCCCTGTGAGGGTGGTGAGACACTGGCACAGGCTGCCCAGAGGAGCTGTGAATACCCCATCCCTGGCAGTGTTCAAGGTTAGGTTGGACGAGGCTTTAAGCAACCTGGTCTAGTGGAAGGTGTCCCTGCCCATGGCAGGGTGGGCTGGAACTAGATGATCTATCATGTCCCTTCCAACCCAAACTATCCTATGATATGATTCTATGATCTCTGTGAGGTTTGCACTATAGGCCAGCCACGCTGTGGCTGTATGTGTCTAGTGACAGGTATGAAGGCTTGTGGTGCTCCCTGTAGGTGCAAAGCCTGCAGAAAGTGTGTCAAGCCAATGCTGACCTAGTCTTGCCTACATCCCCTTTGGACCATTCCTTAGCATAGGTATCCCTAGTACCTTTCCCAGGCATGGTGGTAGGAACAAGCTGGAAAGAGAAACACATGCTAAGCTCTAGTCCTCTTCTGCATGGGGTAAAGAAATGCAGTGTAGGCTGTGGTTTCTCAGAGAATTATTTTTGTCCATACTGGAGGACTAAGATCAGGGTGGGAATGGCATATGAGCAAATACCAACCTGGACCCCCTGTGCAGAGCAGGGGAGGCCAGTACTTTTAGAGCCTCTGTGTCAAGAAATGGTTTTGAAATACTTCTTATGCTAACAACATAAATGGGTTTTGCTTCTTATCCTGAAAACAAGGGTTGATTTTTTTTACTTTTTTTTTTTTTTTTTTTTTTAGTGGGGGAGGTCAAAGACCAAGGTGTATCTACTGCCTGCCCAAGCCCTGTATAGAACAAAAGCTTGTGTAGGCTCCCTTGAAATCCTCATTGCATTCATTGTGGAAAATTAGATTATTCTCATATCAGTGAGTTTCAGCTGCAGATTTCTATTTAGTTCATTAATTTGCCTTGAAGTTGGATGGAATCAGGAATATATTTCTCACTTTGATTGAGTAGTTAGGGTTGATACTTTCTTGCTTTCATGCTACTCCTTTTAAAAGTCTTTCAGCTGTGTTTTCAAAAATAAAGTGAGTGAATTTATATTTAGACATCAGCAAGCACCACATGGCAGAGTCAGCTACTCTGGAATCCTAACGGGCTCTCAAGAATTATCCTCTGTGATTATCTCCACGTCTGAAGGACCATATGTCACAGGCTCTGCAAATGGCATCTGGTTATATCACACAGAGAGGTTTCTTCTATCTATTTTGCAAGCAGCTCAACCCAAACTGGTGAACAAATCCACGAATATATTGAAAGGATTCCTTTAAACTGTGTTATTAAAACTGATGTCTTCTGTGAGCTGGATGCCTGTTTCCCCTAAAGACAATCTAACTCTCTTATTATTTCATGCTGTGCCAGAAAGGACACGTGATAAATCAAATGAGGAGCTAAGCCAGTATACCAGAAAAATAATTATGAATGACCTTTTTCTCTTCTACCTACAAATGTTATCCAGAAAGGGTACAACCCTTTCAGCTCCAAAATAGACCAGAGTACCTCTAATCTATCAAGGCAGAAATCTTGTAGTGGGGAATGAACGCCACCTGAGCAAACAGTACCATAATTACTCAAACAATTACTATATTGATCTGAAATGTCATAGGTCAAGTGGATGGCCTGTCTTTGGGTGATAGGGGATGGTGATGTTGTTTTTTTTGAGAGCTCCTTTTTAACTCAGTCTAGGTGACCCCATGGACCTTCCTGAGTTGCTTTATGTCACAGGGCGTGTGCGTTCCCCACCATGTCTGATCTACAGCTCTGTCTACATGCATCATTAGGTGGAAGTCTGATGATCTAGTTACAGAACTCAAATAATATAAAAATCCCCTCGAATGCTCATTAGGAAATACTTTAACATCCTTGCTGATGAAAACAGCCCAAGCAGTACTTCCTTCTATCCTACCTGCATAGCTTTTCTGCAGGCTTCCAGTCATTGCAGCAGAGTTATGCCAGTAAGATCCAAGATTCTGGGCTGCAAAGAAACATGTTCACTGTTTTCCAGATGAAAGTGATCAGAAGAGTGGTCTAACTCATCTCTCATGCCCAGGCACATTAATAGGAACTCAGTGTAGAATCAGGGTGAGGATGCCAGTATCCTACAGATGCATTTAAATGTGGTGAGGATGCAGTGTTGTAAACCTCTGTCTAAAACAAATAGTGTTTCATAAAAAGATGCCAAAGGGGCACTTGAAAGAAAACTGTCACTGTGTTAAGTTTGCGGCATGGTTTCTTTCTTTAGTGGCCCTCTGAAATTGACATTGGGGCCCATGCTCATCAGTCCTATTTTACCATGCTTTGTGTTTTTTATTGTCCAGGTAAAATTGGAGATCTTGAGGCTTCCATCATGAAACATTTGCTCCGATGGCATGGACAAGTTCTGCCATGTCCTCTCCAACGCTGGTGGTTTGGCTGCTGTGCACAAAGCCACCTCTGATATCTGGTCCCTGTGAAATCTGGGTTCTCACTGCTGGGAAAGCAGGGAGTTGGCCAAAAGGAGCTGCAGGAAGACTCATCTCCAGGATTGGGAGCCACATTTCAGCTCCAGCCCTAGTGCTCAGTCTTGCCTAAGCTATTCTGCATCTGTACTCCCTTGCTGATCCCACCTTTGCCACTCTGACTTGGCCCCAGCGGTGTTCTTCCACCCCAGAGGTGGCTGGAACAACTCCCATATGAAGAGAGGATGAGAAAGTTGGGGCTGTTCAGCCTGGAGAAGAGAAGGCTGCGTGGAGACCTCATAGCAGCCTTCCAGTACCTGAAGGGGGCCTACAGGGATGCTGGGGAGGGACTATTCATTAGGGACTGTAGTGATAGGACAAGGGGTAACAGATTCAAACTTAAAAAGCAGAAGTTCGCGTTAGATATAAGGAAGAAGTTCTTTACTGTGAGGGTGGTGAGGTGCTGAAACAGGTAAACGCTCAATCCTTGGCAGTTCAAGGTCAGGTTGAACAGAGCCTTGGGTGACTTGGTCTAGTGTGAGGTGTCCCTGCCCACAGCAGGGGAATTGGAACTAGTTGATCTTAAGGTCCTTTAGAACCCAAACCATTCTGTGATTCTAGGAAAACCCAAATGAACCAGGTAAATCCAAAGTCTGAACACTGGCTCTCAAGATTTACAGTATCTGTGTAAGGCAAGAGCTTTGGGGGTTTTAAATAAACTTATAATCCCAGTAGAGAGATTTTGAGATGGGAAATATTATTTTAGCAATTAAACTGATGTATTAATGAAGATTTTTGTATTTCCACAACTCTTTCCTACTAGCAATATACGCATATATGTGTATATATGTACGTATTCCAGGGTGAAAATGCGTATTTTTCTCATTATTGTGAACACCTCATCAGTCTTTGATCTGTTACTATGTGTTGCAAAATGTTGTACTTAACAGTAATTGTTATTTTAATTACTATCAATCTGTATGATGCCTCTTACCCCTAATGTTAGGCTACTATGACTCAGTGGTACTTATATGTGATCTACAGTTTCATAAATAGCCTGTGTAATATATAGCCTGTCATCTCTAATACATTTTGATGCATTTTTCTATGTTTTTCTATTTTGGGGATTATATCTAGTTTTACAGACAAATGGCCTAATTCTCAGTGCTTTGTAGTTTATTTGCATTTCATGTCAATTTTTTTTCAAAGATCTAAATTAAAGAAAGGGAAAACTATATTGCAGAACCTCAGTGTTTCATAATAAAAGGCTGAACCCAGCCCTCATATCTCTCATTTCAATCAGCCACAAAGGAAAAGGTTCTGACCATTTGTTTAAAAATATTTGTCTTTTTTTCCCTCCTGGCAATTTCCTAGTGATTTCATGCTGCCCTAAGGAAGTTTCGGATATATATTGGAGATATATATATACATATATATATATATCTATATATATATATATATATATATATCTTTGCTTCAATATACACAGACCCTTTTGTACAAGAGGTTGAAATTTATCAGTGTTTACTGATAACTGGTCAAGCCCAGCATGAGTCTACCCTCTGAAGGGAACTTGGGATTCCGGCCTTGCTCTGGGATCACCTTTTTATATAAGAAGCTTAGAGAGTCCATCCAGAAGTTATCTCAGAGGGGCCAGAAAAGAAGATTAAACAGCTTTCAAGCTTCAGGAAAATGCCTCATAGTGGGCCCAGGCTCAGCCTGGGGGGATTGTATGTAATAAATTATGTGGATAATTTTTGGATTAAAATATTCAGTAGAGTTATGTGAAATATGAGGAGCGAGGAGCATTGTATGCTAATGAGGATTTTTACTTGAGGGTTTTAACAGTTTTAGTTGTACCTGGGAATTACATTTTTGCTTCTTTTTCCTTAGTAAATTACTAGCAATTGATTATGGATCTTGACATTAGCTGTATGCATGTGTGTGGGTGCATTTGCAAGCATATGTAGTATTAATATGTGTGCATGTATCTTTGTGCAAGGATTGTGATGCCGTGATGCACAGTAAAAAAGGTGTCCCTTTTGCTTCTGAGAATCATGTGTTAGCTCTATTTGATGCTCTTCATTTGCAAAATCACAACTTCCCCTTCACTACCATATTGGCAATTTCAAGTTCCCAATCCTGCTGTGAGGAAATACCTAGACTGAGTGTGCTGCGCTTCTGCTCCTGGGATTCCTCAGTCCTCAATATACTGCAGTTGGGATCTGGTCTGCCCTCTCTCACCTTTAGGGGCCAAAACCAGTCAGTTGAACCATAGAATCATAGAATAGTCAGGATTGGAAAGGACCTCAAGATCATCTAGTTCCAACCCCCCTGCCATGGGCAGGGACACCTCACACTAAACCATATCACACAAGGCTTCATCCAACCTGGTCTTGAACACTGCCAGGGATGGAGCATTCACTACCTCCCTGGGCAACCCATTCCAGTACCTCACCACCCGCACAGTAAAGAATTTCTTCCTTATATCCAGTCTAAACCTCTGCTGTTTAAGTTTCAACCCGTTACCCCTTGTCCTATCACTACAGTCCCTAAAGAATAGTCCCTCCCCAGCATCCCTGTAGGCCCCCTTCAGATACTAGAAGGCTGCTATGAGGTCTCCACACAGCCTTCTCTTCTCCAGGCTGAACAGCCCCAACTTTCTCAGCTTGTCTTCATACGAGAGGTGCTCCAGCCCCCTGATCATCCTCGTGGCCCTCCTCTGGACTTGTTCTAACAGTACCATGTCCTTTCTATGTTGAGGACACCAGAAGTGCACACAATACTCCAAGTGAGGTCTGACAAGAGCAGAGTAGAGGGGCAGGATTACCTCCTTTGACCTGCTGGTCACGCTCCTCTTGATGCAGCCCAGGATACGGTTGGCTTTCTGGGCTGTGAGTGCACACTGAAGCTGGCTCATGTTCATTTTCTCATTGACTAACACACCCAAGTCCTTCTCTGCAGGACTACCATGAATTTCCTTTATGCTCAACCTGTAGCTATGCCTAGGACAGCTTGGTGTCATCGGCAAACTTGCTGAGGGTGCACTCAATCTCACTGTCCATGTCAGCAACAAAGATATTAAACAAGATCAGTCCCAACACTGATCCCTGAGGGACACCACTTGTTACTGATCTCCAACCGGACACTGAACCGTTGACCACAACTCTTTGAGTGCGACCATCCAGCCAGTTCTTTATCCACTTAGTGGTCCACCTATCAAATTGGTGTTGCTTCAATTCAGAGACAAGGATGTCATGTGGGACAGTGTCGAACGCTTTGCACAAGTCCAGGTAGATGACGTCAACTGCTCCACCCCTGTCCATCACTTTTGTAGCCCCATCATAGAAGGCCACCAAATTGGTCAGGCAGGATTTCCCCCTAGTGAAGCCATGCTGGTTGTCACCAAGCACCTTGTTGTTTTTCATGTGCCCTAGCATGCCTTCCAAGAGATTCTGCTCCCAGATTTTGCCAGGCACAGAGGTAAGACTGACTGGTCTGTAATTCCCTGGCTCATCCATTTTCCCCTTCTTGAAAATGGGGGTTATATTTCCCTTTTTCCAGTCATCAGGAACTTCACCTGTCTGCCATGATTTTTCAAATATGATGGCCAGTGGCTTTGCAACTTCATTGCCAGCTCCTTCAGGACCTGCAGATGGATTTCATCAGGTCCCATGGACTTGTGTACATTCAGGTTCTTAAGATGGTTTTGATTCAGATCCTCTCGTACAGTGGGCCCAAGGTCTAGGTTTTCACAGCCCCTGCGTCCGTCTTCCAAGACTCGGGTGCTGTGGTCAGAGCCTTTGCCAGTGAAGACCGAGGCAAAGAAGCCATTCAGAACCTCAGCCTTCTCCAAGTCCTGTGTAGCCAGTTCTCCCGAAAGTTTACAGAGGGGGCCTACATTGTCCTTAGTCTGTTTTTTAGCCGCTACATACCTATAAAATCCCTTCCTATTATCTTTAACATCCCTTGCCAAGTTTAGCTCCAATTGGGCCTTAGCTTTCCTAACTTAGTCCCTAACTACCCTGACAACATCCCTGTATTCATCCCAGGCCACCTGTCCTTGTTTCCACCTTTTATAAGCCTCTTTTTTCCTGTGAATTTTCCTCAGCAGCTCCTTATCCATCCAAGGAGGTCTCCTGGCCCTCCTGCTGCACTTCCTTCAAGTTGGGATGCAACACTCCTGAGCTTGTAGGAGGTGATCCTTAAATGTTAACCAAGAGTCTTGGGCCCCCCTGCCCTCTAGGGCTATATCCCATGGAACCTTGCCAAGCAGGTTCCTGAAGAGCCCAAAGTCTGCTCTCTTGAAGTCCAGGGCAGTGAGCTTGCTGCACACTCTTCTCACTGTCTTGAGGACCTCAAATCCGACCATCTTGTGATCACTGCATCAAAGACTTCCCTGGAGCATCACATTTCCAACAAGCCCTTCCCTGTTGGTGAGCATGAGGTCAAGCAGGGCACCTCTCCTCGTTGGCTCCTTTATTGCTTGCAGAAGGAAGTTGTCTTCCACACAATCGAGAAACTTCCTGGATTGCTTGTGCCGGGTCGCACCATCGCTCCAACAGATGTCAGGGTGGTTGAAGTCCCCCATGAGAACAAGGGCCTGTGAGCATGCGGCTTTTCCTATTTGTCTGTAGAGTTCTTCATCCACAGGTTCCTCTTGATCAGGCGGTCTGTAACATATCCCCACAGTATTGTGTCCCATCACCGATTTCCCCTTAACCCTGACCCACAAACTTTCTGTTAACTGATCACCTGTCCCCAGACAGAGTTCCATACTCTCCAGCCTATCCCTAACATAGAGGGCAACTCCCCCTCCCCTCCTACCAGGCCTGTCTTTTCTAAAAAGCCTATAACCTTCCATTCCAACATTCCAGTCAAAGGAGCCATCCCACCATGTTTCAGTGATGCCTATTATATCATAGCCCCGTAGATGTGCCCACATCTCTAATTCCTCTTGTTTATTCCCCATGCTACGGGCATTTGTATAGAGGCATCTGATCCGAGCTCCAAATGAAGCCGGCTCTGTGGCTGGAGCAGCTAGAATATTACTACATTGCTCAGAGTACTTATTATAGGTGCTGGCAACTGACTGGGTGTGTTGGGATGGAATGATGTCCCCCTCCCCCAACACATGTAGTTTAAAGCATCCTTGACAAGTCTGGCAAGCCTCCCAGCAAAGCCACTCTTCCCTTTCTTTATCAGAGCAGTTCCACCAGACCCCAGTAGGCCTGTCCTACAGATGTGGGCCCCATGTCCGAGACACCCAAACCCTTGACTATGACACCAACCTTTTAACCATTTATTAACCTGTCCAATCCTCCTTGCCTTTGGAAGGTCCTCCCCTGTGTCTTGGAGAATTGTCGAAGACTATCTGAGCTCCAGAACCCCTGACCACCTCTCCCAGAGCTCTGTAGTCCTTCTTTATACTCCTTAGGCCACTACTATCTATATCCCTAGCACCCACATGTATCACTAGAAGCGGGTAATAGTCCGTGGGACTTACTAGAGCAGGCAGCTTCTCTGCAACATCCCTGATCCGTGCCCCAGGTAGGCAACACACCTCCCTTGCAGCCAGGTCAGGCTGACAGATGAGCGCTTCTGTCCCTTTCAAGGCAGAGTCCCCTACTACTACAACCCGCTGCTTTTTCCTGGTGGCACCAGTAGAGATCTTCTGTACCAGTGCATCAGCCGACTGTTACAGACTTTTGAATCATGGCTGGGATAAAGGGTAGGATGGGCAAAGGTGCAACAGCCACTGAATATCACTTTCTGACATGTATTTGTGGTGCTGTCCTCACTGGACAGTTAAAAAACCCAGTTCACCTGTTGTCTGTTTTGAAGGTGCTTCTTGATAGAGCTGATAAAATAAAAGTCTGCAATTAAAATTCATGGGCTTCCAGTTCAAATGTAGAATTGAGGTCTCTCAAATGTTGCGTTGCCCATCTCCCCAGTCTGCATTCATCTAATAATCTTTCAACAAGCCTGCTAGATGAAGGCTTAAAGTAATATCAGCTGATGAAGATGATCTGCAGGGGTTATGAGGCCAGATAACAGATCCTGAGCCATTCAGCCAAGCACTCTTGTACTTACAGCCTTTAAAGACGAATTCAAGAGCATGACTGCCTCAGGACCAAACTGTGCAGGTGGCAGAGCTTCTGTTGGCATTTGCAGCAGCAACAAGGAGATTATCAATAGTAAGTTCTGTAGGATCACTGTTCATTCTGTTAAGGGTCAAGACACTGCACATCGAGACACTCAACACTAAATCCAGAACATATGAGCAGATTTTTTTTGTGTCACTTTGTGTATCACCAGTCTGCTCTGTCAGCCTACTTTGACACTTACTTCTTCATTGGGAAGGAAAAATCCCATAAAGTGTTGGGTGGAGCAGAGGCTGTTTAAGTTCTGTCCTATCTGTCTTCAGCTCAAATCACTTCTGCTGAGGGACCCCCTTTCTTATTCTTACTTTTTTTTTTCAGGGAGGTGTATCAGGGCCGGAGTGTCTCTAAGGCAGGGCAAGGAGTGATACGTACCATGACAATGTTAAATTTGTCCTCTTTCACAACAGGTCAATATTCTGATAAAGTCCAAAAAGGCAGTTAAAATGTATATAAAATATGAGGAGCCACAGAGTTATGACTAGTTCTGAAGAGTCTGCATTTAGGGAAACGGGAAAGCAAAAATGCTTTGCTTTTTGCAGTAGGTGATACATCCAAGAACACTGGGAAGGGTGATTTAGTCTTATCTGTGTTCTCTTTCTTTAAAGCTGAATATGCATCCTCTCTGCAGAAGACTGATGAAAACTTTCAGGTAAGATCCTGTAATGTCAATAGAGCCACCCAGGAACAACTGTTTCAGAGTAAGATCCCTGTTTTCTAGAAAGTTTTTCATTTAAATAAAGATAGAAAAAATACTTTTTCAGAAGCATCGTGAGAAGGGCAAATCACTGAAACAGCCATTCCAAAGTCCACAATATGGCATGATTGGGCCACCCGGATTCCTAATTAAAAAAATCAGCAAAATTTGCAATTCAAATATTAATAGTGACTATTTCTATCTGCACTAAGTAGACCTGTTTTTAACAGCCTAATAGGAAATCTTCTTTTTTTAAATTGCCAACTGCGTGGCATTTAGCATCCATAAATTTGGGCTATGCATCGTGGCCTATGAATATGACATCACTTTAAGAGATTTATTTGTGAGCCAAGCCTCTCGTTCAGACACACACCCAAGATCCCTTGTAAAAACATGATGACCATCAAGCTATGGCATTAGTCACTGAAAATTTCTTGCTTGGTTATGATGAGTTGTTCTGTTTTTTTCCAGCTTGTTTTAATCTGCAGATTTCTATGTTGGTTTTATCCAAACCTTTCTCTCTAAGAACTTCTCATTAAATGGCTTCTGAAACAGAAGACTCTGCAATGAATTCCTTTTTTTTGTGCCAAAGTAAATCTAGATTAACTCCACAGAATTTGGTGAAATTATTATGTCTTTAGGAAGGAATGGAGACTCAAAAACTTGGTAGGGACTGTAATATATTGTATATTGCTGTGTGCTCCATTTTCAGCTGGTGTAGAAGTATACACATTGATGTGTGATGCTCATGGTATGTTTTGTTGCAGATGAAATGGAATGAATTATGATTGACACACTTGGGCTACTGGTGATAGCTTTCTTCCTTGCTATTTTTATTAACTAGTCTTTTCCTGTTTTCGCTCTTCCTAAGGAGAAGATTGATGCTTCCTTGGGAAAAAAAAATTATGAATCTAGCCCATGTGCACTGAATTATGCATGGAGCTACCATAATTGCATGTATCAGTCAATGCCTGCAGAAAAAATGCAAGGCTAGGCAAGTAATGGCTGTAGGTAAACACACATTCAGTCATACGATGGTTACAGTAACTGTGCATTTTGTATGCACGGTTGGATGAATGTTGTTATGACAGCTTTCATGGCTGAATTCAGTGCAGTACTGAGGCACAAGAATACTGCTTTTCTCCTTGGATTGGCCAAAATGGAAAACTGCACTGCTTTTCTATTTTGCCTTAACACTTTAAGACTTTTTTTTGTGTCAGAGAATCATAAACAACCAGAACCCTGAAAAGCCACCCTTAGTCTGTTCCCTCCCAGACCCATTTGCATGATTCGTGACAAATGTTTACCCAGTTCTTCAAAATCTCCAGCATGAGAGGGTCCACAGGACTCCTGAATTACCATTGTAGTGCCTTACAAGCTCTATAGTTTTTCAATCTAAATCTGTCTTGCTGTAATTGGGCTTGTATGACTTTCCCTGGGCACTATGACCATGGAGAACAGGAGAATTCACTCTCTTCACAACAAAGGAAACTGGTAGTTAGCATGGCAGAAGTGGGAAGCTCTGAAGTCAACAGAATAACACTCCCAGCTTAGAAGAAAAGTGTAAATATTGGTACATAAGATGCCACTTTCTTGGATGATGGTGGTCCTTTTCAAATGTCTTTCATCTTACAGGATTTTAAATTGCTATTCTAGAAATTTAGCATGTAAAACCACATAGATAGACCTTTCTGCAAAGTGCATGACTTCACAACTCAGCCTTATCAGAAGCTTCCTGGAACCTGGGTTATATCATCTTCAAAAACATTTCATATGTATTTCATATATTTATGTCAAGAGACAGACAGTGAGAAGGATCATTCCTTCACTGTAACCTCTAGGGGTTTCAGTTTAGCAATTCCCTTTCTGGGTACCAAACCTGATGTGAGATGTTCTCGGCTACGTTTAGACTACTAATTAGAGACAGGAGGTGAAGGGCCATGACACACAAACATCTCTGCATTGAGGGATGCTACAGGTGTTTAGTGATTCTGATTTTGGAATCTGAAGCCTTTTGAAACATGCTTATTAGAAGATTCTAATCTTCTAATTAGTCTCAGTGGTGTTCCCTTTCTGCCAAGTGTGCCAGCTGCTCTACTTAATGATGACACTGTTGGCAGGTTATACTCTTGGTTCAGAGCAGTGTGCTGTGAGAGGGGATGATTGGAGTTTGATCTCACGATGGATTGTGGGAACCCGACAGCAGTGGAAAAGGGAAGTGTCAGGGAGGGAAGGTGGACCCAGGCAATACTGCTGTGGGGTGAGAGAGAGGAGATGTACTTTCACTGGCTGTCCAATAGTAAACTGGCAGAGCAGGATCAAAATCCC
The DNA here is from genome assembly GCF_012275295.1 of Melopsittacus undulatus. Classification (NCBI taxonomy): domain Eukaryota; kingdom Metazoa; phylum Chordata; class Aves; order Psittaciformes; family Psittaculidae; genus Melopsittacus; species Melopsittacus undulatus. Next base: position 79,794,144 of record NC_047528.1, on the reverse strand, counting down.
TGTTAGTAAAGAGCTGTAAGACTGCTATAAGGAATTGAAGAATGCTTATATAGGATGGCTAGAGGTGTACCAAGAATGGGAGGAACAGATGCAAGTCTGTGGGCAAAGAATCAAAAAGGACAAAATGTAAGGCATTTGTCCACAAAATCTCATCATTCATGAACTGGGATATATGGCTGTGCATGAAGTCTGCTCTCACGAAGAAAGATTTCTAAAAATTTATTTCTGCTTGAGGCATTACGTTATGCTTTTCATAGCAGATGTGAATACAAATATCAGATGAAGGACATTTATGGTCATTCTTATTACTGAATACACCAGGAGGATGGGATTTGCCTAATTTCACACTTGTGGTCTCCACTTGCTCAGACAACTTTTGCATATCCCAGCCTCAAGTGATTTGTTGCATGCTGTATGTCAAGCCACTCACAGAAGTGGGAACAGCAGCCTTGCTCCCAGATGCTTTTCTTTAATCATGGGAATGTGTTTCTTCCCAGAGCAATGAGTTACCACTTCATGTATTTGTTGCTACATGGAATATTAATATGGTAATCATGTCTGTCTCCTTAGGGGATTTGTATTTTATGGCAGCAATTCAATACTGTTCACTATTTGGAGTTAAAAGAAATACAGGAGTTGAAGGTTTTAAAAGCCTTTTCTGAAAAACAGGCAAAAAGCATACCAGAAATCACCTTCTCAGTTCAGAAAAGAAACAAAATAAAAGTATGGTTTGTGATTACCAAAACCATGAACAATAAGTTGTGGCTTTTTTTTTTTAACACCTAAGAAAAGATGCTTTCTAAACCACACAAAATGCTGTCATTTTCTGATAGGGTCCTGCATAAACCACACAACCCAAAAAGGTTTTGAGATGTGTGCAGGGTACAGTGGAGTAACACATCCTGAGCTAAGGGGCAGAGCTGTATGACAAAGGGCTGCTGGAAACCCTGTTGAGGTATGGATGCCTCCACAGGCTCAAGCTGCATTTCAGCTCCAGCCCTTACCCCTTGTCCTTGCCCAAGCCATGCTGCAGCTTTTGCACACATCATTTGCCAATCCTGACCCCCAGCTTGGCCTCAGAGTTGCTCCATCCTTATGCCTGTGGTCACAGTCCCCAGCCCGGCTTTGCTGACTGCCTCTGGGGCAGTGGGAAGGGGCCACAGGGAGGATCCCTGTCCCAACCTATACCTCTGAGCCCCTGCTGCCTGCCTTGGCAGCATTGCTCCCTGACCCTTTCTCTCTATAGCAAAGGCACTGATAGTGTGAAAAGGCATTCACAACAGCTTGAATAAAAAGACCAGCTTGTATAAAAAAAGCTTTCCATTAATTTTATTCCCTTTTTCACTGTAATAATAATTCTCAGTCAGAGAGCAAAAGAAAAAATATATTTGCAACCATTAGTTTAATCACTGGCATGGCTGTAGTTCTGTGGGTCCATGGTACATTTAAGGCTTGATTCTGTAAATACTTACACAGCTGCATGTCATACAAGTGACTCAATTGCATGGATGTAAGATGCATGTGTGTGTATATATATATGTGCATGTAGATATATACCTTTCTTTGAGGAAGTGGACCTTATTCCATGGAGAATATGTTGTCGAAATAGTCCCAGGCTAATCTACGCAGACATTTTAAGCTCGTTTTGCTTGATGGCAGATGGAGACAAACAGCTTATAACATTAATTTTCTCATTGGATCTCATCTGACAAAATCCCCAGTTGCTTTAGTCTAGCATGAACCGTTATTCTTTTGTAGATACGTGCCTAATAAGCTTAAATTCTGAAAATGAATATTTGCACTTACAAATATCAAGGGAGAGTTAAAATCAAACATGCTGCACAGTTCTTCTGGGAAAGCCAGCAGTAAAGCACTGTTTTCAATAATCAATAAGTCAACTAAGCAAATCTCTAGACTGTTGTTATGAGGAGATCTGTCATCACGCAAAGTGAAGATTTATCTGAGAAACCACTAAGTAAATGCTTCTGCCACTTATCAGTGTGTGGTGTTCCTCCATCCCCCCCCCCCCCCCTTTTTTTTTTGTTTCCTTTTCTGGATTGTGAGCTGCAGTTTCAAGTGCAGGCACACAGATTTGTTTGCATTCCAAACAGAGGCAGGTTATGGACCACAGGACTCTTATATAGTCCTTACCAGCTTGGGTCAGCCTAAGGATGGGACGATACCCTCTACATTCCCTGTGACAAACTCTTTCTGTACTACTCCCTCTCCCTTTGTGCCTTCTGCATTTTGTATCTCTCAGTATTAAAATACTAGGAAAAATTTACTTGATGCTCTTACAGGCTATCAAACAAATAAATAGTCTTATACCTCACTGATCTGTAGCCACCTGTGACAATTAATACCCCCCAAAAGGGACTTCACTCCCTAATAAATGTTCAAATACACAGCAAGAATGTGAGCTATCTACTTGTAACAGTACCATCATTTTCTTACAAAATGTGTCAGAAACCACTTTTTAGAAAAGGAGAAAGTCTCAATATAATACATATAACTGAGCTTCACTGCTACAAACAAAATACATTCTGTGACGCACTGCATTTTTCTTTAATGGCTATGCTTCCTCATTTCCTAATCTTGTTTGAATACGAGTTTAAGGGTTGGAACCTAAAATCCTTGGTAGCCAGGTAACTGCACCAAAGGGTCATGTCTGGAGGCTTGAACATGCATGTTATGGTTCCCTCTAACCCCCTTCCATTGGCATTTATGTTCCTTTCCATTGCTGCTGAGATTTGCCTCTCTCTCAGAGGGATTATGGATGACTCATTGATTATTGATGAAAAAATTCTTTTCCAGTCTGTAAATCATCTCTCTCTTTTCAGACATCCTTCCCAGCAAACGTGTCAGGTGCTATGGTGAGAGAATAGGGATGCAGACAGGCTGGTAGCACAAAGGTGCCTTTCTGAGGGCTGCTTCCACTTCTTGGACACATCTGCAAAACGATCACCCCAGTAAGAAACACAAACTCTAAAATTAAAACTGTGTTTTAGCAGCTGGGTTGGACCTGTGAGTAGTTGAAAACAGAGTTGCTTGTATTTGTGACAAATATTGTACACAGGGCACTAGCAGAACCACATAGGGTCTGTGGATACTGCAGCACAGAAGCAATAGTTCCAAAGATGTAGACAGTATCTCTCCTTCCAGGAAATAAAGGGGATCTCATCACCATGTACCAGTGTAATGCCTCTTGTGACAATGCTGGCCTGATATGTTTTTGCTTGATCTTGGGGCCTCTCTTTTCCCCACTCATCATCTAGCCTTACCTGATGGCTTTGCAATGTTGACATTTATCAGTGTCTACTTGTTCTCCCTTTCTCTTCTGCTTTATCTAATCTTTGTATGGGATATACAAGTCTTCCTTTATATGACCTTTGCCTTTCCCTTGTCTTATACCCATCAACAGCTAGCTATACTCATTAGAAAAGGTTAATTCCTTTATATTGGCAAGGCCAGGGCCCCATGAAATCAAAGCTGAAACTCCCATTGACGTCAGCTGGAGCAAATATGGCTCAGTTTAACCAATGAACTTGAGGAGAAAAGCAAAACTGAAGGCAGCAACAGTAAGTTCAGCCTACAAGAAACTCCAAAATGATTAAAAGCTTACAAAGATCTCAAGCTTTCCTAGATACTCATGCAACATCCAGGATGTCATGGCTGCCCTCAGCACTCAGCACCTCAATAAATACTGATCATCTAATTATAAAGCTTCCTTCAAACCTGGAGTGTGCGGGCACTGGGCTGGTTAGCCACTGATTGTAATGAGATTTTATTTTCAGTGACCTGTATTCACTGGACTATCTTTGAATTTTCTTCTGAAGTCATAATTTCTGAAATGTGTCACTTTTCATTAAGGTGACAAATACTGGCATTTGGCTGGATGTGGTATTGATCACATCAGGCTCTGCAATGATGGCTGGCAACAGCAGAACAATGCAGGAGCTGGCTGTGCTTGGCTGGAGCAGGCGGCTTATCTAGGGTTTGTTTTCATCCTGCAGTATAGTTCTGACTTAGTGTGAAAAATATCACTGAAGAGGTAACATGCTGATCTGCTGAGCTATCTATCAAGTGAACTGTTCAAAGCAGAGATAGGGCCAATTGATATAAGTGTAGTGCTCTGAATGGCAGCAGTGATTCTCCACCTATGAGAATTTTATTGCCTACTGCTGCACAAGAGGGCTCAAGCGCTGAGCAATTTCCACTGGATGAATGAAAGAGTTAGGGGACGTTTTTGCAAGTGTGTGCTACAGGGAAACATCACATTTTAGAGTCCCAATTTTTTTCCTTGTTTGTAAACCTGAACATTATCTTTTAGTACCTCTTAGATCTTTTAAACATACTATAATACCAGGTCCTAATGAGGAATCCAAATAGCCAATAGAAATCCTCTGGTATAGTTGTACCTACAAAAACTTTATGCTAGAGCCCACTAATTTTATGACGGAAATGAGAGATCATCTTCTATGCTCTAAGATATCGAACTAGAAACTAAGATATTGAATTAGACTGCCTTCTGCTCAGGACTCTAGAACAATCAAGGAAGAGAAATAGTTGTGGTACCTTATATGAGGCCAGTAGCCAATTTTCTCCTCGTCTTACTGTTTTTCATCCAACTTTTCATAGAAACATAGAACCATAGAATCACAGAACAATTTAGGTTGGAAGGGACATTAAAGATCATCTAGTTATAAACCCTTGCAACAGGCAGGGGCACCTTCCACTAGACCAGGTTGCTCAAAGCCCCGTCCAGCCTGGCCTTGAACACTGACAGCGATGGGACAGCCACAGCTTCTCTGGGCAACCTGTGCCAGGGCCTCACCACATAGGGAAGAACTTCTGCCTAAGGTATAAAGTAAATTTCCCCTTTCAGTTTAAAGACAGTCCCCCTTGTCCTGTCACTACATGTGCTTGTAAACAGCCCCTTTCCATATTTCTTGTAGGCTGTCTTTAGGTACTGGAAGACAGCTTTTAGGTCTCCCCAGGGCCTTCTCTTCTCCAGGATGAACAAACCCAACTGTCTCAGCCTGTCTCCACAGGAGAGGTGCTCCAGCCCTGGGAGCATCTTTGTGACCTCCTCTGGACTCACTTGAGTAGGTCTACAGCCCTCTTGTGTTAGTGGCTGAACACAGTGCTCCAGCTGGGGTCTCACCAGAGAGGAGTATAAGGTGTCTATGTGCGTGTGTATATAGACTCAAAGCTGAAAAATTATGCTGGGGGAAAAAAAGATCAACTTCTGTTCTTAACTAATACAATGGTTACTTTTAATAAAAGCTTTCTACAGTGCTAGAGGAGGTTTCAGAAAATAAGTCCTTTTAGCAGAGATGTATCACCTTCTGGATTGAACTTCAAAATGGCAATTTTTTTGTACTATCGAAAATAGATGGGCTTTGTCCTCATCTAATGAAAGTGACCTCCTATACAAAGCTCTTCAAGATCTGTTTATGAAGAGAGCCACATCAGAAACTGATATTGAATTTTGTTTATTATCTTTATGTATTTCTGGCAGTTACATCTCTTTTATAACCTTTAGATTGAATAACTAGGCCTCTTAATATATTGCTATAGGACTTGTTTTCCAAACAGGTCTTACTTCTGTTGCTCTCTCCTGAATTTGTGTCATTTTCTCTTTTTCTTTTTTTTTTTTTAATTTTACTTTCTTTTAAGGCATGCAGTGCTCTGAAACATAGAAAGGTCTTCTGTTGAATAAGGCAATTATCTTGCCTAGAAGGAGATCAACACAAACTTTGGGAGTGAAAACTTGATGAAAATAAAATGTGAAGGCCACAAAAACATTCACAATTCCAACACTGTGGATCTGCACTTTACCAAACATTTAACAAATTCTTGTTGACTGATGATTTACTTCTCTGTAATTTCCACTTTAATCAATTTAGTGATTAAAATGGTATCAGGAGAGCTTGTGGAGGCAAATGCTAATGTTCTAGGCATCACAAACCACATATAAGAAAGGATAGAGAGAGTAATGCGCCTCTGTGAGAGAGACCCTATATTGAGTATGGTACCTTCACAGCATACCCAATAACTTTTCCGTGGAAGAGTTGTTGGGCACTTTCTCCCTTCTTCAAGTTTTGATGGCTGAGGCAGGTGGCCATGGAGGTATGTGATACCCCAGGGAGTCCAGAGCCTTGGCACTGTCCCTAACAGGAAGGGCACTCACAGTGGGTGGCAGAAGGGAAGAAGCTCTGTGTGGTTCTGCTCTTGATTGCATCTGGAAACATTCCAAAGTGGGGAGAGGACAAGTGAAATTAACTAATTACATGACAAAAAAAAACAAACCCTCCAAAACACAGTACCAAAGCTGTGGTAACACTCAGTGCTCTGTGTCATACAAGAATGAAACAAAAGGGGGAAAGGGAAGGCAAATTTTCTTTTAAGATACATATTTAATGAAAAAATTTAAACCAGCAAGACTTCTTTTCAAACTCTGAAATGGAAGAACTTTCTAAACACTTTGTGGATCTGAGTCCCTGTTTAGCTAATTACATGTTTAGAAAACAAATCTGTTAATTCTGCAACTGAGAATACCCATATGAAAATATGGTCATTGTGCTGTATACCAGTCAGTGAACAGGCACTGTACAGCCATTTTTACCCCTTTCCCCCTATGTTTCCCCAGGAACAAAAGCTAACAGCAACGATATACAGACCTACTTCTCAGTTGATCTAGACTGGCTTTTCAGGGTTATACATGAAGGGCCAATGCCTGCATCCCAGTTTTGACATGGATGTCCTTTCCACACATGCCTGGGTTCCCAGTCCCTATGCAACACATTGCTAATGGAAACATTCCAGCTAGTTTCAAAATATCAAATATTGACTTCTGGTGACTTCAAATGTATTTCAAATCTTAATTTCCATTTTATTTATTTTTTTTTTCTGCATAAAAGCTACACCTCATGGACAAGCCCTGTGTAGCATGCTGCCCATCTGGGAGTTGTTACAGCTGTGCTTTTCAAGAACCAGTTACCATTCCCACTTCAAGCACTGATGAGCCCATGCTTAATTTCAGACTGATTCTGGAGAAATTGGCCTCTGAGACTGCTATGCAAAGACAACAGTTCTCCATTGAAATAGGTCAGTTCTCCCACATGATCAACAGCCTGTTTAATTCCCAGATACTGAGCTAATTGGATTGTCCAGATACAAGATACAACAATCTTTTGTATTTTTATAAATAATTGTGGAATTACAACCTTCCCATAAGTTTAGCAGTACTCTCCACCCTCTCTCTGTTAAAAGAATTCAATCCTATTTCAGAAGATAACCTTGAGAGAATGAGAAAGGTATATGCTTTGTCCCTAGCTTAATAAAAGTCTGATATGAAGGTTTAATTAAGAAAGAGAAAATAACCAGGAATGAGCACAGGATTTAAAGCAAAATAGACCTTGTAAAAATGAAGTAAGAACCACAAATGTGATTCAAAATGTCCCCCAGAAGAGACAGAGCAGAGTTTCTTACTGAAACTCAAGATTTGCCATAGCTTTGCCATTTTCCAGCTATGATGGCATTTCTTATCCATTCTTTTCCCTTCTTCTGCCTTGGATTGCATGGCAAAAATATTTTTTTTCCGATTTGTCTCTTCAAATTTAGTACATTTTCTTTCTTTTCTTGTGATGCTGTGGTACTAAGGTTTTGTTGTTGGGTATATTTTGTAAGATTTTTTAACATCTTCCATTCTCACTGGTCCATCTCATAGCTCTTGCATTACATTAGAGTTAGTAAAGAAGAAGCTGCGACATCTGCTGTGTTACCTTTTTATATATTCCTGCATGCACTACAATAATGCAAATACATTGTTGGGATTCCTAGATAGAAAATTGGGATTCCTCAATAGAAATAAATGTTAAATGTTTTAAATTTATCTTTGGTTGACAGATTAGTTTGAAAATGTGGTTGGCCATTGAAGAGGATGTTTTTCCCAACCTAGATTTATGCATTTTAAGGGAGAAGTTTTAAAAGCCAGCGAAATATTCCCAGGATAATGCACACATAGCTGACTGAATAATTTATCATGAATAATGTATTTAAATGTTGCCTCTCTCTTCATAAGGAGATTAGGATATTCTCAGACACATTCATTATTCAAACTAATATTGGGTTTTCTCACCCCTCCCTCAAGGGCTCGATCCTGTCACTTTTACTCAAGTTCAGTAATGTATTCTGTGGGGAACTGTGCTGATTTTAGTGGCAGTTCCTGCACAGCATGGTACGGGAGGGAGCATCTGTATGCAAGTAAAAAGGTTATAAGCACTTGTGAATATTTGATGGCTGTACTTTGAAGCTCCTGTATAGGACCACTATGCAAATTCTAGGAGGTACTTTTGTTAGCTGCTGTGACTAACCACTGCACCCCCAATTTATTAAACATAAAATTCAAATTTTGATTGCAGCTGAGAGGCAAGCTAACATCTTGCTATCCAAGAGCAGCGGAGCTTAGCTTTGAAGACTTTGCTGTTTACAGAAAGTGAACACAAAAGATCAAGAGTGAAGGCTAGAAGAAATGTGCTTGAGTGTGCAGTCATTTAGAATTCCTCTTGTTACTAGCGCTGCTCCTGGAGACTGCTTACAGGCATTTTTTCAGCATTACAAAAGTGCAATAATCACTTCTGGGCTTCCCTGTTCCCTGTGACTGCAATCCTTTCCTGCAATATTTTTTTTTTTTTTACTGTAGGCCTAGCCTTCAGCTGGGCAGGTGAAGCTTCCCTCTCAACTTCCAGCAGCAGTGCATAAAGGTAGAGCTAAAAGTGTAGATTGGGATACACCTCCACTGTGGTGCAATCTCCCACATGCTCTGCAGCCACTACTGCCACCCCACTTTGTAAAAGAAGCTTCATTCTGGTGGTTCTATAGGCTATTGTTTTACTCTCCCTGGCTAGGTGCACTCCTTGGTTGCCTTCCGTTCCTTCCACTCAGATAAGGCTTGAAAACCCCTCTCAGCAACCATGTTTTGGTTGACAGTTTTGTTTTTTTTTTTTTATAGCTAACTGTGTTGGGATGATTGGAGTATTTCATCTTTCCAAAAGAAAGAGACTACTGTTTCCTAAAATGATACTGTGGCTTCCAAGGGTTGGGTCAGAAAATCTCTCAAAGGTCTGCTGAGATTTCTCATTCTCAACAACAAGAGCTACTTCAGAAGGAAAGATTTTTGAACTAAATATATTCAGTATTTTTACATAAAAATGTAAGATGTTTTATGTAAGAAGATTATCCAATATTTTATACACCAACATTTTCTCTATGTGTGGAAAATGAGCTGTGTGAAACGTTCTGCCAATAAGAAGCATAAAACCTGTGACAAAGCCCCTTGGAGCAAAGTGCCATGCTTCCAGCATGAGCACTGCAGACTTCTGAGTGATGGAGAAAGGGCACCTTATCAGTGCCCCTATTTGCAACAGATATGCTTGCAATGTCTGCAGTAGAAAGTGGTTGCCTTGTTCTACTAAAGTTCAAGACAGCTTGGAGTTGGCAGGTTTGGAGTACTTTGCACCCGGTCCAACCCTTAATTTGATTGACAGGGTTGGAAGAAGGCACTTTTTAGTCTGTGACAGTAAAAGAAATACAAATAGCCTCCTGACTCTCTGGTGGTGTTTACAAGAGCATTAAAATGATTTCCCACTAATGATACACAGTTGTAATAATACACAGCTGTATATTGCAGCACTATATCATGAGGGTGATGCTGCTGCCACTGTGGTTTGGATTGTATCTAGAGAGATGCAAAACAGAATGCCAGCAGAGGAACTGGACAATGTACAATACCAGGAATGACAATCTGGCAAAAGAGAGTCAAAGTATTGCTGCTGTACTTTTAAAAAGAAGATAAATGCAGGAAGTGTGCCTTCACATTGGCTTTGCCTAATACTTTGGTTATGTGCTTGTTATTATTTACATGGTACAGATAGACCTGGTTTTAAATGCATCTCCTCTTTGCATGGTCTAAGGACTTTACTCCAAATCAGGTTTCTCATTTCTTGTGTATAAAAGACCTTTCATAATGCACATTTAGATTCAGGAGGATATTACAGAGTACCTGCAGATTCAGTAATTTAGGTTTGATACTGTAGGTTATTTTTAAAGACAGATTGAAGTTTGCTTTTCTGTAACCACGACATTTTTCCTTAACTGAAAGGCAATAAAACATTGCTCATGAAATACTTCTACATACATACATTTTGCATAAACACTGCCTCAGAAAGCAGAGAATTTTGTATATACCCTTTGGGTTTCATGTCCTCTATTACGCAGGTGGTTGTGTGACAGCAGTGTCTTTTCTCCTTCCAAGCACAAACACTTGTCTGGTTCAGTGGCAACACAGAAGCCCCCAGTTTCTTTTTGTTCAGGACAGAAGTTGTGTTAACCTTTCAAATGCAGTCAATGTCAAATCAGTAAACTGCTGACTTGCATAGCATCTGTCTTTTCTGCTTATTTATGCTATAGCTGTATGCTAAAGAGCACCATAAACCACTTATGATTTGACCCATTCTGTGCAAACGAAGCAAAATCTGCAGATAACACAAACCATAACTCCAGGGGTCAGTAGGCTGCAGATAGCTCTCTTAGTATTTTTAATGAATGATGAACAATAAACATTTTTTAATCTCATTAATAATCTACATAATATTCATATTAATAGAACTGGGCCCAGCAAACTCATAAATATCAGTAGATGTTGTGATACTGGCCTTGCTGTGAGTGCTTTATGGATTATAAATTACTTTAAATTATTAGACACAGTTTTCAGTGGAGCTCAACTGGAATGCCCTTCCTCTTTTCTAGTTTCTAAAAGCATGAAAAGGCTATACTGATGCTGAAAACTGGTTATCAGCTGTAAAATTAGAATTGATGTGTGACTTGGAAGTTCAGATTTTGTGATGTTTTGTCTTGAGCCTGAATTTGCTGGTTTTCTTGTTTCAGACTTTTAGTGTACATGTAGGGCTTTAGTTTTCCCTGAAGACTGAATTTTTGAGAACCTCTGCAAACATGGTTGCTATGGAGGCTGTGGAGAGGAGGTATGGAGTGGGGAGACATTTCAATTGCAGTTACTAGAGCTTGTTTGTGCACCTGATCGATTCATTTCCCGACACAGCTGATTTGATGATTGATGTCTGTATGAAAATCCAGCAAGCCAAGAATTAAAGTATCACATCCTTAAAAATCATTATAAAGTTAAGGCATTTATAGGGCCTTAAGATAAAAGTCAGATCGGACAGGAATAGGAGATTTCAGAACTTAGGATTCCTTTTGTCTTTTCCTTCAGTGGTTTTGAGTTTGTAATGACTCAGCTGAACGTAACTTTACTTAGGTTCATCCCCAGAGTGAAAATTGCTAACAGGCATGATCAGTCATACAGCCACTGGTGTTAGAGTAAATTTGGCAACTAAGCAAACTGGAAAAAAAATTAAGGTTTAACAGATGAAGTTCTCTTTGTGCTAACCTAAAGCACAAAGAGGTTTCTTGATGGGTGATATTGCTTATTTACCCCACTGCTTTTCTGTTAGACAAACTGTCACGTGCTAGCACTTGGTAGCTTCACCAGGCTTTTCACGCAGTTCTAATCAGTGTTCCCTGTGCACACAAGGAGGCAGCCAACAACCCATGATGACACCTGCTTTTTGGGGCCAGCAGCAGAAAGGAGAAATAACTCTGCAACAACTTGGATTTTGTTGTTTCAAAATTCCAACTTCAGTTAGTTAAGTTTAGTTAAATTAGTTAGCTAATGCATTAGTTAAGTTTCCACTTGGAGAACAGAAAAAAAAGTCTGTTACTACCTAGGCGTGTAATTTTGGGTTCTCTACTTTCCCATTGCTTGTAATTCTCAGGATTCAGAATGGTTCCCAGGTTCCAGCTCCTCTGCCTCATTCAGTTTGTTCCAAGGATTTACACTGCACTATGTTTCTGCAGCTTATGTTCCCCTTGCTCTGTTTCCTCTGCGTACCTTAACTGATCACCACGATTAATACATTCCTGAAAGGTAAGGAGCGGAAGACTGTCTCCTTGGCAGGGGACAAACTCATAATAAATACATAAAATTAAACATAAATAGTAAGAGCCAGCAGCAGATTGTGATGGCAATAAAGAAAGGTTTGCTTGATGCTTTGTAGAAATAAAAGCTCTGTCTTCTGCCTTCACTGCCATCATTATGAGAGCTCTGTTAATCTGTGCTCTGAGCATGATTATCGTTTCTATAAACATTAAATATGCTGCTTTAACTCCAAGTCCCCTCCCCCAGTTTAGTGTCATTGAAAGTAATTGCAATTAAAATAAGAAGCTGTCCAGGCAGCCGCTGCAAGTGCAGATTCAGATAACAATAGAGCATAAGTTCAACAGCTGGTATGACACAGGGAAGAATACCATTTACAACAGCCTTTCTCCACATCAGTTGCTCATCCCCTGGCACCTGACTGGTAATGAAAGCTACATCATATGTGGCCCATCCAGGGTGGAAAATTATTTTGAATAGGCTGTACAAGCCCTCATATCCTATGGGATTTGACAGAGGTGACTGATCTGAAACTGGCAGAGGCTCTGTGCAGCAGTATAACATGGTACATGAATTATTGCAATATGGATTAAGTGCTATATACAGCTATAAAATGAGTGACTGTAATTATTCGGCTAGGAATAAAGTAACTGGAATGCTGTGTGCTATGTTTCATCCCACTGTCTTAAATTATACATCCATATAGCACAGAAGTAAACCCAACATAATGGTAATATTTTCCAGTGGGCTATCCACCTCTGGGAACTTTCCACACCTGATCATGGTAACATCCATATGTCTTCTGTGCTAGATAAAATAATTTTCTAATCCCAGGTAAGTTCCTGAGGGACTACTGGGAGCTTCAGACTTCTGTGAAGCAGAACATTTAGAAACTGTGAATGAAAGTTTTATGCTTGTAGACGTTGCAACTAGCTTTGCTCTTAGTTTGTAAGTGTCAGACCCAGTGCTCAGCTTCCCCATGAGCACTTCATGCCTCTCTAACAGCAGGGAATGAGAGTAATGCTGGTGTAACTAGCTGCCTTCCAGTTTCTGCTCTATGGCAAAGTGGAATCCTGCTGATGTGGGTCTGCAGGAGCAATTCTCTGTCCCCATGAAAGCCAGCTAGTGTGAGGAACATGAAGAAGAGGAAAGGGCTTCACTGCAATAGTTTAGCTTTCCATGCCCGCTAACCCAACTTCTTAACATGATTAGAAACTGAACAGCCTCTAGGACATTACCACTTCTAGGATAAAAGCAGCTCAGAGCCTGAAGGAGGCAAAGCGAAGATGAAATGACCTTTTCTTGGCTTTCCTACACCTTCACTTTCCCTAAGAACAGCTAACAATTGGCAGCAGTTTTAATTACAGGTTTATCTTCTAATTGATTTACAAATAGCTTAGCAGCCATACAGATAGTTTTGAATGAGGTGCTGTGCTATTTTACACCTGTGGTCAGGGACAGAGCTCTTTGTAGAGGTTGCACTGAGTAACTGAACAGCCTTTCCCTTTTGCCATCTTAGGGGTTTCCTCTGTGAACTGTTCATGATAGACAGACGACTCGAGAGAAGAGCCTGCAGGAATTTACTCTTTTCTGATGATCCAGTTCTACTGTTAAGTGGCTAAATAATTTTTACAACTGCCTTTATGTGAAGAATAGATATTCAGACTAGTTTTACCATAATTCAGTCCTGACATTCAACCTAACTATCTGAGAGTTAGGTAAATACCTTCAAATAACTACCCCATTACTTGAAGGATCTGCCTTCATGGTAAGCAATATAAAATATGACTGTCTTCAGAGGATGAAAGTTAAAACAATATCATAGGTGTAAAATAAATTGTAGGATGAAGCAATATACTGCAGTGGGTTAGTAGCTTTGCCTTTTGGTCTCAAAACACTATCGTGAACTTTGAAAAAGCATTTTGAGAAGAAATATTCTTCAAGATGCAGCCTGGACTTCATGTGATGGTACAAGTGAAATGCAAGTCGTGTTTTTGTTTGGGTTTTTGTTTTAGCGTGTATAAAATTCAAGTAGGGCTCTGTGGCTTGGATCATTCTGCCTTTTTTTTTTTTTTCTCATCAGTTTCTGAAGCCATTGTAGCTGCAGTTTGGCTGTCATGTTCTTCCTTTAATTGGAAGCTGGCCAAGGGGAATGGTTGGCAAGCCTGGTTTTTGGAAGTCTGGACATTATCTTGCTGCTTTGGGGCCTCTGCAGTATTAATAAACCACGAATAAACTTCCTGGCATTTCTTTAACAACATTATGGTTAAAGAACAATCAGTTTAAGCCTTCAGAGAATAGCTCTTGCAGAATAACAGAATATCATAGGTGTAAAAGGCGAAATATATTCTCATTCTACCTTCTCTTTTTCCTTTGTTTAACATTTTTGGTCCTGTTTTTTGTTGTTGTTTCTCACCCCAAAATTGGTGCAATTGAAATAAAGAAACTTTGAGGCAAGGACACCTGCAGAAATTTGCTTATGTCTTTACTAAGGCCACTGGTAGCATGAACAAGGCAGTTCGGGAGCAAACCTCCTAAGATGGGCTGTAATAACTTTCTGCGGAGAGCAAGGGAGACTTAGTAACTAGCTGGTCCTTTCTTTGGTCCAGGAATAGTGCAGCTCTGGGCTGTCCCTTCCCTTAGGCAGATGGTGATTTGGAAAAGTCCCTCCTGCTTAGTATCTTCACACTATAACTGGGAAATATTTTCCATGTACTTGTGCTGCTCCGATTTCTAAAGCTATGGAAAGAAAGGCTGCATTGAGTTCAGCCATTCAAGTTTCATCTCAAAACTTAAAAATAGCACTGTGAAGATAAACCTGGAATAGCTCTCTCTACCGTGTACTTAGCTTAGCATTTCCGTTCACCCCGCAGCCCAGCCCATCACTCCCATGTGGCGTTACCATCGCTGTAGCATATGTTAGTTACTGGACCAATGCCACTGGTTTCCAGTGAAGGAGAACATAGTTTTTGCATATTACCCTTTAGATAAAATTCAGCATAGTTTCTTTGCTTTGATTCAGTAAATTGAATCCTTTTTGCAGGGGAAAGATGAAAGAGTGCATGAGATAAACAACCAAAATATCTAAATCTTGTGATGTTCTGCAGGTATCTTGATTAAACATACTTCAGACTTGGTACTTTTGTTGTATGTGAGCCAAAATGGCAGGTACAAGTCTTTATCACTGGTAGATTTTATAAGGTCACCTGTCATCTGAATGCCAGCCACAAAAAACTGTCTTAAAAAACTACCATTAATTCTCTTCATCCCCTCTTTAATCTTCATTTTACTCCTGGCCTTATATAGCGAGTTCATGCAAGGTGACAAACTGAGACCTTAAAAATGCACCATATCTCTGGCATTTCATGATCACCTCAAGGTTCCTGAACATTAGAAGAGTTATAGTCAAAAAGTTTTAGAAAAAATATCCAGAGTTCCTTGTGTCCTTTGTATTTTTTCAGAATTAATCTATGTCAGGTATTTCCACAAATGGACAGCATCCATTACAAATTCACTGAACTAGAAGAAAACTTTGAGCTATTTTTTTTTCCCTGTGAAGAAACAACAACAGGTAATGAATCACAAGAGAGAAGACAGGCAGTCTTATGTTCTGGAAAGGTAATCATGACACCAGTATAAAAGCTGCCCTCTTTGGCACAATAACTTGAATGCTTGAAGAGGATGGGTTGTAACTGCCCCCAAACTCAGTGAAACTTTGCCTTCTCAAGGGTACGTGTTAAATTGAATATTCATCTCTCATGCTGTATGTGAGACAATTGAAATAATTATGCAAAAAAAGAGAGAGGAAAATTTCATAAGGGAAAATGAATTAAAAGTGAATTTATCAGTGCACAAGCAACACAGAGCACATGTCTTTCTCATTCATGAGCTTTTAGTACTGCTGAAACAAGGGAAAGAACCTGCCTTGCAGGTCAGTGTGCAGGTAGCCTAAAGATCTAATAGACTATAAAAAAATACTACCTGTGGCATATCTTGACACAGAAAGCCTGGAACAAGCACCCAGCACATGTACTGAGCTCCCTTTGGCTGATGGCTTTGGTGTTTTATGACAGTTTTTAATGCTGATGACGCAAAACAATCTCAGAATGTGCAAAACCATAGCAACTGCTGCAAGAGATTATCTGGAGACAAGTGTCATCTTTATCTCTTCTAATTTTACTGCATTTTTCCCCTCCAAGCTAACAGTGGTTGCTCCTCTGTGAGCAGCTTTTGTGTTGGGATAAGATTGGGTTGGAGTTTCAGCAGAGACTCAAGCCCAGTGATATATAGGAGTGGGCACACATTAATTTTATTGTAAGACACTGTTTTAGTTTACAGCCACAGTACTACTGTATTTGGGAAATAAACCAATCCCATGAGGATCCAGACAGAGATACTCACTCTTTCTGCTGCAACCAAGAAGGCTTTACTCAAAGCCAGCCAGGGCTGGCACAAAGAAATCTGTGCTAAGGTGAGTGGGCACTGGTAACTCACAGTTACCTTAACACAGTGCCTCTGTCCAATTGCTGTAATTGATTAGTTGTTAACTCTAAGATAAATAGTTGTGTAGCTAAAGGGAGTGGAGGCAATTTTTGAGCTGCATTGTTATTTCTCCTGCAATCTTTCCCAGACACCAGTGTGCCTTTATCCTATACAGAGGAGAACTGCAAATGAATTAGTCAATGTGATGCTACCGTTATCCATTGCCTGAAAGCCTTTATTATCAAACAAGGAAAATCCCTACACAACACGAGGCAGTGTTACCCGTTTGTTCCAGTAAAACCTGTTCATGATTCTTCCACCTGCTTGGCAGAGCCCTGCATAGCAAAGCCCGCATACAGCATTCTCTCTCCGCTCCCCGTGCAGAGCTGGCTGCTGGGACTGCCACTTTCTACCCGAATAACGACTAATGGCTTTGAAACCGTCCCCAGCTTAATAAATGAACGCTGTGCAATGTGCCCGAAACTGGGAGAAATATACTCAAACACCCCACCCCCAACCCCTCACAGATAAAGATGCTTGCTAAATTCTCACCCCCCGTCCCCGGGTCCCGCAAACACCGCAACCCCCCCGGACCCCTCACCCCGCTCCTCTGCCTCTGCCCCACAGCTGCTCCCACCGCTGGGTCTCGCCGCGGCTGCGGGAGAGAAGCGGAGCGGAGCCGAGCGACTGCCGCCCGCCGTGTAAGGCCGCGGCTGAGGAGACACCAGGGTTTCCCTGGCAACAGGTAGGCGCCCGCCGCGGCGGCCGGGAGTGCCGGGGTTTCCCCGCTACGCGCCCAGCCGCTGGCGGCCCCGGGAGCACCGCGCAGCGCCGCGTAGGCCGGGGACACCCAAGCCAGGCCCGCCGTCCTCTGCAAGCAGGAGCCGGGGGCTGGAGCAGCCCCGCCCGCGGCCGGAAGGTAAGGGGGGGCCTGCCGCGGGCGGTGGAGGGGACCCGGGACAGCTCTCGGGTATGGTAAAGGGGCTTACCACGGCCCGAGGACACGCGGTTAGGGTGCAGCTCCTCAGCCAGAGAAGGGCTTCGTTTCCCCAGGGCCGGGGTGGCAGGCTTCTTCCCTGACTGCCCCCCACCACCCTGCTGTGCCGAGTAGGCTTCTCCTCTCCCAGATTCTACCACCCCATTTGGTTTCACCACCGGCCACCCTGTGCCTGGCAGCTTTTTGCGGTGATGATGGGAGCCTGCAGCCCCTTATCAGTACCCAGCCACCCGCCCTGTGCATGTCCTCGGAGCTTTTGCATGGGATGTGACCCAGCAAGGGTGCATCTCCCCTCTCATCTGCTTCAGCCAGCAGAGGGTTGCCTGCTTCCCTCTTTTTATTTACTTGTTTACATTTATCCTTACTGAAGGCTGGCAGGTCACTGGCCTCGCTGGTGCGTTTTTCCCTCATGGACAACACGGGAACGCTCAGCACCCTGCCTGCCAGAGTGCCTGGTCCATGTGCTCCATCTCAGCACCCACTAGGCTTTCTGCTCGGTGTCCCAGGCACATACGTGTGGATGTCTGTTGCTGGGTAATCTCTGCTTCTTCTGCTGGGCACAGACGCATCAGGTTGGGCATGTTTTTGCTCTAATGAATGAGGCTGTGTGGCTCCTGGACCAGTGCTGGCTCCTGCATGGGCAGTGAGCTCATGTCTGTCTGCCCATAGACAGACATGCACGCAGTCCAAAGCTCTGTTACCTCGGCAGGTTGCGGGTCCCCTACCAGAGGGGATGCCTCGATCACACCAGGGAAGAAACGGCCTCTCAGTGCCAGGCATCACCTCTGGTATTCAATGCTGGGTGAAGTCAGACAGAGATGGGCAGTACTGTAAGACTTGCCATTTTGTGGTCAAGTAACTCCTTTTCTGCTGCTTTATTTTCTTTCCCTAAATCTCAAATCTAAAGCACAGGAAAGGGCAAAAGAGAACAATGCGTGTCCTGGTACCTATTCTTTTTTAAAAAACCTACAAAAATTAGAAACATAATAAAATCTTTAAGAAAAGTTGTGAAGTTATTCCCACCTAAAATTTGCCTGTTTCTTTTGTAAGAACAATGCTTCAGTTGTGCTTGCTGCTGAAATTAAATGTCATATAGTCTTCCCATAAACCTTATCAAGAAAATGGGGCTGTTTGGTGACCTCAGGCACTAATACAGCAGTTGCAAATAGGCCACGTCATCACAGACAAATTGACCTTGAATGTCAATTAACAGGAGGCTTTATCCATGATTTTTTATTGCGCACAAGATCTCTCCACTCTGCTGTGCCCCTGTGTTTCCTTTGTGTTATGCTTACAGCAAAAGAAAAGGAGCACAAAGCTTTCTTTATTAAAACAAGAAGTTGTTTGTAATTCTGTGGCCAGTGTGATATGTTCTGATAATGTAAAAACTCTATTCAAAAAGGAAATAATGTGTTACCTTGCATTGTTCTCCCAAATAACTGAGAGGGAGATAACTTGATAAAAACATTTCTATCACACCCTCTGGTTATGCGTAGTTGTTATGTTTCCAAAAATAGACGGTCCCTGAATGTGCCTGACATCTGTAACATGGAGGTCAGTTCTATGTCATGTGTAGCCTTTTCTGCTACAGCCATTCATCCTTAAAGTTCTCACAGGCTTCTCCTCTGCCTATTTCTTTAATTCACTTACAATTTTGCATCACTGTACAAAGTAGATACATGCTTGTAATCAGAGAGAGACAAGCTGGTAATCAGAAAGTGCACAACAATACTTGTTTGATGCCAGAAGAATAAAATAAGTTCAGAGGTTTGAAATAAGGGAAATTTTCACTTTTTATGGCTCTGACAAAACTCGATAGCTATCTTCCTTAAGAAATGTATATAGTAAATAATGAACAATGGACCAATATCTCTTTAAACTCTCCACAGAATTGCTTGTCTTATTTTTCAATGGTTTATACTGTTCTGTCTCTCCCAGTATTATTGATATTAAATCAGGTGTGAGGATGTCTTTGCAAAGAGAGTGGCCATGAATTGCACAAAGCCCAGAAGTAGCATCCTGGGGAGGGAGCTGGGAGATGGAAACCATTCCAGAAGGAGCAGGATGCATTTCCTTGTACTTAGCCTCAGGCATAGACATGGCTTACTCCTTCTCTCAGTCAAAAAAAGGAACTTCAGGGGCCGAAACATGCACCCGAACAGCTGTTAATGAGACTATTCTGTCTCTTCATACATTTCAAAATCTACATGCCGTATTTCAGTCTCAGGTCTTCTGGGCGTTTGTGTCTAATTAGGCTGGAGGGCCTCCAGTTCAAGATAACCTATGCTGCTTGGTGCCCAATTTCTTTATATGACTTTGGCAATAAAGCAGGTTACTGTGGGCTTATGTGCAAGCAAATTAGGGACAGATGTAAGCATTCTTCTAAGCCCTGTTCCTGTTTCCTTAACTTGAACTGAATTCCACCATCGTCTGGTTCTTCCTATCTAAAATGACAAGTGTACAGTTTATAATACATTTGTAACTAGGGATACTCTGTCAGACACGAGGCTTTCAAATACTTCATCTTCTCTTGCCTTCTTTTTTCTTTTTTTTCAAGGAAGAAACAATACTGCTTCAAGAAAAGCTTCCCAGTTTCAGATAAAAATAATGAAAAAGAGGAAAGGACTCTGAGCACAGCAATAAATATTTTAAGTTTATGTTTTTATAACAGCCAAGAGTAGAATGAAGAAAAGCACAAAACATAGCTAGTGAGTTGGTGTTCAGCACTATGAAGTAATGTTTTCTTGTTTGAGATGGTTATTTACTACTTCTTTAAAAACAAAACTCTGCATTACAGGAGGAATATGGAAAGACTCCTATAGCTGTCTCAGTCATCAGTGGATAAATAAACCAGATGTTAATTCTTCAGATTGTTGTCCACTTTATAAATGCTAAATCACCTCTTCGAATGTTATCCCTGGTTTTATTAAGTTAAAGCTTGAAGTGAAATCCCAATTCCAGCGAACTAATCGTCAAAATTTGCTGAACAATTGTTTGATCTTGGATGTCAGGAAAGCTGGATACATGTTCAAAGGCAGACATCGCCTTAAATGAACCTTAAAAATGTTTAGAAATATGTTTTAAAATGTGATTTATGAACTTCTAGGTGGCAGGGATGGAAACCAAATACTAAGGTACTCTTCTAAATGAATAAACCAATTTTTCAGAATGATAGCAAATATCTGCAAATCTTCCAGCACTTGGCAGCCCACAGTCTTACATAACTGAATATAGATTTTAAGTGCCTAACTTCAGACACCGGTAGGTGAATATCTTAGATTAACAGTTACAAGGATAATACACTCCAGAAAACATCAGATTTTTCACAATTATAATTTTGGAATCAGAAATAGTGCATTTGAAAACAAAATTCTTCATGACCTCATTAAGAAGACCTAAGAATAGCTGTCTTCTAAACTGATGCTTAATATAAGACTTGGGAATCTTAGCTCTGGTCCCCCTGTGATAGCTCTGTGGAAATGTTCTGATGCTGAAATGGTGAGGAGCAGTGCATCATAAAAAGTGTCTTCTGCCTGTCAGGCTGAAATATTTTTGCTTGTTGATAGTAGTTGATAGAATCAATTTTATTTCTTTGAAGAAACAATGTTACAGCTGAAATACTGGTACTTAATTTTTAGATTTAAATTATATGACATCAATGAAGCAGTTCCTCATTTTGTAATGATCTAAAAAAATCAACACCTCATGTTTACAGGAGTTAGAGCCACAATAAACTCTTTTTTCATAAGATTGCATATATTATGAAAAAGAAAAAAGGCTGCCTGAATGTCAAGTAGTGACAAATGTGTACATCCAACAGAATATTGTGCAACTGCCCTTTTATAGTCAACTTTTATACTAAAGGAAATTCCTTCCTTTATGAAGTGCTGAGACAGCTGGGACAGGTAATCACATCTGAAATGTCTCTGCTTTCATCTCTGAATATGGAAGGGTAACCTGCAGGCTTACTTAAGTAACAGTAAGCTCTGCCTGGTGGCAAAAGCAGCCAGAGAGAATTGGTCCTGAATATTTGAAAGTGGGCACATCTGTCCTGTTGAAAGTCCTGTGCTCTTTCCTCTTCCTCTATAAACTATGGGGAGGGACAGCCTTTGGAGTCTGTGCCTGAAATTGGTGGTGTGAGCCT
This sequence comes from Melopsittacus undulatus, assembly GCF_012275295.1. Taxonomy (NCBI): domain Eukaryota; kingdom Metazoa; phylum Chordata; class Aves; order Psittaciformes; family Psittaculidae; genus Melopsittacus; species Melopsittacus undulatus. The sequence continues at coordinate 79,772,505 of NC_047528.1, read as the reverse complement.
TTGCCTGTTTAGGAATATAGTGGTGTGCTTTGATGTACCCTGTGATCATTCATTTTCATAGAAAACAGCGACTGCTCAATAATAGAATGTGCCTTCAGAAGAAGCTGCTCCACTTTTTATGGGAAAACTAAAACTTTAAAACCCCTTTTCAGCTGATAATATTCCAGATGTCAACATAAATCTGCAAGTGTAAACCTTGAAAAGGAAGCTAACTGATGGTCAGCTGTGAAGGGGGAAACACGGGTATTCTTGTGACAGAAAGTAATTCAGGAGATCTCAGAAGCTACAAAGCTGAGTCCAGCTGGACATTACAAAATAGTTTTGTATGGAAGAGATTCAGAAATATCTTTAGGTATATCAGATATGTGTTTCCCAGTGTTTAAAATATAAAGGAGAGGATAAATGCTTTAATAAGTTGGGGAGGCAGTAGCCTCATTTATCAAAAAGATAAGAGGAACCCAGATGACAGAATTATTAATATTTTGCAGAAAAAAAATAAATTGTAGGATGAAGCAATACTGCAGTGGGTTAGTGGCTTTGCCTTTTGGTCTCAAAACACTAACGTGAACTTTGAAAAAGCATTTTGAGAAGAAATATTCTTCAAGACGCAGCCTGGACTTCATGTGATGGTACAAATGAAAGGCAAGTGGTGTTTTTGTTTGGGTTTTTGTTTTAGTGTGTATAAGATTGAAGTAGGGCTCTGTGGCTTGGATCATTCTGCCTTTTTTTTTTCTCATCAGTTTCTGAAGCCATTGTAGCTGCAGTTTGGCTGTCATGTTCTTCCTTTAATTGGAAGCTGGCCAAGGGGAATGGTTGGCAAGCCTGGTTTTTGGAAGTCTGGACATTATCTTGCTGCTTTGGGGCCTCTGCAGTATTAATAAACCACGAATAAACTTCCTGGCATTTCTTTAACAACATTATGGTTAAAGAACAATCAGTTTAAGCCTTCAGAGAATAGCTCTTGCAGAATAACAGAAAACGCAGTCCACTGACATCTGTCAAATAACTCTTTTCTTTGCTAAAGCAAAAAGGCAGGTTGGATCTTTGCACAGCAGAAAGAATAGTCCTGTGACATAGTATAAATAATAAACTGCCACTAATAAACATAGCCCTTCCATTGTAGAGTCTTACACATACTGGTTAAAAATCTCTTTTCCTCACTTGGCACTTCATATGATATTGATTGAATTTGGTATCCTGATCTTCAATTTATGTTTTGTGATAATGTATGCTTTGTTTTATCTTGAAAGTGTCTTTCAAGTTGCTGTCTAATGTGTATCTCAGCTGATGAGAGCCAAGAAAATATGCCTAGATTTATCAGGGATCTACTTAACTTTCCTTGGAAAAGAGGCCACAGGGAGAATCGTTCTGCTGTATATATGCGGAGGATCATTAAAAAGCATGATCTGTAGACACCTGCCATGTAGCAAGTTCTGCAGCATGAGCCAGGAGTCCATCTGGTACGTGCTGCCACTCTTTGAGGAGCTGAGTGGCTTGGCCAGTAAGAAGCCTCCATCTGTGCCGTAAGCCTTTGGTCAGCAGCATCTTGCAGGTGAATTTTTCAACAGCAGAGAAGGGAACTCTGGTGGCTGAACATAAGGAATTTCCTTGGCGGTCTAGTTCCATATGGGGTGTCATGGTAGCTGTAGTCAGCAATACCACAGCTTTTCCTCTCCTACAATGCATCTCTGGGTGACATGCAAATCACCAATAAGTAGCTACTTATGCATAAGTGATCATGATTTAATTTTGTTTTCTTGTAATGGATATATTCAGGTCCCTATTCTCATTGTTTTATGAAAATGACCAATTTCATAGTACTGGAAACAAGTCTTAAGACAAAAAAGATTGTAAAGCATTTTCTTTTTTCTGTCTATGAATGTTAAACTTGATGACCAAACAGACAAAGAAAACCTAACGAAGAAGAATTATTACTACGAAAATCCCCAAGTGAGAAGTTAGGGGTGTGAAGATCTTATAAAATAAAAGTTGAGGACTTCAGGAAATCGATAAATCACACACAAATTTCCATGGAGAATAGAATTATGGATGAAATATATTTTTCTTGACTTATTTTATGTTAAAGAAGCACAGTAAGAACAAAAGTAGTCTGAATAAAAGAATGGGCCATTGCTGGATGAGAAAATGTCCATTACAAATAGAACCAAGTATTCATTGCATTACTTCTCTTTTTCACATATCTATTAAAGTAAGGGCTGCTGCACCTCTGTTGATGGCGACCATGAAGTACGTAATACCCTCTTCCACCTTTGCTGGGCTGCTCTGCTGCTGTGTGAACTCTTACTGTTTGGCTTATTTGAACATCTGGTCCTGACAACTAATATCTGGAAGTTTTTAAAGAATTCACTGGAGACTTCTATGGGTTATGAACCTTGAATTTTTCAATATGCAGAAACAGTGAGAAATTACAGAGAACTTGGGAATTTGTAACCAGTGCTTTTAAAAGGAATCTTCTGGATAATTGCAAGCCTATCTAATTTGGCTCTAGTCCTGGAAAAAGGAAAAGAAAATCTCCTACTGGGCTACATTTAAACTTCCTATCATTCTTTAAGTCTAGTCACACTTGATTTTTGAAAAATATATTTTATCAACATGACTTTTTATTCCTTTCTTTATTCCCTTATTTGAGAGATAACAAATACAGTTTGATCAATGCCATCATGTTGAAGTAATATATAATATGCTTCTGTGAGGCATGATTTTTTGATCAAGTAACTAGACTGAAATGAAATGAAATCAATTCAATTCTTCTTAAATGGACTAAAAGCTGTCAGGCAAGCTATGAAACATGACTCTAAATGGGGAATCCTCACTGAATATGTGCCTTTCTGTTGGATCTTCTAGAACTGGTTATTAGCAGTGACTATTTAGCACTTTATTGATGACCTACATGGTAATAATACCAATTTTCCACAGGACTATAGGAAATCTAAGAAAGAGGTTAACTATCTGATGCAAATTAGTTTGTCAGTGGTTCTCTGCAGGGCTGTGATTACTGAGATTATATTGAAATTTCTTAATGTTAAAATGGTGTGTGACAGAAAGCAAGAGCAACTTCAACATTACAGTGTAGTCATCATAGTTAGCCCGAAGGATCTCAGATGTACAGAAACAGGCTCTGCTCCACATTCTCAAGAATGGGTACAATTCAGAAGGTTGATCTTTAGAAGGTCCATCACATTGAAATACAGCCCTGAGTGTCTGTCCATTTTCTGCTTGTGGTGTTTACTACTGACAGGGCTCTGGAAATAATGCATCAAAAAGTCTTGCATCTGGAACAGTTAATGCTCACCAGCATGTTTTTCACCTTTTTACTAATTAAAACACAGCCATGAAAAATGCTAATCTGAGTATTTAATATAAAATTAGTAAAGTTAGTAATTATTACCTTCTCTTTGTCTCTTTTATCCACTGGAATAATTTATTCTTCCATGCAGTAACATTGAAAATAATGAAGCTGGATTGCTTTGCAGATGCCATGCCCAGATCAGCTGGAAACAGAGCCAGGGCTAGAATCTGTGAATCCCAAGCTGCGCTTGTATCCACTGGACCATGCTGATTGATACCACTAAATACACAATTTGGGAAGTACCCAAGAGCAAATGCATAACCAAATTTCAGGTCTTGCTTTAGAAATATACTAACAATATTTTTTAAAGCTGTGATGATAAGTTCTTTTTCAAAGATTTTTTATTAAACTCTAAACAGAAAATGGGACCCTCCATGCTTGTTCTCAAGAGCAGATTTGCATTTTTTCCTATGACCATAAAAATACTTGTTTTTTTTTCCTATTCTAGCTACAGCATTGAAAGCCTACCCTGTGTTCATATTCAGTTTCTGCCTTCAGTTCACCTGTGGTAGCAGCCTACAATGTGCTGAGTCTATAGTCTCCCACTGTTGCAGCAACTTTTACACATATGAACTGTTTGTAACAACAGTAGAAATATATCTCCTCTTTGAAGTCATGCCTTAAAATGATACTTTCTCCACAATTTTTGGCACAAATTGGACTTCTTGTAAGAGTTGATCATTTCCTAGCAAGCTTAAAAAGAACATCCAGTTGCTTTCTTTTGAAATCCTTCCCCCCCAGAAAATATAAATTTCTGCTGAACTGTGCCCTTCTGTTTCACAACTGGATTAGGGATGCCTCTGATAAAGAGCTGTCTATTGTTCAAATAGGACTTGGTGTAATGATCTCTTAGTCTTGCATCCAGGTTTTTAAGTGTTACAGTTTACAAAATACCATTCTATCTCTTTTTGTCTTGCTCTATCTTGCTGAAAGAATGAACGTGGCTGTCTGAGTTGTGTCCAGAACTATCAGTTTCCTCACAGAAGACAAAAGGGTTCCTGTTGTACGTGTCTATATTCCAGTGACCTGCTCTTCAGTAGACATTTCAAACTCAGATGAGATGACTTCTGTTCACCTGACATGTCTGCTCTAAAGATTATGGTTATTAAAGCATCTGTATGAAAGATATTGGCTGATGAATGACCAACCTTGATGGAAAAGAAGTACAAGGAGATCATAGGAACATTCTCTCTCCCCCCCTCCACCCCACCCTGGCTTTAAAGATCAGCATTATTTGTCATGGAGCAAAATTGCTTGGAAGTTGAAATTCTGTTCCCACAATTGTATTCAAGAAGTGCTTAAGATTCTTGACAGACTTATGAGTGATTGTAAGCAGCTGAATGAAAACAATAGGCCTGCTATAGCCATGGGAGATGGGTGGGCCCCAGCATCCGTGTATCTGAGCTGATGAAGTCCTGCATGGCAGGTAGGCTATGTCAGGGCAGAGCACACTGCAGCGTGTTGAGCTTAAGTTCCAGCTATTCTTCAGCTGCTCAAACACTTTATCTGAAGAAATGTGTGAAATAAAGTGTATTTTGCTTTTTTTTTTTTAATAAAAGAAGGCTGAACTGTATCTTCCCATGATTCAAATTCATGTCTAAGAACATGCTGGCTGTCTTAGCTTTAACCCCAACCCACTCTCTTAGTTCTGGAGGCATATGTTGCTAGCTCAAGGCTGGCTCAGAGAGAGGTAAATACAGATGGGTCCAAGTGTATGTGTGTTCATATATATGTTTATAGCTAAATGTTGTGTTAACATGTATAAAATTATCTGAGGAAAAGATCATTCCTGGAGAAGTTGTCAAGGACTGAAGGTCTTCTGTGGCTAAGGGCAGGAAAGCATACAAAGAGATTAATTTTCTTGGTGCCAAGACCTTATTTCTTAAAAGATGAAGAAAAGATACACAAAGGGAGAAAAGGGATATAAAAAAGTGAAGCGATGAGATTCTTGATTGTGATGAATGAGGATAGACTGTTAAAGGGGAGAAATTGCTTGTAATTTACTGCCCACTTAAAAATTACAGAGGAAAAGAAATAGTTGTTCTGCATGCTCTGATATCACAAAGGCTCTTTTCCATCTGTAACTAACTAAAAATCTACTGCTGTTTTGTAATTCCACATAACTGAATCAGTAAAATGTTTTGCTTCTTTCTTTTAAATGTGATTGCCTTTGGGTAGAAGATGTTTTATCTCCTAAACTCTTTAAGTGGTGTTTCTGTGAGTATATTAAGATCTATTCTGCACAAAGGAATACAGTAGTCTGAAATCTGTATTTTGGAATCACATTGTCAGATATATTTCTTTAGAAGATATGACAAGCTAAACTGTTAATTGCATTGAAAAAGCTTTTAGTGTAAAGATTATTATAATATTAAAGTACGTACATATAATTTTAAAGGAAATAGCACATTGATGTGTAGAACATTGAGAAGATATTAGTTCTGTAAGAAAATATTTCTAGAAATATATTACTTAGGGCTAAAAAGCTGTTTATATACATTTTTTTCACATCCCACATATGTTAAATACAGTGCACTGTCTATAAAAATCTTTTGTGCCTTACTGTTTGATCTGAACACTATGCAATGAAAAGTTCTTCTGTGATGAAATTTTGTGTAGTTGACAGTCAAATGAAGAAGATACCTAGTAGGGAAGGAATAAAATGCACAAGCTATAAATAAATGGACACTCTGAAGTTAATATATGAGGTGGTTTTTATTTCTACAACCTGGAATGATAATTTCAAAGCAGCTACAAATGATAGAATGAAATAGCAATCATTGTCAATCTTAAAAGGTCTGTGTGACAAAAGGCAGGTGAAAGAAAAGACGAGATCACAAAAGAAATATTTTTGCCAGAAAAAAGGAGGTTCTCACCAGGCTACAAATAATACCAAAGTACAGTGAAGAATGGTATTTAGAAACTAAGTACTTTAAATAGCTGAGGGAATTCCACAGTTCAACAGGTGGGAAAGATTATATCATTTTTATTGCATATTAATTTCTATATTAGTCGAGGTACATATTTTTCAGAAAAAGAGATGTAATCTGATTATTTGGTAATTCAGACAGCCCATTATGACACTTAATTTGCAAATGTTCATGACCTAGAACATTTCACTAGGCAGCTGATAGTGTGGAGAAGAGTTAAAACTGTCGGTTCAGTATCCTGCTGTGCAGAGAGTGGATTGGTAGAAGTAGCTGCAAAAGAGTAAGACACATCTGGCAGTTACTACAGTGGCTTGGAATGAAATAGATATGTGGAGGGTACAGGATTTTTGTCCTCAGTGTTCTTCAAAGAGATAACACACATATCAAGGATTTGATGAGTATAATTGTTAGACTGTATCCGAGCCCTGCTACACAGGGCCATAATACTTTGTATCCTCAAGTCTCCACGGATCACTACAAGACAACAGGATTAACTGCCTGAGTGGATTCACTCTGTAGTCAGAAACTCTTGTTTACATGATTGGAATAGATAATTGATAGAAGAACAGCTAGTGCATACTTCTGAGTTAGATTAGTTCTGCACTTTTTTACATCACAGCCTTTGTCATGAGAATGAGTATACTTCATGCCATTTTCAGTTCTTCTTACAATCATTACACTGGAAATGTTATAATTTTTGATTTTTCCAATTTTTACATTCCTAAGGCTTGATGTAATTATTTTCTCATAATATATTCTCTGTTTCAGTGTCTTTACAAAAAAAATTAGCACTGGTGGAGTTGGTAGGAAATTACATTATTCCCTGACAGACTAAAGATGATATTGTTTAAAAGAATAATTAATTATCTTAAGAAGCCATTTTCATTAAGACCTAGTTTTAATATTGTTTAAGCATAAGAAAAAGAGGCGATAAGGACTTTCCATAGGTGCTATGAAGGGAAAGCGCTATATGCTCTAGTCTGACTTCCAGCATGAAAGAGATCTAGGTATTCTCGATTTTCTGTATTGTAAGAACATCATCTAGCTTTGATCTGCCAGTAGCAATTGATGGAGGATCTAATACAAGCTTTCAGAGAGCAATCTGATGACTTCTTATTCTGCTGAAGATGAACGGAATGGAATAAATTTCTATCTGTGGGATGAATTGTCTGTCACAGGCATGCAACCTTCAAAAATATTTTTAAATTTTAAATCTTTAGAAAGGAATAACAGCTTTGAAGAAGAATTAACTGATAGATATCCTCAGGCTTCTGCTGTACTGCACTTCTCATTTCATAAGCTCTCACTATCCAAACTATTTGAATAAAACTAGTTTTAGTTTCTAGATTCTGCATATTTTTACAATCTTTTTGTCTTCTGTATTATTCAGTATCAAAATAATGAGCAAGGATGTCTATTTTTGGTGTCTGCATGGTTTGTATGACGCAGGGATTTGGTTCAGTTAGGTCAGTCTGCACCTTCATTTCCCACCCCAGTCAGGGTAAGAGGGATTAAAACCAGCACTGAATTCTTAATTGCCTGTAATTGCTAAATAGTATTAATAGCATAAACTTGTACACCAAAGATCAGCAACTTGCTTCTCTTCTGTACCTCAAGTACATGGTGACAGCAAATTCTAAATACTGTGTCCTTATTGCCCTTGAAATGAAGCTAGATTGTGAGAAATGCAGCAATAGGTATATAGCTGGTAGGAATGATATTCCTTAAAATTGTTTGTTGATGCATTTATGTTCCTGGACCTTACTGATATCCCACTCATGAAGTGGTGCTGAGTTATAGTATCTGCATATAACATACCTCTTACTCTTATCAGAAAGTTTTATGGACAGAATGTGTTCTCATCTATGGTGATGTTATTTTTCTAAATCAGTCTTCTAACAAACTGGCTTATACTTTCATTTTCGTGCCTGTTAAAAACAAGCCTTAAAATGACTTAAAATGGGCTGCCCTCTTTTGGAGACAGTGGGACTTTGTTTCAATGTTTTTTAAAAGCAATCCTGTGGAGAAATACCAATACTCTAAATAGAGAGTCCTGAGCAGAGAAGCCACTGCAGTGCAGAACATAATTCATAGAAAGCATTTGACAATAGCATTTTTGATGATTCATTCTCCTGATGCAGATGACAGAGAGAATCAGGCATGGGAATAGTGTACTTTTTGCAATAAAAGAATGAGAAATGCAAGGGCACACTTGTTTTGATGACCCTGGAAATGGTAGCATGTTATTCTCGTTTCCGTTCTGGGCCAGGCTGTGGTGGGTGCGGGTGAAGGAAGAAGATCACAATCATTAAGTTTATAATATAGAGTATAAATTAGTAAAGGGTGTGGGGGAAATGTCTAATCAAGTATAGCTGATATCTTTTTTATAAGTTTGGCTGGTAAAGATAATTCCAGTTGCTGTAGGGCGTGCAGCATTGTGTGACATCCTCATTTTTTTCATAAATTGTTCTGTGCGATGGGGGCAGTTCTGCACAAGATTGCTTTCATAGTGTTGTGTCTTGTATTTCCATTACCCTGTGACTAACTAGTGATGAAGTCTGCCTGAAGCTTTAGGAACTACTGAGGTGAAATAAGATCTCTCTGCCCCATGAGAACTCCAGTAACTGACACTGTAGTTGTTTTAATGGAGATTAGATTTTCTTATACAGGGGTGCCAGTCTGGGCCTCCCTTGTCTGCCCGGTTGTGTCTGTTGCGGAGCTTGTTGTATTTCAGTAGCTCAGTGATGCCTACCCCTTTGTCAAATTTAGCTGAAAGCAGCCTGAATGTTTAAAAGTGCGGGGACAAATTGCCAGTGTTCAGGCAATCCTGTTTCTGAAGGAATCCATTTTAAATTGAAGAGCACAGGATTAGTGTAGGTCTTAGTAAGTGGACTAAAGCTAACTGCCTTCAAAAGAAAGACTATGCAGTGCAGTCTTCCCAGGGAGGCCCCTGTTTGGGATTTTTTTTACTTGAATTCGGGTAGGAGTGAAAACTGTGTGCACTGTACCTGTGATTTGCAAATCTCATACCACATGTGGTCCAGCCAGGTGTGCCTGACAGCCCCAGACAGGCACACAATAAGTACTTACCTAGTGATATGCTGAGTTGGGGACTCTTAAGTATCCCAAAAATAGAAGGATTCCATTTGCAGGGCAGTAATGGCTGCATTTTAAATCTGGTCAGAAACCTTTTCCCTGTCTGCAACGGAGGAGACCTTCAGTAAAAGGATAGCCATGTGTGGGATGTACAAGCTGCCGTGGTAGCAGTGCTCAGGGCCTGCACACTGAGGTAAGGTCAGACATTGTGAGCCATTTTCCACTGAGCCCAGACTTTCTCATGCACTTGCTCCTGCTGTGATTGTACAGTGGTTCCTCTGTGTGCCTGGCTGACAGTCTGGGCCATCTGCAGATTGCCCACACTGTGGGTGTGACAAGCTCTGGCTGAGCAATCTAGTGATACAATGGCAGGTGTCCTGCTCTGCCACTGGAAACAGGTACTGGGACAGCCACTCCACGTAGAGTTCAAGGTACTGATATTTTTGCTGGCTACTGCCTCTTTGTGCTGGCCTTAGGTGATGGCTCATGTTTACTTTTGACCAGTAAAGCACAGAGCGGTCCTTGAGGCCGGGGAGAATGAATGGAGATGGGGCAATACAGATTCCTCCACATATTTTGGTGGTTCTTTTTTTTCTCTTTTGCTGCTGTCCCTGTGCATTTACGTACACTAACTTCATAAATACGTGACTGTGGGTAAACTTTACATTGTCTTTCCTTCAAAGTTGGCTTACCCTGGCCAGGGAGTCTTCCGCAAGACTATGTGAGTCACAGAAATTAGCAATATGCTAAGTTAAATACAGTAAATGATTTATCTCCTCTCCCTCTGGTTTGTGTTTTGAAATGTACACTGCACGGTTTGATAGCTTCCTACCACTGCTGCCAGGCCACCTGTCTCACACTGCATCCAAGTCTTTGTCTCCAAAAATACCACTGCAGCTCAGACAAACAGCTTGGCAGCCATGCCAGGGAAGACCTTTAACATTATGATGTTGTATTGCCACAATGGGAGAGAAAGATACATTACATGTCTGATGCAGTGCTTCAGAACCTCAGTGCTGGAAATACCATGCCATGTCTAAAATGGATGTAGGGAGCTGGTCATCCTCTGGAAGCAGGCATTGTCTGGTATCGTAATAGTTAATGTAGTACTACTGGTTTCTGTGGTATAGTCTGATTTCTTTTGGTTGGTGTTTGTTTTTATTTTAATCAGTTATGGAATAAATGTTTTTATCCCTTGCTTTTTCTCTGCTCACTCTTTTTTGACTGCTAGAGAAGCTATTGTAAGTATGTAGAGACATGTGCTGGCTGTGGACAGACACTTGAAGTAGGTTAAACGTAAACAGATGATTAAGTGGGTAATCCACTGAGATTTAGGTCTACAGAAGCAGTAGGGTTTCCTCAATGCTTTTGTTGCTGTTGGTTTGGTTTATATAGACTTTGCCCATATGTTTCTATACCCACGTAGCTAGTGGCAGCCCAGAAGATGGCAGGGAGCCCGGCACTGGTGGCAAGGCTGGATATCCTGTCATTGAATAGGACTGTTAGTGCTGAGCTCTCGGCTGCTGTGGCTGGATGTTGGAGCTAGGTGATGGCACTGACGCCGGCCCAAGTGACCTGGTTGCAGTTGCTGCAGTCCAGCCCAAGATGAGTGCAGACACTCATCTTGTTCTGGACATCAAAGAGAGAGTGAGAGGACGGAGTTGTAGTCAGTTGGGATTTATTTGTTGTATAGATGGATATAACTGAACTTTTTTTTCTGCAGAGCAAAAAAACCCAAGCAGGATGCAGCTCCTGCAGTGTCCTTGTCAGTAGCATCCTCTGATGTGCAGCATTGGGACTTAAGGGATGACACATTCTCACTGCTGGGCTCTGCAGAAGATGGTACTTTGAAACCATCATGGTGGGCTGCCCAATATCCTCTGGGTCAAGGCCGATATTGATTGTGAGAGAGATGTGGTGAATCCACTTGGTAAGTGCACAGCATTCAAGAGGATGATGTGAGAGAGGGAAAATGTTTCAAGTTTCTGCCTACGTGCAGATAGAATAAGGAAGCATGTCTGTTAAAACAAAAGGTCCATGTGGCTTGTTTAGTTTAAAGAAACTTTCCATCCTCCCATTGAAAGAAGCCCTGGAGGTGAAAGGAGTGCAGTTGGAAGCTTAATATTGTTGGCGCCTGTTTCTACTGAGGTTACATAATTGCTGTTTTCCTGGGAAATGAAATCATGGAAATGAAAAACTGAATTCACCAGAGCATAAGCAGGCCCAACTTTGATTTCAGGCACCTGTCTGTGCCAGTATTTAATTTGGCACAGGGAACGTGGCATCAAAATGAATATAAACAAGTAGCACAGGAATAATGGCACAACTGGCATTCAGACACCAAGATGTGAGAACAAACACATCCCTCCCCAGCATGGGAAACTTCACAGTGTATAGTGTGTGCACGGAATGAGGCCGATATCAAGAGCAGGCAAGGAGTGTCCTGTGAAGCAGGAATGGTAGGGGGAGCTTGGAAATACACTAGCAGAAACCCAACAGCCCACACCTTAAATGAATTGGATGGTAAAAAGGGCAAGCTGCAACCAAATAAGAGAAGCCATAAGGCTATAAGGCCTTTCCTCTGTCTCGCCTTAGTAATTATCTCCTGTTTGCAGAGCTTCCATTAATTGGAATGCATTTCCTAATGAAATTAGGCTGGCAGCCAGTATTCAAGTCTTTTTACTGCTAGGGAAAATTTGTTCTTTGAGCAACTCAGCCATTGATTTTTGTTTGTGTTTTCATTCATCATGAGACTGTTACGTGCCAAAAATTCCATGCTCCGTCATATTGCCTTGGACAGTATGAGTTATTTGATTTATTCCCTTGATACTATGTCTCGAAAACTGAATTTTACAGCACTGTCCCATTTGTAGTTACCTTGTTTTATGATTTTCACCTCTCTAGCCACCTTTTTTATTTTTTTTTTTGTAAGCAGTTGGCCTTCCATTCAACTACCTATCTATTAGGACAGCATGAAATGCATGGCAGTGCAAAGGCACTAAGAATCCCAAGGAAAAAGCCAATAACGCTTCAAAAAAATTGGTTGAAATGATATTTGCATTGTGGGGTTTCTAGATTTAAAAGGATTCTGAAACTTGTGTTCTTTATAGGGAGCACAGGAGCTAGGATATGTCAGTGCAGAAGAGCACATTTTGAAGAGAGGTCTTTGACAAAGCAAAACTGGCAACATTTGAGCTGGAAGGGGTTAGAACCCTGTTCAGACCTCAGACAGTCTTTGAACTGTGCTTTGAAGAAAGATGGGAATGGAGATAGAAATGACAGCATTGGACATGGTATCTTCTTTGCTTCTTCACACAGGTCAGGACTAGGTATTGCTTGTGGGTGTGCAAACAGCCTATCTTACTCTGCAGGATACTGTTTGATATATTGGCAGGATCTACATATATACCTATTAGGCTGAATTACTTTCAAGCATTAATCTTTCTGCTACATCACCACTACATGATATATATCTGTTCTGATCATTCTCTGTAACAAATATGAGTCATATAAAATGCATGCAGCCATTTTACAGTAGACTTTAGGTAACTGATCTACCAGTTTTTTCTCATTCACCACATAGGAAGGATAGTGAGCAAGGTTGAAAGTTAGACAACGAGAGAATGGTTTGAGTTACCTCCAGCTCAGAATGATCAAAAATGTGAGACTGGTTTTAAAATTACTTTTTGAAAAGCAATATGCTTAGGGTTCATCTTAGTTTCTTTGATGTTTGAGACTTAAATGAATGCACTCAATTTACCTTTACAGATTTGTCTTAAAGCATGCTAGCATAAATGGTGGTGAATTAAATTTTAGCCACCCACCATCTACAGCAAATGGAAGTACAAAATCAGTACTATAGGATCTGTGACTGGAATCAGGAGAAAGAAAAGCCCCAAAACAGTGGAATTCTGTACTTTCAGGACTTCACTGCAGTTTCTGTAACAGTGACATTCTTTTACTAAAGCTTCCCCTGCATATGTGTATTAGATTATATATATGCATGGAAAATCACATAATTGGTGCTGCTTACTTAAACAGAAATAATTTTCTTAGATGTATTTTAATTATTTCTCCTTATGATACTGGTAGCTTTATTTCTCATCTAGAAAGCAAATAGTGCTGTAGTAGACATCTTCAAGAGACAGGCTGTTACCATGAGACATTGCACTGAGACATTATGCTGAGAACGCCCTAATACCATGTATATTATGGATGATATATATGAAGAATTTAGTGGTGTTGCCAACACATATCTATAGTGAGAAAGAAAGTCAGCTTCCTTTCGCTGCTGGGCTGAGACTGTGGCCTCAAATAGCATATAAACATACCAGAATAAGATCATGTTTGACTGTTGGAATATTAACTTTTCCCAGCAAAGCATTTATTTGCATTTCATTATTCTTAATAAATGGAGAAAGGGCATAGATTTGTGTTTTGTCTGCCTGTCTTCCCACGAGGTGTTTATCTTTTATAAATAAACCAACAAAATAAACCAGAAGACAATGTTTCGACAGGGTGCCTGATTGTGAGAACACAAAGTTGCAGCTAAGAGGATTTCTGTAGGATTTTCATTACCAGGCAGTCCTGGGGAAGAGCAGCTGCTACTTCCCACTGCAGAGCAGGGTACACGAATGCCCTAAGGCATCACAGCGAATGGCAGGGGTCCTGTCGGATCAACTTCAGCAAAGGATTGGTCACTAAAGACTTGGCATCAAACTCAACTTTTCTTTCTGGGGACTGTGTCCTGATGCTGTTATGGCAAGTGCCTCCTCTCCTGCTTTTCCCAACCTGAGAGGTAGGTAGTTAATAGTTTATAATTTGTGTACTTCTTTCTTCATTTTTGTCTTCAGATAACTTTCTCTACTTGAACTTCTTTTCCATTGGCAGTATTTAAGCAGAGGGTGATGCTTCTGTTCTGTGTGAATCCTCTTTTACAGTCTAAATTAGTCTGTATTTTGGGAAAGAATACTAGAACAGATTCAAAAGGAGAGTAGCAGACTCATCTGTGCTGAGGAAGAAAGTGTGATGACAGCAGTGGAAGACAGTTCTGGTCTGAAGATGGGAGCCTTGTTGAGTAGAAAACTGAGACTTGAGACCTTCCCCAGGACACCTACAAAGCATTATCAGTGTCTAGGCTGTTGGTACTGATCAGTGTTTCAGGCAGCAGTTGCAACATACCTATAATTCCTGTGGCCTCTCTAAACTGACCAAAAAATGTATACTGCATGTGATATTCTTCACTTGTTTGCATGGTACCCAGTTCAGCTGTGACCTGTGCCAAGTTACACTCTCACAAATAGCTTGAGCATCTTCTAGGAACCAGAAGAAAATATTTGAGGAATAAAATTGTCAATAGATGGGCCTGGTCATACTTATGGTATAAGCCTAAAAAATTTCATCCTAGGGGAATTCTTTACAAATTGTTCAGGTTAATGGTGATATAATAGTGTTTTCATTGAAGACATGACATCATATGCAAGAATGTTTTTTTCTTGAAGACAGTGATTGTCTCCAGACTTCCCCAAGCGGCGATCACTGGAGAAAACAGCAGCTCTTCAGGTATAACTGAGATCTGTAATGTTGCTGCTGAACTGCTTCATACTACAGTCCCATGATGTCTGTTTTCACTGTAATTGCAGCCTGTGCTGCAATGCATTCTCCCACATGTGTGGAAATAGTGTGAAATATTGTGTTTGAAATAACCACTGTGGCTCACATACAGGGTAGCTGTTTGTTTGAAACTTTACTGATCAATAAGCGGTGAAGCTATTGAATGAACTGAAAGATGAGGTGAGGGCTGAGTTTCATTTTGTATTGAGATGCCTGTTCTATTGCTGTGAACTTTGCATATCTGGGGTTCAGGCTATCCAGACAATAGCCCCTTTTCATTTTGTTTTGCTCTAACATTTTAAGTTGTGGTAGTTTCAGAACTATGCTTGTTTAGACAATTTTGCCTTCAGAGAATGTATGTATGGACTTGCAGATCTGAGGTAGACTCCAGGAGAATGCTGAGCAGCATAGAAATATGGGAAGCCAGAAATGCGTTCAGACACACTTTATGGTTTGAGTGTCCCCTGTGGGATAGGATCTGAGGGTTTTCTAGGCTTATGTAGACATAATTTTGATACTACAGAGCAGAAGGGCTGAGTCTGCTGCCTGGCTTGTCTGTGTGCATGTACTAACTGTGACAGGGCCTGTAGATACTGTCTTTTAAACCTTGCTATGAATAAGGAAATACTCCTTGAGGTTTTTCTGCAGTCCTGCAGCAGGTAATTGCTACTCCTGTAAACATTATTTCTCTTCCTGAAAGGAATTGTATGCAGCATCCAGTGTAATGCCATGTTTGTCTTGTCCACTGATTTACCACTTGCTCTATAGAATCAGAGAATCAACTAGGTTGGAAGAGACCTTCAAGATCATCAAGTCTAAACATTACCTCAGGACTGCCAAGACCACAACTAAACCATGTCACTGAGGGCCTCATCTACACAGTTTTTTAACACTTCCAGGGATGGTGATTCCATCACTTCCCTTGGCAGCCTGTTCCAGTGCCTGAACACCCTCTCTGTGAGGAAATTTTTCCTAATATCCCATTTGAACCTCTCCTGGCGCAGCTTGAGGCCATTACCTCTTGTCCTATCCCTTGTTACCTGGGAGAAGAGACCAACCCCCACCTCACTACAACCTCTTTTCAGGTAGTTGTAGAGTGTGATAAGGTCCCCCCTGAGCCTTCTCTTCTCCAGAAGAGAGACAACACAAATACACCTCAACTGCTCCTCACACGACTTGTGTTCCAGACCCTTCACCAGCTTTGTTGCTCTTTTCTGGACCCACTCCAGCATCTCAATGTCTTTCTTGCAGTGAGGGGCCCAGAACTGAATACAGCATTTGAAGTGCAGCCTCACCAGTACTGAGTACAGAGGGATGATCACTGCCCTGGCCTTGCTGGCATCAGTGTTTCTGATACAGGCCAGGATGCCATTGGCCTTCTTGGCTGCCTGGGCACAAGCTGGCTCATGTTCAGCTCCATCAATCTACACCCTGGGTCCTTTTCCACCAAGCAATTTTCCAGTCATGTTGCATGGGATTATTGTGGCCCAAATGCAGGACCCGGCACTTTGTCTTGTTGAAGTTCATACCATTGGCCTCAGTCCATCAATCCAGCCTGTCCAGATCCCCCTGCAGAGCCTTGCTATCCTTCAGCACATCAATATTCCCAGCCAATTTGGTGTCATCTGCAGATTTACTGAGGGTGCCCTCAATCCCCTCATCCAGATCATCAATGAAGATATTAAACAACACTGCCCTAACACTAAGCCCTAAGGGGCACCACTAGTGACCAGTCACCAGCTAGATGTGATACCATTTAACACCACTCTTTGGGCTTGGCCATCCAGCCAATTTCCACCCCAAGCCATGAGCAGCCAATTTCTTCAGAAGACTGTGAGAGACAGTGTCAGATGCTTAAGTCCAAATAAGGTCCACAGCCTTTCCCTCAAAAAACAGGTGGGTCACCTTATCACAGAAGGAGACCAGGTTGGTCAACCAGGATCTGACCTATATCCTCCAGCCTCACCATCCTGTTTCTCCAGTGTGGGAATGCTAAGCCCTTCCAGAGCAGTAGAATCATGACAGAAGCTGTAATCAGACAGGAGGTTGTAACTGGCATTTAGATGCTTTCTGATGGTGTTTTCAAAGGTGGTTTCTCTGGGCTTCTGTGAAGACTAAATGTGTCACTGACAGGTTTTTTTCCCATAGAGGAAGGAGGAGAGGTGGGGCAGGCACAGAGGAGTAGTGTACTGCAGCTTTGTTTCCAATCCGGGCATCAAGGTTTTAGTTCCTGTGGAGCAGTGAGCAAAACTGAGCAGCATGTTTTTTGCCTGTAAGTCATTCATATGCAGGGCGTGGAGAGGGAGGGTTGTTTCTCTCAGGGATGTGCTGCGAACACACTGCAGTAGGAATTGTGCAGCTTCACTGGTAATGAAGTTGATGTCAGAAGCCTCTGCTTTTCCCTGTGCTCAGAAAAGTCATATGGTAATAAACCAAATTCCTCCCAGTCCTTTTCCTCAGACAGCACACAGCTATGGGCAGTGATTGCTTTGTGCCCCACCCCTCTCATGCTGAATACTTGTTATTTCATATGCTGTATTACACCTGAGCCTCTTCCCTTTTTCTTTACTGATGCTTCTTGAAGTTCAAAGGTCCTGCGTGTTTTTCAGTGGCTGAAAGGAAAGCAGTGCTGTCCCACAGACATGCATGGCTTTGATGGGCTGTGTGCAGAGGACTTGGAAGGAGTTGTTCTCATTTTCTCTTCATCATCCTCTCTCAGCTGGTGAGAGAATGGTACATGCTTGGGAGAATCATGCAAGCACCTGAGCAAGGTCCACAGTACATACTAGAGATCTCATCCTGGCATTATAGCTCTTGCTGCCAGGAAACCTCCCTGGTGTGAAATAGAAATACATTAATCTATCTTCAGCAGTGTGCAACTAGGCATCATGGCAGCACAATCAGCAGGTAAACTGCTTATTTGTGAATTATGTTGAGGAATGGTTAGTTGAAGGGATGGCCCTGACACCAAAGCATGTCTTTTGGGGTATCTGGATAGTGGGAACGAGACAGGGGACTGGAGGTGGAGTGGTTTCCTTCTGGGGAGAGATGAGCACCTTTGAGGAAAGCTGAGCCATCTCTGCTGGTGTTTCTGAGTTCTTGTATAATGTTAGTATACCCACTAATCATGCTCTCATAAGTTCAAGATGATAATTTTTTGTTAGACTAACTTAATGTTCTTGGGATCTGATTTTAGACAATACAGAGTTCTTGTGGCCATAACTACAGAGCTGTCAGCAAGTTTTTGCTGTCAGTGCAATAGCAGAGAGAATGCTAAGTAGTTGCAGAAAATGAGGTGCATAGTATCTCAATTGGGATATCAATAATCAGAGGAAACTTTTGAACTGACATGTCCTGTACTGTGTATGAAGGCTACAGTAATCCTACTTTGCCTGAAGTGTTCTTACTGACACAATGAGCTCTACTGGAAAAGTTAAAGGCAGTATTAGTTTTGCATTCACTATAAAAGGATGTGGCAAATGGGAAGCTGATCCGTATGTGAGATGGCAAGCGCTAGTTAACTTCTACAGTGGATCAGCTAGAAACTAGAAAATGCAGCATATACTTACACAAAAATTGAATTTTCACAGATGTGCTATTATTCCCTGTCATGACTTTACAATGTAATGTCTCTACTATCATATTTTTAGTAAACATGTGTGTGAAATTTCATGTGGGGAAAAAAGGGAAATGCTAGAAGTTAGTTTGCAGTCCCTTCCGTGTCACAATAGACTTTGGCCCTGATTTTTTCACTGACTGGCACAGAGAAAAGAGGAATCTGCAGGAAAAGGGTTTGTGGTCCCACCTTACCTTTAGCTCTTCTCAGTTTGGCCTCAGTGTGAAAGATTAAACAGGAAAAGACCATTCACCTTCAATTGCTATAAGAAACAAACCAGAATTGTTAAACTCATTGTGTCTTAGGTTGCATGAAAATCACATGAGTTTTGCCGGAGTAGTGGAACAGCAGAGCGCTTCTTCCCTCAGATATAGAGTATAAAATTTACCTAAGCACTAGTAAGAGACTGGTCTCAGCAGACAGGGAAATGCCATTGTGCTGACCTTGTCCTATATGTTTTTGTCGATGTATTGTCTGCTTTCTCTTCAAGTGTATTGAGCTGGTTTTAAACCATCACTTGAGATTATGCAATTTCCTACAGTGGGACTTCTTGCTGTTTGAGAAGAGTTTTTCTTTTCTGTACCTACCTGCAGTCATCTTTTTGGTTCACTGGAGAGGGATGGGCGTGCTCTCAGTGGACTGCCAGATAGGGAAATATGCCTCAGGGCTCTGTCATTGTGTAGGTACAGACGAGTGGTGGGATTTGACCCACCATAACGCTGCTCCTCAGTGCATGGTGCACCTCTTCCTCTGCATGCTGGGCAAGGAAGGCCACCCTGTGGCTCAGCAGGGATTCCAGGGACAGTTACAGGTCCCTACCTATGTGGTGGATGTGGAGTCCTTTTGCTGCACTGGGTCTCACTGATAGCAGCAACCTAATAGCAAAGCCAGATGATGTCCCATTGCTGTGTGCCAGGTCCCCTCTCTGGAACAGTTTTCGTTGCTTCAAAAGCTGACCTTCACTCACAGACTTCTATAAAAGACCACAAATCTTGGCCTTTGTTCAAACCTCAGTCTAAAACAATAACTGAATGTCTTTTAACAATATTGAAACTGAGGGCTCTTCTCTTAGGGCTCATCTGTTTGTTAAATGTAAGGGGAGGAAAAGAAAATCAAAGTTTGATTTACCTTTCTCAGCACACTAATATCTGTATTTTGCACAATGGCCAAGACAAACAAAACCAGCAGCACAACTGATTTCTATGTTTGTTTTCTATTTAGATTTTGAAAGGATCCAGAAACAAAAAAAGCAAATCTGCTGATTGAAATTGCTCTTGGTTGAATGTTGTATTGACCTCACTTTTAGTGATAATATTGAATCATCCCCAGTTCTGGTCAGAATTTGGCCAGGATTGTACTGACTAATATTTTTCTGTTCTACATATATGTCTCCATTGTCTGGAATTGGAGGAATAGAGAATGTTGTCTTTGGTGAAATGAGTTTTTCAATAATTGGTTTGTGGAAAAAGTACTTTTTCTGTGAATTCAGACTTTTTACTTTATTGGCAATAAAAATTCAATTTTCCCTTGCTGATGCTGTCTATGCGATATACTTTTACAGTGCTGTAAACGTCCTGTTCTGAATACTCTGGAGAAATTGTGACATACTTGTTCAGAAGCCTGTGGGACTTGAAAATCTGTTTTCTGTTTTGTTATGTTTTGTTTATGTGTTTCCTCTATTTAAATTTATGCTGAAAGTGGGTTGCAAACCAAGCTCTGTATATAAACCAGTTACAATGCAGGAAATTGTCTTTTCTAGCCAATGCTCCCTCACCCGGTGGGAATCTGAGACTTAGGTCAAATCAACTCCAGACGCCTTTGAAACATGGGTCAAAAATCTGCACTGTAGTATTGCTATCTCCTTTGGCACATTAGAGCATAATTTTCAAGGTAGCCTAGATGTATATAAATCCTTATTTCTCACTGTACCTCTGGCATTGCAGAACAGCCTTTTCTCTGCTGCCACTTAGAAACCAAACCATGTAATTTATTTGTATTTTCTGTTCCAGTTATACAGCCCTCTATCTATCTTCTAGTTTAGGTCCAGGTTGGTTGCTGCCTGGGCTGTTTTGTTTTTGCTGTCCTCCCAGGGGTTCTTTGCTGAATTTCCTACAGAAGCAGAAGAGTGGAAAAACCTCTAATCCAGAAAAGCTGTCTTCTTTTTTCTTGTTGAACTAAGATTTTAATGAAAGGTCTTCAACACAATGAGCTTTTGGATGGCTTTCCAACAACATGAAAAGAATTTCTACTTTGGTCTTTTGTATAGTCTTCTATTTGCCCTCTGTCTACTTTCCTCCCTACTTCTCCCCTGAAAAGCTGGGTTAAATTGTGTCCTAATACTTTTGAGAGAATTTCCAAGTCACGGAAGTATATATTCTTGCTGAAAGAATCTATTTCTTTATTTTAAATCCTTGGCTTGGCATTGCCAGATTACCATATGGAACAAGTTCTAATAATCAGCCAAGATATAAATAAATTCAGTGAGAACATTAACAGCAAAAAAACAAAGAAATCCCTAATCTTCCAAACAGCCTGTCAGGCACCGTGTTCATTCCAATGGAGAAAAGAAAAGTAGTTAGAAAGAACAAATGTCTGCAATTAAAATGATAGCTTTCAAATTTATATATGAGATAAACTGTCAGAATGTATTTCCCCCTACCTCTCTGAAATTGCATCCTGTGGTTTCTTACTTTGGCTGTCCCACTGTCCATAGGACCAACTATACAAGAGTTTAAGGAGCACTTTGAAAATCCAGCCTACTTGTTGGGTGGCACTGCTTGTGTTTTCTGTGCACTGGGTTGTGATTCCTCATTTCATACATCACTGACAAACTGCCGTGGTTCCAGAAAGCCACATAGTATCACACCTAAACATGTATGCATATAGTGACAATTGCATTGTTCAAAAATTTGGGAACATGGGACTCATATGATGATATACACAGACATTTTTTAATTTGTTACTACTTCTCTTGAGCCAAAGACTGAATAATGCTTGACACTACATCCCAGTGACTAGTCTGTGTTATCTGTGTGCAATATGAAAAAGTTTTATTCATAGATAGCAGAATTAGAGCTGGAAAGCTGTCTTTGATTTAGAACCAAAACTCTTAAGTCTTCCAATACATCTTGACCTGATTCTAGCTCTATTGTTTGAAGGTCTGCGTGAGGTCCATCTGTGCTACAGCAGCAATGTGGTGAAAGGCTTTTCTTGTGCTTCTTTGAGTGGAAAGTAAGGATTACTCTGAATCCTCTGAGAACTGGTATGTGCGAGATTTCACAGTAGAGTTACACCATCCTAAACCACCTCTCAACAATCATCATTATGAAGTGGATAAAACCCAGTTTGTGATTAACAGTGGTAGATAAGTTGCAGGGTCAGGCTTACCTGCTCTCTAGTGAGGCTTCTGCCAGTGATTCTCTGGGAATGGTGAAGGCTGCCAAAAAGTAGCGCATGAATGAACAGTTCAGAGGCCCACCAGTTCACAGCAAAGCATAGCTTTCTGTCCAGAGAGCAGCAAGTTCAAAATAGCTGGTTCACATTTCCACACACCATGGCACAAGTCCCGAGGTTTTCTGGTGCTTCCAACAGGGTTTTTGTTCGAGTAAGTGTTTGTAATTTTCATCATTTCTGGAAAAAATGTCTGTATTACTGGAAAGAAATCTAGCTGAAAGCAGGACCCTGGGCTTTTTTCCCCCCCTATTAGGCTAATACAAAGCTGCTGCTGCTGCATCTTCCTCTGAGTGACCTCAGCACAACACCCTTGGAAATGAGAATGACTCATCTTGATGGGGGTCTTCCTGTTGGGATATTGGAAATAAACACAGTTACTGCAGGCGACTTAAAGTACAGTAATTTGGATGATGAAACTTGAGGCATTGCTGGGCTGGGAGAGGCTGCAATCAGAAAGCTGTCAGAGGCAGCAGAGAAGCCCTGGGGGAAAAGATGAGCAGAGTAATAAGGTATGTCCAGAATGTTTTGCTGTTAACTTAAAATATTGTGGAAATAGAATATTGGCTCTCAGTTAAATCATGCAGAGACCTGGAAAAGGACTTTGAGAAACGCACAGGCATTGTTCAGGAGTGCTACAACAACTATGCCAAATGCTGCAGCTTTGTAAAAGTCCTTGACAACCCTACAGCAGTAAACACCCTCCATAGCTCATTCTACCCATTGTGTACAATAGCTGTATGCTTTAGATGTGTTTGACAGCACATAGCGGGACTGCTCGCAACAGTCAGTCCTAACTTCTTGTATTAAAACCTCATCTCTTCCCTTCCTTTGCCCTGTTGAGACAGAAGTGGATCCTTATGAATTTTGTTATGGAGATATATACCAGGTAGTTCATGTGAGGCAGATCTGTGCTCATGTAGTGCTTATGTAGCCATTATTTAAGGCTTTTAAATATGCTCATATGAGCCCCTGCATATCCAGGTTCATTAGATGAAAGGCAGATAACATATTTGTCCATGCTTTTTTGTTTTATTTTTTTTATATATATATATATATATTCATTATTTCATTAAAAGGTTGAGGCATCTCTGAGCAATATTTCTTTGTCATCCACTGAAACATCTATTACTGTTATTAAAATTTTAAGCAGCACGCAACCAAAAAGTTACACAGATCTATTGGTTATCTGGGGAAACTATGACTTTGCAAAGAAACATTTTTGATTACCAGAGAAGTCTATTATGTGAAGCTCTCCTCAGCTTGATGCCTTGTCCTGCTTGTCTATCTTTCAGTTTTTGCAGCAACTACTGTTCCCCATTTGCCTGCCTCACCCTCTCTGTGGGCTCTGAGCTGCAAAATCATGTCTAGGGAGGCACAGAGTGTGTATGACAGTACACATGACAGTAGGCTATTCTGTATCACCAGAACAAGCTCTCAGACTTGACCTTGTGGGGAAAAATCTTCACAGAAGATGCAAATAGTAAACTGCTTCGTTTTGGGTTTTTTTTCCCAGTATGGGAACATAAGATCCTGGACCAGTTTCTTGACTACTGGAGGCTGACTTCTGGATATTGTACCATAAGGGAAACAGCACAATTCACACCCTGGGAAAATATTTTCTCAGTACATTGTAAAACACACTCCTAAATCATGACACCAGGCCTGCTGAATGTATGCGATAGCTGCAAAGTTGTTAAGTAAAATCAAATTAGATTGTTTTATAAACAGTCTTCATCTATGACTACTGGTGTCCTCCTTCCATAATGATTGTATAGAAGAAACTTGAGACAGATGTGTATCGTGGGGAGTGCTCCCATTTCCCAGCAGCATGCCTCTATTCAGCCTGTTCAGTCTCATCATCAGGCAGTACTTCAAGGAGTTGACCAGTATCAAAGGGAGTGCAAATCTGGAACTGAAGAGAAAATGCTTAAGGTTCACAATTTATAAAACCAATGTACAAGTTAGTGCTGAGTCTGAAACAAACTTGTGCTGTAACACTAGGACCTTGTCTGTCTGGGGATGGGAAAGAAGTGCTATGATGCAGTAAACCCCACAAAAATCAAGCTGAATGTCCAGCATGCTGCCTGCCAGGACTGAAAGTGCATTTGTACTGTTAATATATGCATAATATAATGAGTATCATTACTATAATTAATCATTTTCATCATAATTAATGGAGCTACAGTATAAGCATATTGAAAAATTAGAGCTAAATAAAGAAAAGCATAGTGATTACACAATCATTGTATCTCATCAAAGCTCACTGCCATGGAACTCTACCTGTCCCACAACAGAAATAACCATAATGTCAGCCAGAAAGTGTAGTTACATGGTCACAAATTTACATATGGCCAAATGACCATATACTAATCACAGAATCACAGAATGACTGAGGAAACTGAGACATTACTCGTAAAAAGTTTGACAATATGACAATTAAAAGATGTAAACAATGCTTAATAGCCCCCCAACAGTTTATTGGGTTAGATTTTACATTTTTTTAATCTCATGTAAATACATGAGGATACATATCTCACTCACAGTTCTGTTTAATTTGTGTCTAAAAAGGGATTTCTAGCTCTTTTTCTCTGTAAATGAACCTGCATCTTGCTTTTATTAAATGAAAATGCACTCTATCACACGAGTTGGATGCTTCTGGTGCAGCATTATTTATGAAGTCTTATTTCTTAAACACTTCATAGGTGATTCTATTTGAAATAAACCTCGGTGATTCTATATAAAATCGACCTCACTGTAATTTATGTTTTAGGCATTCAGCATTATCTTACAGTGTGGAATTCAACTTTACATTAATCAGAAATTCTGAGGAGAAAACATTTGTAAGAATGCAATTTCATACCATGTCTCTATTGATTGGGGGGATGAATTTCTTCATGGAAAAATCTTCAAGAGCGTGTATGACACAAGCTTCCTTTCTCTCTGGAGTAATTAATTTTATGGCAAGATGTGAAAGAAGCATTTCATTTAGTGTACTCAGAAATATTGAATTTTTAAGCTTTTGCATGCTAACCTTTTCAGTTGCTGAAACTTGAAAAAGCTGCTGAGAAAGACCTGCTCAAAACTTCAGTTTAAATTTACTTCAAAGTAAATGAAAATTTGACTAATAATGTTCCATCCTAGTTCAAAGGCAAAACTGTAGTTTAACTTCCTTTAGAGCAGTATTGAGAATTTGTTGTATTTTCAGTCATCATTTAAATCAGGAACATTTTCAATTGTCTTCTTCAAAGAGAGGAAAATAGAAATAGTGTTGTAGTACAAGATAAGATATTTTTCTTTCAGGTGTAGATGCTATATAGACCATTAAGAGAAAACACTGCACATGGAAAATGAATGGATCTGAAGAACCGAAAGGAGCTCAAGAAGAGTGCTATATCTCCAAATCCCTTCCAACTCATTCGTCTAGTGCAGCTTTAAGATCAGTAGCACATTGGATAATTGGTACTGGCAGCTGAATGGCATTTCTGTGCCTACATCTTCCTGATTCTCTCCAACTGTTGCATCCCAGGAGGGCTAGGAGAACAACACAGGAAGGTGTTAAAATAATCATTTTTTAAATAGAAAATACTAATTTTCTCTAGCTAAAAGAAAAAAAAAAAGAAAACTAAATGAAGACCTAATTTTCTCTGTTTTTATTGAAGCAGTATGTAGCGGACGACCTGATTTGAGATCTCTTGAGTTACAGAATCACAGAATCCACAGAATCCCAGGGGTTGGAAGGGACCTCGAAAGATGATCTAGTCCAACCCCCCTGCAAGAGCAGGGTAACCTAGAGTACATCACACAGGAACTTGTCCAGGTGGGCCTTGAATATCTCCAACGTAGGAGACTCCACAACACCCCTGGGCAACCTGTTCCAGTGCTCTGTCACTCTCATAGTAAAGAAGTTCCTCCTGATGTTAAATATTGAAACACCTTTGCTGCAGACACTGTGGGCTCTACCTGCCCCATTACTTTGTTCTCACAATATAAATCACCAAAATGAAGAAGGTGCATGGACCCTTTGGGGTCTTGGGCTGTGAGCACCATTTAAACACTGCACATTTCATCAGTATGACATTGGAGTGGCTGTAAGCAGAAGCAAGTGTTTTGTTACCCAGATTTGTATGGTTTTAAGTTTTTTTTGTTTTTTTTTTTTTTCCTCTAAATCCTAATGGCAGTATGTACTGTCATTATTGATGTATACAGAGAAATGAAGATCAACTGCAGTAATAGTTACTGAGTTCATGTGGTATGTAGTATGTGGTTCCAGAGCAAAAGGTTGGGGGACATAATTATTGTTGCTTGCTAAACTCAAATGAGAAACACGAAAGTCTCAGAAATAACTACGGTGAAATTGGTAGGGATAGTAGCAAAAAACAGATGCTTGTGCTACTGGTCCTGATCTTCCCCTGATAGAGGAGAAATTGGTCTTTTCGTTTGTTTATCTAGTGAATGTAATGGTACATGTGCTTTAAATCTGTTGTGAAAATGTTGCCACAACGGAAAATGGTTACTTTTTATACCTTGACCTTTATATATTGTTTATATAAACAAATGAAAAGAACATTTAAATATTTTTTCCAGATCTATCTTTGAGTTACATAGAAAGAAGGAAAGAAAATACTAAAATATTGAAATGAGAAAGGCTGCTAGTTTTAAACAAGGAGTTATTTGCAAAAGTATAACTTTCCACTACAAATTTTTAAAATAAAGCAAATTAAACCTCTAAATACATGAAAGTTTGAAGTGGAGCAGTACCAATAGAGTCATCCAGTTCATTTTAAGTAAAAATGTTTGATAAAACTTCAACTTTCCTTTGAACTTTTAGTTGACATTTCAAGCCTAATGGAGGGGGAAGGGGAAAAAGGCAAAAGTGGGACTTCTGAAAATTTCTTCTGTGTTTTTCAAGAGTCTTTCCTCAGAATGGGTGGGATTCATTTTGGCAAACTTTACTACAGCT
This sequence comes from Melopsittacus undulatus, assembly GCF_012275295.1. Lineage (NCBI taxonomy): Eukaryota > Metazoa > Chordata > Aves > Psittaciformes > Psittaculidae > Melopsittacus > Melopsittacus undulatus. Next base: position 79,745,467 of record NC_047528.1, on the reverse strand, counting down.
TGGTGGTGCCTACCTCTGAGCTATTCTAGGCTCCCTGTATGATCCACGGAGAAAAGTAGTCTCTTTTAAGGCATGACTCATGTTATCTATTTCAAACACCTACTCTCAGATAAGATGTCCATATAGGAGCCAAGGGTGTCTGGCTCAGCTGTATGTCTACACTTGGCCAGATGAATCTTACCCAGTATGTCTATGCTGCAGACTGCCAAGAAACAAGATAAATTTAGCTGCATGGAGCTCCATGCTGTCACAGTGGAGTTTTTAAAAGCTAGCTCAGGTATTTCAGACTCCACAATGTAGTTTTCCATAAGGCAGTCTCTACCTGAGATATCAGAGGCACTCAGAATTCAGGCTCTTGTTTACCACAGCTGACATTCCTAACTGGGCATTGTGATGTACCACAATGTACAGCCATCATGCACTCAAGAAACTCTGGAAACCACCCCATGTGCAGTGTAGGACTAAGGAAACCAGGTGATACCTACATATATATGTGGTGAAGAAATACTCAGTAGGAATTAACATATGATGTCACTTCTGTACTGGTGAAACTGCTGCTGGGGTCCAAGTGCAGTGTGGTGTTGATGTTTTTAATGCTTCTGAAATCCATCCAGTACAGTTAGAGGTCTGGACATCCTGCTTGTCAGTAGAAGTGAAGAAGCTCAATCTTTTTATTTTCCCAAAGAGAAGGTTAGCACATTACTTTCTCAGGGTTTAGGAGTTGCTGCACAGTGACATTTCTGATAGAGGATGACAATTTAATCTAGTGAATGAAAGTGTGATGCTACTCAACCTCTAAAGTAAAACCAGATTAATTCAGGCTACAAAAAGAACCATATTTTTTACAGAAAAGGCTAAATAACTGTTGGAATAACTTTATCTAGGAGTTTTATAGATTCTTCTTTGCCTTGAAAATCCTTTTTAATCTAGATACGATACAGCACAATGAACTCTTACTGCTTTAATGAAGGAATTAAATGGTGAAATGTTACAGCCAGTGAAGTGGGACTCTGAAAATATCTGTTCTGGCCTAAAAAGCTGTTTAATGAGTTGAACACAGCACTGGATCCCAACTAACAGTCCTGGGAAATCTGCATTTCAGGAAGGGCTCTGCAGCCTTTCACATTTCCAGCGCAATCACTATCAATCACCCCGTCCTATCTTCCTCACCTTATGTTCCTTTAATAACGTTTTTGAGCTGAAAATGTGCTCAGTAAACTAACTTTCTATGAGATGGACTTGTTATATAGAAACGTGGATAAGGTAACTGTAAAAGGAGAGCATGCTGGAGCTGGAGGACATGACTATGAGGTCTGTCAGAGGGAGGTTCTACATCCTTCATCCTGGGCTTAGTTTTGAGGTGTTTTATGACAAACTCTGATAGTGGAAAAAATCTGAATTCTTTCTTTGCAACACTTGCTGTAGGATGATCTGTTGATAGCTAAAGTTATAGGATATGAATCTTTGTCAAAACTGTGTTACTAAATGATAATAGGTACATCTCCTTCTCCGCTTCCCAAAGCTTACCTCTGTATCTTCAGTGCCAGTGCCCATGTGAATTTGTCTCTCTTTCCCTCTCTTTCTTGCTCAGACTTTATTGAGGCCACAACTGATGTCTTATCCCATCAGTTACATATGTTTTTCCTTTGAATATTTTTGGCTTAGGCATAACTACAGTGTTTCTATTAAAAAGCGTAGAATGTAATTCCATATGGTCTGCTTTGTTTTGTAGATGTCCCCATTTATGGTATGTTCTTCTTTGGTGAGAGAGCATGCAAGGCACACATCTGAAATGAACTGTGAAAGATTCCTGCTGTTACCAAGAGGCTAAAAAATGGAATACATCTTGGAAGATGTATTGCAGCCAGTGTGCACAACCCCTAGAGAAACGTGGAAGCACTGATTGTATCAACTGGCTTCTGAAACTGAAATATATTTTAGAGTGGAAACATATTTTGGTTTTTGCACGATTGGGCTTTCTACTTTGTAATCAAATAATTTCTACTTTGCAATTAAAAAAAAAGCTTCACAGAAAGCAGAAACAGATTAAAGAAATGTGGCATTTTATAGAAGAAAAAAACTGTCATAGTTAAGATTTAAATTTTATCACTGATCCCATCCATTTCTCTTGGACAGTATGGCAATATCAGTTATCTAAAGCTGTGGCAGTGCTCTGATCTGCATGAGTGAGAGGTTTTGAAAAAACATCTCATTGAGAAATCAGTCTTTTTGCATAAAGGCTTTCAGATGACAATGCATCTTACAGTTATGTCTTAAGGAACGGCTGCTTCTGCATGGGAGAGAAGGTACCACTTTTTCTCTTCTACTTCCTCTTCCTTTCCAGGCCCACTCACTCTGTGTTCCTGGTTGTCTTGATCTGTTCCAGTCTATCACACCTCCTGGCTGCTTGAGGGCAAGCCAAGGTTTCAGTTCACTTCCTGCCTGCTTCTACTCAGGAGTGAGGAGGTGGATAAATTCTTAACTAAGATCCTTTTCTTATAGTATCTGTTCCTAGGGGTCCTCTTTTCTATGCCAAAATGCCTTTTGATCTACCTCTTTCAGCCAAAACATTCATGAAATGTTCATGACCCCTCACAATGCTCTTACTCCTTGTTGTCAGCTTTGAGAAAGACAGTGATGCTGATAACTGAAATCTGCTGTGATGTTGCTGTGGTATGAATAACACTAGAGCTTGAGCTTTGGAGTGGTTTTCTAGTAGAGAAGGGCTTACTTACCTTTCTACACTTTATAAGTCTAATATTAACAAATAATTTAAAATAATGATGTGCAATTGAGAATAAAATCAGGAGATGTCATGTGTTCTTTTTATAATCATATATAGGAATTTCATCGGGGATATGCATGAAGTAAGAGGATAGATTAAGGCATCCAGTGTGGTAAGAAAACAGTTAAACTTCCCAGCGTCTGTAGGTTTTCAACTCTTGAATTAAACATATACTATATATTTTACACTGCACTAAAAAAATGTAATGGCTGCACATTAGCTTTGGTGAGTGATGAAAATTTCACCGTTAAATGCCATCTTTGCATTTAGATTTGTAACTATTTATTCTTCTTTCAAAATATAACTGCATTTTTACTCCTGCTTGCTATATAGAACCAATTTGAATTTAGGAGTTTAGCTTATCTGTTCAGCTTGCATATTATTAGCAAACATTGCTAGTAATATGGGAGTCATCTACTCTGAGTTTAATGTCTAAGCCTAAGTCAGAATCCCCCTATTTGTAGGCAATGAGGTGAGTAGACAACTCCAGAAGGGGATGCCTCTCATGCTAAGTAAGCTCAGATAAGGGGGATTAATTGCTCTTTACAGGTCCTTTTTTCAGTTATCAGATAGAAAAAAAGGACTGGACTAGGCTTAGATCTTTCTTTGTTTCCTTCTTTGTCTTCATTAGGCACTTCAAGTAAAGAGGATAAACCGATATTTTATCATGGATCAATGGAACAGCTTACAGGTCATGTTAATTTTTAGAAGATAAGGTTAATTTGTACCATTTCAGCTCTGTGGTAATATGCTTATTTTACAAAGGAAGTTGTTTGGGGAAGGGAAAGAAAAGGAGCAAAACCTTGAAGTGACCTAATGTAGTGTTTTCTGGTTTGTTTGGGTCCTCCTCAAAGTAGCAGGAGCACTCATTTAGATATAGAAGAGGGTCCAGCAGTGGGTCATCAAGATGCTCAGGGGCCACCAGCAGCTGAGCTACAGTTAGAGGCTGAGGGAATTGGTGAAGTTGAAGGGTGAATATAGTAAATAGTAGTGTGCACCTATTTGAAGAACAGTTATGGAGATGACAGAGCCAAAGTCATCTTGGTAGAGGCAAGGAATATGTCAAGAGATAAATGGCCACACTGAGGCTTGGAGGGCTCAGACTAGGTGTGAGGAGAAGCTATGTCACTGTGAGGGTGGTAGAGCACTGGGACAGGTTCCCTGGAGAGGTGGTACAATCTCTGTCCTTTGGGTTGTTCAAGACTGAGCTAGCCAAAGCCATGGCAGAGCTGATCTGGTGCTGACAACACCCCTGCTTTGAGCAAGAGGCTAGTCTGGGTGACTATAAGAAGTACCTTTCAACCAGCATCCCCAAGACTTGCTTCTTTTACCTCTAAGGAAACCAATATCTTCCTATGCAGCTCTGTCCTCAAAATCTGAATCCCATCCTGTTTCCTGCTCCCAACCCCGCTGTACTTCTAGCCCCAACACGTGTAGGCAGGCGTGTGCAGCACGTCCTGCCAAAGCATCTGTGCAGTATGGGGGAATACTGCTGCTGCCCCCAGCTAACTTACAAATTGTTCCTAATATCAATATATCATTCCACTTAGGCCACTGCCCTGTAACAGTTGGGTTCAAATCCCTGCTGTGCTCAATACTGAGGTGCCTGAAATTAGATTTCTTGTATGTAAAGTGGGTGTGATTTAATGATTGGACTATTTTTGTCTTTTCTGGGGAAAAATCAGAAACAAATAGACATTAAGGGCATTCTGAGGATCCCAGTTTTGCCCAGCTGGAAAGCTGGCTTATAGGATGGGGATAGCTAATACTTTCTTATTAGTATTAGCTAATACTAGTAAGATGCTTAGCTCTAGATGCAAACTGTGATTGCAGAATCTTAATTTTCTGTTGGAGTACTGAAACTAGACAATGCCCATTTAAAAAAATAAAAATGCTGATTTGCAAACCTAGTTATTTTGAAACAGTAACTGCTTTTAAACTTGGAGAATATGGGGGAAAAATTAGGGAATGGTGAGAAATATGGAAATGGAAAGTGCTATTTTAGCATCGCTCTTCAGAATGAAAGGGCACCTTAAAATCTTCCATAGCTTGCATTAAGTCATCTGATATTTTCTTCTGTCTCATTAATCCCAACCTATTTTATATGATATAAACAAATGCCACTTCTTTTTAATGTTATCACTTCAATCCCTCTTCACCTTGAGTTCACACCAGGAAATACTATTTGTCTCTATTGAAAAGACTGTAGAATGAGCACAGCTTTTTGATTGTAGAATCTTTTTTGTTTTTATTATTGTTTTTGCTAGTGGTATCATCTCTCTTGATTTCCAGGCTAAGCACAGTACAATGTATATTTTTAAATAAGAATTCATTGCAGCTTGAAAAAACAGACAACTTTACTGAAAGAAATCTTGTGCCTTTTTCTTCAGTGGTCCATCAACCTTGTAGACTGTTCTGGTTTCTTTCTTTGCTCTCTGAGAAGTTATTTTTATATTTGGTCGATTTTAAATTGCATTTTTTTTTATTTTATTGATCTATCCAGTGACTATAGAACTTGCAGATCCCTAGCCTTGTGCTGTGGCACTGAACATTATGCTTTATTTCCAGAAAATAAAACCAGTAAAAATTTATGCACTTGGAAGGCACATAGGAATCTTGCATTGTCTATGTGTGCTTAAAACGTAAGAATACACAAAGTTTTCCTCTTCAGTTAATTTTTCTGAGCTTCCTCAATGTGGTCTCACAGTAATCTGTCTCTGCCACACATACTTTCTTATCTCACTTTGTAGCGATCCCCCTTGTATGGGATCATTCAGGCTTCAGAAAGAGATAACAAGAAGCAGAGATGGGAGTTTTTTAACTTTTGACATGTCTGGAAGGATGTATTGGAAGAAGGTGAAGGAAGCCAGAGACCTCCCCGGAGGACACCACGCTGGAGGAGTGGCTGATGATAGGCTGGAGGCAGTGCTGATATTCAGAGGCACCCCGCAAGCTGGCCAAAATGGCAAAGTCCAGCAGCACCTGGGATGGAATAACCCCATGTGGCAGCACAAGCTGAGGCAGCTTTTCATAACAGGAGTGTGGGTCCTCTTGGTCAGCACAGCAGTGTCACTGTCACCGCAAACTGGGAAGCTTTAGTACAAGACTCATAAGACTTCATTTGGAGTCCTGTGCCTGTGGGCACTCAAAACCAGCTGGAGGCATGTTCCAGATAGATAGTAGTATAAACTCCCATGTTTTAACACAGCAGCATGGATATAAGTGATACCTTTTATGTGTGCAGATTGGCACCTGCTGGGCATGTTCACAAACCACAGGGATCCTTAGTGGTCATTATAGAAAAATAACAGAGCAGGCAGGACAACAAGCTATGAAAGATGAGTAGAGGGTAAGTTCTACTTGTTTTGGTTTTAAAGCAGCTTTCCAACAGCAGCCTGACTTCTACAACTCACATATGTAAGACGTGATGCAGTAAGGGGATTTCTTTTAAAAGGGAAGGGAATACTGGAGACATGAAATGCTAGGAGGCAGTTGAGATCTGGAGTTCAGATCAGGCTGATTTTCCTCAGAGGTCTTGATTTTTCTCTGTAAACTATAAATGCTATATAGGACAACAGCTTCTGAATGGGATGTCACATCTACGTTTAAGAAGCTAGGCAAGATGAATCTGGGTGAGTTCTGGGCTGAGTTTTGTCAGTAATATTGCAATCAGGATTAAAGCTCCAGAGAGTTTACATTTGCATTTCACTCTGTTCTCAACAGCACCCTTTGGCACAGCCTGGATTTTAATCTGACTCACCACTACACTTTTAAATGTCAGCCCCCAAGTTGTTAAATCACATCCCTAACTCTTAAGCAAGGAAGCTAATTTATTTTAAATAATTAAGCTTCAAATTTAACCTTCCCCTCCTCTTAAAAAGAATGCAGCAGTCTGAGAAAAACTAGGTTTGTATCAGTTGGTAGTGGCAAGTGCATAGTCTGTGTGTACTGAAGAGAACATCAGTAGCAGTAGCAAAGGTTATTCATCAAACACCACAAGATGAGACCAGATTTTCATATGAAAATAAGTGGAGGATGTGAGGGCAGCTACCTCAGCTATCAGCTACACCAGATGTTTGAGATCAATGTTTCAGAGCCGTATCTTTACCTCACTGGCACACTCTGATGGATCTGCATTGAAATCCTGTCTTGCTTGTCCCTTGCTTCTGCTTTTTACTTTGTTCTGGGGTCATCTGTCCTGTCTCCCATGGCGCAAACAGTCAGCTAGTGCCAGGGCTACATGAGCAGTGGAAGGTTATCTTTCTGAAGGGCTCATGTCTGCCAACACAGCGCTGATGCTCTGCTGGCACATCACAGGAGATTTGGTGCCTCAGGCTCTTCAAAGTGCATTTGGGCTGTCTGAGCTGTTTGCTGTCCTGGACACTGGGATGGTGAGATCCTACATTGTCTCAGAACATGAGAGCCATGGTTTTAGTGCACTGGGAGTTGCAATCACTACTTCAGCAGGAATGTGGCTGTAGGCAGAGCTAAACAAAGGTACAACAGCACATCAGGTGTATCCTGACTGGTCTGTCTCTTTCCTCCCAGCCTGTGTACGGAGCTGTCCTTTCCTCCCCCACTTCTCCTTTAGTGTCAATGGGGTTCAGATTTAAAAGAAGTGTAGCAGCACCTGTTTTTAGCTGTATCCAGACTTGGGCAGGCACTGGCTGGACTGCAAGTTCTCATGGTCTTCACTGAAGTCTTTCAGAATTAGTTGATTTTGTGTTTTTCTACTCTCTGCAGTTCTGATACCTGCTGTGTTGAGTGCCTGAGAATCCTAGCTTTCTTTGGAAAAGACTTAACTACAACAGAACTGTGATGAAATTCTTGAAACCACAACCCAGCTGCATGTGTTGTCTGTGAAACTGGAGGTAATGACAGATCATTCATAAAATGTGTCCTGTTTCTCAATATTTAAAAAATAAAATGCAAATTATTCTCTATTTCTCACAAATCAAGCATTTGAGATGAGAAACAACTTATTAAGTATTGAAACATGTGTTGTTATTCTCAAACCAACAAGTCTGTCCAGATCCTCTGCCTTGGAGTGCAAGAGATTGAACTAGTCATATGTACTGAGGGAAGGCTGGGCTTTTCTAGATCTGTTGTATGGGTTAGAATCTGTCACACAGGAAAATAAGTTGCAGTGTCTTTGTGAACTGTTGCTCCTCCATGTTTAGGGCCGCAGCACAACAGGTAGAAACACAGTTGACAGGGGATGGTGGTAAACATGTGTACTAGAGAGACTTGCAGGAGAGCACCCCCCCATGGGAATGGGAATCTTCAGGGAGCCTAGCCTTGGGATGGTGAACAGTTGCATGTGTTGTCCTTGTGGCATACTGGCAAGAATGTTTTCTGAACAGATAAGCATTGAAAGCATAGATGGTTCCTGGTGTGGAGTGGCTTTTATTCCTCTTTTCCCACAAAATGTTTTCACTGTAAGGGTGTCCACCTAATGAAAAGGAGCAGGGAACTCTGGTGGCTGTCCAGGTTAGGACTTACTCTGGTTCCACCTGAGTGTTTCACTGAAATTGGTGACCAGCATTCCAGGGTTGTACATGGCATATACAGAGAATTCAGGTGAGGGCTAAGCAAAGGTGATGGTGCTGTACACTTGCTCACACAAAGGCTGGTCCTGACTCAGAGCTTCAGGGTGTGTGCAGGAAAGTGTTCCTGCCTGCAACCCTCTGCATGGAAGCCTTTGGGTCATGCACTCCTGGCTAGGGAGCAGGGGTCACACAGAGCCTGGTGTGGCACAGCAAAGGGTTTAGGTAGCTTTTGCAAGACCCAATTGAGAGTACAATTTTCTACAACCTGCAGGACTTCAGCTTGGAGAACAGAAAACACCTGTCAAACTCCATTTTATATTACATATTCATAATTTGTTCTAGCAGGTCCCACTCTGTCACAGTAATGACCTTTGTGTGTTATACATCTACTGCTCTTTGTTACACAAAGTCAGCACTGCCAGCTGCTATAGTCCCTAACACAGCTGTAGCTGCAGGAGGTTTTGTTTTAGCCCTGAAAGTAAACAGCCTGACTGTTGAGCATAAAAGGATATGTGTTTATTGCTGGCCTTACTATGGAGCCTAAGTAGCCATGGAATAGCACTGTAGGATGTGTTCTGTCAGGAAGGGTTGCCACAGATTTTTCGAAGACAGTTGAACACCCTTCTGTTGACTGTGGAAAGCCTTGTGCAAATGTCTGCCACATTTTAGCAAAATTTACAGCCTCTAAAATAGCTAGCTTTCTGGAGCCTCAGAGGCTTAGAGTGGTAAAGTCATTGGAACAACTGCTAATGAGTTAATTACAATGGATTCATTAGTTAAAATTGCTGCCAGAGACTTGAATGTTGTAGATAACTCTGTCTGCTGGCAAGTGGCTTGCACTTCTGGGCAGACCTCTGCCTGATTTATGACTCTTCCACCATCAAATGGAGTTCGTGCCTGATTATCCCAAAATTCAGTTCTGGTTTCATCTTATTTATAAAAATTAACTTTTTGGTTCTGGCGACACTTCATATGGTCTGCAAGTGCGCTGTGAATCACTGTTGCAAATAGCTATTCTGTGATTCTTATTTGAAAGGTGCCTTCTTGCATGGCAGCTCTTTCTCTGAAATACAGACAGCTATCCATCACCCATGAAAACTGAGGCAGTGAGAGTCTTTCAAAGAAAAATGAAGCTAACCCATATCCTCTGAGAGTAATTTTGTGTGAAATAACAACGATTTTGCCAACAGACAAGTATTTGTTGGTAAATTTATTGTTGAACTGCTTTCTTGTGGGCATCTACTAGATATCTAAAATGCATATTTGGAAGTGATCTTTCTTGGCTTTTTATAGAAAGTTACAGAGATTGCTCAGAAAATACGAGTGTTTACTCTGTTCCCTTTCTTATAAATAGCAAACATAAATCAAACCTCCAACAGCAATTCAGAGGCCAGGTTTCAAATTACCCCAAATATTTTTCCCCAGCAAAAATTACAGCTGTGGATGTTGAGCCCTTTGGAGGCATCCTCAGGTTTCCCAGACTCTTCAAGTAAAGCCTCTAAGTCTTGTGCCAGATTTTGTTTAAATAGTTTCGATTAACTTTTAGATTAAGCTCAAAGAATATCTTCTTTCCACCTTGGCTCAGCAAGAATAACATTTCAATTTCTCTCCTGTCCAGATAGATGCACCCTTGACCTGAGGGTATAATTGTTATTCAAGGTCTTACAAGCTTTTTCATTAGGAGAAGGAATTGATGTGGAGTCTGCTTTTTCTTCTCTACAGAGCTGTTATTTAAAAAGACTACAAAATCCTGTTTCTGTGAGCAGAATAGGAGTCTAGTTTTGCCCATAGTTCCACACCTCTTTCCAGCCTGCACTATATCTGTAAAAGTTTCTCTCATCTTATAATTAGTATCACAATAATTACATGGACATTTTGCTGGGCTTTCGTTGCTTCTGTTCCATGTGTGTATGCAAAGTGTCTGCAGCAAGCAGTAATGAGTTGCGTATAGCATTCGATCACTGAGAACTCCTGCCTGTCCCATCTTCCTTCCAGCAGTCTTCTTTCAGTTAGCTGTGTCTCAGTATAAGTTTATAATTCATATGCTGAGCTGATAAAATTCTTCTTGACTTTAACTCTTTGTTGATGCTTAGAGAGATACTTCAGGTAGTGGTGAATCGGAGAGAAGTAAATACTTGCCTTCAAAAGGCATTGAATTGTACCAGTCCCAATTAATTGTGGTTTCCTTTTGAGTTTAGTTATGCTGCTTCTACAATAGACATTTAATTGTGATTTCTGTAGCAGGCTTCAGAAAGCCATGTGATACTTGTTTGAAGTGCTTGAAGTGTTTCAACCCCAAAGCCAAACTAAATAGACTTGTGAAATTGTTCTAAAAATTGTTCATCTCTTAAACATACACAAAAAGAAAGGCTCAGCATTTAATAGCAGTGGTCTCTGCACAGTGAGAATGGCTAGACAATGGCTTCTGCACATGACTTCTATCTGCTTAGTTTACTTATGTAAAAGTTTCCTAGTCTTATCTGAGAATGACAAAAGATTAGGCATAGGAATAAGAGAAAAACCTCAGCCTACTGCCCCAGAATATTTGAAAGAGCTCCCCTCCCCCAGCCATCTTTCTGATGCTGCCTTCACATTCTTGGCTGGATATCTAAGTAGTTTCCAACTTCTAGAAATGCTGGCCATTAAGGAGGAAAAACTTCCTCCCCCTGCTACTTACTGTATTTCTGTACATGTATATTGTTGTGATGAGTAGTGACCAAAAGTGATGAGATAAACCTCACCTTGAAGACAACTATGTGCAGCCAGGCAAAAATTTTCTCCTCCATACTCTTTTTTCATGTGTTGTTTCCCATTTAAGAACATTTTTTCCTACAATGTTTATTCCTGAACTTAAGTTGCCATCAAGGAATGACAGTAAAAAATGTTTCTGTAAATACATCAACAACAAAAGGAAGGCTAAGGAGAATCTCCATCCTTTATTGGATGCAGGGGGAAACATAATGACAAAGGCTGAAGGAAAGGCTGAGCTATTTAATGCCTTCTTTGCCTCAGTCTTTTGCAGTAAGACCAGTTGTTCTCCTGGTACCCACCACCCTGAGCTAGAAGACAGTGATGAGGGGCAGAATGATGCCTCCATGATCCAAGTGGAAATGGTCAGTGAACTGCTACACCACTTAGACACACACACAGGTCTTTGGGGCTTGATGGGATCCACCCAAGGATACTGAGGGAGCTGGTAGAAGTGCTCAGTGAGCCACTTTCAGCCATGTGTCAGCAGTTCTGTCTAACTGGGGAGGTCCCAGTTGACCAGAGGTTAGCAAATATGATGCCCATCTACAAGAAGGCTGGAAAGACGATCTGGGCAACTACAGGCCTGTAAGTCTGACCCCAAAGCCAGGGAAGGTTATGGAGCAGATAATTTTGAATGCCATCACATGGCATGTACAGAGCAACCAGCTAATCAGGCCCAGTTAACAAGGGTTTATGAAAGACAGGTCCTGATGACCTGATATCCTTCTGTGAGAAAGTGACCCACTTAGCGTATGAGGGAAGGGCTGTGTGTGTTTTCTACCTAGACTTCAGTAAAGCCTTTGATACTATTTATTTCCCACAGCCTTCTCCTGGAGAAATTGTCTGCTTATGGCTTGGGCAGGTGCACACTTCGCTGAATGGACATTGGAACAAGCTGCCCAGGGAAGTGGTTGAGCCCCCACACCTGGAGTATAATGTGTTATGTGTAATATTTAAAAGCATAATGTGTAGATGTGGCACTTAGGGACATGGTATAGTGGTGGACTTCACAATGCTAAGTTAACAATTGGACTTGATGGTCTTAAAGGTCTTTTCCAACCTAAGTAATTCTATAATTATACGATTCTCTGACAAGTTTTTCATTCTCTTTTGGCACATGGGACCTGATGAGTTGTGCCCATGAATGCTGAAGGAGCTGGATGATGTCATTGTGAGGCTGCTCTTTGAAAGGTCATGGCAAGTAGGGAAGGTTCCTGAGGACTGGAAGCAAAAAAATGATATCCCAATTCTCAAGAAAAGAGGTCATAAAACTTCAGCCTGGTCACCATCATTGTGATAGTGGGGAAGGTGATGGAATAAATAATACCATAAAATACTTTTAAACATTTTAAGGACAAGGTGATTTGGAGTAGTCAGCATGAATTTATGAGATTTACAAATCCATAGGAGATCATGACTGACCCATCTTATAGACATCTATGATGAGATGGCTTGGCTTGGTGAATGAGTGGAGAGCAGTGGATATAGTTTATCCTGACCTGAGTGAGGTTTTTGACACTCTCTCTCCTAACATCTTCCTAGACAAAACTGGTGAAATACAGGTTACATAAATTGACAATGAGATGAAATAAAAACAGGCTGAATTGCCAGGTTTGAAGGGTTGTGACCGGTGGCATGAGGTCCAGCTGTATGCCAGTCACTAGTGGTATAACCCAAGGGTTGATATTGTTTAACATCTTCATTAATGTCCTGGATGACAGTACAGAGTGCACCCTCAACAAGTTTCCAGATGACACAATATGGAGAGGAGTGGTTGATGCACCATGTGTATGACCATTTAGGGGAACCTTAACAGGCTGGAGAAATGTGCCCTGAATATGAGTGAGCAACTAATCCTTGCAGCAATGAAGGGCAAGAATACCCTGTGCTGCAGCAGGCAGGCTGTCACCAGCCTGGGGGAGATAATCAGATGATCAGAGGGCTGGAGCACCTCTCCTATGGAGACAGGCTGAGAGCTGGGCTTGTCAGACGGAGAAGAGAAGGCTTTGGGGAGACCTTAGAACAGCCTTCCGGTACCTAAAGGGGGCTACAAGAAATCTAGAGACAAACTTTTTACAAGGACATGTAGAGATAGGACAAGGGGGAATGGCTTTAAACTGAAAGAGGGGAGATTTAGATTAGATATTAGGAATAAGTTCTTTATCATGGGGGTTACTCAGAGAAGCTGTGGCTGCTCCATCCCTGGCAGTGTTCAAGGGAAAGTTGGATGGGGCTTTGAGCAGCCTGGTCTACTGAAAGGTGTCCCTGCCTGTGGCGGGTGTGTTGGAACTGGATGAACTTTAAGGTCCCTTCTAACCTAAACCATTCTTTGATTCTATGATTTTCAAGCATTTCCCCCTAGGAAAGGCTGAGTGCCTACTGCTCCCTGCAGAACCTGTAGATCCAGAAGGTCACGGCACTTACAGAAGTTGAACTGAGTGGGAATGGCTGGACTTCAATTTACGTCAACTCATTTTAGCAGATCGTGCAGTGATCACTGTGAACATACAACTACCACAATGCTGCATGAGAAGATTTTCAAAGGTGAAAATGCTGCCGGTGGAAATAGAATGTATCTCATTTATGTAGAACTGAGTCTGCAACATGAGATTGTTCTTACAGAGAATTACTTTTTTACCTCAGTCTGATAGTCTGAAATGTTCCAGATTTCATTTCAGGGAAACATTCATTAAGCAGTTGTAGCAGGATACCTGTTATGTGTCTGGTGAAACAAAGTTTATTAACTGATCCATATCCAGAAATGTTATTAAAATCCAAGAATTTTATGTAATAACATATTGGTCAGATAACCAGATATTGCTCTGCCCAAGCATTTTAATACAGGATAAATCTCCAAAAATCTTGGTTATTCTTTTAAGTGGAAATTGCCATAAACATGTTCAGCAGCAACTATGAAAATAATGTGAAAATAGAAATATGTGATTTTTGGTTAGGAAAATAAAAATCCATCCTCTGTCATCTCAGGAATTAGACATTTCCCAAAATGTTGGGGTTTTTTAATTTTGCATCTTCTTATTCTAGCTTTCTGTTATATGACGAATTATTAGCTTGAGGATATAAGAAGAAGCTAGTAGTATCGCGGGTGATGCTACTGGAAATTGAATGTTCAAGAGCAATAACCAATAACCCCACCGAAGTGCAGGAGAATAAGGAAATGTGCTGAAATATTGCTTTGCACATTTTGTGACCACCAGCTCATGTACAAAGCTGAGTACTGAATATTAGGTAACCGTTCTTTGTGAAAGTCACTTAAAGAAACTGCAGGAAATGCAGAATCAAGCATCAACATTTACAATTTAAAACCCTGCTAATAAAGTGAACAAGAATCTCTCTACTGGATCAGAGCTTTGACTTGCAAATGGGTCCATTCAACTGCTCACAAGAATCCAGCCATGGATCTTGGTTTAAGAATTTCTTATGAAGCTTCCATTAGACCTAAGAAGGGCTTTGAAAACTTATTTATAGACAGTAAAGGACAGAAGGGATCAGCAGAATGATGGAGTCTGACCTCCTGCATAATCCTGCACCTCCTCCACAGCAGGACATGAGCTGCTTTTTGTAATGAGATGAAGTGAAGCCAAAACTTGAAGCACTGGTTGCTGTGTCTGTTTAGTTGCTGGATTTGGAAAAATGACCCTGGAAAACTCAGGAGTAGCTCTACACATTAAATTTCTCTCTCAGAACAGTATAATAAACATTTCCAAGCCTGTCATGCTCTGTGTGACACAGGAGAAACCCACATTTAATTTATTTCAGAAGTTACCACTGGGTCTCAGAACAATTTTGGTGGGTGAGGTGAATTGTGTTGTGTGATCTTTGGCCAGGGGCTGTGCATATGCAGCATGCAAGAGGAAGCCTAGAATCTAAACTCAGGCAGAAACACAATGTTGAAATACATAAACTAGCTTTAGAATAGCTGGATCAGGCACTGGCAATAACAGAAATACTTCTGGAGCACTGAACTGAGCAGTTGCTGTCTTATATTACTGCTGAAAGTGAAAGAGCACTAAAACAAATCTGCACATAAAGCATGCTGTTAAGTAAAGGGTAAAACCAGAAAGTAGAATGATTTCTTCTTTTGCCATAGCTTAGTCACAAACCTATGCTTAAGGAAGTGTCCTTAATGAGACATCAGTTTCCTGAAGGACCTGGAATGCAGTCAACTGCCAGAGAGACATCATAGAAAGATTTGGAGATCATTCTAGAGGGAATGACTGAAATTTGCTGAGGAAAATGAATCAATCCAGACTGGAACATAGGGGGACATGAACAGAGGTCCTATGTAGGAACATCATTAAGGATCCAGTGAAAGATACCAGAGGCAGATAACTTACCATTTCTAGAAAGTTAGTTCATAAAAACATTGGTGTGAAACAACAGTGACAGTTTCTTACGTGTCTTGTGTTAAGAGGAGACCCCACAATTGGGGCTATCAACAAAGGTGGACAAGCCTTAAGGAGGAATTCATTGTGTGCCTTCCAGATTTCAGGGTGATGGAGGTTGTTGGTTGCTGGCAGCAACATGGTTGAAGATGGCTCAGTTGCAAGACTGTTGGACACACACATTCACAGCGGGAAAAAGAGGGAGACTGCTGCTCCCTAATGCTGCCACAGATTACAGGAGTGGGTGTAGCTGCAGCAGAGGAGGCAGTCATGCTCAGCAACTTCTCTCCCTGATGTGTTGAAGATCCTGTGCTTCCAGACATGCTGAGAAAAGGACAGAATCTACAGGTAACTGGTTAAACACTTCTGTAGTCAATTCCTCAGCAAATTACAAAGATGGACTTGCCTCCATAGATTTTACAAGTTCATTATTTTGTAGCTCATTCATTGTAACTGTATGTATTATTGTTGAGAATAGTTCTAATGGGGACAGTTTTCTTACTACCGTACATTACATAGCTGTAGAAAGGAGGAAAAAAGCAACATGTGAAAGAATTATAAGGAACCACTTAATGCAAACTTTGTTTTTGCATTAAAACTGAAGTGAAATCTGTGCCTCTGTTCTATTAAAAACATTCTCAAAGCCCGACTTAGGCACTTAACCTCAAAATCGGTATTTGACTTCAGATTTTTGAGAGGCCAGTTTCCTTCAATGCTATATGGAAAGAAAGTCTCTGCTTGACTCCTGTGCTGCTTTCACCTAAGACTGTGTTACTTTGCTTCTCTTCCTTACTCTGTGATTGACTGCTTCTTCAGCATGTCCTTCAGAGGAATCCTTTCTCCTTCCCTCTCCTTGTTCATGCCCTGCTAAGTTTCCAAGAGATGTCCTGGGGCTTCCTCCTCTATCCTTTTGTATTTCCATTCTCAATGAACTAATTCCTAAGACAACAGTTCAACAATGATCCTTACCCTGATAACTTGTAAATCTTTCTCTCTACGGCAGTCTCATCTCATTCTTTCCAAGCTGATAGTGTTCCCTGTCTCTGATTCTCATAAATAGCTGTCAAGTTCAAGACTGTTCACTTGTTTCTCTACAAGCTTTTCTACTACCTTTTTAATGATTGTTGGGAACACCACCACTATACCACCTGCGTTACTCAAAGTGAAAAATTCACTTTGACTCAAAGCCTCTTCCCCTCTTAAATTTGGATGCAAGACTGACAACTTAAAACCATAATGACCTCCATATATCAGATCTAGAACTGGTTACATGTCTCTCAATTTTCACAATTTGCATCTTAAATTCTGACAAAGCAACAGACAAATTTTAAGTAATCACAGCTTTAATAGCCAGTGTTCTTCAAGCTCAGTTTGCAGGCAGGCAAAATGAATTTATAGTAGTGGAGGAGAACCTAGCAAATATTCTGTAACAACTTTTTTTTTTTGTAAGATTAATGATGTCTCCACAGTTTTATATCTTTGATGTTAAAGTTATGTTAGTAATTAAGGAATAGTGATTGTTCGTGCAAATTATTTAAGTAACTGAGTTAGTGAACTGAGGTTGCTTTACAGTTAATGAGGTTAAAATTGCTGGTTCCTGGATATAGTTTTTAATCCTATGAGTAGTCATTTTGAGTTCTTTATTGCCTGAACCAGTCCCTCAAGCTAGCTTTGATGCACATATTTTGTCTCAAAATTACATGCCCTTAACTCACAAAGAGACTATTTTAAGTGATGCAAAGTGTTGAGATATTTTTGTAACTTCCAGCTAGGTTTTAAATGAAAACAGACTGTTAAGCTTTGATCTCACAGAATTATTCTAATGCTGTTATTATATAGTATTCTTTAATGTGGGTCATATTCTGGGATGCTATAATAATACTTTTGTGATTGTGAATTCTGGTGGGTGGTCAAAAGATCTCTGTGTGGATATTTCTGTACGGTGTGTGAGAGGGGACTGGAGAGTAGGGGGAATCAGAAAGTAAAGATGTCTCTGTTTTACCATTCTTTTTATTTTTGTAACAGTATATTAGGTGATACACTGGCGAGCAGCAGCTAAACTTCAAATGTGGCACTGAAGTACCAGGAATGTCAAAAGAATACTGAGAGTCAAGCACCAGTGAGGTAGAAATATTATAAGGTTCAGTCATCATGGATGTCATGGGCCCTGTTGTGTAACCCTCAACCGCACTACTCAATTACTGTAAAACCTACTGATACCTTCTCTTGCATTTTTAAACTATTTTTTGTAATTTAGTAGATACACTGAGGTTCATGTGAGGTACTGCTATGGCTCAGTCCCTTGAATAATAGCCGTGAAAAAGGACATGCAATGATCAAATCCTGCATGGGAGATAAAAGTCATGATCCAGCAGATTAGAAATATGTTGGCAAACAACTTGTTTTCTTGGTATATGTGATAGTGCCATAGTCAGTCATTTAGTAGTAACATAAGAGCATGAAAACAGTGCCTAAGATGCACCCTAGTATTGTTTTGGCTAAGAAATATGGCTCCTGATTTCAGGTGTATCCTTCTCTCACTAGAGATATATCTCTTTCACTAGAAAGATAAACATGCAACATGTACAGCATCTTTGCTGTATGAAGTTCCAATATATGGTTTGTGATAGAGTACAACATTTATTGCAGCATACCCTTTTCTGGCTTGATGGTCACAGATTACTGTGAAGGTTTTGTGATTTGGTACATCAAATGGAAGCCATGTCACTCATGTTGTCCCTCTCTCAACAAGCTAATTAATGTAGGTTGGAAAGAATCAAAAGCCGTAAACAATCAAAATGTAAACATCTGGGGGTGCCCAGAATAGCTATTGCAGTACATGTTAAGCAGCAGAAACAGGTATTGCTATTTGAATATCTAAATTGCCTTAGTAGGCATTATAAGGTCATTAAAGGCACCCTATCAGCACTCTGAATGGTTTTGTTGGTTGGATTTTTTTTGTGTTTGGTTTTAAATTACTGGTCTTCTATCTCCTTACTATGTAATAGAATTAAAACTTATAAATATATATATATAACACTAAGATTTGAAAGTTACACAGCTTAAAAATACAGGCTAGATTTAAACTAGTATTATCTGGTGAGCCTTACTGAAGTGAATATAGTTATGCTCATGTACCACATACATAAAACTAGAGGTAGGGGCTTAGTCTTGTTTTCAATTTTTTTGTATGTAAAAATATGAAGATCAGAAGATTGCTTTTTTTTTCTACTTCCTTTAAATGACATTACAAATTCAGACTTAATGTACTGGCTGCTAGGTTTAAAATAAACAACACTAAAATACACATGAAGCTGGCTATATAAGCCAGTACTGCTTTTATCCTACAAATATTAGTCTTTCTTGAGATTTGTTCAATTCTCTTCATAGATTTATAGGGATCAATGAAGACCATCTCTTCACAGATGTGGGGGTATTTATGAGTGTAGTCAGACTTACTCTTAAAGTCACACAGGGCAAGAGTAGCAGTGCAGTACCAACCTGTAATGCTTAATCTTAAGTCACAAATGACAGAGTTGTGCTCACTGATACATACTTGATCAAGGAACTTTTTTGCCATTAAAAATTTCCATTAAAAAAATCTTACTTCATTCTGCGTGTGGAACCACAGGAAGAGAGCTTTTCACTGTGAGGTTGACCAAACATTGGCAGACATTGCACAGAGAGGTTGTTGAGTTTCTATCCTTGGAGACAACCAGAAGGTTCCTGAAAAAGTTCCTTGGCAGCTGACTCTGGGTGGTTCTACTTGAGCAGAGAAGGTTGGACAAGATGACATCGAGAGGTCCCTTCCTACCCAACCATTCTGTGATTCTGCAGTTCTGTAACCTTTTTTGGTGGTGGTGGTAGTTTTTTTTTTTTTCCACTTGAAACTGAAATTTGGAAATGTGGGGGTGTTTGTAGTGTGGAAGTTCAATGTCAGCAATACTGCTTGACGGGTGTCGTGTTTTAAGCCCAGTTGGCAACTAAGTACCATACAACTGCTCTCTCACCCACTCTAATTCCCAGTGGGATGGGGGGAGGATCAGAAAAAATGTAAAACCCCCTGGTTTGAGACAAGAACAGATTAATAATTGAAATAAAAGTAAAATATAATACAACAACAGCAATGACAATGAGGAAATAAGAGAAAGAGAAGAAGGAATAAACCTGTCCCCCTCAAGAGAAAAAAAGTAAGTGATGCACAGTAAATTTCTCACCAAACTCTTGACTGATACCCAGCCTGACCTGAGCAGTGATCTGGGCCTTCTGGGTAACTCCCCCCAGTTTATATACTGGGCATGACATGCTGTGATATGGAATACCCCTTTGGCTAGTTTGGATCAGGTGTCCTGACTGTGCTCCCTCCTGGCTTCCCGTGCCCCTCCTCACTGGCAGAGCGTGGGACTGAAAAAGTCCTTGATCAGGGTGTTTCTGAGCAACAACTGAAACATTAGTGTGTTGTCAGCATTGTTTTCAGACTAAAGTCAAAACCACAGCACTGCGCCAGCTACTAGGAAGAAAAATAACTCTATCCCAGCTGAAACCAGGTGTTAGAATTTGCTCTGGCATGTATAGTGAGTTTTAGTTCCAGATCAAGAAGTCTACGTGTATATGTGAGGAAGTGGTGTAAACCTTGGTCAGCATGTTCAACATACAGTCAACAGGGTCAATTGGTAGCACCTCAAGAGTGATTCAGGCCTCTCTAGAATAGAAGTCTATGGGGCAGTGAGCATATATTTGGTTTATTGTTTTCATGTCCTGACTGAAAAGATTGTGGATGGCACTGCCATTTTCCTGCTGGAGCAGAAGGTAGCAAGAAATAAATGCATGTTTTGTAATCCATTGTCTAACAAGGTACCAATCTGATGACTTGCTTTTGCTGAACCATATAGATCTTACTTTTTTGTCTCTTGGCTGAGTAATACTTGGCTATGAAGAGATCCCTTCAGCTACATGAGGAGTAAACTTCAGTTCTTTAATATTGTAGCAGAATGGAAAATTGTTAATGTTTTCCTCCACCATCAAGGAGGTGATTTCTGCATTAAAACTCTTATCTATTACACCATGCTAATTATATTACAAGATCTTGAACGGGTTCTCTTACTTCTTTTGTCTTCCCTTGATAAGTAATCTTTGTACTAAAAAGCCCTATCATAAAAATGTGTTCTTTCTGTGACAGCACACTGACATCCAGTGCCAGCAATGCAAACAATTAACATCAGGCTGGGATTTTGAGCCTTACAATATGTAAAGAAGCACTTTGTGAGTCAGTACATGTAGTTGTTGTATAGACTGAACACAATTAGTATATGAAACAGTGTTTGTATGAAGGGAACACATCTTGCAAGTCTAATTTAATACCACACCACTATTTTCAGTTGGTTTAGATCAGACTCTAACTGCCTAAATGCAGTGTATGGAACAGTAAGTCTCCCTGTTATGGTTCTTGAAGAAGGCATGTGTATTATACATGTGAAGACGATGAACCAGTGAGAGTTGTGTCAAGAACCCATGTATGAAAAAACAGGTTTTTTTCAAAGGAGAAGAAGTGCATTGGTTCATTGAGCATTCTCACAAAAATGTGAAAAAAATTGAATTGAGTTTGGAACAAGCTGGTCACCTGGAGGAAGATGGTTACAGGCTATAAAGATGTTAAAACTGGGTGGAAGTACCGTGGGTTTCACTGACTGCTTTAAATGAGGAAAGTAAGATGTGGGATGTGCATATTTATCTAAATAGAGAGATAAATATGATATGAGCAGAAAATTAACTGTTGTGATCTAAGGGACTGAGGAGAACTTGAGATCAGGTATTAATTACGTTGAGAATTTAGTATAGTACCAGAACAAAGAACCTCTGCTAGGCTGGTCGCTAACTCACAGTAGGTTTGTTGTTGCCTGTTCCAAGCATCTCAGACCAGCTAGTCTTTCAACTCAGAGATTATTTCAGGGGTGGGGTTTGAAAACCAAACAGATGAGGTGTATATTCCATCTGGTCAAACAAGCTTCTTGATGACAAAATCATGTGCTTATCAGTGTTGGGGCTAGTTAAAAATGATCTGTTTTCTTTAGTCCTTTATTCAGAAAATGTCTTACAATCTTGCATTTATTTATTTATTTTTGCAAAAAAGAGCAGGGTGAAAAAAAGAAGGAAGAAAAGGTATCCCTAGAAAGTGCTTGAAGATTCCAGGAAATCAGTAGGCTGGAATTGTTAACACTTGTGAAATGATTTCTGACACAGCCTTTCAAATGAAAAAATTAGAAGGATGATAGTCTTTTATCTGCTGAGGAAGATGGATGGGTATGACTTAAGATGTTGTGTATATGAATGAGTGCTATAAAGGGATCGTTCTAATGACATGCTGTAAAAGACAACTGTCAGGAATAAATTTATTCTTCTCTTCTGATGATACTGAAGATAATGTACTCAAATTCCCCATGACACATTTTCTCACCTGAAGTTAACTGCTTTCCCTAAAATGTTTAATGGGCACAAAGGTCTTTGTTGCACATTTCCAACTCCATGAAAAACATTGGGTAGTGGCTTATATAAGAACAATTTTGCCTGCAATTAGTGTGTTTGCATACAATTACACCAGCTTTGATTAAGCAAAGGAAAGTACTTAAGTGCATGTATAAGTATCTTTCAGCAGTGGAGCAATGAAACTGAAATATGAAAAATGAAAAGTAACAGAGCTGATGAGAACAGTTCTAAACAACTGATCAGATCATGACTCCATTGGGGATGGAGATGAGCTGTATGTAGCTATCTCCAGATACCAGCACAGAAGTCAGATCCCACCTGTGCAGCCCAAGACCAGTACCACACTCTGCTTGTTCTGAAGGAGCGGCACTGGGAACTGAGGCAAAGAAGCACAAAAGGCCAAAAACACTGGGGGGGGGGGGGGGGGGGGGGGCAGGGTCCTGTCTGTAGGCATTGACACCGGGTGACAAGCACCTGGCTGAAGAACCTGGAGATGAGGTGACTCAGGCTGAGGGGAAGCTGACTATGTTGAATTACACTGTTGCCAACCTTCGATCCTTGAATTGCCTGTGACTGACATTTGAAGTGTGTGGGTGCCTGCTTGCAAGTGACTTAGTGCTGTGAGGATGTAGCAGGAATAGCACATCTACATGTGGGCACCAGTTTGCTTGGAGAAGTCAACCAAACTGCATGTTTGAACATGCCTGAGGCACTATGGCAATGGGTGACCCATGCTGAGGCAAGGACACACCTGAGGGACTGTGAACATGGTTGGTGCATGGTGGGATAGGGATATCCCTGGAGGACCAGCACTGGGAAAGGGAAACTAAGGAGTAACATGACAGGAAGCCATTAACTGCAGAGTTTTAGAAAGTAATTCTCACTGCTTCAGCCTATATGCCCATTGCCTCCCTGGTAGACTGTGGTGCACTGAGGTTAAAAAAGGCAAAAATAAGTGTACTTAAGAGCAGGAAGGGGAAGGAAAGATGTTTAAGTAGGGTTTTGCACAGTGATTTCTGTCTTTTTTTCCTCACTAGCAGGACTGGTGACTGCATGTTTGTGTTGGTCAGCAGTAAATTAAGTCAAGAAAAATTCTCTGACTCAATCCTGCTTTGCTTTTGACAGACTGGTACAAGAAGTGATGGGCTAAATTACAGCAAGGGAAATGTAGCCTGAGCATTTGGAAAAGTTTTCTAATGGTAAAAGAGGCTGATCACAGACTGGATTGCTGAGGGAGTCTGTGGAACCAGTGGAGGATTTAAGAGCAGATTAAATGAACTTCTGTCAAAAACAATTTAGAAGAATTTGATCCTGCCTTTGGGACAAAGGGAAAATTAGGTGACCCTCTTGAAATGCTGCTGAGCCCTGTTGCCTTTGATTTCTATGACACGGACATGGTCTTGTGACCTCTGGGGGCAAAGAGGATATTGGGCTTAATTATTGGAAGGCAGTTTCAGTCAGTGGGAGGGGTTTTCTGAAGAGAAATGTCTTGAGACAGAAAGCTGAGGATCTTAAAGAGGTGAAGTGTGCAATTAAGTGAGATTATACAATGCTGTATTTGTAATCAAGTTGTCAGAAAAGTGAATCTTTTTTTCATTTGACCTAGCACTGACCACACATCTCAGAATACTCTTCCTTAATTCAATGTACATTAAAAAATTGGAGCCTCGAGTGCTGTTTAGGTCTCTCTGTGGGCAGGGAGGTGCTGGCCTGGATGGTACATAAGAACTAGGGAGCCACTGAGGATGCATTCCTCAGGCTGTAGCTGCTTTAGCCAGAATGATTACCAACTCCAGCTTCAGCTTGACTGTACATCCTCAGTCTCAAGCACCTTGCAGCACTCTTGTCAAGGACAAGCACGATTTCATTCTTCTGCTTACTACATTAATGCAGATAGCTATTTTGAGGTTAAGGCCATATTAGCTTTGAACTGCAGCTGGTAATGCACACCTCAATGGAATTCTGCTTTATTTGCAGGGGATTGAGGTACTATTATTAATTATTAAAACATTTCTTGTAATATTTAATTTTTTCTCCCCATTTTGTGATGAGCAAGCATTGCCATTACTGCCTGTAACCAAATAATCATCCCCATTTATCATACTAATTGTGGCTTAATGAGGAAGGACCTGGGACTAGGGGAGTTGTCTACCCTGAACAGTTTTGGAATGTAGCTTCATATGGTAATGAATAAAGGATATAATAATGAGGTCTTCTAGGTGCTATATTTGTCACGAAGCTTAAATGCAATAAAAATTCATCATGTGGCAGTAGACTTACAAAACACAATAAATTGCCATGGTAAATACGGAAATATGAAAATAAAGCATGAACAGGTACTTCATACTGATTTCTCTTGCATGGTTTTGCCACACAAGGGGTAACTCCTTTTAACTCCATTGTACGTGAAACTGGAGTTTCATCATGACAGAGATGCTGTGTTGCATTGCATATGGCTTTGGAAGACTGGGTTTCTCTTGCTTATGCTTTCTGGTTCTCTCCCTGGCCCAGCAATATCTCACTGATGGCATTTCTGCGGACCCTCAGATCTGCACTGCACCCCGATAATCAGTGGTGTTTATTAGAAGGGAGCAGAATTCTGGACATGAGACCTGATTAAAAGGAAAAATGTAGTCTGCTACAAACAGTCTGTCTGTCTGCAGATAATTACTCTATAGATAAATAAATCATATACCCCTTTTCTCTTATTTTAATGTTTTATCATGAAGTTGCTTCACGAAGTTTTTAAAACAGTAATGTCTGTACAACAGGGAAAACCTGTCTAAATATTCTGGAGACAATATCCACTTTAGTTTAATACAGTGGATAATGCACTCGTGGTTTTATCTGAAGAGTCAGTAAGTATACATGTTAGTACAAGTTGGTTTTGAAGTCCTCTTCAGCTCTTCAGGAGATCAGAAATAGTGAGAAGGTTCTTTATTTTTATTTTTTTTCCTGTGCTCAGTAATTTCTACAAATAGCTCCTAAAATGATGTAGTATTAACAATTCAGTATTAATCAATATTGACAGGAGTATTTATTAGAAGAATAAAGTGAAAACTACTTTAGTTTTTCAAAGCTGTTTTTATAGCACTTGACAGGCTGCCATTCTATTGTAATTCTGGTCCAGCCCACAGGTTGTTTTTTTTTTCTTTTTTGTAATAGTTGAAATACAGCATCATTGCAAGGGAGAACCACAGAAGGAATGTGACAAGACTGATTGTTGTGAGAAGGTGATTTAAGTGCCTGTACAGAAAAAGTTTGACCTTGCTTTGTTTAGCTCAGGATTTCATGGCCAGCATGCCAAGCACAGAACTCCCCTGAGTCCTCATGCAGGTGTCCATGCAAAATCCCTTCGGGGCTGGAGCTGGGTACAGTGGTGTGTTGGCCTGCCCTTTTCCTACTTCCAGAAGAGAAAATAACTCCTGTTTTGGAACACAAAGCCTATATAGGTGATCCTTTTGAAAGCAAGTGAAGCCTGCTTTTTTTTTCAGGCAAGGCTGAGGGAGCACTGATCATGTGGCAGAAATTAGGCTCTCAGTAATGCAGGAAGATATTTTTGTCTTCATTGCTCGACAGATTTATCCTCCAGTGTCCTTGTTCACTGCTTCAGCCTCACTGTACATATTTGATGGTGCATAGTACACGGGTGAAGCCACACATGTGACAGTGGTAAAGGTACTATTACATGCATGACCGACTATAGTTTGGAGTCTTGAAATGCTGAACTGTGATTGTGAGGTCACGAAGAAAGCTCTCTTTCTCTTGTGTTGCTACAACAGTCTCATTCATTATTTGGAAAGGACTGGAACTGGACCCTCAGCAGAGAATAGTTATTTACCATATGATTGTGAAAGTGACTCAAAGCCCTGGGGACATGAGGAAGACATTTCTGTTCCTGTGCCTTGTTCCATTGAAGGAAATGGAGTGGTCAGTAATAGCTCTCACCTGACTGAGAGAGTCCATGGCCGCATCCAAACATTTTGCATGTGGATAGCTATCTTCTTGCTACCTTGAGGGTTGCAAATGTAATACTCAGATGTAATCTGGATAAGGTCTGAGAATATTCTGGATATTGAAGCTGTGTGGTGCTATCATTTTCAAGATGAAATCAGATGAAAGCATGCAACATTTGCACTGCATATGCTGCTGCTTTCTGTTCTGGAACATCTTAGACTAGCCACATCCTTATAGCAAAATAGGCTAAGCATTTCTCTTTGCACATTCAGAGATACAGTTAGCTCTCTGTCTATGCATATATTACTTTGACAGAAATTTTAGGAAAGGTATGCATATAGATCATAGTGATGCATATTTTGTATAATGCCTGTCTACCATGATTCAGTTTTAGACTTTAGAGTTGGAGCATTATCTCTAAATATTTTGTTTAGAGCACCTTGGAGACTTCTTCTAAAAGCTGTGTTAACATTCTCAGGTGTTGCTATTCTCTCTCAATCTAGAGAAGTGGTAATCAATCAAGGTCCTTTAAATGGTACAGTATAACTTGCTATAAGCCTAAGTTTCTATTGATTCAGTAAAGACACTCTGGTCATTTATTTGCTTGTTTCTTACTAGATTTTTGGTTTCTTTGACCTTTGCTGGTGAATAGTGTGATTTATTTGGCATCCCCTCACCTCATTCTGTAAAATGTGCATCTTTCATCAGTGCTGACAGGAGCTCTAGTTCTTGGCCAAGATCCATAATCCCAAGACTGGAGGATGCATATTTACTGCATTTACTCCTCGGTGTGGTTTTTGTGCTCAGAGGAGTGCGTATGTACATGTCATCATTCTTGCAAAGTTTTTAGACAAGTGACACACTCCTCCGGAAAGGGTGAAATACAGAGCTGTATATAGCCGCTATAGAGGACTAAAAGACAGTGATTGGAAAGGTTTCAGGCTGGAAGCACAGCAAAGGCTTCTGTTTCCCAGAGGATGCAGTGCCTTGCTATGTGTTGACTGGGAGGTCAATAGCCATGCCAATTCAACCAGGGGCATTTCCCAAGGGGCTGCAGAGCTCATGTTTGTTAGTGACCTGTCTCCTCCTGTGCTACTTGCTCTTTTGCTCATATGTTTGCTGTGTGGTTTGGGTTTCTTTGTTGTTTCTTTTTTTTTTCTTTTCAAAACTACTCACTGTTTTTCAAGTACTTTCAAGAAAGGAAATATAAAGTTTACTGATTTGAATTTTGGTAGTTGATTTCCACTGGAAAAAAAAAAATGAAATATGTTGTGTTTAGTTTCCCTCATAAGAACAGAAGTGTATCTTTCATTCCTTCACCTAGTCAGCAGATGCACACTTTCAAATGTCAGTACCCAGAGGTAAGAGCAAATGCCTGGAAACATGGCAGTGTATGTGAGCAGCATTGTTGGTAAGCAGCTGCTGTTCAAATCGAACACTGCAATTTGGCAACTCAGACAGAAGTGCTGAAAAAACTGTCTTGAGGAGTTCTCCAAACCACTTGAGTTCCGCAGCTCTGGGAGTGTTACAGAAGATGTGGGGGACACATTGAAAGCTAATGTTCTGTCTGTATGTTTATAAATTAGGTTGCATTAGGTAGGTTTAAGTTGGCTAGCCTTTTATCACTTCTCACCAATCATGAAAAGAACGGTAGCACTCAATGTAAGCCAGTGTAAGCCCGTCATTCTAATGAATGCTGTTCAACATGATTTTATAACAAACAGTTCATTTATTTCTTTGATATCAGTTTTAATTAAATTACAGATCTGTTTGAAAAGGCAACACTGTTGTCATGGACTCCAGTAAAACATCTGACTTTTGGAAGAACAACATTCTTCTTAGAAAGATAACTACTCCAAAGTGAAATCAATACAGCATATATTAAATGAATTAAAACGTAATAATTAAGATGTTTCAACAAGCAAGTTCTGATGTTCAGTTTGAAATGTCTGTGTTTGTCCTGAGTGAGGGTGGAAGATGAAGAAAGTAGGGTGAAGCAGCCCACATCTTGCCTGAAAATGTTTCTGTTTTAATTTTTAGTAGTGTTGAACAAAATAATTGCTGAAAAAGTTTCAGGGAATGAGAAGTTAATGAAGAGTTAAGCAAAGGCAGAAGAGTTACTTCAAACTAGCAGTGTCATCATCTTTGAAGTAGCTGTGCTCCCCAAAGTGATATGAGGACCACAGAGAACCCACCAGTGAGCAGCACTTGCTTGCCTGGCAAGGCTGGGCAAACTCAAGGGCAATTGCTCAGGGTCTCAGGAGGTGTAGTGTCTGGGAGCTTGAACTGAGCTCCAGTCGAAGGGTAGTACCAGAGATGACAAGTAATGTCCTAGCAAAATTCAGTGGGCTACTGAAATGAAAGTACTGCCAGAATACTCTGTGGAATAGTGTTGTCATAGAACCATAGAATAGTTAGGATTGGAAAGGACCTCAAGATCATCTAGTTCCAACTCCCCTGCCATGGGCAGGGACACCTCACACTAAACCATATCACTCAAGGCTTCATCCAACCTGGCCTTGAACACTGCCAGGGATGGAGCATTCACTACCTCCCTGGGCAACCCATTCCAGTACCTCACCACCCTAACAGGAAAGAATTTCTTCCTTAGATCCAGTCTAAACCTCTGCTGTTTAAGTTTCAACCCATTACCCCTTGTCCTATCACTACAGTCCCTAATGAATAGTCCCTCTCCAGCATCCCTGTAGGCCCCCTTCAGATACTGGAAGGCTGCTATGAGGTCTCCACGCAGCCTTCTCTTCTCCAGGCTGAACAGCCCCAACTTTCTCAGCCTGTCTTCATATGGGAGGTGCTCCAGTCCCCTGATCATCCTCATGGCCCTCCTCTGGACTTGTTCTAACAGTTCCATGTCCTTTCTATGTTGAGGACACCAGAACTGCACACAATACTCCAAGTGAGGTCTCACGAGAGCAGAGTAGAGGGGCAGGATCACCTCCTTTGACCTGCTGGTCACACTCCTCTTGATGCAGCCCAGGATACGGTTGGCTTTCTGGGCTGTGAGCGCACACTGCTGGCTCATGTTCATTTTCTCATTGACTAATACCCCCAAGTCCTTCTCCGCAGGACTACCATGAATTTCCTTTTTGCCCAACCTGTAGCAGTGCCTGGGATTGTTCCCACCCAGGTGTAGGACCTTGCACTTGGCATGGTTAAACTTCATGAGGTTGGCATCAGCTCACCTCACAAGTGTGTCAAGGTCCCTCTGGATGGCATTCCTTCCCTCCAGCGTATCAACAGAACCACACAGCTTGGTGTCATCGGCAAACTTGCTGAGGGCACACTCAATTCCATTGTCCATGTCAGCGACAAAGATATTAAACAAGACTGGTCCCAACACCGATCCCTGAGGGATACCGCTTGTTACTGGTCTCCAGCCAGACATTGAACTGTTGACCACAACTCTTTGAGTGCAACCATCCAGCCAGTTCTTTATCCACTTAGTGGTCCACCTATCAAATTGATGACACTCCAATTATAGACAAGGATGTCATGTGGGACAGTGTCGAATGCCTTGCACAAGTCCAGATAGATGATGTCAACTGCTCCACCCCTGTCCATCACTTCTGTAGCCCTGTCATAGAAGGCCACCAAATTGGTCAGCCAGGATTTCCCCCTAGTGAAGCCATGCTGGCTGTCACCAAGCACCTTGTTGTTTTTCATGTGCCCTAGCATGCCTTCCAAGAGATTCTGCTCCCAGATTTTGCCAGGCACAGAGGTGAGACTGACTGGTCTGTAATTCCCTGGGTCATCCATTTTCCCCTTCTTGAAAATGGGGGTTATATTTCCCTTTTTCCAGTCATCAGGAACTTCACCTGCCTGCCATGATTTTTCAAATATGGCTTTGCAACTTCATTCGCCAGCTCCTTCAGGACCCGCGGATGGATTTCATCAGGTCCCATGGACTTGTGTACATTCAGGTTCTTAAGATGGTTTTGATTGAGATCCTCTCGTACAGTGGGCCCAAGGTCTAAGTTTTCACAGTCCCTGCATCTGCCTTCCAAGACTTGGGTGCTGCGGTCAGAGCCTTTGCCAGGGAAGACCGAGGCAAAGAAGCCATTTAGAACCTCAGCCTTCTCCAAATCCTGTGTAGCCAGTTCTCCCGAAAGCTTCCGGAGGGGGCCTACATTGTCCTTAGTCTGTTTTTTAGCCACTACATACCTATAAAATCCCTTCCTATTATCTTTAACATCCCTTGCCAAGTTTAGCTCCAATTGGGCCTTAGCTTTCCTAACTTGGTCCCTAACTACCCGGACAACATCCCTGTATTCATCCCAGGCCACCTGTCCTTGTTTCCACCTTTTATAAGCCTCTTTTTTCTTGTGAATTTTTCCTCAGCAGCTCCTTATCCATCCAAGGAGGTCTCCTGGCCCTCCTGCTGCACTTCCTTCTAGTCGGGATGCAACACTCCTGAGCTTGTAGGAGGTGATCCTTGAATGTTAACCAAGAGTCTTGGGCCCCTTGCCCTCTAGGCTATATCCCATGGAACCTTGCTAAGCAGGTTCCTGAAGAGGCCAAAGTCTGCTCTCTTGAAGTCCAGGGCAGTGAGTGTTTATAAGTATGTTGACTGTCTGGGGAGAGCTCAGAAGAAAACTACAAGGCTCTTTCCTATTACTGCATCGTAGTCTGTCTTGCAAGGAGAGAGGAAAGGAAATCTGGTTTACTGCAGAGGACAGTCAAAAGTGGACATAGTGCCTATGTAGGAAGAAGCTGTCTCACAGTAAAAGTCTGATAAATTTAGGAGATCATTTGAGAATAGAGGATTGGAAGCTGAAGCTTGGGAATTGCAGACTGAAGTGCAAGTTTCTAGAAGTGAGGGCATCAGGTGGAGTAATAACTTATTGGTCCTTTTAAAAAAATACGTATTTTCATAGTAAAGACTTTGATTATGAAATCATGCAATGTTTCTTATCCTAACTTTTTTTTTTTTTTTCCCCAAGGCTCTAAGAGTAAAGCCTGCAGTTCCTATTTTCCTGCCCATTAACATGAAATGATGCAAAAAAATCATACACTCTTCTTGATTTGTGATAATTTCACATGCCTTTTTGGGAATTTATGCAAATCATTTCTTCAGGTATCGTGTACTAGTGCATAACTCATCTCTCCAAAACAGGAGTAAATTAAAGCTAGTGCAGTTATATTCTTTGTTTTTCTCTGTTGATTACAAATCTAAACTTTTCTCGTTTGTTTTCAGTGTAGTGACTCTGCAGAAAATTGTAATAATTGTGTTCACCAAAGTGATTTAATTGCAATGGTTTTCATTGTAAGTGTAATTGCCATTGCATTTCAATTTTCAAATTGCTCAGCTGCACTATAATCTTCGTGTTGATTCCTTGCCTCTTTGTATTCTGCTATGGTTTTCCAACAATGTGATGAGGGTACTCTTCTAACAGTAAATCTTAAGGAAAAGCTCATGTATGTGAAACAGCTTCTCCTTTTTACTGATTAAGGGCACCTGTAAATTCAGCATCTTCCCATCTTCTGCTGTATGAACAGGATAGGAAGTAATTCCATGAACTTCTTGGCAGCTGTTGCTTCTGGTTAGATCCACTTGCTTTGTGTGAGTGATACTGTACTTGTGTAATTTACATAAAATCATAGAATTAACCAGGGTGGAAAAGACCTTCAAGATCATCAAGTCCAACTGTTCACCAGCACTGCGAAGGCCACCGCTAAACCATGTCACTAAGGGACTTCTCTACATGGTTTGAGAACAGTTCCAGGGATGGTGATTCCACCACTGCCTTGGGCAGCCTGTTCCAATGCCTGACCACCCTTTGTTGAAAAAATTGTTCCTAATCTCCATTTTGGGAGAAGAGGGTCTCACATTTAAGTATGCAGTGATTCATGCCCAAATGAGAACAGATTTTTTTTTCAGGGAAAAGTGATGCCCTTTTCCACTGTTTTGTGGTGGTTTTGCAACGTGTTTTTACTGTCTTTAAAACATTTCTGGCACAAAGATTATCTGTCAGCAATTTTCAGTCCTTGACCCTATTGTTTCTTTCTTAGATTTACTGCAATTTTTCTATGATTAGTATTCCCAGCCTCTGCCTGCTAAGACAAATTCCAGTGTTCCACAAGCTCCAGCATTAGCATTTTTTATAAAGATGTGGGACTCTGCAATAAACTTGTCCCTTCTGTCTTATGGCAAATATTTATCCCAATTCTCTTCATAAAAATTCTGAGTCATCTCTAGTTCAGTGCTTACAAAAATTCCACTGGAAAAATACACATACACAAACCAGGTAAACAACAAGAAGAAATCCTTCCAAAGAATTATAAGAAAGATGTTTATTCCTAACTAAAAATCAATTTCTTTATGTATAACACAAATAAATTGTTAATAATTGTAATTATGTACTTAAGAGGAAAAAGCAACTAAATCACCTAACAGTTTTGAAATGTTTATTGTTACTGGGCTTTGCTAGTGTCCCTCTGATGTATTGGAAGGAAGCAATATACTTTTGCAGTCTCTGGCGTATGCTAATTGCCCTGAAATTTTTGTTTTAGTTTTATTATGCACTTAGACTTTGTCTAAATCAGGATTATAACCAGGGATTTTTCTCTTGCCTTCCTTGATTTGCAGGGCTTGGAAATCTGCAGTGAGAAGTTGTACAGATCCTGCTGATTCACTCTGGCAAATGCTAATAGTTAACTGCATCCTGTCTGCAAGAGTGTGGGATGGTCTCAGCAGCATGCAAGCAAAATTAAATTAGGTATGGCCATGCTTAGATAAAGAGACACT
Organism: Melopsittacus undulatus; assembly: GCF_012275295.1. Classification (NCBI taxonomy): domain Eukaryota; kingdom Metazoa; phylum Chordata; class Aves; order Psittaciformes; family Psittaculidae; genus Melopsittacus; species Melopsittacus undulatus. The sequence continues at coordinate 79,712,776 of NC_047528.1, read as the reverse complement.
TTTTGCTTCTATTTTAAACACCAGAAGAAGCACAACAAATATGAAGACTTTTTATATTGAATGTATTAAAGACAGGTTCAGTAGTACACATGTTGGTGGGACTCTTCATATCTAAATTAAAAGGAAAAAACATTACTTCAGGATATCCGGATCCCATTGAAGACGATACTACTGCATCCATTAAAGCCAGTGTTATAGTGTTACACTTGATAACTGTATCCATGCAGAGTTATGCATTTTCTGGTAATGATCATCAGAAAGAACATTATCTGCTAATTCAATGACTGGTAATATCATTGCAGTTGGCAGTAACTGCCATGGTGCTCTTCAAGAGCAGCTGTATAAGAAGCCAAATCGGAACATCAGATCTCTGTGTTCTTTCCCATTGGAGCTGGTGGTAGAGCTTTTAAATATTTATTATTCTTAATAGACACAAAAGTCTGAAGATGAGCTAGGTATTGGCCCAGATAGCAGATCACTGCATAGCAGCCCCTGCCCAGCTTCTCTGCATCATGTATCTGTGCTGCACAGGCAGGAATTTTTAAATGAGATGTTTGCAATTCAGCATCAAGGCTCCACTGTGCTGCCAACCTGTTAAAAATATAATGGTAAGGAAGTGAAATTTTGTGTGACTGCTTGTGAATTCTGCGGTATAAATCAGTTTACATTTACAGTCATGATGGAGTGCTTGACTTGTTGATCGGCAGGATAGGAAAAATATATATGCCCCTCAAAATATCCATTGCATGCACTTGAGTTCAAAATGCTGTGTTGCTGCCCAGTGATGATTTCATCTTTATTGCAGAGAAACTAAGTGAAGTCATCTTACCCAGTCTAGCTATGGCTTTCCCAGATGGGTCATGAAAACACCTCTACAGTAGCAGCCATTTAAAAATATTATCTCTTTTCCGAACCCCAAAATGTTACAGATGATTTACTGAATAGCTTTATTTGCTTCAGCAAATACCTGCTGCACTTAAGCCATAAGACACTAAAGAAATACTGCAGTAGAGCCCTTTTTGTATCACCAAGAATATAACTGCATTGTCAATTACTCCTGAAGCAGCACTGGGGAGTTTATGGCAGGGTTGGGAATTGTACTAGAATCACTGTTTTGGGACTAATTTATCCTTTAAATCCCAACAGAAAAGGATGTGGACCTGTTGGAGCAAGTCCAGAGGAGGGCCACAAAGATGACCAGAGGGCTGGAGCACTTCTGCCATGGAAACAGGGTGAGAGAGTTTGACTTGTTCAGTCTGGAGAAGAGAAGGCTCAGGGGAGACCTTAGAACAGCCTTCCAGTACATAAAGGGGGCCTACAAGAAAGCTGGAGATGACTTTTTACATGGGTGGGTAGTGACAGGACAAAGAAAAATGGCTTTAAACTGAAAGAGGGGTGATTTAGGTTAGATATAAAAAAGTTCTTCCCTGTGAGGGTGGTGAGGCCCTATCACAGTTTGCCTAGAGAAGCTGTGGCTGCCCCATCCCTGGCAGTTTTCAAGGCCAGGCTGGACAGAGCTTTGAGCAACCTGGTCTAGTGGAAGGTGTCCCTGCTCATGGTGGGGGGTTGGAAACTGATGATCTTTAAGGTCCCTCCCAACCTAAACCATTCCATGAGCCTATGATTTTCTTACACCAAAACGGGATTAAAATGTGTTGCACTCTTTTTTGGTACAAAGAGGAAAATAATTTATTTCCAGAGGGGTTACTGCTGATTTTCTAAGGAATTACTGCGTAGGTGTTGCAGTATATGTGATGCTAACACAGCCAACAGTGGATTTTGGAATAGCTTTGATCCTTTTGCTGTATCTCTGGGACTGTAGAGAAGGGTTTGCTGGGTGATAGCACTCCTGTTCTTTGAAATAGCCTGATTTTTGAAATAGTTCAGAATGTATTTTCTTCCCAGCATGTATCAGAAGAGAGATGCCTATAACTCAGTGGTTAGCACATTCAGGAATGTTTGGAGAGATCTACATTCCAGTCTATTCTGAATCATGCCCCTGTGTGAATGGCTACTGTGAAACCTTTCCCCTCTTCCTTTAGGTTCACAAGAAAAGAATGTATTATTTGGGGAAAAATCATTTATTTAAACCTAATCTTTCCCTTTTAAAGTTGGGCTTTTTAGGCAGTTGCCTTTTTTTTTTTTTTCGTAAAAGAAATTCCAGCCCGTTCTAGCGACAAGAAATTAAAGGCTTTGGAAGTTGGTTTCATACAGCCTGATAATTTGGTCTGTACTTTGAAACCCCATCTCCTCAATTCATGTGAATATATACAGAAGAGCAGCCTCATTCCAAAGCAAAATCCTGTAATAAAGGTATGTGTGGGAGGAGGTGGATCATTTTCACTGATCTTTTTGTCTCTTTTTATTTTCTTGTCACCCTTTTTTCTGCTATAGCAACGGTGCTGAGTGCTGATGCCATAGCACGTTGAAGACATGTTAGGGACATTAGCTTTGATTCAATCTGTCTTCATTTCCTGTAGCAAAATATTTCGTTACCTGTGGACACTTTTGTAACCTACTCCTGAAGTTACATTTTACCTATATATCTTTTCTACAGGTGTCATTTTATCATAATATTTACATCACATTTGCAAGTTCACCTAGCTTTCATCTTCTGTTTTCAGATGCCACTTGTTAATATTTCAGGTGCAAAAAGTCCCTTCTGATTGGAATACCTCACACTTGGGCTGAGGAAAAGCAGTGTCACATCTTTCATACAAGTCTCAGGCATTCTTTTCTGGGATAGTCTGCCTCATCAGAAGCAGTGGGCCCTGCTGTTTCCATCTATCATTTCTTTTGTTTTCTTATTAAACAGCCTGTCTTTACCTAATAAATTGAAACATATCTACATTTCCATCATGGGTAATAGCCTTGATGTGGTCTATGCCACTGAAACGTGGCAGAATGAAATATCGTCCTCCCCCCAGTTTTGACTCTATCATCAAGTTTGCATTATATCAGGTCATCCAGGATCTACTGCAGTAATCCTTCATTCTTATTCTAGCTGTCCACTAGTGGCCTCTTATGTTTCATCAAGTGAAACATTGAAATAACAAGTTGTGTGTATTTATAGCCTCACTGCTGATTAAGTATAGTAGCTAGCTTGTGAAGTGGCTGTTGGGAAATAGGAACTACAATCAAAGCTCATTTTACCCTATAGCTAGGATGACAAAGGAAATAAGATATTCCTAGAAGTGTTGTCCACAATTGGATATAAGGAACAGAAGGTACAGCTATTTGACTCTATTAATTAGCTCTTCAGATCTACACATCTGTCAACTGGTAACTGCAGCAGTTTCTTACTTTATTACTTCAAGAAGGTATCTTGAAGTAACATATTTCTTTTTTTATGTTAGTTTCATTTTTGTACTGACCCTTTGCATGGAGTGATATGTAGCAAATGACTTCTTATTAATCTATAAAATTGTAATTTTTCTCCCCCCCCAACAAAGAAACAAATAAGAAAAATAAATGGAAAAACTATCAGAGCCTTTTCTACCAGTTAAGACAGTGCCCCATAGAAGGAAATTTTGCTAGGTGCCAGTCATCAGTCTGCCAGACGTCTGTCTCCTTCATTTGGAGGTATATTTTTGTTATTCATACATTGTCCTTTGGCCTTGTTTTCTCAGTTCTTTAGCTAAAAGTTCTGCTAAAATCAATGGATACAGCAGACGCTAAAATGCCTTTGTGAATCCTTTCTCAGGGCCATCAGTTTACAGCAACAGAAGGTCATCCATGTTTTTCATGAACAAGAGCCAGTGTTAATACTGTGTCCCTTCTGATGTTAGGTAACTGTAGAGAGGATTACCCAGTTGCTGCCTCTCAATGAGAGGATTTGGAGTGAATTGCCCAGCATATTCCTTTCTCTGTAGGAAGATGGTGTGATGATGCCCCAGGGTGCTTCACAGGGGTTTCCTGGGCAATCTGTCCACTCCTGCTCAAGGAAAAGATGCTCAGTTCCATCACACAGTGAGACCATTCATAATGAGAACAATCGGCCATTGGAATAATCTCCCCACGGAAGTGGTAGATTCCACAATGTTGGATACTTTTAATATTGAGCTGGACAGGGTACTGGGGCACCTCGTCTAGACAGTCCTTTTTCCCAGAAAGTTTGGACCACACGATCCTTGAGTTCCCTTCCAAACTGGTATTCTATGATTCTGTGAGCTACTTTTTATTGCTTGCTGACATTAACATTACATCTCCTGCTTTTCTGATAAAAACTCAGGTTTCCCAAAAGCTGTTCTTCTTTATCTGAAGGCTATTTGTATCTTGCCAAGAAAAGTGCCTGACTGTGGAAGGCCATTTCCCACCAGAGGCTGTGACAGTGATGTGTGTAATCACTCCATGGTCTTGTTTCAGGCCTCAGTAAAGCATTAGTTGTCCTTGTTTATTTTTTTCCCCAGTTAGCATTTTCTGTCACGGCTTTATATTATCATGATGCCCATGGCAATTTTGGGCCTAAGGTAGGAGTGGGGGGCTTTTCATTTTTCATCCCTGAAGAAATGCTCAGCATTATTGGTGGGTGGCTCTGTGCCCTTCTCCAGGGGTCTCTTTTGGTTTAGATACTGACTTCATATGACAGTTTTCTCTTTGTATGTCTGCTCAAGAGATTTTGAGGGAAGGCGTCTGATGTGGCTTTACCTCTGCATTTTCCTTCTGTTTGTGATGAGAAATAAGAAATGATCACCTCATTATAAGAAAACATGAGGTCCTGATTTAATGTTTGGCACATGTTGTTCATTTAATTATTGCATGATCGCTGTGTGACAGCAGTGTAGGAGTAATACAGCTGCACATTACTTTTTCAGGTTCCCTTTTTTATGGTCTCTCAGAAACAGATCACCAGCCACTTTCTCCAGTCCTCCTTTTTGCTAGCAGGTTTAAAACCTGCCCTGCCCCAAAGCTGCATGACCAGTCCACTGCAGATCTAAGAGTGCTTGCTTCAATTCCCAGAACTCTAGTAATAAACAGGCAGCCTCTTGATTTAGTTCTCAAGCTTTGAAAACTTTTGTTTCCCAGAAGCTTTTTAATACTCCTGTTAAAAACAAAGTAAACCTGAGGGGTGCTTGAACCCCTTTTTGAGAGTGTTGTTTTGAGTACCAGTTACCTTGGCCTGCCTGACATTCCACTGCAGTTGAAACAGTTCTACAATCTTACTGCTCTAGCAACTTGATATTATGTTTATTTTTAATAAAGAAGATGCAAAACCTCTATATGACATGGCATGAATAGTTTTCAAGGACAGGCTTCTTTGTTGTTGGGCTTTCTTTTTCTGATCAACAAATACTATTTATTTCAGGTTGGAGCTCATCAACCTGAAGATACAAAAGCCTGGGATGAACTTTCTATTTCTGAGAACTGATGAAGTATTGTAACAAATGCAAATGAAATTTCTGCTATAAAATATTGCTTAAATTACTGTAAATCCTCCTTTGATTAACTGCTGTGCTACAGATACATACTTTTCTGTAACTGAAGCCAAAATTATTAGAATTTTTGCATTTTGAAATCAGTTGTTTATAGGTGATACCTGTTTTTAATGGAAGCAAAATTAGACCATTATCCCCAGTAATGAATAGGAGGCACTAGGGAAAGTGCTGCCTTGTGTGTTCCCATGTTTGGTCAGGTTGTGTAAGTATTTTTTTAGGAGAATAGTTGTCTACAAGGTTGTAGGAGAAACATCTTATGAATAATAAGCTTGTAAGTATATGGCAAGAGAAGAACAAAAGGAGATGAGTACAATCTGAAGGGGCAATAAAGGCGAGAGGCTTACGTCAACAAGAGGTTTACGTCAATACTACAAGTTGAACTACTTGTAAATGCAAAAGGACTAAAGTGAATGCTTTCATCACCTCAAAGTGTCAAGATGTGTTTAGGGGGCCATATGTTTAATGACAGGCTGAGCAAGGATCTTCTTTTCTTACAGTTTTGACCTGAAAGATGGTGTTTGTTGTCCCCTTTTCCCAAATACTGATGTATTGATACTGAGCAACTCATCGGGTAGATTTTTTAAATGTAATATCTTCCATTAGTAACAAGTACACCCCCTCTTTATTTTCAGCATATACTCTTAGGCTGAGTCATGCCAATATGCTACTTCAAGATAACTTCAGTGGAATCATCTTATTCAACCAAGATGAGACAAATACTGTTTAATGGAGAGTGAACAAGGACAAGAAAGAAGAAATACCTCTATATTAACAGAGTATTTTAAATGTTATCTGGGGAAGCTGCTGACATAGGTTGTGGTCTCAGTACAGAGGACAGAATGACTGTGTAGTAGTGAGGTTTCTGATGTTCATTGTTTCACTTGAATCAGTCATAAGCTGATTCACTGCACCTAGGGCAAAAGCAGATATAGTGATGTTAAGGATTATGAACAGCCCAAAATGTAACAGTTAAAAAAATATATCTGGTTTGGAGCAACACCTTTAAATGTCTTTTGGCTAATCATGAGGAAAAAAACCCCTTTCCTTCATTTTTAAAAGACTAACTATACATAGAATTTTTATTAAAATCCAATAACTGTGGTATCACCTTTCCTTTATCTTCTCAGCCAGGTTAATAAGAATCTGTGCATATTGAGGAACAATAACACTCTTGTCTGGTCAAAACCACATATTATATCTTCTGGGAGGAAGTAATCTTTACGTAAATATGCTGATTGTACTGTCACTGGGAGTTTGCTGGTGTACTGAAGAAGCAAGTTTCCTAACTGATTGTTTAGAAGTAATTAATGCTTCCAGAATTATTAGTCATGCATACACTAGTGTAAGAATACTAATGTATTGTAACCACAATGCTCCCAGTTCAGATTCAGAGGCAAAACAATACTGTAAATTAGTATAAAAGATTCTTCTCTCAAAACAAAAATCATTTGTGTTGGTAGAAGACTCGCTATATGTAACTCTAACCCAGGTACAGTTACTGCCACAGTATTGTCCAGGTGAGGTTATGTTTTCACAGCCTGGCTCACAAAGAAATGGCAGTTGTAGGTCATAGTAGACATAATAGTCATTACAGTTCATTAAAAAAATACCTAATAAAGAGCTGAGCTCCTTCCCGTTGAATCACAGAAGCATAAAATGGTTTGGGTTGGAAGAGACCTTAAAGATCGTCTAGTTCCAAATCCCCTGCCATCTATTAGACCAGGTTGCTCAAAGCCCTGTCCAACTTGTCATTGAACACTGCCAGGAGTGGGGCAGACACAGCTTCTCTGGGCAACCTGTGTCAGTGCCTCACCACCTTCATAGTGAAGAATGTTTTCCTTATACCTAATCTGAGTCTCCTCTCTCTTTCCAAATGTGGAACAATGGCACTTGCAGTCTTCTGTGCAGAGGGAGGTAGTAAAGAGGAACTAAGAAGTGGTAAGAGCTTCTGGAAATAAGTCCCATATCAGCTTAAAACTGTCATTCTAGGAGTATCTGTAGGACTTTCAAAGCCATTAAGGCAGAAAATGCCATCTTGTAACCCCTTCACACGGTTACTTGTGAAACAGTTTGATGGAACTAATAAACATCTGCTAGTGATTTAGACTGTAACAAACAGCTCCAACCATGGGCATTAAGAGTCATGTTCTCATGCATAGTGGATGTTTGTCCTGCTGACCTTCTGTGGCCCACTACATGGAAAGAGGCTATGTCCAAAAGAAGGACTTCTGTCTATCTCCTTTCTCCACATTTGCATACATTGGTTCAGCTTAGATGTGCTTGCAACTCAGTTCATGTAATCAGTATGACTTGCGTCAATGTGCCTATTTAGGTAAAAAAAACATAGCTACAGAGAAGGAATTGTAGCAGCAAATGAAAAAAAACATCTTATATGAATGTTGGACATTGCTAAGAAATTAAGTCTGAAGACCTGATGACCTTGACTTCTGCTCCTAACAGACTTTTTTGGATCACGCTGGGTAATGAAACTGTCTATGTATCTACTCCCATCTGCTAATGGGAATAAACTTTACTTTATCCTCCTGCTGTCTTATTTATTCAGATTATAAACTCTGGAAACAAGACTGTCACCTAAAATAATGAGTGTGTTCAGAACCCAGCTTGTAGGTGGAGCCTCTAAGCCTTGGCAGCCACAGTCATAAAGGGATTTAAGCAACTGTGCCCGCTGATTTCAATGGGGAGTATACTTGTGGGTATTTGTCCCAGATAATGCAAATACACAGTAAGTATCAGAATAAAATTGCAAAACTATTTAAAGGATCATGTTAGAAAGAAAAAAGATGACAGAAAAAAAGACAGCTAAATCCCCTGAAAGAATAAAGTATTTAAAATACAATATGTAAGTTTTTAAGATATGTACATTAAAGATCAAAGAGGCCATGTAGTAATTTACATTAAAGGTTAAAAAGCTAGTAAAATGATTCCTTTCATTTCTTGGCCTCTTTCTTTAGTGTTGAAGAGCATGAAGATCTGTATTACTCTAGGATAAGAGCATAATCTTCCAGCATATAAAGGGGGCTTACAGGAGGGCTAGAGTGAGGGACTTTTTACAAGGGGATGTAGGTTTAGGAGAAAAGATAATGGCTTTAAGTTGAAAGAGGTTAGTTTTAGATTATATATAATGAAGAAAATCTTTGCTACAAAGATGGCAAAGTATTAGAACAGGTTGCCCAGAGAATCTGTGGCTGCCCCATCCCTGGCAGTGTTCAAGGCTGGACAGGGCTTTGAGCAACCTGGTCCAGTGGAAGGTGTCCCTGCCCGTGGCAGGAGGGTTGGAACTAGATGATCTTTAAGGTCTCTTCCAACCCAAAACATCCTATGATTCTGTGCTCTAGGTCATGGAATACAAGTGGAGCATTGGTATGAGGAGGCTTTCTCCTGCTGCTGTTCTAGTTTTGGAGTGAAACCTAAGCCCAGATCATTGTGTGTAGCAATTAAGATCTTTCCAAGTGGATTGATTATGTAGAAAATCTCAGTCTTCAAATTTGAGCTTAATGCTGAAAAGAATGATGAAAAATATAATAGAGAACGTGGAATTTCTCTTTTAAAGGTTTGTGTCACTGATGTGACTGAACAAGCAATGGGCAGATCTACTCTGATAAAACAAAATTCCTCATAGCTAGAAAGGATTGGACTGATCTTACCCTGTATACTTTTCAGTGTCTGTGGCATCAATATTGCTCTGAATGGGGAAATAGGAGAGAGCAAACAAAACAGAAATACATTGCCAACTACTGTTCTCCTGTCTCACCAAATTGAGAAGGAGGGAATCATGTCTTTGAGAGTACTTGTTTCTCATGCTTTGCTTTTATTCTACTCCTCACTTGCTTCTAGGTAAATGTTGTGGAGAAGGAAACAGCTGGAGGGAGCCTAGGTGCATGGTCTTCATCTCTTCTGATACCCAGTTCATGTTCAGAAAGGAAGGAAAAAGAGGAACTGTTTCACTTCCTTGGGTATAGACTCCAATAAGTATAGATCAACATGTGAGGCCCTTTGAATGTGAAGATGATCATGTTATTTCTTGTGGGCTTTGGTCCCTAGTGCTCTGGGGAGGACAGGAGACAAGTCAGCTTGTGTGTGATACTTTGACAGAGTTTAAATCAGAAACCTCAGGAGATATGTACAGCTATTTTGCTGTCAGCCAAGATTCTGCAAATTGATTTCTGTCCCTGTTTGATTCTTTCTAGCTGGATATTAGCTGCTTTTACTTACTGCCACTGACCTCACCTTTTGGCTAAAGGGTGTTAATTTAAAATGATTTCCCGATGATGAGAAGGCATAAATTTAACTTCAAACACTGTCAGAGAAATGAAAAAGAGAAACTAGGAATATATATCTCAACATCTTCCATGAGAATTTATATTTCTATTTGAATCCTACAAGTCCCTCTCCTGTCATCACTGCAAGGCTAAATCTGAATTTTTGTTTGAAGAAAGCTGCCTAACTGGGATTTCAAAACCAGTGTAAAACCAGACAAAGAAACAGCTGTTGTGCTGTAGTAGTACTGGAAACAAAAAACTGTTCTCTCATTTCATTTAACACTGCTGATCAGTAAAGAGGGAATTAAAGGTATTCTGATTGCTATTTGAATTTATATCTCCCAAGAAATGTACTTAAATAAATGTTTTATTTAATGGTGTTGAATGAAAGAAGAACCCCAAAGCCAAACCAACAATTTTTGGTTTGTTCAACCATTCAAGGCTGGAAATCGTAGTGTGAGGTGTCCCTGCCCATGGCAGGGGGGTTGGAACTAGATGATCTTGAGGTCCTTTCCAATCCTAACTATTCTATGCTTCTATGATTCTATGAAGCAAACCATACACAGAAAGCAAGCAAAGCAGCTAATTTCTCAGGTGGCAATTCAGCACTGAATAATAGCATTATGTTAAAAATATAAGCAGTAAATTTGCCACTGTACTATCTTCTGTATCTACTTTCCTTTCCATGATTATGGCAGGTATCTACATAGGTCTCTTTCTGAACTATTGGGAACTTACGGTTGTGCTGTACTGGTGTAGTGTGGTGAAGCTATGACTGACATGCATGGGGTCTCTTGCTTAATTACTTTCATAAGGTATGGTAGATAATGTCAGATTTGCAGATAAAAAGTGAGCATTCCTATCCATGCAGGCAGAACCGAATTTCTTTCTCCACATAAATATCACAGTTCATTGGGAAACTGTCCTTTATTGTTGTAACTGAAAATAGCCTCCCTAAACCTTTCAGTCAGAATGGTCTGATGTCAGATCTATAAAAGTTATGGTTCCTTAATTATAAGCTTTATTTAGTTTTTGGATGTGTGTATTCAAATATGTCCTTTGCAAATCCTAGCAATTTTGATGTAGTCGGGAGAGATTACATGCAATTTCATTGTCACTGAAACTAACATGCACAAGCCTGTGAAGCACAGACAAGACAGCATTCTGTTCTGTAGGAATAATAACCCACTGTCTGAAACAGATGTAAGATTCCTGTGATATGTTGTGCTGTCCAGTGGTGACTCAGACAACATCAGTTTATCATGTGTGAGAGAGGTTCAAAATCTTCCTCACTTCATTTCTTTACATTTCTGATTGTATCAGGTAAGGTTTCTGTAGCAGCAGGTCTACAGGGGTAGCTTCTGTGAGAAGGTGCTAGAAGCTTCTCCCATGCCCGCTGGCTTCAAGGCTTTGCTGGCCATTGCTGAAGCACATCTGTGGTAGCTGGAGCAATTGCAGCCAGAGAGGGGAATGAGAATATGTGAGAAAGAGCTCTGCAGACACACAGGTTAGTGCAGGAGGGCAGAGGGTGCTGCAGCCTCTAGAGCAGAGATTCCTCTGGTGCAGAGCATGGTAAGGTAAGTTGTTCCCATGCAGCCCATGACAGTCCAGGGTGGAGCAAATATCCACCTGCAAACTGGGGGTGACTCCATGATGGAGCAAGGGGATGCCAGAGGAGGCTGTGACCCTGTGGGAAGCCTGCGCTGGAGGAGGCTCCTAACAGGACCTGTGGTCCCATGGAGAGAGGAGCCTGCACTGGGGCAGGTTTGGTGCAGGACTTGTGACGTCATGGGGGACCCACACTGGAGCAGTTTGTTCCTGAAAGACTGCACCCCAAATTGCCAAAGGAGATGACAACAGATTTTTCACTCCAAAACATTGTAACCTATAAAATGCACTTTTGTGTCTTCTGGTTTGCTCTGGTGTTCTGCCTCATTTTCTTGGACACAAATCTTTCAAAGGTCTTTATTTACTTTTTGTGTGTGTGTGTGTAATGTTGTGTGCAAAAATGTCTGAAGGTGATCCTGAAAACAGATATTACAAGGGAATGATGCTGGAGTTCTTTTCCACCTGAGTAGAAGCAGTTATTTGGTGAGACAAATATAAGAATGGGACAGTCCAGTTTTGGTGTGGTAATAGGACTGAAATGTGATTCTTTCTCAATACAAATGAGCTACTAGTTGAAGAATGCAAGATGCTGGGATTCTGCCTCACTGGATCCCTCTACATTCAGTGCTTTGCTGCCTATTCAGATGCAAAGTGTAACTTTTAGTGCTGTTTAATCCCCACAGTCAATAAAAGGAACTTCTCCAGGTCTGTCCTTACAAGTATACACTTGTATGAAATACTTCAGTGGTTATAACTGTGTGGGAAAACTGACATTACTGTCCCTGTAAATCTAAATGACTCATTTTCTAAACGTTTCATGCTGACATTGAATATGTGTATATTTTGAAAGACATTTTGGTGCAAATTTACAAATTTATTTGATGTAGACTCAAATCCACTTGAAAAGTTGATGGTACTTATAGAAGAAATTGTCATCTTCACTAATTTTAATTAAGTTCCTTATTTTCCTTTAAAATGTTCAAAAGGTGCTATCAACTGAACTCTGACAGTTTTTACCTTTATTAAATTCTGTCAGAATATGTAAAACGGGGATTCATTCAAACTACTTCCAATGAGTCTCTAGTTTATGATAAAACCTATAATCATGTAACTTGAGCTTCATCTACGTTCTAAATGCTGTGAGCAATTGCTTTCCTGTATTGCAAAACCTGCTGTCAAGACTGAAGAGGCTGCAGCAAAGAACCGTATAAGTGCTTAGGACTGTGAGGATATGAGTTATGAAGACAGATTAGACAGACCTAGATACAGGCCATAGTATATTAGACAGCACAGATAAATTGAGGCTAAGAGGGCATCTCACAATGGGATGAAATATACTGAAGGAATGCTATAGATTGATACCTCTCTTGTTTAAGGCTAGTTGCCTCAAAAATGTGAGGTCACACATACCGTAAAGTTGACAAGTAGACTTGGAAACTAGTAGACAGGGCATTGAAGTGGAAGATTTGTGTTCACATAAGGGGAGACTATGTAGCAAACTATGCATCAGAAATAAATAGAAATTGTTTCAATAGGAACTTGGATTAAACAAACTGAAAAAGAGAAATAAAAACACGGTTTCAGGTGAAGAAAGGTGAAAGCAACGGAACAAAAATTACATAGACATAAACAGAATCCCTCCTTTATGAAAATGCATTTACTTTCCCAATAATAGAGATCTCCCTTCCACCTTGCCTTGCAGTACCTGTACAGTTTCTGTTTAATTGTTTAATCAACTTAGATGTGTTTTCTGCTGTTAAAGCTTAGTCTCCTGCAAGGTATGTAGCATAACTCAAAAGGATCATGGGTTACAAATTAAGTATTTTTATTTTTAATTTACTAGTATGCAGTAGTAGCATGTACAAACATCTTAGACACAAACTGTACCCTTTATCTGTCTAAGGTTAGCTTAAGTATCTGCAAGTAGAAGACTTCATCTTCCCCATTTGGTGTGTTATAGGATTTAAAATTATAGTAATTTGCAGAAAAAGCTGATTCTATTCTATTACATTTTTTTTTTCTATATCCCATGACCACTGGTAAAATGGGCACTGAATCTTAACCTCCATCTGTACTGATTTCTGTGTGATTTCAAAAAGTTCATCTCATCAGTAGTACTCATGGTGCTGAGCTAAAAGGCAGCTTCTCTTTGCCAATACAGTACAATTTTCTTTCTTGAAAGGTGTACAGCCATAGGAATGGCTTATGCTGTTTCTGTAGCCACACTCTGCAGCTACAGGGTAAGACATATCCTTAGCGTTTATGTCTTACATGATTCTTACCTCCTAGCACTGAAGCTGGGAGGTACCAGCAAGAGGTGTACTTCAGTTTCTCTGCTCCTAGTGTGGTGGGTTATAATGCCTTAGCCAGTAGCTGGATGCCCATCCAGCTTCTCACTCAGTCCACCTGCTCAACAGGAGAGAGGGAGAAAACGAGCTGAAAACACTCATGGGTGGACTTAAACATGGAGATTGCTTGCCAGTTACTATCATGGCCAAAACAGACTTGACCTGAGGAAAATTAATTTGATTTACTGACAATTACAATAGATTAGGGTAGTGAGAAACAAATACAAAACTGAAAACATAACCTACTCCCTCCCCACCCTTTTCCAGGCTCAGTTTCACTTCTTTGTTTTCAATTTCTCCACCTCTTTTCCCTCCCCACCCTGAATAGTGCAGGAGGCTGAGGAATAGGGGTTGCAGTCAGTCTATAGCCTTGGTATCTGCAGGGCTCTCTAGTTTTCCTGACTTGTCTCACTGCTGTGCAGCTTTTTTCCTTTTCTTAAGCACTTTTTCCCAGAGTTGTTACCATCTGCAGGGCTCAGCTGTGCTCTGCAGTGGGTCCATTGGAGCCATCTGGGACTTGCCATGTCCAACATGGGACAGCCCTAGTCACTTCTCACATAGGCCACCCTTGCCAGTGCCGGGGTATCTGCACTCAGTACCTTGAGATATATTAGATATATTAGTCTTTCCATAGTATCACTGAAGGAAAAGAATGACCCATCTGTTTCCAGTCTGATGTAATCCAAAGGTTCAACAGCATTTTCGTCTCCTGGATGTGCTACCTGATAATGTACATGTAGCTGTATTCCCACTGCCTTAATTTTTGTCGAGCAATCTTCAAATGTATTTTTGACAGTTTCAACTTCTTCTTTTATGCAGTCTATTTTCTGAGACAGTTCTTTACTTCCTCTAGGATTCACCCATAGTTGAAATTTTGATGTAAATTAACCTAAAAAATAAATCCTTTTCTCTGTCAAAACATTCTTTTTAAAGTTAAATGATTCTTAAGGACTTTAGTTTTGAATACCCATGAAAGAAAACATTACTTCTACTTCTCATTAGAGAGGTGACCCTCGTCGATCTGTCTTTTTTTAAAAAAATTAGTTGCTTAAGCACTGCCAGATATCTAATTAAGTTCCCAATTATTATAAATATTCTATCCTCAGATGGCTTCTTATATTAGTAAATAGTTCTCACAAGGTCATTGGTTCCACCTGGCGTATAAACTTTTCCCCATTTTTTGAAGCAGTAATAATAGGAAATGGAAGTATTACACTGCTCTCTTGCACTTAGATTGAAAATATAAAATCCATTTAAGTACCTGAATAAAGCTGTAGTGATCACACTGCACATGGGATCATCTGAACGATATGATTGTGTTGGAGAATAATTCTGCTGACTGTTTACTTAAGACATATTACAGCTGTCCCCAAATACACCTGTAAAGGAAACTATGTTTCCCACCTTTAAGAATGCAAACCTCGGGATACAGTACAAAAAAGCAGAATTTTTCATATTGATGTTATAAAGTCAAAGTTTGCTACTGGTTTTGTAATGCAATCTTCTTATACTATCATATTCCATTAAGATGCTGTACCTGTGTTTTTCCAAGAAAGAAGCATTTAATTTCTTTTGGCTAAGCTTGGAGTGCAAAGCACAGCAGCTGTGGTGCAAAGATAGTAGAATTACAGGTTTATGTTTTGCAAATATGGAAAAAGAAGTTCAGCCAAAGATATTTCTTTCCATTACTTTAGAACTTACTACACTAGTAACAGGAACAGCCACCCAGTTTCTATTCTGTTTTTTTTTTTCTTTTCCCTAGGATATGTAAATACTGAACCAAATATAGAGGCTCTCTCTGCATGCCCAGCATTCTCCTCACGAATATATCCTCTAATATGAATATCAGTTCCCCTGTTCATCTCTTGGCACTATTTTAACATTAATACTTGCATTTCCACTTGCGTTTGCAACACCTTCATCTCAATGGCCAATTGTGTCTGCAGAGTAGCCTTTTTCCTCCCAAAAGTTGTAAATGAAGCAATCTCTGCTCCAGAAAATTAATTGTTTTTTTTTTGTTTGTTTTTTTTTTTTGTTTCTACAAGTTTATTCTCTTTTGCTTGTATATAGGATGTAATTTGAGACCAAAAAAGAATATGTAAGGACGATAGAGCTAGAAACAAATCATTGAAGCATTTGAGCAAATATGAAAAATGTAGCTTGGGGAGTACCTCTTTTGAACTATCATCAAGCTTTTTAACAGGAGAGAGGGGGTGAGAAATGCTGACAGTTTGTTTAAGAAAAATACTGCAAAGACAGCTTTCCAAATCCTTTTTGTGTGACTTTATCAAATTATAAGCTTTTTGCTCTATTGCAATATGGAAATTTGCAACTGCATCAACATAACATCTAGGGAAAATTATATACCACGTCATCCATATATGTCCACTATCCTCAATCCTCAGATTGGTTGATATTTAGAGTTTTAAATGAGATCTGAATTTTTGAAGAAGGCGTGACTCAAGCATATAGGTTATGTATGAAGTAGAATTCTCAAACTGTTGTTTTCTCAAATGTGTACATTTAGTATAAAAGGAAGGAGCCAAAATTCTCCAGCTTGGCTGCCTAAGAGCATGCTGTGATTTCCAAAACTGTCTAATTTCAGCCCAGCTTTCTATGATTCCCACTGAGTCTGAAGATTTCACTGCACTGGGATTTCTCTTCACTTTCCACCAGTGCTTTTCAAATTTGAATGTATTTTGTGTGAGGATGGAGAAAAGAGAGGGCTGGTGAATCCACAGGCGTCATTACCTCCTACATGTAGAAAAGGAACTTTTTTTGAGAGCTGAATGCCTTTGTGGCATTGAAAGGAAGGACTGAGCCTCATCAGGGATACTGTTGTGCCAGGAGAGCTGGATAGTATCCCCTCCTTGGCCGCACTAATGTGGGTGAAGATGAGGAAGATCTGTGTGAGTGCTGCGGCTCAGATAACCTCCTACTCCCTATCTGGGATGTGAAGGCTCCTTCCATTCTATAAAACACCAGCTTTCTCCGTTCTAGATATTTATTTACACTCAAGCACATCGTACTGTCTCTGGGCTCTTTAGAAGACTCTGTCAGGAGAGAAAAGTACTCCAGACCTTCCCAGTAACTGAGAGCGAGTGAGCCTTGTTTGTGGCTTGACTAGCATTCCCAGGTGCTTAATGGCCAAGAAGAGAACTTGTGGTAATGGATTCCAAGCTAGGTGTACATTTTTCAGCCAAGTACAGTCTGTGGCATGAAATCAAGCCTCTGTGTGAAAACTGATGATTTTTCCCTGAAGTGACAAACTTAAGTGGAATACATCTGAGCAATGATGAGAGCTGTGACTGAAAATGTTGCTCAGTACCTTAAAATATAGGTCTTCTGTGCAACAGACGACATGCTGCATGTGTTGTTTCCCCTATGAATTATGCAGTTACATGCATATTGAAGCTCTTCCTGTAGCCTATTCTGTAATTCTTGACTTTCTTCCAGTCAAGAGCCCAAGTCTCCTTTGAGTCAGAATAACTTGTTTAAATGGAAAAAAGACTACATTTGTTTTGAATATGAGTATAATTATGGTTGTTCCCTGGTAAAATATTGTGGTTAAAAACCCCAAAGCAATAACAAACCAACCACAACCAGCAAAGCACCTATATTACAGTTTCCTTTGCGAAGCCTAAGGAGCCCCTGGCTGGAAGGCAGAATTTAGGATCCTGGTTTATAAATCGCTATAGCTAAGACAATAATACTTCATCCTCTGCTATCACATAGCAGAGACAAATCAGATAATGCAGCTAAAAATCTCCTTTCTGCAGCTTAAAATGAGTGAAAAGCAGAGATAAATTGGAATCCCAAAATCATTCCTAGTGGCAATACAAACTAGACAAGAACCTCCCACTAAGGTGAATGTAATTGCATCTTGATTTCAAATGCTCCTAAATTTGAAGTTCCTAGAAAAATGAAACAATAGGTTTCACCTAAAGCTATTTTTAGGTCTGCAGGTGTATTTTGGTGATGGTAGAGACTGCTGATATATCAAAGATAATTTTTGATGGAGAGATATTGGAGGAGAGTACCAAGTTGTATATATTATCACATTTGATGATGAGCAGCTGTAAGCAGAAACTAACATAAATTAGATGTGTATCACATTTTTCTGCACCCTGGGGAAGTGCAGAACAAAGTCATGCAGTGATTACACTTCCACCAGCATGCCATTAACAACTCCAGATGGCAGCACTTTAACTGCAAACATTTCCAGGTGTAATGAGAAGGCTAAAAATAACTAAACAGCAAGGCATGACCCAGTGACAGTCTAATTTGTGAAAGGAATGAAGAGGCAACAGGACTGTTTAGGTGTGTGAGAGAAATGGCTTAAGCCATGAACAAATTCATGTAAATGTAATCTTTTCTTAAGGAAGGACATGTGCTCAATCTTTCTACGTAATTGATAATGAAGAAGAAAAGTGTCTGTTCATTCATGTGCTAGCTTATATGCATAACCTTGTAGGAAACCACTAAGTACCTCTCAAGAAAAGATGAACTTTCTTCATGTAAGACATGCTGTCAACCTGATAGAAAAACAAAGGAATTTTTGTGTGTACCTTTCCGCAGACTTGTTCTCTGGTTGATTGGTTATTTATTTTAAGGAAAGATACTGGATTTTCACTATATGCATGAAGAAGCAAGGATATTATCCTTGTTTTGCTTAGTGCCCACATAGTGCCTTTGGAATAATGATCATCCTTTTAGGACTGAATTTTACAAGATTATTTTATCTACTCTGTCACTTAAGTGCCAGCAATACTGTACCTATGAGCATGAAGTGGATAGACTGCTATTGATTTTACATAAAAGTAGTGTTTTCTGTTAAATACATTTTATATCATGTTCAGAAAAGTTACCAAGCCTAGAACAGAGGTGAGGGTGCAGAGTGCTACAAGTGCAGAACTGAATGATAGATGTAAAACTCTTTCAGTGAGAAACTGTTACCATTTATATGAAGTTTGGGTAAATCAGCCAAAAGTAACTGCTTCCCATCTGTCCTTCACCAGTGGATGTGGCTTTATAGTGAAGAGCTCCTTTTGAGGAAGAAGTAGTATCTTGAAAACAATCAAATTTTCTCTAATGGTCTGTAAGTTTCCAGTCTATTTTCTTGCTTACATAAACCTGTACAGACTCAGGTGGACAGATTTGTTTTTACTGCAGCTGATGAAACTTGGGTGTCTTTAGATTGCCAGTGGTGACTTGAGTAGTATATTTCAGTTCAGAACTGTTCATTGTCTACAAGGAGCATACTTGCACATTATAATGGAAATAATCTTGAATGTCTCTGGGAACAAACACAGGGAGAAGTTATTTCAGGAACACTGAAGGTGGTTCAGATGAGTCTGGTGAAACTACAGCTAGCTTCTGAGCTATGTATTGTCAGTTGCTCCCAGTATTTTCCCAAAAGCTGTGCTGCAGTCCTGTGTCTTGTGAATTTTTCCTTCACCATTTTGCTTACACTGCTTCCTGCTGTTGCTGTCATCCCTTCCTCTAGCACATGTCCCAGAAGGAGGGTCACTCCTCTTCCCTTTCTCAGGACTAGACCTAAAGGTTGTAATTTCCCTCCCCAGGTTGAAGGGATCAGTTCCTCCTGTTCCCTTCCTACTAATCTTGTCACCCCTTGAACTAGATGACAGCATGTTTATGATAAAATTACCAATATGTCTCACGATCAGCATCTCCATGTTGGCTGAGAGAAGGAAGAGAAACATGTCTAGAAACAACCTGAGGTGTGTGAGATTAACTTTAGGGGACAATGGGGAACAGTCATTGTAAAACATACAAAAGATGAGGTTAGTAGTTCCCTTTCCTTGTTCATCTCTAGATCACAGCTTTCAAAATAGGCAGGCAGAAGGCATGTCATTCATGTTACCACTACTCCGAAAATAGTGTAAAAAAATCTCTTTAAAAAGGTGGGTTTCTGTCCTGAACACTGGCATGGTAGAAAAAGTGTCTTTTTCTGCTGATAAAAACACCTTACACAAAAATCCAGTCTTGCAAGGCCTCTGCCTGGGGCATGAATCTGTCATGAACTCTTGTTCATTTCTGTGCAAAATTAGGAAAACCTTGCTAAATTATGCAAAGTTTTGAGCTTATGAGGCTTATGGTTCAGACTCAAAAGATAAATCAGGCAAACGCCAACACTTTGGCTGCTTATCCAAATTAGCCCTCATACCTTCTGAAATTTGTTCATGGCTCATTTTCCCAAGGAAGAAAGAGAAGTTAATGAGAAACTTACTTATATTAATCTCACTTGAAGCTTGACATATTTGGATAGTCAATATAATTTTAAGGATGCAATGGTTCAAGCACGCAGTTGTGATAGGCAAATATTTACATATAATTGTATCATTAGATTAAGGAGTATATTATTCAAGTATGTTCTGCCTTTTGTGATGTAATAATTTTTTTAATATCCCAAAGCAAAATCAGAAGTGATTAATGTTAAAGGTTCATTCTAGGAATGAATGTTCCAGTACCAGAAAATATTGTTTGAGATTTATTTGTTGTAAAGAACTTGTATCTTTACTGGATATTGAATATCTTCATCTCGGCAGAGATATTTCTATTTGGAGTTCCAGCAATGCCTGCCTTTCCTTTCAAAGTCACAAGCCTAAATATAGGAAGATGTTTATCCTTTTCCATTTAGAAATTAGTATTCCAGTCCCTCTGCAATGCATATAAAATGCTCATTATGCTGGAGTTTCACTAAGTAGAAACGATTGTACCAAGGGAAAAATTTCTCTCAATCAGGTTTGAAGTGCATGCCACAGGGATAGGGGTGTCATCCGCCTTTCTTAGACACAGTCACTCTTATATCAACACCAACTATGAGAAAAGGTTCAAAGCTTTCCTGAGAGTTTGTTCATATTCAAGCCTGCTGAGAAAAGCCTGTTCCTTTCTTTCAGCAGACTCTCTTCTCACATTAGAACTCCCTTCATTTTTCGAATCTAAGTAAAATATATAGATATGATCTCTTTTTGGCCAAGGACTTGGCAAAGACACAAGTTCTGATTAGTTCTGAATGTATATTTGAGGTATTCCTCTGAAAATAGCTTTCTGTGTCTTTTCAATTAGGCTTTAGACTCAGGAGATTGGCACTGCCATGCAAATATTTGGATGGGTAACAACTAGTTACTTGTGCACTTAATGTGCATAAGAATCATGGGAGAGCTCTTACAGGAGATAACCTATCTCTAGAAAATGTGGGAGTGAATTAAAAATTTGCTCTGAATATCTGAGTGAGAACTAACATTGCTGGAACTACCTTAACCTCTAATCTCCCATCCTCACTGATAAAAGTGTTTAGGACTATGTCTGCATTTAGGGCTGCTTTGATTCATGTCACTTAAATTTACAAATTATTATGTGCAACAGGTTACACTGAAGAGAAATAAGTGAGATTATCAACACAGGCATGCATTTTCTGGCTTTACAATGTTAACCTGTTTCTGCAGGAAACCAAGTTTGTTTCTGTCGCAGCACTGGTAATCTCAATCAATAGATTTGTTTCTTGATGACTTCAGTTAATCTCAGATGCTTTTCTGTGCTATTTCACTTTGTGTTCAGCCTCTTAGGAAATTCCTGGTAATCTTCTGGGATAAGGGCTAGCCCACATTAATTAACAGCTGCCTAATTTTGTGCAGGTAGTTGCACATTGCTGTGAAACTGTGTATCTGGGAACATCAGGATAGAAGTCTGTGGAAAACTATTATGATGCACTGCTATGATATAGCTTGGCAAAAGTATATCAAAAGTTGGAGACTTATCTGTGGAAAACTTTTTTGTTTTTGCAAAATTCACCCAGACCTTTAAAAGGTTCCTAAAATAGTCTTTTGTTTTGTTTCTAATTTGGTAGTTCTAATGTAAAACGAGTGTAAATGTCCTGGGTTCAGCCTTAAACCACAACAGTAACAAACCAAACTAAACCAAAAAAGTGCTATCCTCCTCCACTTCTGAATTCTGCATTGGTATCAATCTGCATTATTCTACAGCTCTAGTGTTTGGCAGAATTACAAGGTGACACACCTATCTGCAAAATGTGCCCACAGCTTTATAGTTTCATCTATTTTAGGAAAAAAAAAAACCCACCCCAAAAAAACTGCAACCAAACAACAATCCCAAAAAAAAAAAACAAACAAAAAACCAACCAACACAAAACCAAACCAACATCCTAACCCTGAATGCTCTGAAATTCCATTAGGTTTACAAGAAAATCATATTACTTACTAGAGGGTTGAGAGGAAGAGTGAATTGAATGCAGTTCAGCTGTTTCCAAAAGAGTTGGACAGACTGTTTGAACTTTGAATAGCAGAATACAAATTTCATTGAGGAATGGGAGAATATCTTCCCTCTTGTGTGCTGCTTGTAAATTCTCTTACTGCACATAGGGAAACACTGACTCCCTTACCTGACACCATTACTGTGTTAGATTTCAAACTTACTAAGATGATTTCAAAGGACACAAGGATAGGGGCTATGTTCAAGGTCCAGTAAAAGTCTGGCTGAAAAATGGATGCAAAATTAGCATTAAAGTTCCTTAAGATGTCAGTGTTTCTTTGATTTTTTCCTGTCTATTTTCTGCTTACTCCTTCTAAGACAGGAAACTCATTGATTTCTTAAGAATCTGGCAGTTGGATAAATTTCCATCTTGTGATAGAGCCAGCATGGCTCTCTCTGTAGATCCACTGATGTTTCATCATGCTACTAAGGTGGACATTGTAATAACCTGTAGCAGACCATAAGTCTGCAGCAATTCCAATACCTTAACACTTCACAGGGAAACTGAGTCAAAAAGTAAACTGCAAACCTGAAGAGGCCAAGCCAGAGCCAGAGCTGTGCCAGAGAGCACATACTACAGATGAGTGTTATCTGGCAACGAAGAAGTTTAGATTTTGTGAAGGACTATGTGTGTGAAAGCTTGAAAATCTTAAGTTTAGACTTGCATGTAGCAAGGAAAAACAGTATTTCCTTTCAAGCTCACAGACCCTGAGGAGAGGTACAAGACAGATAAAAGAGACCCTCTGGATCAGAAGAGTAAAAATTAACTTCAGACAGATTAGAATCCAAAATGCAGAAGTAATTTTGAAAAGCTTAGCAAAACATAAAATAATTGTCCCTAAAAGGAACATGGACCATTATAAATGCTGAAAGTCCCACCCCCTGAGATATAAGACCCAAAACTCATCGAACACGCATAGTGAAATACACATACTATCTTTAAACAGAAGCAAGAGACTGTGAGAGTCAATGACTATAGACACAGACTGTTACATGTACAGAAAACACTGATTTTCACTGTTTGAAACAGATGAAGTGGCTAGGTGGCAGACTGAGGGTATGCTAGCTTTCTGCAGTCACCACCTAGCACCCATCTCTGCACAGACATGAAATAAATATTTTGATTGTATGTTAATTGTCTCTCTGCACACCAGGTGAAGAAGTCTGATGTTGGGACAACATAGGGACCCATCCCTGGCAGTGTTCAAGGCCAGGTTGGATGGGGCTTTGAGCAACCTGGTCTGGTGAAAGATGTCCCTGCCCATGGGAGAGGAGCTGAACTAGATGAGCTTCAAAAGTCCCTTCCAAACAAACCATTCTGTGATTCTCTGGTTCTATGATTTCAGTTAGGGAGCTGGGCTTTGCTGCTGTGGTGCCAGGAAAAGGATATTCCTGGAGGTCTTAGGGGTGCTGCTCTTAAGAAAGTCTTCTCTGCCTTTCTGCGCACTCTTCCCCATCAATAGCTGCTTTCCTATGCATGTCTTCCTCATAGTCAACAGCCAGCCCATAAGGCCAAGTGTTTTGCTGGCTGTAGTAATCTGCTGCCTCAGATACATTAGACACTAGAAACATTTTCCTCACGACTGAAGCTGGCCCTGTCATCAGCACAGTAGTTAGAAAGGAAGTCTGTGCAAAAGAGAAAACATTAAATCAGCCTTACTCAGTACCAGCACTCTTCAAAACATCCCAAATGTTCACCAACAAATCTTATTTGGAGATAATGTTTCACGTCAATAAGCATCAAAGCAGCAAAAGCTCAACTGTGGCGAAAGACAGATTATACTTTACTATCTAATCCTTGGCCTAAAGCTACATAAATAACCTCCTATGCTGTTGGGCCCTGGGGGCACCACCAGGCTTGCCTGTCCCTGCCCAACCTTGTCGAGGCTCCCCCTCCCCTGCCTATAAATCAGGACCCCACATCAGCCCCTGGGGCCATCGTCCCCTGTCATGGGAATGGGGGGGGGGGGGAGGTGCTGGTTTACAGCTACCCACAGCCCTGCCTGGTTGTCGCCCCTGCCAAGCCAGGCCCACATGTGGGTTCACATCCCAGCCCAGCCTCAGCCCATTCCTGTCCCTGTCCCCAGAGAGGTTACAGATGCTGAAGGCTGAAGCTGCCCTAATGCCCCCTGCTGCTCTGCTCCTGGCTGAGACAGGCACTGGCTGACAGGCCTTGCCCTGTGCCCGCAGCATAGAATCATAGGACAGTTAGGGTTGGAAAGGACCTTAAGATCATGGAGTTCCAACCCCCCTGCCATGGGCAGAGACACCCCACACTAAACCATATCACCCAAGGCTCTGTTCAACCTGGCCTTGAACACTGCCAGGGATGGAACGTTCACAACTTCTCTGGGCAACCCATTCCAGTGCCTCACCATCCTCACAGTAAAGATTTTCTTCCTTATATCCAATCTAAACTTCCCCTGTTTAAGTTTCAACCGTTACCCCTTGTCCTATCACTACAGTCCCTAATGAATAGTCCCTCACCAGCATCCTTATAGCCCCCCTTCAGATACTGGAAGGGACCGCCTGGGGAGCCCTGAATGGTCCTGGCCTAGAGGAAGCCCCTGGTGCCCACATGTCCTGGGTTCAGCCTCGGGGAAAGGTGATGGAGGGTGTCTCCAAACAGGCAAAGACAGCAGTTGTCCTAGCTGATACACATTCGGGAAGCTTATGGTGCTTCTGACCTGCCAGGCTTCTCCTGGTGGGCCTGGATGGTGCCCATGTCATCTTTTCTTGAAAATGCTGGGAGTTGTTTTCCAGCACAAATGCAAGCAATATAGAAACTAAGGCCAGTGCTCCATGTGTCCAGTGGTTGCTTTTTCATTCCTTGTATATTTACTTCCACTGGGTTTTGGTTTCAGCCTGATGTTCCTCTCTTTAAATTGCTGTGTTGCCTAGGGATATCAGTTTATCATTGTTTGTGTGAATAAATCCATCTGAGAGCCACCACCTGTGAGGACATCCCCAGTGCAGGATTTCTTCTAGGGTGGTCAGTAAAGACTCCAAGATTTTTCTCTGTCAGGTTCTGCCCTGCATTTCTGTTGATCTGGACACTGAGAAAAAACAAAAGAGAAACTTGCCCATGGTGTCTGCTAAGCAGTACATCTCTCTGTTGAGATGTTTCTAGGGATGTGTTTTGTCACAGTTTGTGCCTTCACAGACTGATGGCACAGCTGGTGGTGCTTAAAGGTAACCAGGCTGGATTGAAATGGAGTTATTGAGCTATCAAAAGCAGTATTATTATGCATATATCATTATATATGACATTGATTAACCTGAGATGGGTTCTGTGCTGATGATGCAATGCCAGCTTCAGCTTCTAAGGTAGCCTAAATGTAGCTGCATGGCACTTCAATGTGGCATGTATTCTTGGTTGTAGACACTACCAGAAGGAGTGGCCTATGAAGGCCGGGACCCACAGCCGTGCAGGGAGGTGGTCAGTGGTAGTGGGTCTTCAAGAGTCTGCAGTACCTGCAGCATCAGATCCACAGAAAGTGCATGAGGTTTCCCAGGTTAAGAAAATACTACAGTCGGCACTAGTATCAGCAGAAAGTGTATTTTCAACTTTTGTATTACTATGGTTGTATGACCGTTGTGATCAGTGAGGTTTATGATGAGATTTACAACTTCTCACAGTGTGACCTGAGGTACTGAGAATGAGAAATGTGCAGTTTCTAGGTGTCAGAGAAGAGGTGTTAACCAAGCTGTATGCTTGGCAATATTTTACATCAGTGAGAAGACAGATAAACTAAAAACAAAAATAAAAAAAATTGTCCATAGAATTCAAGAATCACAGAATGGTTTGGATTGGAAAGGACCTTAAGATCACCTAGTTCCAACCCCCTGCTATGATGTATTGCTTATTTTAGTGGATGACATATTATGAAAAGTTACACCAGAAATTGGTGGCTTACATTATTCAAGGTGCTTGTAAAACTTACAGGAAATGCTTGCTTTGAAACTATAACTGGTCACATTCCCTATTCAGAATATTTTGTGTGATGAATTTTGGCATTTTCTTCTAGCACATTCTCTCCAAATTATAGTTTTTTCATCGTTCAATCAGGACCATATTAATGTCTGTGCGGAATTATATTTATGATTATAAACAATATAATAATATTGTTTATATATATGATAAACACATATATATGTTTATATATGGTGTCCCTCTGACTTTAGAAAGAGCTAGTTAATGAAATGTATACAGTTCCCCTTTGCTCTGAAGCATCATTTCACTGGTACATTTAAGGCCCTTGTCTGGTCACTTGTATTACTTCCTTCTTTGTGAGTGAGAATTTGTGTGTGCACGTGCCTTGAAATCACCTTGAGTAATTCAAATTCTGGCAGAGAACAGCCTCTGCATCAACGATAATGCACAGCTTTTCCAAGCTCTTAAGTACTGCAGGGCTATAGATAAGTAAATTCAATAAAATGAAACCCTCAGCACTGCCTCCTTCAAATAATGGAATCACCACTCAACTTCCCAAGTTTGACACTTCTAGTTTTTCAGGACTTTGTTGAATTATATTCCCCAGTTTTGCAGCAGGAATCTCATAGGAGAGAACCTGTGTCCCCTGACCACTTGCTGATCCCAAGGGCATGAGTCAGGTCTGACCAGTGCCCAGCAGCGGGAGGACTCTAAGGAATATTTTATGAAGGATAGAAACTGAGCAAGAAGTAACAATGCCAAAAGAGCAGAAGCTCCTGCAAAATGCAGATTTAAATGCATAAATGTAGTTGAGCTTATCTTTGGGTACCTAGCCTCATTCCTGTACAATAACAAAAGACCTAGATGGCAAAATAATCTTGAAATCAGAATTGTGGGTAGGAAGGGGAGGAGATGAAGTCTGTGAGAGAGAAAGAAAGGTGTGGTGTCCGGTGCATAGCCTTAAATGTACCTTGTAAGTATTATAAAGCTTTTTTTAAAATATAAAAAAAAAATGTGTTACCACTGATTGATTTACTTCTGAGTCTTCTTGGGTTTACTTTGTGATCACTCCCCTACTGCTTTCACACACAGCCTGAAGGTTTGCTTTTGGTATTTTACCTCATGGTCATGTTTAGAAGATGCTCCATCAAAACAAGATTTTATTACTTTCAAAAGATTATGAAGCAAAGAATTGGAATAGTTTGAAACAGACAAAATATTCTAACATCACTCAGTTCAGTTATAAACCTGGAATATGTAAAGTAATAATAGGACATTGACCTTTACCACTTGAAAGAGCGTCTACTATGCAAATCAGATTTTCTACAGGAGACAACATTTTAAAACCAAATAAATATACATCTGAAACCTCCTCGGGCAAAATTCAAATAACCTCTGAGAATATAATTGTAGATGAAGCCACTGAACACCAATCAATAGAAGATAATAACTGGCCATCTTAAAATTGCATCATTTACAGCAATCATTTGAGGAAATGTCAGCAAATAACTTTGCTGTTTCATTCTCATATGTGTGTAACAAAATATTTTGCTCCTGTTTATTTGCTGATGCTGTTTGAAAGAATTTCTGCAGCTTCCTATCAATTTATTTGCTCTTGGAGTTTAAGAGGATCCTAAATGGGAGCAATTTATGTCCAGCTAAAGTAAATTTTGTATTTCCTCAATGGTAAATCAATGAATATAAATAGTTGTCAATATGTTTATTGATCTGAAGGTACCTTCCTTAGAGAGTAGCTTCATATGCACAATCATGTAATTTTAGATATATATATGTATGTTTGTGTATAGTATTTTAGGTATATAACATTCATACCTGTTTAATGTTTTGTCCTAGCTTGGTGAGATTTGATCATAAATTTGGTTTTGATTCTGGTGTGATATAACCAAGAATACATGGCTGGATACAGCAGAGTGGGGACACCTGCACAGCTTGAGTGCTGATCACATGAAATTTGCTTGTGAGCAGGGGGGATTTCTTTTCCCTCAAGCCTATTTTAAGGAGTGGGTGCCTCACCACCGTTGAGTTGCTGTTCGTGACATGGTGCCAACTGGTCCTCTGTCTCAGCCCCTAGGAGATTACAGGAAGGTTATTGAGCTCCCATGCTGTGCAAAGTGTGCTGCTGTTTTGCACTCTGCCTCCCTGCAGCACTTCAGGGTATAACCGCATGTCCCTTGAGCTCCTCCTCACAAGTGTTGATGGTTCATCATATGTGTTGATTTTGCTTGGAGCCAAACTGAGACTGGCTTCCAGATTTAACATGTTTTAGATGACTCACTCTTTCAGAGAAGCAGCTGTAGGGTATTCAGAAATACACAAAAATGGCAAGCCAATGACAAACATCGTTGTGGTGGTGACAGCAGTTGCTAAATATGGTGCAGCACCTGGCAGGTGAATAGAGATGGCGAGCCGATAACATTAAAATACTTGGGCATCTTCCCTCAACTCCTGGCATTCCTGGCAAGAAAGATGTGTCCCCAGAACTTTATAGATAAATACTTACCCTATTGCATTTGGGACATGATTCTGAATATGTATGTTGCTGTCGTTACTTAAAGTATTTCAATCTTGATCTTAATTTTGATCTTGGGATCAGTTATATCCTTAAAGGTGAAGTATTCTTTTATCTGAAGGCACTCTGGACTTCAGTAGAAATGTGCCAGCCACTGAAGTGGCCTTTCAGTGCATAAATTGCTGAAAGAAAAGGCCTTTGACATTTCTTTAGGGTGTGAACTAGTGTGACCAACCTATCTGCATGCCACCTTGCTATTCTGTCATCTTTGCTAGGCTTCTATTATTCAGAGGAATGGGACTAAGAGAGAGCACAGACCTTCCCCAGACAGGTTTACAGGAGAACAAAGCTGAAATGCTAAATTTTTTTCATTGTTAAGGTTCTGCTCTCCTAAGAGACCATCTGCTTAGGGGTTGATGGTATCTGTTAGTGATATGCCCTGTGAATATTTCTGGCTTGATACATGAGAAGACATTAAACCTTTCACTCAGCCAGTGACACCAGGTTAAGCAGGCTCCACTGGAATAAATCAGGAGACTCGTAGCCTATTTGCTATGCTTAGTGAGTAGCCCCAAGCTCCTACTGAAGTATCTTTCCCTCAAAATCCCTGGTTTGTTGTGGATTTTCCTTTACTTGCAACATCTATGTTTCAGACATGCTAAGTCATCCCTTCCTGAGAGATAAGGGTCTTGTTTTGGGAATGATGTATTGCAATAGAGGCTCCAACGGGGAACCAGGGCAAACAATTTAAGCCTTGTTTTACACAGAATTTAAATAACGAAGATAGTGTTCTGTAAGATTTGGTATCCGGATAAATACACAGAGACAAGAGTGGACAAGTTTTCCAATATAATCAGAAGGCTTCTGTGATTTGAGGGCCCTTGAGACAGTGATTTTATCTCCTTCAGTCCTGTCTTTCTCCTCCTTTCTCCCATAGCTGCTTCTCACAAGCCCTGAGCTAGGAGACACCCAGGAAAGCTGTTTAAAATAACCCACATGAAGCATTCATTTATAAACTGAAGCCTGAGTTTGTCAGTGTACAAAAATAAAACTGGGTTAGAAAGCAGTTCAAGAGATTAATGGGAAGAAGGCGCCTGACAGCCTATTAAACATGGTGATGTGCATGTAGCCTTCCATTCTGATGGTCACCAAAACTGCCAGAAATGAGGAAGGCACGAGAGGAAAGCATGATTGTGTGCCTTCTCTGTCCTTAGACTCCCCTCCAATATCTGCTAATGGCTGTCCTCAGAAACAAGACATTGGTTTAGAAATTCCTTTTGATGCAACCCAGAATGCATAAGTTTTGTAGCAGTCTTAAGCAGAGGGCTCAGGAGTGCAAGCAGCACTGAAAGTAAATAGTCCTTTCTCCCTTAGAAACTGTCTTTGAGGTTTGTGGAAAAAATGTTGGCTTTCCTTTGCTGTATTATTCATATTTTGTAGATAGTATCTTACCTCGTGGGTACTTGTCCTGGTGCTTTCCTGGATACAAATGGAACTTTTCTTTGATACAGTGCCCACTGCATGACACAAAGGACTGCAGTTAATCTAAAATAGGTAGCAAGAATATGTGTTCAAGATTCCTGTATTTCAGGACTTGGTATTTAAGAGAGTAATAACAGCATATGGGTTGAGACTTACTGGTAAAGAGAAAATAATTTGGTGTAAACCTGTTTGGAAAGAAAGGATTATATTGATAGTTTCATCTAATATGAACATAAACCTCCATGATCTACTAAACTGTATACCTACATATTTCTATAGATTTCTAAGACAGAACCTTGTACAGACTGTGTGAAATACTATTACCATAACTGGATTGAATCACTTGGTTTTACACTCTTTTCCTTTCTCAGTTCTTATTGCATAGCATCATCTCTTGAAATGGTGGCTTAAACAAAAGACAGACTTTCAAGCAAAGAGGGCTTTTCCCCCACACCCACACTAATATCTAAAAATACTCTTGAAATTATTCAGGAGTGAAGGTTTTTATACTGAAGTTCCTCAGATACACTGTGTTTTGCTGTTAGAGGAATAGTCATTTTTTTCATATGCTCTTAACACATTCAGTTTGTGAATATTGCTTTCATTTCTGCATTTGTTGAGTACTGTAAAAGCAACCTGCTTGTGATTTGATCAATATAACTTGTCTTTAATGCTATGCTTTGTGGAGGCAGTATGTTTGATCATAAGAGCTGAAAGGCATACCCTATACAATATGAGAAAAGTCAAAAAATGTAACAGGTAAATTCCTGCTAATTAAGTAGGTCGTGACCAAGAATCAGACACGGTAATCTGTGATGGTACCATGAAAAATGCATTGTAATTAGGTACCACAGCTTGAATATGAATCATCAATATTCAACAGATCTATGCCTCTTTGTTGGTTCCAAGTCTCAAACAGATTTTCACTGAAATGGAAAATCAAGTAATAACAAAAGAAAAAAAAGGGGTAGGGGAAGAAATTGATACCGTGCTCCAATATTTCATTATTTAAGAAATAAATATCTTTATTATTCATTATTCCAATCTTCTTTTAAGGAAGACTAAAATGCTGGAATATACTTAATTTTAGAAACAATGTTTGACACTGAAAGATTTTTCCTGCAAAACTGTCTTTTTGTCTCTTCTATATGGCAGAATTTATGTAATTATCTGAATGCATATGAAACTAATTCACTTCCAATCCACATACCTCCTGAAACTGTAACCTCTTTCATGATGCTACAGAAAACATGCCAAGAGTTACATATCTACTCTTCAGGGATTAGTACTTACAATAATGATCAGGAGCATTTTATGGGTACAATAAAGTATGTCTATATGTCCCATAGCTACTTCTATGTTTCTTGTCATTGTTGCAGAGCTGTGAAATTCCACAAAGGGGTAATACTGGGAATTCTGTGAACACCCATTTGGTTAAGTGTTCAGTTGAAGCAATTCCTATCTCAAAAGTTTTCTTTCCTAGTTGTGATGTACAGGTTGGCACTAGTAGTATATATACAGTGTGCACTGTTGTATGTCTAAATTAGCAGGTGATGATCATCCTGCAGAGGTAAGCAGAGAATGCACAAGACCCAACATTCACACTAACACCTTCTTAGAGGTACACTTCCAGATACTGAATGAATGCCCATAAGCAGGTGGAGCACACTGAGTGCATCCCAGTTGAGTTTCATCCCAAATGAAAGCAGTCTGTGAGCTCTGAGATTGCCCTGTAGTGAAAAGCAAAATGAAGTAAAGAGGAATGCTCAGGAGAGTCTCTTCAAAATGCACTCCTGGCCCCAGCTAAAATACTAGTGGAGGTGCATCTGTTGAAGCTGGGATTTTCAAACTGAAGTAAAGAGAAGTAGTCACCCCAAGGGGTGTATTTAGACAGCTTCTCAACAGTGACTGCTGCATCGTTATTTGCTTGAGCTAGAACAGAAGGTCTGTAGTTTGAATTCTACAGCAGAATTCAAGGTTTTGGTTAAAATGCTTTTAGGTCTTTGTACACCACTGAAGTGTAAGACCCAGTGCGGTTTCATTAAACAAAATCTCTTCAGCTTCCAGTCCAATCCTGGAATTTTTAATAGGAAAGCTAGCTATCCTAGCCTGCATTAGAGGTTTGAAGTGCTGGAGATAATGCTGCTCAAACCTAGAATCAAAAAGTTTTCTGAACATTTTTCCAGTCCAGCCATGGTACTTGGACAGGGCTTGCATTTCTCTTACTATATGATTTTGCATAGGGTCAGGTGAGGTATACGCTCTGCTTGCAGGCTTTCACTGGAAGTTAGAACCCCTGTTCTCTCATGTCCCTCAAGTGGAAAAGCTCATTTTACTTTCATTCCATCTCATTGCTATAGCTCTCTAGCCTCCTGCTGACTCAAGCCTCTCCTCTTGCAGTAAGAAATGTCATGTGCACACAGTCATTTTACACATATCCTAGTTCAGACTTCATTATAATATATTATTAGTTATATTAAGTCTCTCATACGTAAGTCTTGAGCAGCTTATCTATCACTATGGTGTCAGAATGAGCAGCTGGGAAAGTGTGTCAGTAATTTCTTTATCTCATCTGATTAATATCAAATATTAAAATTAGCTCAATTCATTCTTGCACCCACATTGTTTCATTAGCAACATATATTTCATACTTCTTTCCTTAGAGAAATATTCTTGCTACCTACTTTTATCAGAAAAATGAGTAACTAATCACTTATCTGTGCACTGTGATAGAAATTAGTGAAATGATCAGTCTGGGAATTGCTGTTACACGTGCATTTAAATGATGCATAGTATTATAATGATGCTGATAGAAATAAGACATTCCCGGGCAAAAAAATACCAATTTGTGGTTAATCTGAATAAACTAAATGACAGCTATTGCATCATAGCTGTGTCATAAACTTTTATGAGTTTTTATTTTTAAGCCCTAAATCTTACTAAGTGGCACAATTTTAAAGACATGCTTGATTTTTAAACAATATTAGATTAGGATTCTTTTTAGTATTATGGACTTTTGTGCATGTGTTTTTATTTTGAAACAGATTCTTGCTCAAAGGGGATCCCGGCTTCACAGCACTACAGGCTGAAGTCTTTTCTGCATGGAATACCTGATTGTTTCAGTATTAAATTCTGAGTTCAGCAATCATAAAAGTCCATAGAAGGTCAATCTGAAAAAATAATATTTTAATTTTGGTAGGACTTAGTTGCATGTCTTTTATCTGGAACATATATTTTGAGGTTGGTAGATCTTCAGAACAAGTTCTCATTTTGGCTCTGTACAATACCTGCGCATACAATATGAAAGGCAGTCTACAGGGACTTCCTGTTTCTCAGCAGGGATGTCTCAGCAAGGTATGAGCAAAAAGCTTCAATCTGCCAAATGCCCTACCTAGTAGGTGAGGCATTTCACTCCTTTCACCTCTACAGTGCAGATGGGGAAAGAGCCTCTCCTGAACTGGTTCAGCAGGCTGCATCCGTAAGGTTTTGATGCACATCTGCTCCACTGCTGGGAAGCAGCTCTTGGAGGAGACTTCTTGCCTCTTGGCAGTATGATCAGGCCTCATTATACCCCTCAAGATCGCTCTTTTTTCAGAACTTGGTGAATTTTGTATCTTTTCCTAAACTATGCAGTTAAAAGATAAAGCAGCTGTACCAATGAAAGTCTATTGGTGTAAGTCTTATTTGTATTTTTGCTTTTCCTAACAAGTCTTGGCTAGTTCCAGAATTGCTTCTAGTTGGTGACTAAGAGAGTAGGGGCAAAGAGCCCTGCTACAGATTTTCTTTCCCTGAGTTATGTAACATTTTCCTCTTCCCTCTCTGATGTAGTGGTCACGTACTCCTGAATGCAACTGTAAATGGTGGCTTTAACGCAAATCCCATAGATCTGGAAAAAACCAATCCAGTAACATGTCTGAGACCAGGGAGACAGGTATTTCCCAGGTAGTTAAACAGATTCTTCACATGAATTTTCTTTTTCACATAATTCCTTAATTTCCCTTTTGGTTTTCAGCAGACCTGAATTAAAATGACTCTACCTGCATCTTCCATCACAGCTGTCTGTCAGCTTCTGTTGGCTGTCTTGGAAGGTAGGCTATATTTTAATAACTGAGTTATTGTACACCCCAAATAATTTGCTTGGTAAAAATACTGAATATGCTACTGAGGTTTAACTGGAGAGATCTAAGTACACTTAGAGGCTAAGTACACAGCAAAGGTGAAATTCTGAGTACAGTATAGAAACCTAGCCATTTGTATCAGTTGTAATTAACTTTTCTATACTGTTTCATGTCTGGGTGTGAATAATAAAACTGCAAATATTTTCATGGTTCCTTTTACATGGTTGGCAAAAAGTAGCCTGGGAAGCACACATCCAGCTTTGTTTCAGGTAGTTTTGTGGAGGAACCTGGACCAAAAATATCCCTGTGGCAGTCGAAGAGGGAGAGACCAGGTGGGCCTTGAGACATGAACACACAGCTCCCATCATAACAGGGTCTGGGAATTTCACTGAAGTCCCTTTGAAAGACTGAACTATGGAATTAGATCAGAAAAAGCTTTACTTGATGGTATGATTCAGTTCCCTGCCATGCAGGAGAGAAGGTGCAATGTTGTATCTCAATCAGCATTAGCTGTGTGGCAGCAGGATCAGAGTCCCAGTCACAAGCCAGGCAGTAGCATCACATTCTACAAGGTTTTGGACAAGCATAAATGAAGAATCTGATGGCTCTTCCACAGCTGATGACTTACTTAGACTATAGATCTATTTCCTGCTTTGCTTTTCTTTTCTCAGGGAAACACTATATCATGTATTATTTAAACATCAAGGATACTGTCTTGCCTGTGCTCTTCAGTAAATTACATAGTTCTTCTTGGTAGAATATAGATGTCAACATGAATATTGAAAATGTCCAAGGATGTCACAAGACCTTGCACACAGGGAAGAGATGGCATGCTATTAATGATCCTTTCTTCCACAAGCAAATTCCAGTCATGTTATATAAAGGTGGGACAGAAATAAAAAATAGCCCTTCATTAAAAGCAGCCCTGTCTGCTGTACCTCTGGCATAGCAGACTTACTTAAATAACATTGTGAATTTTTGGGGAAAGAAGAACCTGGAGATGCAGTTATTATTTCTACTGTAGTGTGGAAAGGGCTTTGCTGCTATGAATAATAACAGCCATGTTGATGGGTAGACCTAAATTAAAAGTGAAAGAGTTGTTCATTCATAGCAAAAATCCATCTTAATGTGAAGATAAGGGAGTCTGAGGAGTTTTTTTCTTTCTATTTTTGCTTTCAGACCTACTATATTTCATTCAGGATCTTTTTAAAGTTGGATAACTTGTTAATAATATCACAGATCATCAAAGTTTTAAATTATTTCTTTGAGTTCATTTTTGAATTCTCCTCTTCTACTAGGCAATTACAAACTCAGTGGGGGATTTTTCTTGGTGAAAAGTGATGCCTAAAAGAACATAGTGATTTTTTCTTTAACTTTTTTTGCATATATTGATCAACATTCATCAAAGTGTTCCTTTGCTGTAACCTCTGGGTTCCTTATGTATTCAGAATTAAGAAATATCCTTGGCATTTGAGATATCAAATGCTAGCCAGTGGCAATAGGCAGCCTATTTGAGAGGGCAGGGCTTGCTGGTGAGCATGGTTCAGTGGAATAAAGTGGTGTTCTGAGCCACTCAGTTTGCTGTGAATGATTTCATGGCTTCAGGGACTCCTGTGGTAGTGTCCAGTGCTCTCCTGTGCCTCACATATGGTTCACTGCAGTACTACATCTTTGGAATTCCTTCCTGTCCACAGGAATGGGTCATGAATTATCTTTTATGTATGCAGATGAATATGTGTGTGTTCACTGCTCCTTATAGTTTTAATTTGCTTTCACTGGTGTCCTTTACTGAGGAGGGGAATATGAATTTTGAGCCTATTTTGAACTCTATGTGTTATTAACTTACTCAGGAAGCTGAACCATTTAAAATCTTTTGTTTTTCATCATTATGGGTCCTTGAAGCCAGAAGTCTTCACACCAGCATGCTGAGAATGTCAGAAGGAATCTGTCCTTTAGTCCTTCCCCTGAATATATAGCTGTACTGTTCAGGAAAATGCAATCTGAAATCTGTCTAGAGAAATGAAAAAGTAAACAAGTAGGAGCTTTATTTTTAAAGAGGAATGGTACTTGGAACTCTTAAGGACCTGCAACAGGAAACAGAAATAAGGCTAATATTATAAAGTGGTAAGATTTGCCTCAGCATTCAATCAAAAAAAAACCAAAACAAAATAAATTGATAATAAATGTAATCCTAACACATTAAGAAGAACAAATACTCTGGGCTTAGTTGTAGATGGGCTGTGTTTAGAATAGCCTCTAAACTTTGAACTAGAATGTCATTTATCAATACCAAGCTATCAAAACGAAATACGATTATGTTTTTCTCTTAAGAAAAATTACCTACTGCCTTATGGCTGTGAGGTATGTGTATTTAGTCTTCCCATCTAACTATTTTAGGTAGAACGAGGCCAGTATTTCTAATGGGCAGAAACAATTCTAGGTAGTCTTGGAGTTTTATCAACAAATTTTTGTTCCTTTCAGAAGAAAGTAAGTGAAACATACAGTTTCCCCATACTAGCAATGACTCTGAATGAGAGAAGTGAGGAAACAGTGCAGGAAGCTTCTGGTGATTGTGTGCTGGAAAAATATTTAACATTTTCTCTAAGTTCAGGTTAAAAAGTTGATGCATAGTAACATGAACAGGTTGGAACAAATGGGGTGCATACCCGGTTGAAAGTCAGGGATGCAGTGAGGGCACTGCCAAGTTACATTAATCAGGTAGAACATACATTATCGAATGCATTTTATTCTTCCTTTTCTTCATCCAAGCCCAATGTTTCTTAGAGGCTGTACAAAATTACCTAAGGAAGAAGTAGACTTAAGGCTCTTCAGTAGCAAAAAAAAGTTTCTGGACTGTGGTGAGAAAAGCAGGGTGACATGATACTGTGGTGAGTTCAGACCTGGTGCAACATCTTTAGTCTGGGGTCTTATGAAACACAAGACAGTTGAACCTGATTGTGTCAGGGGAAATCTGTAAGCAAGACAACAGCAAGGGGTACCTGTCATGGAATATAACAGCAAGTAAAAAAAAATACCTGTCTTTGCTGTTTTCCCATGTGTTGTGAATGTCTTCTACTGTCCTATGTGTTTTTCTTCTCTGTATGCTTGTACACAGGTCCAGGACAACACAGACTGACAGGATATTTGTTTTATTGAGTCATAGCCATTCTAACAGCAGATCTAAGGACAAACCTTGGCTTCTGTTTGGTAATACTAACAGAAGAAAACTATGGTGTTTTTTTTCCAGATCAAGTTAATTTCCAACAAGTTGATATGAACCTGTTTGCACCTACTTCATAGATATGCATTTCACTATTTATATTTTTGGAGTACTGACAGTGAATTTTTGCTACTGAATGATCTGTGAATGTACTTTGACATTCCATGAAAGTGTCATAACTATTAGTCAATAAGAAGCTTGTATTTAAGCCTGGTAATTGCTCAAATGCTAAAGGCCACAATTATTTCTTCAGTAATTCAGTACTGATTGACTAGATAAATCATGTGGTACTTTTTCAACTCCAGGATTAGCTGTCTTCCAGATCCACAGAGAGTTTTATCTATTAGCACCTCAACATTTCTGCCTTAAATAGTCATTAAAAAGTGATGATATTGCTGAGGTAAAATATTATTTGCAGATTAAACTATAGAGTTCTTTGGGAGTTTTAATTTACAGGCAAGAAGTTTCAGTAACTTTAAAAAGGCTGGAAGGGATAAACCCCCAGTTATTGCTTCACTTTTGAGTGATTACATAGAAACCTGTGGTTCTATAGCTAAAACTTGAACTTTATCTGTCTAACGGGGTGCATGCATGTGAATGCCTACACAGCCAATCATCAATTGTGACACCATTGCAGAGACAAAATAATCCAGAGACAGCTAGGTATCTGGAAAAAAAAGACTCCTAAAGATGAGTCTTTGATACCAGTGACAGAAGAATGTCAATGGACTATAAGCAGTCCCACAAGACTGGTCAGAGATGCCGAATTAGAGTCAAAATTTAGTGAATGAGGATAAAACTTTAATGTAGCTTCGGTGCCCTGGATAAAGTTCTTGATATTCAATTTATAACTGGGTATAACTTGGTACAGATTTTTAATCTGCATTAAAAATAGATTTTTTTTTTCTATTTCTGTGAAAATAAGGGTTTTCTTTAAATATTGAGAATATTAGACCAAACACTTGTAATGTACAGATGACCCTCAAGCCCTTTCTACCTCAGCACTGTGCTCAAGATTTCACATATCCTCTGGACTCTGCCCATGCAAAACTTGGTTGTTTCCTCTCTCTCTGGACAAAACTGGTTATTAATATATAAGGATCCAGATGTTTAACAACTACTATGGGTTTTGGTTTTAAACGTGATTCTCGCTTGCTTATAAGGCTCAATTTTTCTTCAAGCTCTTGCTTTTCTTCTGTTATCGCCTATTCTCTCCTACCATATCACCTTGAAAGGAGATCTAGCTATAGACAGATGTCCTCTGACCTCATTAACAGTCTTTCAATTTCATACTGAACATCATATATGTTTTGCAAAATCCTGTATCTCTATTTAATTGGATTATTTTTAAGCAGTTTCTTACCCAGATTGAGAATTAAGTTGGTCTCATTTACACTGCAAAGCAGAGCTTCATCTGGTTTGTGGATACCACTCAAATTTGGTGGCATGGCCAATAACAACTATTTTTTTATTTTTTGCCAATTAAAAGTGAGAAAGTTAGATCTGACATCACTAGCAATTCACAAACATCTAGTAGCAAGAAGGGGTTTATAGTTCCATGTTCGCAGGAAAACTGCAACATAGAAGTGGCCATCAAGCCAAGGTTTTTACAAAATCAGTCAAGTTGCATTTGAAAAAAAAATACCTTATCTATTACTTCATAGAATCATAGAATCATAGAACAGTTAGGGTTGGAAAGGACCTTAAGATCATCTAGTGCCAACCCCCCTGCCATGGACAGGGACACCTTACACTAAAACATATCACCCAAGGCTTCATCCAACCTGGCCTTGAACACCACCAGGGATGGAGCATTCACAACCTCCCTGGGCAACCCATTCCAGTACCTCACCACCCTAACAGGAAAGAATTTCTTCCTTATATCCAATCTAAACCTCTGCTGTTTAAGTTTCAACACATTACCCCTTGTCCTATCACTACAGTCCTAATGAATAGTCCCTCCCCTGCATCCCTGTAGGCCCCCTTCAGATACTGGAAGGCTGCTATGAGGTCTCCACGCAGCCTTCTCTTCTCCAGGCTGAACAGCCCCAACTTTCTCAGTCTGTCTTCATATGGGAGATGCTCCAGTCCCCTGATCATCCTCGTGACCCTCCTCTGGACTTGTTCTAACAGTACCATGTCCTTTTTATGTTGAGGACACCAGAACTGCACACAATACTGCGAGTGAGGTCTCTTTGAATAGCGGACATTTCATGACAGCTTCTTAAGCTATATGATATAATTTCAGACAATTAGAGAGCTGGTCAAAGGAAAAAGATTGATTTTATGATTTTTTTTGAAGGTTATACATCTATTTTTGCCCCATACTGGGACAAAGTCACAACCTTATAATTCTGTTATGTGAAAATGTTTGAATCAAAATGTCAGTTTTCTATCTGAGAAGGGAAGTGTTTTGATTTCATTTTCTCTTACTTGCTTTCCTTCTGATATTGGCATGGACCCTGTTTTAAATGTCACTGAAATGAAAGCTTCTTTGTAAACCATTTTAGACATAACAAAAAAATAGTCTTATTTTAATCTACATGGCTATTTGTCTGTTAAATAAAACCAGTAAATTCTGTAAGCACTCTTTACAGTTTCTGATTTGTGACTAGGTTTTGGTCTTTTGTTCCTGAAGTTTCAAAAACTGAGTCCTCCATACTTTGGGAGTAACACAAACACACAATGAAATCATAGTCTCATTGCAGTCAGTGCCAAATCCATGCTTTATTGGATCGTGAATTTCAGCACTAATGGTATCTTAAGGGGCATTAAATCTTTGGTCCATTATTTGTACTTGATTGATGTTGTCCTGAACTCATAATGCAGATTATTTTATCTTATCTTCTTTTATAGTATAGCAGCTCAATAAGACCTTCTTTATTTCTTAGTAGTAAACTTCTTCCCAGTGTGCCAAGCTGAAACGTCCTGCTTTATTAAACTAACTCTGGGAAGAACCTCTACATAAGTTAAAATCTTGATTTATCACTCCTTGCA
This sequence comes from Melopsittacus undulatus, assembly GCF_012275295.1. Taxonomy (NCBI): domain Eukaryota; kingdom Metazoa; phylum Chordata; class Aves; order Psittaciformes; family Psittaculidae; genus Melopsittacus; species Melopsittacus undulatus. The sequence goes on along the minus strand of NC_047528.1, from coordinate 79,672,532 downwards.
GTATCTTTACTGGAAGACGGACTTTTTCAGGTACTGTGCCTATGACTGAGGTGGAAAGGAGTGAGCATGACAAATAACAGGAGTGAGCATGACAACAGAACTCATGGTCTGGAGCAATTCAGTAGCATATAAAAGCAAGAAAAGAATAATACCTGTGTGCCACCTCTGCCTTGAACCTCTGGCATTGTCTGTCCTTTCCAGTTCCACTGATTTTAGAAAGTACTCCTCAGAGCATGTGGAGGGGATACTCAGTAGTTTCAAACTGAAGATATGGAAACCATTTTTTTTTTTTAATTTTAATTATGAAGACGTATAATTTTAATGCTGTTTCTTTTGCTTATGTATTTCTGCTTGGTTATTGTTTTCCTAGCTTCAAAATAATACCTTTAATTAAATGAAATTGTTACTCTGGACAGATGTGCATGTGACATATTTTTATGTGTCAGTGGTGCTCTGAAGATACATAGAAAAGCACCCAAGGTTGGGCAAATTATCCTAGCTAGACTATTTTCAGTAGGCTTCATATTTTTGTCATAGATGACTGAGAAATGTTTTGCATGTGTTTCCGTCCTTCCATCAGAAGTATTGTTTTAAAGGACAGGCATTGTCTTCCCAATAATTTCTTCACTCTGTTGCTATGGCCCTCCATTGACTGTACTGAAAAATAGACAACCTCTTTTCCTAATATCTAGCTCAGAACACTCAGAGAAACTACTGCTTTTTTTTTTTTGTAGCTAAATTTTTCTTTTAACAAGCAAGGATTAAGCTTTGTAAAGTTAAAATCCGATTTTTTAATTTATATTTATTATTATATTAAGATTAATAATTAAAAATATTATTAATATTAATAGTAACAATCAGACATATTTATTGTGACTGTGGATATTGTCATATCACTGATGAGCACATATAATACATTTGAATCAAGCCACCTCCTTTGCAACACTCAGAGAAAAGAGGCCAGTGTGTGAAAACCAGGGTTACCCCCCCAGCAGCACCACAGTTTATGAAGTGTGTCCAGCCTGCAGTGGTGGGCAGCAAACATATTATGCTGAGGCTGTGTGTGTGACCTGCTTTTTATTATAGGCAGCAGTAGTACTTTAAATCTACCTCATGAAACAGCCCAACACTAATGACTGTAAAGTAGCTGTACCCCTACTGACATTCTGGTCAGAAAGGTGTAAAAATATGTGAGGAACTGCAATCCTAATACCTACACAATATAGGTTAAAAAATTACAGGTTAACACCTGTTCTACACACCTTTAGGGTCAATACCTGTACTAACACTTCTGTGGGGAGTAAATTATCAAGTCTTTATTCTGTTTTCATTTGGTCCTTATCGGAGTCTTTAAAGCTTTGTTTAACTATAAGGGTGGGGTAAAGGCAGTCTCAGCTCTCCCAGTTTCTAACCAAGCACTTCTTTCTTTATCCATCAGTGGAAAAACTCAGCTTATTAGGAAGGTCTCTCTTGTAGCAGTGTCTGAATGTACAAATTTGCTCACAATCACAGCTGGAGTGGCTTATACTGGAGATAGGTCATGCTGGGATCTTTCACTTTGGCACCAATTAAATTCTTCTATAAAAGCAGAGGAGGAAATATGAGTTTGTGGTTTAGTCAATAGAAGCTGCAGAGCACAGAGCAACTTGTCTTTTTGTGTGCTGTTCTTTGTAGATACAATATTATTAAAAAGTCAAATTCATGCCTAGCCCTAGGGCTTAGTTGCCTATCTGTACTGTCAAAACTGTCCAACTAAGAGAAAACCATCTGAAAATAGGGCCTAAGAATATTTTGAAGAAAGTGTTATTAAGATAAACTGTGTCACATCTTTAGAATGGTGAAACTGGAGCCTCTTAATACGTGGTGTTTTAAAATAGTAAAATGAGATGTACTTCGTGGGCTTTTTAAACCTTGCTGCTTAAGGTAACTCGGAGAACATACTGGATCTCCATGAGCCTTGGCATAATGACCCTCAAAACTTTAAAAAAATGTTAGGAATACAAAGGTACAGAAATGCTAAGGAGGTGACGGTGAACTTGTTGAAGAATTTTACTATTCAGGACATGCATTTTAGCATGTCCTGAAACTTTGATTATAAAACATGACATTGTAATCAGTATGGACTCAGAACATCTAATCTGTTAAAATTTTTACTCAGTTAATAGATGCTGAACCCTGGTTTATCATTTCCCTTCCTTTCAGACAGAATCACAGATAAAATTTTCTTGCTTTAACTGTGGTTTTGCTTTGAATTCTTAACCTCATTCTAAACCTCAGTAAAAGGTGAAAATTTAGTTGAAGCTCAAGATAAGAACCGTATGAATTCAGATCTAAAATAAATGCTTAATGATTTTTTCATGATTGACAACTTACAATATTGTAATAGATCACACTAGTTACCACTTAATTTTTTACAGTGAAATGGAAAACTGGGACTGTTTAAATAGCTTTGCAACCAAATTAGTGGCTAGTTTCAGATCAAGGGAAGAAATTTGACTATTCATACGAATGTTTCACAGAAATTGGCCTTGTTTGCTTTTTACAGTTAGCAAACGTTGCTTCAAGAGAAAGTACAGGCAGTGCCATACATAATCGAGTGGCATTTTGGTTGGATTAGATTTTGGTTTAGTTCAGACTTTTTCTGCAAAAGAGTATGAATGTGAAGTGTGAGCTCACATGTGTGATATTTACACCACCTGAAGTTAGAATTAGTGGGTATTTGCTCTAGAAGTAGTTCCCAATGGAGAATTGACAGAATGGTGTATGACTCATTTGATCAATCACAGCTAGCCAATATAACCAAACAATAAATATTGAAGACTTCATAGGATAGCTTGTGATGCATCTGGGGATAATCTTTCTCCAAGATAATTGTGTTGTATAATTGTTTTGGATAATTATCTGAGTAATTAACATATTTAGAGAAACTGTGCTCTTCTCTTACTGTATAATGAACATAAAAGTTACCAATTAATATGATAATCTATTGGTTTTGGTCAGTGAGTCACTTGTTTTAAATTGCAGTGGAGGAAAAGAGTGCTAATTCCCTTTTTGAATTAAACTGCCATATCAAATTCAGTGCACAAGCACTTACATTTGAACCCAGCATGCCCTGTTTTCTGTTTTCTTTACCTTTAATTGTCCATGGAGGAGTTTCAAGCAAATGGGCAGTTGCGCTTTATGGTTAAACAGCAGTGTGATCTCTGCAGTAATGTCAGCTTTATAGAGGCGTGTGCTCAGCAGAGGTCCAGACTTTGTGCTTCGTCTCTCCTTTGTGTGAGGATTTTGATTTTGCAGTAATTGTTTTGGAATTAGATTGTGCTGTGGAATGAGTCATCTCCACACACCATAGACCATGGGCATCTTTGCAGTTTCTTTTCTCAAATAATAGCCTCACTGTTTGCCTTTTTTAGCTTGTTCTGATCATTGCTGTGGGGTGACAAGAGGTAAAGTATCTGTGTGGTGCTGCTGCTGTGGTACCTTGGAGAAGCAGAGGAGAAGGGAAAGCTAGAAGCCCTTGTTCTCAGACATGTACCAGGGTCTCCCCAAAGCTCTGCCCAGTTCGGGTTAAAATCAAAGTCAGTGGAAACTCAGATGAGTAAAAATAAGCACAGGAAAAAGCTGCAGGGTTGACTTTGAAAAAGCCTTCAAAGTTCAGACTAAAATGTTTCTCTGCCATGTGTAAAAATGAATGTACAAGAAGTATGAAAGAAGGTAGCTGGGCAACTGTCCTGGTTTTGCATAGCTGAAAAGACACGCTGTCTATGTAATTCTCCAATTTACTATCAGCGGGGAGACTCCTCGGCTGTGGTTCAGCTTACACAGATCCATTTGCTGGCATTACAAAGCCTGCTGATGCATATTTTATACAGTCAACACCAGTCAATGCCACTTGTTTCATTTGAAATAAAATAGCGCCGTTCATCAGCCAGAAGAGTAAAGCCTGAATCACATATTTACAGGAACCTTTTCTGTAGCTCTTCAAACTATGTGGCTCTTTAAGCTTTAAAAAAAAAGATGTGAAGAGGCTGGAGAGGGTCCAGAGAAGAGCCGTGAAGATGATCAGAGGATTGGGAAGCCTGCCATATGAGGAAAGGCTGAGAGAACTAGGCTTTTTCAGCCTCGAGTAAAGGCAACTTGAGGGGTGACCTTATCACCAAGTCCCAGCATTTAAAGGACAGCTACAAAGAAGGTTGTAAATCCAGCCAGGCTGCAGTTGTGCTCACTCCTTCCCACCTTCATGGTTTCTCCTTGCCTTTGTGTAACATGGAATGGAAGACCCTTCCCGACTCTCACAAGCTGCCTAGGGCTGACATCCCTTTGCTGCTCATTGTTTCCATCTGCAAAAGCTCCTAGCACTGCAACAGCTGAAGGCTCACTGAAATCTTGTCATGAAGTGTAAAGAACAAGATACATCCTGCCTTGGATCAGGATGATGGGAGATGGGATCTTCTGCCTTCCCCCTTGCTCTGTGCCAGGGATAATACCTGCCTGGCACAAGTGACTGGTGCTGAAAGAAGGTAGCACCCTTTGGCAGCTACCTCCTGAATGAAACATGCAGTGCTGCTGTTTCACGAGCACAGTGATGGGGTTTGTCCCCTAACAGTGTCACTGAGGTCCCCTATTGCTCTGTGGTGCAGTGGTACACCACCTTGCCCTGCATAATCACCACATTACTCTAGTCACCCAGCCTCCCAGCTAACAGCTGGATATTACATGTACCTAGAGATTCGGCATGTTTGTTGGTAACTATTTCCTGGCTTAGTTCAAAAAATAAGAAAAGGCAATCTTCTGGCACTGCTTATGCTGAAGCATCAAATAAAACCATTTTTTTTTCCACAGTAATACAAATAACTAAATTACTATTGCCACATATTTATTTACTGCTCTTTATATACTCTTTGAACCACTAAGTTTTTCCAGAAGAAAAGGTTTTAACAGAGAAGGTAATCTAAGCACCGAGAGAAATAATTATGTTCTTTTGTGCTACTGTTAAGCTAAGCAGGTTCTAATTGTGTTTGGTTCTTTTAAATTTGTAATGTATGGAGAGTATTGATTCCTTCTTTTTGTAGGTATATATTTGTATGTGGGTATTATACTTACCCGGTAGAAGCTTAGTTGTTAAACAAGCTAACTCATGGAAGTTTAATACATTTACAATTTAATTCAGTTAATATGCGCACAGAGTCCCCTGTGCTTTGATCCCTGCTGGTATCATCCATTTCTAATAGCAGGGCAGTTGACTGAGCTATTGGTGAATGATGGGCACAGTGGGACTGTATGAGGATTTATAATATAAAAATCCCTACTCTAGCTGCTGGCTCAGTTCTTAACAGGGTTGTTACACACCTCAGAAACTGAATAAGATTTTGAACCAATGGAGGCCTGTTGATGCATGAGCCTCAGAAAAGAGTTGAGGAACGGCATCTACCAGAATGGAAATCAAGAGGGTAAAGTATCAAAAACTTTTCTAATGCATATTTTAGAGGAAATTGTGAGTATCCAGGGATGTGAAGGAGAAAGGCTGAAAGAAAGGAGACATATCCATTGTAATACCTATTTAAAAATATCTGTCATTCACATGATGTAACTATGGAACTATAACTGAAGTACACTATCTTCTGTAATAATGCTTTTCTCCAAGGTACTGAGGAAAGCATGGAAAATTATTGGGTGGACTAGCAACCAGTATTCTGGCCTTTCTCCTGAAAATGAGGGCTCCCTGTGAGCAACCACATGTCCACACCCAGGTATCTCACTTCTGAGAGGGCTTCAGACCCTGACTGAGGGAGGAAACCAGATGGGCTTTTCCAGAGCTTCTTCCAATGACACCTCAGAGAAAACTTGCTATACGAGCAGAAGATAAACTAACATGTTTGAATTCCAGCTTTGTGTTTTGGATTCTGAGGAGTATCCTATATGGCTGTGTGATGACTCGATAGCTCTTTTCAGAGGGAACTAATGCCTCTGGAAATGCTACAGTGACCATTAAAGGCTGGTGGTTACTGAAAGGGCTGAGAGGCTTTGACAAAACTGTCTTTCTTCAAGTTCCAGAGAACTGGCACTGAATTCACAAAGATGAGAGCTCCCTTCTTCTTCCCCTGAGGAAAACAAATCATGTGCTTGACCCTTCTCCTCCTTGCAAAAGATACACAGAAAAATAATTGGATTGACGGTGTGGTATTCCTTCTTTCTTGTGCTGATAGGATAATGGGAAACCCTCAGAAGCATTCTGATAACATTCAGTAAAGCTAATTTAATAGTTATTGAATTCTTGAAAGTTCTCATTAGGATGCTAAAAGCAAGCATCTGTGTATTATGGGCATGATCAGCTTTACAGTGGAGCATGGGGAACTGATGTTGAAGCTGCCTGTTCTTCATACATGCAAGACTGTATTTATTTCATTTCTAAGTGACTTAATGCAAATATATTTGAAAGGGTTGGACTGGGGGAAAGAAGAGGGGCAGAAAAAAATGTTCTCATTGTTTTCTTTGCCAGAAATCTGACAGTGTATTTGCAGCTGTATATATTCTCAGTCATACACTAGGCCTGATCAAAAGGTATTGTACTCCCTCTAGCTTAAATTCAGCTGCTTTATGTTATGCTGCTGGTATTGTTCCAGTTCATCATATGCTTAGATGACTCATAGTGCATGCATTGTGGTTGTTAACATAATATGTTTTCCTCTTTTTAAATTAGCCTGCAGTGTATGATGTGAAGTACAATTCACAATTAGCATTTCAGCACTATTAAATCCAGCTTGAAGTGTTTTGATGGAAACAGCAATCTGTTTTATTCCTCAGATTTCCCTAAACAAAGCAAGTGCATCAATAGCTAATGGTGTATATTATACGGTATTAACTGGTGTCTTTCAAATACAATAATATTTAAGAATTACTCTTTCATAAGCTGCTAGCAGTCAGGGAACCCTGTCTCACCTTTTCCAACAGTATTGAATTATATTGCATTTGATTTGCTTTTGGTTTATCTCCATCACTTATGTCTGGAGATGCTTTGTCATAACCTACAACAATCAGGCAACAGAAAGCTAAGTGGACTGACTAATGTGGTGCTGCATTGTTTTTGCAAATGAGATAGTCAGAGCGGTTGTCACGTCCATGCTGATTGTGAAGACATTCCGTGTTTGGCATTTGAAGTGATGATCTCTGACAAGGCCTTAGGGGCAGAAGAAACACCAGCTGTAAATGCTGAAGAGAAAGTTAATAGCACATGTACACATTTTAAATGGACATAAAATGTGTTGAAAAGATGAGGTATGGCTCTGAAAAATGCTACAAGTAGAAGGAATGGAGGAGGCATATGGGATAGAAAAACAAAAGAAAAAATGAGGTAGAGGAAGGGTCAGGTGAAACAGTGAGGAAGAGGAAAGAGCTATAGTCTGACTGACCATTCCTTAAAAGCAACATGAAAGTCAGATGGAAGGGATACTGGGGAGTCATCAAATGAGGGACAGAGGTTAGCAGGATGTTGCTCTCCCTCATTAGCACCACCATATGCAGTGATGTTAATGTGGCAATGTGTCTGAACAGTAGTGCTGGCAGGGCTGACAGATGATCACATATCCTGTGTAGAAAGATCTTCTTCCATCTAAGATGGAGATAAACAGTATGCATGATGACTTGTGAAAATTTTGGACTCACCAAGCTTATGTGAATCTTCTAGAAGAATTCGCAAAGTGTTGAATCGTAGTATATACTTTTGTCATCTGCTGAACAAAAATATGGGGCATAACAAGCAGACTGCAGGCTATTCGTGTGAGCTGTGTCTGCTGCCTGGACTGGGGGTTCTTTGCTTCAAACCAAGCTCTCTCTACCTATGACATTCCTTATTATTTCAATCAAACAATGCTTAAAAGTGCTGATGGAGTTTCTGTCACTCTCCAGAAACTATTCTACTAGCTTAGCCAATGTCGAAAACTTCTCACAGCCCTTTGCGGCAATCTAAACCCTTAGTATGTCAGCTGATTCATAGAGAACATGTTTTCTTTTGTGCCTTGCAATCATTCTTCTCCAGATAAAGTAGTTTTACTCCTTTCAATTTTCATTCATAGATCAATTCTCTGATATTATTCAGCATTCTACTCTGAGTTCTCTTTTGCAAGTCTACATCTTCATTGAAAGGTGATACCCAAGACCTAACACATAAGTCCTTCTGAGGCTCCACGGCTGGTGAAAAAAGAGGGAAAGAGGATTATTTCATACTTTTCTAGATTATATTGCTGTTTGTATATCCCAGTTTAATGAACATTAATTCTGACAGCAGCAGGCCATTGCTGAGCCATTTTTTTGTTTGCATCCCCCGTATCTTTTCCAGCATGGCTGCTGCCATGCTTGATTGTTTCCCATATTGTATTTGCGTACACTAATATAGAGCTAGAATTTACACTTATTGAACTGCATTTTTCCAGACCATTTCTCCAGTTTGTCAAGAACACCTTGCATTTTAATGTCTGCCAGTGTTTGCAGTCCTACACATCCTGCTGTCATCTGACAAAGCATGAGCTCAGTTACAGTACTTGGATTATCAAGAAAGTGTTGAATATGCAGGGCCCCAGTAGTATTGTCCAATCAGGAAACTTACTCACAATCTACTTCGCTTGCTCTGATACATCTCCAAAACAGACAACCAGTGAATAGGCCAAACTGAAGTGGAGAAAGAGAAGATTTACTTTTCATCCTAGCTGAACCAATAATGCATGCAAAGAACTTTATAAGAAAGAGAAGGAGAAATGAAGAAAGTTGAAATTATTGTCTAAATGGCAGAATGTAGTATAGCTTTCCAGTAGTTTTAGCAGCAGAATATCTTGTGACTCCGCCCTGTGTTTTCTTAATTTGCTTTTAATTTTGTCCTTGTAATTCCTTTTGACTGTAACATTCCATGTTTCTTATCAAGCAGTTCAGTCAGAAGGAACTGGCAGAGTTGCAGATTCTATAACAAAATCTGTTTCCTAGCTCTAACGTTAAACTAAGTCCTGAATAGGGTCTTCAGATCTTCAAATCATGGAATCATAGGTTTGGGTTGGAAGGGACCTTAAAGAAAATCTAGTTCCAGCTACCCTGCCAAGGGCAGGGACACCTTCAGGTTTAGCTCAGGTTGCCCAAAGTCCCATCCAACCTGGCCTTGAACACTGCCAGGGATGGGCAGCCACAGCTTCACTGAGCACCCTATGCCAGCGCCTCATCACCCTCACAGTAACTAACTTCTTCCTAATATATAATCTACACCTACCCTCTTTTTGTTTCCCCCTTGTCCTATCCCTACATGCCCTTGTAAAAAGTCCTGCTCCAGGTTGCCTATAGGTCCACTTTAGGCACTGGAAGCTGCTGTAAGGTCTATCCCGAGCCTTCTCTTCTCCAGGCTGAAAAAGCCCAGCTCTCTCAGCCTGTCTCCATAGAAGAGGTGCTCCAGCCTTCTGATCATTTTCGTGGCCCTCCTCTGCACTCACTGCAAAAGGTCCACATCCCTCTTTTTTTTGTGGCACCAGAGCTGAATGAAGTGCTCCTGTTGGAGGTTTCACAAGAGTGGAGGAGAGGAGGAGAATCACCTCCCTTAACCTACTGATCACACTCCTTTTGATGATGCCCAGGACATGGTTGGCTTTCTGGGCTGTGAGTGCACATCGTCGGGTTATGGTTGAGCGTTTTGTCAGCCAACACCCCCAAGTCCCTTTCCTCAGGGCTGCTTTCAATGCAGTCCCTTCCCAGCCTGTATCTGTGCTTGGGTTTGCTCCAAACCATGTGCAGGACCTTGCACTTGGCCTTGTTGAACTTCATGAGATTCTCAGTGGCCCACCTCTCAGTCATGTCGAGGTGCCTCTGGATGGCATCCTTTCCCTTTGGTGTGTTATCAGCACCACACAGCTTGGCAAACTTGCTGAGAGTGCACTCAATCCCACTGTTCGTATAACCAGCAAAAATGTTAAATAGCACCGCTCCCAATACTGACCCCTGATGAACACCACTCATCACTGTTCTCCACTTGGATATCGAGCTGTTGACCACAACTCTTAGTGCAACCATCCAGCCAATTCTGTATCCACCGAGTCGTCTGTGATCACAAGTGTCTTTGCATATTAGCAACTTGCATTTCTGCAAAGTACATTTTTTTTTACATCCTGCAACCAGGAAAATACAATAAGAAGGCTCATTTCATCCATATATGAGATTTACTTGGAGGCAGAATCCAGTAAAAAGACAACATGAGACATGAACTGCCACAATTAGTATGACAATTAAAACCCTATGATGACTCAAACATAAAGTATCAAAAGCAGCTACCACAGCCTTGAAGTAGAGGAAAAATCACACTGCTCAGAAAACAGATAATAAATTAAGGTTGATATCATTGCGTGGAAGAGCTGGGTCTTATACTAAGTGGTATATGAATAAAGAGTGAATATTCTATATCTGCATTGTATGCAATGTCTTTTGTAAACAATGCACACAATTTGTCTGCAATTTGTGCAACAGATCAAAATATGCTGCAGTTCAGAATGTCTTCGAGGTATATAGACTCCCTAACTCTTCCCCGACTTGATTTTGCTTTAGATCCAGCCCCTTCAGAAGATTCTTATAGTTTGTTTAATGTACTATGGATGCTTTTCTGTGCCTAGCTCCCTATGAAATGAGGAACCTTCAAGGATCTAAGGAAAGAATTTCCTCTTTCTGTTCCATGATTGTACAGTCTGATACAATGACAGGCATATGAAACTTCTCAGTTTAAATAATAATTGTTTGTTATTAGTAGTAAATAATATCAATTTACTAATTAGGATGAGGAAGTTCTATGTCTTAAAAAATAGAAGTATGTCAACAAATTTAAAAGCAAACAGCCAGCAAACTTGTGATACTGTTTTAGTCATCTTGTCCTTCCACTCTTCTGGTAATGTCCCTTGAAGCTTTTCTTTTTTGTTCCTCTCCTGCAGAGTCAGATAGTCTTTTGGGTAGGAAATCTCTAAAGTACTCTGAGCCTTCAAAAAATGAGGTGCTTTAGTCCAAGCTGATGATTTGGCCTCCATCTCAGTGCAGAGAGTGGCACCTCTGCAGGGCAATGCAAAGGCATATTAGATTAGTGAATTGCTGCCTGGAGGTGCTTGTGGCTTCCCCATTCCCTTTTCCAGGTTAGGAGAGACTGAATCTGTCCTTGTTGCATGCCACTGATCACCTTACCCTGCAAGCTGTTCGCCTTTCTCTGTTCAGTATTTCTCAGCATTCATGCTTAGCTGATTCTAAGATCCAGAGCTTGAGATCCAAAGGCTTTTCACTTTTAAAGGCTGTCAAATGGTTGCATTATCCTCATGCTGAAAAACAGGGGTGGGAAATCCCAGAGAAATTATACTCCTCAGACTGCAAAATGATACATGCATATCTGATGATATATGTATATATAGTAACAGCATAGTAAACAATATATACAAAGTAAAAATAGAAAGGCTAAAGTATAAAATGTATTCCCTGAGCTCTGAGCTTGCATTTCATTTGGGGCATTAATTTCCCAGAATTACCTGAGCTGAAACTTACACTGTCCTTTGCTAAATGGCTTTGCTATTATAGTAATTTCAGTGAAGAGACATTACTCTGTCTCATAATCTGCACAGTCTCCGTGTGTGAGCATTACAGAGCACATAGGTGAATATGAGAGCTATTAAATATTCTTTCTGATATAAAACAAATAAAAATTAAAATCTGAAGTGAATATTTCTTTGCCTGAGCACTCCAGGTCTCAGGGGCTGAGTGCCTCTTATTATGTTGTCTTGAGCTGGAACCTGGTGTGGAAAAACTCTCACAGCTTAACATTCCTTTGCCTACTGACCTGTAGTTATCAAACATACTTTATATCTGTCGTCCAAAGCAGCAAGGTTGTCAGGGTTTGTCCCACAACTGGTAAATAAAAACTTGCTCATAGCAAATCCTTTGGAGCTAACCCCTTTGTCGCCTCGGCTGCTTCAGAAACCCTGAGTCCATTCTCCTTGGCTTCCACATCTGTGATCTCCTTTATCATGATATTAAATAGCATATTGTCTGACAGCTCTGACTGCTCTAAGAAGTGTTTTATGACAGTCTGCGGTATGGCCATTTCCTTTGTTTCACTCGATTGCAATTTTTAATATTGAGTGCGTAAGTGCGCATAATACAGTGCATAATAAATAATCTAATTTTGAGATTTATTGCCTTCATCACTCATTTATTTTACTTGTTCTTAGTGTTTCGACTAATTCTGCATGTACGAATAAAGGCTAAGTGGATAATCTTTGTTTTTTGAGCCATTGCTTTCTGTAATCCCTTGCTGAAAGTGATATCTTTTTCCTTGTTTTGCTGCTGATACAAAAGTGAGCATAACCAGGGACTCTGCAGATTTTTAGTCCTCCCAACTGCTTTCTGAATAAAGACCAGTCTGCAAGACATTCAGTATCTTGACTGTTTTTTCCTCCTGTTTTGTCTGTTTCATAATGGTCACACCTGAAGTCTTGGTGCACACTCTGACTTTTCCTTTCCATAATGTACTGCTGCAATAACCTCTGACTAAAAGCATCTTTTTTTGTTCACCTTATGGCATATTTGTGTGAATCTTCCTTCATTGCTTTCACTTCTTGATGACTTCTTGAGTACACTCATTGCCTTCCTCTTTCTATATCTGCTCCCCTTGACATTTACTGCTCTTCATTTTGTAATATTATCTGCTTTTGGGTTTTCACATTAATCACAGTCACAGAATGGTTGAGGCTGGAAGGGACCACTGGAGGTCATCTAGTACAACCTCCCTGCTCAAGCAGTGTCACCCAGAGCACATTGGTCAGGGCTGTGTTCAGACGGCTCTTGAGTATCTTCAGGGAAGGAAACTCCACAACCCCTCTGAGCAACCTATTCCAATGCTCAGTCACCCTCACAGTAAAGTTCTTTGTCACATTCAAGTGGAACTTTCTGTGGTTCAGTTTACACCCATTGCCTCTTGTCTTATTGCGTGGCTCTACTGAGATACCAGGTTAATTTACATCCAGACAAGAGGGCTGTCATAATAAACACGTCTAAATTTTAATGTAGAATTATATAGTGTAATATTTATTATAACTTAATATAATAATAAATGAATATATGTGTACATTTAAAAATAAATTATAAATTAATCACATACTTGCTCCAAGATAATTAATTACAAACAGATTTAAGTTGGATTGCTCTTCCAGTCTCTTCCCTCTCAAGATACTGCAAATGATTCTGATTACTGAGGAACTGTGACAAAAGTAAAGCAAATCACTACAATTACTACTAAAAACATATACAGAAAAGCAGATAGAATGTAGTAATTTCTTTCAGACTAACTTACTTTCATTGCAGGGTATTAACATAGCCTAAAGTTGATGGTTTACTTTCCCTGTCTCCCTGTACAGTTAAAGACTAGAGAGAGGCTCCTGCAGAGCTTTATTCAGAACTTCACCTCGAGTCATCTTCTCCAGAGTCATCGAGGGAACCAAACTACTATACAAGTAGCTCTTGAGTCTAGAGTTTACTGCTGGATGGTATATGTACTATGATTTTGCCTCTTGTATTAATTATAATTTGTCTGGGTGTTGAAGAAGCTGACAGAGCTGTATTCTTGTTGCTCTTTTTTTTTCTGCATCTTAAATGTGTTTGACCTTTTTTCACCGTCCTCCTAATTTCTCAAAGATACCTGCTAACAGGGCTTTCAGACATCAGCATCCCACTTAAAAATCCAGCAATAACATCCATAGAGGTCATGTGATTTAAAATTGCCTTACTTACACAGGTGACCTCCCATAAGCTCCTTTTTAAGCCTGACCCCTTAGTCATACATTGCTAAGCAACATTATGGTCTACCCAAGGACTACTTCTGTATGCATCTAAGCCCTGTCATAGGAGTTAGTAAAGCAATCTACGGCATTTCTGGCAGGGAAGAATGTCAGCACTATCCGGCACTTGCTGTTAGGACAGGGAAAGAACAAAATGAATGGCAGAGGGAAGTGAAATGTTTCAAAAGAGAGGGAAGACTTCACTGAACTTCAAGCAGGAGACACTGCTTAGAAACAAGGAGAAATGAAGACTATGAGAAAAAACTGTTAGGGATGAAAGAAAGCTAGCATGAATGAAGAGGAAAGAAAGCAATCAGGATAAAGGGAACTCTGTGAAGAAGCAGCTCTGCTGAGGGACCATGCCAAAAGCCAAAATCGGTGCAGCTTTAGCAATGACACTTTGGTAACAGGGGAGAGAAATCCAACTGGATATTAGCCAGGAGAGTGTCCAGAGGTACATAAAGCTTTCACTGGATGGGTGCACTGTGAGTAAAAATGTAAAGAAGAAAATTTGCACTAATAGCTCATATATTCTCTCATAAAACCTGAACTTTTAACAAATCAGCACTGCCAACATAGCTAAGCTAGTTACAACACTTGCATGTAGTGCCTGAACCTGTCAATAAGAGATATTATTAATTTTGTGTGCAGAGGTCATGGAAAAAGTCACATAGTTTCTCCATTATTTAGCTCCCCATCTGTAAAGCTACTACCTCTGCTTCATTAAAAACAAAGAGGCAATAAATTGACAAGTACAAAGCAGATGATTTAATGGCAACATCATGCTCAGTTCTGGATCGGAAAACATGCACATAAAACAGTGAAGCAGTTAACTGCTCTCTTTTATAATAACCATGTAAGTATCTTCCACAACAAATTTGAAAAAGGAAAAGGACAGTCCAAAATATCAGTAAGAAATTAACAACATTCTTTGCTTTATCTAGTCGCAGGCTCCTCTCCCCTATTTACCCTACAGCTAGTAAGACTTTTCCCCCTTTACTCTTGCTAATTGTCAGGGTTTAAAGGATACTGAAGGTCACAGGATGGGTTCATTAGAATTGTGAAGTATCACCATTTGCAACAGGATACCATTCATCTCTGTTGCCACACCATACTGTGAGGTGGCACCAAAAACCAGACACTGTAATCGAGGGCTAGGGAATGCTAATAATTCTACATCAGACTGAAACCTATGCAGGGTTCAAGGTCCACTGTGGTTAAGAACATCTGTTCATAGCCATAAATGAGTCCCAAAAGTGAACTGGGGTGAGTTTTGTGATTTTGTCATGGCCAGCTTCTTTCTGTTGGCTTACAAGACCTGGATCAAATTTCTGGACATTTCTTTTGACCCCTTGTGTTTACATAACCACCTTTTCTGTTCCCTTCTTTCAATGAAGGACACAGCTACCTCTCCTCAGACCATTTGAATACCAGGATGCCACCCACAGTAAGTCATGAACATGACCATCCCTTTCTTTGCTTTTCCACTGACTGGTGAAATAACAATATAAATCACAACTACAGTTCAGACCTCAGCATAGCAGTCTATGCATAAATACCATTGCATAGCTTAACTAAAGGAAGCTGTTGAGCCAGTTGCACAGATTCACCATAAAATCATGTCCAGACTGCCACTTGAGTTTTCACCACCTCAGAAACGTCTGCCTTTCCCGGAAGTTTACTTAAAAAATGTTTATAGTTTACTGTCTTCCACGTTAATACGTCACATTCCTTTCCATCCAGTAGCAGAAAGGAAGCAGAACTGGAAAAGGTACTCTGTCAGCTCTACACTATGGTGCTAAAGCATGACTGAAGAGGTAACTATGAGGCTGCTGGATCAGAAAGTGAGTATTAAGTTACTTTGCATTTCCTATAAGTCTGTAGTCCTGCAGTCAATAGCATGCCTGCAGTTAATTGCGACAAAGTACGATGTATTTTAGGAAGCAACCATAAAGAGGTAGGCAGGATTATCTAATGACATATACGTATTTTACTAAACATGTTACTTGTCGAGCTAATTAGTTACCTTGTAAATGGAAAGGTCAACCCTGCATAATATTTGCATCTCATATTTCTGAGTCAAATTTCCTGGGTGGTAGGTGGAAAGAAATAAATTCTACTGAGGTTGTGAACAGCAGACAGGAATACTTTGGCAGGCTTAGAAAAAAGCTGTTTAAAGCTGATCTGAATCTAAGAACATGGAACACGTCCATCGGGAAGATACCTATCCCATGTCCACCAGCTCCACATATACAGTTTGTTTTGAATAGCTTTTCAGCCATGCAATACACTGAACCTGTCAGTCACATTTTTGACTGCTCCGGCTACCCTTTACTAATCCACATATGGAAGCACAGAGCCAAGGCTTGTGAAACAGCTCCACTGCACCAAGGTCAGAGTTTTGACCACAGATTGCCATTCTCTAGAGAAGATTTTCCTGACATCCTACACTATTGTGTGCACACTCCAGCTGTGTGCGTATTTCCCCCAATTTCCACAGCTGGAGATACACAATCCAGCACAGTACAACTATTCCACACCTGCAGCTAAATAATTTTGCAGCTTACAGAGCCTTTCAGATCTACAGCAGCCTGGATCCCTTCTCTTTTCCAATAACTATGTCATTTACATATATTTGAAGTATGCAAACTTGACACAAAAATGCTTGAAAGGTATTGACAAAGTCATTATAAAGAATTTAAAACAGCAGCAGCAGCAGTTGCTTGGAAAATACCAAACAGAAACAAACAGAATATTTCAGGGCAATCAGCAGATTAACTGGGAACCTTTGGATTTTTTCTTCTTTTTTTAATGAAACAGATGTTTTTTTGTTTCAGAATGTAAACATCCTATGCCAGGAGAGGATCTTCAGAGGCTCTTTGTCCTTGCTAAAGGGCTTTACTTAATAGGGTGTTACATGAAAAAGCATATCTGTCTTTCAGGAAAATATGCACTGCGGACTCACTGAAACAGTGGCAATAACTAGAGGAAAAGAAAGCTATGATATCAAATATGTCCTGGTTAATACAGGTTTAAATGTATATTAAGTCACTCTGCCAGGACTGAAAATTCTGGCATTATGGATCTCCCAACAACCTGCGTACACTAAGTAGGAAGCAGGGGACCCCAGTCCCCTTCAGGAAGAAGCAACACCTTTCAGGCTGTGTATCCTACTGTTAAACACTTGAGTATTGCTTGCAGAAGCTGCCCAAGCCAGCTATGAGCTTGGCCTCCAACCGAACTTCCACTACAGGACAGCCACAGCAGCACAGGGCTTGGCACACCTCCCCTGCCCATAGGCTGACCCTCTGCAACAGTTCAACTGTGACTGATATATGAACTGGGAATTTAAAACTGGTACAGGTCTGTCACAAAGAGTTGCATCATACTTTAAATGGCATATGATTTGAAATATCTGAATTATAATTAGGGAAGATTATTTCCTTTGTGAGCCAGGATAAGAATTTTGCACCCCATTTTGCCAGTCTATATATGAGAGGAGAAAAAGATTGATTAAAATGCAATATAGACAAATTTAGCTGATTATTTGTATATTGAGACCCTTTATTCCCCATGTTTAAATGAAAACTGTACATTTCAGATGTACCTAAGGAAGACTCTTTTTTTTTTTTTTTTTTTTCTGGTGCATATACAAGCTTCTGGCCTGGAAGTACTAAGAATCAGCTAGTCCATTAGAAATTAAATGAATACATATTCAAATATAGGCCTCAAAAGAAGAACACACACCCCCACCCCTACATCTTTCATCAGGCAGATTTTTCTTGAATCCAAATAGCAATGAGTATGGCACTCATGTTTACATTCATCTAGTCATGGTAACAACACCTAAGAACTGCTTCCTTCTGACACTGACTCACACATCCTACCTGTCAGAAGGGATAATTACTCCTCTGTGTTACCTTAACGGAATTATCTCAAAAGCAAAAGACGAAATGTCCTGGGTTTACTCATAACACTTGCACAAGATATTTATGGGGTAGCAGTAAATATTTAAATCTCTTTCCCATATGATCTTAGCTAAAAGCTCTCCCTCCTCTCATCTGATTTCAATTTGGTTCAAGAGTATCTGTCTTATACGTAAATGTAGAAAATCTTTAAGAGTTATCAAAAACCCCAATATGCGCCCCCCCCCCTCCCCCCCCATACACCCCCCCCCCTCCAGTATGTATAATTGTAGAATTAATCTGAAAGAATTTTGGTGTTTGGAGGGAAAACATCCTGTGCCAGTTTTAGCATTTTTTGAGCAATGTGGAAATTCCCAGTGTTCACCTTAAGGGCCCAAGTGCCTTTGAACCAGAATTACCAATGACTGAACAGTGGTACAGACTTATTCTTAAAGTAAATGATCCCTTAATCAAAATTGGATGACTAACAAGCATAAAATTACAACTCTAATACCACATATAATCGTTTATCTCATTGCAAAGAGGCATACCTCATTTGCATTGTATTCCTGTGGTGTTTTATATCCACTTTACCATAATCTAAATGAGCATGCACAGCACAGACAAATGGAGATTCTAGCCCATCTTATGCATTTGCCTGGAGAACATGATTTTGTTTCTTGTGGGTGCTTTTAAAAACTGTGATGTATAAATAAACATGTTAAAATGTAAAGACAGTGCAGTGGACAAACACACTGTCTGAGCAGTTAAAATTGTGAGACAAATTTTCCAGAAATAATGGATTTTTTATTTTTTATTTTTTAATCTGGACAGCAGTTTTAATAAAGTGTATTTGAAACTTATATGACTTATGGAATAAATTCACTAAAGAGAATTTAAACCTGTGGATATATCAGCTCAGCATGTGGGTATTGACAACCACATTTACAGCTCAAAATAGGTATTATTTTCTTCTGCCCAGTTCTCATTATCTGGAATTTGCTTAACAGTCCAAGCCAGAAACAGCTTTAAACAACCTTAAAAACTTATAAAAAATGGCAATCACCAAACTATGTATTTCTTTCCTTGAAATTACTTCTGCACAAAGGCTGTAAGAAGCTTTCGCTTCTCCATCTGCAACATCCCTTCTATGCCTGAAACCACCGTAGCTGTGAAGTTCAATAATGCATAGTCCTTCAGGGAGAGTAAGTATGACTTCACATGACACTATTTGCAAGAGCTGATTCCCAGCTCCCATGTAGGACTTCATATCTTTTTCTGACCTTGCAGATCTGGCGCTTAAAACTCTGACATTTGTATGAGAGAACCTGGTGTTCTACTTATTTTTAGAGAGCTATATGTCTTCTTTCCTCTTCATGGAGAAAACTCAGCACAACTTGCAGTAGAGAAGCATGAGATGCTTTACAAGCAGAAAGACACAAATGCTAAAATACATAGTAAAATTCTCTTGTATATTCTTAAGATCATTTATCTGTAACATATGTGGCATGAAGATGAAAATATGACATGATCTAAAGGTTTTATTGTTACTTTACCTGACTGACGTGCATTGCACACTGCTCGATTCACCATTTGTGCAACATACTTTTCTGATTCTGCCCACAATCTAAAGCTATCAGCCAAAAAACTAAGAGCAGTACAAGTTTGACACAGATTAACCTCAAAATTAAACTACAGCTACATTAAAGAACTGTCGGTTTCTACCTTAAGATTATTTGTTCAAAGAATAGGAACATAACAGTGATGCTAGGAGGATGAACTGAAGTTGTCCCTGCTCATTGCCCAGGGGTTGGACTAGATGAACGTTAAAGGTCCCTTCCAACGAAACTATTCTATTCTATGATCCTATGAATGAACCTCAGCAAAATAAAACAGATAGCTGGTTACTCTGCACAGCTCATTAAAACCTTTAAAGCTCAGAGCAGTATAATCCATCTTTTGCCATCAATCCATCTTGTATGTATTTAGTACTTATGAGAATAAATACATAGAAATATTACATGTAGATATACAATATGTTTAAATGTAGAAATTAAGTATTCTATTTTATCAAACTGGGTAAGCATTGAGCAGATGGTTTATTACGTGCACGTCCAGCTCTTATTATTGATTGACATTCAGTGTCCTGCTGCTGGGGGTGGAGTCAATTGCATTCCTCTGCTACTTTAAATAAAATGAAGCAGTCATTCTTTCCTTACAGTGTAGTACTAAAGCCATTATTTTGCCTTTACAGAAGCAGATTTTGCATTCATTCATTTTTTTTTTTTCCAAAATCAGCTCTTTCCAGTAACGTTCCTCTTGTATACCAGCATGGTATTCAGCTTTGACCACTAGTTCTGCCTCATTGGCTTCATCTCCTCTTATAAAGCATTTCCATTTAGGTTACATGCTTTATTTCTTTCTCCTAAATTAATCTAAAACTAATTTCAGCAGCTCTGCACATTTATCTATCTCAGCCTAGCTTTTTAGAGTAATCTATTTTGTGCATGTCTACATATGACATAGTTTCAAGAAGCTCTTGTGTCCAGGCAAAATATGTTGTTTAATTTACTTTTCACTAGCTATCAGGGCTGCTCACACAGAAATTGTGCTCATTCATGAAGTTTGTTAGCCTGGTCTTTAAACAGCAGCAATTGTTCTTCCCATGTTACACATTCCATAGAATTCTCTATTCAACAATCTCCCCAAAATACAGAAACACCACCCATCTCATTGTCTTTTGATGTTTCCCTAGCTGGGAAAGGTATGGAAAAAAAATGCATTCTAAATGCTTTTCTTACTTTACCTTTATGATTCCTCTGGAGTTTGGGAATGTTATTCATCTAGATCAGGTGCCTTGTCAAACTTTAATGGTTCCATATACTTAACTGTGTGCTCTTGGCATAATCATAAAGACTTTAATATCTTCTATGGGAAAAGATATTCTCATCTTCCAGATGTGACCTTCAGATTATTTTCAGAAATGCCTATACTATGGAAGAGAAACCACAATGAGTTCTCTGAAATAAATTCTTTTCCAAAAATAGCTCTCATTCATGTTGCTTTATGTCCTTGCAAGCTAGATTTGACAGGTAAATCTGTATATATTATAAACTTTTAAAACTATTTCTTTTTACCATATTAATGTCATTAATTAGGATTAGTATTGCCAACACTAAAGTCTAAAATTTTCATATCAGCAATTTATCATCAATATCTTTATCTTTCCTTGCAGCTAGAGCTCTCCCTCTTTCGTGTGAAGCATTTTCTTCATAAGTTATTTTATCAAACTTGAGGTAAACTCTGGGTTATCTGGTCCAACCCATCTAGCTTACATTTGACATTTACATACTGTTCACATATGTAAGCATATACTTTCATAGCTCTTACCTTCTGCAACAGACCGTTGTACAGAATGAAACCATCTGTAACCATCCATAATGACACATACAGAAAGGGGGAGATGGGGGAGATGCTAAATTTGCTTCAAGCTACCAGACTTGTGCCTGTGATATTCGGCATTATAAGACAGAGGCAACAGTTTGCAGGCCTAGGAGCATGTCTGAGCAATGCTGCTAGTGGGGCAGAGCAAGGTAGTAGCATAAATGCCCTGCTCAGACCATTTATTTATGTAGTGCAACTGACAGCTGTGAAACACTTTACTGTAGACAGAGCTTGAAGACACTGCCAGAGCCACTGTATAGATGTGTGATATTACACACAGGAGAAAACCTCAACATTTCAATTCAGATTTTTTCCATGCTACCCAGGTACCAAGCACCTGCCTGGTGCTCCCCAGCATCTCTTGAGAGATCCTATGTTACTAGTTCTGTATCATTTGCCTAAGTATTCCTTAACAAATGTTTTCTGCTTCCTCAGAAAAAGAGAAAGTGGGTGTATATATGTATCTGTGTGGGACATGAGGGGTGGAGAGAGTATGTTTATATGTATGCTAGATAACTATCTTTACATGGTTTTCTCCACAGTTAGATCATTATCTGAGTAGTAGCAGGTCCGTGTTTAAGACTGCTGCAATGCAAACTTGTTCTTTCCAATTTTCAGTGAATCAATTTGCATTGGTCCTACTTGCACCCCTCATCAGTTCATGCTATCACCTTCCTTGTGTGCCTTTTACTGCTATTGTGCCTTTCATCTACAGTACAATTCCCTTTTGTGTACTGTCATCCTCACCTTTTTCTGCAGTAAAGAATTTCACTTTAGTGCTTCTATATTTCAAGCTTGCAGTTCTCCCCACTTGCTTTTTCTAATTGGCTCTTAACAGCTTTTTCACAACGAGGTAATTAATTAAATTATTTTGATCAATTTCTAAAATTTTCTAGAGGAAATGCATAATGCATATTTTTTTAGTTATGTAATTTAAGTAGTTTGGACTTTTATTGCATTTCTTGGGACAGCAATAATGAAGCAAGCTTGCCTCTGGAGGGTAGCTGGCTGGGAGAACTGTTTGTGAAGGGAGATTCCTTAATATCAGTCTCTGCTTCAATAACAGTTGTCATACATTTTCCAGTGCCTATGTAATAGGAAATAATTAAATTTTCCTTGAAGCATAGACTAGAGTCTTCCATACCCATGGAAGTAGCCCAGCCACCACACTGCAAAATCAGGCTTAATCTTGCTCCTACTCCCTAGCTCACTGAAGCTTTAAATTTTCTATAAATGAAATCTATGTATACAGTCTTTAACTGAATATATACAATCTGCCATATCTTCCGGGGCAGAGTTTGAAAGTGCTTATCCTCCCCAGCAGCCTGTATATTGAGGAAATTTCCAGGTCAGACTGAGCTTGTACTAGCAGAAAAAAAGGAATGAAACGAGATGTCCTCTTGAAAAGGAGCTGAGGAGGAGGTGAGAGGAATCACCACCTACTTCTCCTCTGGTTCCCTTTCAAAAGAAAATATTGATTCTTGTTCTATCTGTTTTTCTGTGAAGAAGAGGATTAAGTGCCTACTTTCGTAGCCATAAATCATGTGTGGAGAGAAATGCACAGTTAAGCACCTAAGCCTCTGAAAGTGTGGGAATTTAAAACACGAGTAAGTCCTTAGGGCTTTGCCATTGCTACCTCAGATGACTCACTGCTTAGTGGTGTGCATACCCTTATGAATCATACAATCTTTCTTTTACATTATTAGGAATCCAACTTCAACTCAACAGATTCTGCCATGACCAAAGCTTAAATGTCTATAAGTTATAAATAACACTTATTTACTTCTTTTACACATAACGCTGTATGCTTTTGATGATCCAGACACACAAAATTTTTCAGCACCCGGAACAGATAATGAAATACATGCAGGTATATTCATACCTGAATTGTCAGGAAACATATTAATGTAGTGTATTGAAATCCCTAATGTACCAAAGGGCACCAAACCCAGCAGGTGCTGACACCACTGGTGTGTGCCTTACCTTACTATTCTTGTGCTTTACCATCCAATATACCTTACTATCATAAGCCATGCCTTGATCTGTTCTATCTTTTGTGACTTTGCTATAGCTCTGAAAATTCTCTTCTGCTCATCCCTTCACCACAGCCAGGCTAGTGCTATTTGCATGATCCCAGTGCTGTAGCAGGTGAAAGGACAGGGGAAAGGAGTAGGGCAGAGCTGCTGGATACACAGAGATGGTTGAAAGTTGTAGGTCCTGCAAGAAGAATATATTGCACAAGGTCTGTATTTCAGAAGAAGTGGAGGGATGAGGAAGGTTTCAAGGTTCTTGGCTGCAATTTGCAATATGACTTAGAGGTCTCTTTCTCCTCTCCCTAGCCAGGTGCACCATCAGTTCCATGGTCAGTAAGACAGAGATGGTAACTCTCCTCCTTTTCCTGCCCTGCAAAACCCCAGAGAAGTTTTGGCCCAAGGCCCTAATAATTTTTCAACACATTGCTTTCATTGTATCAGCACAATGAAAGATTCAAATAGTACAACAAACTCGGAGTGCAAACAAGCACCACCATCCTCTGATTCAGCATTTATATGCCAAGTAGCTTAGCTTTATGCTAAAAGCTGAGAGGCTGAAGCTTAATGAAGCCCTAATGCTAAAACCAAAGACAATAAAGCATTCAGCTAATGGAAATAAAAATAGCATATATTTTAAGAGGATGCACATATATATGTAAATGGCAGAAATATGTAATCGAATTTTGCCTGTCATGAACTTGTTTCAGAATGATAGGAATTACTTAGATTTATGAAGTTAGTACTTCTTTCAAATCTTTCAAATGTGCAGTTTAAATAAAAATACTGAGTAAAGAAATGCCAAAACTACAGCTGTACTTTGTTCTCTGGGAAAACAAAAAAAAAAAGAAGACTAAATGACAAAATAATGAGAGAAAATGGTGCCTAACAGAAAGAGAAACTGTCAGCTCGGGCTATCTCCTCATACACTGAAAAAGTTAGTAACACTTAGGGCTGGCCATTGGTCATGAAACATCTCTGATGAAACCACAGATCTCTGAACTTTGACAAACTGTGGTAAGAAAGTTACAGAGTATTCATGTCCATTTCCTGGTAACTTTTATTTACATTTTTAATTTGCTAAAAGGCAATTTTAGCTCTTAAAACAGGCATTATAAGTGAAACCCAGAACTGTGACCTGGAAATATCATATAAATGGGATTTTTATGTCATCTCTTTATGCTTTTGATTATTCTTGACATTGTATAATGTTAAGTTATAAATAGGAAACATTTTGAAAATGTCATAATATCCTGAATCTACTAAGAGAATACCAGAGATGGAAAATATGCTTAAGAAATCATGTATTCATGGCAAACTCAAGACACAAATTAAACTGGACTTCACTGCAAGGGAACTTTTTCACAAAAAAAAAACGTGAATTGTGAGCTCAAGCTGGAAGCTACAACTGAAATGTAAACATTCCTTATTGAAAGAAAGATGCTGCTTCAGTAACAACCACAAAAGCAGAGGACTTATGGCATTACTGCATAGAGCAGTGATGCCTTTTCGCTCTTTCAAGTGGATCTAATTCAGATTATGTCCCCCAGCTAACCCAAACATTCAAAGTACTTCTACTCGTTCCTTCAGCAGAACATGAGGGGTTTTTTTGACTATTCTAGCTGAATTGATTTCTTCTTCTCTCTCCTTTCTACCCCATATATATTCTTCCCTTGTATTTCTAGTTTTCCTATGTCTAAGCTCTGCACAGGTAAAAGGACTGATACTGCTGCAACCATGGCAAACTTCTCAGATTTTCATAAAATAAACCAAAACATCTGCTAAAATGAATTAATTATTTTCTGTGCTTGAACCTAAAGCAAAGAGCATTTTTCACTTTAATTTGTACTGATACCATTGCTAACAGTGTCAGTAATTACAAATTCACCCCAGGCCCCTAGCACGTGCCTGAGGGTATTTCATAGCCTCATCATCCCTTCTCTCTGCATCATTGCTCCAGGAGGTCCTGGAGGCTGCCACCTCTAGATGCACAAACCTAAGGGAATCACAGCTCCAAGGCTCCCTTTTCAGGTAATGGGAAAATAAGTGTTCTTCTGGAAATGGATTCAGAGCACCTGCATTATACTCCTCTTAATATTATCTCAGAAGAACTTCACTGGCAATAATTTTGTTAAGCTATAGTATTTCTTGTCCCACTAGAATTGTTTTTGACAAGTAATGAAGCGTAACTGACATTATAATAAAACTACAGCAATAAAATGGTATGTGCTGATGTAACTCTGGTGAAAATTTCAATGAGTGATCTTTGAGATCAATAAAAATTAGAGTCTTATAGTAACTACAATGGTTTGGAAGCATTTCAGAGATGAATATGTGAAGCAGAAAAAATACATGTACGTAAGGCTATTTCTGCCACACCTTTGTGCAAAGTGACATTTCTTCCCATTATACGTTCCCATTCAGACAGTCCCTGGTTTAGACAAACAAGGCAACCAGTGATAACCCAATGAAAAATAACTCTTCTCACTCTAGAAGCTTACCTTCTTGATTTACAATGAAGTGAGGCTGAGACTTTGAGTAATCAAAGGTGACTGCTCAGAAAAGAAAATAGTAGCAAACAGTAACTCAGATTAGTGTAATCTGATGGTGAGAGCTGCAGAAGGGCAAGATCTGTCACACTGCCACTGCTTCATAGTGGAATTAATGTCCACAGTAATAAGACAATGGGGATTTTCACAACTCAATAGCTAAGAAAACAGAGGATTTTTTTTCACTTGATCCAAGTAAAAATGTTTGGCTGTAATTGCAGGACTGAAGACAGAACACCCTTTGAAGTTAAGAGTTAACTGTCTACTTAAAATCATCTTCTAAAATAGTTCATTTTTCTTCCAATGTCTCCTGTCTGTCCCAGGTGCACACAAATTTTCTTCATTTCTGTTTTTTTCACTTGAATGTAAAAACCAGCGTTTTTTTCCTCCTTTCAATCAAGATTACAGTTGATATTATTGTAATACAGCTCTTATGTGATGAACTTCTAATTTGTCACAATTAATAAAAATTTGAACGTAGCCTGAGCTCAGCATATTCTGAATTACTGAAAAGGATGCAGGACTTTCCTTTTTCCTGGCAGTAACTGGAGGTCTTATATTATAAACAGTGAATTATCTTTTTACATTTGTCATATATATATAAAAAATAAGAGAAGTCAACTTTGGAGATACTAAAAAATTAACGTAATCACTAAGAAGTCTATATAAATTGACATCTGATCGATTTTTTTTTTGCTTTTGTCAGCTTTTAAATGAACATTTCCTGGACTTGATTGCATTAATACAGTTTTAGAAAAGATGGTCATGTTGGACTTGCTTCCATACATATGTAATAAACTTTTACATTAACACTAACTGCACTCATCAGAAGTTATGGGAAAATTGTGTATACCTACCTATAGAGGTTAATTCCCAAAATGTCCAAATCTTTAAATTCATACAAAGTTCACTTTGTTAATTTTTTAGACAAAACCAAATAAATGTCCTTTCATGATCCGTATTACTTCTGAATGCTTTGACTGCACCCAAAGTGACATTCCTCTCTCAAAGAGTTTTAGCATCTGCAACAAGTAATATTTGTAGCAAGTGAAAAGTAGGTCTTGAGAAAATCAAGCTGACATTTAGAGAGCTACATTTGGTGCAACTCAAATTCACTGCAGCTGCAGTATAAATAATCTGAGCACTGCCAAAGATGAGCTACTTATGTCTGTATACACACAGAGAAATTTAAACTTCTCCACATTTAGTTTCAAATAAAGGATAGTTTTATGGCTGATTAGTGCGGTGCACATGATCTCAAGTGTGACAAAGCCATGAAATCTGAAGGAACTTGCATCACAAAGAGCCCCAAACCACATTGATTTCTGCAAAACTACTCCACAGACCTCTCCACTGAATCCAGCTGTAATGTGGGAATTTGGTGCAATTTCCACTTAATTACATTGAAATGCTGTTTGCAGATAAAATTTGTACAAAGGTAGAGATTCAGGGCTCTCTACAGCACTTTACGTTTTTGATAGTGATAGATAGAAGGGTCTGGAGGAATGCAGGCAAAGGGGTGCCTGGAATTTTTGGACCAACAATTGCTAATAAAATATCTTTGTGCTACCTTTTCACCAGATACTGCACAGCAACATATCTGTACTGATCATGATAAGGAAGCATGGGGCACAAAAGCCCATAGGTGCTCAGTTCCTCTGTGAGTTCGGAAGGATTATGGCCTGCATTGCAAGCACCCCAGCTGTGGCACAGGAGCTGCGTCACTCACAGGGACTAGGGGCTTCACCCAGTTGCTTTGGCTCATGGAATGGAGGGAATGAAACATTAAGAGCTTAGTTGGGCCAAGCCAGTATTAGATTTTCATGGTTAGGGCACACCGGATTTAAGGAGGGATCTTGTCTAAAGCTATCCTTTTTGAACTCAGTTTTTTTACTATCTGAAAGTCAATTTTTACAAGAAGTTTATGGAGCATGAACAGCAGGGAGATAATGATGTGCTGATTCTTTAAAAAATGACATTGGGTACATTGGTGCTCGCCTTCTCGACATTTCAGTGTTGTCTCACAAGCACCTGCAAGTCCAGGCTGCAGTAAACTGGAAAAGCAATAGGCTGTAGAATAATAATGGCAGAAATAAAAACAGAGAACTCTGCTGACAATTCTTTATTCAGATGTGGTCTCTCACCATAAGAATCACAGCTCCTGTTTCCAAGCTTAAAAATTATATGATTCAGATCGTATTTTGAAGTTTCTTTGTCCCTCTTTCTTTTCTTTTGCACACCAATTCTTTAACCCTTAGAGTTGCCTTGTCATTTTAATGGCACATGAATAACATCCATGTTGCTGTAATGTATTCAGTTTCATTGTCAGCTATTCTTAATATTTAAAGAAAAGTTGGACATGCTTGAAAAAGTTCCAGAATCAACAAAAAAGACAAAACAACAAAACCCAACCAACCAAACCCAAAGAGATGTGTGTTAGTGGCAAAGAGCATTTAGCATTTCCTTAAAATCTGCATTTTTAAGTTAATTAACTCCCTTTGAAATCTTTGACTCATCTCATGAAGGAATAGAAAGTCTCTGTCAGCTTTAAGAGACTACCCACTCACCCAAAGAACACTTTAATCCATACCCAGGGTGATCTCGACAGAAACAGAGTCAGATTTTAAAATGTTCATTGCAACCATTTCGAGAATAGTTTTACTTTCTAAGATAAATGACTCAATCACCTAGCAATATCATAGGTTTCGCAGGAATATCATCTAAATCCAAGATCCTGCAAACTTTGTAAATTTATAGTTGAAGCTATAATTAAGAGTAATGTCTGAAAGATTTAAGAAAAAATATGCAGTTACATTACACAAATGCCCTTAACCTTGCCCTGCAGAGATGATAGTTACAGTTGTAGCAGAGATGATAAATACAGTTATTAAAATAACTGCATTTAAATATCCTATCCTATTAGGATCAGTTTGATTTAAAAAAAGTGTGTTTCTCCTTTTTCATGTCCTACAGAGAAGAGAAAGGTTTGCCAAAATATTGTACCTGTATGTTCCTTCTGCTTGCTCAGAGCAACAGCTGCACATACCTGTGGGCATAATTTTGCAGGTAGGACATTAACCAATATATCTGTCAGTCAGGAAGACATATAAATGACTTAGCTTGCATCTGTAATCGAATATGCCTACAAAGTGGGGGCCCAAAAAACACAGGCTGCAATTAAGAAATCTATCCCTCCTGGCACACCTCACGCGACTCTGATCTCTCATGCTATATGGCAGTCCTGACCCTAGTGCACTATTCTGAATTTGAAGGGGCTGTTCATGACTGACAACATTGGGGAAGTTAGAATCAGGCCCAGAGAACCTCGGCTCATCAGATGGATTCCACAAGTGTGATGACCTGCCCAACCTCATTCCCAGCATTGTTGCACCTGCTGCCAGTGGCAGTGCCTTTGGAAAATGAGCTTCATTCTTCGTGTCTGGTTTCTTAAAAGCACCAAAGCAGCCAACATCAAGGTGTAGCTGACTTCCCATGGGCTGTCCCCAAGCTTTATGATTTCTCACAATAAAGCCAAGGCATGGACCAGCATGAAGGGTCAATTCAATGCAGGTGCCTTGTTCTCAGTGTTGTCTGAGCTATAAAGAGTAGGGTATTGATATCAACATGTACTTACTGGCGCAAATGCAAAGTCTGCATCTGTCTGAACTGACACAAGGAACACCCTGTGATTCCCTGAGGATGGTTACATGTCTCTATAGTGTTAAGAAGCAGAACATAATCTTCTTCACCTGGAAATGAAGGGGCTGATCCTGTATGAGGTTGGTCCATCAGATTTGCTCCTCTTCTGACAGGGCTGCAGATCCCAACATTAATCTTGTTCACAAGAACATGGACTGAAATAAGTACAGTGGAGAGACATCTTCTGTGTACTTTGCTGCTTTTTTTGTTTGTTTGTTTGTTTATGGGACAGTTGTTTCCTCATTCTGCTTCTACACATTTGAGAAAATATGTAGTATTTTGAATTGTCTACAGCTTTGTAACATTGTGAAACAATGCATTCAACTTTTACAACTTGAGCCAAAGGGAGGCAAAAAGAGACTGACAGTACATGGTGCTCATTCTATTTAAGATAGAGACTGACAAACATACATATGATTTAAACAAAGGCTCCTGAGTTGCACTGCTTTGCTAGTCTTAGAAAATGTCAAACTGGTTGATTTCTGCTGCAGTATGCTAAGTAACGTAATCAATGGAGCCCTCTTCTGTCATACTCTTAAGTGTTCTAAAATCTTCTCTTATTCATGTGTGAGACATGCATATCTCTGAGGTATAGGAAATACTATAACCCATATTTTAAAGGTGTGCACAAGCCATACTTTGAAGGTGGCATAATCTTTAATGCTGGGTGTAGAGAATAACTTTCTCAAAGCAGAAAACTTGTCTGCATCAAAGTCACAGCTGCAAATCGTGTTCTCTCTGCACATTACCTACATGTAATAGGGACAGAAAAGGAAGGGAACTTTTACAGTCCTGACACAAGCAAGGCACATGAACTGTCTAAATAAGCACATCTTCTAATACAGCATGGTTTGTGGGGAGCTGGGCACACATTAGCTGAGCTTCTACATCCTTATCAGTCATTCCTAACAAACTTTCTTATCATAACTATTTCATATTGCTTCTGGTTGCTGCAACATTATGGCCCACAGGCAAACAACTTGATTTTTTTAGCTCATAATTTTATGTATTCCTCTTTTATTGTTTCAATTTAAATCTCCATTAAAATGAGAACAAGGGGGAGAAGAGAGGATGGTGGGAAATGAGCCCTTCACATGCTTATTCACCAAGGAGTTTTCTTAGGTTCTTAGAGGTCTAATTATGATATGAAAACATGATTTCCAACTTTGCAGATGATACTAAATTGGAAGAGAACAAAAACAAATGAGGAATAATTAGGTAGTGCAGCCAGATATAAAAGAAGTTAGATCGTTTTATATTTCAGGCATAATAGATGGCAAATGTAGGGCTGTGCAAATATTCAGGATAATTAGCCTCACAGTGTGGCATAAAATGTGGGACCCTGTTTAAAAAGATGAGAGGCTGCAACACACTGAGTGCAATAAATCCTGAACTTCAGAGTTCAAAATTTACTTCTAAGGTTCCCTTACCTATATGACTTGCTAGTGACCTCAGTGGCACTCTGCTAGAAATAAGATAGACTCAGAGTCAGCAAGAGGATCACCATCTGGCCTCTGGGAAAGGAAAGGCTGCATATTATTGTCCGAGAAGGACTGTTTCCTCCACAGTTATTAATTTTGTGCCCATTATTGGACCCCAGGCTGGGTCTGATCTGTAGGATTTTTCTACCCAAGCCAGTGTCTTTCTCCAGAGGCAAAAAGAAAGCAGAGAATACACCAAGGAAACATCAGCTTTTGTTTGCATTGCTCAAGTGCTCCTGAGGAAGAGGCACCTGCCCCTGGCTGCAGCAGAGGCAGACTACTTGGCTAGAAAGAGATCTAGGGCTAATCAGGAACAAGCATTTTTTATAGCCTTTCATTATGTTACGTCCCTTGATGTGCTCAAGTCTGAAGCTAGAAGTCTTTCAACAGTTGGGCAGGGAAGGTTCTTAGAGAGCTGTCAGTTGAAACAATGTGGAAAGATACCTTGCTGGTTTTAAAATGTCGCTTCATGAACCATGACAGATTATATGCTGAGATAGGAAGGATGGCAAGGGACATCACCCTAAGAGATCACCGTATTTTCCTATGCTGCTATGAACTACTTTCCGCTCTATATACTGCTGCATGCTTCTCTGCTCTTCACTGAACCACAACTTGTCAAAACTGCACTCCCTCTTCTGCATATATCAGCACATTAATTTTCAGCTGTGTGATACAAGAAGTTCTTCTATATCTACCTAGAAAAATTACGCGGTTTTTATTCACAGCAGATGTGGGCAAGAGCCTATTTATTCTTGAAGAGGTGATGTTTTGTTTGGGAAACTGATTTTTTATTTTATTGAGAGTTTTCTGTTCACATGGAAGGTAGGAGGAAGAAGGGAAATGTACAAATGCATGAGGGAATTAAGGTCACTGCTGGTGAATCAGTATGGCAAGGGATTACCAACTACAGAATATCTTCACTCAAAGCAAAATTAAACAGAACTCTGAAATAATGAGGCCAAAAAATCCATCATTAGTCCATGAAATTTGAAAATGTATTAGGCTGATCTGTTTTTCTATCTAAAGATGCCTTTGTAGGGGTGAAGATTTACCTTCATAGGTCTTCTTATGTTAAACTTTTAGCTTGTTTAACAACAACAAAATCACAAAAAGCACTGCCTTGTTAAGGGGTTTATGCATTTGTTTCTAGTCATGTTTTCCATGGAATAGGTCTGAATTATTAACCATCGTTCAAAGTATGAAAATGAAAGGAGCTTCAAGTCTTCCAAAGGCAATGAATCACGTTTCAGCGTTGAATGCCTGTGTAATTTATGGCAGACTGCACATAATTTCTATGTATGGCTATACTTAGTGTGGGTAGCACATTTCACATTTGAAATTCAATTCTGCTAGCTGACTAATTGATTCGTTTTCATAAACACCCTAAAATTTGTAATAAGAACAATGCTTTGCTGTAAGACACTGTTTTGAGGCTTTACCAAAATTAACTATGAATATTTACTTTCAATAAAAGCCAGTGGGACCAACAGCAAATAATGAAAACGGAGCGATTTATCATTTCTTTTCACAATCACTATTGTTCCAAGAGATTCAGCAAAATTTCAAACCTTTTAAATCATCTGCTTAAAACACCAGTACTTTTATTCAATCACAGTTTCCTCTTGTCTGCCTCCTTCCTCCCTCTCCCTTCCAACAGCTTTCCCTCTGCTGGCATCCCTCCAGTCTATTCTCTTGGGGTATAAGGCACTGATCAAGCTTCAGACACAAGCTTTGATAGCCACCACATCCATGATCCTTCCCCAGAGGAGTTGAATTAGGGTGCTTTCAGGGAGAGTGGGACATAATGTGTTTCCAGGAACAAAGAAAAGCCAAAAACCTCAAACACATATTCTGAAGTCAAGTCGCACTGGTTTCCAGAGCAATGATCTGTTTTAAAACAACAAGCTAAGACTGTGCCACTATCCTTGGGAAGTGTTGCTGAGGACTGCAGCTCAGTTCCCACAAGTCCTAGTGGGTCTAGTTGTGCAGTTGCTTTATCAATTGCATCCCCTGATCTCAGACAAAAGTGTCCTTCCTGGGAGCAAATATCCCTCGAAACAGCAAGTTGTCTGACACAGAGGATATAGGGAAGTATGTACCACAAGAAAATGAAGCTGAACATATTCCAAGCTGTGTGACAGAGGTACAGCCATGTGGATGACAAGAAACCTCACAGCAAAAGTGACAGAGACTTTGCACTCATCCTTCCTTTCTTCATTTCTGCATGCAGAATAAGGTGAAAAAAAGTACCAGATTTATCATGGGAAAAGAAACTATATTAAGGGACAAATATGACTGAGAGTGAGGGTGGTCTAAACAGACGACTGACAGGTAAGTATTAGAGCATCTCTTTCAGAACAAAATTGATGGATCTAGGACAAAATAATTTTTAGATGGCTCATATGCTGACAGCAGTGTGCAAAACATTCATTTCAAGAAGCTGGAGCCCAGTTCATGAATACAATGAAGCAGATGCTTTTGACATGTTTGCATTTCAGAATAGCAACAGGACACATGGGCTTAATGTTAAGCATAGGGGTGATTTGTTAGTCTGTTGGAACTTTGGCATGGCTGGGCTTGGAAAGCAGCATCTGGACTGGTGACCTCTGGGCTTTGGAGAGTGTGGTCCAGCCTTGTTATATCATTCTTCTGCCCAACTGCAATACAGCAGCTCTCCCTCCTGCTTGATCCCTAGTCTGCAGTTCTGACATCTGGCATTTGGGGAAACGGGCAAGATGGGTCTCAAATAAGCTTAGGATCAAAGTTATTCATTAATAAATCCCACCAGGTTTAGATTAACAGGATTTTAAATGTATTCAGAGGTAACTTAAAAGCTGTGACTATCATTGAGCTCTCTCTGTCGCAGAATTCTTTAACACACTTCAGGGACGAGAATGCTCCCCTCTCAAACCCACCAGCCTCCCACTGTTCTTAGCTCTGTGCTATTGCCGTGCTGTTTTACCCCCAAATGAGGGAGGAATAGGCAGCAGAGACAGACCTGCCCTCCAAAAGGGCTCTGTAGCCTGCGGTAGCCACAAGGAAAGCCTACCACAGAAAATTTCCCATCAGATTGATCACCTCTGCATAAGGAGAGTCCTGACTTTTTGATTTGGAAACCTGTCAGTAGACAGGAAACCTGTCACTAGAAATCACAGCTACTGGAAATTGCTCCATGGGGTCTAGGAAGCAAAACCACTGTGAACTCACACTGCAGCCAGAGTGTTGCTCCCGGCAGGGCCATGCTCCTGTGGCCACTACTGCCATTACACATTTAGATTGTGTCAGGAACCACAGGTCAGCTGCCCAGGGCCTCATGCTTGGCGGCAGGGACCTGTGACCTTGGCACAACAGAAGG
This sequence comes from Melopsittacus undulatus, assembly GCF_012275295.1. NCBI lineage: Eukaryota > Metazoa > Chordata > Aves > Psittaciformes > Psittaculidae > Melopsittacus > Melopsittacus undulatus. The sequence goes on along the minus strand of NC_047528.1, from coordinate 79,638,237 downwards.
CACCAGACACCACACTTCCTCTCAGGCAAAACCTGTCTGTACCCTCCTCTGCACCTTAACTGCATTCTTGTCCTTCTTTTCTGCAGAAGAAATGCAAAGTTTGAGCTATTTTTGTCTCCACAAGAGTTTTCTGGCCCAAGAACTATTCCTGACATTTAATTCAAGTTTATTTTTGTTAGAGATAGAATTCTATGTCCTTAATAACTTTTTTTTGAGGGGGGTGGGTGTTGAGAAAAGCATCTATGTATAAATAAAAATAAAAACTATTAAAAGGTTAAAAGCAGCCTGACTTCCTCTGCAGACTTTTCAATCCTACAGGATTTAGCAAAAATAGAGTGAAGTACTTACATCTTCAAAAAGCATTTAGCCAAGCACTCCATCAAAGGTTAAAGTGCAGAAACATGAAATAAGTGAAAAGTAGTCTCACTGGTTACAAATTGACCAAAGAGAGGAAGTGAATTTTAAGAGGAGAAGAATTTATAAGGGGTTGTGATTGAGATCAGCAATAGATCTTCAGCTTCTCAATATTATATTAATAATGGCACCAAAAGTAAGTTTCTGCTGTCTTCTCCTTATAGTAAATTCTGGCAAACAATAAGTAAGGAACAATACCATCAGAAACAGAAAAATGTAAAATATTTATGCAGTGCAATACTGATAAATAGCAACACAGGTGAAGAAAGAGAGAAAAAGTTAAGAAAGGCATCACTATTTAATGAAAAATTGCAGCAGAATTACAAGGAAAATACTTCCAGAAAAAAGTCTCTGCAGCCAATTTGACTCAAGATGCAGCTCCAGTAAATAATTCAAGCTGAATTGCCTTAGAATTAGGCTCAGCTGTCAGAAAAGCATTTTTTAGGTGTATATATATGAGGCATCATAGAATCATGAAATTGTTTGTGTTGAAAGGAACCTTTAAAGATCATACAGTTCCAGCCCCCCTGCCATGGGCAGGGACACCATCCACTAGACCAGGTTGCTCAAAGCCCCATCCAGCCTGGCCTTGAACACTGCCAGGGATGGAACAGCCACAGCTTCTCTGGGCAACCTGTGCCAGGGCCTCACCACTCTCACAGTACAGAATTTCTTCCTAATGTTCAATCTAAATCTCTGCTCTTTCATTTTAATGCCATTCCCCCTTGTCCTATCCCTACATGCCCATGTAAAAAGTCCCTCTCCAGATTTCTTGTAGGCCCACATCAATCATATATAATCTATATTAAATTGAATTCAGTACTTTGGTGAAGAGTGAAAGCATATGTATAGGTGTGTGTAGACACATTTATATAGTACAAAGTATATCTAATCTTCAGTGCCCTACTGGGAGGTGTCTGCAGTTTGTCTCAAACAATGTTCCCAAGTGGTTTCTACTCTTATTAATTTCATAATCATCATAGAGTGCTCTGCTTTATCAGTATGAGGTCCACTATACATCTAGGAAAGGTGGGGAAGTTGCGACCACCACCAGCATCATTAGAGAGATATCAGTAGAGATTGCATCAGTACAAGGGTAAATAAACATCACCATTGCTGGCTGAAGTATTTAAATTGGGGTTTCAAATTTTTCAAAAGTTTTCCATTTTTTCCCTCAAGTCTTATAGTTTACTACACAACCCACAGATGTGCGAAAGCCTGCAAATCCACACTTTCCTCTAACCAAAGGGCTCAGCTGGCCTTTCGTTTGCTGCCTCTCTGCCAATGACCCAGCAAAGTCTTAAATGAAGAATACTATTTTAAAGCACTTTTTCGTTTCTTTGAGAAAAAAAAAACCAAAACACAAATACAAAATAAACCTTATAAATTGTGTTTTTACATTGTGTTTTCTTTCAAATGCTCCCTATGGTGCCCTGTCTCTAACTAGAGACTTTTACAATTTTACCACATAAAGTTCCTGATAAGTAAAATAGTTACTGTAAGTATAAATGTAATAAATATGCCCTTTCCCAGGATGCTGGTTCTTTCCTTGTCAGATCCCAACCCTATATATAGGAATCTCTGCAGCTCTTTTTGTCTTATGGGTTGCTAAAACTTCCATGTGACCACTGAGGACATGACCAAAGTATTTGGAGAACCTCACAAGATGCTTGATGAGTACTAGGCTAAGGATAATATTAACAGAAGAGAAAATCTATGCTACTTCATCAGAAGAAAAATGCCATCCTGTGCTCCTGAATGGTAAAATATGCAAATGGCACCACTGAGTCAACAAGTACTGGAGTGGTTAAATCTTTGCACTGAATCTGATTAATTTCTCCATTGCTAAAGGAATCTAAGCAAAAAGTCATGAAATATCTTCTGGGAATGGGTTTTAATGGTGCAGGTTATAAAGAAAGCTGTGTTTTGTTTTTCAAAGACTGCCTCATTCCTTGTTCTTTGCAGTCAAGTCATAGCTATTGTATCCCATGAAATAAGATTTGTGTCAGAACAATGGCAGATTTTTTGAAATCTGTGATACAAGACCTATATTAAATGTCTAGATATGAAAACAGAGTAAGAAAAAAAATGTCATTCATTAAAGATAGCAACTGTTTAACAAAATACATAATGGGATAATAACCATAAGGAATATCTCCACAATAAATGTTCAAAATGAAAGGCTTTCGATTGCTTTTGCTTCTGAAAATCATGTTTATCTGTGTAAAAATAATTCTCTTTGAAGACCAGCCTATCCTTTAGCAAGCATTATTTTCCTGTCAGTCAACACTTTGCACAGCCATGCAATTGCAGTGTGGCCAGAGTTCTCTGGATACTTCATTACCAATGGCTTCCAGCTATCCCAGTTCCACTCTGTTTTTAAAAACTCTTTTTTTCATAACTGAAGATATTAATGAGAAAAAAATCAGGGGGGAATGTTTCCCCAGATAGCTTCACAAAAAGCAACACCAGGAGGGATATAATAAAAAGACAAAGCAAAAGCTGAAGATAAATATTCTTGTTTCAGTTTGCACATTCATTTTGCAGGCACCAGTCTAAGAACATTTATGCTAAATGCAGTGGGAAAGAGCCTGGAGAGATTAAGTGACTTCCTCTTAATAGATGGTGTTTTGTAAAGGCAAACGTTAGCAAAGTCTTTAATACCTCTATGCTTTATAATGATGGTTTTCAATTTTAGCCTAGCTAAAAACAAATTCCAAAGCAAGTAAACCTTGAATTCCGCTAAAGTGTGGATTCTGGTGGAAATGTGCAAGATGCTTTCAATACAAATAGTTCATAATTGTGCCAGGAGAGTGGAGGTGCGGAAGGCACAAGGTCTGACACAATGATTTGAAAGGCAGCACTAGGCTCACAGTGTGTAAAACAACAACAGTTTCGGAAAGTAGCAAAGAAAACAAAGGTTATTAAAGGTCTTGTGTTTCAGAGCTTACAACACAGGACTGTCCTTTAAAAGAGAGTTTTCTTAATCCTTTCTCAAAGCTAAGTTTACATCTTTCCAATGAAGGGTCTATAATCTTTCCTTTATTAAATTCGTGGTCATTTGCATTCATTGCATTTGATTGATATCTGACTTTTTATTATTTCAAGTAAACTCCAAAAACAGAGAAGAGGTATAGTGAGTTTGACGTCAGCTATTTTTCTGAACAGAACTATATTCCTACTTTCCACTGAAATTCTTGAATCCTTTATTACAACCAAGACTTACACAAAAATGAAGATGCACATTTCAAGTGAATATATAAAATTGAAAAGTAGGAAACTGTGAAGACAAACATAAAGCAACACATTGCTAGGAGCCCAAGTTTCTTTTTAACATATCATAAAATCTCCTGTAATGTCATGGCTGACTGTCCCCCTATTGCAATATTTAGTCTTCAAAAATTTATTTCCATGGGCTAGACTTTAAATTACTAAGAATAGAGGAGGCATACATCTACTGAGCTAATTAGATCCCCTTTTTCTTCCATTTTCAGATCTTCCAAATACTATAAATTTTAACTACATCTCCAAAAATCATTGTTACCTTCTGTAATTCCCATCACATATCCCCTTCCATTGTTAATTTCTTTTTCACCAAGGATATTGTTAATATTTAATTCAAATGGAAATTTGGTATGACCATATGACCACTTACAGATTGCTTTCCATAATCAGTTACAGAAAACTAACAGAAAGTTGAATAAAAGCTGTCTTTCAAGCAGCTATGTAAGCTATGAAAATGTAAATAAAAGAAATAGATTAAACATTATGAGCAGCAAAAAAATCATCAAAGCAACTTCCAATATACTTGAGGTGCCCATCTACCCACAAAGTCTGAAGGTGCTAACCCAGAAGACTACAGCTATGGGTAAAATTTCTCTATCCTTCCAAATGCTGATATATATATATGTCTAACAGTGAGCATTTTAATGTTGAATCTACTCCACCATAGCTTGACAGATAAAATTAACCTACAGTACCAAGCAAATAAAGTCAGTGCATGCTGGTCTGAACACAGACTTTCTGTTCTACTGGAAAATACCAGATTTGTTTTCATTATGAATAGCGACAAAAAGAAAACCCAAATTTTATTTTGTAAGGAAATTTAATTAAAAAATTATTGGAGAAACTAAAATATTCCACTAAAAATTAAATATTTTTATTCAGATTTTTATTTAATATTATGTTCAGTTAGACTACAGGCTGTGAAAATGAGAAGTATTTTTAAATTCAAAACCTCAACATTTCATTAGGGATAAGAGTGAAAAGACGTTTTCATCATTTTTTCCTAATTAGATTTTATTGAAAGTGATGTTTTACACAAAGTGTTAGTATTTATAAATACAATTTTTTTTTCATATGAGAAACTTCTGCTTCAGACAGGTCTCCAGTTCTTAATTCCACAATTGAAAAAATAATGTGGCTGTGTTATCAGTACATAGTACAACTTTTATGGGGTTAAGAATTTCATCAGAACGAAATCAAACCAAAATCTACATCAGCAAAACCCAACTTCTTGGAGCTGAAATGTTGGTAAAAGTGTAGATACTAGAGACATGGTTTAGTGGTAGTCTTGGCAGTCCTGGGGTAATGGTTGGACTTGAATATAAAGGTTTTTTTCCAACCTAGTTGATTCTATGATTATATGATATTATGAAAAGAGGTCCTGAGATTAGTGCATACCTTTTTAGAATCATGGATTCATAGAATAGTTAGAGTTGGAAAGGACCTTATCATCTAGTTCCAACTTGCTTGCCATTTTTCCCCATTATGCTTACATTATTCATCAGAAATGTCTGTCTGTACTTAAACCAGTCCATTTATTATAAGTGTATACCTTTCGTATTGTCTTAGCCTATTTGCAGTTGCGGTAGTGCTAATCACTATTAACAGAAAATGCTTGCAAAAAACAAGATTTTTTTTGTCTTGCAGCAGCATGGGTCATGTATTATATTATGGGGATTTAAAACATTTTTCTAAGTGTGAGTTAAAAGTTATCAAGTTAAAGTCTGACTGAGGTATTCTACTCACCAAAGTTATCGTATACCTCAAAGGGCTAGAAAAACCTTGGAAGTACAAGAGGGGATATGAATGAGAAGGGAAGTAAAAAACAGACCAGAACTTTCAATGACAAACCTCATTCCATATGTTTTGTTTTGTTTTGTTTTGGTTTTTTTCTCAGAGAAAAAGCCTTCCTTTAGTCATGTTTGTTGTACTTCCTGGCATTTAAGCTTGCAGTGGTAATGCCTTTTCCCTGTGCAAAAGTGCTTAAGCTAAAACTTAGCTCAGGTTCTTGGAGATGAGCATTTGCTAATCAGCAAATATACTGCTTTGCAGATGTGGCTTATTGTGTGACTCATGGCTAAAGCAGGGTTTTGAGAGTGTGAATAGATTTCATAGAGATCTCTCATTTTCCCTCATAAAAGTCAACAACTGAAAAAGCATCTTAGGGCCTATGACAGCCAGGGAGCAGTCCATGATATATGATTGCTACTGGACAAGTTTGCTTTGAGGCCAGGGTACAAACCTCAAATTGTAGGTATGCAAATACTGGCATCTTTCTTTCTTGCATTTCCATAGCCAGTAGTCCCCATCAAAGAACCACACCTACCAGTGGAAACACTCTGGTTAGAATACAGAAGAGATGAAGACTTAGTCTTATAGCCCTGATACAGGTCTAGCAAATCACCCTGAATTTTGGGTACAATGAGAGTAACAGCTGGGAAAAGCAATCCATTAGAGATAATTGCATTATATCGGGAACTGTTGTCTGAAATAAATCAAAAGGTTCAACAAAGAAAGAAAAGAATCTAAAATAGGGCTGGAATAGGTTTTCTTTTTCAGAACAAATGTTAATATTACTTGTAGCACTGCTTTTGAGAAGTCTGCAGTGCTGTGGCTAAGCATCACCACTGGCCAGTTACCCATCTCATCTTCTGCAGCACTAGGGGGAACTAGTTTCTCAAGGATCATCTTTATTTCCACCTCTTAACCCATGAGGCAGATGGAGTGCCTGGGGCCTTGATACTGCTCCTAAAGAATCAATTTTAGTGTTTAAGTTCCAGGGTTCCCTTTACACAGTCATGTAACTGAATGGCAAATTGTGTATAGCATGACTAAGTGTGTACCAATCTCTACGAAGTAGACTGCCCTACAAAGTATGCATGATACCAACACTGGAAAAGAAGGGGTGTCTTTTGTATTATGAGCATCAGCCGGTCTTCTTCACTCCTGTATGGATCAGAGATCTGGTCATTATATAATTAACTCACTCTTTCTTGCTTCTTAATTAAAATATCTGGATCCCTTTGGATAGTCATATGATAAATCTGTTGGTAACTTTTCCATTGCCTTTTTTAAGTAATTTGGTTAATTGTGCAGAACTGAACTTCCACCCAAGTCTGAAAGACTTTTTTCCCACTTTAAAAACTGCAACTCTTTGCTATGGGCAGCAAGTTTTCCCTTAGAATAGAGCAAAATGGCTCTATTAGGATAGCTTCTGGTTTTCACATATCTCTCTTGGGTACTTTTACACAGAAAATGATCACACTGAAGTGCTTATGAAAGGGAAACCCTTTTACCTGGTTTGAAGCAGACACTGTGCACATTAGATAGGCCTGGACATCTGTGTCTTGTCTGCCTTTGTAGTGCCCTTCTCTGTAGGGCAGGACACCATTAAGCACCTTTAATGGCGTACCTGCCTTGTAGTTGACTTTACTGGCTTTAATCCTCAGCCTCTGAAGATGAAAAAGTAGTTGTTGTCAACTACTGCAGTGACTTTTTGCTAATTGCTAGGCTGGATCAAAGAGTGGAACATTTTCATTGTATTAGGACATTGCCTCATGTAAGTGGGATGGAGGCAAGCTGGGCCTGCAGTAAGGGATAGTTTTGCTGCAGTCTGCTGTGGCTCTCCATGACAACATGATGGCAGAAGCAGAATGTTAGGGTGGATGCTGGGGATGAGATATCGACATTAAGGCAGCAGGCAAGAGGATGCGTGAAGCATGCAATTCAAGATAGCATGTTGGTCTGGTCTGCAAGATACCCGGCCTTGAAACCACCAAACGTAATGCATGTACAGCTGGCTGTCAAATGGGCAGGGTTATCATTATCTAAGAAAAGGCAAGGGTAGTGCAGTGGTGATTGGAATATTTTCCCACAAATATTCCTTAAACATAAATGATAGTGATGAAATCATAAAAGTAATTGAATCTTGTAACCCCTTTTTTGAAACCAAATTAAATCTAAAAACATGTAAATGCGTCCTTCTTTTCCAGAATATTATTGAAAATTAATAGACCATCTGAGTCTGCAGTGTCATGAAGTCTGTATCCATTTTTTGACATACCTGCAGATTCATCTCCAGCAGCTCTCCATCTGTTTGCAGGCTGTTTTCTGTACCAGTATGATGCCTCAGGTGCAGAAGAGAAAGACAATAATTAACAATGTGGCCTACAGCATCTAGGGGAGCAATTAATTTTAGTGAATGGATGGGGGAGGAAGAAGAGGAAAGCTTTGCACAAATTTCCACTTGTGCATGCATGCTTGTGCATATTGGATGGATGTACATACAAATATGTATGTATCTCCCAAGAAGACTATTTTCAGTGTTCAAACTTTAACTCTTGCAATAGCTGTTGTGCACAGAAACTACTTGAAAAAGACAGTGCCATCTGCACTAAGGAGATTAGGGGGTGTCAAGGAATATTCTTTCTCACTTCTTGCATTCCTGCTTCTCTCCATCCTGTCCTGGAAAAATCCCAGCTTTTAACCTGCCAAAACAGTTTTAAAGCTAGTCTCTGATATATGGAAACCTGTGAGACAGACCCATGACAGTTACATACTGTCAATGGAATTAAACTGCATGAAAAAAAACCCAACAAAACCCCAGTACTGCTGAATAAAAGAACAGAGAATTGAATGAGGCTACACTAGCATATGTGGTAGTTTTTTCATGCATATCTATGTGCATACGTTGATTAAGGAAAACTGAATTTATATATAAGAAGACTATTTCACTGATTTATACATTGAAAGGTTATAGTGTGTATGCACAGCACTAAGAATTAAAGATCTGCAAATCTACAGAGGGGTTAAAAAGGAAAAAAAAAAAGAACAATTAGACATTTTCCCCTACCTCCCATTTAGGTCATGAAATTAGAAAACTAAATACAGTTATAAGCTCTTTAATGTAAGTGGCCTCATTTCATATGCACTGAGCAACTACTGCATCTGCTGGCTTCTGTTATGAATACTGGTTCCATTTCTGAAAAGCAGCTGTCAGGAAGGAGATTTTATAGGATCTCCTCTGACGTGTTTAGCTAGAAAATAGCCAAGCATGACTGCAGTACCTGTGTGCCGTATGAGTACAGCTGGAGGTATGGAGAGGCAGTGCTGAGCTTTTGACTATGTAATCTTCGGGGAGGAATCCAGCAGAAAGGCTGAAGGAGAAACCCCACTACACACTAATTAAGTGCTTTTCTGCTTTGATTTCTTGACTTCTTCATATCCCTCTGTCCTTTTTTGTTCACACACCAGTGCCCATGCTAAATGTGGAGACTATCTGAACCAGCAGAAGAAACACTCACTGGGTTAGTTTTGAGAGCAGGATATCACAGATGTGACTGTTTTCTTCTGGATTCTGCGCAGGAAAACTAGATATTTTGAAACTGGTTCACCTCACGAGTGTATGGTCAGATTGTGAAATGGTTGTGTTAATAAAGGGGAACTGAAAAATCATTAGCCCAAATAAGGTGTTTTCTAAACTTTTGACTCTATTCTGCAATTTTGTAATTGCACAAACATGCATGCTGCAGATTGAAAACAGTGTCCCCCTGGGAAGCTACTAGTGCATTCATCCCTCCAGAAAACAAACCCATTTGCCTTTTTCTTTTTATGCCTGCTTATTCAAACAATTAAATAAATTAAAACCAAGAAAATGTTCTGCTCCGGGCTACTCTCAAATGTTTTCAGGCAGTAAAATAAATGAGAATCAATAATCTAATGCAAAACTGATTTGAACATGTTTACATGTTATTAGGAAGCTAAAAGGTTTATTCATGCCTTTGGTTCTGAGCTGATGTGATATACTGTGTCTGTAGAAACAGCTGCACATAGAGGCTGCTGTTTGGTGGCTGCTTTCTGTGCGAAAAAATAATAGTCAGGCGTTTGTCTTTTTCTCCTCCAAATGTCCAGGGGCTATGACAGCAGGGAAGACTACAGGCTGTCTTTCAGGATGTGAAAGCTGTCACATCTGCATCCAAGAGAGGACTATGCTATGAAGGTAGAACTATTTTTCTATAAGGAAATGACATGCTGGGAAAGAATGTATACTTCTTTGGAATTTGATGAATGAATTATGTTAATATCTGCATATCAACTTTGCCCTCTTGATTCACTTCATGCTACGTCAATTATACTGTAACTTTTCAAACTGCTGTCTGTAAGTAGTATTAGCTACAGCCAAAGGTTGGAAAAGAATATCCTTTAAAAATTTGATTGCTTACTCACCAGGAAAGGAACAACAAGGAAAAAAAAAAAGTTTTACCAGACCCTGTAAAGAACTGAAATTCCATTTTTTTTTTTCACCTCTAAATACAATTTTAAAAATCAGAAATCCCCATGTAGTATTACAATCACTACACCTTTGGTACCTGTGATTCCTCCAGTTTTGTCAATATAAAAAATTTCAATGTGAAATCTGAGTATTATATATGCATGATATTGCATAGAAGTATAGATATATATCACAGAGAGGTTTCTATATGAAAAAAGAAAACCCGAATGCTTTACTTTGCCAAAATGCAGCACTCCATACTCATAACAGCTTACTCAAAACCAATTTTACATGAGGAAATTTCATCAAAATAAACACATTCCTATGAATTTTCTCATACCACTGAAGCTAAGTACAGAAAAAGCTGTTCAGTTTAAAAATTTTCAACCTATCATAGGTTTCACAGGTTTATTTTGCTTTTAAATATAGTTTTTTTGTGTGACTTCTTTTTTGCATTGTGAATGTAAATGAATTTATGACCTGAAAAAGAAAGCAAATTGTAGCGTAGGGAGCTCTTCCATAATGAAAAGAATAGAGCTAAGAGCAGACAAAGTAACTCCCATTATGTGGGTTTTGCACAACTGTAACTACTGTAATCCAGTGATATTTCTCTAATTTCATCCAGTTCTTGGTCAAATGGGTCTCATACTGAACATAAAGATGCTCTTAACTTATACTTTTAAAACCCTTGTTATCAAAACTACTCTTTCATATCAATAGGGGTCAATGGTACTGCTTAAAAGAATATCAGTCTTTCATGCTCCAGGAAAAGTTTCCCCAGTGCTAAGCATTCACTTGCATGATTAAAGGTAGTCTAGGTACTGACCTTTTGATGTTAAAGATAAAACAGAAGGAGCTATGTAAGTTACACTAGGGAGTAAAAGGTAAGATGGAAGAAAAGGTATAGTGGGAATAACATCCTCAAAGGATTTACTGGAAAAAAAAATGCTTACTGGGAAAAGCTAACCATCATTAGTAATCAACAAAGAATCTAACAGAAAGAAAACAGTACAAAGGTGTCTGCTGAAAAAGTAGCATTTAAAGGTAGGGGACAATAATGTTGAAAGAACTGTCCTAGACAGAAACTGTGTGCTGCTGGAGAGCACAGTTGGAGTCTCTGTCCTCCCTGATTAACCGCAGTCTACAGGGAAATGATGACAGGACATGCCATATTCATCCTAGAGGTGAGACTTATGTATCTGTTTTTCACATCTCTCTGCATAGCACCTAAAGATAAATTGGGGGAAAAAAAACCAAAACAAAACAAATAAGAGGAGGAATTCTCATGCTCAAAAATTGTTATTTTATTTTCTTGAAATCATATGAGTCCAAAGAATCCCAAGGCTGCTTAGTCCTGCTATAACAAGGCATAGAAGAAGGAGCAATCTCGTAGCAATACAGGAAATGTTCATAAATTATTCTGAACGTGCCCTGCTGAAATGTTCTTGGATTGAGAGAGGACTGGTTCCTTAGTCCTGTGTAATGATGAGTCTGGCCTAGAGCAATATGAAAAGTAAGAAAGGAGAGGAGGCAGTCAGATGAATTATAAAACAGAATTCAAAGTGCACTGGTGAGGGAGAGTGTTGGATTTTTTCAGTGCTTGTCTTTTTCCTGCTGCTGGCTGTCCATGATGATATGGTAAAGCTACCATTACCAAGCAAAAATTGAAGCAAAAGAATATTAATAAGATGAAAAATTCTTCCTGCTCCCTCTTTATTGTCAGTGAGAGACCTCTTTGTTTACACGTCCAAGAATGTCTAGCAGTTACTGTATTCCCTGTCTCCTGACCTACAGTTGTTCCTTAGCCATGCTCTGCATATTTTAGCTCATTTAATCCTTCCTTTGAAGTCATTCCCTTCAGCTCGTTGTCATTTGTCTTGCTTTTGTCTGAACTCCTTCCAATTTATCCTGGCATGAAAGTAGCCATATGTATTTGGGGTGTGCTTTCAGGAATATGCTATCAGGAAGGATCACCCAAACCTTCCCATCTTCCAGGTCACCTTGGTAAGCTCACAGGACCACTGGTGCCTCCCTGCTCCCTAACTATTTTATGGACTGCACACCATGGAGCATCTAATGAAAGAGCTGCAAATTGTGCTGGCTGTTAGTTTTGTTCTATTTTTTGTTCTTACTGAATACCACAGTCCTAGTTCTGATCCTTCTTCCTGTGTTTACTCCTTAGATCTCTTTCAGAATTGCTCTTTCTGTTTTCTTTCTGCCACAGACTACCTATGCTGCAGTATGTGATCTATGAGATATGCTCTTCTTAATTGTTTCAGTATTTGACTCCCTCAGTGTTTCCAGGCAGTATGACCAGGGTCTTTAGTTCCATGCCTTAGGTATTTGTGTTTCTCCTTGGTGGGTACCTCCTGGGAACTAAGAAATTTATTATTGTCTGGATTTCAGGATGTTAAGCCACATAATGATCCCCACATTACAAACAGCAGATTTTGGGGCTTTTTTTCAGTTTCCCAAGTCTCTCTCCAAAGCCTTAGTGGAAAAGATAGGCTGTGTGGTTTTTCAACAGGTTTCCCTGCTATGCTTCTCATTTGGAACTGAAGTTAATTAACAGCTCTTCCCAGCACTTGTTGACCTTCAGTGGTGCTTGAACAGTGGGTTCTGCAGCCTTGAAAGTGAGACTGTAAATAACAGAGATATTTTGGGTCAGTTTTTAAAAGAAGAGAAGAGATTACTGTCCCGTCAGCATGATGGGACATGTAAAGCTAACACATACACATCATTATTTTCCCAAATGTGAAGACGGTGTCAAAGGGAAGGGTAGTGGAAATAACATGTCAGGTGTCTCAGTGTGATATTGCAGGTAGATAAAGCATGGCACTCACTGAGTATGTCCAAACCAATGACTGTAAGAATATTTTAAAATGTTTCAAATACCTTATTAAAATTCAAGTCTTGTGTTTATATCTTATTCTATCAACCATGTAGTTCCTACTTCTGCCAAAAAAGCTATCAAGATGCTATGCATTATTTATTATTAACATTTCATAATTTATGCAATGTATTCATCTGGATGTTTGCTTGATTCTCTACTGTGCATGATGCTGATTTCCTGTACAGTAACACTTAGATAAACCTGTATTTTGTTCTGAAGATTATTACTTTGAAGGTCTCCCTACTTACTACTTCTGTAGTTTCTTGTTTCACCATAGTTTTTGAGAAACAGCAGTTAAATGGTTCTCCAAATGCTAAGACAGCCAGAAAAGTGGTAAAGCTCAGGCTAGAAAATAATTTGCTATAAAGATGTGAAAAGTTGAAAAATAATCAGGTAGGTGAGAGGTAGAAAGTTTTCAGAGAAGAGATAGAGAGCCACTTGTACAGATATATAGCAAATCAATCTTTTGCAGATGTCTGTAGATCAATGTGTAGAAAGAAAGCATGTGTGTATGTGTATATAATTGTACAGACACACACAAACACATATATACTTATACCTATTTGTGTGTGTATGTTTGCATCTTTAAACCTGTAAGTAGTAAAGGAGAATCCAGGAGAAAAATGAGTGTGAAGTATCTTTGAATGACAAAGAGATGGGCAATTTGGAGATCAAATTAATCCTCTGAAAAGAATGCTGTATGTATCAACACTGAACACGATCACATTCGTTGAAGAAGAAAGGTGATAATTCAGAATGACATGTATTCATGTGTGAGGATACACAGTGCACACAAAAAGAAATAAACAGGGAAATTAAGGCATGTTGAAGGAAACCTGGAATAGAAATGAAATCAGAATATACGAACAGAAGATCAAGACTGAAAATTCCACATGCATTCAGCCTTGGTACCATAACACAGATTCCACCGAGATCTAGGATTCCGAAAGTAAGAGTTCATCTGGGAGCATTTTTAAACCACTAGCACTGTTGCCATAGAAAGTTTTCCTTTCTGATTGCCAGGAATTGTTAATACTGGGTCAGAGCAGTGATTCATCTTGTCAAGTATCTTGCCTCTGAAAGGGTCTAGCATAAGACATGTTGGAGGAGTAGCTGAAATCCCACAATAGAAATCATCACATATCCTTCTCACCATAATGTTTTGTCCTGTCCCTAGGAATTAGGCAGCCTCACATATGGTCTTTTACACAGTATAAAAAAAATTAAAAATAAAGGGCGTAATCTTCTACATATACAAATAAACAAGACAAATAATCCTGTGGTTTGGACAGCACCTTGTTGTGTGGGACCCATGTGTCTGCTTTGGGGAAGGATTGGGAAGGCATCCTCAGGCACAGTTTAATTCCCTGACTGAAAAACAGGACTAAGCACTTTCAAACCTACCATGTATTTTGACAAAAAACTGTTCATGAAGGATGGCCTCACCCTAAAGGATGCTGTAGAAGTGTTTCAGATGGGCAATCTATGTACCTTTGGGCAAATTTGTGTTGTTGCATTTTACTAAAACTGAAGAAGTTTCTGCTGCTTTGACAATCTAATGCTCTAGCTCTCTGGTTCTGCATCTACTTCAGCAAATACTGCAGCTCAGCAGGACTGGATCCATAGTGGGATCCATCTGGTGCTGAGGATCTGATGTACACATTGTACCTGATTCCAGATTAATTTAACCTTAGATTATTTCTACTCTGATCCTAGGAAATGAAGGCATATTAGGAACTGGAGAGCAGGAGGTGTATTCTTGAAGATCACCTTCCAGTATAGTTTTGCCTGAAGGAAATCTAATCCATGTACCCTGAGACTAATCCCCAGTGCAAACCAAGGTGTGGTAATTGGGAAAGACTGGGAGATTATGCTTCAGTAATACATTCCTGATCTGATCTAAAACCTCGATGGAAACACTTGCGGAGAGTTAATTTATAAAACAAATGTACTCAGAAATATAAGAAAAATGTGTGCAAAGATAGACTTCTTTGTTGTTAGCTTGTTTGGGTTTTTTTAATCAAGGAAAAAGTTCATGGATTTGATAAAGATCTGGTAAATTACCTCATTTACATAACTGGAACTTCAGCTGACAGAGACCATCTATCTTCCAGAGCATTATTTGAGCACAAAACCATGTTATGTATTCATGGAAACAGATACAGCAAGTTATTTTAGATAGTCAGAATAATTTCTACATTTGCTTTTCTGTTTGTTTTTCCCTTTTTTAAAAAAAAAATAATGTAAGGGGCTGTCAGAATATTATTGTAGCAATTAAATGCTAATTTAATAATTTAATAAACAGATTTAGGTAACTTAAAAATTGTATTAAAGAGGAACAGCATCAAAAATTAGCTGTGGTTATCATGTGAAAACTGGTTATAAGTTGGAGATAAAAAACTGAAATGTAATACAAGCACTTCCTGTGTACCCCATTTTCCATAACCAGGCCTCTCCCAGGGTTTAAGCAGAGTAAGACACCTGAGCTTCAGTGTCCATGTGTGAACAAGCATGTGAAAGTCTAAGCTTTCCTTCCTGACAAAGGAGATATCGTCAACCCTGCCTAAAGGCCAGGGCATCTGCAAGGCCATTATGGACAGTCATCAGTTGCCCACGGATGGCTCTGAGGGCCCTCTGGGGTGCCCAACAATCCCCCACATGTCTACTCAGGATTGGCCAGTGTCAGAGGAGGCCAGGATGCATTCTGCACTCCTTGAAGTGTAAGCCAGAGGCCAGGCTGGGGGCTTCACTGCACCCAAACAACATGATGCTAAACCTAAGCCTATGTTTAGGCATCTGAATAACAAGCAGGTGTTCATATGACCTCTTCCTAAGGAGATACTTAGCATCCATTATCTAAAAATAGAGTTTAGATATTTATGTGACAATGCCTACAAGTAAATGTCTTCACACCAAACTGAATCCCTCCTACCAAATTGAATCCCTCCATTGGTGTCAAATGTGTAACCGCATATGAGTTATCAAGGCAGAAAAAGAAAGGACCGCATCCAAAGTCATTCTGTTTCATTTTGTACATTTTTCGTTGTTCATACACCTGCAATTAATTGCCTCCAATTAATTACCTTCATCATTGTTCCTTTCCAGACTTTGAGCAAGAAAAGTTAACTGAGCAACTGCTTGATATCCCCTCTTGTTCTGCACCTGGCATTCTGTGCAATGCTTCATCACCAATGAGCAGATTTTGCGATACATCTGTCATGTTGGGATGTGGCAGAGGCTGGTTTTCTGAGGAGCAGTGCACAGAGCTAAGGAGGATGGACAAATATGGTAATAGCTCCACTGGTGTTAGAAAATCAGCTGTTTCGGTAGTCCCTGATCACACTCTGCTGGAGCCATATTCTACATGTCTGTAGCTGTATCCTATATAACTATAGAGATAAGTTTTCTTAAAATAGGAATAATGCAACTGGTTAATGTGATGCCAGTCAGAGACCAGTCTATTTCTGTAATGCTGAGACAGAGCCTTTTTAAGTATAATGAACTCCTGCTTCTGGCTAAATACTGCTAGGCCCCAAGGGATGTGTAAGGTTTTATGAACTTCAGTGTCATGCATCCTTTCTCCCTGTCTTCCTATCGCTTTTTCCCCATCTGCACCTCAATTTTTCTGTGCCTGTGTGCCCTGTCCCTTCCTTCTCTATCTAACCTGAAAACACTGTTGTCATTCATCTCTGACCTGACCAGCCACCATTATTTGTGTTTTAATGCCAGTGTCTTTGTCCTCTTTGGCCAGTCGTCTCTTGCATACTGAAACATACCAAGGTTTTAAAATGGCTATCACCAGGTGTTAACTGGAGGTATGCTGGGGCCTGTGATTTTGAAAGGGCACTGCAGTAAAAAGGATTAATGAAAACCTGTTACATACGGAAAATACTTTTCCTATCAGAAGAAAAATTCACTCAAAAGCAGAAGGTTAGTGCAAGGGGGTTAAATCATCTAATCATAGTTTAAGAAACTAAGAATGATAAAGATCTATGCTGGCTTTCCGCACAGGAATAAATTTCATCATGGGAGGTCTCCTCAGGTGAAATTAAGGCCAATGGGACATGAGGCAGCCATGGCCAAGAGGCTGGATTACCAATTTTGCTTGGTGGCAAACTGATGTGCAGTCCTACCTACTGTGCAAGTGTGTGGCTTTTGGATAATCTATGGCTGCTGTCAAGGCAGCTGAATGCAGGCAGATGGAGTTGGCTTCTTCCGTATTTGCTCAGATAGATGTGGCACAATACCAGGCAGAGATACCAAAAAATATATCAGTATATCCTGAATTTGTGACTTTCTCACTCATTTTTTCTTTTTCATATTAAGTTTTCCAGAGTGTCCTGAGCAATTTAGCTGAATATTGAAATATTCTCTCTTTGACCACATTGAAAAATACATGCAGCTTCTTAAAACACTGTCTTTTGGTTCAAGGTGGATTGCTGCTGTCTGAAAAGCACCCTTCCTTCCCTTTTTGCATTTGCTTAAGATGGGAGATGTGAGATTAAGGACATGGACAACAGATCTACTAAGTAAAGAGGGAGCTTCAAAGGATATACAATTCTCTGAGATTTGTTGTTCCTTGCTGGTGGTGCTAGATAGTGCACTTAACATCTGACTCTATGTAAATACTGTGGGAAGCTATGTGCACCTTGGTCACCCATTCTGTGTTAATTGTCGAGTATGCACCTGCAGCTCAAATGTGTATCTTGGTGGGTTTTCAGTGCTTATCCTGTTTAAACACCTAAAAGCCATGACCAGCTGGGTCCCACTGTGCTCAGTTGTACGTAAAACTACATAGTCAATGGACTCCTTGCCCAGAGCTCATGAAAGTGATGTGTGTATCAGAGCCTTAAGCCCATCAGATGTTGCTAAGGCCTTTTCCTCACTCCCTTGGTGTTTGGCTGCCTGTGTTGGAGGCCACCAAGCTCTGATGAAATGCTGCTGGGTAAGCAGGGGTCAGGTGTAGTTGGAGGAGAGCTCAGTTGTAAGAAGGAGCTGTGAGAAGCCTCCTGTGGAGGCCACCCCTTAGCTCAGGAGTTGAACTGCATCTCTGGCCCTGGAGCTGGGTCCCTGCATAGTTACTGTTGCCATGTCCACACCTGCACATCACCTTGCTCTTGGCTCCCTGTCTTGGCTCTGAAGCTGTCTCATCCCCATGGCCATGCCTGGCTGTCACACGGCTTCAGAATGCCCTGGTCACCCTTCCTGGCCCAGCTTTGCTTGCCATCTCTGGCTGCAGCAGGATGGGATTGTGAGGTGAGGTCCCTGCTGCATCCTGCCCTACTGCCCCAACACTCCCTGCCCTCACCCCACAGTGTGCTCTTGCTGCTGTCTGACAGACATGTCTGATGCTGTGAGCATATATTATTTGTGCAGATATAGTCTTTCTGTAGTTCTCAGATAGGTATACCTGTTTAAAAGCATGCACCCCTTGATCACTTGGAGCTTACCACGCAAGGATGATAAATGAGACTGTCCTGTGAAGCTTTTTAACTGTAAGACAGAGGAAATTCCTCTGCAGAAGAGGTTGCTCAGAGGAAACTAAATAGCAGCTTGGCTATGAAATAAACCCTGAGGCGGCTGTGAAACCACTGAAGGATCTAGCTATAATGCAAATGAAGGCACAGATGCCCCTGTTGGAATGATGTGCTTCAATTCCAGGCTTTGTGAATGACAGTTTAATTGCTGGGTCTCTGTATTTGTGCTTCATCCACTACAAAGAAGAAAATAAGTGGGAATAGAAACATAGGAATAGATATGCTGGTAGTAACTAAGTTGTACTGAATTGCTATGTGCAAGGCAATGGTTTTATAATGGGCACATCTGCCCACCTCACAAAACCACTACAAAAATTGGCAGGATTTGCAGCATCTGCTGGGGAAGTTTTAGCTTCAGAATAGCAAAATGTGTTTAATGTTGGAATTCTGTATTTTAGCTGCACAGGTCTTGATATTCTTAGTTTCATCTTGTACTCTGTGAAAGAGTCCTAAATCCTCTGCAGGCATATTTTCTCTTGACTTTTTTTCTGGACCTTCACTGAGGTGTCCATTTTTTTCCCTAGTACTGAAAGCCGGCTTGGAGCCTGCTATGGTGTCTCTGTGTAAATCAGGCTCTCCTTACACTTTACCCACTTAACAGAGCTGGCAAGCTTAACAGATATTTCCACGAACCTTTCAATATTTTTCTAGATGCTCTCATGGTTTTGGCACTGCATCTCTTGAAAGATGTCAAATATTCACGGCAAAGCTTCTTTACAGATTATATCACATTCTCATGTAGCATAGTGCTAAAGTGGTCTAAGCTTTTTACTCCTGCTGTTGATAATGTACATCTTGGCACCTTTTATTACCTTGTGAACATTTTGCACTCTTTCAAAAAAGGTTAAGTTATTCCTCAGTATAGGAATCTTCTCTGTAAGATGAGCATGACCAATTTTCCTTACAGCATATGGGCAGTCAGCTGCCCCACAGATACTTATTTCACCCTTAATTCCCAACCAGCCTTAATGTTCTTTAGCAATTCTAGCTACCTCTTGTAAGCAACTTCTTCTGCTCGCTGCCTGTGCATCTCTAGGCTTGAAATAACTTCTGCTTCATCACCAGCAGAGTCTTCCATTGGAAAACCAAAAGTGCAGTTATTGTCCCAGTCTGGAGTGAACTCTCTATCTGCCTTTCAGCAATAACACATTAGCTATGTTCCAAGTTCTCTGAGAAGTTTCTCAATGGCATCACCACTACTGTATAAGCAGGTTTTTGATGTCTACAAAAGTGTAGACATGCTCTTCATACACCTGACTGGCCCATCAGGCTCTGTTTAGTTCATTTTACAGAGTGGTGCTCTGTTCATGGTTCTGTAGTACCACCCTGTCCTTTACCAATAAAAAGCTTTTCTATTCCAGTCATCTGCTTTCTGTCTTGTGAACAAAATTGCTGCTGAAAATCTTGTCTTTTTTTCTACATTCATTTATATTCTTCAAATAAAGAGAAAGCAAACAAAACAAATGTACACTGAATCTCCAAAGCATTGCATATTGGTCTTGTGTTGTCAGGGAACAACTATGATTTAAATTAAATGACAGACAGGCAGAAGTCTTGCTTCAGCTTTGCTGTTCTTAAGAACTCCTGGAGGACATTCAGCATTCACTCATACCGTTTGCTTCTCACTTCCCTACAGTTTCCCAGAGTTAGTCCTGTGCTGCTGGACAGTGAAAGATGCTTCTTCCACACATATTCTTGAATTCCCAGTTTCCAAGGTCACCTTTGCATTAAAATGGAGTGAACCCTGCTGCTTTTACAGATACCCTGGGGGATTGTATTGCAATGGTGGGCTTTGTTAAAACACTCCAGTGTCATCCTCTTAAAGCTTGCCATGCCAGTAGGAATGATATGACACAAATAAAAGGAAAGTGAAGTGTACATCTGCAATGTCAAAATCAAGTTGCACAGTCACAGAACCCTACAAAACTATAGGCAATGGGAACACAGGAATGCAATATTAGGTTTATCCTTTTATCAAATCCAGGAGAACCTGTGGTACTCCTTCTGTTGGCAAGGTATAAAGTGGATCTCCTGTGTGGGGGCAAGGACTCAAATATGGCCTACATAGCATGTTCTCAAAGTCCTGGCTGCTAGAACCTTGCTGACCCTGATGTGCCAGGCTCTCTTTCTGTTTCCATTCAGAATCAAAGACTTTCCCATCTAGCTCATGGATTTCCTAATTCCTCCCAGGGCATCACTGACTTCCACCCACTACTTCTGAAATTATAATGTTCCTTGGTAGAGACAAATGCAATTATTGCCTACTTAGATGACAAACGGAATCAGGTAATGGTTGCTTTAGTGTTTGATTAGGCATCCAAATTTAGTTTCTCTATACACAGGAAATCCTTTTCCATAAAACTTGGTTGTAATATTTTTTTCTTTTATGGATGGCACATTTCATGCAAGTGTCACTTGTTACTCAAGACTTACACAACTACATAATTATGTATGCCCTACATACTACTGGCACTTGTCTGAAACTGCATTAACAGTTAAACTTCCCCATGGGGGTATTGAATTAAGGGGTGACATTCACCCAAACTCTGTCCGTGGGAGCACTAATCAGTACCTGTCTGCATGAAAACTAGCTATAACTACTGATATTTATCATCCACAAACAAAATAATGCTATAGGCATGTCTAAGGTCATAGAAGCACAGCTTATACTTGACTTAAAATATGCAGTTCAACTTTCATGGTTTGATTTAAAATTTAAAATTAAATATTTAAGGAACTCTAGATACTTGAAATTTAAGTAATTCCATTATGTGTTGTGGGAGGTTATGTATTACTGAGTCTGACTGTCCTTGTGAGGCACTTCAGCAACAGTGCATAACTTAATTAGAGATGCATCATTAGTGCATAACTTAACTAGAAATGAAAATCCCTGATTGCCAAATGCTCGGACCAGCACGCTTAGCTTTCATGAAATAAATAAAGGGAGAGGATGTTGCTGAATTGATTAGCTGTAGCAAATACAAATCATAAACAGGATGGGGATTTTCATTCTTCTTGTATCACAATGATGTGGTCCCTAAGCCAGTGACCTTATGGTCTAAAATAAAGACAAAATCTGGATATCTGTTTCTGGGGGTTTTCATGTAAGCCAGCAACTATGTTGGTGCATAGGCAATGTTCTCCTAATAACACATCCCAGCCTGATTTGAAATGTCATTGGTATTTTTGTAGGATAACTTTAGGTTAATTACTACTTGGGAAAGATCAGGTTAAACCTCTCTGTGGTTTAGTAGTTAGATAATTTATGATCTCACTCATACATCAGAGAGTCAAATGCACTTGGCTGGAAAACCCACAGTTCACTGTGGTTGTATTTCCTTGTGAAAAGGGGAAGGGAACTTGTAGTGCTTATTGTAAGTCTCTGGACTCTGAGGTCTGTTTCTTCATGTGCAAGAAGTTCAGTGGCATAAGAAGAGATCCAGCTGGTGCTGAAGACCTGATGTTGGCCGTTTTTCCTCATCTGAGGTGAGCTTTACTTCAAACTAGCTCTGGTGTGGTCCAAAGGACAAAATGGTCATAGCATCTGGAGGGCAATATATGTGTTCCTCAATCTCATCTTCCAGTTTTACGTAATTTGAAAAGAATCTGGTTAATTAGAAAAGAATCTTCTGAGACCTCTCCATCGTATGGATCAAAGCATGCCAAATGGCATCAATTGCGAGATCTGCCTACAAAAGCATGTTCATGATCTGAAATAAAGCACAAAAGTAGGCACATTCTGTATGAAAATAAACACAGCTGCAGTAAAAGGGTTCATTTTATGTCAAAGTCCCATACACTGGGATTTGGCTATAAACTCCTTAGTAAGCCTGAAATGCTGCAACTTGCCCCATAACCACTTCAGTATAAATGTCTAGTTTAATTATTTCATTGTTTTTAATGTTTCGCAGATTGATGAAAAAGAAACTCAGAATATCCTGATCTCATTTACTAATTGGCTTAAAAATCACCTCTAATAAACTATGCAATTGTACAGTGAAATGGTGATTTCGGTCCAAGCATATTATTATGTGTGTCTACCTCTTTTTTCTGATGTTTCTGGTGTTCACATTCAGATTCTGCTGAGGTTTTATAGCATGCTGTTATGTTTACTAAACTGCCTGCTCACTAAACATTAAGAATATTTGTGTGTATGCAGCATTTAAGGAAATATGAATTCATTTCTGCTGAATTTTGTCAAATAAGCAAATCTAATTCAGCTTGCTCTTGGATGACAGAGTGGCAGTTTAATATCCTTTTTGACTTAATGTAACTAGCTTGCTATAAAAAAAGAAACAGTTTAAACCTAACAGATTTTTTTCCCCTGATCTTTTATTGCAGTTTCTATAAATCAACGTAAAAACAAGTGCTAAACTTATCATTAGCTGAAAATTACCTTGGCTGAAATCTGAGGCATGTAGCTCAGCTAGAGGTGCTGAAACTAGAGCAGTCAAATGTAGTTCCAATAAAAAATTATAAATTGGAGCTGCAAGAGTGTGGGACCGCTTGCCTGGTGAGCGATCTTACTTTCATATATGTATATAAAAAGGTCACTGAATTTCTGAACTCATGGAGATTAAAGCAAATAGGCTCTGCCTCACTGGGTCTCAAGAGCAAAACAACCACTTTGAAACTACTCTCCTTAGGATGTAATATGTGGCTGAATTTTCTATCACAGGAAAATTTACCCTCTTGCTTGTAGATATAAGAAGGAAGGAATAGCTAACCGGTAGGAAACTAATGGTCTCAGAAGGGTCAATTAGTTAAAAAAGTTGGTCAGCATGCAGGAGTTCAAGCTGCCCTTCTCCTCATACAGACCAGCTGAGTATGTGACAGTTTTCTTCTGGGATTATGCTCTTCTGGCCTGTGTCTTCCATGCCTGCTCAGTCCAGATCAGTTCAGGAAATACTTTAAATTCTCATTTTCAAAAGGGAATTTCTATCTGGTCCCCAGACTCCCCTGAATCTTAGAAACCATCCCTAAAGCTGGTACATTTCTATGAAAGGCAGTGTTGATGGAACAATATATTCCCGTGAGAACCTTTTTTGCCACACTAGTTGCTCTTGAGCTTTTATCTTTCACATCTCAGATATATTATTGCAATCTGTCCAATGAGCTGAGCAGACTTTCCCACATAAGGTCAGATTCCTCAGTAGCAATGGTTTCAGGGTCATTTTTCACTTAAATGAACATACCATTCCTGATATACTGCTAGAAACCAGCTTTAATGAAAAAATTGCCATTGTGCAGTCAATAACCAAGCTATCTGAGTACTTTATATCTGGAACATAAGGTTACCTGATGTTTTTATTAGAAGGAACATATGTGATGATGTGAGACTTTCAAAGCAGTGGATTCTCTCAGTTTGAAGCCCTGTGTCAAAAATCACTGAACAGCCCCTCCCTGTGAAACTTTTCTCTTTGTGCCTTGCACTTCACTGTGACCCCATGAATATCCGGAGTTGTCTCAGTTTACATATGGCTTGTCTGCAACATCATTTGAATGTGTTACATTCTTAACACTGATGCACTGTAAATTTGTCAAAATACTGTGGCTAGACAAGCTTAAAATCAAAATAGGAAAGCAAAGAAAAAGCTCTTGATTACAGGGATAGAGCTGCTGCTATGAAAGCATCAAATTAAGCATGGTAAACTTGTGTCAAAACCTAATCTGTTCCCCCTGCTGTAACTAAACACTTTGAGGAAAGCTTCCTTGGTAGCTGTGACTGAGGATTAGCTCCACGGGCTCTCCCAAGGTGGTGACTCCTGGAGCGGCTGCCCCTGCTCTGCATCATCTCATTCCCATGATACCTGTGCAGTCTAAGCATGCACCTGCATGCAAATGAATCTTCAAAGCATTGCTAGGAAGGTCTTCTTTCTCCTCCTTCTGGCTAATCAATTTAGGGAAGCTTGTTGTAGCGCACTTTGCTGTTTGTGCAAATGCAAATGAAGCTTTTGTGGAGCTTGTCTGTGACTGGGATAGACAAAGCCCTTTTGAGGTGTTGATTTTCCATACCCTGCTCATCCTCCTTTTTCAGATGCTGTTTGAATTGCGGTCTTCCTGGCTCCTCCCTACCTGGACACAAAGCTTGTGCTCTGAATCTTTTCATGGTGCCATAGCAATTTACAAAGGATTATGTACAGGAAGCTCCTGGTAGTCTTACTGCATGTGATAAATCGATGACTTTACACAGCAGTTGCATGAGGCATATCAAGAATACTCCTATCAGTGTGGTGTTTTTCTTGCTGTCCACAGCTGCAGCCTTTCTGAACTCCTGCCAATCAGCATGCAGTCTTCTGTCTGCCCTTCCAAGCAATGTCTGCATGTAAGAGCAATTGTATATCTGTCTCACTCTCCTTATAAGCAATGTATCCATGTACATCCATACATACAGGTTCAAATAAAGTACTATGTGGGAAAAGCAGAGACTTATGGATGAGCTGGCCAAGTAAGTTCCTTTAATTAGGCATGACATTTTGACAGGATCTGCTCAATGGGGGATGTACTATGGGAGCCTTTCCCCTAAATATTAGGAAGAATATTTAGATTCTGTTAAATAAAGGTTTTGAAAGGTGAGTGGGTATAATAATGAAAAATACATATTGCCCATAACTAGAAAGTTGTGTACTGCTGGTAGCTGTGTAGAATTGGTTGGGGTTTTTTGATAAGTAGGTAGATAGGTAGATAGTAGATAACAGATAGATGATAGATATAAAGACAGACACACAGAAAGACACATAGGTATATAGTGACAAATGGAAGCTAAAGCAAATTTTCAGGCATCTTAAGTCTCTGCTGCTATTTAACAGCACAATCAATAGTTCTGAAAAGGGAAAGGCATTTGCAATGCTAATAGCAACTCACAAGTGGGGGTGTACTGAGTGGGTGGAAGAGTAAGTTGTTTGCTTGCCGAGGGACATTTCAGAGCTGCTGAAGTTCTGATACTTGTAATTCTTTTTATAAAACAATTATCTGCTGAACTCTTGGTTAAGTAGAATACAAGAATAAATTCTAAATCAAAGAAATCAAGGAGGGTGGTACTTCCTCAGGTAGTGATTTCTGGCGGGCTTTGCTTGCTGTTTCAGTGCTATCACTGAGAGGAGAAATGCGATGGAGAGCTGCTGACCATGGAGCTTGTGGTACTCACATTCTTTGCTAGCCTTTAGAGGTCTACAAGGGCCATCTTTTTATCTAGGGTTTTGTCAAATATGTCCTACCTTTGCCTACTTTTTGGTATCTACTTTTTTGGTTTCTGAATAATAACAGTTATTTCAACCTGTGGCATGACCTAAATCTGACAAACTTATTTACATGATTATGAAAAATATCATACAATAAATGTAATAATGTATCTAAAACTATTTTAATAATCTCCAGCTTTGCCCTGAAAAATATTATCACCTCTTTAGTCACAGTAAAATGTATTTATTACCTGCAGCAGTATGTGAACATAACTCTTTGAAACACAAGAGATGCCTATTACTATGATCTTACAATAACTGTGTTGCCTTGGGCCAACATGCTGATAGAGCTGGGTCCTTTTCTGTACCTTTCTGGGTAAAGCTGGAGTAACTTGAGAGATTCCAGTGGGATTAGTTAGAATATATCCAGGAATGGCTGCTAGTACAACCCAGCCATAGATCAATATCAGAAAATCTGTTGGTTGATGATGAAACAAGGAACAAGGACTCAGGGTAACTGCATGATAGTACATAGAGGTGCAAAGATATGAACAGAGTCTTCCTTTGCTTACATATCAGAGGATTTCAAGAGTCTTGCTGTTAATATTATTTATCTGTATTGCAATTTTGTTCATTATCTCTCTGGAGACCTAGTTGTTCTGGCCATGAAATGAGGGTGTCAGGGAGAGGGACCAGGCAAATGGGAACCACAAGGACAATCTAGCACAGGGGCAGTTCAATACCTGTTCTCCAAAGGTCCAGCTACCCTGCAGGCTCCAGGTGGAATGGCTAGGTTGTGCTTGTGGTTTAAAAAAAAAGTCTTTCTCTTGAATATCTGACATGGAACTGAGGAGTTTTGGAAACACAGGTTGTGCATACTCATCCACAGCTGATAAATCCCTGGTTATGAGCTCTTGTGAAACACCTGGAGATTTCCTATTTTGGTTTGTAATAAGATAAATGAACTCCTAGCACTTAATGAGCTATTATTGGGTCATTATATCCTGTGTAAATATTGAAAAAACAAATAAATACAATGGATACCACATTTAAAAAATAAACATTGATGATTTGCAACAGGTACTGAAGCAGCAGTAAGATTTCTCTTTGAGGAAATGCTCCAAATGGGGTCTAATAATGTGTGTCTTACTATCTGCAATCCATGGTAATGGTACTGCTTTAAAAGATTCATCAGTGGGGGCTCATCTGTTTTCTCAAGGCAGATCCAATTGAGGCAGAGGCAGCTCAGGGTGGAGGCAGCATGCCCAGTTTGGGAAAAGCAGTCTGTGCCATGTGAGTCTGAGCAGTCTTGCTCAGATCACAAGGCCAGGTAGCCGTATTCATGTGATATAGAGGTCAAGTTAATGAGCTGATGAGGCTGGTAGCTTGGACATAGGGCAGATATGGTATTCCTGCTCCCGCACATGAAGTGTCTGGAGTGGAGTGCTTTAATGCCAGATGAACTTTCTGAATGGAACTCCCCAGGTACAAAATATTTTCCAATGAAATTTATTTCCTCTGAAAACTTCCAACCAAGTATTCCAATCTCCTATTAGTTCAAGCATGTGAAAGTGTTTCTATGAGTAGCCAGCCACCTCAGCTTGAGGTTTGGCATGTTTTCCTTATTTGCATTTAATCATAGCTTCATTATTTCTAACAGATTCTTTGGAAGATATTGTTCATATAAATTGAAAGATCTGTGGAACTCATTACAAGATTACAAGGTTAATTTACACACTGGTATAGAGATTACTCATTCTAAAAACTCTGATTCTTTCTTAGGTCTTTCACTGACATCCATGCATTATTGAGGGTGTGAATAATGTTGTTCCTGCCTAACCTACAGGCCATTTCCCTCAACTTCCCTTAGCTGTATGTCTACTTTTAAATACAATAAGTTTTGACAGCCAGATGTTAATATTTAGATTAAACAACATTAAGTTTGTAATATAAAATCCAGCCAATGTCAAAACAAGGTTGACACCATCTCATTTATTCACACGGCTTTGTGTCTCCACACATGCTTGGTGTGCATTTTCATATTAGTAGTTTCATGGACTTCAACGCTTCATCTTTCACCTTTAACAGACCTGGCCATCTCTTCCCCCACACAGCTGCTCACCAGGGTAGTGGTCTCTTGTGATATACAAATAAAGTGTGCCAATCACATGTACACAAGGTGGACTAACATGTCAAAGTGATTTTGAGGAGTACAGCACATCTTCACTTCTTGCTATATTTTGGCATGAGTTGGAAGGAATTTGGGAAGGCAGATTCAAATTTATATATAAATATAAATATAAGAAATAAATTAGAAACTTAAGAAGCTGGTTGAGTCAGATTTGAACCTTGGAGAATAAAAGCATACAATACTTTTAATGTTCAGATATTAGAAAGAGAAGTGAAATTGTTCCCGTTTATTTTCTTCAAATAAATATGTCTGCTTTTTAAGAGCTAAGACATTACATTAAAAAAATAACAATCTCTCAGCTCAGATTCAACTTGACAAAAACTGGAGGTATCTTCAGAATAGAACAAGAAAATGAGTATGAAAATATTTAAGATACATTAAGAAATAAGAAAAGAAAAAATAATAAGGAATATGCTTTTATCAGTAGAGCAACAGAGTTTCTTTTGTGACTTTAGAGATGAAGAAACTAAAAATATGTTGCATTATGTTACAAAAAAAAGATGTGAACTCAAAGTCCTATGACATCATAATTTTATTTCTTACTCCCTGGTTAGGAAGCATAGTTCTAATTTGGAAATGTGAAGGACCAAATATTATTCATGTGCTCTTTTCTTTTTTTTCCCTCTCATGTGTGAGCATGAGGGATGTTACTATTTCTTGTTTTGGAGTGGGTATTTTACACTACGTTAGCTAGTGGCTAACAGAACCAGGTCATAATCAGAGTGGTTCAGATGATGTCTTGTATAATGCATAACACTAGGAGCTGGTCCTGAAAACCATAATTTGAGTCTCTATTCTTTCACCCTGTAAAAAAAATATCTTTGCAAGAGAGGCTGTAAAACACTCTCCCCAAACAGCAAAACTTCGGCCTGAGACTGGGTGCTCCAGAGATGCTACATCTAACCCAAAGGCTTGTAGGATGCCACATAGTTGCTAGAGAATGAATAGGTCACTCAGGGCTTTTTGAGGTGCCACACAGTCACTGTCTTCTGTTTGAATTGCCCAGATCAGCTTTCCAAATACTTGCCTCCCCTTGCTATTCCCTTAATTTCTGCCTCCGCATTGGCCTCTGCAAAGATGTTCACGTGGTTGCAGTGCAGCATGTGGGTGGACTATCTAACAGCCCTAAAGGTCCCATTGTGCCATGCAGAGCTTGTGGGCAACCTGAGGCACTCTGACTTACCTCTGTCATCTGACGTTTGGGTGTACAACTCCAGCACTGGTGAATGGACTACTGAACCTGCCTAATTCTGTCTCAGCACTTCTCTGTTCCACTTTTCCTGACTCACAAATTGAATACTTCATTCTTGAGCATCATGAGTGGTTCTTTCAGCAACTGACATATTTGACAGTCCTAGAGCACTTCAAAGAACTTCACAGAGTTGTGAGCAGTAGCGGGGGTTTTCATGAAGTTGTATTTTCAGTGCAGTCTGAAAGAATGTCTTGACAAATCAGTGATCACAACCTTACTTTATAGAATAGAATAGTTAGGGTTGGAAAGGACCTCAAGATCATGTAGTTACAACCCCCCTGCCATGGGCAGGGACACCTCACACTAAACCATATCACCCAAGGCTTCATCCAACCTGGCCTTGAACACTGCCAGGGATGGAGCATTCACTACCTCCCTGGGCAACCCATTCCAGTACCTCACCACCCTAAGAGTAAAAAATTTCTTCCTTATATCCAGTCTAAACCTCTGCTGTTTAAGTTTCAACCCATTACCCCTTGTCCTATCACTACAGTCCCTAAAGAATAGTCCCTCCCCAGCATCCCTGTAGGCCCCCTTCAGATACTGGAAGGCTGCTATGAGGTCTCCACGCAGCCTTCCCTTCTCCAGGCTGAACAGCCCCATCTTTCTCAGCCTGTCTTCATACGAGAGGTGCTCCAGTCCCCTGATCATCCTCGTGGTCCTCCTCTGGACTTGTTCCAACAGTTCCATGTCCTTTTTGTGTTGAGGGCACCAGAACTGCACACAATACTCCAAGTGGGGTTGCACAATAGCAGAGTAGAGGGGCAGGATCACCTCCTTCGACCTGCTGGTCACACTTCTTTTGACGCAGCCCAGGATACAGTTGGCTTTCTGGACTGTGAGTGCACACACTGAAGCTGGCTCATGTTCATTTTCTCATCGACCAACACCCCCAAGTCCTCCGCAGGGCTGCACTGAATTTCCTCTTTGCCCAACCTGAAGCTGTGCCTGGGATTGCTCCGACCCAGGTGTAGGACCTTGCACTTGTCATGGTTAAACTTCATGAGGTTGGCATCAGCCCACCTCACAAGTGTGTCAAGGTCCCTCTGGATGGCATTCCTTGAGCTCAACAGATTTCTTAATTTATGAAAATAAATGGAAATAAAAAA
Source organism: Melopsittacus undulatus (assembly GCF_012275295.1). NCBI lineage: Eukaryota > Metazoa > Chordata > Aves > Psittaciformes > Psittaculidae > Melopsittacus > Melopsittacus undulatus. The sequence continues at coordinate 79,608,104 of NC_047528.1, read as the reverse complement.
ATCAGCACAGAATATTAAGCAGTGTCATTGTATAAGAAACACAGAAGCACAGAAATGCTGGGTAAGCACTTGTTAGAACTAGCTCTGTCTGTGTTTCTCATTCTCTAGTATGATAGATGCCCTAGTTTTCCCTCCATTGTTTATTTCATGGATTTTTGTCTGCTATCATTGCAGTCAAAGGTATAGGCTTATAGTGACAGTACACATGCAGACTGGTTTAAACTAAATATTTTCTGTAATATTTGGACCAAAGAAAGAATTTTATGTTCTGGAACATTCATTATCTGAAATTATTTCCAGAGAATAATGACAATATGTTAAATCTGTCTGATGAGTGCCCATGTGTCTCCTTTTTTACTCATCCAGGCATGCAGCCAATGATGAGCATTTTTAAAGGAAAAAATTAAGTTTTGAAAATCTAGTGGAATATACCAAGGTCAGTGAATTGGCAAAAGTTTTTCAACCTTCTCTTGATTGCCTCCCTTATGTTTCTTACTTTCTTCTTTCCTTCCTTTTAATTCACCTATTTCTGCCACAAGGTATCATCAATCCTTTCTAGCTGCTTAATTCAATGAGGAATAGGAAACAGAAGCAAGTAGAACATAAGCTAGGGATTTCCTTAACACACTGGCTTGCATGGTATTGTGTACAGATGTCTTCTCATCTTTTTGTTTCTTGTGCTTTCTTGAAGCATTTTCTTGTGTATGTGTCTGACCCACTGTGTCACCTAAAATACGGGAATTAACTCCATGTGTTACTTTTTTTTGTTTTCTCTAGATTGATGTTCATGGCTTTGTTATAGCTTCTGCAAACTCACTGTAAATTTACTCAGCTAATACTGCCGCAAATGCTTGTCTAGACACTTGGCAAATGTTTGTGCTGTATATTCAGACTCATCCAAGTATGAGTGGTGAGTATATGTGTTGTGGAACAAATCTTTCAGACTACCATTTATATGGTGATAGGTAATTTACATCAACCCTAATCTGAATTTTCATAAACACACTAACTCTACCCTGTACACTCCCTCAATGGAGAGGTTGAGCCACTGCTGGACCTCTGCTTTCTGCAGCATGCTCTGTGGGGTGGTTCATCCTCAGGCCCTGGGGGCTTTCATCACCATAGGTAAAAGTGTGTATCTGGTGTTTCTAAAACAGACACTGAGTTGATTTCTGTTGATTAAAACAGGCTAACATGCAATAAACCTACTGAAAATTCAAAGGCTGCAGTAGACAATTTCTAAAGAGAAGCATTTTTTCTAAGTGGATCTTCCTGAGTGTTGTAACGTTTTCTTATGCTATGCATATTTGTCAGCACTACTTCTTGCTGTAGAAGGTACGTAAGTGATATTTCTGTTTACCATATTGCCTTAAATTTAGTTTTTCTGCACTGATATGACTGTGGAAAATCACTTTCAGGAATACTAATTTTTTAACTTCAGATTCCATACCTAATGAATTTCATGTCTCTTTGTTTTATTTTGGTTTGGTTTTTTTAACATTAAAAGGTGTACTGAGCCTTTTTCTCTATTTTCCTGGTTTACCCTAGACACATGGAAACACATTTCTAAAACTTAAATAGAAGTATATCAACACTGTTTAATGCTTTGTATGGATTTATCCACCACATTTTATGTTAAACTAGGAGATTAATTTGTGTTTCATATTCTTTCATTTGTCTACAGGATAGACAGCGTCAAAAGAAAGGTTTTTATTATTTTAAGTAATTATTGTGAGGTTTTTCCTTTCCTTTTACAGAGGATATGAAATAATGGAAAACCACAAAGATTAAAAAAAGTTAATATGAGTACATAGTTCCTCTAAAATTCAGGTATAATTTTCTTGTATCTAAATCTATATTCTATGAATCTTTGATGCGACATAAAAATTGTAACTACTGAGGTGGGGAGCAGGACAGAAAACCACAGAGAGCAGCAGCTGTTATTTTTCCTACTTTCTAACATAATATGATTGAGGGAAACATCTTTTAAAGTTCTCTTATTCTTACTTGTACTTTTCCTAACTACATTTTAATTTATTAAATTCATACGTCAACTTAAAACAAAGAAAGAAATGAAACAGTCTCTGTAAGTGAGCAGTGTGGCAGGTTGCACATGTGTAGGCATCAGAGAGCATTTTCTTCTGCACAGCTGCCTGGCTCTGATCCTTCTGTGTCTCCTCAGCCTCTTCCCATCACCTTACCACCAGATAAGTGTCCCTGTGGACACCTCTGCTTTTTTGTGATGGTGATGTCAGACTGTAGGTAGTGGAGACCTTATTTTACAGTCCTGTCACCTTTAAAAATATCTGGGTTTCCTGGGTTACAGATTGCGCTGTGAAAAGCTGGTACTTACACAACGACCCTGTAGGATCCCAGATAACTGCTGGATACAAGTTTTTCTTTCATTTACCCCATTCTTAGAAGCCTTGCATGTATTTTGTTAAGCTGTTCACCTCTCCAGATGACAGTGAGCCTTGCTTTGCTTACATTTTCACCTTAACTACAATTTTCTCAGTATGTATATTTTTAAAAACCATGGGTTGCCTTTTTATATGGATTCAGGTCTATATAGGCTCACTGACTGTGCCTCTGATGTGTACCGCACTAACGGAGAATTTAGCAAGAAATACAGACTCTCTGTGTGTGTTTGGGGAGGTGGTTAAGTTAGAAGGGTAAAAAGTTTCCTCTACTGCTTAACACTAGTAACTGAAGGCACACTGTAAATCTGCAATGTGGTTGTTCTACCATTTTCCCTGGCCACTGAGGCAGATAGGCAGGCAATGGCTTCAGCTCATAGAACTGACTTAGCACTTAGGCCAGAGGAATTGCTTTTCAATTTGCAAAAGTAAATCCGGTCCACCAGCATAGAGTATGGTAGAGAGCATGTTCACATGGTGAAAACTGATTGTTGTAGTATGGTTGTGGTTTCTCAGCATTCCCATGCCTGGAAGGGCAGTGCAGACACCAGGTCAAGATCACCTAATGTCTGGAGCACGTTATTAACCTGGGCCAAGTGCCATTTCAGTTCAATTCAAGCTTTCCAAATGGCCTCTGAAAATACTGAAGCCCTGTTGGTGAAACACTCTATGTGGATGAGTAAAGCTCACCAATCTCGAATCAATTCAGGTTTCTCTCCACAGCTAACAGGGCAATTGCAGATTGAGTTATCCACCCCCGTGGTGCTTTTAAATTCATCCTTTATTCACAGTATGGCACTGGACCTGAAGGATGCTTATATAAAAGCTACTGCTCTTGATGCCAAAATGCCTCTGAGTTGTTGTGCTGATAGTTTTTTGGATTGTTGAGACATGGAATGTGTCTGATTTTTTTTTTCTTTATTATGTGCAAGTGTAGTTGGTGAGCTGGGGTTTGGATTTTGTAGGTGACAAGAAAACCACAGAGAGGTTGTGAGGAAGTACACCAGTACTTTGAGGTGGGCCCATAATCAATTAGCTGTAGCAAAGGACCCTAACTTATGGGCTTTGATGGAGAAGGAGGTTTGTGCAGTCTCTGAGCATCTGTCTCTAAATATGACATTTTAGCTTGAAATATGTTGTTGAGAAACAACCAAAATTTACTGAGAAAATATAGCAAGCAAAAACTTCTGCCTTTGAATCAAATGAACAAGGCCAATTTAAATCAGCTGAGTTAGTAGTATTTATGTTCTCCAGGTTTCCCCAGGTGTTATAAAAAACTCTGCCTAAATTCAAAACCAACAATCACATAGTTTATCATAATGGAGGAAAACATTCTTTTTCATGATGAGGGTTCTAACTTTGCATCCTGATTGAATAATATTAAATCAAGTAAAGTGTATTAACTAAAAACTAACCCAAAGCTTTAATTAAATCCACAGCAGTTGCTATTTTTCAATGTACATGGGAAGAGGCAAGGTATGATATATTCCCTCTGTTGAAGAATTTTCAGGTTCCAGCTGGACAGCACTTTAATTAACTTTATGTTCTCCCTTTTCTCAGCTGAGGTCACTCCATTATGATTCTGAATCAATCCTAAACATAACATTTTGTGAAAGAGTTTTCACACTGTGTGACTGCTGTGTGTTTTCAGTTTTCTTTTTCAGGAGGCTGAAAACCTTCAGACTTGGTATTCTAAAAGCTGTGGTGTCAAGGGGGATGTGGAGAAGCCAGAGTGAAGACTACAAATGTGGGAAGTGTGTCCCATTTGAAGGCTGGTGCACAGCACATGCTTTAAATTGAGCTAATTCTGTTTCTGCTGTTTGCCAGCTGTAGTGTGACACGGAGGATCTGCTTAGTAAAATGATAACACTTGCACAACAAACTGTCCCTGGCTGGTTGACAAAAGGAGAGCAGCAGTATCATTACTGAACAAAAGCCCAGATTCTCCTCCTTGTCATCCTCTCACACTGAGCTAAGAGTCAAAAGACAGCATCTATTTCACAGGTTAAAGTGGAAAGAATTTGTGGGAGTACTTGAGAGCCCAGGTCAAGCTTTTCCTCAAGTTTGATTTCATGCGTGTTGATAAATCTTTATGGGAGCTTTGTACAACTCAGGCAATAAGCTGGAGGAAGGGACTTGTCACTAGTAGCAGCCAACACCAATCCTTCTTTCTCTGACAGTCACTGGAAACGTATTTTATAGCACATTTCAGTGGGTAAAATATGTCAGGTGTTATGCATGTAGTAACAATAATTTATTTTCTCAAACAGTTTGGATTTCAAGAGAATGGTACCAGCCAAATGGTGTTTGCCTTTTTAAATTGATGATCTGGGAAGGCTCCATTAGAAAGACAAGTGCAAATGCATGGGTATCTACACATTATATAGCCATGACTTTCTATTTACTGTGAAACAGCAGAATTAAGACACACTGTGTTTCAGATAGCAGACTAATAACATCTAAACCAGGGAGTTGTCTGTGAGTATGGCACATTAGAGAAGTAATCCCACAGCATGTCACGTGTAATCTTAGGGAACGTGATGTTTCAGTTATTAAATCAAGGCTGAAACCCAAAGATTGTACTTTTTCCCACTGGATTTTGGTTTAGTAAGTTTCCCTTCCCCCTGCCGTCTCCCCCCCACCCTTTGTCAGTATTGTATATAAAATAGTTTGTGTCTCAGTGGCTTTTGTGAAAGCTTCGGCTGGCTCTTGAAATGATCTAATTTATTGAGATTATTCCAGTTAAAGTTACTGAGATATCAGGGGCAATACTACTGCCAATTTATTTTTTCTTATTTCTTTTTGTTGGCGCTGCTTGTAGTGTTACCTCTAGGATAAAAGAACAAGAGGAAGCCTTGAGTGGAGGTGTAGTTGTTTAGCTCTCTATCTTCCTTGTTGAAACAGAATATGGCAATGCTGCAGTGCAGAGATACTCAAGCTGACGTTAAATTAATTGTGCTGGGTACTGAAAGCATGCGGGCTACAGCAGAATGGAGTCCAGTATGTTCTGATTTTCCCTGCCAAACAGCTTAGCAACTTGGGCACCAATGAACCAATAACAATAAACAGCAGTGTCTGGATAGGATTTTATGGGGGAGTTTGTTTTTTCATGTTCCCTGCACTGCTACCTCCCTTGCTGCTGTAGTCTTTTATCTCTCTTTCCTAACTTCAAGGGGAAACAAAAGGAAGCAAACAAGGATGACGGGATACAGAAGCTGTGGGCAATAGATCATCCAACTGCAGACACCTGACTGCAGCTATTTCTCACAACAGTGTCTGTGCAATAATTCCCATGTTAGGCAAAGCCTAACAGAAAATAGTTAGGAGTTGAGTTGAATAAGAAAATAGAATTTATTGAGGTGATCATGTGCAGAGCTCAAGCATACTGGCCAGCAACTCAGTTAGCTCCTTTTGTACCCCTCTGCTCCATTGCCCATGCCTGTTCTCCCGTTTACCTTGATCACTTCTTTCTCTAATAAAGTCTCCTCCCAAATCAAAACCCATCCTGTTTACTTTTTCCCCATGTCTCACTTTCACCACCTCTGTAACCAAACCTGGTGCTTCTGATAGGGTACCTAGCCAATTAAATCCATGGAATCATAGAATCATTTAGATTGGAAAAGACCTGTAAGATCATCGAGTCCAACTGTTAACACTGCCAAGTCCCATTAAACCATGTCCCTAAACACCACATCTACATGCCTTTTAAATACCTCCAGGGATGGTGACTCAGCCACTTCCCTGGACAGACTGTTCAGTGCTTGACAATCCTTTTGGTGAATAATATCCAATCTAAACCTCCCATTTGGCCATCTTCACATCACTCCCTCTTAACCATCTGTGAATTTTAGTCATTCTTCATGATATTACCCGTAACACTTGTTAACTTCTTGCTCTGTTTTCTGCCACATCCTGTCATTTCTCATGGTCAGATCACTGAGCTGAAACTCAGGACATGGCCCAATCAACTGCCAATCTACCTTCATGAACTGGAAGAGAGAAGGACCAACCTGTACAGTCACACAAATGGCGGCATTCAGATGGCCACTAAGGAAATTAGGTGAGAAAGAGAAGTCAGAAAGACTTAGAGACCCTTGTTGAACAGGAAGATGTTACAAGTTTATTCACAGACAGAAAGGACAACCCACAGAAGCATGGGGGGAGATAAGAGTCCATGAGCCTCAACTCAGAGTGGCAAGAGCCACAGAGGGAGCCTCAAATCCTAGACAGAATTTGTCCAGAAGCCGGCAGCTCAGCTGAAGCGAGCAGCTGACTCACAGGGGGCGGAGCCAGGAGGGGAGGCAGCAGATTTAAACCGGGCATCATCAACCTTTCCTGGTGAATTGCTGAGGTGAGCAGCTCGAGAGAGGATGCCTTCACCACCGGAGTGGGGGGAGATCAGTGTCCAGGAGCCTCAACTCAGAGCAGTGGAAGCCACTGAGGGAGCCTCAGGTCCTCGACAGGACTTGTCCAGGAGCCGGCAGCTCAGCTCATGCGAGCAGGGCCTCACAGGGGGCGGAGCCAGGAGGAGCAGCAGTAGCCGTGACTGGTTAAAAATCTGTCCCAGGGAGCGCGAGTGACCAGGAGCGCAGTGAACAGAGCAGGCAAACAGAGAGGGTCGAGGCAGTTTGTGTGGCAGTTCGCGCGGGCAGGCAAGCGGGATGCTGAGCACTCGCCGTATGACCAGGGTATGGTCTGGGAGCTCTGCCCTGGCTGCCCCAGCAATGACCAGCATAGGCATCCAGACAGAGCTGATGAGTGGGGAGGCTGCAGTGCAGAGCTTGGAGTGTAGAGAGTGCCTGCACTGGGCTGGTGAGGAAAAGATGGAGAAAGGGCAGGGCTGCACTTGGTGCTTCCTAGTGGAGGTCCTCCTGCAGCAGGGGCTGAGCTGTAGAATGCCATCAATAGGCTGCAAGACATCAGGGAAGCTGAGAGAAAGCAGGACTGCTTGCTCCAGGCCCAAACAGTGCAGGGGTCTCAAGCTTCCCCTCTACTTCATGGAAGAAAGAAGGAGGCTGTTAACCTGGGAAGGTGGGAATTAATAACAAAAAAAAAAAAAAAACCAAAAAACAAAAACACCAGAAGGAGGAAGAGGGCAATTAAAAGCAAGGGGCTTCCTCCTAAATCTACTGTACCCACCCGGAACTACTTTGTCGGCTGGTGCACTGGTACAGAAGATCTCTACCAGTGCTACCAGGAAAAAGCAGTGGGTTGTAGTAGTAGGGGACTCTACTCTGAAAGGGACAGAAGTGCTCATCTGTCGGCCTGACCTGGTTGCAAGGGAGGTGTGTTGCCTACCTGGGGCACGGATCAGGGATGTTGCGGAGAGGCTGCCTGCTCTAGTAAGTCCCACGGTCTATTACCCGCTTCTAGTGATACATGTGGGTGCTAGGGATATAGATAGTAGTAGCCTGAGGAGTATAAAGAAGGACTACAGAGCTCTGGGGGAGGTGGTCAGGGGCTCTGGAGCTCAGATAGTCTTTTTGTCAATTCTCCACGATACAGGGTAGGACCTTCCAAAGGCAAGGAGGATTGGACAGGTTAATAAATGGTTAAAAGGGTGGTGTCATAGTCAAGGGTTTGGGTGTCTTGAGCACAGAACCCAAGTTAGTAGGCCAGGTCTACTGGGGTCTGGTGGAGCTGCTCTGATAAAGAAAGGGAAGAGTGGCTTTGCTGGGAGGCTTGCCAGACTTGTCAAGGATGCTTTAAACTTGTTGTGTTGGGGGAGGGGAGCATCATTCCATCCCAACACACCCAGTCAGTTGACAGCACCTATAATAAATGCTCGGAGCAATGTAGTAATATTTCAGCCACTCCAGCCAATGCCCATCACACTGGGAGCAAACAAGAGGAATTAGATATGTGGGCATGTCTACAGGGGTATGTTATAATAGGCATCACAGAAACATGGTAGGATGGCTCCTTTGACTGGAGTGTTGGAATGGAAGGTTATAGGCTTTTCAGGAAAGACAGGACTGGTGGGGGGGAGGGGGAGTTGCTATTTCTGTTAGGGATAAGCTGGAGAGCATGGAACTCTCTCTGGGGACAGGTGATTAGTTAGTAGAGAGTTTGTGGGTCAGGGTTAAGGGGAAAATAGTGATGGGAGACATTACATACCGCCTGATCAAGAGGAACCTGTGGGTGAAGGGCTCCTTAGACAGATAGGAAAAGCCTCACACTCGCAGGCCTTTGTTCTCATGGGGGACTTCAACAACCCTGACATCTGTTGGGGTGACAGTACGGCCCGGCACAAGCAATCCAGGAGGTTTCTCGACTGTGTGGAAGACAACTTCCTTCTGCAAGCAATAAAGGAGCTGACGAGGAGAGGTGCCCTGCTTGACCTCGTGGTCACCAACAGGGAAGGGTTCGTTGGAAATGTGACACTCCAGGGCAGCCTTGGATGCAGCGATTATGAGATGGTCAAGTTCCAGGCCGTCAGGACAGTGAGAAGAGTGTGCAGCAAGCTCACTGCCCTGGACTTCAAGAGAGCAGACTTTGGCCTCTTCAGGAACCTGCTTAGTAAGGTTCCATGGGATATAGCCCTAGAGAGCATGGGGGCCCAAGACTGTTGGTTGATATTCAAGGAGCATCTCCTACAAGCTCAGGAGTGTTGCATCCCAACTAGAAGGAAGTGCAGCAGGAGGGCCAGGAAACCTCATTGGATGGACAGGGAGTGCCTGAGAAAAATTCAAAGGAAAAAAGGCTTATCAAAGGTGGAAGCAAGGACAGGTGGCCTGAGATGAATACAGGGATGTTGTCTGGTTATCTAGGGACCAGCTTACGAAACCTAAGGCCCAGTTAGAATTAAACCTGGCTAGGGGTGTAAAGGATAACAGGAAGGGATTCCATAGGTATGTAGCGGATAAAAAACAGACTAGGGACAACGTAGGACCCCTCTGGAAGCTATCGGCAGAACTAGCTACATGGGACTTGGAGAAGGTTGAGATTCTGAATGACTTCTTTGCCTCGATCTTCACTAGCAAAGGCTCTGACAGCACCACCCAAGACTTGGAAGGCAGATGCAGGGACTGTGAGAATGAAGACCTTGGGCCCACTGTACGAGAGGATCTGAATCGAAACCATCTTAAGAACCTGAATGTACACAAGCCCATGGGACCTGATGAAATCCATCCGCGGGTCCTGAAGGAGCTAGTAAATGAAGTTGCTAAGCCACTGTCCCTCATATTTGAAAAATCGTGGCAGTCAGATGAAGTTCCCAATGACTGGAAAAAGGAAATATAACCCTCATATTCAAGAAGAGGAAAATGGATGACCCAGGGAATTACAGACCAGTCAGTCTCAACTCTGTGCCTGGCAAAGTCTTGGAGCAGATTCTCCTGGAAGACATGCTAGGGCACATGAAAAACAACAAGGTGCTTGGTGACAGCCAGCATGGCTTCACTAAGGGGAAATCCTGCCTGACCAATTCGGTGGCCTTCTATGGCAGGGATACGGAACTGATGGACAGCGGTAGAGCAGCTGATGTCATCTACCTGGACTTGTGCCAATCATTCGACACTGTCCCACATGACATCCTTGTCTCTGAATTGGAGAGACATCAATTTGATAGGTGGACCACTCGGTGGATAAAGAACTGGCTGGATGGTCGCACTCAAAGAGTTGTGGTCAATGGTTCAGTGTCCGGCTGGAGATCAGTAACGAGTGGTGTCCCTCAGGGATTGGTGTTGGGACTGGTCTTGTTCAACATCTTTGTCCATGACATGGGCAGTGGGATTGAGTGCACCCTCAGCAGGTTTGCCGATGACAACAAGCTGTGTGGTTCTGTTGATACTCTGGAGGGAAGGAATGCCATCCAGAGGGACCTTGTCATGCTTGTGAGGTGGGCTGATGCCAACCTCATGAAGTTTAACCATGACAAGTGCAAGGTCCTACATCTGGATTGGAGCAATCCCAGGCACAGCTTCAGGTTGGGCAGAGAAGAAATTCAGAGCAGCCCTGGGGAGAAGGACTTGGAGGTATTGGTCAATGAGAAAATGAACATGAGCTGTCTTCAGTGTGCGCTTACAGCCCAGAAAGCCAACTGTATCCTGGGCTGCTTCAAGAGGAGCATGACCAGCAGGTCAAAGGAGGTGATCCTGCCCCTCTACTCTGCTCTTGTGAGACCTCACTTGGATTATTGTGTGCAGTTCTGGTATCCTCAACACAAATAGGACATGGAGCTGTTGGAACAAGTCCAGAGGAGGGCCATGAGGATGATCAGGGGACTGGAGCATCTCCCATATGAAGACAGGCTTAGAAAGCTGGGGCTGTTCAGCTTGGGGAAGGCTGCATGGAGACCTCATAGCACCCTTCCAGCATCTGAAGGGGAGCTATAGGGATGCTGGTGTGGTGCCTATTCATTAGGGACTGTAGTGACAGGACAAGGGATAATGTGTTAAAACTTAAACAGAGGAAGTTTAGATAGGATATAAGGAAGAAATTCTTTACTGTGAGGGTGGTGAGGCACTGGAATGGGTTGCCCAGGGAGGTTGTGAATGCTCCATCCCTGGCAGTGTTCAAGGCCAGGTTGGATGAAGCCTTGGGTGATATGGTTTACTGTGAGGTGTCCCTGCCAATGGTGGGGGGGTTGGAACTAGATGATCTTGAGGTCCTTTCTAACCCTAACTATTCTATGATTCTATGCCAACAAGGACAGGGGGGAAACCAATTACTAGAGGGAGGGCTGTGGAGAGGATCAGCTGCTTTGAAGAGTAATGAGATAGAGCAAAACTGGGAAATGGGATGTCAAGAGACTAAACAAAAAATCACTAGCCTGAAAAAGGAAACAGAAATAGCTTCTACAGTCAGGAGTCACTACTGACTGCTGCCCCAGGAGATGTTTAGACTTGACATTAGGAAGCATCTCTTTACTGCGAGGGTGGTCAAACACTGTAACAGGCTTCCTAGAGAGGTGGTTGATGCTCCATGCGAGTGTTTAAGAGACATTTACACCATGCCTTTAACAACATACTGTAGTTTTTTCAGCCTTGACTTGTTCAGACAGTTGTACTAGGTGATTCTTTTAGGTCCCTTCCAACTGAAATAGTCTATTCTAGTATATTTTGACTATGTTTAGGCTGGATGTGAAGGATGTTTCTAAGAAAGAGAGGGGTGAGTGTCTGAAATGTGCTCCCAGAAAGTGCTTTGACCACAATGATCCCCAATAACATCTAATGAGGTTTACAAGGCAGCTTGATTAAGTGCAATGCTGGTGCCAAAACAGTTTATAAGGATTCAACAATAAAGCCTTTGTAAAGTGGCTATGTTTTTTCTTAAATTCTAATAATAACAAACATAGATAAAATAAAATGCATAGTTTCATTCCAAAGTGCTCAGGTTTTTGCTGTGGTTTTTTACTTCTTATTATTATTTTGAGGGTTTGAAGTGTGTTAGGAAATAAATTTTTTCCTGAAAGTCTACAGTTTCAATCTATTTTTTACTGTTTGCAGTTAAAGACCAAACTTTTGAAAAGGGCTGGTAAGAAGGAAGTGAAAGAAAACAACTTCGTCTTTTCCTCCACTGCCAATTCCTTTGTTTGTTCTAATAGCCTGATGTGCCTGCCTGAGAAACTCAGACTTTGCCATAATTTTTAATTCCTACAGAAATGAGACTTGACTGGAGTCTTCTATAACTAAATATGTGTCTTAGGCATCCAGCCATTTTAATGTTCTCATGAGTTTGCTTTCTCCAGAAACTGCATCCGATATCAGAGAAATGTATTTAATGAACTATGTTGTTTTAGGCAGTGGAAGAATAATAGGTATTTAAAGAGAAAAAAAAAGTGAGACTGTGGATGGACTTTGCAGTATAGCATGCAATACCTAGAAACTTTAAGACTTTAAAACTTAGACTTGGGTGAAATAGAATACATCTGTATTCAGTCCCAGCCCAAGCTGTGGAGTATGGAGGAGCATGAAATTCTGAAGAACATAAAGCATTTTAAAAACTTTACTGGTATTTTAAAAAATTCCTAAGCACATCTGAAGTTTTAATTTTTTCTTTGTTCTTAGCGGAAAAATATGAGGTGGGAAACGTATAAAAAAAGGAAACGCAAAAGTTTAAGACTCAACTGTTAAACAGTTTGATTAAAATTTTGAAGATAAGATTTAGAACTTTGACATTTAAATATCCAGCTCCTTCTGGTATCCTTTTTAGAAGGAAGTGCTGGATGTGGGCATAAAATGAGTGTAAAATATGATATTAATTTGCACTGAAGTAGCAAATATTCCACAGCAGTTTCAGGTCATTAATCTATCTTCCAGCTTAGGGAACTGCATTAATAGATGATGGGATTTACAGGGCAAGCATCAATTTCATGGTTCACCCTAAGTTTGGAGAAAATAGGAAAGGGCAGGATACTGGAGGCTACATTATATCTTGGTGCTTTAAAATCAATGGCAAAACTTTCTTGGCCTAAAACGGCCTCTACATAGTTGCTAATTTCAGTGCCACTGCTGCACCTTAATTTCCTGTCTGCAAAATGGAAGGAACCATATTTGCTTGACAAGTGTTAAAAGTGACAGTAAACTTCATAGCTGTGTCTTGAATAGGAAAATAATCTCACCAATGTTAAGTTTTTCTTGTGGTTTTGGAGATAGATGGGGTGGGTGTTGTTTTTTCTTAAGTGTGGCATCAGTCTAGAAAAGGAAAAGTACTTGCAACGAATTAACAGAAGATACCTGCAGGGTCACACAGTTTTGCTTGTAGTATTTTCAAACCATTCTATGATTTTCTAGGCAGCTGTCATCATTGGAGTCCTACCTGTGGTTTGTCACTAGTCACTAGTTCTTTAAACTTTAGTATTTCCGTGTGGTCTGAAGCTAGCTGAGAAACCCTTTTTGTTCCTTGCTGTTGGAGGTAGAGGATATCTTTGTAAATGGTGAGAGGAGTGCATTATGTCATTTGCAGCTCATTCACAAGAAGGCTCAGAACAAGAACTGTGAAATAATGCCATAAATTAATAGCTGCAATGCTATCTTCACAGAGGAGAGTTGTGCTAGTACAGCATCTATAAATCAGTGTTGGTACAGTGTATCATCAGATATGCAACTTTTTTAAGTAAACAATACTCATAATTTGGGTTTTGATCTTGTTCTATGTTGTACAGACTTGTAATCCATAGTTTTTTGAATGATCCCCACAGGTGGGACGTTTCTAATGTGAAGTCATGCTGTGAGACACCTCCGAGTGTGCCAGGAAGATAAATATTCATCCCTTTTGGAACCCTGGACTATGACTGTTTCAAATTTTATAAACTAAACAGAACTGGGACTAGTCAGGGAAAAAAAGAAAAAAAAAAAGCCCAACAAAAAACCCAACAAAACCCAAAACCTCATAATTTTGAGAAATCCAGGTCGTAAGTGAAGGAAACAGAATGGGTGAGAAAATTAAAGGTTTTCTGCTAGACTGATTTTGAACCAACACCTAAATTTGATTAGGAGAAGTACATAAGCACAATATAAAATCTAATCATGACAAAACCCAGTCAGGCTAGGTGTCCCCTCCTTTGGAAATATGACAACTGCTTTGTGGTCTGCTTTTATTGCTGAAGAATAAAACACCGAGAGCTATAGATTTGGGTTACCTTGCAGTTTACCTTTGAGGTATGAGGAGCAATCATGGGTGCTGTCAGGCTTTCCCATGCTGTCCCAACCCTTCCAATGGTGGCAACCCAACCACTAGCTGTGGTAAACTTAATCAGAGAAGTGACTGTATCATGGGAGAAGAATCAGGGTTGAATCATATATAATGCCACTAGCAGCTTCTTTCAACAACGTGTCTAACAAACAAGGAATGAAGGGCAGTAGAAGCTGATTTCATTCCTTTTCTAATTAATTTGTTCCCCAGAGCTTACCAATCTTAAAGCTTCTTCCTGTTTGTGATTTGTTAAATAGTTTGAAGTCAGTGGAGAAATCAGGAATGGCTGCCTCGAGGCAGCTGGCAGGAAGTAATTCTCAGGATTTGTCACATGGTAGCATGACACAAAAAAATCAACCTCTATGCAAAGTCTTTTGTAAATGCCTTTTTTCTCCTCTCTACATGAGAGCTTGGTGTTGCTGGGCAAAAAACAAATAAAGAAATTTGTAATTAAACAGATGAAAATTTGATAATCCTCAATGACCTATTTTCTTAAAAGATTATGGGATTGTGCAAATCAGTGTGTATTTTATAATGACTAGAGCGTAAGTGTGCCTAGGTATATACAGCTGAGACAGCCAAGGCAGGAGCTGAGTCTGGGACTTCTCCCTCTGTCTTTTGCTTCCCATTTCTTTTAAAGAAACAAGATTTAACTGAAATTTCTGTGAGCACATCCTACTGCACCTGCAGTTGAAGTTCCATCATACTTTAACTGTTAAAAAGACTTTCCCCCTTGGCAAGGGGCACCCTAACTGCGATGGGATCCTTGGGATTATGAGTGTTGGACACAGGGGTTAGCTATTCTATTTCTGCTACTACACCAATTTTCTATCTTTTTCCCAGTGTGCCAGTTGAGCTACTTAAGAACATGATGTGGAAAACAAATCAGTGAAATGTTGCAAATTATAAAAATAATCCTTTTAACAATTTTTATTATTATGATTAACATAAAATGAGAGGGGAGAGGGAGAAATGTTTAAAACTACTTTCCCTGCTGGACAGAAAATGATATTGGACCATCTTTTTGATGGGATAGGCTCATTGCATAGTATCTCTGTAAGATATGTTTCTCATTCTTGTGGTTCTTTAACAGGGCTTAAGGACACCTTCTTTCAAAAGAAAAAAAATATATATACACTGTGTACTTGAACAAAGTACAAAGGAAGTGGAGAAACTGTTAAAGCCAAAGTATCTTTTTTCCCCAGGATCTGGCCTGCAGCTTGTCCCCCCTCCAACCTTATATGATGACTCATATGCGTTTACGTTTCCCATGCTTCACATGGCATCTGCTGCTACAGTTTGTGGCAGGATCTTGTCTTTGAACAGCTGGTGACAACCCACTTCCTCTTGCTTTCTTCAGCAGAGATTTTTCAATTGTTTCTTGTTGTTTTGATGTGAGTTCCAGTGTTGGAAAAACAAGTCCATTTACCCTGATTAGAACCAGCCATTTAAGTACTTGCCAGTTAACAACCCATTTGTTATTTTTCTAAGGATCCATGAAATACTTTCCCTTTTTCTCCTTTCACTTTCTTCAGATGTGATTCCACATAAGCAGAATAAAATCAAGCTTTTCTTATATAAAATTTTATAAACGTTTCCCTTATTCTCACTGTTCTTGTCCTACAGAGTTGAGATGAAGGGATCCTTTGCTTACTTTCTTCAAGCTAATCACAATTAGCTCGATGTCATGATAACCATGCTGCCTTTTTACATGTAAAGAAACTGCCACTAATGATGAGTGTCATAGACATGACCTTCAGAAAAGCAAACAGGAGAACATCACACTCTCATTAGCAAAAATGATAGAAAAAGTGATTAATTTTAGTTGCTTGCTGCCAATTCTACTAACAGACATCATGGAAAATAATTTAACATGCATGTCTTTTTAGCAGACTTAGGGACAGTCTGGTTTATCCTAGTCAAGTAAATTCAGTGAAACAAATCTTTTTTCAGGGATTTTATCTCAACTGTGTTTATGAAATCATACACTGTGTTTTTACGCTTTTGGGAAAAATATGTACTAAAAATGGAGCTTAATGCTTAGCTGCTGCTTTTTTGTTGTTGTTTGTTTTTTTTGTCCTCTCATTCAACACATCTATACTTCTTTACCAGAGACCACTTCTGTTACATAAATATTTTAAGGAAGTACTAAACCTTCAAGTGAGACCATCTCATTTCCATTTTTGAAAATGCAATTACTTACTTCAGACAACTCCAGTTGTAGTTACCTGTGAAATTGCATATAATCCTGTCAGACCTAAAGGCAATAAAGGTAAGGGCTCTTCTGCTTTAAAATGCTCGCTGTATTTACTACTGATTTGATGGCTATGCCATTCTGTAGGAATTTTCCAAGTTGGTTTTTTTTTTCTCCTCTTCATAGTTCAAGTTGATGTTAAAAGCTGCATTGTTTAGGCTTTATTTTACTGTTTATTTCTAAAAGCAGTATCTGCTCATAACTTTGCCTATAGTTTGCCTGCCCCTTAAAATATAGGTATACTTACAGTACATGACTATTTAGATGTTCCTCAGTGCTCTGCAGAGATATCTTTAACAACCATTGCATATTCCAAGTTGAGTTTTCTGTTGTAAATACCACAAAGCATATAAGTACAGAGGAAGGAGTTTTCTTGGAGGGTCACACTTGTTTTCTGCCATTGCTGGTTGATTGACGCTCTCTCTCATAAATAATTTCTTGGGTCTTGAATTTAAATACTAAATAAGCATATATATTTATTGAATAATTACCAAAATTGTTTTTTTCTATTTGTTTGTTTATTGTGGCAAGGGAGGATTTCAAATCATTTTTCTGTTCAGGAAATTAAAAACATCTATTTTTGGTTTGCATTTGACTTCCTAAGATGGAGCTGTTGAAACCTGTTACAACACTAATTTACTTAAAGATGTATTATGTGCACTTCACTAAAATTCTGAGGGGAAAAAGCTTTGCTTTTGCAGTTGTTTGGACTGCAGCCAAGATTCCCCATGAAACTGCATGGAGAAGCCAGATGAGAATTATCCACATATTTTTATGCATACAGCATTATTGAGCTCATTGGCTTATGAACCTATGCCTTTCTTAAAATATATTTAAAAGGCAGTAGGGGCTACAAATGGGCTGAAAGTGCACCCTTTCTTTGTAGCTGTGCAAATCAATGATTTGGATGAATCTGTTCCCCAGACCTTGTGTCAAAACAAAACATTACTACTGCCTTGTAGCCAGAAGGGAAAGGTTTCTCATTTCCTGAAATGCAGTATAAGTGTAAAGAGAGATGCTAAAAGCTTCAGTGCTCATTTTTTTGGGGAACAAACTGTGGAGGTTAGTTACACTTAACTATTCGATAATTCTTACTGATTAGCTGTAATTTCCACTTGAGCACACCTTTGGTCTGTGATGTTCTGCAGCTGAGTGCATAACATCTCTTGGTCCTTGGGGAAGTATTGGTAACAATTTAGTGTGGCAAACTGTGTTATGGCTACTGAATGAACAGCAGTGTCGTTTTTCATGTATTTGAAAAGACTGCCTGTTCAACATAGCTGATAACAAATTTTAGGTTGAGATAGATTTTTCCTCCCTTCACAGACAGGCTGCTCCCCTCCTCACAGTGTCATTCACCATAGGCTAACTCCTCTATGCCCCTTCTACTCTCTGGGAGAAGGCAGATCTGCAGATAACTGGTTATTCAACACCTGTGTTTCAATTATCATAGTATTTGAAGAATCTGGTGATTCACTTAATGTTCCTCAAGAAGATCTCTTGATTAACTGCTATTGCAGAGTAGATGTGTTTGCTTCCCCTTTTCTATCTGTCTGAATTTGATTTCACGAAGCATTTCAGATAAAAGAAGGAGATTTCAGAGTCCTAATCATGTGCTACTGTTGTTGGCAACATAGGGTGTGCTTTACCTTATGCTGTATGAAATGCCAAGAGAAAATCATATTATTTCATTGTGGTGTCATTTTATTTTATTGTTTTTTATTTGTGAGGTTTTCCAGGACAGGCATATCTGAAAGCCATGATAGTTGTACTCAGCAAGGATTTATCTGTAGCATTTAATTCCAAGATATACATGTATTGGAGGGGTTTGTAGTGCGAAAACAGCTTCGGGCACTTATGACAACATCTCAGTTCTTTCTTTGTCTCCTGTCAACTACCCTTGAGTCATTTCACTTGCTTAAGCTTCAGGTCAATAAAACAAATTTCAAAGCAGAATCTGGTATCTGCTGAGACACTAAGTCCATTGTGTGTCTGTAGAAAGTGCATATTTTTTATCCTTTTCTCCTAATGTTGTTGCTTGTCTGATTTTCTTCTATGAAGGAATCCTAATGCATGTTCAATGTGGTTGCATTTAAAGAATTTCTGCACGTCCTCAGTTTCCATCAGCATGTGTTTTATTTCTCTGTGTGTAATGCTAGGAAAGAATTGTTAGTTTCGTTTGTACAGTCTGCAAAAGTCACCAGGTCCAGAACGGACAAAGTTTATCAGAGAAGTTTGATAAGATCGATAGACTTCTATTATAGAAAATAGTAAATATTTCAGCACGTGTTCCGGAGCTTACAATGTACTTTTATTTATTTTACTGTTAAGTTTTGATAACACTATGGTGTGCTATGTGTCCTAGACAGTGTCATTTATTATGAGATTGAGAGTTTCCACCCCTTTTCATAGATCCCTCTTGGTTTTGATGTAAAATTAGGCAAAGTGCTGAAATGTCAGTGTTCCGTTAAATTGGAACACTGCTGGACAGAAATATTGTACATTGTCAATCAAAAGAAAATATTTTTATATTCTTGAAATGGAGGAGTCTTTGCAAATTCCTAAAGAGAGTTATAGTCCTGGTCCTTACTCAATTTCATGGTTCCCAACTGCTACTACAGTTCCCAAACTGAGCTACAGGATTCTCATAGTGTACCACATTGAAGAAATACATCCTAAGAGATGCAGTTTATTACAGTTGGAGTCCTTTAGAAATCTCTGCCCTGCAAAAAGTAGGGTCTGGAATTAGAAAGTAAACGAGGCACTGGAATGGGTTGCCCAAGGAAGTTGTGAATGCTCCATCCCTGATAGTCAAGGCCAGGTTGGATTGGAGTCTTGGGTAGCATGGTTTAGTGCAAGGTGTCCCTCCCCATGGCAGGGACGTTGGAACTAGATGTTCCTTTCCAACCCTAACTATTATATGAATCTGCATTTATACAGGGAAATACAGTATAAAATACAAGTAATTCTAATTTTTCCTTGTTTTCAAGCACACTTCAACTGAGTTTTTCCACTAGCCACTGCTCTATTTCTAGGTATGAGGAATGCTGTATTCTATATATTAATTACTCCATTATAGATAAAAAACTTAAAGGGATCACAGTTTTTTCCCTTATTTTGGAGAATACCACAACAGGAAGGTTAAAGTGGGTGTACTCTCTTTCATTCCATAAGTATGTTTTCTGAACATGAACAGTAATAATTTAGTACAGATTTTAGGGAGAAACACACTGCATCACAGTGGCCCACTTCAGAAAAACATGAGGACTAAATACTAATGAAATCATTCCATGTCAGATTGTCTAGAGTGCAGAGCTGGGTTTGCAGGCAGGCAGGGTAGTTGTCCAGGTTTTCCATAGGCTATAACTTATTTTGTGCAGGATGAGAAGTAACACTTGAGGCTTACCTTTTTTTTGAGGAACCTTCTGGGTCTAATGCTATCTTTGAGCATATCCAGTACTCAGAAGACTACATACAAAATTCATATAATCAGAGAAACATTTAGGTTGGAAAAGACTTTTAAGATCATGGAGTCTAAATGTATTTGGACCCTGCAAACTGTACAACTGCGTTGGATGCTATTCCTTTGTTGGTTTGGGTTTTTTTTTAGGAACTGGTTTCAGTTTAACTTCGCCTCCAATGGTGGCTGTCAGATTTAAGGCGGCGAGGGAAAGAGTGGGAGGAAAGCTGGGAGAATGGGACTAAATGAAGAGAGTTACATGTTCTTTATTGTTTCTCAGTGGATATCCTAGATAAAATATGGCATGTCTGGTACACCCAAAACATTCAGCTGGCACATGAAGAATAGATAACACAAGGTCTTTTGTTTTATTCGATTTTCTTCTTTTTTTCCTCCCAAATAAGTTTTTACTCTTCAGAAACATGAAAGAGAAGCTAAGTAGGCCTCAGTTTCCCAAAAGTGTTTTGGATTCTTCAAAGGAAAGCATACATTTAGACACAAGAAACCACAGATACCATTTAATTTTCTTTTTCGAACATACTCTGGTGAAAGGCCTGCTGACCTTTTGTGAAAGATGTCTTCCTGAGAATATGGTGAATTTTCTTTCTTCCCATTCTGTGGAGATCAATTTTTTTTCTGTTTATAGAGAGTAAATCATCCACCATCATGCCTCCTTGAATGGAAGAACCGCATAGCTCCTTGGCCATTTTAACTTTTTCTTCTCCATCAGCTGCTCATCATTTTCTTTAATTGGCAAATCTATCCCTCAAAGCCAAGGATTAGAAGTACTTAGTATCGTGGTAGCAATGCAAATTGTTTTATAGATGTATGTAAAGTGAAGGAAAAATAATCTGATAAATTGTGTTATATCAAAAACAATTCATTGGGTAGAACTGGGATATTTGGGGAACTAAAATACATGCAAAAAGTTGGAATATAGACTTCATTTTTATTCTTAAACATGCAGAGCTTTGTCTATTTATTCATAGATAAGTATATACACAATTTTGTTGTAAGCATTAAAAGGTAATGATCTGATCTTTCACTCCCTATACTGCTGTTTGTTCCACATCAGCAGCCTCATAGCAGATTCATTGGCCTCTAAACTACAGCTTGCAATGAGCAAGAGACAAATGCTTAGCTTTCCTTCTGTTTGATCCTTGTAATCAACCTTAGTTCCTCTACAGAATTCCAATTATCCTATTAAACAATCAGTCAGGATGCTTATATTGATACAGGTGTCTTAATTGGTTAATTTATACTCATGCCAGCCCCAACTAAGAATTCATTTCCCTGAGGCCTCCTTAGATAACCACAGTTCTTCCTAAGCCATAATGGTAATTCCCAGCAGGCATGTTACTTGAGCACAATGTTAAGACCTACACGCAAGCACCTCCTACAACACACTAATCTGTGTTTAGCCATAAATATATGTGCTGTTGATCTTTTCTACCTAGTAATTTCTAACCTATTTAGTTTTAATTATAAAACTGATTATACAACACTGACCGTATGCTTCTAAATCCAATTTTCAAGAAAAAAGTCCTAATAATATTGCTTTTTTTAGTAGCACTCCAAAGCAATTAAACACTTATTAGATGCCAGCAAATTCAGCTGCAGTCTATCACATACACATTTATTTGCATATGCTGTTTGGTGAGTGATATCATTTCATTATTGACTTATGAGGATGGAAATAATAGTTGGATTATTTACTGAGCTGTCTTTAATTCTGCATCAACCAAACTAGCTAATTAAATGTGTAACAACTTTCACTGGCACAAGCTGGGAGATTTTAAAATCAAGGTGAAAAGGACAAGCGCTATTCTGAAGCACTAGTCTGTGCTTTATAAGACTCATCCTTACCATGGCAAGAAATATTGGATATCTAGTCTTGTAAATTATCAGAGAAACTAGATAGACCTACAGGTAGATTAAAAAAAAATTATTATTCTCCAGGAAATCAGTTTTTCCAGACCAGACAAATCCACTAGTGCACTACCATGATTATTATTTTTTCCAGACTTACATCAGATGAATGTCATGAGCAGGATCTTCTGCTACAGTCCCTAGAAGGAATTTTCCAAAGGAACTACAGAAAAATTAAATGTCCTACTGAATAAACTGTAATAGTTCCCTAACTTCATTTCCAGTTTAACTTCACCTATTTAATTTCTTTCCATCTGCTGATGTAAATTAAGAACTCACCTTCTCCCCTCCTTATTAGCTGGCAGCTTGCAAGCAGGAACGTTTTTAGAAGTAGGCAATGTTATCTTTAGTTCATAGATGTAGTATTGTACTTGCCAAAAGCAGCAGTCCGCAGAAAGCAAACCACTGAACCTGCATCTTTTGAACTGTAGACTGACATCCAGGACGTGGGATGATTCTGCATTTCTGTTCATTAGAATGTATCTGTTTATACTTTTAGAAGATACATTCAGTTCATATAAAATAACTTAGACCAACAGTATCTGCCAATGGTCACATACAACACCTATTTTGCACTCTCTCTGTTGCTGGTCACATGGTGGATTTAACCTGAATGGACACCAGGTACCCACCAAAGCCTTCCCTTTTCATCTGGACAAGGGAGAGGAAGATAAGGTTAAGGGGTCTTGATAAGGACGGGGAGAGATCATTCAACAGTTACTGTCACAGGCAAATCAGAATTGACTGGGGAAATTAGTTTAATTTATTGCCAATCAAATCAAAGTAGGATAGTGAGAAATTAAAACTTATTTGAAAACATCTTCCTTCCACCATTCCATTCTTTCCGGGCTCAACTTTATTCCTGAGTTCTGAACTTCCTGAGTTCCTACCTCCTCTGTACCTCCCTGTGGTGCAGGGGCACAGGGAATGAGAGTTGGGGTCAGTTCATCACACATTGTCTCTGCCACTCCTTCCTCCTCAGAGGAGGACTTCTCACACTCTTTCCCTGCTACAGCTTGGGGTCCCTCCAATGGGAAACAGTCCTCCACTAACTTCTCCAACATGAGTCCTTCCTACAGGCTGAGGTTCTTCATGAACTCCCCCAGCGTGGGTCCCTTCCATGGGGTGCAGTCCTTCAGGAACCGACTGCTCCAGCTTGGCTCCCTTCCATAGGGTGCAGTGTTTCAGGAACAGACTGCCCCAGTGTGGGTCCCTTCCATGCAGTCACAAGTCCTCCAGCAAACCTGCTTCAGCGTGGACTCTTCTTTCCACGGTGCCACAGGTCCTGCCAGGAGCCTGCTCCAGAGCAGGTTTGCCATGGGGTTACAGTCTCCTTCAGGCATCCCCCTGTTCTGGCATGAGGTCCTCCATGGGCTGCAGGTAGAAATCTGCTCCACCGTGGACCTCCACTGGGCATAGGGACAGCCTGCTTCACCATGGGCTTCACCACAGGCTGCTCCACTGCCTGGAGCACCTTCTCCCCTACTTCTGCACTGGCCTGGATGTCTGCAGAGTTGTTTCTCACATGTTATCACTCCTCTCTTCAGCTGCAATTGCTCCTGTGCAGTAACATTTTCCCCTTAAATATGTTGTCAGAAAGGCACTACTACCATTGCTGATGGGCTTGGTGGTTGGTGTTCGCTCCATTTGACACAGGGGAAGCTTCTAGCACTTTCTCAAAGAAGCCACCCCTGTAGCCCCTCTGCTACTAAAACCTTGCCATGCAAAACCAATACAGCTCAAGTGTATGACCTGATACCACTTGGAAATGTATTACAAACTTCATATGCATGTATTTTTAAAATTCTAAAAGAAGTAATGTATTGTGACTGGAAAAACCCTATTCACTCCAACAAGACAGTGGTATCTGCAGATGATACATTCCAGCAAAGCATCTTTTTATGCATACAAGGTAACAAGGAAAATTTGGCAGTGGCTTAGTCACCGTTTAGCTGAATCACCGATGTCTTTTAGAAAATAACATGGTTGCGGGGAGGGTTGTTCATCTTCTCTGTAGTAAATTAGACTAAATGCAGTGAAACAGGTACTCTGCAGAGATATATTTCGGGATAGGAAATAATTTTTTTTATTCATACCTTGTGGGTATTGGCTAATATTTTATATTGCTCAAGCAGCATCTTTGATAGACAAGTGTGCCAATTGCTGCTATGCAGCAGTATGAATAATGCCATTTCCAAATGTGTCATCTTCAGGGACACTGTTTCTTGAAAATGATCGCAAAAGCAGTGAGGCTTCTCTTCCCAGGCATGAGTAAACTGTATAGAACAAATTCCTGTTGACAAAATACATAAACTTGACAAGAAAATATGACACCTACCTTATTAAGGGAACCACCTAAGATGGTGACTTAGTCTCCAGGCTAAGCTATCCTTTTGACTAGGCTCCCCAAAGACAGCAGCTGAAGCACTCGGACTCTTGAACGCAAAGCAGTTACTAGAAGATGCAAATACATTTTGCAATTTTGCTTCTGAAGAAACTCAGCCAATATCTGTTCCCTTTCTCCAACTTATCCATGGAGATGTTAATTCTGTATTTCTGCAGATGTATGCAGTTGTATCCGGCATTTTGATTCCATACATACAGTGTGTACCTTTAATGTCTTTTATGAAAAATGTGTTGAGAAAGAGGGAAAACAAATAGAACCAGCCTGGGTTACTTGATGACCTATCCAAGCTTGCATCTGAAAGTCAAAATGCAGCAGTTCTGAAAGTCAGAGCCAAGTAAATTCCAGCAGGTTCAGCATATTGACCAGGAATGTCAGATTTTTGTGAATTATTGTCTGTTCCCATTGATTCTCTTTGAGAATGTAAAAAAAAAAAAAAAAAAAAAGAAAAGGTCCAAAAGTTTTTCCTATCTCTGGCACTTCTACCAAGTTTCTTCCCTGGTTTATCTGTTATCTTTAAAAATATGAATGCAGACTGAAGGTTTTTCCCCTCAGGTAGGAGACTTCTTAGATCTCTCTTCTTTGTCTGACCATTGATTTCATAAAAGATGGAGAAATTGAATTCTGTCTCAACTCTAAAAATGCTTTTTTTTTTCTTTTATATCCATCTTAATTTTCTACTTTCTTATGCTTCTTCTGTCAGGAGCAACCCCTCAAAATATCATGAACTGTCTTTGTGGCATCATAGGCTTGAATTACTGACCTTGCAATGACTGCTCATGAGATTTCCAGATGAGTTTTGTTCCATCACAGAACTGATTGCTGTGAAAGATTCCAAACATTTGAGTCTTCATTGGCAGCAGCTTCAAGCCTTCTTGAAGTTTACTCATCAACTGCAAAGATTTCCATTATTGCATCTGCAGCCAGGAAGAAACACCCAGGATGTTCTGGGAATTTGATTTTATTTAGCTTGCAAAAGCCACTGAAACAATTTTATACTTCTACGTAAGTGTTATCACTACATATTTTCTGTCAGAACAGGAATAAATCTAATATGGCCATGCGCTTTTGAAATAAAAAGAGGATGCCCTTTAATACTAGAGCAAGGATACCCACAAGTCAGAAAATTTTTTCCATATTTAAACTACTTTTTTCCAGGCTGAATGTTTTTGTAAAGAAGTCTGTGCTGGAAAATGGTGGGGAATATGCAGGGAAGAAGAGGGAGATTGAGAGATCTTGGATAGCCTTAAACTAATCCTATCCTTTGTTTTTCTTGTGTTTAGACTGGGTCTGCACCAAGGTATATCCCTCATAAGTTGACAGGGCAGGGGAAAAAGCATGCTGCTGGGGCAGCTGGACAAAGAGTACCAATGAGGGAGAGCTTGACAGCAATGTGATTGAGAGACTGGGTTACAATGCCGGGGTGTAACACTGCTGTTCCCTGAATGACAGATAGCACTTAATTTTTAGGGCCTGAATACTTTTAAGCACTTCCATTGAGTGGAAAAGACACATTTTTATTCAGCTGTGTTTTAATGGCTCTATTAGCACTTGCCAAATTTCGTACATTGTTCACTCCAAATACTTCCATCCTGCCCTAAAGACTCTATTACAGCTACTGTAACACATGTTGGGTGTGTATCATTGCAAGTTATTCGGTTGGTTTACAGGTGATCACACTCCTGTGTCTTTTCCCTGTGGGCCTCCCAGTAACCACTCTGGTGCTGCTCAGCAGGGTGGGCTGGGCAAACTTCAGAGCAATCTGCACAGCCCCTCTGACCCAGGCTGGGGTGTCCTGCCCTGTTTCCTGCTGGCATAGGTCTCAGGGGGCGCTTTCCTGTGGGCTTGAGTCGGGGTCAGCCCCTCAAGTCCTAGTGGAGCACAGCGTGAAGTGCTCCTGTCACAATAGCTGCAGTGGCCAGTCATGAGGGCTGGGCAGGAATGCCAGCTGTCCGGAGCTTGGGGAGTGGCTGCAAGGATTTCATTGTGTCTGGGGGCTCTTGGCACGGTGCCCCACGTCCCTTTGCTACAAAGAAAGTGGCCGCATTACCTTAGGAAGAGGTTACATTGGCAGCCATCAATTAGGGACAAAAGGCAAGGAAATAAGTTCTAGTAGGCTGCCTGAAACCTGTGTGTCACCCGTTCTGCTGCCAAAACCGCCTGTGAAAGCTCACAGTTTATTAAAAGTACCTGTCAGCACTGGAATGAGAAATTGTGCTTTTCATAGCCCTCCTGTAACTCATCTGTCAGAAAAAGCTCCCAACCCATGTGGTTATGTTTCATAGAATCATAGAATCATAGAATAGTTAGGGTTAGAAAGGACCTTAAGATCATCTAGTTCCAACCCGTCTGCCATGGGCAGGGACACCTCACACTAAAAAACATGCCACCCAAGGCTTCATCCAACCTGGTCTTGAACACTGCCAGGGATGGAGCATTCACAACTTTCCTGGTCAACCCATTCCAGTACCTCACCACCCTAACAGTGAATAATTCCTTCCTTATATCCAATCTGAACCTCCCCTGTTTAAGTTTTATCCCATTACCCCTTGTCCTGTCATTACAGTCCCTAATGAATAGTCTCTCACCAGCACCCCTATAACCCCCCTTCAGATGCTGGAAGGCTGCTATGAGGTCTCCACGCAGCCTTCTCTTCTCCAGGCTGAACAGTCCCAGCTTTCTAAGCCTGTCTTCATACAGGAGGTGCTCCAGTCCCCTGATCATCCTCGTGGCCCCCCCTGGACTTGTTCCAACACTTCCATGTTGATACAGGAGTCACAGACAACACGGAGACGATCAATGTGATCAAGCAATTGCCAAAGTTTATTCAGATACAGTGCTCCTTTTATACCCTTACACCCTTAGGTTTCTTATGTAACAGCCTTGGATACTGAGCTCTAATTGGTTAGTCTAGAGGTTACTACCATTTACAAAGCTAATGTTTACAACTTGTTATAATTGCGATTAAATACCTTACTCTAAAAATACGGTGGGAAACTACAACCTTGGCAGAGATCATTCTCTGCACGTTTTCAGTGGAAAATTACAGAGGCCTAACAAGACAATTGACCTTGCTTATGCCTGCCAAGAATCTTCTTACTTTACAGTAATAAGGCTCAGGGTATCAGGATCTCTCACTACGTGGCCTTGGCTCTTTAAGAATTCCCACACTTCCATGTCCTTTTTATGCTGAGGGCACCAGAACTGCACACAATAATCCAAGTGAGGTCTCACAAGAGCAGAGTAGAGGGGCAGGATCACCTCCTTTGACCTTGATCAAACCTCCTTTTGATGCAGCCCAGGATACAGTTGGCTTTCTGGACTGTAAGCGCACACTGAAGACAGCTCATGTTCATTTTCTCATTGACCAGTACCTCCAAGTCCTTCTCCTCAGGGCTGCTCTGAATTTCTTCTCTGCCCAACCTGAAGCTGTGCCTGGGATTGCTCCAATCCAGATGTAGGACCTTGCACTTGTCATGGTTAAACTTCATGAGGTTGGCATCAGCCCACCTCACAAGTATGTCAAGGTCCCTCTGGATGGCATTCCTTCCCTCCAGCATATCAACCAAGCCACACAGCTTGTTGTCATCGGCAAACTTGCTGAGGGCGCACTCATTCACACTGTTCATGTCACCAACAAAGATGTTGAACAAGACCAGTCCCAACACCAATCCCTGAGGGACACCATGTGTTACTGGTCTCCAGCTGCACATTGAGACATTGACCACAACTCTTTGTGTGCGGCCATCTATCCAATTGATGTCTCTCCGATTCAGAGACAAGGGTGTCATGTGGGACAGTGTCGAACACTTTGCACAAGTCCAGGTAGATGACATCAACTGCTCTACCCCTGTCCATCAGTTCCATAGCCCTGTCATAGAAGGCCACCAAATTGGTCACCAAGCACCTTGTTTTTTTCATGTGCCCTAGCATGCCTTCCCAGAGAATCTGCTCCCAGACTTTGCCAGGCACAGTGGTGAGACTGACTGGTCTGTAATTCCCTGGGTCATCCATTTTCCCCTTCTTGAAAATGGGGTTATATTTCCCTTTTTCCAGTCATTGGGAACTTCACCTGACTGCCATGATTTTTCAAATATGATGGACAGTGGCTTAGCAAGTTCATTTGCCAGCTCCTTCAGGACCCCAGGATGGATTTCATCAGGTCCCATGGACTTGTGCACATTCAGGTTTTTAATATGGTTTTGAACCAGATCCTCTCGTACAGTGGGCCCAAGGTCTTCATTCTCACAGTCCCTGCATCTGCCTTCCAAAACATTTCATTGCAGCAGGACTTGCTGAGAGTACTTTTTTGCTGATTTCTGAAAGTTCTCATAAGATGAGCTCTCTAAAGACATGTTAGTTTACATACTTTAATCAACTGCTGCTTGCCCTGGATGGACAGAAAACTGCTTTAAAATGTAGGTGGTGAAAATTTCTTGTGAGCTGGGACAGCAGCCGAATACATGTATGTTGACAAAATAACAAAGTGCAGATGTTCTATAAAAAAACAGATGCTCATTTATATGCCTATATATAGATGTGGATGTAGAAACATCTCTGTGAACTCAAACTTGAATTTTCCCATTGGTCTGTACAAGACAGTAAATGCCATCACCTTAGAAAATTCTCCCCTCCCCCCCTTTTTTCTCTTTTTTTTCTCTTGATGAGGATAAAATAAGTATGAACAAAACAAAAACAACCAGGGAAGTCAGTCAGTGGGATGGGGAGAGGGGCACCATGAGGGGTGAGAAGAGATTGTGAAGGGAGAGCAGGGACAGGCAGGAGGAAAGAGCATGAGGGGAGAGGTGGAGTGCTCATGAGGGGTGAGGGGAGATTGTGAGGGGAGAGAAGGGGCAGTCATGAGGGAAAATCATGAGGGGAGAGGTGGGGTGATCATGAGGGGGACTCGTGAAAGGGCAGGAGGGGCAGCCTTAATGGGTAAGGAGGATTTGTGAGGGGATTTGAGGGGTGGCCATAGGGGGTGAGGGCAGATCATGTGGGGAGAGGAGGGGTAGTCATGAGGGAAGATCATGAAGGGACAGATGAGGCAGCCATGAGGGGCAAGGGAGATCATGAGGGGACAGAAGAGGCAGCCATGAGGGGTGAGTGGACAGCATGAGGGGAGAGCAGGGGCAGCCATGACAGAAGAGCATGAGGGGAGAGGTGGGGTGTTATGAGGGTGGATCATGAGGGGAGAAGTGGGGAAGCCGTGAAGGGAAATTGTGAGTTGACAGGAGGGGCGGCCATGAGAGGTGAGGGGAGATCATGAGGGAAGAGCAGGTGTGACTATGAGGAATGATCATGAGAAGAGAGTTGGGATGGTCAAGAGGGGAGGAAGGAGATTGTGAGGGGACAGAAGAGGCAGCCATGAGAGATAAGGGGAGATTGTGAGGGGACAGGAAGGACAGCCACGACGGGTGAGTTGAGATTGTGAGAGGGCGAGAGAGGCATCCATGAGGGAAGTTCATGAGGCGACAGGTGGTGCCGCCATGAGGGGAAATTGTGATGGGACAGGAGGGGTGTCCATGTGAGGTGAGAGGAGATTGTGAGGGGAGAGCTGGCGCGGCCATGAGGGAAGATCATGAGAGTAGAGGTGGCACAGTCAGTAGGAGAGATAATGAGGGGACAGGAAGAGTGGCTACACAGGGTGAGGGGAGGTTGTGAAGTGAGAGCAGGGACAGCCATGGGCTGTGATGGGTGGCCATGAGGGGAGATTTTGAGAGGAGATGAGGGGTGTCCATGAGGAATAGGAGCAGCAGCTATACAGTGTGGGCCACTACGAGGGGACAGATGAGCGGCAGCTGTGACTGGAGATTATGAAGGGCAGCCATGAAGGGAAATCGGTTTACCCTCAGTGACATTTAGTGGCGGGTTTGATAGTGCTGGAATAATGATTGGGCTTAATGACCTTAGAGGTCTTTTTCAACCTAGTTGATTCTGATTCTATGAATCTATATTGTGCATTATTTGAAATATATCATCATCATATGTGCCATAAATTGTTAGTTTCGGATGCATGTTTTAACAACAGTGCGATTATTGGCAGAATGTGATGTGGAATAATCGTAAATATTAATGCAGAGACTGCACTTCCTGTGTTCATGAATCTCGAGTACTCCATAAGCTTTAAAATTCCCCAGGGATGGGAACTACACAGAAAACTGCCTGGACAATTTATTATTCATTCGTTTTGCATGAGGAAACAACAGTCTGCAGACTCAGTTTGATTCAGTGTTTAAAATGGGAAGCTGAGAAAGCCTTTCCTTCTGCTGGAAGTGAATAGCATATGAAAAGCTCCCTGGAAGACTGCACATCCTTTCCACATGTTCTGAGCAGCATGGGTTAAAAGGGTTTGTACCAGCACTGGGGGACAGCCACCACAGCAGAATTATCAACTCACTGCTCTCCACAGTCATCTAAATATGGCCTCAATAGAAGTGTCACAAATAAAATTAAAATAGGTTTTGGAAGGTCTGAATAGACTGACATTCACCTTCTGAGGCCATGAAAAGGAATGGTACTGCTGTTGCCAAGCCCAAGCAGGAAGGAAGATGTAGTGCTTGTCCAGCCTGCTGACATGAAGCAAGAGTCTCCTCCCTGAGAGCACAGTCACTAAGTTGTAGGAGACCCTCATTTACCAGCTCGGGGTCAGCCCCACCAAGGCAGCTCATCAGGGGTCTGACTATGTCATGGGTTCAGCAGTAGCAGTCATTTTTGTCCTTCTTAGTAGCTGCTGCAGTGCTGTGTTTTTGACTTTCAGCCTGGGAACAACGCTGATAACACCAGTGGTTTTAGTTGTTGCTTAGTAATATTTCCTCTGACCAAGGACTTTCTGAGTCTCATGATCTGCCAGGGAGGAGGGGAAACTGGGAAGAAGCAGAGACAGGACACCTGACCCAAACTAGCCAAAGATTTATTCCATACCACAGCACGTCACGCCCAGTATTTAACCTGAGACAGTTACCCGGAAAGGCTAGATCGCTGCTCGGATCGGGCAGGGTATCGCTTGGCAGGTAGTGAGCAGTTGTATTCTCTTCTCTTGTTATTTCCCTTCTCATTATTCTTATTGGTAGTAGCAGCAGTGATTTGCGTTATACCTTAGTTACTGGACTGTTCTTATCTCAACCCATGGGAGTTATATTCTTTCCATTCTCCTCCCAATCCCTCTGGGAGTGGGGGGAGGAAGAAAGGTGCAGGAGTGAGCGAGCGACTGCATGGTTCTGAGTTACCAGCCGGGTTTAAACCATGACAGACTACTGTGTGTTTCAAGGGGGACTTAACACCTAAACCAGCACAGCAGTCTTGGGCTTCAGCAAGTTTGAGGTTTTGCTTGTGTCTAAGAAGAATCTGACATCCAATGGTTTTGTAGATGGCTATAAAATGCTGCAAATAACTAGCACTGTGCTCAGAAAGTATTTCAGAAGATGCACATAAGGAGAGCACTGAATTTTTGAAGCTGAATTAATAGTGGTTTCTGGAGCAAAACAACATATGATTCATAGAACTTTTTTCCTGTGCAAAATGTTATGAAAAGACATAAAGAAAGGTTTCTGGTGGGTATAATTCCCACTTCAACTGGGCTTTAGACAGTACAAAAGGCAAAGATTTGACTGTCCAGATTCTGCCCAAATGGTTTCATTATTTCTGAGTCTGTCTGAATAGGCATGTGACAGATTTATCTGCCAGCTAGCCTTCTATGAAGAAAGTTTTCTACATGTCTGTTACAAACGCTGCACAAAAATAGAGGAGATCCAACTCACAATTTCATCTGCCTTTTGCAAATCCGGGCATCAGTATGGGTAAAGCAGAGTATCATTCTAGAGGTCTGATATTTTAGTCAAGAGTCAGCTTGTTAAACAGAACTGATATGACTGGTCCATTCCAGATGCTAATAAGAAAAAGTTAGAACTTGTGAATTGCTACAGTTTATCTTAGAAGATGGGGATGCTGAGCTTGCTTGCACTTTTTGCCCAAGGTGGACCATCTTGTGATTGCAGCAGGGCCACACACATGTCCCTTGGTACAGAATCAGTGTCCAGAGGGGGAAGCTCTTTCCCCAGTGGCAAGTCACACAAGACCTAAAAGTGAGAAATGTTCTCAGCTATCTCATGAGGAACTCCTTTTGTCTGTCCCTCCAAGGTAACCAGCATTATCAGCTGGTTTGAGAGTCCATTTGTGCCAGAACAGTACCAAAGGAACAAAGCATGACTGAGAAATACATGCAGTATAGTGCTTTTCAGAGCTTACTTTTAGACTGGAAATAATGTTGGATTTGATCCTCCTTGACAGCTGTTTTCAAAGGCAGACAGAATGGACAGTGTTATTTTACCTGTCAATTCAACCTTGTTTACAAAATCAAGGAAGCATTTAAATGTACTGAGACCGTAGACTGTAGCTTTATTTCCAGTCCTTTTCTGACTCAGCTAAACAATCTTCCAGTAACTAACTGATTTGCACAGAATATGACATTTTCTTTGCTGTGTGCAAGTAGAGTGAGGCATTGGGTTAGAGCAAATTTCCTGTGATTTACTTGATCTGTGTAGTGGACCCCTGCAGAAGATGGGGTAACTGCATGATAAATGACCTGAGCCCATCTCATGACTATCCTTATCTCGTCCCTGTGGAGATACGTAGGAGTATGCCACTCAGCCAAGTTGGTGACTCCTGGACCAACTTAACTAATAAATAGAGAAGTCTGTGTGTGGGTCCACACAGTACATGTGGAGAACTGCATCTACATTTTTTGTCTTGCCTTGAGATGAAGCAGCATACCTTCATAAGTATTCCTTTATCTGGCAGCAGAATTCATAAATAGAATTGTTTACTTCTAAGAAAATCCTGTGAAAGCCCGACACTACAGTGACAACCTGGCCAAAGACAGGATATGTACATCGTGCCATGGTCCATGTGAAGGGCTCTTCCAGTGCTGGGATAGTTGGGGTTTCCAGCATCAGCAGGTGGATAACATAGCCATTACCTTTTTTATTAGATCTGTTAACATCACAAGTGCTGTCACCTTCTCTATTACCATTATCACCTTTTATAGTACTTCCATTCTTTATACAATAAGGTACTTATGCCTTTCTTATTCAGATACCAACAGAATTAGCACCTCCTTGGTGCAAAACAAGCTCTTGGGAGGTCCTCTTGGGAGGATCCTTCAGCATCATCTTGATTTCATAAAAAATTCACTGGCAATCTACATGTTGTGGTGGCAGAGCATTCTTTGTTACTGATTTTCTAAACTTGTAGAGGTTTTTGGTAAATCCTTTGTCAGCTTCCTTCACTGGCTCAGAATGATTGCTCTTACGGTTTCTGTGCTGAGTTGACTTACCTTTGCTTGTTTCCCTTCACTGTTTTGGGAGCGCATCAAAATATTTTTCTTCTGCAGAAAAGACAGACATTTTACAACTCCTTGAAATAAGTGTGATGTGCTAATCCGAGCCCAGTCTGTTAGCAGTGACAAAACTTTTAGTCCCTGGGTGGTGAGGAGGAATAGGTTGCACGTGCTCTGAAGTCTTACCTATTTGTTTCTTCTGCTTAAATTTTACTAGCATGGAGACCAGTTCTGTCTAAGGTGCATGAGACATAGTTCCAACGGATGATTAAGAACAAGTCACAAATGGCTAAGGCACCAGGAGCTTCAGCTGCCCCCCTTTTCTGGGTCTGTATCCATGTTCCCACAGCCCTATGAGGTATGCAGGAGGCTCTGTGTCAGGTGAGGAGGCCTGAATTCAGTAGGGATTCCTTCAGCCAGGATATACCTTCAGGCTAGGGCTGCTTTTGTTGTTTTGCTGACCAGGTCAAATTAGCTAGAAAAGGGCCTGGTTTGAATGTGCAGCAGTAGCAAAACAGGTAGTCAAAGACAGGGAGAGAGGACACTACCTGGAGAATCAGGGAAGGTATGGTAGTTGTAGCCTCTTGTTAATGAAGCTACCAGTGCTGTAAAAGGCAAAAGGAAAAAGAGTCTCAGGCAGAGCAGCAGGAAACTGGAGGAAAAACACATTTTAAAACTTTTCCTGCTATCTCAGTAGATGTCTTTGATCCTTTCAGAGAAACAATGGGAGAAAGAAATGACACCATAGAGGCAGAAAATCCATTTTATCCTATTTTTTAATGTGCTGTCCAGTACAGATGTGACAAAGGTACAGGACAGAAGCAGAAAAACTTGTACATAGTGAGTGAGAGAAAAAAGGATATCTTCCGATCTCATTCCATATGTTTTGATCTCAGGAATTCAAGTTTTAAGTTGAAATCTGTGATTTCACAGAAATTTGGGGATAAGTTTAAGAAAAGGCAAAGAGAGAGAAGAGAAATGGGCAGGGACTAATCAAGGACTAATTTATTTCAAAGACTGTTATATTAAAATACGACAGAGAAGATCCTTAACAAAAGAGATGTTCCATCAAAGGAAAACCAATGTGAGATCATAAAACAAAAGATGAAAAATATCTTAATAGAAGATTAAAAGAAACATAAGTATTCTCAAATTTGCTAGAGAAGCAAGGGAAAGAACCTCATCAGATGAAACACTCAAAGGAAAATATTGTACTTAGTAATCTTGAAAGAATGGTAACTGCAGTTATATCAATGCAAGAGAGCTAAATCCAAGTTAAAGCTTTTCTATCCATTCTTTCTCCCATGCTGCTCTAGGGTTGCCATCACACATTTGCTAGCTGCCATTGATAAAATAGCTGTTTGGAGACTTTGCCAGTACTGGTGATATATTGAGACTTCAGTTCATAAAGGGTCAGGTCCACACCACTGAAGAATGCCCCCGAGCTCTGAGATTAGACAACCTCTACAGCTCACATGAATCAGAAGCAGCAACAGAGAGTTTTGAGGAAGAATAAACATGGTGGACGCAGCCACTTGAGTCACACAGCTTAGGGTGGGCTTACATCCAGCCAGAGTTTATCGAGCAGCTTCAGCAAAAGCAGCCCAGGAGCTGAGTTCCCCAATACCCCTGGTGTTTGAAGAATATAACAAATACATTACACTGAGAGTCACTGAGATGGAGTATAGTTGCATAGTATAGGTGAGCCAGAGTCACAACTGACATCTTGTACTTCCTACACCAGTGATCTCTGGCTTGAGGAAAAAATTGGACCATGAATAACAAGGGATCTGAAGAGTTGGCGATTCACTGAAAAGTCCGTGGTCTAAAATACTGACAGTCTGCCATTGATTCTATCATAGTTGTCACTGAAGGGCAAGATATGAACAAGCTCACAAGGTGTTGTTGATTTTTAAAGGCCAGCTTAATTACAGTTCAATGTCACTGTGGTGGAAATTTCTGGATTTTCACAGCAATTTTACCAGAAAGGGATAAATAAAAACTCTGGATTACCTGCTCTTAATATAAAATACCTATGAATTAGTGTTCTGAGTACAGGTTAAATTAGACTATCAGTGCTCCAAGCTTAAGTACAAATTCTTATTTGCATCTCCAATTTTTAATTAGCTTGAACTTCTAAATGTTTTTCATCAATGTCATGGTGTCAGATAAATTTGTGCTTGTGCTTGTAAATCACGTGTGCTTGTAGTTCTTCATCTGTATTGAGAAAAGTGGAAGAGGTCCAAGAGCTAACAGATGTTTCTGAAAATAATGTTTTCTTTTTATTCCCAGTCGGGGCCAATGATAGATTTCACCTTGCTGTCCTATTGATCTTTTCAAAATTAACAAAATGTCATTCAACTGGTTAAAAAATGCTATTCATTGTATACATTAATACAGATAATACAATTTGGATTTTCATTTGACACAAAACAAATTTAACAAAAAATCAAATTATCCTCAATACAAATGAGATATAGTATGCTTATGGTACTAAAACTCACAGAAAAAATGGAAGATTACAAACTAAGAAAAGTCAAAGCACATGGGAGATCTGTAGAGACCTGAGCTTGAGATTGTTAGATGGAATAATTTATCCTTTAGGTGAGTCTTTCCATCTCTGACAGTGACTCTTTTGTTATTCCTCTACCCCCTACTATATATATCTCACAGTTGCTACCCTCACCGCCTTTTTTGCAAGCTTATTAACATACTACTTAGATCTTTTCCCTTTCTATGTCTTGTTCTGTTGAATTAGTCAGTCAAGAACATTTATTAATCAACCATATTTTCTACATTTTGCTCCACAGATTTAAACATTATTTTTCACTTAAAACACCACCTCTTTGAAGAGTAACACAAATAATTCAAATATGCTCCAATTTAGGCATGTAACCCAGATGATCTATTACATATTTCTACACTCTTTCGATCCTGAAGCAGATTTGAAGCAAAATCATTAACATCATCTTCTAAAATATGGAAAAAATAGAAATGGATACTGAGTCTAAACTGAAATAAATCACCAATTCTCCCATACTGAGAAAGTCCTCACTTTCTGTAGAAAGTTTTGGAGCAACTTTGGCACAAGATAATTGAGCTTAGAACTCAAGTCTCTTTCACTTTCATTGCATTGTGCAGAATATCTGCTCATTGCAGTTGTAGAACTGCTTTCTGTAAAGGTGAGAAAAAACATAGTTCATCTTCATGCTTCCATGCATTGAATAAATCCCTGGCATTGAGGCTGAGATACGGAAAAATAATGTATAAACTTAAATTGTGCAGCTGAGAGGACCACTCTAGTGCAGTCTTCATGTTTCTTTATGATTCTTTAAGACCTTTGTAACTTCTTTAGATCTTCACTGCCTTGCATATATATACATTTTGTCAGTAGAATAACTGATGACAAGGCCTTCTAGGGTTGTCCTAACTTATCAGAAAAATGGCTGTGTCTCTTGGTAAGGAGAAACTCACTATTCCCTGAAATATATTTTTTCTATAGCCCTTTAATTTACTGCAAAACTAATTTCAAAGTCACACTAAAACTCAAAGTGGAGGACCATTTAGTCATATAGCTGACTGAAGCACTAGCATTGCTTTTTAGAATAAGCTTAATGGACTTACTATGTTTTTGTGCCTTCCTAACTTTTTATCCTCATGAACTTGTAACACCATGCAGAAGATAAAAAGTGGAGCTCTTAGAAAAATTAACGAATTTTTGTTTGGGTTTTTTCTTATTTCTTTCAAAAAACACAGGACTGTTTAGGAAAAGATACAGTAGTTGAACATGTTGTAAAATTTCCTAGAATACTGTATTGATGTGGTTCCCAAAGATGATTCCTTCTTGATGCCTTCTTGACCTGCAACATTTCCTCATGACTTTATGGCATAGAACATACATGTCAAAGGATTTGATCTTAGCCTGGTTTCCTGAAGGAAAAGTTTTATGCCATGGTGGTTCTTATGAACATGTGTCCTGCCCATCCTTAGAAATTTTGAAGCTTCCAATCACTCGGTGGCACTCTGGCAGAGCAGCAGAGTATTCACAGAGATCAATTCTGGCAAACATCCTAAAGGTACACATGGGAGAGACCTGTTTTGAGGGGAAGAACTTCAGAGGTCTACCAAAGCTGGAAAATGTGGGGAAAGAGTGGTCAGGCACTCCAATGCATGTTTCCTCCTTTTATTCTCGTCCTCTGTCTATCCCCTCCTCCACTTGTTGATCTTGTGTCTAATAAGTGATAGTAAGTCTAATAAATTCACACTTCTGCCATGACATAACAAGACTGAAATCTTTTTCCACCACAAGATACAAAGTAATTGAAACCCAGGCTTTCTGTCTTCTGACTGGAGACATGAGGTCTTCAAAGCGTCTTGCAAATTTAATGCTTCTGATGCGCCACTAACCAAACCTTTATTTTATATGCATTAAGTAAAATTTTAAAGAACAAACAAACTTTTCAGAGATGTTCAACTGTAAAGACTGTAATTTGTAGATGATAACATCCTTATTCCTTTGAGAAAACTCTTAATGGCATCAGGCAATCCAACTCATGTAGTTTTTTCCAAACCATATGGGAAAAAAT
This sequence comes from Melopsittacus undulatus, assembly GCF_012275295.1. Taxonomy (NCBI): domain Eukaryota; kingdom Metazoa; phylum Chordata; class Aves; order Psittaciformes; family Psittaculidae; genus Melopsittacus; species Melopsittacus undulatus. The sequence goes on along the minus strand of NC_047528.1, from coordinate 79,570,080 downwards.
TTGCCTTGTCTTGCCTTACAGGTATTTGTTTTGTAGGGTTTGATTGTTTGTTTCTGTCTTGGCCTTTCTGTGTTTATGGCATTTTCCTCTTTAGTCCTCTTTAGATTTAGGATTAAAACTCAGTAGACACACTAGGTGAAGAAGTTTGCTGAATTAATCCATTGTTGGTTGGATCCCTGACGTGGGTTCTATTTTGTTATTGCATGCTTAGGAATTACTGAAACTTCAGTGGAGACTTTTAATGAGAAGCTGGAATTCTACTGATTAATTAATGTATTGTAGTCTCTTTCACTTGGTTTAAGTTGTATACCACTGCCTGGGGGGACATATCTCTTAGGCTGTCTGGCAGCAGCCTCATTATTCACAGAAATGGGTAACTGCTTCAAATAAAATCTTTTCATTGATCTTAAAAGAGAAATTTTAACTTTGAGCTCTTTGGTTTTGTTAGTATCTTTTTGTGTTATTGTTGTAACACCAGGTCTACTCTAAAAGGTCATACCACTTTGTGCTATGCATCATTAGGACTTGCAATTCAAATATGTTTGGATCAGGAACTACACAGAAGTGAAACTCTAAAACAGCAAATATTGAAGTTTAAGTGGATGAAGATCCTAGCATTCACTTCAGAGACAAAACACACAATGTCATTTTAATTCTGGAGGGAGCAGCTTTCAGATACCTTTCACAAAACCCGCAATTCAAATTTATAACCTAGTCACTGGAGTTCAGATCCCTAGCCACTTCTACATGTTCAGCTGTCCTGGGTTCAGCAGTAGCAGTCATTTTTGTCCTTCTTAGTAGCTGCTGCAGTGCTGTGTTTTTGACTTTCAGCCTGGGAACAACGCTGATAACACCAGTGGTTTTAGTTGTTGCTTAGTAATATTTCCTCTGACCAAGGACTTTCTGAGTCTCATGATCTGCCAGGGAGGAGGGGAAACTGGGAAGAAGCAGAGACAGGACACCTGACCCAAACTAGCCAAAGATTTATTCCATACCACAGCACGTCACGCCCAGTATTTAACCTGAGACAGTTACCCGGAAAGGCTAGATCGCTGCTCGGATCGGGCAGGGTATCGCTTGGCAGGTAATGAGCAGTTGTATTCTCTTCTCTTGTTATTTCCCTTCTCATTATTCTTATTGGTGGTAGCAGTAGTGGTTTGTGTTATATCTTAGTTACTGGACTGTTACTCTGTCTAATTGAGTCTCCTTGTAGTTTCAGGAATGTAAGAGCTCACTCTACATTTTGAAAAATTCTGCTGACTTTTTAAAACACAAATTAGTGTAACATGAAATTGTGTGTTTATATTTTCAGGAGTGCATTCTCTGGAGAATAAAATAATTGTTGAAAATTTGTAAAAGCTATTTAACAGTTTTGATTCATGTTATGTAACCTTCAGCTGAATGATTTTGACAACATGCGATGGTAAATATGATGTAAGAGGGACAGGATAGGAGAGGAAAGGACAGGGCAGGACAGGACAAAGAGAACAGGTATTCAACTGTGTTGCTGGGTGCCTTGAAAGAATACAGTTTTCATAGGGCTGTAATCTGTACTCATGTCAACTGGTAGAATAGCAATAGGTATACTACATGACCACATTTCTTCAAAGGGATTTAATTTCTCAGGGGTGTAAAAATTGCTGTAGGTTATTCAGCAATATGGGGTTATTCCATCTGTCTTACCAGTTCTTTTTTCCCCCCCTTTTCTTATTCCCCCAGTAATTTTCACCTCTGGTACTTCACATTAGGAGGTCTTTGTCTTGGTACTTCACAGTAGGAGGTCTTTGTCTTCACTGTTACTGACTTTTGGAATCGTTTGTTCCCTGTAGTGTAAACTGTACTTATGGAAATGTGACATCATTTTGCACATACCTCCTGCAATATGAAGAAATCATATCCAATACACCAGGATTCTTTATATTGTATATTCTCCCTAGGACATTTAAGAAACAAAGTGAAAATCAAGTTGAAAGATCTTTAGTTACTTGACACAGAATCACAGAATCCCAAGGGTTGGAAAGGACCTCGAAAGATCATCTAGTCCAACCCCCCTGCAAGAGCAGGGTAACCTAGAGTACATCACACAGGAACTTGTCCAGGTGGGCCTTGAATATCTCCAATGTAGGAGACTCCACAACCCCCCTGGGCAACCTGTTCCAGTGCTCTCTCACTCTTACAGTAAAGAAGTTCTTCCTGATGTTAACGTGGAACCTCCTGTGCTCCAGTTTACACCCATTGCCCCTTGTCCTACCACTGGATATCACTGGAAAAAGCCTAGCTCCATCATCCTGACACCCACCCTTTGCATATTTGTAAACATTGATGAGGTCACCCTCAGTCTCCTCCAAGCTAAAGAGACCCAGCTCCCTCAGCCTCTCCTCATAAGGGAAGTGTTGCACTTCCTTAATCATCTTTGTGGCTTTGTGCTGGACTCTTTCAAGCAATTCCCTGTCCTTCTTGAACTGAGGGGCTGTCGTGGTTTAAACCACGACATTTTTGGCACGCAACGTGGGGCCCGAGGGTTTGAGATAAGAACAGATCTGAGCGGATTTATGGTCTCTTGTCACAATGCTGATTTATTGGCTCTTAGATGTTTTTCTCTGGATATCGCGGTTTCGGGATTTTGCCGGGTACTTTGTGTATGGATTGGATGTGTTTGTGTTTGTCAATCATGAGGGTTGGGCTAAAGCTTTTGTTTCACTGTACTTTGTGTCGGAGGCTTGTAATACGGTGGGGCTCCGGCAGCAGGGGGGGATGGACGTGGCCGTGGACTTGGACTTGTACCAGGCCGTCCCGCTGCTCTTCGCCGTCCTTGTCCTTATCCTCGTCGTCGTCTGCGTGGAGCTGCGTGAAGCCAGGAAGGAGCGGCCCTGGGAGCTGCCGGCAGGTGAGGCTGCCAGGGAGAGCGGCACGGGGAGCCAAACGGCTGTGGCAGAGCAGCGGGAGCAGGCGGGGGAGGAGCGGAGCAGGGCGGTAGCTGAGCAGCGGGACCAGGCAGCGGGGGAGGTGAGTCCCGCGGCCGTTCCCGACCCTCCGACGGCCGAGAGTGTCCCCCGGAAGTCGCCCGCCGAGCCCCAGCAGGATGCAGGAGACTACGCAGCACTTCCCAGCAAGGCAGTGGAGGAACCGAGTCCCGCCGCCGTTCCGAACCCCGCAGCGGCCGAGAATATTCCCCGGAAGTCACCCACCGAGCCCCAGCAGGATGCAGGAGACCACGCAGCATTTCCCAGCAAGGCAGAGAAGGAAGATCCGGACTCAGGAGAAGAGAAGCTGGTGGTGGGAGAACTGGCAAGCAGGGCAGCTACATCAGCCCCAGTGACAAGTGCAGCAGCAGCACCTGAGAGTTCTGACGGTTATGAATGGCTTTTGGGTGCCCTTGGGACCTGCCTGCTGATTGTGATAGGGATCAGCATGGTGGCACACACACAGAGTGTGTTCTATACACAATCATTTTGTCTGATCGCAAAAGTTAAGCAGAGTCAGGTTTGGGTCTTGTCTAAGGTTAGACAAGTACATAGGAGCACCAGTAGACTGTTCCCAAGGCTGGACAGTCATGAGTGGCAGGGCATGTGGGACAGTATGGCCATGTATCTGATCCACTGGGCCCCTCCAGTGCTTTGGAAGCATTGGAAGTGGAAGGCAGCTGTATGGAGTCCCCAGCAGCAAGCTGTAGAACTGCTGAAGGGGACAGTGAATGATTTTGAGCCTGGTGGGCCCAGATACTTCAGGCCATCATTCCAGAGATGCAACATAGAGATGTCTCATGATCGAGGGGTGGACTTAAGAGTGATGGTGTATTGAAAATGTGGGATCTGGGCATGACGTGAATGGTATGGAATAAGGGGTGGATAATGTCATGGTTTGAGCATGTTTTGAGGGTGTTTTTGTTCAAGGTTTTTTCCAGCCAGGTGGAGGAGGGGAGTCCGGGAGGAAGGAGAGACAGGACAGCTGACCCAAGCTAGTCAAAGAGGTATTCCATACCATAGCACGTGATGCCCAGGATGCATACTGGGAGAGAGAGAGCTGGAGGGGGGAGCTCTAGAGGAAAATGGAGGAGGGAGCACGCGGTGCTCAGCCGGGCAGGGTGGAGTGAGTTATAGGTTGGTGGCTGGTGGGGTGTTGTGTTCTCTTCACTTGTTGTTTGCTGTATCATTATTATTTGTAGTGGTAATGGCAGTGGTGATTCTGTGTTATGCCTTAGCTATTAAACCGTTCTTATCTCAATCCGTGGGGGCTACATTCTTTGGATTTTCCTTCCTAACTCTCCGGGAGTTGGGGGACTTGGTTTAAACCACAACAGGTGCCCAGAACTGGATGCAATATTCCAGATGCTGCCTCACCAAGGCAGAGTAGAGGGGGAGGAGAACCTCTCTTAACCAGTGCCCCTCAGCAGAATTTGTGTGCTTCTGCTGCATAAGCATGTGTTAGTAGTTGTTGGCATTAAAGGCTGGCTTTGACATATTTCTCTATAAACAGTTATTTTTCACTAGGGTATTTGAAATTCCCTCATGTTATAACTTGAATATTACATTTTTAGTACCTTAAAACAGCTCAGGAATGATCTACAGAATCAGTGGGTATTATAGAGATGTTTAGGAAAGAAAAATAGTGTCGATACTTGGAAAATGATGAAAAATTCTCCAATTTCCTGCATAGCTATAAGATTTATTGTTCCCACCATTCTCTGTGTGAAGAGAATATACATATATATCTAATTCCTCCAATAACTTTCAAGCTGGTTTGTGGAATTTGACATGGAGGTAGAGGAATTAGATACACCATTTTTTAACAGGTTTGAAGTTGATAAGTGACTGGGTAAAATGGGGACCAGTAAGAGACAGACTGACAAGTTCATCTCCAGTTGTGAAATAGGTGTTCTGAGTTTCAACAGAGGCAAAAGCATTGGTCAGAGCTTTGTTAGCAAATTCAAACATAATTCATCTGTAATAAATCACACTTTGCTGCTTCTGCTATTCCCAGAACTGTTCGGTATATGTTTATTTTAGGGCTCTGTGCCTGCCATAAATTTGGGGCTGTTTTTCAAGCAGTGACAGTGATATATTAGTATGACTATGCTGGCTCCCACAATTGGGACTGTAGACATGCTAAACAAACAGAACTTCATGTTTCCTTTCTTAAAAAAAATCACCTATCATGAAATTCATCTATGGTCAGAGTCCATAAACATGGTTTACTGTTGACCACAGGGGCTATGAAAGAGTACACTCAAGAACATTTGCTGCAGGGTGAATTTCAGTTAGTAGTGTGGTCCAGCTGAATTTCTCTTCCTTTTTTTTTTTTTTTCTTTTTTCCCTGATGATCTAAGTTAAGCAGTATCAGGATTTTCTGAGGAACATTGGACTGTATTAGATCTTCTCAGCAGGCCATCAGTGCTAAGACAAATGACTCTAAAAGCAGCCTTTTCCTTTCCAGACTTTTTCACTATTTCAGCTGAAGTGAGAGAACTGTTTCACAGAATAAAATTAAAGAAAAAATATTTTGTTTGTCCTGAAAGTGTAGTATCAAAAAAGTGTCCATCATTGCTGGGAATAAGGTAGGAGAGAGTAGGGGCATGGTCAGAAATGTAGTTCACAAGTGGGGAGCTCTTGGAGACTGATGTTTCCTATGTGGGTCAGCAAGATTTTTGTGTGCAAGTCTTAGTGCTCAGAAAGTGAAAAGAAAGGGCACAACAAGGATAGGGATACCAGGGGAGGAGCAGGGGGAGATCCAGGAGGTGAACCATCAGCACACCAGTGGGACAGGCTGACCACGAAAGCACAAGCCATAACAGGTCAGGTATTGCAGGAAGGAGGGAGGGATCAGGTGCTAGTGCAGGTGTACAAGGAAGAAGAGAAAATGAGTAATCTGGAAAGCAATGAGAGGGTGAATGGCAGAAACACTACAATATTGAACACACAGAAGAATTGAACACGCAGAGGAATGGAGGACACAGTGTACATTTGCTTTTGCCAGCAAATACTTTCAAAGCCCACTAGCTGACCACATTTCTTGTCCCTGGCAGCAGCTGGTCCATATAGAATAAAGAGACTAGCTACTTCTTAGCCAGGGAGATTACATACCAGGGTGGATTTGAAAGACGCTGCTTCAGTTCTATGCCCACTGATACTAATTTTTGAAGACAACCTGAATTTTGGTGTTCCAGTGCATTTGAGTAGCTGATTTTGTAAACTTAACCTTGTGTTTGTCTCATACTGTGTGAGTGTGTGTGTGTTAATAGAGATATATGATTAAGGAGAAAATGCCAGAAAGTTAAGCTTATGTATAAACTATAGAGCTGGCACAAATCCTGAACTAAGAGAGATACAAGGTTGTTGCTTCTTGCTCCTTCTCTACGCACCACCAAATAAAAGGTGATGTTTTCCTAAACTAATACATATTGTTGGCAAGGCTAATTGAGAATAGAAACTCAAGGACAGCTTTTTTGTTGTGCCTGCTGTTTAAATGGACCAACAACTCATTGTTATAAATACAGCTGTAGTCTTTTCATCCACTAAAAATGACTTTTTAAATTATGAAATGTGGGTTTGGAAAAAAAGGTGGAGCAGAAATTATTGTGAATGCTGCTTTTATTTTTAAGATGATGTTCTGAAGTAAGGCCAGAACACCAAAGCTCTGAACGTTACAGTGAGAAAACACAGACTGAAATAACTTTAAATCTCCTTCTCCAGACCCCTTTACATCCTACCTTGTCTATGATAACAGCAGACTCTCTGATCTTCCTTCAAGTTATACACACACAAATTGCTAAAGCCATTTTTTTTCCCTTTTGACCTGATTGTGACACTTCCAGCTTTGAAACATTATTTATGCTGCTGTCTTCTCTACTTTCTTTTCTCTTCTGTGCTACCTCCTTTACAGACCCACACAATTCTCTCATTCCTTACTTAATTCCTCTGACATGCTTCCAAATGCCCTCACTCCTTTGCAGGTGCTTCCCAGTCTTTTCTGACAGTTTAGACAAGAGTTGGCTGCTATAGTTCCCATTATTTGCAACATTTTACAGTGTTTGGGGTCAGATCTGGACAAGCAGAGAAAATGTCTTGCATTGTGCAATGTTTTTTTTAGAGAGATTTTTCTAAAGCTTCCTGTGAAACTTTTTGCTTTGCAAAAAGAAAAATATGGAAACAGAATTGAAACATATGTGAGCTCTTATGCTGATTGTGGAAAGGCTGGGTAGAAGCCTGCTGGAGAGCGATGATGTCCTGGGATGCACACAGACTTTGCCTTTGCCTGGAATGTCTTTTGAGGTTTGTTTATCAGTGGCATGAACTGCATTTGAAACAAAAAAGTGCCAAAATTATCATCCCACACTTCTTTAGATCTCATGATCACCATCTAGAGAAAAAGCTTTTCCTACCATATGTGAAAACAAAACATGGTTGGTAAAGTTTATATTTGACAAAAAGAATACAGTTGCTAGTCAGACACCTAGTAAAACTGCAGTAGCTGTCTGTTCCAGAAACCCTTTCCTTTCAAACCATGAGGTGCTTTGGATGGAATGGTATGATATCATCTCTTCTAATATAATGAAGAATAAGTAAAAAAAAAAAAATTAAAAGAGAATGAATTTTTTTTATATCTTCAAAGTTTTTCTGTGCATCACTGTGACCTTTTCTCTTTCTACCCACCAAACATGAATTTAAAGGCTTTGTTTTAAGGGACCAGCTTCACAGGCATCCTACTGGTGTGATAGAAGGTGTGCACCTAAGTCAGTGGACTGGATCCCAATATTTTTGCTGCAGGTCATATTGTACCTGATTGATTCCCTTTGGCAGCATGGTTCTCCATGGGAGACAGATGTTTCTGGAATTACAACAAACTGAGTTACCCAGACACACATGTTCACAAAGGGTGCCTGCTTCTACAAAGTGAAAAAGCTTTGACCAATAGGAATACCACTAGATTTTAAGGTGCACTTAATTTCATTAATGAACTTCTAGGTGTCTCCTGCAGTAATGGTTTTGTAAACTGTAATCATTGACATGGCTTACTCGGGATTTACAAGAGAGATTAATGTTGCCTATTTTTTCAGACTGCTACAGGGATAAATAGTTGGTGTTGAAGAGGCAAATCAGGATCTTCATGGAGAAGAAAATAAAAAGAAGAAAAAAAAGGGTGGTGCGTGGGTTTTATAACCAGCAAGGCATTTTTCTGAAGTGCCTGTAAAAGTACGTGGTGTGATGTGACTGTTTTATAAAAGAGGGAAGGGTGATGTGTGGGCTCCATTACATAATATTATTGCAGAGTTAATCAGCAAAAGGGCACAAGAGAAAAAGGATATAATGGAAATCAGTTCATATCATATACCACTTTATAAAATCAAAAATTACAGTGTTTGCTCAAAACCTCCTCTATAACAGGATTAACTACCAAGGAAATTAAAAATTATGTAAGAGGAATAGCTGAAGAGATAATCCAGGATGATCCAGAGGATTTTGAAGATATCTCTGTACTGTTAACAATCTTGTAATTAAGTCTAGCAATTTAATGAGCTACGTTGTCCATTGGTACAATTAGATACAGTTCCATGTATACACTTAATACATTTTTTACTTTGAGGTAGATATAATAATGAAATATTTAAGTGTTGTGCAGTGTACTCCTGCTGAAGGCAATATATCTGTGTTGATTAAAAAGCCAGGGATGTGGTTCATAAACCATTACTTTTAGGGATGTCTGAAGCAAGTGTCTGAAATCCTGCTTTGTACCCTCAGAGATGTATAGCTCTGACTTGTTTCTGCAGCTCCATCTTTCTGTTGGTGTTTGGTGTTGTCAGACATTTTGGCACATTCTACTTTTTTATTGCCTGAAAGACAATGTAATAGTAAATAAGAATAAAATAAGCCAGTTTTCTTCACAAGAAAACTACTTTAGGAAAGGTGATGTAATATTCTTGATAGCTACGTTGTGCCTATTGAATATGCGTGAATATCCTTGAGGAGTTCTATGAATGTATGAACATAGAGAAGACAATTTTGGTCCATCTTCATGTCACAGGTCACACTAGGAGCAGCATTTAAATAATAGCTGATTCTTGACTAGTTTCTTATCACGTGTTCTGTTGCAGTTAGTCTGATGTGCTAGGAATGTGTTACAAAAGCCAATGGGTGATTGCTGCCCTTCCCTCTGTGTTTGGTTTGCTTTTTATTACTTCCTACTCCTGGAGCTTTCATGAAGCAAATTCGATGCTCTCCTTTTTATCTCTCATTGAAGTCTGTTGCTCCAATCAATTTCTCCTTTCCATGAATAATATCCACTTTCTTTCTTAAAATATTAATTTGTGCTTCACTTTGGGCTTGTCTTGCCTCAACCAGTTCTCTTTGCAACTCAGTATATGTCTCTTCCTCTAAATGTGAAATGGATACAATCAACTCTATGTTTTATAATGTCCTAATTAGTGTACTCACAGGTTACTGGGTTATAACAGTATGCCAGAGGGACAATGAACCTTTAAGTAAAATGAGGAGATTCATCGTTATGAGATCTAATTAGAAGGTGAAGCTGATAAAGAAAGGGGGTGGGGTGAAGGGAGAGAAAACCAGTAATAAAGTCTGATACCTTCAAAAGCTGTCAAAAGAAGTCATCTACTTTCTTTCTTAGTACTAGCTGGACTTCCCCAAGAGGTGTGGGGATCTTTGTGAAAGCACCTTGGGAGCTGGAAGTTCCCAAGTGGCAGTTCCTTGGGGAAGCCAACGATCTACAGATGTACATTGTTGTGACAACTCCCAGCAGCAGGGACAGAAAAAAACAGAGAAACAGTAAGAGGCTTGAATGTTTGATTGCATGGTGTTGGTGGGCTAAACAGACGCTGGGAAAACAATGGAAGTATGTTTGCTGATGCCTTCTCTGGTGATGCCTCCTGGGCACCATGTGCCAGAGGAGGGGAATCTACCTATTGACATGCCTGTTCTGGAGAGCTGGAAGCAGAGACAGCTTGTAGGGCAAAGAAACCCACATAGCTTCTGTTGGAGGCTATAAACAATAGACTTTTACTGATACCATATACAATGGGATCTCTACATTTTTATGGAGGCTTTCTGTTGGGATTTTGAAACATTCTGAAACACTGGGAAAAATAATTGCTCCAAGATTGAGTAGTTCTAAATCATTTAATGATGGTGGTGTTTTTAAGAATTGTACATGGACTAAAAATAGATGTTGTCCTCCTCCATGTAGCCTTAGGCAGAAAAATTCATGTTAAGTTTGGATAGTGTTTGTTGACACCTCTGAATTGTATATAAAAAAAGGAATTACAGTGTACTGATTTCCTTCAATATTACTGATTAGGTACTAAAAATAGAAATAAATTATTACTATTATTCTGTGTTCATATTCCTCACTGGAGTTTATGTAAGTTTATGCAGACTCCATGTATACATGCAGAAACCTTCTGAATTCTGTGTGAACTAAGTACTGAGAAGTATTTTTTTTCCACAAATGCAGTTTGCTTAAAAGGGCAAGACTGTCATTTTGATTTTCAAACATAAATCTCATTTCCCAATTTAGATGCTTGTATTTTATTCTCAGATTCTTTCATCCTTTTGTCAGCAGTGCACAGTTCCTAGATACTCTCCAGACCCTAAGCACAGATAAGATTCATACCTACTTCATAGTATTTGGGTGTTTGCTAGGCACAAATAAAATCTGTTATATTTATGAAATTATTTGTATAAAAATTTAATTTTCCTGATTTTTTTTGTGTTTTTCTGTGGTTTTGTTAGTTAGTTTGTTTTGTTTTAGGAAGAATGGAATTAATAATTCTTCTATGATTTAATTTTCATCACTTCTTGGCCCCGTAACTACAAAGAGCAAAGTGTCTGTATTCTTTGGAAGAAATTAATCTTTTAGAAAAATTCTCATCTATTATATCTTTGTGGACCATGCATCATAAAAGAATTTACAAGATGAGTTCATGGCACTGTCTGTCAGGATAGGTCAACAAAATTATTGCTCCTTAGCCCAGTACCAGCCTGGTACCTCGATGCTTCTAAAGTGTGGGCACCTTGTTGAGGTGGGTCAGCCATGGAGAAAACAGCAACCACGATGCTCTGAGAATGCCAAACAGACCTACAGCTTTCAAATAATCATTGAAAAACTTTGTGTGCTTGTAGAAAGATATAGAAGCCCATAGGTACCAGCACTATCCTAAGTTTTGGGTATTGCTACAGGTGGTCCATCTCAGCTGGCCTCTCTGCAGCAGCACTTTGTTGACTTCTGTTAGCAAGCATGGTGTGCAGAGGAGAATGTCTAGTTGAATTTCCTTCTTACTTCAGTGTCCCTCAGTGTGTTGCTGTGAAAAAACAATTCCCTACCAGAAACAAGCATCAGTTTTGAACTTCAGGTGAACAGAAGTCAATATATAAAGGTCAATATTAAAAGATTTTTACTTATAACATGAACATATTATTCAGAACCATGTAGAGAAATGTTTGGGCAGCCAAATTTGCCCAGCAGGTCTGAGATTGAAAGGTTGTCTTACGTGAATGACACTGCCCTAAAATGGCTGATGGACAGGGCTGTGCAAGCACATGTCACTGGGGGGGGGTATTGTTGTTTTGGCTTGGTTTGGGGTAGTATTTTGTTGTGGTGGTGGTATTTTTGTTTTGTTTTGGTTTTGGGGTGTGTTTTGTTTTGTTTTGGGGTTTTTTTGGTTTTTTTTTTGTGGAGGACAGACTTCAGCAAATATTTCATCCCTAAATCCTCTGCATGATTGCTAAAGGAGCTGAAGCACTTTGGGGTTTGTTGTAAGATTACATAGCTCAGTGGAGCAGCAGACACAGCTGGTGGGAATGACTGTTTATATAAAATTAAGACAAATCTAGATCCATAAGACTTGTCCTTTAGCAAGATCCTTGAGATACCCACATTTGTGAGAAAGGATGGGGATTAGGTTTGTAAAAAGATTAAGAGCTGAACTTCTACTTATAGGGGAATAATGTGTAATAGTTTGTATATCTTCTATGAATTTTCTAAATTCATTGTATCAGTGAATTTGACCTCTGAAATTAAAAAGATACTCTTTTGAAGTTATTTGGGAATGTGTTAATTAATTTCTGAGGACCTGCAGTTTCAACTTAAATATAGACTTGATTGACTGCCCAAAAGCTTGTCCCTTTAAGCTGTCTGTGTTCGTGTTGTCTGTACCAATATTCTCAGGGTATACATTTCCCCATACATTAATAACTCCATTTTCTTAATAAGTCAAAGCCAGCTCAATCTTTAAGGCTTTATGGACAGACAAGATGGAAGACTGGTTAGTGAACAGTGAATGCCAATCCTCACCTGTACTGAACTCCTTGAAAAGTCCCATTAGCTGAATACTTAATGCTTCGCCTTAATGAAATGGTGGTGTCTTGTCATTACAGTGTCTGAACAGCTCTCAAGGCTCAATGGCTGTATGGGGGAGGATTATTACCACACCTTTTTCATTAGGGAAGAAAGATAACAAATGAGTTTGTCCTTTAGCAAATAAGATTTGCTGAGAGGAAATTTGTAGGCAGGCTGGGAATTAAGTTTAGCTTGCGGGCCAGTCCAGTGTTTTAGCAGAAAGACCAGGGATATTGCGATCACACAGTCAGAAGAATAAAATGAAATCAAAAAGATTTCTCCTTCATAAAAGACATATCACACATAGATAACTAACTTAAACCTTCCAGACTCAGTCTAGGCAAAACGTCTTACTCTGATCCACAGTTCTGCTTTTCCAAATTGCACACAAGTTATCTGCCCCTAAGTCAAATGGCTGTAACAATGTGTGGGCTGATGGTCTGAAATAAAAATCAATTCCACTGCTTAATTATCAGTTAATCAGTTAAAATTCTTTCAAAAGTGCACTAATGAAGTTGCTGTGATTATAAATATATGGATATTGGGTCCCTGGGATTTCCAAAGTGACAGGTCTTTCCATCCCCTTAGTCATACTAGGAGCTCCTTTAAATTCCCTTGCTAATGTTACTCAAGACATTCTACTGAAATGTGCCCTCTATTTCAAGCTGGAGGCAAATTAGTGCCAAATTATGTGCTTTCTCTGTGCTTAGCTGATGCATAATATTTCAAAATATCATTCTGAAAAGACTTTAACTGTCACAACAAATCTTTTTTTTTTGGTAAACAGAATCTTCAAATTTCTTTTAATGCTTTATTTTCAGGCAATGCATGTTATAGAAATGCATGAGAGGAAACGAAATGCCTGTAATTTAGTAAAATGCTCGCTTAAGGAACCAGTGCTTTCGCTATAAGCATTTTGTAACAATTAAGATGTTTCTGCATTTCAGTCAAGGCAGTATATGCTTGTTCCATACACCTGTGTTTTTGTTAAGGTTAATATATCTCATTCTTCCTTTCAAGACTGGCTTGGAAAAAAAGTTGGGTAATTTCAATTTTCTTTTTTTTTTAATTTTTAATTTATTTTTTCTTTTATTTTGGCACAACTTCTCTAAGCCCTAGCCAAGAGCAAAGTATTGCCATTCTGTAATATGCTGGATTAAGGCATCCCTTAGAAAGCTGGTAAATTAGCACAAAGTTTTGCAAGTGTAGAACAGGGAGAGAGGAAAAAAATGATAGAAGAAAAAATGTGAAGAAAGAGATGTTTTTTTTTCTAGGGAATCAGATATTTGCTTTTTGTTTGGGCTAGGAAGTAAAATCAGCATGAAAAGTTCCAAAGACATGCAAATTATGTGTTTGGAAGGCTTCATCTTTACGCCTGCGATGGAAATGATCATTTGAATCCCTTCATCATACCCAGTGACACCTCTTGCAGTGCCTTGGAGCCTCTGCCTGTGCTTCAGTCACTGCTGTGAATCACACAACTACTCAGACCGTGGCACACACGGTCTCCTCTCCTGGGTAAACAAAATCAGAATCACAGAATCACAGAATGGTTTGGGTTAGAAGGGACCTTAAAGACCATAGTTCCAAACAGGACCCATGGGAGTCCTGAGAGACTACTGTTCCCGTAAATTGAGCTGAAGCTTTAATAGCAGATTGGCTAATATCACCTTGGTCTGAGTCCTTATGTTGGATTTTTTTTAAAGTGGAAAATTCTCCCTTACCTTTACCTTCCCTAAAAGTATAACAATAAGCAAAATAATAATTACTGAGGTATCTTCAGATTATGCTATGAATAAGCATAGTTCCAAAAGGCAATTGGCTGTAGTAGCACTGCCAGAACACAAATGAGGCTGAAACAAGTGACTTGGCCAAGATCATGTAGAAGCCAATAGTGCAAATGTTGAGCCACACATCTTGAAGATCTTGTCCATACAAACCCTTATATTGATCTAAAAGTTGGAATTCATCTGGTACCATCTCCAGGAAGATGCAGGGAAAAGGATTTTTTTAGTTGTGCAGTGTCTACTTTCATCTTCAGAGAGAAAAATAATCCTGGATGGAATAGGAAAACACTTTTTTCTTTTCTCTTTGTTGTCCTTTTCCTTTCCTTTTTTTTTTTTTTAGTGTTAGTTTTCCATTTCCTTTGTTCTTTTCAGATGCAAGCAGACTATGGAGTATTTACAGTCTGTTTATTAGCAAGGGTTATTCCCCATCTCTGCTAATACATTTAGTGAAGACAAATTTGCATGATTTCTGCCAAGAGATTCCATATTGGGCAGAGGATAATGTTAAATTTTGTAGATGCCAGTGATAATTTCCAATGGGAATTTACTACATTGGCTTCATTTTGTGTTTCTGAAACTCTCATTGCAGCTGTGCCAGGCTGTATATGGCAGTTCTGGAAAAGCAAGAAGCTCAGTGGGGATTCCAGAATCCTCAGCTTAATGGGTTTTGTTAACAAAAAATAACAGCAGAAAGCAATCAGGTTAGAGAGCTGCAAGTAGTCTAACAGGGGATACCCACAGTGGGGATGACTTAAGTTGGCTTGCTCCCCATGGCAATGGAAGACCTCTGGAAATCTTGCTGCTGCCTGAGCTGCCCATGAGCACAGGCATGAAGGGCTGTGGGGCAGAGCTGAAGGCAGGCAGAGAAGGAGGATGACAGGAAGGCACTTCTATCAGGGTCTGCAGAGGGGTAGCTAGTATCACCAGCTAAGGGTAAATCTTGAAAGAGATGTAAGCAAATCTTGAACTTAAATTATAGGTGTCTTGTGAAGGGGTACTGTTAAAGTAAATGTTCAGTTTCTCAAGTTTAAGCAGAGGGGAAGCTGGGCTTTCTTTGAAAGCCAGAGGAATCCTGGCTGCCTGTACTTTAGGCATCTGAATTAAGTGCTTGGTTCCTCCCCAAGCTGGATCTATAACTCTTCAAGCTTTAAGCTGCACTGAGTGGAAAATAGGAACAAATGAATGAGGCAGAAGTAATAACTTCTCCCCTCTGTAAGAAAGTGTGTAATACAAGTACTAACCAAGGAGGGGTGAGTCCTAAGCTCTTGTGCTTGTTCCC
The DNA here is from genome assembly GCF_012275295.1 of Melopsittacus undulatus. Classification (NCBI taxonomy): domain Eukaryota; kingdom Metazoa; phylum Chordata; class Aves; order Psittaciformes; family Psittaculidae; genus Melopsittacus; species Melopsittacus undulatus. The sequence goes on along the minus strand of NC_047528.1, from coordinate 79,554,666 downwards.
AGGCTTTTAGCTCTTTTGTTTTCAGAGTTGCAACTGATGATGAATCTGGCATAAAACACATAGCCAGCTTAAGGGTCAGATGCAGGTTTCTATCTGACAGAAATGTGCCCTAACTAGCCCTAACCTAAGACTCTTAACTGCCCAGGTGAACAAACCTGTGAAGCATGACTGAGCAGAAAGCTTTCATTAACCAGATCTGTTGTCCACAGTTTTCAAGAATTTTAAGTATATTCTGGAATGAACCACTAGAAATCAATTTTGTGCATTCCTTATATTTAAATTGTGCTTGTGATAACCATGACAACCATTATAGCTAAAAAAACTCAAGTGGGGAAAATGCACACTTGTTTTAAATTAATGGTTGGAAACTAGAATAGGAAAATGTGGTAGAAAGAGCCTAAGGCAAGCAATTGTTACTGCTCAGGACCACTTTGGTGTTTAGTAGAATCTTCTTTCTTCATTGACTTTCACTTATATTTCTATACATTCCAGCTAGTTTTCCACTACTATGCCAGAATATTAGAGTAGTTTTTGTAGTCTGCTTTCTTTAACTGAAAAAAAAATCCAGATATAGTTTAATAACAAGGTTCCAATTTTTAATCTGATTCATGCACAAGAGCTCAGACTCTGAAGGCTACAGGATGAGATATATATGGTTTCACACGGCTTTCAAGGGGTGAAGGAACAGAGAGATGCCTACATATCCTTCAAGAGGTAGTCGCATCATAAACAAAGTTCAAGTGGTTCTAAGGATATTTATGATTTAATGGAGTAGTTTTAAAGATATCTAGAGACTTGTCAATGTAGGTACACATTTAGTAGTGTGTACCACAACAGCTAAGCAGGCTAAGTAAATAACTTGTGTAATTTCTGTGGTACTTAGTCACCTACCATATTGAGCCAAGCTGATAAATCTCCCTAGCTGTTTTCTGTGCCTTGATATATCAAACATGCCTATGTTCTTATAGTTTCATCCTGAAGTATTAATGTCAACTATGAAAACAACATCTGAGCATGCCATATTCTAGCCATACTGCATAGTATTTACCACTGAATTGATGGATAAAATTAGGGGCAAAGCTATGGTATTGTTGCTAAAGTGAAAATAACTTGTATAGCTGTAAGACACCATTTAGTATTGTATTGACAGCAATGGATCTCTTGAAATCCATGCCAGTGAATACAGAGTGGTGAGGGAAAAGTCTGGTTGTTCTGACAAAACCTCACAAATACTGTTGGGCAAGAAAAAGCTTTTCTCTCCAGCAAGTCATAGAATCGTAGAATAGTCTTTTGACTGCAGCTGGCTAAGAGAAAAGTCATAGTCACTGCTGGGAGGGGAGACTGCAATTTGTGCATGTCTGAGTCCCTTAAGACAGACACTGGCAAAAACTGGAGGGTAGGCAAAAAATGAGAAGCAGAGAGCTGAATTGAAATACTTTACTAGCAGGTTATTGCCTTTAAAATAATCAAGGTTTTTTTTCACTAAAATTTTCTTACTTCTAATTAGAATTGGGTAGGCAAGTTCTGTAAGAATGATTTTGGTACTAAAAGCTGTTTCTCCATCAGTGTGTTCCTGCATCTGAGTTGCATAAGTCTCCGTTCTCTCACATGGTGTGGGATTACCAGGAGAGAAAATCAGATCACTTGGCTTCTGAACAGAACAGAGTACCATGAATAGGAAATAGAGTTTTGGGCTGAACTGACATTTAATTAGTGTTTGAGGAATATTCAATAAACAAAAAAACGATTTTTTCTTTTAACTTGGGAAATACTTTTGTCAGTGCAAACCCTTTAAATAGCTGTTCGTTGGGTTTTTTTTTTTTCTGTTCAGCAGCAACTAAAGAAACTCTTTTCTCTACAGGGTTAAAGAAAAAGACAGATTTTAATACCGCCTAGGATGGTGATTCTGATATTAAAACCTCCCGAATTACTGAAGAAAAAATACCCCTTCCCCAACCAAGCCACTCATTAAAAGAGTTTCCTATGCTATGAGTCTTTCTGCTCTTCTGCAAGGGACAGCTCTGAGTGAGCAGCTCATCGGCCCCAGTTGGGAACACATCAGTGCAGGCTCAACAATGGCAATGATTTCTTTGCTTTTTTTGCAAATGAAACCTAGGAGTTCTGCTCCTAGATAAATGCGTGAGGAAACCATTGCTAACTCTTGCAATTTTTAATTGACAAATATCACAAAATATTTAAGGGCATACGTGTGTTAACTCAGACACTGGAGTGAGAATATAGGTCAGTGAAAGAGTCAGCCTTTCATTTTTGTGTAAAGCTTTAGCTTTGACTAGAACTATTCTACATAAACTTACTACCTGATAATAACTTACCTAAAACGTCTAGTTGGAAATTCAGGATATTCACATGCAGAAATGCAGGGGGTTTGTAGAAATGGTTTAAATATTTTTTCAGGTAGAGAATAGACTCAAAAAATCACAAATATTTTTTATAACTTCTAAAATAGGCTAAATGCATGTAACATATTCCCTAGAAATTGTTTTGATGGTGTCCACCATTATGTCTTTTTTTTTCCATTTGATAATGACGGTGAAAATTATTGAGTTGAAATTTTTGCAAAATAGTTTCACTGAAAGTGAGATTAAGGCAAAATCACCAAAGGGAAATTGAAACATCCCCTCCTTTATATCTGTTTCTCTGCAGCACAGTTATATTTTGGTAATTTTGTTTAGCATGTTTCTATATATTGCTCATTTGGGGCCTGCTGAATAATTATATAGGAAATACTGTGCTGTTGCTGGAAAACGTTTCTTGCAATTGCAAACAGCAGGAATACAGGGTTACTAAAAACTGATAAAATATCTGTATTTTTACTGCAAAATAACTAGTAGCTATTATTGACACTGCTTAGAAGTAATTTAATTTACTTTGCTTTCAATTACGGTTGTGCATACAGAAAAGTTTGCTTTGGATTTTGCTGCTAGCTGAAAAAAAGCAGAATGAGAGATACAGCACTTCAATGTGGCATTTATGGGAAAACCACTGCATATTATCGCTAGATCTAGTAAATCTGCCTATGGCTAAGTTTGTTTAATGTTTGCCATTCACCCTATTTTCATTGGTTTCTCTCTACACAGGATTGCTCAAGCTGAAAGATGCCATGCCTGCCTCTGCCTTAAGTAGGGGGTTTAGAAATATTTCAACAATAATTTCTCTGCTGTTTCTATGAATTAATTTTTAAAGAATAAGTAATGTTTAACTGGGTTCTACATTCTCTTGGACTAATTGAGTTGTGCTGCCTCTGGAGAAATGCTACTAGTTACCTGCTGCCAGGAGAGTACTAAATCACACATCTGTCACTCTGGAGGCCATATCAGGATCTGTAGAGCTGGGTGAGGATGGAGGTGCGGCTTGGAAGGATAAAGGACAGAGGCGTGAACACAGCTGTCACTGGAAATTCAAATGAAGAGGTATAGAAGGGCTTGCAGAAGAGGTGGGAGGCCAGGGTGACCTTCCTTTCCTAACCCATTTGCAGTGGCAGGGCAGTGGGGACCTCCATCCATCTGGAATGTATCCAGAGGAGTCCCCAGTATGTCTTCCTGGCCAAGGTACCGCATGGTCACTCTGAGTTCCTGCAAGCACCAGGAGTGCGGTTAGCAACAGAAGATTGCTTTAACAAGTCAACCAAAACAAATGTCATGGTTATCCCCAGCACAGTGACTTCAGCTGCTGCATAAATACAAAGTGAGCATTCAGTCCCACAGGCAGTCACTAGCTTCTAGTGGTTAGTGCCACAGATTTTCACGCTAGGATGCCCACCCCTTGAGGTGAGTCACTAGCCCTGGAAGTCATTGGTATTTGGACCCATTTGTTGGCATCCTTCTTCAAAGCTGCTGCTGCCTATTCACATGACGTTACTGGCAAGACTCCTCAGCAGCAAGAAGCTGGTTTTGACCTCTCTCTCCTCCTGCTTGGCACACAGCCTGCCCAGATGACACAGAGGTTTGAGGTCAGAGCATCCTGGCCTCTGCTTCTGGCTGTGGACCATTCCTTAAATGAAGTCCCAGGATTATGATGGTGGAGGCATTGTAAGTCCCTCTGCTCTGACCGTTAACATAGCTGGTAGGTACTCTGTGGTGGGTCAAGGTATAGCTAAATGATCAGTCTTTGAAAAAGCTTATACAGGTGCAGTTTTTAATGCTTCTCTAAACTATCTTAAAACAAATATGTTCTTCTGTGTCTTGGCTCTTTCTGCAGGCTGCAGAAAGCTGAACTGTCACGTAGGATTGACAACAGTGTTAAGGCAAAGTAAGGCAGTGAAGTGCTCAGGAAGAGTCTAGAAAAAAGTCATTCTACTGCCTGTTGCTACCTCTAGTGAAAATAGCAGTTCTGTGTCTGTCTCTCAAGCAAGTGAAGACTCCTACTTTTTTGACAGATGGATAATGAAAGAGGCTGCAGACAGTCAAGTCTGACATGATTAGGGATATGAACTAATGCCACTGCTACCCTGTTCAGCCCATTGGCTTTCAGAATAAATTTGTCCGCCCTGTGTTCGTGCTGGACTTGTTTGTAACCTTTCCAGCATGCAGAAAAAAACCTTCATGAACTCAAAGCCTGCCAGTAAATGGCTGTATAAATCACTGGCAAGGCATGAACTGTTTCTTTTGTCCAGTAGTTTGTCCACCCCACCTATAATGACCATGACCAGTTTGTCCTGTTGGACCAGGACTCATCCTAACTGTCAAAGTTCCTCTTCACATGACATCTTGGGACTTGGTGTTACTTCACTTCCATAAAAAGTCTTTGTTCCTTCACAACACAGACAAGGGATGTTCTTAGAGAGTTTACACACTAATACACATGTCTTTAATCACCTCTCTTTTTGAATTTATCTAATTAACTTTGAACAAAAGATTGATCATATTACCAGTCCTCAGAGTTTAGGATATTTCTACAATTAAGAAATATTTCTGCAATTAAAACTGACTTTAAAAGGTGTCCTAGGGTGTTTTTAATTTTATTATTCTTATTTCCTTCTCTAAATTTTCTTTTCTGTAAGTGAAAAAAAGGACCTTGCACAAAACTGAACAGTGGTTTTATTGTTACCTTACTTTTGCTTTCTTGGAACAAAAAAAAACCATTTTTTATTGTTACCTTTTTTCTACCCCTTTCATTACCATCAGATAATTTTAAACCTCTTTGCAATAGCATCCAGGCCTTATATTGCTGTTGTTGTGAATCTCAATGCAGAAGGTCTATGTTTGAAAAGTATCTTAAACTGGTGAAAGCTGAAGTCCAGGAGACAAGCTCCGATTAATTTTTCTCCAGCTATTAGTATGTTACTAATCTATATCCACTTTGTGACAGTTACAGAATCAATCCTTATTTTAGGGGCTTAAAAGGGAACATACTGTCTGCACCTCATCTGCAGACCATCATTTGCAACTTTGAGCACAGTATCAGGAAGTGCCGCAAGTAATCCTTTACATCTGTGTGATCTGACTGAGTGCTCCCTCTTCACCCTCTGGCACTGAGCTGCAGAAAGCAAACACTAGCCAGCACCTCTTTGCATCACTCTAACATCTGGGCAGACATTTGGACTGATGCAGTTAAAATCCAGCTGGGCTTCTGGCTGATGGGGCTAATTAAATGTCCTTATAGCATGGGTGTAGAGGAAAAGAGCTATTTTTAATACCTTGGATACTGAAGGGTAATACAACTGTCCCTACACCTGACTGGAAAAGAATTTAGATCTAGCAAACCCCCTAGAGTGTGGAGATCCCCATGTAGTGTCCCACACTGAGTGATTTCTCATTCTTCCTGGAAAAATAACTTTAGAAATACTAGCTCACTTCACAGCTAACCTTAATTATGTCATCAGGATTTAATACGTCCCTCAAATATTTTATTTTTCACCAGTTTCTTGCATTGCACAGATAAAATAGTTTGCCTGCTAATAATATGCCAATTTGAATGATTTCTATTTGGTACAGTTTAATATAAGCATGCTCTAATAATTGCTAGAATTTAATTTATTTCAATCTGTATCTGCATGTTCCACAGGTGATAATCGGTGGTCTTTTTCTTTCTCTGTCCCAAGGGAGACAATGACCTTATCACTTCCTTCCTAGCTAAAATCCTGCTCTGTTCCCCAGATACCAATTGCATTTCCTTTCAGATTTATCTAATTGATTGATGGAATTAAACTAAACTCAGTGCAATTGCTCCCAACCTTTACATAGCAACTGGATTGTTGTTATTTCAGACCTGAAGAGGAGCCAGTGTTCCCAAAAGAAGGGCTGTTGTGCCAAATGCCTGCCTGCTTTTCCCAAGGACTAGTTTTCCTTCTTCCCCAGAAGCCTTGCTTCACATATCCTATCATAGACCATTAGAGCTACTACACTACTATTCTAGAGTCTCTACCATTCTAGGCAAAATTGGCTTTATAACAATTCATACTGAGAAAAATATTTTTGAAGATTGCAGTCTCCTGGATGCTAGCCAAAACTGCCTGCATGTTGCAGCATAGCATACAAACTTCAGAAAGGACTAATATGTAGATTCAACACATATTATATTAAGTTCATAGCATCAGTTTAATTTCTAAAGGTATAGCAATAGTTTAATATTAAATCAGGTCTATCTATTTTATGCTTTCAAATCTGTTTCTGGAAAGTAAGATGGGATTTCACTGTGTTTTTGAAAGAACTTGGTTCAGATTCTCCTGCTAGCATAACATGCCCTTTAGAGTTGATGAATTTATTTCTTGTGCCACTGTGGTGGTACTTCAGATAACACTGGGAAAATACTTCAGTAATAAAAATTATGAGCTTTTTGAAGCTGTGCTATTTCACTTTATTACATAAAGATGCTGTTCCCATTATAAGCTTAGAGATACTGAATCATACAGGGAGGCATTGCTTGGGAATCCCTACTATCCAGGGGCAGAAAAAGCTTACAATATTTAAGAAAAAAGAAAATTATATGCAATTCTGATATTGCTTGTAATGCACAGGATTCCAACCTTGATGTCCACTGCTCACGTTTTAGTGTTTAGAAGGGAGGCTGTGTCTCCCTTAGACAGAGAGAGTGTCTCCTTTTAGAGGGGGGCTCGGACCCTCCTCTGAATAAATGGGTGTTCCTTCTGTAAACCACCTCTGCCAAAGGTCAGGATAAGCCCCTGTTATAGTCCATCAGTTTTATGATGTGAGGGAGTTGTATTTCAATTTGGAAAAAAGGAAAAGAAAAGGAAATTTTTATTAACACACTCAAGAAGAAAGGGAATAATTAAAAAAATGTAATATCTCAGATATCTCAATAAATGAAGATTGGAAACCTCCTTCAATCAGAACTAGAGTTCAACTTTATAGCTTAAAAGGCAAATACAAGTATCAGCTTCACCATTTAACATTTCACTGATGTATATCTGCTTTGACATGGTGAAGTAAAAAGCAGAACTGGCTTTATTTGTTTTTCACTTGCTTTCTGTAAAGGGTTAAAAAGAATTCAGCCATTCAAGTTGGGGTTGTTTTAAAAGAAGTATCACCCATCTCAGTTGAAATAATCTATCTCTGCCCTTTGAGAGCAATTCTAATTATAGATGTTGAGGTGTCCTTGAGTTTTGAAGCAACTGTTGTTATCCAGTTCAATATATTGTACTTTGCAGATGATTGTTTTATCTTTCCATCCAAAAGTATGTTTCCAGGTTTTGATCATAGGTTAACATTAATTACATCAGCCCTCGTAGAGACAGAGGCTCTATAAACACCTAAAAAAACAGGCATAATTCACTTACAAGTACACACACAATTTCTCTTTTTTAAAAGTATTTTTTTACAAGCAATGGGTTCTTATTTTCCAGTGTTGCATTCACTTGAGCACCGGTTTCATGAGAACAAATTCACCCTTTGATCACAGTGATGGAATTACTGTTTTGTACCTGCTGAACTGCTGTATGAATGTCTTGCCTAAAGTGATCTTAACTACATACTTCCTTGACATGATAGTTTAAAGAAACTTTTCATTGTGTCATTTTCTCTGTGTTTTGCAGTACACAGTTCTGTGAGTGTGGAAGAAACATGGGTAGTAGGAAAGCAAGCCAAATTCACAAACACGCCTAAAAGAATTCTTCTAACACAGCTATAAAACAGGCAAAAAAGCTTTGTAAACAGAAGCTATATTGGTCAGGCTTTCTAGCACAAATTATCTCCTTTCAGTCTGAAATGGAAGCAGAAATCTTTCAACTAGGTAGGGTGAAGAATATTTGTTCTAAGTTTAACTTAATTATGTTCTTCAATTAATTAGTAACTGCTGGATTCCTGGTGCATATATGTGACCTCCTGATCATCAGGACCTAAAGTCTGGTTTCATTCATTGACTTCAACATAAAGCCATTAATCACCACTCTTTCTTCATCTACCAGCACGAGCCTTCTAGACACTGCAATGAAAATAAGCAACAATAATCTAGCAATTACTGGAATCCCATATCAAACACAATTACATCCACAAATCAGCTGTCAGCTGCAGGTCTACAAAAAATCAGCAGTGCAGGAGCTAGGCTCACAGATGCTGCTGTGATTGCTCTTTGCAGAACTTTGGGGGCCCCACCTCACAGTGTAAAGGAACTTCTGGCCAGGGAGGACTTTCCTCTGGGGTGAGAAATTATACTGCTTTTTCCAATAGCTATGATAACACATGTGCTGCTTCTTGCACATTTTTTGTCACTTGCATTCTTGGGCCATCAGAGCTATAATGTCTCCATTACCACTTATTTAACCTGTCAGAGTATTTTAATGAAGTACACCTTTTCGATTCTAATATGTGTGTATTTTCTGTGCTTGTCAGTGCTCTCTCCAAGAAAATATACAAAGATTTCAAATGAAGAAATACAAAACTCCTCAAGATGTTTTACATCTTATCTGTCAGTTCCAGAGGGATATCATTTATGCATAGGACTCCCTTTAACGATGTTAGTTACTTTTTTATTTTATTTTAACACTTTTGAGAAATACCAGACTCTTAATGATAGACCTACACAAAGCTTTCTGTGAAGGTCACCTTCTTAAGTCGTTGAGAGGTTATATTCAATTAATAAATTGCAACAGCTTGAACATTACAGAAATCTTACATATCAGGAACAACATATCTTCTGTTGTACAAATGTATTTTAGGGATGGCAAAACAAGACTGGCACTCTGATAGCTGCACTGGCTGAGCTCCTAAACCCCTCTTCCCAAGTGAAGCTTGGTAGCAGGTACTGTAAGCCACAGCTCAGAACACCAAAGGCAATTTATTCCACATGCTCTGTTTGACCACAGATTAAATTGTATGTGAAGAATGAAATCTTCACAGAAAGTTTGTGTTCTCCCAAGAAATTGACTAATCTGAATTCTGGTGGAACCACCTTTTCCAGCATAAATTAATACCATAGTTCTGAAGGTTTCCTATATAGAATTATAGAATCATAGAATAGTTAGGATTGGAAAGGACGTCAAGATCATCTAGTTCCAACACCCCTGCCATGGGCAGGGACACCTCACACTAAACCATATCACCCACGGCTTCATCCAACCTGGTCTTGAACACTGCCAGGGATGGAGTATTCACTACCTCCCTGGGCAACCCATTCCAGTACCTCACCACCCTAACAGTAAAAAATTTCATCCTTAGATCCAGTCTAAACCTCTGCTGTTTAAGTTTCAACCCGTTACCCCTTGTCCTGTCACTACAGTCGCTAATGAACAGTCCCTCCCCAGCATCCCTGTAGGCTCCCTTCAGATACTGGAAGGCTGCTATGAGGTCTCCACACATCCTTCTCTTCTCCAGGCTGAACAGCCCCAACTTTCTCAGCCTGTCTTCATATGGGAGATGCTCCAGTCCCCTGATCATCCTCGTGGCCCTCCTCTGGACTTGTTCTAACAGTTCCATGTCCTTTTTATGTTGAGGGCACCAGAACTGAACGCAATGCTCCAAGTGAGGTCTCACAAGAGCAGAGTAGAGGGGCAGGATCACCTCCTTCAACCTGCTGGTCACGCTCCTTTTGATGCAGCCCAGGATACAGTTGGCTTTCTGGGCTGTGAGTGCACACTGCTGGCTCATGTTCATTTTCTCATTGACAAACACCCCCAAGTCCTTCTCCGCAGGACTACCATGAATTTCCTTTTTGCCCAACCTGTAGCTGTGCCTGGGATTGCTCCGACCCAGGTGTAAGACCTTGCACTTGGCATGGTTAAACTTCATGAGGTTGGCATCAGCCCACCTCCCAAGTGTGTCAAGGTCCCTCTGAATGGCATTCCTTCCCTCTAGCGTATCAACAGAACCACACAGCTTGGTGTCATCGGCAAACTTGCTGAGGGCACACTCAATTCCATTGTCCATGTCACCGACAAAGATGTTGAACAAGACCGGTCTCAACACCTATCTCTGAGGGACACCACTTGTTACTGGTCTTGTTTCAATTTTGTTACTGATTTATAGAAAAGAATGAAACCATATCAAAGACGTATTACAAAATCAAATTCTACTTCTCAAATATTTTAGTGGTTCTGCCTGGCTGCTTTTATGTACTGTCACCTAGGACACACAGGTTTATTGCCATAATTGTGCTTGGAGTTGTTAACAAGGTGAACCTCAAGTGTTCCATCTCTGGTTTAGGGTTTTCCAAAAAGGAGTAGATACTGTGAGCCATTTATCTGGAAGTGGTTTCTCACATGATTTTTTTAAGAGAAGGCTTTTACTTTTTCAGCAAGTAAAAAATCCCAAAGACTGAAAACTGGGAAAGGAACAAGCTAAAACATATGTGGCCCTCTATATAGAGAACATATAGCGTCATGTATTTATTCTCACTTTTCTTTTTGTCGAATATTACACAAACCAAACAAAACATAGGTAGACAGGATTTGCTTATTGATATTGCTGATCATAGATTCATTTCAATTGGAAAGGATCTTTAAGATCATCAAGTCAAACCAAGTGCCAAGTCCACCACTAAATCATGTTCCTAATTGTCACATCTACATGTCTATTAAATACCTCCAGGGATGGTGACTCAGCCACAGCCCTGGCCAGCTTGTTCAGTGCTTGACAGCCCTTTGGGTGAAGAAATTTTTCCTAATATCCAACTTAAACCTCCCCTGGTGCAACCTGAGGCCATTTTCCCTTGTTCTATATCTTGTTATTCGGGTAACAAGGTTGATAATCCTATCCCTAATTCAAATCTGAATTGCAAAGCCAATATTGATCCTTCACTAAAAAGCAAAGAGATAAATTTAATTATCAGATACTAAAATGTCATTATATGCCTCTTCCCATTCATTTCAGTGAGTATATGACATGTTCATAGGATTTCTCTCAGAGATCTTAGGACTGGCAGCTCTCTAAAGGTAGGCTGTGTTTATGTGTACTTTCTTTGTTTGATAGTTTGTGCAGTTCTAGTCAAAAACATTAAAAATAAGGTCAGACATCAGAATATCAAAGTTTATTTGAAGGAAGAAAATCATAATTACATTATCATTACATTCTCCATAGTATTGTGGTTTATTTTGAAAATAAGCCTAAGCAATCATCCAAGATCTAATTATTTTTGTTAAATGAGGATAAATTAAAATAAATTATTTAAAGTGCAAGGAGTCTTCTCTGTCTGAGAGTCAAAAGAGCCAGATTCTGAACACGAAGCCTCTTTAACTTATTTCAAGTTGCTCATTTGACTCAGATTATGGACCTCAGTTTCTAAAATAAAAGAGCTATCCAAAATTTAAGGTCACTTTTGAAATCTTCGCCTACTGATACAAAGTATGTGATTTGGCATATATATTTTGATTGAGAAGAACTTCTCTGTATTGGCGATTTCCAATTTCATAGGAGTAAGGAGTGTTAAATGCAGTACTTGCAGAACAGGAGTTCTTCTTGGCAATTAACCAAGTGTGTTAATCACTGAAAACAATCCTGCAACAATAGGCAGCACAGACACATTATTCAGCTTGGTTTTAGTTCTCAAGTATGCTAGATTTGCATCCACTTCATATTGCTTGAAGCACATCCTCACAGCAGTCAGTTCTCTAGCTTTCTAATAATTTGACAGCTAGTTGAGATTCATAGTGGTGATAACATTAAAACAGATAAAGCTCTTGCTATTGAGGAAAAAGAAACAAGTTCTTGTGCCTATTCTGCTGCATCAAATTCAGCCACTTCAGATCCTAAAGAACTAATGAAGAGTAGATGAAGCTATAAATACACCTTTCATCTTAGTAAGTAGTATTATTATTGCAGTTTTCCATTATTCTTTTTATATTGTATTCTTGCTAGTCACTGACCATGTAGGCCTATCAAAGGGCACACTCTACCTCTCTCTGGTTGTCATATGGGGAATCCAAAGGGAAGAGTCAGGCTCCTGGTTTCTCCAGACTCCTTCAGTGGGTTTCCATGTCAATGTAATAAAAATGAGTGAAAATCTGTTCTCTATTATTAAAATTGTGTTGCCATCCTAGCTACAAAATCTTGAAAGCTAATAATTTTTGCATTTTTAGACTCTTCTTTTATGTAAACCTTAGAAAAAAATGGTTGCCAAACATCCAAAAACCAAAGACCAGAAAGAATCATGGTAGTCTGGAAAACCCCTAGAAGCACAGTTATAAAATGTGTTTCAGTGGATGACTTCAATGTTAACATGGCATTTTTAGGACATCCTTAGCACAGTGCGGTTAAGAGTTTGGTCTGCCTTTCACCTCAGCAAGGCCTGCCATGGAAAGCAGTCCCAGGGTTTTGAAGCAATGCAGCTTCCCCAGGACAGAAATCAATGTAGGAAGGTGGATCACAAGACCTCAATGCAAGATATTTAAAGAACTTTGAAATATGAGAGAAGATTAAATTGTCTGTAAAAGCAACCAAGAAATGTTGTCATCTAAATTGATGATATGCTAATGTGTTCTCACAGATTTTACAAGAATAAATGCACCGTCATAGAAGTATAAGACATTCCTTGTTGTCTCTAGGCTGTTGGATTTCTTTCTGTCTGAACAGCCCTGACTTTTAGCTCTCATGTGTAAAAGAAATCCATTGGTTAGCATAAACCTGGGATTTTCTACATTCTGTGGCAGACTTTGATAATTAAAAAGGCAGAAAATTCAAAACAAAAGAAAAATTGAAGCTGACAAATACATTGAAAGAGAGATACATAATAAACTCAAGGTAATATCACTCTATTTTACATCCTGCAACCCCTTAATAGATACCGTTATTCTAGAAATCATGCCCGTTATTTTTCAAAACCTTTCAAAATCTTAGCCAATGTTACTAGGAAGCAGTGGAAGCCAAAGGTCAGTAGAAGTACAGCAAACTTGTAAAAAAAATGAAAGTACTTTCTCCAGGATACTCTAGTTCTCCCCAAGTCTCTTTCCATTTCCAGCAATTAACCTTGTTACACATTATCATACAAATTTGTATGCAGTCTTTTAATTTTGTTAAATTAAGAAACGTGTCTAGATTAAGAGGAAACATGATCCAGTGACATCCTTGGAATGACATTGTTAGTAGGGTTGAAGAGTGAGAAGTTTGTGGATGGTAACTAGAAATTATGCAGGAAGAATTTAAGTAACAAAATTAGGAAAGACATTGCGAGGAAAACTAAAACAAAGATACTGTGTTTAGAAGTAGTCTAATAGCCTGGATTTCATTTGCCATTGTATAGTCCCTCAATGATTTCAGTACCATAAAGATATATTCCACTGGATCTTTTTACATAAAAGCTTTACTATCTTCTCTACAGATTTAGATTGGATTTTCATTTCCATTAACTACTTTCACATTGTATTTTAAGATCCCAGGTTAAATACTTTATTGGAATTTCTTAATTAAGAATAAAAGTAATTTATTTTTTTACTGTATTCTGCCAGTTTTCCAAAGATGTTGGGGCAGTCTCAGAGGCAAATCAGTACTTCAGACACATATTAACTTTTCAAACAGCTAAAATAGTTAAAGACTTTATTTGGCCTAGTAATTATTTATTTCAGACTGTTACTTACAACCAATCACCAAATCTGTCCTTCCCACTGCAAGGGAGCAGCTAGAGCATCCCACAGCTGCTCCAGCGCAACCAAGATTCCATGTGTCAGCTTGGACAGGGAGGAGGTGATGTGAGCCACATGGCCACCTACAAGGTGGTGCAGGTATAGGTGTGCTCAAGTCTTCCCCTCCAGCACTGAGCTAACTCTAATGTTATCTGATTTGCTCAGCATGGCATTTTGTCTCCAAATGAGTGAAATTATGTTCTACCAAACATCTGACTTTTCTGCTTGGCTGTTTGATTCCTGCATCGTCAGAGACTACTCTGTGTTGTGACAGGCCACTGAATAGCATTTCCTACACACATCTGGAGACCACTTTGGAAATAAAATGACTGAAATATATTTGTCACAGACTTAAAGGACTGTAATTGATTGGTTAGCATGCTTTCTCTCCCTTGCTTTCTTCCTGATTCCAAGGTAAAGGTCTTGATGACCTCTGGAGGCCAAAATGGGGAATTTATGAAATCCTTACCATGTATTTCTGCAAGAAAAGGATAGAGCACAACCAAGTATAAACCAGTGCTCTCCACTGCATCAACTAGGATATCCCACTAAAGATCAGTTTCAAGATATAGAAAAGGACTAAGGACAGAAGAATCTGGAAAAGCTGCAATTCTAGTTTTATCAGAAACAAAATGTTCCTGACGCAGCCAGAAAAAGTATCTGTGGCTCTGTTGCAATATACATAGAATATATTGTGAGACATACTGAAATAGCATGAACTTAAGTACGACTTTTCAGGTTTTTTCATGCTCTTTCATGCCACAGAATTTCAAATAAGTTCACAAAACCTCTTCCACATTTACCTCTTGCCATTATAGTCATCCGTCTGCTTTGCCAAATCCCTGTTTTAATAATTTCTTTGCTACAAAGAGGTTTAAGTTTCTGTAAACATGGGATTCAGTCTGGTTCTGCATTCCTTAAAGACAGTGAAAATCTGTCATGATCAGTGTCAAGTGATAAATTAGGCAGAAGCGCACTCCAATATTCAAAAAGGAAATTTCACACCCTTAGTTATTCAGGTAAAACTTCTAGCTAACTCTGAATTTAGAGTTTAAACAGA
Organism: Melopsittacus undulatus; assembly: GCF_012275295.1. NCBI lineage: Eukaryota > Metazoa > Chordata > Aves > Psittaciformes > Psittaculidae > Melopsittacus > Melopsittacus undulatus. The sequence continues at coordinate 79,539,580 of NC_047528.1, read as the reverse complement.
TACTTCTATTCTATTAAAACATGGAGAACCTAAACACCCACATAAAGTCAAAACCATGCTTAAGAGCTTTGCAGAATCAAAATTATAGTGGTATGTACCCAAGATGGGGTAATCCTCAATATTGTTTCTGTAATTTACATGCTTTAGCATCCCCTGATACTTATGTTCGGCTTTTATCCTTCTGACACTTATTTGTCTTGCCAGGCTTCAGTGTTTAAGATTAAAAAGGAACCTCTGAAGAAGAAGTTTGACTCTGCACACGAAGGCTTGACATTGGACCCATTATTCCTGCCTTGAGACCAGTTAAAACTGGTTGACTGAGGCACAGCTTCCAGAAAGCCATTTAACCTGGGCTTGTTATCAACTTTATTCCTCTAATTTCTTGCTTCAGTGGTTGAGACCTGTCATTGTTAGAAGTGATTCAGTTGGCTGTGGCTTGCCTCAGTACCAGCTGTTGACTCTTGATGTGCTGACCTTTGCTAAAAGTAAGAAGGTCTTGGATCTTTCCCCAGAAAGGCACTCAACTCATGTCATGTCTCAGTCTTCTCTTTTACAAGATAAAGAGAATCTCAGTTTTTCGTAGTGAGAGACTGTAGCCATTTTAATAACATTTAATTTTATTTAATTTAATCTAATAATTTTCAATAATTTTAATAATTTTTGTGATCCCAAATAATTTGACTTTCTCTTTAAGGTGTAGTTCTTCAGAACACTTCTGTACTAACATTCAGTTTCTCATTTCAGACACTTAAATACTTTTCAAAGTTCCTTGTGCAAGGACAGAGGGTCGAAGTCTTTCTACATGGCCTGCACTCCATGTTCCCACACATACAGCTTTTCTTTTGGCTCTGTCAAAATGGTTTGAACTGAACTTACAATCTATTGAGAACATTCTCTCTTGGTGCCCTGCCCTTATTCACAGTAGACATCATTAGATACATTCCTGTAGATAGGCTTAAACCAGTCAAATTGTATTAGGAATGATTTTATATTTGCTTCTAGAACACAGATAGAAATGAGGAAGAGTATAATTTATAACTAATTTTGGTGAAAACCACTTAAGAGATGCCCTAATGGATTGCCCTTCGAGATCTTAACAGTTTTGTGTAAGGTCATTTATATGGTTATAGTGCAAATTTCTGTCAAGGGTGTGTGTGGTGATAAAAAAATCAAAAATACATCCATTCATCTATTATATACATAGTACAGCAATCAACCAAGAAGTAACCTCATCGAAGAATGTAATTGGGTTTGTTTTGACAAGTCTTATTGCAATCAAATTATGTCAAGTGACTTTCATTGGTCTGACTGTTCTTAATTAATTTTTATGTTTGCCTTGGGTTGGAGTCAGAGTAATTGTGGTCTACAGCTGCCTGCAACAGGCTGCTGGTCAGGTCTGAATGCTTACATGGGAATTTTGTTAAGCACTGTGAGTTAACAGTAATGAATGCATGTACATCAGTCAGAGGTCTCCTTACCTAGCTCTTTTATGCCGATGGTTATTCAGGATGGCTAGTTTAAAAATAACTGGCAGATGAAAATAACTTTTCTTTTAATCCCTTTAGAATAATAAGCATATCTTCTCCTGTCTTCATGAATTAGTGAGCTATACTGCTTCCTTCCAAACAAAAAATCATTATGTATTGAAAACTCTATTTTCCTCCATTACTAGCTGTGCTATCACTCTTCTGTTTTATAACAGGTATATTTAGTATTACTAAGTTTTTTTTTTCTCCTAATATAGTTGTTTCAATTATATGTCACCATTCACAGACCCATCTAATCATATTTTTTTCCCCAAAGTCCTTCCCTTTTGACTTCCATTCTCATTTTTCAGAGCTCCAAAAAATTACACTGGGTTTGCACTGACTGCTGTCTATTCCTCTCTTTCCTCTTTGCAGCACTGGTTGCTTAACTTATCATCTTCATCTTCATTTTGCTACTGAACTAAAATGAGTTTTTTTGCAAAACATGACATCTTTTCAACTGTACATCCATGGCTTTTTAATAATCTTTTCTTAAAAGTCCTCTGAGAAGCCAGGAAAATGAGACTACCAGGCAGAAAATAATCATATTTTCTCACAATTTCCCTCAGCTTGAGAAAACTAACCCTTATTCTCTGTTTTTTTACACTGGATGTAATCACATTGTGATTGCTGACCTCCAGGCTTTGCCAGCTTTCCCTCCAGCACCTAATTTTTTTTTAAAGCCAACACAACAAAGTCTGCAACAAAATTGCTTTGTGTTGGACACAGTATCATTGCTGTGAGAATGTACCATCTACTGCTTTGGGATTGTGGTGTTTTACTACAGATTCCCTTGGTAAAACATACAATCCCTCCAACATTGTTTTCTTCTTCTCTGCATTGGGAAAAAGTGCTCAAAAAGACAACCATACTGCTCTCCTCCTTGATTAATTCCATGTTGTGTAGCAGCCACCCCTGGCCATCTTCCCCATAACCTCTTTGTCCGTGACACGGACAGTACGACTGAGTACACCCTTAGCAAGTTTGACTCAGCTGTGTGGTGCAGTCAAGACACACTGGAGGGAAGGGATGCCATCCAGGGGGACCTTGACAGGCTAGAGAGTGGGCCTGTATGAAGCTCATAAAGATCAACAAGGCCAAGTGCAAAGTCTTGAACCTGTGCTGAGGCAATTGTAAGCACAGATATAGGCTAGGCAGAGGCTGCCAGGCTCCCAGAGGATTGAGAGCAGCCCTGAGGAGAAGGACTTGGGGAAACCTTATAGCAGCCTTCCCATACCTAAAGGAGGCTTACAAGATATCTGGAGGAACATTTTACAAGGGCAAATAGTGACAGGACAAGGGGGAATGGCTTTAAAGGGGGATGGTAAATTTAGATTAGAGATAAGCAAAAAATTCTTTCCTGTGAGGGTGGTGAGAGGGTGGGCAACTGGCAAAGGTTACCCAGAGAAGCTGTGGCTGCCCCTGACAGTATTTAAGGCCAGGTTTGATGGGACTTTGAGCAACCAGGTCTAGTGGAAGGTGTCCCTGCCCATTGCAGGGAGGTTAGAAGTATGTGATATTTAAGGTCCCTTCCAACCCAAACCAATGTGTAATTCTATGATTCTGTGAGCTTTGTTTCCTTCCTGGGTTTTATCTGACATGCATCAGGTGTTACAATTTTGCATTTCTCTCAGTTATGCTATACTAGAGCAGCTCCACATCTATAACTACCTGCATTGCTGGCTGGGAGGCAGAAATAAGCAGTGAAAAATGGGCTCTCCAGTTTAGCAAACCAGTGTTGCACAGGGCTTGTGAGGACATAGCTCAAGTCTGACCTCCCCTCAACACATAGCAATGCAAAACTACTGTCACTGTTGAAAAGCCCACCATTGGACTGGTTGTATACCCTGGAATTTTCTGGGGTGGCATAATACCAAGCTGAAGTTGTCAGCTGAGTCTGGTTTGAAATATCTGCCCTGGGCAGCAAGGTGAGAAGAAACAATACATGGGTTTTTTTTTCTCCTCTGGGTACAGCTCCAAGAAACTCACACAATGTTAGCATCAAACATCCACCATATTTAATGAGTCTTTTTGAATTTCAAAAGCATCTAAAAAATCTAGATATGGAAAAAGAAATGAGCAAAAAAGTGGCAGAGATATGCTGCAAATGTTTTAATAGAAGCACTGTAAGGGTATCTCTTCTGAGCACTGCAAGAATCCACTGTTACCAACCCACTTGAAGTCTCTAGCATTTTTCTTTCAAATAATGTAGTGTGGGGTATTGGTTTTTTTCTCTGATGTTCTGTCATTTCAATTACCTTTTGCTTCCTAATATATTTAGAAAACTTCAACTGAAAACAGCTGTGACCCACAGGCCCCACTCAATATCAGAAAACTGTGTGCAGTCTCACCCAATATTTCTGTTTGCATAACTTATTTGTGACTTGTTATTAAAGCAGCTTGCATAATAAAATTAAATGCAGTTTACATTTAGTAATGTGTCTGTTCACTTGCCTGTAATCAAACTGACAGCTTTTCCTTTAAACAGTCAATCAAGTCTCCGGTTCTTTCTGGCTCTGTTTGCTTGATTGGAGTTGATATGTCATAAAACAGAATAGAATATTTTACAAGTTCTGATTACATGCCTTGACTTTTTTAGGACTACAATTTCTTTCATTCATAAAAAACCCCAACTGAATTATTAAAAAGACCCTGATTTTAATTTCACAGTTGATGCTACAGTTACCAAAACCACAATATAAATTCTAAATGTTTTTTTTTCTATCAACACCAGCTAAAAAGCCTACACATTAAGATCTTAATTGATTAGATAATAACAACAGTTTCACAAATAAGGCACAATTTTCCCAGTCTATATCCTCTGAATAGAGCTGTATTTAAAGATAAGGCAAAATGATTCTGCTACACAACAGAAATTAGAAACTGAATAATAGTTCTGCAGTTGTATAGTAGGTGGTTGTTTGAAGTCCAAAATAATCCCTAATTTTTTTTATTACTTAGACATGAAGAACATGCTCTAAGTGTCTTGAAATGAAAGGAAAACTAGCAGTGAACATAAAATACCGTGAAACTTTATATCTAATTAATTATAATCTCCTCATTGGCTCCTCTATCACTTGGAGAAGAAAGTGATCACCACCACTTTCCAGGCAGCTGCTGGATTGCTTATGCCCTGCTGTGTGGTCCCTCCAATAGATATAGGAGTGAGTGAAGTCCCCATTAAGGATCAGGGTACATGAACATGAGGCTGCTCCTGTCTATAGAGGGCCTTAGCTGCTTGGTTTACCTGAAGGGGTGGCCTGTAGCAGACCCCCACTACAACATCACCTGTCCTTCCCCTCTCTTTAATCCTCATCCTTAAGCATTTTGTTGGCTCCTCATCTATCCCCAGGTGGAGCTCCATGTGCTGGTCACTGACATAGAGGGTGATACCACTTCCCCTGCCAAGAGTCTTTTCATAACAACACTCCTGCCACAGGAGCCATCCCATTGGGTCCCTGTGATGCCAATAAGATCACAGCTCTGCAAGTGCATGCACATCTCTACCTTGTCTTGTTTATTCCCCATGCTACATGCCTTTGCCTAGAGGTATTTAAGTTGGGCCTTCGATTAAGCCAATTTGCCAGCTGAAGTGGCAGGAATTCCTTTGTGCTGCTCTTCAGGTGCTGTCCTCCTAACCTGTCATTCTCCAGGCATGGAGCATCTATTGCTGTACTGGCATCAGCTTGTAGTAGGGGGATAGATTAAGGTTCCCCTCCCCATGCAACTTTAGTTTAAAGCTCTCTTTACCAGCTTGGAAAGTCTATGACTGAAGATTCTCTTCCCCTTCTCTGACAGGTGGACCTCATCACCCACCACTACACCAGGTTTCTCAAAGTGAGTCCCATGGTGTAAGTAACCATGGCACCAGTCCTGTAATCTTTGGTTGATTTGCCAGAATTGACTGGCCTTTTCAAGCCCCTTCCCTTTGACTTGGAGAACTGATGAAAACTAGCTGTGCTCCAGAGTCCCTTGCCATCACTCACGGGGCTCTACAATCCTTGATACTTCTCAAGCATTATATTTCAGATCAATCCTCAGTTTCAATTTGTAGTATTTGCTAGAATGCATAAGCATCAGACACGGCCATATTTTACTCTTTTCATCTTACCCTTTGACCTTTTCACGTATTGTACACAGATACTTAATGGTCTTACTGCTACAGGCCTCATGGGATCCTACATTCAAAATGTCTCTCTGAAACATTTATTTGAAATAACCATTTGAAATACTTTGAAAGCACTATGATTATATTAACTTTCTGTATAGAACCTGGTAAAACCACAAAAAAACTAGGACAAGTTTTTCAGTCCTGACTCCTTTTTTGGGGTGTCACTATTTTGTAGTCTCAAAAAGTGATAGGTACTTCTAATATATCACTGTTTGTGAATCAAAAATTTGGATTGCAGAATTACCAAGATATTACATCTAATAAAGATAAGAATCCAGTGGAATAATATACCATGCACATACTGGGATACATGTCATTTATGAATCTCTTCAAATATGCTTTAACTGTATGACATGAAACTGAAAAAAAGTTATAGCATCAGTTTAGGATACCTTTTCTCCATGAAGAGTTTAGATGGGATGTGTTATCACGAGGAATGGTACCCTTACTAATGTGCGTATTCATATCATTACAGGTGTATGATCTGTTAAAGCAATATCTTTAAGCAGTCTTCCACAGGGAAATAAAGCACAGTGCAAGAAAATGTAAAAAACATAAATCAGAATTGTGTCCTTTACTTTGAAGTCTCCTGAATTAAATTTGTGTCATGTGGTTGGTGCTCTTATCTGAAAGTTTGTACGTATCATTCTCATAAGGCTTAGCATGTCTAGAAATGAGGAAAATATAGAGAATACCCTGTACCCTGCAAAATGGCTACATTGGTTCAAAGAGATGGAGGTGTACATCCCTGACCTAACTTCAGGTACCTCAAGTTGAAGCACCTGAACTAAACCAGGTTGCTCCACTCTCTGCCTAGCCAGGGAGTTCCTAGCTTTGGAGTCTATCTGAGGGCAGATTAATCACCTTCTTTCCTCTTAGTAGCTACAGACAGTCCAGACAGAGCTCACATATGGATTATGCAAGAACTACATTTATATAAGAGCACCCTGATCCAGGCATAAGGACTAGTTGATTATTGTGCTGTTAATTAACTGTAACTGCAGTTTTAGCATCTCCATAAAAGTTAAAATCTTCTGAATATCTCATTGAGTATAATAACGAAACTCTACATTATGAATGTAACATTGGTAGAAGGTGAATCTGAAATATCGAGCCTGAAGGAATTCTTATCCCCTGTCCAAGCCTGGTGGATTCTTATAATTCTTCCACATTTTAGGATACTGAAAAAATTTAAAGAAAATTGCCATCTTCCTGTACACTGTAAATGTACCTCATAAATTACAGACATTAACTGCAGTATTAAATGAGCTCTATCTAAATTATTAGAATTCAAATTAATGGGATCTATAGACATGAAAATTTACAACTCAGAAGGCCAAAAGGAATCTTTATCTGTATTAGAAAGGAACAAAAAATAATCAAACTGAACAAGCAACAGAAGACTAAGAGAATAGACACTCCTAAATGCATCAGCAGTCTTCCAAATCTCTTTGAGAAGAATGCCTAATAGTTATATAGGTTTTAAGTGTATGGGAAAATGAAATAATATACCAGTTCAGTAACTGACGTACATTTCAATAGTTCTCCACCCATTATGACATTGTTTAGCTGCTTGAGGCAAAATCCAACAGTCTAATTTAGTCAGTTCCTGTCTGTGGAAATTAAAAATATTATAAAATTGTTTGGGCTAGTTTTTTACATCCATCTTCCATTTTCTGCTGGAGCGCTTGCAGCTACTGGCAACTAAGTATATGAGGTTATAATAAACCAGTCATTGAAAGAGAGGCAAATTCTGTATCTTGATGGTGAAAAAGCTTATTTAGCTTCTTTTAGAGGCTTATAACACTTTCTAATAAATAGTACAGTCTTGCAATACACAGGACTATGAGAGTATTTATCTAAGAGATGGTAGTAGAGGTTTCCATGCCTTTTTCAGTTTTACATGTGCAAACACTTCTGTAGGACTGTCTGCAAAGGAGCCTGTTCTCTATGTCAGGCAAGACCTGAAGGTGAGCTTACCCACAGGTTTCCTTCCCTACATCCTCCACCTGGCCAGGCAGTGACAAAGTAGTGCCACTTAGGAAGGAGACAGGAGAGGACCAGCCAATGGTGGCTGAATGCTGGTACAGCTGAGATGCAAACGCACCAGTGCAGTAAAGAGCTTAATAGGGGAGCTTGGTTTTGCTCACAGGCATGAAAACCATGTTCTGAGCTTTGGTTTCAGGCCTCCTGAGTGGCAATCAGGTCAGCTGGTGGAAACCTGAGGTGTCTGGTGGCAGTAGCTGTGCTTTGCTTCACTAGATTCACACAGTGGATTTTTTGCCAAACATAAATAACGCTCTTGAATCACAGTCATTAAGGCACTATAAAAGTGTTTGATATTTCCCCCTGCTGTACTTTTGCTTTAACTGCAAATAACTGACAGCAGCAATTTAATTTCTCAGCACAGCCCTTACTTGATATAGAGTCCCTTGGACTAGTATCTCATCACTACTCCTTCTGCATTACAGAAAGAGAAGTCTTTATTGTAAGTTTTATGGCAGTTCAGCTTTAGCTGAGCTTTGTATGCTTATTTTACAAACACTGCTGAAACAGGCTAAAATCCCTAGCAACTTTGCAGATACTTTGCAGTGGAGCCACACTTCAATGTTTTACATACAGTGGGCTGATATGAGCACAGATGAAAAATGGGAGATTCTCCTCCTCACTAAAATAAGAATATTACTGGATACAGCCTCCTTGCAAGAGGTTTTCCCCAGCCTTGGAGAGAACATACTTAAGACATTCCAGTCAGTTTTTCCCAGTCACAAAGCTGCCTGCTGATTCTCAGATTTTCAAAGAAGTGCTCACTCCAGATCTAAAGAAGCCCTTCAGTATGCTCTGACATATGGCATAGTACAAGGGATAAAATTATATCCTCTGGCCAGTTGTCTTCTGTTTTACAGCCTAGCAACACAGTACTTACATTCCATGGGCTCCCATTCAGTTGTATTTCCAACATGTTAAATAATTGGGGTACTACATTTTACAAGGAAGTTCCCAAATAGCAAAGCTCTCACCAGCAAGCACTGACAATATTCCATGTGCAGGGATGGCTTTGTTTCAGCTGTGATTTGGATATAGTGCTTGCTTACCTCTGCTGACTAGCTGCTAGGAAAGGTCTTACCAAGCTAACGGAATAATTGGTTTGTGCCTAAGATTACTTTCTACTCCACTCTCCTAATGCATCTACACTGCAATAGTGTTTTTTGAATGCACTTCTGAGTTGTTGGTCAATCACACCTGCACTTGTTTCAAATAGAGGGGGGATCTTTGGGAGCCACACAAAAAAAAAGCAATTAATTTTCTTCTTATATCGGAGCTGAGTACTGGTATGTTACTGATGTCAGTGTTGCTGAGAGTCTCCCAGAAAATGTGAGTTCACTTTTGTTTCATGAGCAAAGCCTTTCACATGCTTGCGGCCTGTAGCACAGCCAGGTTTTGGGCACACGGCTGCCCATGCAGCATCTCCTGTACAGCTTTATCCCTAATGTTAAGTTCCCTTGTCCAGGAGTAGATGAGCCTAGGACTGTTTCTTTCCATTAGATTCAACTACTATTCGATAAAATAGAAATTGCCTCTCTCCTCACCACAGCTTGACTTGTAGCTTGGTAGTGAAGAGCATCCTCTGGGAGATACCCTCAGCCTGGGAAGGGTTTGGGATCAAGGTACTTGGTTTTCGTAGGTAGTACTCTAACTTCTGCACCAGTGCGTAAAATGAAGGATGCTTTTGTATGATGTATACCTCCTTTAGAGGCTATTAGGTTAAAATGTCAGGCCAGAAATATTTTGAAAGATTTCAATCAAATGCACACCTTCCTCACTGTCACTGAAACATCCGAGAAATACTCCATCTTAAATACCTCATTATGTATCCTGCCATGAAGAGCTGCAGGAAGGAAAAAAATGGAAGTATTACTATTCATGGGTCCATTTATCATAAGTAGGATGAATTTACATGTTCTCAGGGTACCCAGCCTGAGCAGTGTGCAAGACACCATTTAAATAAACCTTTACTATTTTTCAAAAAATTGAAACTGCTGTCCCTGAGATGAAAGGTCTTATTCATAAATGCAGCTTCCCACATTAAAAATGAAAATGCCAGGCTGATATGTCATCTTAAATTAAGCAGCAGTAATGCTCAGACATGGGCAATCTATCTAACTTGAAGCCAAAGAAGTATTATTTTCATTTCCAAGCTCATTTAGATTGTATCTAAACCAGAAATGTTATTTTTTTCAAAGGATATGAAGCATATCATACTAATACTGCCAGACACATTACTTGGAGGAAGGAGTAAAACTTCCAGTTATTAGGTAAAGTCCCATCTCTTTTTTGACATTTTAGTGGTTTTCCAGGTTGGAATTCAAGGTATTGATCACATTTGCACCTTTCTGGGCAGCAGATAGTAAGTGAGGTTGTCCCACATCTTTTATTATTGAGTGGGTTTATTACCTTATATATGCATGAGACTGACCTGGTTTAAAAATGGCTCATTTCAAAAAACATCTGGTGATCATGAGAGTAGAATTTACCTGTTTTGTAATTATTTTGTTAGTAATAGTAATACTTGTAGTAGTATTATAAGAATGAAAAATTACTTGGTTTTCCCTATGTTTAATTTAGAGCACAAAACCTTGCATGCTTTCTGTGCTTGTGCAAGGCACGTAGAAGTCATATTGCTATCACAGCCTCTGTCAGAGTTTGAGTTGAAGGAAATTCAGCACAGGAGCAGTTTCTATTTAACTCTCCCACCACCCTCCAGAAGAGGTTGTTCAGGTGATGTTCAGGTATTTCCAATGCATTCATTAATGTTTTGTTTTCTGTCCCCAGTAAACATGTTTCAGGCACATTTGCATCCCAAACCCTGGCAAACACTGTAGCAGGAGAATCATTTTGGCATCAAGCAAGGACCTCATTTGTGCTGTGCTGCTCCACAGAGCTCCTTTTGCCTCACCCTCTCCAACCTCCAGCTCTTTATGCATTTGTAAAGAAGCGGATTTGTCTTCACAGCTCTTCCAATTCTCTTTATTTTTTTGTGTTTATTTTTGAGATTGTGCCATCTGTTCTAGGTAGAAGGAAGGGCTTAAGGAGAAAGGCAGATATGTATGCTTTTACAAAATACTTCATTTAGCTTTTTCAGTTTGTTTGACTAATGATTCCTGCTCTTTCTGTCTCTCACAATTTGCCTTCATTAAATGTTCTGACCCATGCTTAAAAACATATTTAGATCACTGGTACTTCCTTACAGGTCTCCTTCTTCCTCTTTAAACATTACATCTCTCAGTACTAAATCAAGGCAGAAATGAAAAGCTTCCTAAGGTGCAATGTGAGGAGAGTGTGCAGTGCAACCCTAGACAGAGAAAAGGATTAATTCTAGCCTGAAAGTTCTTTGTATGCTAGCAAGGTGTGCTGGGAAGGTGTTCAGGACAGATAAGAGTAGGAGACCCAGGGAGACAAAGCCTGAAGTTAGGGGGGTTCGAGAATTTGGTAAAAAAAGATGCCAGAATAAATAGTAAGGAAGGATTAAACTGGACAATGCAGTATCTGATAGAAAGGTCTTAAAGGTGAGCCCTGGCCCTTGCAAGATCAAGAAACCTGGAGAGGGGATGAGAAATGGAGGCAGTCAATTTGGGCCGTGGGTCCAGTTCTCTGCCCCACCAGCAGGCAGCGGAGCAAGCATTAGTTACATCAAAACTTCAGAATTGTTTTGCTCCCCCTCCCCCAAATAGAGTCCACTGTTTAGACCTGATCCCAATGAGGGACACTATTTGCTCAAAGACACAACTGAAAAATCAATTTGAAAATCCAGATTCTGTTTCTACAAACCTCCTGACAAAAAAAAATATGACTTTGAAAGAGCAGAAGAACAAGCTAAAAATCTTGTTGCTTCTACCCAGACTGGAGAAAATTATCTGGAAGCTTCTTACTCATGCTGTTTTTACATTTTTCTTAGAAGCCCTTGGGGTCTTAGACTATAGTTCCACGTAAAAGAAAATGAAAAATGAAAAATGTATCTGAATATATCTGCCATAAAAACAACAGGAAACAATGCACCTCTGGCTAAAAGAAGCTGGGAAAATTGAGGAGAAAGGCTAAAGGGATCTCTTTGAAAGGGTTGGTACTGGTGGTCTATGGAGCCCTGGGAGACTGAGCACTATATATCTCTGGAAGGAAACAGAGAGAATCACACATAGCATTAACAAATTTAAATACCTTGTCCAGAGAATTGTACCTCCACTTTGAGATACAATCTAAATTGATTAAAAAAGAAAGAGAGAGAAAAATTAAACCCCCTGAGTACTCAAGGCTTTATTTCAGCATGAACTTCAAATCTTTTTTCCTTATTGCTCCTAAATTTCATGCAGAAGTGTATGTCCCTACGTATTCTGCCTATGGTTTAGCTTCTAACACAAAAAAAGGAGGTCATAGTAACTTGCAAATAGTTTTTGTTCCTGTTTCAAGAAGATTCAGACCTTACCAGCTACAGGCTTTCTTCAGTACAGGTCTTCTTGCTACAGCAAAACTTTTAGAGTGAGATCCAAAATAGCTATCATCACATCACGTGTGATTTAGAGGTAAAGCATCTAACTCCAACAGCACGTTCCAAATTAAAACCCTGTTCTCTCTTGTTAAGGCATTTAAGAGATGGTAGTCTCCTAGTTTTCCATAACAAGCTCATTTAACTAAAGGTTTACTATTACTTATGCCTACAAGTATCACCATCTTAGGTGCACTGAAATCATACCCCACCTACGTATTTGGCTGGTGCCTCCACCACAGTTTCCTGAAGAACCTGGCCTATTTGGTGTGCTCAATTAACACCTAAATAACACCAACAGCCCTCCATTCACTCAGAATAAGGAGGAGAGGAAGCAGGGGCAGCAGACACTGATTTTGTACTAGGTTTGTTGCAAAGGCATTTTCTTAGAAAATAGGTAGTAAAAAATATCTCATTTATCTTGGCTCTGAAAAGAATTGAGACCTACATGTGTGGCATCTAATTTGCTACAGGTATGGATAAGCTCCTATGGTGGAAAGAAAGGGCCACTCCCTCCTTCTCAATGTGGAAAAGGATGAAAGCTATGCGGCAGAGGACCAAGAAAACAGAGCAGGTCTGGTCTTATGTGCTTAGGAATTTCTGATCTTTGGTCCCAGCCTGGCAGAGGCACCTGCATTTGGGAGGCAGGAGTATGTCCACCTGTTGTGGTGGTGGTCCTGAACCTGTTTGATTATATTAGCATGAGACAGTACCCAAGACAGTTCCCACATTTAAAAATCAGTCTCTCAGTTTCTGGCAGTACCCTCCTCTCAGTTTTCTCTTTGGGCTGATGTAAACATTGCTTGATAAGCCTGGTGTTGTGGATCCCATGAGAAGCTTCTTAACTCCAAGCATTAAAGCATTCAGTAAGCATACACTGACACAGCATCACCAGCTCCTGATCTGGAGTACTGTAAGTTTAAGGCTTTTCAGCAATGAATATCACAATGCTGAGGCCCTGTTTGCAACTGTTTTACATCTGTATTAAGCAACCATTAAGTCTTCATGGATACATACTGAGCATAAACTTACATGTTTTTATTGCCTCAGGTTCCTCAAAAGCATTATAATGAAACACAGTATGACTGAGAGTTGGATTTGCCTTGTGGTTTAATAACAATAAGCAAAAGATAATCAGGATATCTCAAACTGCTGTAATTTACTTAGTGATACATCTCTTTATTGTTTGCTCAGCTTCTATATGAGTTTAATTTCAAATTGACATTTGGCCTTTTGTCTCTTTGTGGCAAAGCAACCAGAGTAATATTTAGTTACAATTTTTCTGTTTAATCTATCATTTTAAAAATAGACCAGAGTTGAGTTCTGCAGTGCTTTTTAAATGAAAGAATGCTCTCACAAAAATCGCGTTAGCTTGAAGAAAACATCCGTATCATCATCTCAGCGTTTCCTTAGTGACATAATTAGGTTCCCTAAAACTTCTATGATTCATCCTCTGTGTCAAGAGAGGAGCAAGATCCACTCCCATTAAGTGTCTGATTGATCAATGTTGTTTGTATTCCTGTTTCTCTCCGAAGGGAGTATTTGGGGCTTTTTGGTGGGGTAGGAGGAATAAAATATTCACAAATTGGGTGAGGAAATAGTTTTGGTTTTTCAGCAAGTGTGCCCTTAGATTTATCGCTTTCTCAAACCAATTTTCTACAAAGAGACCAAAAGCTCTCTCAGATACAGACAGCATTTTTCACATGAACTGTTTCTAGAGTCCCATTTTAATGGTGTTTGGAAGCCTAATGTTACATTGGTAATGGATTTTCTCACTCTGTCAAGTTATCTGACAGCTAGCTGGTAGCCAGTGTTAAGTCAAATACATATATGCTAGATAGGTGCCTGCATGTGATTGAATTAGTGCTATCTGTGTTTAAGCGCTGGTTTTTGCATCCTGAAAGTACACAATGAGGAAGCAATGAGCAATTACAGAACCTAAGATAGGATTCTCAGGACAAAGATCTTCCTGAGCTGGCAGCATATTTTGGTTATCTAGGTTGATAAATATGGAAATTCAGCTGCCTGATTTCAGCTGACTCAATAGGTGTCTGTGTCTTCCATGACTTGCAGTCTCAGCTGAGTTTCTCATGAGGTGCTAGCTATTCAGATAATTTTGGGGCATGAGGAAACATATTGTCAAGGTCACAATGTGTTGCTGAAAGTCTTAAAAGGATATTCAGAATAATGTTCATTTGGCAATTCTTCATAGCAACCCAAGACTCTGAAAAATCACAGGTTTCATGTTTTCTGTAGTTCTTGTTGTCCTCATCTACAGCTTTTCCTTACCCATTCCTGTCCTCTTCTTCCACAGACCACTTTAGGAAAATATTGTTTCTGACCATTAAAAAAGAAAATTTCCAGAAAATTCCTGGGTCTTGCTATCCCAGAAAGCACTGCACTGGGTTGCCAAAAGGGCTCAGACTCTCAGGCCAACAAAATAAAAAATAATATCATTTGGGATATCAGAGCCTGTGCTGGCACAGCCATCCTTCTTGTGCTTTACCAAAGGTCCTTCTCTCCCTTCAGCTTTGCTGCTGTACATGCCTAAGATACACTGTTTTAAAGACATGTCTGAGGAAGCTTTAAGGATCTTTGTATCTCCTCATTGATTCTTGTTGGTTAACTACACCAGTTATTCACAGTGTGAATTCATCAGTGAGGCTTTAATACTTGCATATGTTATGCTTCTTTGTTTTTTTTATTTGTCTTGCATTTTATGCCTTTTCCCCACCACTTTCTTTTCTGTCACTTGCCACTGTACAAAGCTGTTTCCATCACTCAGCAATGTATTTATCTGATGCAGTGATAAAAGGATACTCTACCATCCTTTCAAACTGTCATCTGCTTAAAAGAAATGTCAACAGTGCCGAATCTGTGATACTCATCACATTGACACTTTGGGGGTACAATTAAATGGCTAGATTAAGACCCACGTGGGTCAATTCTTTCATGCATTACAGCTAAATGAAGTTGAGTGTTGCAAATGGAAAATGCTTCTTACAAAGTACTTAATATAATCTCTTTCTGTTACCTTAGACACCTACAGAGAGCACATATCCTGCAGTGTCTTATTGAAGTACACTCTAAAGGTTCAGGAAAATGTCAGATAAAAGGGCTACTGTATGGGTTTTCTTACCAGTGTGTAGAGCTAATTCTCAGCACAGCTGTGGTGGAGAAACCTGGGAAAGAACGGAGGTTGATTTCAGAAGTCAGGAGAGAAACACCTCGAAGTGCTTTTCAGAACCCAAACTGTACCTCCTCAGCCCAGGTCCTCTTTCAGTGCTTGATTCACATAAAGCCCCAAAGAAGACTGGTGAGATAAATAAGATTTTGTTCACCTGCAGAAGTCTGTTTGACTTAAATTGATAATTATTCTAATATCTCGGGTAAGTTTTGGTTGCAGCTCTGGCCTGTATAGAATCTTGGTCCATTCTTTTAATATTGAATGCATATAATTTATAAACATCTTCCTTATTCTGGGATAGATAAGGTGGCCCATCCACCTGAGGAAGACCGGTATGTTAATGTCTGCAGGTAGAAATCATGACTATATGATTCCCTTCAGTCTGCTGCACTGGTGCCACCCCAGCAGTTCTCCCACTACCTGGACATGGTGAAGTCACTCAGCCTGAGCCCTGTCCTCATCTACTCAGCTAAATTTGCTCTGGCTTTCCCCTACTCCTACCACACTTGGAACAGAGTCCAACACTTTGTGAGTAGGAGCATGAGGGAAATGTCTGCGGTGTCCAGGAAGGTGCCTTTGGGAGTCGGAATTAATCACATTCAGTGCTTCAGAACCTCAGGCCTATTTGGGGGGCTAAGTTGCAAAGTTGCTGATACTTCAATAGGCAATATGGCTTCCCTCTGTGTCTCATGTGATGAGCATGTGTTTGCAGAGCTGCCATATCTCACCCTCATCTGGCAGCCATTGTGCTGTGAACTTCCCAAGGGCTTTCCAGTTCTTATGTTTGATGAAGGAGTGGGAGCTGGGGAGCTGAGAGGTTCACAGAATCCTGGAATCGTTTGGGTTGGAAGGGAACTTAATTTTCATTCAGTTCCAACCCCTTGCCATGGGCAGGGACATCTTCCACTAGACCAGGTTGCTCCAAGCCCTGTCCAGCCTGGCCTTGAACACTGCCAGGGATGGGGCAGCCGCAGCTTCTCTGGGAAACCTGTGCTAATGTCTCATTACCCTCACAGGAAAGAACTTCTTCCTAAAAGCTCATGTCAAAGGGGTAGAGAGACAGACCCATAATGCCTGTTTCTGTGTTTCAGTTCATCAGATTACATTTTCCAGCTTACTGCAGGCACTTCGTTCTTACCACACCACAGAAAAAAAGTACAGGAAAGATTTTCCCTTGCTTTCTAAAGGCACCTAGAATCAAGAGCTCATTGAGTCCATGTCCCTGAGTTTATACCTATCACTTGCTTCAAACCGGAGCCTGAATTTCACTATGTACCTTTGCTATGACTTGATCTTCACATGATTTTGCAAGGACAAAAGACATGGGGAGGGAGACAGAGCTGAAAAGTTGTGATGTTAATAAGAGTACATCAACAGGAAGCATCCTTCAAAATCACTGCTGTGACTCCTTTCCATGGGGGGGCAACCAATTAGCTAAAAATGCAAATTATTGAATATCATAGAGCTAATGCTGTACGAAACAACTGTTCTGACAGCTGTTTGATCCTTTGGTAATCTGTGGGGAACTGGATCATCTGCACTTTCATGTAACCTGACACACTGCGTGATTTTGAAATTCTGACCCCAAATAAAAGTGCCAAAGACTTTTGAAATTTCTATAATATCCAGATAAATAGAAGTAAAATGAAAATTAAAGTACTCTAAAGTACTTCACCTGTGATCATTAGAGCTCAAACTCTTGGGTGTTAATTTCTGTGTTAGACCTCAAACCCTTGGGTGTTAATTTCTATGCTAGGCTTTCTTAGGTATTCCTGGAGAATACTTCCTCTCGTTTTGCATTTTCTAAAACAAAAAAATAAATATGGAAAGTAAAAATATGAAATCAGATCCAGATATAAGAAAAATGGGAAGAAAGAGTTAATTGCCGATTGAAAAAATTACACTTTTTAGGTGGTATCTGAATGTAGGCCAGAGGTAAGCAGTAAGTTCTGCTTGTCCAGCCTAAGGCCTGCTCATGCTGCAACATCCCTTTTGCTCAGGGGGCCATGTTTCTACCACAGAAACCAGATATAGAGCTGGGGGTGGATGTCACAATGACACCAACAAGCAGCACTTCCTTTGTCAGGATCCTTTATCCTGCAGTCTAGAGATGGCATACTGAGAGTGCTCCCAACACTTTTCAGTCCTGTTCTCTCTGGAGTCTCTTTGTTATTAAATTGTGAGCAGGCATAGAAAGACTTGCTGTTTTAATTTTGAGGTGGAAAAAAAAACCCAACAACAACAACAAAAAAATCCCCATGAGACTTGATAAGTAAGTAATGAATAAATTTACTAGAAAGTTGTCATGATGGGATGTACCATGAGTAAGAAATGTTTACAAAACAAAGGCTGGTCAATAGGAAACAAGGGACTGGGTGTGCAAAGTTGTTGCGCTTGTTAGAATGGATGTGCACCCCTGTCTATTCTGGTCTATTTTGTTGTTTCTAAACAA
Source organism: Melopsittacus undulatus (assembly GCF_012275295.1). NCBI lineage: Eukaryota > Metazoa > Chordata > Aves > Psittaciformes > Psittaculidae > Melopsittacus > Melopsittacus undulatus. The sequence continues at coordinate 79,521,703 of NC_047528.1, read as the reverse complement.
CCCACATGAAGTCTCACAGCTAAATACCATCGTGAATTTAGAGTACACTTACAAACAGTTGTACCACTGGCATACAGGGCAGGATTAGCTCTCAATAGGCCTCAGCTCTTGTGTGAATCCAGAGTCAAATGGGAGGCAGGGAGGACCAGAATAACATCTGGCTGTTTTCTCCTTGCACTTTCATTTTCTGTTTTCTGTGGATGAAAAAAAGGACTTCTCATTGCTTTGGAAACATGACTTCCTTGGGGTCTTATTATATAAGAAGCACATCAGCAGAAATTAAGTTGCTCCTTGACAAAATCCATGGTGCTGTGTCATTTCTGACAGAACAACAAACGTCTCCATAAGCTTCATTTGAAAATGACAGGAAATGATTTTTTGTGGATGACAGGATATTACAGCTGCTGAAGATTAGACAAGTCACCTTCAGCACACTCTGTATGCTAACCTGAATGGTGGAGAAAAGAAAGTGGATGACGAAGCATTGCTAATTTGCAGAACACTTAACCTGCACTCAATTATCATATATAGTGCCTGTAGCAGATCAGCTCTGCCACTTTCCTCTCTTACAACACAAGAGACCATGCTGCGGATCACCACAGGACTACAGCTTCATGCAACTGGATTAAAATCTAGGATGCTGTGTAATTTTCCACAAACCTGCTTATTTAATCAGTGCTGCCAGAAAACTCAGTGCTCCTCATTTCCCAAAGAAGTTAGAGAAACATAAGACAAAATAAAAGAGCATTTTCTTTTTAGGCAAAAATGATTTGTGCAAATTTTATGAGTGAAAGGGAGGCACTGCGTTTTTTGCTGTAGTTTTGATCACAGCAGACACCTAAGGTCATTAGATACAGACAGAATATACTTCCTATTGCACAGCCAAGATTACTAATAAATCAAAGGCTACAAGGGTTTGGAAAGTTGTAATGATTAGATTTTTCTATAAAACTGCTCTCTAAAGTGGCTGTTTTAAGGAAGAACAAGTAGGCTACATGAACCATAAATCAGTGGGGTTTATTTAGTCTTTGAATTAAAACAAATTGGATGGAAATGAGACTGTAGTTCTTTTCTTGCTTTAGCAGGGTGGTTACAGATACTTCTGTTGCATTTCTGCTTTCTGGAATGCCCTGTTTTTCAGCTAAAACACTTTATCTGTAGAGCATCCTTCACCTTGTATACTAAAAATATGTAAGTGCATGAGACTTGTCCTAGCAATAAAGCTCCAGTCTGGGGATTTGTCTGAATTACGGGAGACCTGGAAATGAGCTTCAGGTCTAAGTTATCTGTTTAAAAACAGGAGACATTTATTAGAATTATCCTTCCCTTTTTGCTGCCCATCTCAACTGCCTCCAGGCCTATCTTTACTGCCCATCAACAGCCATTCTGGGACAGCTAAGTAAATTACAGGTAAAGTTTTGGTTCAGCTGCAACAGAAAGCACCGTGCTCATAAATTCTGACAGATGCCAGGAGCTGTATTAACTAACTCCTCTGCAGGGCCTCCTTCTGAAGTGAGCTCCTTCCCTGATGGGAGCCCCATTGAGCATGGTGCAGGAGATACCCATTTCCACGTTACCCTAGAGGAAGGGGACTTATTTCCAGAGGTCACTACGTTATTTGGCTGTTGAGGAAACTGCGACCCCAAGGACTGTTTTCTGGGATTTCATCCACCTGCAGTATGACTCACTGTCTCTGTTAGAAGGACATGGGGGAAATCTGCAGGGAGGTTGTCACAAAAAAAGAGCTTTGGCTCACAATTTGTTATGCCTGCAAAGGTCTTGCAGAGAGCCTGTATGAGACAGCTGCATGCCTGCCCCACATCTGGGATTTACTCATCCCACATCTTAACACGACAGGCTTTGCAGAGCCCAAGGAGCGGTAAATCCATGAAGCTGACCAGATATAAACAAATATGGAACAATTGCAGATTTAATCAACATCCCTTGGCATCACAGAGGCCACTATGTGCTCCTCACACTTCTGTGTGAAAGGTTGTCCTCTATATTACATTTTTAATATCTCAAATTCTGTTGCTCCAAGCATTTCTTAAATTTGGTGCAAATGGCCTCAGACCTGAGACAAGAAAAATTGTTTTCTGTATGGTGATAAAGTGATGCCCCTGAGGAACACATGGAGATATTGCACCTCCTTCCATCAAAACAGATTCTGGGTGGATGGTATATCCTTTATATCAGGAATAAGAAACACTGCAAGTGGGATTACCAGAAATGTCATTTATATACCAAGGAGTATGCCCTCCAGCTGTTCAGGTTTCCTACATGAATCTTTCATGTGGTTGTGCTTGTTTCTCTTTGTAGTGATGAGACACACATATTTGGGCCTTGAAGGCTGAAGGGTCTGGGTATCATCTTTAAGCAGGCATGGGAAGAAATGGTATGTGTGCCAGGTGATCACCCTTGGGCTGAACCTGGAAACAGCACTGCAACTCTTTAACATACACAAAAATCTGGCAGCAGACACACAGGGTTTCATCTGAAGACTTTTGCCGCGTGAGCCATATGAAGCTATGGCTGTGATAATTAATCTTCTATTCTCTTTTGTATGCTTGAATGTTCATGTATTTATTCTCTTTCATAAGCTCCTTTGGTTGGCACATGAAATTGAGGAAAAGAGGAGGAATTATTCATTTCAACAGCTCAAAACTGATGTCAATGAGGATTTTCTGAGGGAGTGTGCTGAGTTCAAGGTCAGCTCTTAAATATGAGAATCATATCAGAGAATGGGACCCCTGTCTGCTTCAAGGTGATAAGTGTAAAGTGGTTTTTGTCCCTGTTCTTTAAGCACTGCTATGCAGCATTTAGTTTTATTCCTGACAGATTATTTATGAATTTTGGAGTCTTTGAACAGCAGAAAGTTACCTCTCCTGACAGTTTTGCCATGATGCTTTCTTCACCCAAAACAGAAAATGTCTGCATCTTACACCCAGAAGTGTGTGTGTCAGTCTAGCTCACATGAAAGTTACCACTCACTGCAGCTTTCAGGAGTAACCAGACCAGACAAGTGCCGCTGAGCAACTCCTCCATTGCCAGACAAGTTTCTCCCTGCCATGCTGCTCAGCACAAAACCCCGGTCTTGGTAAGAGTGTTCTGTGCCTTGCTAGACTGAAACTCTGGAGATTTAATGTCTAGTCTAGCAGATCAATCTCTAGAACAAGAAAAAAGACTACACTCTAGCAGGTCTCTAGCACAATACCAGATACTGCTGTTGCAGCCTCCAAAAATCATGACAGACTGACCATGACTGCTTAGCAGCCCCTCCAAGCCAGGTCTAGAGCTGCAGGCAGATTATGATATGGTCAGATCAAGCACCTGAGAGCTGGGAAGGCCCACAGTGTTATTTCTTTCTGAATCCAGTACCTACTAAATGTCCACCCAACACCACCACTCTGAGGGTGTTCAAATTTAAGTGCCAGTAGGAGGAAGGGTTATTAAATTCATTGCATGGCAAAATAGAAAAGATCCATCACCTTTGTCATGAGCTTCCCTCATGACAAAGATCCCCCACAAATTCAACTACCATTAATGGAAGGTGTGAGCACAAGCAGAAAAGTATCTGTCATAAGTAGGCACACTGGGCAGACCAAAAAGTAGTTATAAATCAGGAACAATGGTCAGGTAGAATAATAAGTCAGAAAAAAAATGAGAAGACAAAATCAACAGGCAGCAGTAAGTTAGTCACTTGATACCAGTAAATACTATATAGGACTGACAATGTAGTGGCTAATGTGTTTTTCTTTTCAGTAGTTTTATCCAAAGATTCTTATTCTTCACTCTTGGTCTACCTTCTGACAGTATTTTTCAGACAAATCTGAAGAAAACAGCAGGTAACTCTTTGTATTTTAATTCATTTATCTCTTGTCCATAAATCGAGTCAGCCTCCCAGCACAGTTCACTTTCCATGGCCTTAGGCAGAGGAAACACTTCCCCGGGTGTGCTGATATGCTCTGAACTCTAGCTTGAGTCTGCAATTACCTGCCTGGCGCATTATCTCCCTGAATGTGTTAACATTCAGATTTTATCACAATGCCACCATATAACAATGCTATAAACATTTATTCTAATTCTGTAGCCAAGGAAGAGCAATGGTAATTTGCCACTGCAGTAATGTTTGTGAAGCATTCCTGAAAAATGACAGGCAGGGAAACAAGAATAATTGGAGCTAATGGAGACAAAAATCCACAGTTGTAAAGATACATGGCACTTTAGAAAATTGATTTAGTACTTCTAGCCAAAAGCAAAAAGGAAAGCGCATGACATCCAGTCATTCACAATCTAATTATCATAAGTCTTCTTGATTGGATTGGTATCAGTATAAATCAGGGAAGTAATATATTGGTACCAATGGTGCTCCATGGATACAAAGTCAGTGTGAGATCAGAATCAGTTTGGAGATGTAGATTTGAGTTACCTTGCTGCATGCTACTTGGTAACACATAAAATATTGCCAAGTAATTTTTTAATCTACATGTGATCAAGGAGGGATGTGCAGCATTTTGCAGTTCTTGTATCAGGACTGGGTAAAACAGAAAAGTTGCTTTAGTTTTCTGTGAAAAAAATAATCACAACTTGCTAGGATATAGGTTTGTTTTCTTTTGGAAAGGGTCTTGTACCTAGCATTTGCCAAGCATCACTTGTCCATATATATATATTTTTTTTTTTTTTAAAGAGGAAAATATCCCTGTGCTTGGTTTGCCACAGAAAAGAAGAGTTTCTTGGCACACAATATAAACTTTGAAAATATTCAATGTGGATGTTGGTGCTTAGGCATCTAATGAAGGCATAAAACAAAATATAGTTTAAGATCTACCTAACACACGGTTAGTTGATATACTGCATTGAATTTGCTTTGCACTCTTCTCTCCAGCCAGATTTTGCAGTGGGAGCAGAATGCATTATGCCATTTTTGCAAAAGTTCTGTTATTAGCTGCCTAAATAGAAAAGTAGCTGTTTTCTTTCAACATACTTGGACATTATAACTATTCTGCCTTTTTGCCATTAATTTTTATCCTGGATATTGTTAAATATTATATATGTATGTATAGATATATATATATATACATAATTTGATATTTAACCTGTGATCGTTAACTCATTTTATGTAACATTTAGCTAAATTAGACAGCTATTTTCCAAGGCCTCCCATATGCTGCAGTGGCCAGGAGGCTGGTAATTCAAGCTTTTATTCAATGCATTGAGGTATTCCTTCTGTCAGAATAGCTCTCCGTTCTCTTACTGAAATTCCCTGAGGAGTATCAAATGAATTTATTTGGCTTATAATAACATATATCAGGACTGGTACCCCTTCAGCGTTCAAAAGCTGACACATACAACAAATTTCCTCCACTCAGAAAAAGAAAACTGTTTTGCCTAAGCACATTCATTTTGTAAGCATGTGTGAATTTAGGGCATGCCCTTGTCATCTTTTTGAGCAGAAGCAGAGAATGCTGTTGAGCTTAGAGTTCAACAAGAAAATTTTGCATTTATACATTGCTTCTCCCACAGGGTTTTCAAAAAACGTACTTGCCTTTGGTGATTTACAACAGTGTTGTTTGTTTCCTTCTTCAAATGTCTCTCAGAAGGTGTTTTTCTTTGTCATTCTTCTTGCAAGAGAAATACATCTTAAACTAAACATGCCTTACAGGGAGGTTTGCCATCTGTAATGGCTAGTATTCCACTGTCAGTGACAGTAAAAAACAGCGAAAAAAATCTGTGAAGGAAGAAAGCTTTTTGGTCTTTTAACACTGAAAAGACATCATGTTGGTTGTAGAGATTTAGGACTACAAAGATTATTCAAGCAAAATTTATATGAACCTGCTAATTGTACATAATTCATACATTTTAAGCCAAGACTTAGAAATAACTGCTGTAAGAAGTCAAGCTTTCAAGTAAAACTTCAGTGAGTATATTGTTAAGATGCAAATTCTTAAGGCTCCCATAATCTCCAACTCAATATTACATCACTCTTGAAATTACAGTGTTAACTTGCACAAACAAGCACCATTAGGAAGATATGCAGGAAAACGGAATAAAATTGCCTGGAGACAATGACTGCAGTGACAGAAAAATTTCTTTCTTCTACTTTAGGTGAGTTTGTTTTGCTTCTGAGAGGTTTTTTTTCTTTTCCCCAAAGAACAAGCTGTCTAGTAATAGCATCAGAATATTCCGCGGTCCTTATGCATCACGTTTTAATATATTTTAAGTGTTATTCCAGACTTTGAGTTAAATCACTTGTTATCCATCCATCCCTCCATCCCTCCATCCCTCCATCTATCCACAAAATCTGTGAACTATTATTTTAACTTCTGGACTATGGCACAGTTCTGGGAATGGCATAGCATGATAGCTAGCAATGCAAAGTAGTGATCTCTTACTGGCGGTTATATCATCACCATCAGTCTCTTTATATGAACTCAGGGCTTATTAACTGGCTAAGTAAATGACCTGTCAATCAGACATTCATGACAGGCCTACTAACATATGCTAATCTGTGCCCTTAGCTGATGTGCAAACACACTCTAAACCTGTCTACATGGTCAAAATAGATAGTAATGTCTCAGAAGAAAGACAGTAAACCAAGAACAGAACTAATGCTTTTTATATTTCTTCTCTGCTTTAACCTGTGGCATGAGCACCCCTAGTAACCTGAAGTTACCAGCATGCCTTTTCCCTTGATTTTGTATTACAGGTGCTTGTAGACCTAGCTGGTGTCTAGCATTGAGTGTGGGATCATACATCCATGCAGCACACAGATGTATCTGTACAATTGTTGTGGCTATAACCCCAAGAATTTATATGTGGACTGTATTGTATCTATTCTGTATTTTTTTAGTCTGTTATATTTATGTTTCTGTGTATTTTATGTAGGTACAGATGCCCTGCATAACAAAGATGTCTATCTCTCTTGAATACCACCCTCTGTGTTCAGCTCCATAGAGCCATTCAGGTGGAAAAAATCACTTGAGGGAATGGGAAAACCAAAACTATTCAAAGAAAACTGTACCTGTATATACAGAGTAGACAGTGATCTGGACAAGCTCACTTGATAGTCCGGAGTAAATTGTATGAGATATACCAAGGCTCAGTGTCAGGTCCTGCACTGGGTCATAACAACCCCATGCAGAGCTATAGGCTTGGGAAGAGTGTCTGGAAAGCTGTCCAGGGCAAAAGACCTGGGGGGTGTTGGTCAACAGCCAGCAGAATACAAGCCAATGGTATGCCCAGGTGGCTAAGAAGGCAAAAACCATCCTGACTTGTATAAGAAAAAGTGTTGCCAGCAGGGCCAGGGAAGTGATCATCTTCCTGTACTCAGCACTGGTGAGGCTGCACCTTGAATCATGTGCTCAGTTCTGGGCCTCTAACTACAAAAAGGCATTGAGGTCCTGGGGGTTGTCCAAAGAACAACAAAGCTGGTGAAGGGTCTGGAGCACAAGTCCAATGAGAAGCTGCTGAGGGAACTGAGGTTGTTTAGCCTGGAGAAAAGGAGGTTGAGGGGAGACCTTATAGCTCTCTACAACTACCTAATACGAGGTTGTAGCAAGGTGAGTGCTGATCTCTCAAGTAACAAGAAATAGGTCAAGTTGCACCAGGGGAGATTTAGATTGGGTATTAGGAAAAATTTCTTCACTGAAAGGGTTGCCAAGCACTGGAACATGCTACCCAGGTAAGTAACTGAGTCACCATCCCTGGAGGTATCTAAAATATGTGTAGATGTGGTGCTTAGGGACATGGTTTAGTGGTGAACTTAGCAGTGTCAGGTTAACATCTAGACTTGACCATCTGAAAAGTTTTTTCCAACCTAAATGATTATATGATTCTTAATCAAGACATGGAACTTAGTGTCAAGCCACCTTTGATCACCTACCCCTACCTCAATATTCATCCTGTTTTTTTCTTCTCAGTTCTGATGAGAAGCTGTATATGGTAAAATTGCAATACACTGTGCATACCTATTCAATTTTTTAACTTCCGTAATAACATAGCGATTTCTCCAGTGTAATCATTAGCTGATTTTCCTCCCTAGGTCATGAATGCTGATGTAGGACATTGTTCTTTGCATTAGCGCTGTTAAAAAATACCCAAACAATAACTTTCTATTAAAATGCAACTGCCCCAAATGCGATTCTTTCCCCAGATTCTGAACACTTTACAAACAAGCATAGGTGATTTAGAACCCATTTGTGCAGCATTAAACTGTACAGTAACTTCATATTTTAATGTCATTCAAAGGTCAATCTTTAAACAGAAATTGGTATTAACCTATTCCTATGGTTGTTGGCTGTGCATACAATGAAGGAAGGTACAATAGCACTTGAAGAATGAAAATATATTTCTTTCTGTATTACAAATATAATAACTTGCACAATGATTGATTAGAACCACGGAGATCAGAGTGGGTGTCTAATAGATGATAGGTATACAAAATATGGAACTGAGAACAATTTTCATGTTCATTTAACTTTTTTAAAGTGTTTTAGATGAGTATTAGAAACTAAATCAGGGAGAATTGTCAGGACTTGGGTGAATGATGCTTGCTCAACATGGATTATCTATGCCTACGCTACCAGTTATTTGTTTAACTAATGATCTAAAACATGAGCTAATCAAAAATAATATAAAACCAAAAGTGGTCGTAAAAGAAGCTGATATCACTATGACAGACAAACCACTCTATGGGAACAAAATAAGCATGACCTATGTGTAGTAGGCATCAGGGGAAGAGGGGGGGGGGAAGTGGAAGGATGTTGCCAGCACAATATGTGATTTGATTTCTCTTTCTCAAGGATATTCATAGTTAATGGTAAGCCATTTTCTGCTCCTTGAGTCTCTGGATAGCAAGTAAAACCTCGGATAAAATCCTCAAATTAAATAGAATTGGATTTAGCCACTACAAATCAGATTGAAGAGGATGTCACCATTGTTGCTGTATTCCCGTTACAGCTGGTGATGCCACTGAAGCAGCAAAAGTGCCAGTAGGATATAGCAGGAACATGAATCAATGCGAAGAAAGCAGTCATTTCTCCAAGCCTCCGGTTACATGTCCCATAAACCACCAGCCTGCTGCTTCTGCTCCCCTTTCTCTTTGTGTCTTTCCAAGGAGGCTGGCATCACCACTTTCTGAAGAGTAGGGTTTTCCTTGGCATGGAAGAGCAAAAGGTAAGTGTAAGAACGGAGGTCTTGGGAGCAGACAGACAGGTATCTTTTCTGTAATGTGGTAAAGACTTCCCACTCTTTCTCAAAGCTGAAGTAAGGCACCATAGTCTTGGAGATCTTAAGTAAGTCAAGAGTTGATGTCCAAGCAATGTTCACCTTGGTATGCAGTTCCAGGCAGAGGCATACTGTTTTTTCATGTTAGAAAAACCAAGCAAATGGCATCTCAGAACATCATAGGCAACAGCAAATCTCTTCTTCATTTATCTGAGTTAGTTCTTGAGCACTAGCAACCAAAAATATTCATAGGACACTTGCAAAGACATGTTCAACAGGTATGTTAAGATAAAATTTAGCAGATTAATCATATTTTCTTGTTTTACTTTTGTGGCACAAGTCCCTCTTTTGTCATCAATGCTATGGTTTTTTTGTAAAATTTATTAAAAATTATCATAGATCCTCCATTTTACCTAGCTGCAGAAAGAACATAAAATATCTACTTTTCTCAGAAAACAGCTCTAGAAAATAACTTTTTTTGGTGGAATGGAGAGAAATAGAACTAAATACACCAATAGCTTTTGAACTTCATTTTCATGCCTTTTACACTTTAAATTTTCTTTTGGGTGTTTTTCAATCATGCTCATATTATCACTTTGAAAATAATCTCAATAAAAATTGTATTTTATAATTTGGTTTTCAAAGGCAATACTTCTGCAAAACCTCTCTGTCAGATGGAATCCTTAATTGGTAGAAAGGATGGATATCAGCAGATATCTAAAAGCATTTGACCTAAAATTACTTGCTGAAAATAATGGCATTATATGAAAAGAAATGTAACCCTTTGTAAATGGATTGTAAACTGACTGAATGATATATCTCAAATTACAGGATTAACTGAAAAAAATAGCCATCTGAAAGGGTTGTTATCAGTCAAATAGCCCAGAGATCTATTTTCAGCTCAGTGCTGTTTAATGATCTCATCTGTGACACAGAAGAAAATATAAATCATTGCTGGTACTGTTTTCAGATGGCACAACCATTAATGGATTAGGAAAAATTATAAGCAGAAATGAATTCTACAGGATGATTTGTATCTCTTGATATACTGGGGTAGCATAAATGGAAATATTTCATAAAGGAGAGTTGAGGGTCTATGGAAACATCTATGGGGCTGCAGAACTAGGTGTCAAGCCACAGAAAATCTGTGAGAATATGAATAAATCTGTCTTGAAAGTGCAATAAATAAGATTTCAGATATATGCTGAACAATAAAGGGAAAACAAAATGCTGAATAACTGTCTGTAAGTGAGCACAGTCTATTTTAATCCATTGAATGAGACAGAGATCCTGAAAAAAAAAAACCAACTCAACAACAGTTTGTTCTTTATCATAACTTTATAGTTTAAACCTATCAGATAATGGTAAATTATGAAAGAATTAATGTCTGCATATCACTGAATCACAGAAGGTTAGGGTTGCAAAGGACCTTAAAGAAAGTTCCAGCACCCCCTGTCATGGGAAGGGACAACTTCCAGTAGACCAGGTTGCTCAGACCCCACCCAACCTGGCCTTGACCACTGCCAGGGATGGGGCAGCCACAGCTTCTCTGGGCAACCTGTGCCAGTGTTCTGCAACCCTCACAGTAAAGAGCTTCTTTCTAGTATCTAGTCTAAACCTACCCTCTTTCTGTTTAAAGCCATTACCCCTTGTCCTATCACTACATGCCCTTGTAAAAAGTCCCTCTCCAGATTTCTTGTAGGCCCCTTTAGGTACTAGAAGACAGCTCTAAGGTCTCCCAGGAACCTTCTCTTATCCAAGCTGAACAACTCCAAATCTCTCAGCCTGTCTTTATAGGAGAGGTGCTCCAGCCCTCACATCATCTTTGTGGTCCTCCTCTGGACTCACAGAGTTGAGCAGGCCCATGTCTTGCATTGGTGGCCTCAGAGCTGAACACAGTAGTCCAGATGTGGTCTCACAAGAGTGGAGCAGAGGGAGCGAATCACCTTCTTTGCCTTGCTGGTCGTGCTTCTTTTGACGCAGCCCAGGATATGGTTGGCTTTCAGGGCTGTGAGCGTACACTGCCAGCTCATTTTGAGTGTTTTGTCAATCAACACCCCCAGGTCCTTCTCCTCAAGGCTGCTCTCAATGCAGTCACTACCCAGCCTGTATCTGTGCTTGGGATTGCCCCAAACCAGGTGCAGGACTTTGCATTTGGCCTTGTTGAATTTCATCAGATTCACACTGGCCCATCTCTCAAGCATGTCAAGGTCCCTCTGGATGCCATCCCTTCCCTCTAGCATGTTGACTGCATCACATAGCTTAGTGTGGTTGCCAAACTTGCTGAGAGTGCACTCAATCCTACTATCTGTGTAGCCATCAAAAATGTTGAACTGCACCAGTCCCCATATGAGGAGTACATCTCATCACTCTTACTTTGCTTGGACATCAAGCTGTTGACCACAAACAAGTCTTTGAGTGTGACCATCCATCCAATTCCTTATCTACCAAGTGGTCCATCCATCAAGTCCATGCCTCTTCAGTTTAGAAACAAGGATTCATACAAGACAGTGTCAGATGCTTTGCACAAGTCCAGGTAGATGGTATCAGTCACTCTTCCGTTATCCACCATATATCCTCATGAATAAGATCCCAGCTCTGACCAAGAAGGCTTTAAGTATTAAACACAAGTATCTGTACTGCTGTAATGGGCTAATAAGTATGTCTCAATTGTCTAATTTACCAAATTGCAGGTATTGATCCAAATCGGATACCTGAAGTTCATTATTGTTTACTGTTCTAAAATATATTGATCTTTTACTCGTAAAAAGGAAACCGCTGCATTTAGCATAGACAGCTAGCCTCAGCATGCAAAGCATATCAGTCATGAACAATGCACCCACTGAAAATTACTGACTGAATTAGTAGGTGGGTATTTACAACAATGATATTGATTCAAGTGAAGTATGACAGTATTCCAAATGATTCATTAACCAACAACAGTGATGAAAATGTAAACCTTATAAATTAAAATATTATCTAATAGAAGTGTCTGCCTGCATATCTGCAGATTTCTTTCTGTACCCAGCCTCTTTCTTCTTCAGTAGGCAGAAATTATTTTAACTGAAGTATTACAGCAGATAATAACCAATTGCTGAATTATATGAATCATAAGGAAGTACTAGTGAAAGCTATTCTGAGGTTTCAAGGAGAGAGAAAGAATGAAAATTACCTAAGCCCTTTTAACAGGAGCAAAATAAAAATGCTAACTCTGAAATGTTTTATTTATCTTTTTTTTTAGATGAATCTTGCATTTACAGCTTCCATTACAGAATAATATTGGCAGAAAGAGGAGGAATAACATGATCAAGCAGAAAGAAGTGGTCCTTATTGAATTGTAATGAATTTCAGGGATAGAAGATTATACGGAAATAAATAGAAATAAGCCAACAAGTTACCTTGAGAGACTTAGGCGACCTCTTTGTGTTCCCCTGTGTGTCCAAAGTACACATGAGCTGGTGTAGATATTTGAAATGTAAGAGTCATTCATAGCACAACCTGGACTAATAATCTTTTATGTGTCTCTGCCGTGCTCCTTTGCAAATCAACCAAGAGTAAAATGCGCTTGTGTTTGCGCACCACCAGACATGCTCTCACGCTGGCCACCAGAGAGAAAAATATATAGATGAAAACCCAGGGAGGATGTGGCATTCATAGAAAGTGACATAGAATTCACCAGTTTGCTTTGAAACCTCATATTGTTAAAAAAAGGAGGCAAAACCTCTAATAGCAATCAATGCTTAAAAGCTACCATGGTATTCCAGAATGGTTCCTTGTGGCTCTTGTTTGCTACCTCTGGTGGGTGCTCAGCAAAGAGGTGTTGAGAAAAGAATTTTGGAAGGGGGTAAAGAGATTGAAGCTGTTACTATTTTCTTGATGGAGATGAGAGTGGTTTGTGGAACTGCGGCACAAATGTCTTTGCCTCTGCCTGACAGAAGCAGGGTGGGACATCTCCCGGGGACACACAGGCAATGCCCCTGAAGAGCTCTTAGGCTATTGGTAAAGGGCTCAGTTTGAAAGTTGTGCACATAATGGTTTTGAAATCTGATGTTATATACATGCTTACTGCTCATTGTCAGCTTTGTTAAATCTGGTTAGAAAAATGAGGGCTGAGAAAACTGTCCCAGCAAGTGCTGGTTAGGGAAAGCAAAGGTATGTGCTGGGAGCAGAAGCAACGGGAGCTGGAACAGTGAATGCAGCAGATTGTTGTTGAAAAATTTGACTAAGAGCTGTTACAGAGCTCCATAAATGGCACTAAAAAATTATCTTCAAGTGTCTAAGCCAGTTTAAAATGTTCCACAGTCACTCAAGATCTCTAGGAAATATTACTCTGTATTTGAAAGATTTTTGTGTTTGTGGAGTGTTGTTACAATCATATCCTACAAGCAAGCTTAAGCCAACCATTCTAGTAAGCAATGGTTTAAAAAATCTCTGTATGGAACTGAAATCACTCCCTGAAGAAAAGCACTTTGCATTACGGCAAAGAAGGGCTTCAGTATCATTGCCATGCAGGTGTTGTAGTTTACTACAGATGTGGCAGCTACGTATCACACAGCTACACACACTCCTGACCCCCTTGGTAAAATATAACAGCAAAAATAATAATAACAGTAGCATTAATAATAATAGTAACAATAAAAAGAACAATAAGGATAGATAGGTAGATGACAGATAGATAAATAGATAGATAGATATAGATAGATGATAGATAAACAAAAAGAGAGAGAGCCATAAAACCCAAGAAAAACAAGAATGCATAATGCAGTTGCTCACCACCCACTGACTTATGCCTATCCTGTCCCCAAGCAGCAACCAGTGGCTCTCAGCCAACTCCCCGCTTTTTATATACTTTCTGTGGCATGGACCCTGCAGCTAGTTTGGGTCAGGTTTCCTGTCCCTGCTCCCTCCTGGCTTCTTGTGCCCTTTCTCGCTGGTGAAACATGGGAAACAGAAAAGCTATTGGACTTAGAGTAAGCACTACTTAGCAACAACTAAACCATCAATGTATTATCAATATTATCCTCATGCTAAATCCAAAACATGCCATCTACTAGGAAGAAAATGAATTCTATCCTAGTTGAAACCAGGTAAGGGTCTGTTCAGCTTCTTAGATAAGCATTGCTGTTTGTATGTTTTCTCCCTCTCCATTGACTGCATTAAAATGGTGTTAAAGTCTCATGTTTTGCTAAACAAGCTCAAAAAACCAAATATGATTGTCCTCTGTATAACATAAAATTATAGATATCACATGCAGTAAATATTGCAATGCCACAATAAAGCTACCAATACCAGGTAGTAAGAATAGTTTTAATTGTTGTAACACTAGAGAGAAGGAGCTCGTCTCTTCAACAGTGAAGAGAAATGTGAGAGGTGTGTCAGAAAATGAATACAACTATAACATATCAGGAGGATAATGAAAGTGATCTCAAATTTTGTATTCCTTGGTCTTTTTTTTTTTGTGTGGTTATCTATGGCATTGCGCAGTAAAGTAAAACAGCATTCATTATGCCTGTCAAAGTTGTGACACTGTACAGTAAATTGACCTATGAAATTCTCCATATCCCCTTATATGGATTACTATTTTTTTCATCTGATTGATGAACACCATCATAATAATCTATTAATTTTCATCATCACAGTAAAGAATAATCAAACATTGTTTGCTTTTGCATATACGTATATGCGGTAGTATTTTGAACTATCCTGTCAGAATAAATATGGCCTATGATGTTATACTTTTTTTTTTCTTTGAAAATGCCCTGATCCACTTTGAACAAGGGTTTGTTTGTGTGTCCCGTCCCGTCCCGTCCCCCCCCTTTCTGGAGAAAGACAACATCTGGTATGAAATACCACAGCTTTTCTTGCAATGAACCATTACTTTATAAACTCAAAGTTCTCTACAGAATAATGGCAGGTCTTAAAATATGAATGAATACTCATGCTGGATTTATCTGTAATGTGAAGCACGGGATGTGAAATACCCTTCCACTTCCTGTTACCACTGGCCATTAGGCAGTAGGGTTAAAACGCTGTTGCTGGCACGCTTCTTTGTATTTGAAACACTCAGATCCTTGAGAGTGCAGAGAGCTCTTTCTCTGAGCTCTGGAAGTGGCTGCAGATTTATTTGTAAGTGATAATTTAGTATTTCACATCATGGCAAAAAGGAAACCCCAGTCCAGGATCAGGCAAACCTGCTGAGGCACATTCAGCCAAGAAAGATTTTCTTTAAAATGAAACAGACATTTGACTGCAAATTCACAAAAGGCACTAAAGTGCTTAAGACCAGTTCTACCACAGTATTTCCCATAGAGTCATTTAGACATGAAGAATATGCATAATGCAAATATATTGTTCCTTTTTATCTGAGCTTCCCTTTTACTGAAGTTAGAGGACAGGACTTATGACCTTTGTGCAATAGTAACAATTACTGTAACTGTTCGGTTTGCGTACTGTGGCATTTCCTCAGCATAAAGTCATCTGGATTTCTCTGTTTGATGTTTAATCAAGTGGATCAAATGGATTGTAGAAACAGGCAGTGGAGATAATCCAGGCTGCAAAATTATCTATAAACAGGGTTCAAATGTGAAAGCTAAGGGATAGTTAAGCCTAAAATTTGGAATCAGCCAGATTTACTAGAGCTATATTTCAAGTCCTCTTTGAAGTTTTTTAGTGCTATGGTATTTCCCTAGCTGCATGGCAACTTTGAGGAAGAAACACAGAACAGCATCCACACTCAGAATTGTAAATGGCTATCATCCACTAAGATAAACCAAACCAAGCTGCCACATTATTTTTAAGATAAGAAGTAAAACATGCAATTTAGGCCCTATACAGTTTTATTAACCTGAACTGATGTTTGCATGTAATGCCACAGCATCAGCATTTTGATACCCATATAAGAAAAAAAAGTCCATAATCTGTTCAAGTTTTGAAGCTGATAGTTGAATAAAGGGCAGCAATTTAATAGCAAACTAAATTCTGCTCTAAGGTTGTGAAGTTTAAGACAAGTCCTTTCATTTTCAAATAAACTTCTAGGCCTGGCTAAAACTTTGAAGACATAAGGGTCACTTCACATGCATGGAGGTCCCAGCAGCTGTCTGATAACATATGAGACATACAGCATGATATCAATCCATTTTCTAATGGATCATAGCTCAGAAACCAGGACTGTGGTTTTAAGCATAGAACATGCTTGTCTTAAAATCAACAGATCAAACTGTTTCCCTCCTTTCTGCCAACATGGAGACTCAGAGCCTAGACAGTCTCAGGACCATGTAATATAAGTGTGGGTGCATTGCTTGTTTGCAGCATGCTAGATTCTTTCTTCCATAGTCATGATGAAATGCAATGGGAAAAGATAAATTTTTTCAAATGTATGAAATGGAAAAGAAGTGAGAAGAAAATTTGCACAGCATATCCTCTTCTTTTTTCAATGCTTTTTCAGACTAAAGGGATATGGTAATGGAGGAGGTGGGGAGTATTTTGCGTACATTGTTCATACAGAAGGGTTAGATTCTAATGTTCATCCCGGTTACCACATGGATGCTTTTGCTGAAGCTGAGCCAGGCAGGCAACAATCACTAAAAGCTCCATCATAGCTGTATGAGCACCAAGTTTGTGCTTCCCCAGAAATTTAAGCTGATGCAACCTGAGCGTATTGCAGTGGAACTCAGATACTTCCTTGTCTGAGCTGACATTGAAGTTCACCCAGCTGGGTGGTGAAATGTTCAGGGATCTCTTCTGGCCTCAGACTGAACACTGATTCATTTTGTTTGGTCATCTTTCAGCTGGATGTTTTTCTGGTACCAGCTGGTGCAGGTAAATGAAGAGGAGTGCAGCCCCAGTTGGCAATTAGTCTGATTTACCCTGCCTTGACCATCACTCGCAGCCTCATTTAGAAAGGAGGAAATCTTTTCCCAGTTGTCCTTCCAGGTTGTTCAGGTGAGCCAGCACTAACCAACAACAACTAAAAAATAAATCCAGGGAATGGAAGCTGAAACCCAATGCTGTATGCCATCTCCTTATATCTCAAAAATACTATAATTGTACACCAGTAGCTCAGACAAGACACCTGAAAAAAAATCCAAATTGATATGCATAGCTTTCCAGGGCTTTAAATTATTAGTTTTGGTGTTGAAAAACAGTAGGTATCTTTCATCACTGGGCAGAAATTGACACAGTTTAATTGCATTTTGGGAAGATATAAAGTGAAATCCCAGCCCTCCTTTAGTTCTTGGTTTTATAGCTGTTGATGAAGTTGGGGCTGCACCAGGAAGCATTGCTCCATTAGGCTGCTGAAGGAAATGGCATAATGGGCCCAGATCCCAAATCCTCCCAGGGCTCCTTTTTCATGGTCTGCACAGGACTTCAGGATTTCTTCCAGTAATGACAAATAAAAAGCTAAGTGGGACTAAGCACCATCAACTCTATGTTTAAGGGATGTTCTGTTTATCACCCAGTCTTCTTACCTCAAAATTAATAAACATTGAAATGGTAATTTTTCTAAGAATTAAACTAATGCAAAGAAAATAACTATATGACCTTCTGAAGGACTGTTCTGTTGGCTTCCATAGTATTTTAAATAAATATGTGTACTTACTGTGTTTAAACCAACATAAATAAATCAGCAATCCAGACAAATGGATTGCTTATGACAATCATTTTTTCCATTGTGTATTTAAGCCCCTGGGAAGATCCATTTTTTGTGTTCAGACCTTATTGGTTTTTTGCAGCTCTTTTTCTAATGTCCTTAAAACTGTGTTTCTACAGACATGAGGCTATTCTGTAAAAATGATAAATTGGCCTGTGAGAGATATTCCAAAACTCTATTCTTCATGTCTATCTATAGCACTGCAGTGCATGCTTTTGGAAACATTAATAGCTGCGTTTCATTTTACTATATAAATATTTAAGGTTTGTAATTTCCCTGTTGCTGACACTGCCAATGCCGATGCAATGAAATGTTTCATTATCGGTTCCTAGTATACACATAATCTTGTCAGACTTTGATTCCACTAAATATAGCATGATACATTTTGAATATTTGAATAGCTGAGTGCATTCATATTGCTTTCAGTCATGACCTGCTTACAAATTCCCAGCTAAGAAGTACAGCCACATGGAACAATAATCTGCAAGAATTGTGCCAATTTATATTCATTAGTCAGTGACACTTAGCTAAAAAAAAATAAATGTATTAAACTGCATCCTTCAGAAACAAGTCAGCTTGGCTCCTGGATCCCCACACTAGGATGAACCCCAGACAAGACCCATATCATTATTGTTTCAAAGTTGTAAGTGGGTAGTTCAAATTTAACCTGCCCATATCCATTCCTTCTTCAGTGATTTGCCAATCTCTTTCTCTGTCTCTTGGGAGTTCCCTTGTTTCTGAATATCTAGGGGGAACCATCACTTTCTTAGCTGTTCTGGGAAATGCTAACAGGTATTTATTGATGGGCTCTGTGTCATGGGTTGAACAGTAGCAGTCATTTTTTCTCCTTCTTGTAGCTGGTGCAGTGCTGTGTTTTGACTTCTGGGCTGGGAGCGGTCGCTTGGTGGCGAGCATGTTTTGAGGGTGTTTTTGTTCAAGGCCTTTTCTGAGCACGTGCTCTGCCGGGGAGGAGGGGAGGCTGGGAGGAAGGAGAGACAGGACACCTGACCCAGGCTAGCCAATGAGGTATTCCATACCATAGCACGTGATGCCCAGGATGCAACTGGGGGAGAGGGCTGGAAGGGTGGGGCTCTGGAGGAAAATGGAGGAGGGAGCACGTGGTGCTCAGCCAGGCAGGGTGGAGTGAGTTATGGGTCGGTGGCTGGTGGGGTGTTGTGTTCTTTTCGCTTGTTATTGGCTGTATCATTATTATCTGTAGTAGTAATGGCAGTGGTGATTTGTGTTGTGCCTTAGCAATTAAACGGTTCTTATCTCAACCCGTGGGGGCTACATTCTTTGGATTCTCCTTCCTAACTCTCCGGGACTTGGGGGAGCAAGGGGGGGAGTGAGTGCACAAGCTGTGCGGATTTGGTTTAAACCACAACACTCTGATTTTAAACTGGCTGTGAATTCTGTATTATCCTGCACCTTACTAAAAGTTGTAAAGTATTTTATCAAAAGTGAGGATAATTTGGGGTAAATCTCTCCTTTCATGCTAGATTACAGAAAATGTAATTTTATGTGATATGGGAGCACTTTGTGAGACTTCCACTACTGCATAAGTACATTCAGATCTACTGAATTGCTGTAGAGTAACACAATGTTATGTGGGAGGTACCCAGACTCTAACACAGAGGAAAAGAGACAGGGGCACAGGTAAAAATAGAAACTCCTGTGCTTTAGAAAAAGCACCTTAAAACGTGGCAAATGAGAGCCCTGCCTGACCTCACAAAACAGAAGTCCAAAAGCCAGCTACCTCCTGACTCCCTCCAAGACAGCCTAGAGACTATTTATTCATTTTCCCTTTCACAACTGGTGCCAGCATTGTGGATCCTCACTTGTGTGCTGATGCATTTCCAGCATTTCCCTAAATCTGGAGTTGATTAATGTATTTCATAATTTCTGGTTCTTGGAACTAAGTGATGGATGGTAAGGGGACACTGTTTGTCAATGAAAAAGGTTTCTGGCTTACACCAGGCTGAGGCTTTGAGAGACAATAATTAAGAAACATGACTTGCACACAACCTCTGAGTCTCCCAGCAGGAAAAAAAAAGTAAATCTGAATGCTATTGTTAATTCTTAGGATTTAAACCTGAACTCGGAATTGTTGAAGTCTAGTTTGCACTTTCTGAATGCTTCAGGTTTTTTCAGTACTGCTCTTGTGACCAGGTCCTCTTTTTGAGACATCATGGCCAATGCTTTCATTATTTCCTGATAATTTTTTATTCATTCATTTTTGTTTACATGTGTGATTTCTTGTATTTTCCTTGAGTTTGTGGCCATACAGCAGCCCAGACAGTGTCAGCCTACAGTGACTCTGGCTGGCTGTCCTGGACTTCATTGAACATCTGCAGTTGGATCTGAGAGTTTCAGAAAACTGGATTTATTGACTGGGCAGGGTCCAGTGATGACTGCCATCTAGGAGATTGGGTAAGCACATACATTTCAGTCACATGAGTCATTCACATGAGGTCCATATTTTCTGCACAGGAAAATATGGTTCATATTTTCTGCACAGAAAATGTGACTCACTGGCAATATTAGAGGCTTGTGAAAGAAACGTATTTGTCGATTGGCCACTAGACACTCAGTACTTGAACTGTCTCTCCAGTGCAGTCCTCCCAGACTTCTGTTTACCAGATAAACTTGTGCTTTGGCCTCCAGCATTACTGATGATTAGTTTCTGTTTATTCTTTTCTGCCGTCTTAAATACTGCTGAACTATGGTGAATGCAAAAGTTAGGTAGACAAGGAAAAAACTAAAAGGGTATTTAGTTGTTGTCTATATGAAAAATACAGAAAAGTCCAACTTTAAGGAAAGAAAATAAGGAAACTTACTGGTAGAAGGGCAACAGAGCTCTGTTCTGACAAGTAGCATTTCAGTGGTATGAAACACCTTATGAGCAGAGCTGTCTGTAAAGTGCTGGTAAGACAGCCTAGAACAGATTGGATCATTAGTGAGAAATGCTGCAGCAAGCACTAATCAATGCAATTAACACGGTTATTTAAACTTTTTGCTTACAAAGTAATTGTCAGGGCAATAAAAAATAAGGCTGTGAGAAAATTATCGAGCTATTCTCTAACTCTCCTACTTTGCTCCATTATTTTTTTGTCTACATTACTATGGCATGGGCCATGGTGAGTTAGTAGTGTTCCAGATCACATCTTTTACAATAACATTTTTCCTTTTTTGCTATTAAATCTCTGGCATAGCCATAGTGCCTGGAAAATATGTAAACATAAAAAGACAAATTAAAGTAAGCTACATTTTTTTTTATGATTTAACATATTTCAGTATTAATGGTTTCTTTAAAATAAGAATGCTTTCTTCAATTAGCTTATTTTTAAAGAGGTTATAAAAAGCAGAATATAGATCAATAATTATAATGGTTACAGGATTTGTTGAGGCTTTCTTCTCAACAAACAACCTGAAAAATAAATCGAGTTGATTTCCAATATTTGGTTGATGAATAGGATATATGAAAGAATTTTCACTGCAGTAGTTAACTGCTGATTTCCTGTAATAAAATAGAACAGAATAAATGAAATAGAATGTTTTCTTTGGGAGAGTAAAGAGAAATAGTTTGCTGCTAAACCATTCTATACAAGAGGGTGATTGGAGGATTTTCCATTTTTTCCAAACAGTTTTGTTGCTTCTGAGAATCATTCTACATCACTGAAACGGAAATATGTGTGCTCTTCTGGACTTGTAGGGTCTTCCTGCTCCACTCCCTGCTGCCCATCACACCCTCACCAATCTCTTTGGAGATTGCTGTGTGGAAAAGACAGGCTGATCTGGCCCCAAGTGTGCTATCTCAGCCTTTGGGAAATGGTATTACTTCATTAAGAGAATTTGAAAGATTATAGTAGATAAGTTATGGAAAAAAGAAAGGATGTTCTCAAGAAAAAACATGCTCATTAACTGCTAGAAAGCTGGGGATAAAAAAGGCAGGCTGCAAGGTTTTTTGTCATTAAACTCTACAGATTATAGCTGGTATGTACATCATCTTCAAATTAATGCAACTTGAAAAGAATCCATTTTAAAAAGGTGGCTTTTTAAAGGACACATGGATTCAAGACATGATTTCTATTTGTATATGCAGTTGATTTGGCAGTGTGGGTTTTTCACACGTTTGTGTTAATAATTTATGTAGACACAAACTCTTACATGCCTTATAAAAATGGAGCACAGCTGGATTTGTGCATTTACAGTCCATCCTCTCTATACAACTCAAAGTGAAAAAGCTCTGCGCGCTGAAGTAGAAATCATAGGGAAGCCTCTCTGTCAATTTAGTTCTTATTGTGAAGAATTTGAATGCGCACTTAAGTGAGACATTGGGAGCATTCACATTTCTTTTTTGGTTGTTTGCCTTAAATTCCTGTGTAGGGCCTTAAGGAGCTCTAGATCATCTTGTGTCCTGTTAACAGCTGCAGTAGTACCATTATAATGGTTTCTGTGAATGTATGTGGTTTATTTAATGGGAAAAAATAATTTCTATAGCTGTGCCAGCCTTCCAGGTGCAGGCTGAAAGGAGTAAAGGAGGATTGACTCCTTTTGCTACTTAGCAAACCATTGGATGCGGTTATTACGGTACCCCAGAGTCAACCCTGGGGGTCAAAGCTGCTCATCTTAACACACCTAATGAAGTGCAGATGGGAAAATTTACATGATAGTCTTAATCAAAGCAGAGAAAAGAAACTTAAATTTCTAGTATTCCTTTGCTGGTCACACTGATACAAAACTGCTGCACAATCTGGGGATGAGCTTTTCTAGCACGTACTTTATAGCTGCTGGGGCTGATCCAAAGCACTTTGCAGTGAATGATAGCCTCAGAATTACACAGGATTGCCTCCATTGACTTAAATGGTATTTGGATAAGGTCCATAATGAATTATTGCCTAATATAGTCCACAAGCATATTGAAAATGTTAGGTAAAAACCCAAGGAAGAAAAGGAGGTATATTGCAAACTTCTGGCATTTAATTTTCCATTACAAAATTCCCAATTTAATAAATAGCATTGATTCAGATTGTAACCTATCACAGCCTCATTAAACCTCTCATTCTTAAAACCAGGTCTTTTTATGACACTCTGCAACGTTTGGTTTCTGTTTTTATGGGGCAGTGATAATGGCACCATGGGTGCACTCCAGACTGTCTGCTGGAATTGGTCGGGTTACAGGTACACCCCTAGGGCTATATCATCACAGTAATCTCCTGTATTTAATACACTGAAGTAAGTGTCTAAAGCTCTGAATAAAATAGAATCTATTTCCAAACTCCAAAGGATCTCACTAGGCAGTAGATTATATCTGACCTAATTAATAACATCTCATGTGTGAGGATAAAGGTTTCTCATTTCTATATTTCTTTCCAGTTAATAGGAATAACATAACCATTCATATGACAACTAAACCTATCTTGAAACAAATTAATATGTGACTCTCTTGTTATTCTAATTCACCTGGAGCAATAGTTAGTAGGTAATAAAAGACAGACCATAGTCAATATATTTAGAAAGAACAGAGAGCACCAGACTGCTGAAATAGCATTTTAGAAACTTTTAAGTTCCTATATTTACCATTTTGGCACTCCAGAAATTCCAACCTAATCCTTAATTTCTACAGCGTGAATGCAAACATACATCTAGTTAAAGTCCTAAAAACACTGGGATAGTCCCCAACCTAACATGACATCCATCCATAGACACAAAAAGGGTATGACTGTCAAAATCTCCCTGTGAAAGTAAAATCCCTGGCTGTTCTGTGTAGTCATTAATGGCAAGTAGGTGTTAAATCAGCAACAACAGAGCCCTTTCCTCTCACTTTCCTACCTCCCTTTCTCCATCCAGGAGGGACATTTAACCAGCAGTACAGTGGAACACAACAGCATCCCCCTGTACTTTGCACTGCTGAGGTCACACCTCAAATGCTGTGTTCAGTCCTTGGCCCCTCACAACAAGAGAGATATTGAGGTGCTGGAGTGGGTGCAGAAAAGGTCAACAAAGCTGGTGAATTCTCAAGCACAAGTCTCATGAGGAATGGCTGAGGGAACTGGGGTTGTTTAGTCTGAAGAAGAGAAGGCTCAGGCAGGACCTTATCACTCTTTACAACTACCTGAAAGGAGGTTGTAGTGAAGTGGGGGTCAGTGTCTTCTCCCCAGTAACAAGCAATAGGACAAGAGGTAATGACCTCAAGCTGCGCCAGGGTAGGTTTAGATTGGATATTTGGAAAAATTTCTTCACAGAGAGGGTTGTCTGGTATTGGAACAGGCTGTGCAGGACAGTGGTGGAATCACCATCCTTGGAAGTGTTCAAAAACTGTACATGAGGCCCTCAGTGACATGGTTTAGAGGTGGCCTTGGCAGTCCTGGGGTAACTGGTTGGACTTGATGATCTCAAATGTCTTTTCCAACCTAGCTGATTCTATGATTAAGTGCTCAGGATGATCTCCATCCATTGCTAGAAAGGACTGCCACAACCTCAGTCTTTAAAAAAGAAAACTATAAAACTATAAGCAAGGATACAAATATTTATCCTCCCAGTTAGTAACAGACACATTCTGGTTGATCTGAGGTGATTCTAAACCTAGCTTTGAGGGACAATACATAGAAAACTCTGTTCCTCAGTGTTTTCTGCTAACCAGGAAAGGCAGTTTTCCCCACAGTGTGCCATCTGCTGTAGAATGTGCTCTGTGGTACCTAGCCTTCTTGCTTGGTATAAGACCAGATATGTAGTGCAACAGCTGTGAATTCAATGAGGCTTAAATGTTAAGCGTTGCTGCTCTAAATATCACATTGCTTCATTCCTCCTTTGGAAATACATATCTGAAAGTGATGAAATTTCATTTCTATAGTCTCAAAGGCAAGACACAGGATATTTTAATCTCCTCTTCACAGTGACTGGATAGGTGAAAAAAGATCAAGTAATGGATCTTTAGACTGCCCCAGTGATGCTCTCTTAGCTTGTAGAAGGATTTTGCAGAGAGCTGGACAAAGATTTTTTGTTTTAATTCTTCTAGTGCCTAAGAAGTAACTTTAAAATGGCATTTTTATTTAGAAGTACTCTGCATCAGTTGAGTCAATTTGCAAATGGAAATATCTTTTTTTTTTTGTATTCACTTCCACTGTTGCCTTTCTGGGCTGCAAGCACACATTGATGAGTCATGTTGAGCTTCTCATCAACCAGCATCCCCAAGTCTTTCTCCTTAGAGCTGGTCTCCATGCAGTCTTTGCCCAGCCTATAGTTTTGCTTGGGATTGCTCCGACCCAGGCAAAGGACCTTGCACTTGGCATTGTTGAACTACATAAGGTTGGCATTGGCCCACCTTTCAAGCATGTCAAGGTCCCTCTGGGTGTCATCCCTTCCCTCCAGCATGTCAACTGCACCACACAGCTTGGTGTGGTCATCAGACTTGCCGTGGGTGCACTTGATCCCACCAAATATACTGGTTCCCCATTTGCAAGTTTGTTGATGGGTATGAGTCAGCATGGGGGTGAGTTTTTTCACAAGTAGCTGATATGCTCTGTAGGTTTTCTAGAAAAAGGGAGAGGAGAGGTACAAAATGTTAGTTGTAAACTCAAATAACAAGACACAAGCACTAAGCAACAGGTACACCAAGGGAGAATCCCAAACAGAACTCCAAAAACTACCCCAGATTCAGAAAGGTGTTATCAAAGGTTGCAAAGCTGGAATGCACTGCACTGTCTTCAAGGCAGGTCTATCCCTGTCTGGCAGTGATGAGTTTATCATCTAGTGTTAAAGCCTTCAGCAGGGAACAGATGTAGCCCTAACCCATAGCTGGAACAAAAGAGTACATGCACATACTGATGCTACCTGAAGAGCTGGTCAGTAATTTACCCTGCTTTCTGAGAAAATAAAGATTCTTGTGTGCATTTAAGTAAATTAATTATCTATTTACTTGATTTGTTTACTTGATACTTGAGCAAGTTTTAGACTTGGGATAATGCCCACATTTAACATAAGGACAACCATACAAAAAATTGTGTTTATACTAATTTCCTGAAAAAAAAGTTGTTGACTTAGAGGGAGGGATGCTCTAAATGAACCCATGGATAAAAAGAGTTGAGTATACCACCTGCTGAGGAGGTAACAGAGGAGCCAAACTAGAGAAACATGCTTAGAGTGCTGCAATTGCCAGCAAACATGCTAAACCTCATTCTGATCTCAGACCCTTTTAAATATTAGAGCATTTGACTACAGATGCAACAATGAGGAACTCATATTACTGCTGCTGCTTATTGAGGTAGGTACTCACTTTTGTGGTTTTGAATGTTGAAAAGCCTGGAGCAAAAAGACCCAAGAGGTGTGACTTTCTCCGTTCATCTCCATCAACTATTAATCTTGAAATTTAAAAGTGACAATTTAATTATCAACATTAATGATTTCACTGCGGTTTTCATCAAAACATAAAGTGATTTGATTGTCTGAAAATCTTCAATGGCTTTACCCTTCTGCAAATCTTACTTTTGCCAAAACCACTTTAATTTACAAAAATACCCAGTTCTCCCATCTTCCATAACCCACACCCAAAGGAACACATTAAAATATTTAAAATATTACATCAATATGAATAGCCTAGGGCAACTCTGAAGACTTCTGCATTCATTGGCGTTTTGGTCTGACACAAAACACAGCAGAATGTGGTCTCCACCCTGGGACACAGAAAACTCTAGCTTCAAGGTGCTTCTCAAGGCAGGCTGCTGAATAGTTATACTTTTTTGCCATCTTGCATTCAAAGAGCCTAGAATTAAATTTTAACCAGTACAGAATGTATGGTCTGTTAGAAATCTGCCTTTTTTAATCCAATATTTCACACACACTTATAAACACACCTGCATTTGCACACTTGCATGATTAATTTTGATATATCATTCTCACAATGAAGAATTGTTTACTGGGAAAGATTTTTGAAAAAAAAATAAAATTGCAGTAGTATTCCCAGGATTCTGTATTGCCAGCTATGGCTAAAATGGGAATCCATCAAACAGACAAATGCATCATCATTTCTCCAAACACTATCAAGTAAGTTCATCATATCAACCTTTCATTTATCATCACTCAGGAAGAAAGATTACTCTAAACCCAACCTTTTTCTGTAAAAAATTAGTCATTTGCCCCTGTCAAACTGCTTATGGGAACGTTAAAGTTGATAGCATTTCCCTCCTTTAAACTCAATACATGTGGCTTGACTTGAGGATATGACCCAATATCTCAGACAGCAATATGTCTCATCTTCATTGGGAAGAAATTAGTTAAGTTCAAAGTCAAAAAATAGCTGTTTCTTCAACATAATTCTGTGATTATGTTAATTTTGGCTTGAATGAAATGTCATTTATCACTATTAAGGCAGAAAATTAAAAACACGCAAGCTAATTAGAAAGTTTTTTATAAAAACATTGCTATTGAACAAGTAAAGTCAAAATGTTTTGCTATATTAATGTGCCCATTTAAAATTAAGGTAACATCAATGCTTGCAATAACTTGAATAACACTATGTTTGTATTTGGAGCTTCAGGGAAGTCATCCAAAAAGTCTTGTTTTGGAATATTACTTCATTGTGTTCTTGTTAATTCAGAAATGGTTGAGTATCCTGGAGTTATGGGATGTCAAGGAGTAACAGTTTGATGCTCCTTTCTGATAAATAAATTACAGTTTTGTATATTGAATGTGGAATAAAACAATTGAATTCAACACACATTCCTGTGAATAATGATTTTCACCCCGGATTGAGGCTTTTTCTCATGTTTAGATAAATTCAGATGACTGCCCCATGACTTTTAGTTGTTATGTCTCAACACCCTCAGGTCACAGAGTACTGGGAATTTCAGAAGCAAGCCTGTCAGGATTTTTACTGCAGTAAAGCAGCTTGGATCATTCACTCTAATCTGAACAAAATCTCCAGCATCAATTTATGACCCCTTCAGTTTGCTCTCCATTTACAAGTCTTGGCAGAGCTCCACTGAAGCCAGCATCCTACCACATCCTAAGTTCAGACCACACATATAGTTGATGATAAACCTCTGAACCACCTGACAGATGCATGGGTCTCCTTCTTTGCCAGAAAATAGCAGCCTGCACCATTAACTAAAACTATCTGCCTGCACCATTATCCATATAAGCTTATTTTATACAAGGTCTTTATACAACTCTAGTCACTAGCCTCACTTCTTATTTACATGGGTAACACAGTCAGGATAGCTCAGGAGAGCTCCACCTGAGTGCTGTCAAAGCCAGCAGAGTCATGCTGATTCATGCCAACTGCTAACTCACTCTTCTCACTTTCTCTTTATCCCCCTTTCCTTCACATGTGCATCCATGGGATGACAGAAACTCATTGCTCATTACATATGTTCTTACCCACTAAATACAACAAAACTCAACCCCTCCTCAAGAGACTTTGCTACTGGTAATCCACAGCTCCTGTCCTTCTGTTAGGTCCATAGTAGCCAGCCAGAGGAGTCACTAATAGAGGGATTTGCCCTTCAGCTGCTAACATTTCCTTAGTAAGCTGTTTTATTCAAATACGATTTTACTGTCTATGACAAGCGTGGAAGGCTGGATGCAGCCTGTATCTTCATGACAAATGACCTGGGCCATGTTACTTCTGTTTTGTGTGTGTCCCCCTGCCCAGTCTACCTCTTATTACTATCTTTTGAACATTTGCTATTTATTACTATTGTCGTAAGCTAGAGGTTGCTGAGAGAATACATTGTATAGGATCCTCACAGTTTATTTCACATTTCTTACAACCTTTTCTTAGGCATATTCAGAAAAAGCTGAATTGTCTTTTGGTCTTACCCAGTGCATCTGTTCTCACATCACTAAAATATGTGTTAATCTGTAAAGGTCTTTCTGCTCTGCAACAGAGGAAGAGTTCCTCATACCCTGCTCTACAGCTGTTACTAGACATGTGTCTGTGTGTCATACAATATGTAACTTTTCTTTGGCAAAGTTTGTGTCTTGAAGAAGAGCCTTTAGCAGCCAATCCATACATCCTCGATGTGTTGGCAAAAGAATATATGAATGATATTTTGAACTAAGGGAGTAACTATGAAGATGGCACTTTGGCAGTAATGATGGATTAAACTGGGTGTGCCAGTTTTTCTGACAAGAAACATCATTAAATGCAAGGCATTGTTGTGTTTGCACTTATTGAAAATGCAGAAATATTACGGTGATTGCAGTGTATGGAAATGGGCATTTATTCTGAAATTATGGGATTCACCTGTCCTTGATCCTCTCTTTCCAGGTAATCGGTATCATACCTGCCACTATACATACCACTAGATTTTTAGCTAGTGGTAATATTCAATATCTGTTTAGTTTCAGTGAGTATTGAAGCTCTTCATTCACTAGTTCCAGTTTTCACTGGGTTTTTTGTGTGTACAAGCCTTTTATTTTGCAGGTTTTCTCATACTGAATATTGCTTGCTGATTCACCAGGTAGCTTTCTGACAGCTCGTGTGAAAGAATAAAAGATTACTTATTTCCTCCCTACTGACAGCACCTCAAATAACTTCAAACTCAACATGCTTTCAAACTGTTGTGCTTTTCTGTATGCCTTTAATTATTGCTCTTTTCTCTTTCGAAGAGTAGGGCTTGCTTTCCTCTCTCCAAGGTGCTGTCCTGTTTCCCCTAAAGCTCCTCTCCTCTCCTCTCCTCTCCTCTCCTCTCCTCTCCTCTCCTCTCCTCTCCTCTCCTCTCCTCTCCTCTCCTCTCCTCTCCTCTCCTCTCCTCTCCTCTCCTCTCCTCTCCTCTCCTCTCCTCTCCTGACAGGATCTTCATTAGTATCTGATTCTGTCACCTTTATTCATTAATAATGTTAGCTCTGTCTCAGACAAGTGTTTTGAGAATTAAGGTTATGCCTTTGCAGGCATTTTGGATCAAGGTCAGCAGCACCCTCAGATGCCCAGTCACTGTGCCCCCACCAAGGCACTAGTAGGTCTGTCATAGCCTTACTCCACGTGTGTTAGGTGCTTCTTGAGCTGTACCAAAGGCAAAGAGAAGTTTGGATAACCTTCATTTAGCAATTAGCATAGTAGTGAGGTCAAGGAACATCCTAAGATTCTTTAACAGCTCTAGTTATTTAACTGCCAGGATATCAAGGACAGCCTGGAGGGCGAGAGCTTTGTCTCTCCTTTTCCTTTTAAAAGCATTTTCTTGCTGTGCTTCCTGAGAGGCAAAGTTAATACATTCTTACTAAACATATAGCTACCACAAGATGATGTTTCCTAGGCAACGTTCCTATGGAAAAGCAGCCTACTGACCATTCTCACATTGTTCTTGTTAAGTCAAGCAGTAATTTCATTTATTATTGCTCAAAAATGTGGTGGTCACTTTGCAGCTGAAAAAGAAGACAAAGTGGCCAATGGTATTTAAGAAGAGCCACAAATTAAATCATAACTAGTCTTATCTAAACTAGCCATAAAATCCATGTCAGCAACCCTAGATGGAGGTGACAATAAGTCTCCAAGCTGTGTTTGTGGAGACTTGTGCTGGTTGGTCGCTGAGGTCAAAGTCACACACTTCAAATGCACACAACACTGCACAAATGCTAGGCTCTGTTATTGAAGTGCTCCTCTTTTCACCATGTCTGTCTCTAAGGCACCATGACATTTGTATTTCTGTAAGCTAATTCAACCTTGTCTTCCTGATAAGCATGCCTATAAACTAAATTTTTTTTGCTTTTCTAAGGAGGAGGAAGGAAGTAAGTAATAAAGGAAGCATCACACACTGATATAATCAAGCACAGGAGAGAAAACCAAAATCCTTACAGCAACAGGTAGCACCTAAACAAATGGTGAACAAGGCAGTTTGTTGATATGCTGGTCCTGTGCTTCCTGGGCTGTCTTTCTCCCCTCAGATTCTTAACTTGATGGACTGTTGATTGCCCATTTTTTTTTCAGGAGACGGCACTAAAGCCTGTCAAAGGAACTTGCAGTGTCTATTCTTAGCTTCCAGATCTATTGCAGGAGAGAGGTGGGGTTCTTCTGCTAGCTGAGACAAAAAAGATCCAGCTGCCTGCAGGCTGATAAAGCAAACCTGCAATTTCCATTTATTTTTCAGTTTCATATATATGGTGTTGGGCTGCATCAGCTCCCTGTCACTGCAATATCTGGCTTATAATAGCACAGCTCATGTTGGGGGGGAGCAGCAGTAGGTAACAGAAGAGCTACCCCACTTTCTCTTTAGAAAAAATGACTCCCAAGAAAGAAATAACCCTCTCCTTGAAATCACAGCAACAGAAGAATACAAAAGTATAAAATAGGTAGTGTGTTTTAGGTGGTTCACAGAATCACAGAATCACAGGGGTTGGAAGGGACCTCAAAAGGTTCAGACATGAACATGACACTAAACTGAGATTTTATACTTGGGACGTGGGGATTCATGTTTCTCTGCTTCAACCTGAACAAGACAAAGGAGAATATGAGCTGTGAGGGCAAGGTGCTGGCCAGCAGTGATCCCCAGTGAATTTTCTGCTCCAGCTCCCTCACCATAGCAGCATTTACCATCACTGTAAAATTATGCAACTAGGTCTAGAGCAGAGTAGATCCATGCAACCCAGAGGCGTTGATGGTGCAATTTTGAGTCCTTGCATGAGAGAACTAGTTGGCCTCACTCAAAGAGTATACGATGATATACTTATCTTTATGGGTCTTGCCTCTGATCCTATGCATTCAGCAATCAGGTGGAAAAACTCCCTCCCCTACGCATTCTAGAGGGCTGATGCAGGTCACACATGGATGAAGGCAGCTATTTCACAGTTGGCTTCCAAATGGTACAGTGTGAGCATCTGGGGAGTGAGGAGAGGAGGGAATGGGGAAGGAGGAGGAGGAATGAAAACAATGCAGTGGGTCTTGAATCTGTTCCTGAATCATTTATGACACTGACTGGATCTAAATGCATTTCACTGAAAAAGCTTTGTTTGGGGGTTTTGTTTTATCTTTATAACTTGTCCAGAAGAGACTGGAACTGTTACTAACTTTGTTGGTTTTTGGGGTTCTTACGTTGTCTTTTGTCCTCTTTCTTTGGCTCAGTGTAGTTTGAGATTGTTTAGTTTATTTCCCATTCTTATGAAATCCTACAAGCTGCACTCCCAATGCCTTTTAAAGTTTTGAGATTATTCATTAGATAAACTAGAAAGGAACAAACTAGATTAATTTAGCAATTACCACCCAAGACATACATGGCAGGTCAAACCTAGTGTAGCTTTTTAAGAGATACATCTATTCCAGCTCACACATGCTGTCCCTGATTCTGCTTTACATATCTTTAGGTCAGTAAAAGCCTAAAATGTATCCCAGATCATATCATATAGTGGCAAGTGATGAGGATAATTTTTCATGCCCCTCAGTATGTATGATTACAAGCCATGAGACTTGCATGAAACCAGACAGCAGCCCGAGTGAAAACTGCCTGTTAGAGGTATTATATTTAGATATATTTGTAGCTCGGGTTCTAAAAACTTTCCAGAAAGAAGATGAAACAATGTTCAAATCTTGCTGAGGGAATAAATTTTGAATCAAATAATCTAAAAATATTTCCCACAATCACATATTTTGAGGAAAAGAATATATTTAGAGAGGTGGAAGAGTATTCTTAAAAGTGAGCAAAGGCAGCAAATGGGTGCAGAGTTATAGTTTTATTCCTTTTCTGCTTTGGGCTTACATACAGGGTGTAGTATGAGTGTACTCAGTCTTAGAGAAAGGTCTCCTGAATGCAGCTTTTTAAACAGGTGATGGTCACTGTTTTGAGAACCAGTCAAAAAAATTATTTCTCTTACACTTTGGCACAGGAAAAATAGCTTGGGGGTGTTAAAGTTATTGGCATGTATTTGCCATGGGCAGCACTAGGAAGGCTGACAGGTTTCTTCTTCTCAGGACCCATGTCACACTGGTATCCCTGCTTATACCAGGCACACCCTGACTGGGATGTGTATCTGTCCCTGCAATCCTGTTCTTACAACTTAATGTATCAAAGCCTGCACACATTAATTTTACTTCCTGTGACTATGCCAAGCTCTAAACTGAGCGGTTCATGAATCATTCAGCTGGGGAGGCAGCTTTCAGGAGAGAGGCAAGGCAACAGTTGTGACAGCTAAGCCTCCCCAGCTATCCCAGGTTTCACTTACCCCTCTAGGGCAGTATTCTTATTTACTCTGCCTACTGCACTCCTGCAAAGACAAAATTTTGCCACTTCCCTGCAGCTTGTTCAGTTTTCCTCCTCCCAGGATGTAGTCAGAGCTGTCAGCTCACACATATTTGTCCCTAACCAGCTCCAGATGAAATGAGAAAAGAAAGCCAAACAGCTTCAGATGCAGCTGGTTGATAAGAAAGTCCTGTTTGGACTGAAAGGGAGAGAACTTGCCTCAGAACCTCAAGCAGTAATTCAGAGGGACAGAGAACAACAAGGGTGGGGCATGAGCAGTTGAGTTTTCCCTGGGCAACCTGGCAAGAGTGGTATCAGCATCAGTGGTTTCAGTGGTATAATCAAAGAGATTATCCCAGAAGCGGGAGAGGAAGGTGTTGTATCCTATATTCTTCTTCAGGAAGCAGTGTACAGAAGAGCTAGAATACTTCTGGAGGCAGGGGAAAGTGTGGGCCGAAGACGGGATGTTGCCTCATTATTATATTGTGTGGCTCACAAGCTAGCTCCTTACTTCTGCAAGGGGGAACAGTCCTGATCTGCCTTGTAAAGATCTTATCTTTAAGAAATCTCCCTTGAGAAGTCACACTCCCTCATTTCTATCTCCCAAGATCTTGGTCTCCCTCTGTATCTGAGAGAAGGAAGGGAGTTTTTCCCCAGGCTGTGATGCATAATGCATGGCAATTTGGGCAGGGCTCTTGGGCAGCTCTCCTACTCCCAGTGTAACTCAGCCCTTGCCTGTCTCCTAATTCCTGTGTGGTAAAGCACAGACACCCACACAGATACAGCTCTTGGTAATGCTTTCTCCATGGGGGATGCAAGAACTCATCAGTGGTACCAGGGTCCAGTTCTCTGGTGGCTGTCTGAAGCTCAGTAGCACAGGGCTGTCCCTGGTATTCTCTTTCATCTCCTAAAGCTCAAGCAAAATGTAAGGCATAGGTATGTACCCAAAGAGTGCCTCAAACTGAGTGTCTGATGAGGACATGCTACTTCTGAGTCAGCTTTGCAGTATAACGGGAGTCTTTAAAACCAGTCAGTTGAGAAGATGAGGGAAGCCTCAAAATTTACTTCATTTGTATTGTGTCAGTTTTGCAAATACCTTAGAAGGGATATAGCCAGAAACATTTCTACCAGTAGATAGCATTGGCTTTGCATAGTGATGAGCAAAAAGTGAAGGAAAGAAGATAATAACGTTCTAAGTTGTGTTATGTCTCCTGCAGCTCAACCAAACAGCTCCCTGTTTTGAGCTCATGAACATTTGCTGTGTGTATATTTTATGGGCTCTGGGTAACTCTTCTCAGTCAAAGGATTTTTTTCAGCACATATGGGCTTCCAAATATAGTGAAACCAATTTGCTTTGCAAAGCAATATATCTGCTAAAGGGCAGTTTTATTTTCCTTTAGGTAACGCACATCTTTTATGAACAGCAGGATCCTAAAATACGAAGCCGTCTAATTGGGGGCAGGAAGAAACAGCCTACTAAAACTAGTTAAAAACTCAGTGACATATTTTAAAATCTCAAATTATCGTGACCTCAAACCTTTTATAGCAGCTATTCCCAACTATTCAAGCTCTTGCCAGCACTTGAGCAAGAATGAGCAATCACTGTTTTACTAGCTGTGTCTATTAAACTAAGGAAATTGTTTATACATTTGAAGGATTCACTGTTAACATGGTCAGCAGTGAAAGCAGGTCAATGAGACCTCTTCTGCAACACCTTGTGTACTGCCCAGTTCAACCCTGCCTATCCCACACTTCAAGCTCTGCTCTCATGAAGAGCTGAAGCTTGGCTTTTTTTCTCTTGGGGCTGCAACTCTGGGAGCTAAGGCCAAAACCTGGAGTTCAGAGACCTCTGGGTCTAGATGCCATGTCCAGCCAGCTGAGGACACCAGGAGCCAAAACCCTACAGTCTGAGAGGAAAGTTACCAAGACATAGCCAGCTGGACACATTAGCAGTGTGATCTTGCTGGCAGGGTGTGATACCTAAAGCTAAGAGTGCTATATGTTAAATGTCAAGATGTCAACAACATGCCAAGGCCCAGATTATAATCAGTGGGGAGTCAGGCTCCTGTTCAGCACCCCAGCATCACCTCCTGGTGCCATTTGAGACAGCAAAGGGTAGCCAAGATCCACACAGGGCTGGGTAAAGTGATGTGGAGCTTAGGGAAGATCTCAGCCTCCTGGAGGGAGGAATAGCATTGCGTTTAAGCAACTGAACCTTACCCCTACTGACTCCAGTTAGCAGGGGCAAGGAGGTTTATCTGCAAGAGATGCCAACATTTGGCCCAGTCACTAGTTCTCTGGCTCAATTACCTGTACTGGCAGAATGGTCCACTGACTATAATGGGAGCACGGCCACCAGGTTCTTATGTATACAGCTACATTTTGCTGTTTTAAACTGGAGCTGAATCTCACTATAAACGTAGTAACACACCCAAATTCCTACTTCCCTCTGGAGTGTATGTGCTTCCATCCTCACGGGAACAGAGCAGATATTCTCTGCAGAAAGTAAGTATACAGCTGAATAAGGTCAGGTCTCCTTAAATAGCTGGTGAGGCCTGTAAAAGTGCTCTACTTTTCGAAAGCAGATGCCATGCACAGCCAAGCATTGAAAGATCATGGGACAGAAAGGTCCTTATGACAGACGGAGCACTCCCATGGGGAAAAGGATGTAGTTCTTGATCTTGGATTGTGAGGCTCGTGGGCTTTTTTTGAGTTAGTTAGTATGTTGTTTGTTGATTTTGCAGCAGAGGGGAGCAGTTAGTTATGGGTTGCAGAAAAGCTTCATTAGTCCCTGTACCTGGAAGCAATGTCTGATTCTTTTTCTTCTCAAGTGACTGAGTAAGCTAGAGAGCTCAATTCCCATTTGCCTGTGTCATTAATATCCCCAGCTTCATCATGCTGTAGTGGAAAAAGAAGTTTTGGGGGCCTCAGGAGTCTCACATTCAGTTACAGAGTGAAGAGGAAGAACTGAGAGAACTCTTTGCTGCATAAGCATCTCTATTTGAAGAGAATACCAGGATAGAGAAGACATAAATTTGTTAGTGAGAGCATTTCCCAAACAAGAAACATGAACGGTGTCTTAGTTCATAGGAAGACACAATACACACTGTTATAAACACAGCACAACATGTAAACAAAATAATACCCTGTGAGGATATTTGAACGTTAATTTATATTCTGAGAATCTCTCTATAGAGAGGATCTGGAAAAGCTTCTTCTCCAAATGGTACAAAACCAGCTTTTATAACTGTTCAGTGCTGACAAAATGGCACCCACCCCCTTCTGCAGTGGGTTCCCAGCTAGAGCTTGTGCTGTCTCTAGCCAGGACAGGCATGCCTGAATTGTTTCCAGGACATTAAAAATGGTTAAATTTAATTAAAAAACAGTTAAATTTCAGCAACAGCTCTTGTCTTCCATTGCATTTTGGCCTGTCCTTATTATGGGAGAAAAGGTTTTTTATTACTATTCAATATCTGCCACAATAAATCGAACTCTGTATATTTAACAAGAGCTCAGAGTAAGTTAAATATCAATGGATTAATAAAATATGATGGATAATTATTTCTAGCTAACACAGGCATTTGTAAATTTATCGCATGTTTTAAGAAACAGTCCTCAAATTAATTTTTGAGGACAGTGTGCATTCTGAATGCATGCTTTCTGCCTTCGCTTCCCTGCCCCTCTTCAATAAGCATTAGCTGCAGCTCTTGTGTGATGGAAAGCTCCTCTGCATATGGAAGCAAGTGCTCGCTGGTTATCACAGACTGACATTCAGCAGCTTCACTGATGTGTAGATAATGTCAGCCTGGAAAGGTGGCGAGCAGCATCTTGTCCAGCCTTCCCTGTGGTAAGGAAAGATAAGCATCTCCAGCTGTCAAAAACCTCCTTCCTTCTGTATGCAAAACTTACATCCCATTTGTGGCAGCTGAGAGAGATATGCCCTTGGTTTAACATGCTTTGCAGTTAATCCTCTCCAAAGTGTATTTTAAAGCCAACTGCAGTAACTCAGTATATTAAGGGATTTGGTCAATGACCATATTTTAATGGCCATCAGATTGATGGTGTCTGTCTTTATATTGTAATTCTCTTGTGATACTTATGTATGCATTACATGTACAAGCAAAAAGGGAGGAGGGAATTTAATCAATCCTGGGGCCGGAGAGAAATACAACCTTCGCCAGGAACAAAATGTGCACCATTTCATTATTTTTTGTATCATTACCTATCTCAGCTTGCAGAAACAAGTTGCTTATAATTGTAATTAGCAGACTGATGTATGATAGTTAATATTTTAAGCACTTTAGATAGACCTGGTTGTTATAAGCTGAAACTATCGTACTTGCTCTGATGCAATGTGATGACATGAGGTGCTGTCAAAAAAGAATCAATCAAACAGGCATAGGTACTATAAGTTAAATTATTTCAGTACTAAAAGGAAACATTTTTTTCAGGCACTGTGAGAGTGGTGAGGTACTAGCACAGGTTGCCCAAAGCAGTGGTAAATGCCCCATCCCTGGCAGTGTTTGAGGCCAGGACGGACAGAGCCTTGTGCAAACTGGTCTAGTGTGTGGTGTCCCTGCCTGTGACAGGGGGTTGGAACTGGATGATCTTAAGGTCCTTTCCAACCCTAACCATTCCATGATTCTTTGGTTCTATGTTTTTTAATCCTGGTTTCCTGAGGTTTAAGTGATTGCACTGAATGTGCCTGGGTCTGCATTTTTCTGAAATCTGTTGAGTCAGTAGCCAGTTTCAACCAACTTTGACAGAGATTCCAAGCTATCCTGCACTTGCCAGCTCTGTGAAATGTGGTGCCTGAGTAGAGGTGAGACCCATTTAATACCTTGATGATGGAAGAGGGGGAGATGAAAAAGGAAGGGGGAGGGAAAGAAAAAAGGAAAAGGAAGAAAGAGAAAGAGAAAAGCTCTTGTCTTACTAGGCATCAGCACACTTGCTGCCAGATACAAACCTTAGTGTATTCCCTGCTTGCCTTGCCCTGACACTAGCACCATGTAACACAGCCTGCACACAGCAGCTAAAAAGTGGCAGCTGAACTTTAAACCCTGCTATACTTAACAGCACAAACACACTTGGATTGACTGCTGTAGAGTTCCCTGTGCTCCACCCTGGAGTGTGGACCTCCATGTGCTGGGGGAGAAACAAATCCATGACAAACCAGGGAGCTGGAAGAAGACTTACCAGAGTTCCCCATCTAAGAGCTGATTACTTCTAACCACTGTTATAGCTTGATGTCAGTTTCTCCTGAGTATTTGAGTGCAATTAAGCTGCAACCAATGGGGCTCTGAGCAGCCGTCACTCCTAGTCCAAGCTACAAATCCGCTGGAGCAGAGGAAGGTACAGATCCAAATCTCCCACAGCCTGGTGGAGAACTTTAACTGCTGAGTTGTTAGACAGTAGGACAAGAACGTGCCCACTTTCCTGAAAGAAAAGCTGCACAAGTTTAGGGTATGTTTTGCATCCATCTTCGAGGTAGGCATTTGACAGCAACTAAAGGCACAAGTTTTAATATCTATGGTCACCCATGTTCTGTACAGAGTACCTTTGGTATCTATGCTCTTGGCACTTTAAGTTCCATGGATCCTTTCTGTCATACCTTACCCCTTCTGTGCACTACACAAAGGACCCAGGCCCCACACTCAGATAATATGGGCTCCTCCAGCCAAGTAGTGTCTCACACTCAGTGCCCCATGCTAACACAGTTCTGTCCATGAAACAGCAATCCTGCTATTGAAGAACAGCCTTCCCAGGCCTGCAGACAGGAAGATGCTTCTGGAGACGGTCAAGTTCTAGTCCCAGCACTCTAGATATGTCTCACCAGGGCTAAGTCACCTCACTTGTCCCCCTGGTGACACTGCCTAGTGCAGCACAGGGTGCTGTTGGCCTTACTTGTGGGAAGGGCACATTGCTGGATCATGTCCAACCTGTTGTACACCAGGACCCCTTCATCCTTCTCTGCAAAGCTGTTTTCAGGCGTGCTGGCTGCCTACATGTACTGGTGCATGGGGGTGTTCCTCTCCAGGTTCAGGACATGGCACTTCCCCTGCCTGAACTTCATGAGGTTCCTGTCAGCCCATTTCTCCAGACTGTGGAGATCCCACTGGATGGCAGCATGAC
This sequence comes from Melopsittacus undulatus, assembly GCF_012275295.1. NCBI lineage: Eukaryota > Metazoa > Chordata > Aves > Psittaciformes > Psittaculidae > Melopsittacus > Melopsittacus undulatus. Next base: position 79,482,529 of record NC_047528.1, on the reverse strand, counting down.
CCACTGCTGCACCAGCCACCCCTCCAGTTTCGTACCAGCTGCAAACTCTTACGCTTTCCCACAGCCAGCGCACTACTATGGGATGATGCTGTGCTTCTGTGTGAGTTAGCTGCATTGCTTCAGCAGTTCCAGCCAAGGCTGAGCCTGCTCTTTGGGGTGGTAAAGGCACTGAGAGGCCAGGGCAGGAATCTAGTCAATTTACTGCTCTAAAAGTAAATTTATGGTTCTTGACAATTTACAAAGGAACACACAGTCTGAAAAGCCTCAGGTGTGTAATGACAGAGATCGTACCCTGAGCTTCTTTTATGTAGCTCACTTTAAGTTGTTAGTATCTGCTTTGCAACTACTTGTCTGAAATGGTATTTCAGCTGAACTAACTGCTGTGCAGAACCTAAGCAGTATTTTGTTGTGAAACATGCTATGTACAGCAGAAACCACATTTCTACCTTCAACACAAATGATTGCCTCCCTCATCTTGTGTTTGCTCAGGCACAACAATAAGTCATCTGTCTTACATTGGTTTTTCTACTGGTAGCACCAAAAATCAGTATGAACAAATAAAAAGTGAAAAAACCCCAGAATCTGAGAATTTTAGGGCAGCGTTACCAGAAATTCATGCCTTAAATAAGCAGCTATATTTGCCTAGGTTAGCGCAATCAAAAAAGGAGATAAAGGAAAACACAGTTACTTTGTTGGCATCATGACTGTGTTACCTTTCCACAAACAATAATAAGTTCTAAAATGTTGTTGGGTTTTTTTTGCCTGAACACATAGGATTTCATATATATTTTTACTGCAGGTGGAATAATCAGAAATAATGGCAGGTAAACAAAATGAAAAATGTGTCTGGGGAACAGTAGGGAGGATGCCAAATCACACCTCTGTCAGCATGGCTGCTCACAGCCCTTGTATGGAAGGATGGTGCTCTCTAGGTATGATGAAGATCTATAAATAGCTGCATCATTGTATAACCCAGAGGCAGTCTCATTCCCTTTCTAAATATAGGCTGTGCAGCAAAGGACAGTCTGGTGATGTGTTGCTACTGATACCGATTAATAGCTTGACTCACACTGCCCAGCTAATAAAAATGAAATGTGGGCTTTGACTTGGAGGTAATGCACTGGATAGGGTATATCTATAGGAGAAAAAAAAAAAACCCAAACAGGCACCAAAATCCACAGCAATATTAGATTTGGGGTTGTAACTAGTGGAGAAGAAACTGAAATCTAATTTCATAATGCAGGCAAATGCTACATTATGTTTCTCTACTCATACCTTTAAAGAAAGGTGAAGATATCATTAACAAAATGTCTACTGTTCTGTGTTCCATTCATTAAAAAAATGTTTATTGCCTTTGAGTAATTGCAAAAAACTCATTTGGGGGCTCATAATGATCTCATATTTCCTAGGTTAACCTGGCTGGCATGCATGGGATGGGTTCAAAGGTGTGTCGCATTCACTCAGGATACACATGTAGAGTTCCCACTATCAGTCCAGGTTGCATGTGCAGAAGTGAGGGACAGGTTTCTGTAACGTATAAATCATCTTTATCTAAAGAGCTTTGAGATCAATGCAGCAAATTGCATCTAACAAACAGTTTGCCCTTCAAACTTTATAATAAATAGTGCATTCATGCTGCTTGTTCAGTCATACTGCCTGTGTACTCCCTCACATCCAATTCAGGTTCAAGGATTTTTCATCCACCTTTTTTGTATTGCCAGTTAAGGTGCTATGTCTGGTGAAGCCCTTGACGATGTCTCTAGTTCTTTACTTGGAGAAGGTGAATGTCTCACTTTAATCTGTAAATTTAACTTTGATGGAAAGTGCTGCAGTGGAGTTCCTTATAGCTTAGGACACCTTAGGACACCCTTATAGTTTAGGTCTTTGCTCAGGAGTGAAAGATAGCCTTCTGTAGCAAAAAACAACATTGTTTCATACCATTGTCTCCACCAATTCGTCCAGACTTTCATGTCTTTCTTTAGAATGAGTTTAATTGTCTTCCAGTGGCCTCCTTTTGCCATAAGGCAGTTCTCAACATGATTAAAGGTCCTGAATTAATCTAACATCTGTTACTAGAAAGAGATTTCTTTGGGAATTGAAGTAGCCCTCCACACTTTACATTAGCTAAGCATACAGGGAGGGGAGCTGAGCTCAGGTCTCCTATTTCTGTGGGGCGTCTGCTGTTGTTACAACAAGGGCTTTCACACTTCCTATGCGCAGTTGCTGCAGATCATTGTCTGCCTTTTGTCTAGGTCAGTATAACCTGGAAGCAAAATTATACCAACTCCAGCACAGAAGGTACCCAAGTGCTTTGGCCACTGCAGGAAGCAGCCTCAAGGACACTGTATGGGTCCCCCTGGTGTCTAGTGGAGCATCTGGGAAATTAGATCTCTGTGTACCTGACTGCAGCTGGCAGTGGTGCTGGTGTGAAATAAGTGTACCCTTTTCTGCAGCTCAGTCATCTCAGCTACCATTGCTTCCAGCCCCCAACATTTGGGTTACCTCACATGCCCAGACAGTGAGAAGTCACAAAGCCTGGCCCTTCCCTTCACTTGCAGGGAGAGATGTGGCACTCCTGGCTTTGTTCACCCTCTAGCACGAACACGGCTGTGGGATACTCACTGCTTTCACTTTCATGCTCACCTCCTCTAAATTGATCTCTCTGGTATTTCACACCATCATTTGATTTCATCTTGTGAGTTAAGAGGTGGGTAGACAGATCCCTTGGTACCTGATGTCAGGAAAGATACCGGGTCTGGCTAGCCTACTAGTTTGGGATACTTCTGCACCCCAATACAGACATGCTTCTGCTCCAAGCCTTCTCAGTGTTATTGGGCAAGTGAGGTACTGCTTGCCCATCACTGAAAAAGATGTTGCTGTTGCATGAGGCTGAGGTTTCCTAGTTAGGAGGTCACAGAGGCATAAAATGACACGATCTGAAACTTGAGTCTCGACTTCCTTCTCTATTTTATCTACCTCTTCTTCAGAATCCAGCCCTACTATTCAACACTAAATCAACCATTTCCTCACAGCACCACATGGTATTTTGATGAGGAAAATCTTATGAGGTTAGCAAGCACCAGAGAAAAGGTAGTGTTATGATCTTTTTCAAACAACTTCCCTGACTTCTCCCAGTTTCTTGTTTCAAGCAGTTGGGTGTTCAATTTGCATCCCCAGCAGCCACAGTGTCAGTAATTCCTAACTTTCTTCCTAAAAATTTAGCTGAATTTCCCACCAAAACAATGTTTTTAATGCTTTTCCCTCAGGATGCAGAGCTCTGCCCCAGCTGTTTCCCTTTGACATATTTACAGTAGTCAAAAATGAAATAAGAAAACCCTTACTCTTGCTTTCATACAGAAATCTTTTGTGACAGATTAGACATGAAGGGATAACCTACCTGGCTGGAGGAGTCAGGTATTTATCTGCAGGAGTGCACAGCAATATTCAGTAGAGACACTGTACCAGCAGCTTGATCTTGGTCATATGAATAACCTTAAAACCTTTAAACCCTAGGGAAATGCTTAAGAGGTGCTCAAAGGGAACTTGCATAGAAATAACAAGCCTTATCCATCAGGAAGGTTTCTGCACTGAAAGCCTCACCTCCACTACTCAGCCCTTGCTGTCCCCACAGCTAAGTGCCTGCACTCAGCTGGAGCTGTGCAACACAGTACCAGCAGTCAGCCCATGGCTGCCCCATGCCCCAGAGGATGACTCAAATCACCAAAATAAAACTCTCAGGGACTTCCAAGCCCAAGAACTTTCATGTATAGTGAGGATGAGTCAGACCCAAAGAGCTAAGCTACAACTCTGATGAAAAGTCATGTACAGAAAGATTTGCAATGTTCCTGGGTATATCTATCAGGTTTAAATGGGCCTGAAGAGATACTAACCCTGATGGACACCCAGGCAGAAGATGACTTCCCACTAGACCCCACTTTAATTGTTGATCTGCATTTTTAAAGGAAACAGAAAACATATGGATACTTTGGAGTTTATGGTACAGTGGTACACTGCTGCTTGCATTTAATGTAGGAGGAGGCAGGGTAGCATGATTTATATACCCTGTTGGATTGTGAACTTTCCAGGGAAAGCCAGACTGTTTGATCAGGAGAGCACAGATCCTGTGGAAAGGTTCTGGGACAGGTGTTCTCTGATGCACCAGCCACATGGATTCCCACACAGCAAGGAAATACAGAGTAAGTAGGTCTGAAGGCACATGCAAAAAGTAGCTCAATGGCAACACAGTAATTAGGTCACCACGCAAGCACCAGCAGAGCAGGGATGCTATTCTCTATTCTGATCTCTACCAGGAAGTGTTTGCATGTTCTCCATCACTGGACACATAGGGAGGCCACTCCACTGTTCCTGCACATTGCCTCACAGGCAAGATTTAAAGCTCGCCTGGCTCTGGCATTTCCCCAGTGGCTACCTTCAGCAGCTAGGCACAGAGCCTACTGTGGCTGTGAGCAGCACCTTGCCAAGGCGCTTCATCTGGTCCTCCTGAAGACTCTTGGACTCCCTGCATCCTGTTCATGAAAATCCCACCCCTCTGCATCCACACCTTCTTCCTGAAGCCACTGTGACTAATTTACAGTCTCTTCCCTGACTGTTTAGTGACAAATCATTACAATCAAGGCCTTTTATTGATAATTTGCAAATGGGAGCAACAGTTTGATTCTTGGAATTGATTATTTGTTAAAGCCACTTCCCCATGACTATACCAAACATGGCATTTGTTGCTTGGATTGTGTAGGTTAAAAAAGCATTTAGGAAGAAAATATGCCCCCCTGTGGCATGCTGCAAAGGTATCATGTCTTTTACAAAACAGCTGAAGGAGGAAAGGAAAAGCAGCAGCATGCTGCCTAAACATAACATACCTGTAGTCTTCCTTTATTAGCTTCAAGAAAAAAGGTTGAGGTAGAGGACAGCACTGTGATTCAAACCTTACAAACACAATTGGCTCTAACCTGATGACTCTTCCAAGTTAATACACAGATAGGCCAAAGGAAAAAAGATCTATAAAGTTAAAAACCACTTCTGGCTTAATAAAAACTGACTTACAAAAGCTGAGAATTGAATATCCCTCCATATTGCCAGAAGAACTGCAAAGATGCTGCCTGTGTTCATATATGCCTCCAGGACCCCTCCAGGTATGAAAGCTCCTCCCATCCCCTCCACTGCTTTCGGCAAGATGTGCCATGAGCCTGCCTGACCCAGAGAGGTCCAGAGAATGAAGAGGTTTAATATGACAAGCTAAGAGACAATACAATCGAGCCACCTTCCCCTGTGGTACAGATCCCTGACAGTATCTGATTGAGCAACAGAGTAGGAAAACGTGAAAAAGCAGTCAGGGGAAAAAAAGAGCAGAATTCATTGTGAAGATGACTGAAAGGTTCTGGAAGATTGCAGGCATTGTGGCTCATCCAAAACACATTACTCATGTAATGTAAGCAGGTCAGATTGTTTTCATAAGGTCTCTGTCCTGCACAGTCACTCAAGCTGCAGTGATGGCAGCATCCTGCTCAGGGCTGTTGCACTTCCCTGCATCTCACCACTTATCCTTGCAATGGAACAGGCTGCACTGCTCTTCACTCTTAATTCCTCTCAATTTATGCTTTAATGTATTTCTACCTTCTGCCTTAATTATTCTTTGGATGTTTTAACAGTGCAAATCAGCTAGCCTTCACCCAGCATGTCCCCTTTGTCCACTATGGGAGGAAAATCCCCTACACAATCCCAGTTCCAGGAGGGTGGCAAATGGTGCTAAACATGAGTGAGACTAAGAGATGCCATGCAGTTCAAAGCAATAGCTTTGAATATTACAGTTTCTTTCTGTGCTTAGGTAACAGGATTTGTCTTCCTGGCAAAGAAAAGCCAACACCCTTCATGCTTTGCATAGCCCAAATTAATGCAACATGGAGCATGTATTAAAGCATTCTAACCAGGAAAGCAAGCTTTCTAAAGTAAAGCTTGAATATTTTACTCTTCATGAACAAAAGGCCATTACCGTTCATTCATATGTTGGAATAATTTAAAATATTATGTATATTAATCCAAAAGTAACTCTAAATAGGTGGCTCACTTAGCACCTGTGTTGAAGCCCCTGCTTAATGTAAAATAGGGTTTATTTTATTGTAGTAATAACAACAAAACCAGATGCTTTATTCTACATTTGATGTTTGAAGGTACTAATGCTATAAAAAATGGTCCTACACCATGCATACTATGCCTTGAAAAACCAAGAAAAAAAGGAATAGTTACTCAAAGAAAAATCACTTTTATTATATAGTTGAGGAACAGAGGCCCTGAGTGATTAGCTGTCTTGTTCATAATACCATAAGAAGGCTATAGTTGAGACTAACCAGACCTGATAGGGTCTGATTGTCTCAGACAACATGGTTTCTCTACATTGCCATCTTTCTTCACCAATGTGAAGAAAGTATTTTAAAAGTATTATTTTAAAAGTAGGTCATCACTGGCATCAACTTCATTAACAAAGTTCTCATGGCTAAATCATACATTAAAGCTGAGTAACCCTTCTTCTTCTGCCACAGATGATTATTATGGACAGCTGTAGTTATAGGAACTCTGGCAGTGTAACACAATACATTAATTTTAGTGAAAAAAAAAAAGCCCAAATCACTAAGGCTTCAGAACCTGAAGAGAACATTAAGATCTTATTGCCATTACCTCTATGTGTTCTTATACTGTCAGGTGACAGGTATGTGATTTGGTACAATATTATTGTAAAAGCATAAGATTAAAAGCACCCTAATCTCCCTGACATACAACAGAAATGTAATAACCCAGGCACACTATTCAAAATCCATCTGAGTCCAGGTGGCTACTGTCAGAAATGCACACTAGGTAAAAACGTTGGTGTATATTGCATTTGTTCCCTGGTCTTTTCCCTTTGCTGGGGAATTCTATTCATTGATGTGGACAGAGCTCTCACTGCATGCTCAATTTAATTGAGTAAAATCCCTATGATAGCACACTGTCGCAAGATAAATCCTCCTTTGTGCCAGCTGCTTTGTTTATATAGCCCTGTACTAATGTTTCTAGCACTTGTGTATTTTAACAGCATATTTAATTGGAAGTGTAACATCGGGTGCAGGGATTACAAATAAATTAATGCTGCATTAATTATAATTGTTTACCTTAAATTTCATCCGAGCTTCTAAATGATAATCTAACTAAACTAAGAGGGAGAAAAGAAAATGTGCATTACTGGAGTTTTATGAGCAGCTGTTAAGGAAGAACTGGTGGCTTGGCACTATGAATAAAGCAGTGGAAGAGCAGACCTGATGCTCCAGGTGTTCTGCGTTCCTATAAACCACCATAAAGGGGAAAGCAATTATACCCCTGCAGCTCCCAGGAATTGACACAGAAATACACAGGCTTGATTTTGTGTTGCAGGGAGAGTTTTTCTACCTGAAAAACATCTTTCTTTGAGATTTCCTATTCTAAAGCACATCCATCCAGACTCCACTATTAACTGTTGCTCTTCTGAGGACTGAGGGCCAAACCATGGCTGACACCAAAGTTGGTGTTAAGACACTGTTGCTTTCCCTTGCTGTCAGATTTTCCTCTTATGATTCTGCTTTTACCCTCAATGTGCTCATGAGCTGCAGGAGATCTATCTAGTGTTGATGCCTCACAGTTGACTGACAGTGGGTAGGCACAGTAATAGTCTCTTTCCATTTTTACCTAGTTTCTGTTTCCTCACATTAGCTAGCTGTTTTATTTGTGAAATACAATTAATGGCCCAGGTGCAATCTATTCCAAGACAGTTGGTTTTGGCAGCATTTAATCTGAGTGTCAGGGCTCCTGCTAGCCAGTTTTCAGTTTCTAGCCGTTAGGAGGAGGAGCTGAGCCCTGTTATATTTTTATACATATAATTGCTGCCATATTCACTGACAGCAAAAGATGCTACTTGAGTAAAAAGACAGTTTTTCATCATAGAGAGAATACAGCTATGGATTCATCAGAAAGGCACAAGTGATAGATGAAACAAATGTGGAGATGACAAAGACAAGGCAAGGTGACACAGAACTCATAATTTCTTTCATTTACGAAGCAGCTCTGAGAGCTGGCTGTGACCTCCTTGCAACACTCATCACACTGGAAGCTGTGACTTCAGGGGCTCCTCCTGTGTTTAAAGTATTATGCAGACTAGAAAGGGCATCATATTCTTGTACCAGCTTTTCCAGCCAATCTACCTTCTGCAGCAGACATCTATGCTTTCGTGAAATTGCTTTTCTTTTTCCTCTTTTGCTAGGCAGATTTGTACGTAAGTGTTGATCACAGAAGTTTCCTGTTCTAGGGAGAACACTTTCAATTTAAAGAGCTAGAAGCACATTATATTGTTAGTCAAAAGGGCAGGACTAAAAAGGCTTGAGATTTCCAACTTAATTTGAGTTATTCTGTGCTTGTGTTGTGTGGTAACACTAAGAGTAAAGTGTGTGCTGACACCAGTTTTATAGTGCATGAACCTCTTCAGGCCCTTTCCCCAGCAACACTGCAATAATTCACTCACTGTAGGAGCTACTATACAGAGAACGACGTTATGCTCCAAGCCTGAAAAGAAAACCAAAACATGGTTAATAAGAAAAGAAGTTTTTCCCCCTGTGTGTTGAGGCTTGAAGACCAATTGATTTTTCAGAGAAGTCAAAAGTAATGTGCACTTTTCACTGTTTTGAAATCCAGATGCACTGATACTTTGTAACTGTGGCAAACAGGCTGCTTTCAGGGTTTACAGGACATTTTTTTTCTGTTCCAAGTAAGGTTGTTTCATATTTCTAACAGGAAAAAAAGTGGTTTCTGGGGGAGTTGGGCAACTGCAGATAGATGAGATGGCACCATTTCTGTAAGTGCAACATAAGTGTTCACATTTAGAGAAGACTGGTGTTTTAGATTAAGATGCATATTCGGAGAGGAACACAGTGATCTTGTAGTAGGAGGGTAGTGCAGCTCCTTACTAGGTAATGCTGATGAAGTAGGGACAAAACCTTTATGTCAAAGCTTTACTTTTGCAGTGTAATTTGGATTTGCCATGGTGCCTGAATCTTTCCTTTTTGTAATGCACTCTAATGCTTGGGCCAAAGCCGTAGTGTCTGTGTCTCTGCTAGGATAAAGCTAATGCAGACTCTCAAGCTAGAATTCCCCTGCATGGGCAGTTTGTTGTCTGCCTTTGTAGACTGCTGTCATTTTAGATCAAACTGTCAGTAGGGAATGTGTGTGCATTTTAATTGTAGCTAAGCCATAAAATCACCTACTTCCTCTTTCAGTTGTTGTGTGCATTGGAGAAGTGCAATCTGATTTCAGTGTACTCAGGATGTGAATTCCAGGTTATATTTTGGATTATCCATTTGTTCTTTAAATCTTTTCCTTTTTTCCAGCTAGGTGGCATGACAAGGCCCATAAACCTCTTAATAGTCTAGCTTTACCACACTGCTTTTATAAACAACTTCATACAGAACAGAGGAAAAACATATAATTAATAATTATCAAGACCTACTGCTATGTGGGCTGCAAATTCCTGCTTGGAAATTAGAGCCAAATTATTTCAGGCTTTAAAAGAGGTAGTTGAAATATCCAGCATATTTAAATTAACTCCTTGAAGAGAGCTCCATTAGCTTCCTGCGTGTATTTTGCTTCATACTAACATGTACCACATGTCTCAAACCACAGCAGCTAAGTTACTTCCCATTGCACTTGCCTTGAGCCACACACTCCATGAAATACTTTTCCACTTCCTTGTGCCTTGTCTTCTTCACTCCCCCTGTTAATGCCAGCTGATCTGGAACAAATCCATAGATTATTAGGAAAAAGGAAGTCAAATAACTACAAAAATAAATAGAGCAGGTCCCTTTAGGAGTCCTCCAGGTTGGTTTCAGTCACTGCTATAAAGAGAGGACACTACCAAACAACGAAAAACTTTGTCTGAGGTATTTCTGAACAACTTAATTTAGCACTGTATGATGGCATTCATTATTAGAGTCTGCAAGTTAGCCAGTGAATCATTAAGGATGCATAGATTTTAAGACTAGGAGGCACCAGGAGGTTACCTAATCTGATTTTGTGCATAATCCTAGGTATTGAATTTGCCATATGTTCTCCTACGAAATCCAGTAATTTATTATTCTGGATTATTTTCTAGGCACAAGTGTTTATATAACAATTTAAGGCTCATTAATGTATGAGTGATTTCCAGAAAGAAATTTACATTGGGTTTGGAGACCTGAAAGACTGAGTATACAATCCTGTAACAGACATTTGGAAGAGATGTACCAACACACTCCTAAAGGAACGCTGCCTGAGAAGGTCTGTTCTCTTCATGGAAGTCAGCTGTGTCTCAGACTTTGCATGTTTCCTCATTAAACATTGTGCTTGTCCTTTGCCCAGGGAAGAGGTCCATCTTTAGTCAGGTAATACTTCAAAGACATCTACTTTATCCTACAATAAAGACACTTCAACTGTGATATAAACACTTTCACCTAGAAAATAATTACTTATTTTCTTCTGACAAAAATAAGAAGGAATCAAATAAAGAGCACTTATTTCATAAATAAAAAGTAAGATTGTATCCAAAGATCTGTTACCAAACTAAATGCTTCTGAAACTCAAGTCCATTTGTCAATTGTCTTCTCTCTGCCAGGAATGCAGCTGTTTGTTAAAGTAATTTTTGAAGCAGAGTCTTTGTCATTGACAGAAATCTCTGCAGGATCAGTGATGTGCAGAAAATATTCTATTTATAGAGAGGCAATCATCCCTTTCTCTTCTTCCTCCTCCCACCCACAGCTCTTTGCAGTGATATCAAGGGAGTCCCAATCCTGGTATTAATTTCCTTTCAGCTGAAATGCATCCATAAACTTTAGTCAAGAATAAGTAAGTAAGAGAAATTAATATAATCTTTTTTATGCTGAGAAATATTTTTTAGATACCAACAACAGAGGTTTCCTAATGTTAAAAAAAGGCAGCATTTGCAGGAATAGAAAGAACTGAAAAATAGCATTTAGCAAATAGTATAGCATCTATTATTTATCCAAGGAGTCTGCTGGTAAACATTCAAAGTGAAATATGTGACTTTGCAGATGAAACAAAAAGAGGTGGCAATTATTGCAAACCTTTCTGTATTTTCTTTGTGAAAGTATTTTATAAAAAAAATGGCCTTTACTTAAAACAATCTTGCTGGAAAATAATAATTATTTGAAAAAAGCTCAAGTTCTTTCCAAATGCCCAATATTAAAAAAAAAAAATTAAAAAAATCTGTACAATGTTTCATAAATGTAAAACATTTTGTGAAGACACCAGTTCTACTCTATGGAGCTAAGATGCTCCTATTCCACTGCAAGCACACTGCATCATAATCTTATCACACATCAGTTCTTGTGTTCCAGTCCCAGAATAGCTGGATTTGATTGAGCACTCCTTAGGAAAAGGAATAGGAAATGTCTTGAGAAACTTTATAATGAAAGATACACTAATTATAGTATTATTTAAGAGTAAAACTTTTCAAAATTAACTGTATTTTACAGTTTGAGGGACTATTCAAATATTAAAGATCATATATTATTCACTTATGAAGAGAATTATTTATTACTCTAAAAAGGAGCATACACAGAAGGGCAGAAAACTGTCATGTCATATTTCTCTCTCACCTGCTGTCACCCACAGAAGAATGAGTTGTGAATTTGGAGGCATTCTATCTAGTAATTGTTCTGTTTCCAAGAAATCTGCCTTCAACAGCTCAACAGGTTTTACACAGGGAATGCTTAAGTAAAAAAAAAAAAACTCCTATAAAGTGCATTTAACATCAAACAAATGACTGCACAGGTCCAAAGTGAAGGGAAGTTAATTGGGTTTCTGCTTACCATTCTCTTCAGAATAGTATTTTTGCTCAACTTTCTGCAATGCCTGAAGTAAGAAAATCCCATACTCTGTCTTTCACCTCTCTGGTCAGAATAGTAAAGGATCTTAGGATGACTTTGTGAAAACTGTGTAACTTGGTATAGCACAGCAGTTCTCATGGTTTCTCTGGGCTTTCCTAAGCAAAAACATTGCACAAAATTAACCAATTGTTTCACTATTCAACAGTTGAATTTATGTCTGTGTGTTCTACAAAATATCTTAGATCAGTTCATATCAAGGGTAATGGATAATATAGCCTGGTAATTGAATTGAGTATCCTCCTTAATTAGCTGAAGACCTTCCTGCAGCATGGGTGGGTGATGTGTTGGGTCTTCCTTGTCTAAGAATGATATCACAACATTTAAAAGTACTCTCCATGGAACCAGCTTGCCATGGAACCACCAAAAGATAGTACCACAACCGTCTACTACATAGACTCCCTTCTTGATATTAATGTTAAATGTTTTCGCAGGCTTGGTCCTACTGCTGTTTCTGATCTACAAAACATTCGAACTAGGTTTGCATTGTCAATTCCACCAAGACCCACAAAACAGCGATTCATTTTGCAACCCTGATAAGCCATCCAGCAAACTGATCTTTTTTTCCACAAGCTAAAATGTACAAGAGCCCAACATAATTTGTTGCATGTAATATAGGTTAAGTACTAAATAGTTCACATACAGCTTTACAAAGAGAAACCCTGACAAAGTGCACTGTTCATAACTACTAGTGCTCATGGAAGACAAAAATGGAAGCTCTGATCAAACACCAACTAATTTAAAAGCCCACATGGCAGAGCACATGACAGATATAGCCCTGACTCCGAAAGTATTCCTGCCCCAACAGAAAGAATGCCAGGAAAACATTTAGCAGAGAACAGCCTGAGGCTAAACTCTTTGTTAATTAGTTTCCCTACCTCCATCTTTTCATTTTACTGAAGGCTTTTACAACCACTGTGTTTGTCAATGCCAGACACAGATAAAATGCAACACAGTCAGGATGGAGATTAGAACTGTCTGAGGCTGCTTCTTAGGTTCAGTCAAGTCCTTGCATCGTGGACAATGACAGCTTGAATTTTTAAAGCAGTTATGTAAAATTGACACTGCATTTGTGTCCCCTGAAGCAGCAGGTAACTCTGCCCTGTGCCCTGGGCAGGAAAGATCATCTTTCTGGGGAGCAAGGAGCAGTGAGAATATCATTTAAATGAGCTCCTTAGCTGCCTGTGAAAGATCTGCTCAACAGTAGGCTGGGAAAGTGCCACACCACTTCTGAAGACAACCACACTTGCTCATGATGAAGGACAAAAAGCTCAGTTTAATGCACTGTTCGTATGTGTAACTTTCTGTGGGCCTCGTGTCTTTTCTCCTAAATGGTGAGGCCACAGATGTATTTGAAAAACAGGGAGTAGATAAATGACTTTGCTGTCAGACTTTTTTAAAGTTTGTGTCTATTTTGTTTTATTTTGCCAACAACCCCAGGAAGGAGTTTACTGTCTGACCATTCTTAGATGTGTTTTTACATGTCTGGAAATAAATTATTACAGCTATATGTTGTCTTTTTCTTTTCCCCTGTAGCAGTTTGAAATGTGGGGGCTGGAGAGAGATAAGTGATACGGGTTTGCTGGACTGGCACAAGTGCAGCAGGGCTACAATTTAGGACTTAGCTCATTCATGGTAGATTGTATGCTCTTGAGATGCTGGATGATTTATAGCTGATGTAAATTGTGATAGTTACCATCCCATTAGCAAAGCCATTATCCCTGTCGTGAGAACTTAAGATCAATAAATGTCAGCAGAAACAGAAACAGTATTGTAAGCTTGCCGACACAAATGGGTTTGTGGAGAAACATTGTAGGATGCCACTGACACAGCCTTTTGAGAATGTTGAGAATAGCAATTTTATTAATGAAAATCCTGAAGTCAAGTAGCTATGTCCTTTGCAATTATTAGGTATGTAATAACAGCCAAAGTACGTTATCATTCTACCTCAAAAAAGGATTTTGCAAGTTGCCAAAATGACCATACATTCAGGTCACTGAGCACAGACTGGGTGTCATACTGAATAGCTAAACATCTGAGCTAAAGCTATGGTAAGGAAGCCATTGACTACAGTCAGATGACAATAAATAGCCACACAAACTATTTATTCAGAGTCAGTTTAAAAACCATGGCACTTTAGCTGGCAACCCTAAAGATTAACTTCACTAAATAAACCATCTTTTTAAGATTGCTCTCCCTGCTACTTTTTCAGGAAGGGCTATTTGTACAAGAGCACAGCTGATCATGAAATGCTGGTCTCTTTAACTAAAGGTATTCAGATTGCTCACATGTAATTTTATGTGTGTGGCATTAAGAAGCATGCAACTATTCAGGATTCTCCATAACACTCTAAATAGCATCACAGTACTGTATTTGGCCACTGCATCGGTTCTTTCTCCTACCTCTTGCAAACTGGCTCACCTTGTCAGACAAATTTCAAAGTGCTCTTGCGTCTACCCTTCTAAGTAAAAAATTCTCAGCAACCCCATACCTAAATTGACTAACCAAAACAGTTGCTCTGATGGTGGTCTCTAATCCACCTTCTTCCACTTCCACTGTTATGGGACTAACACCATCAGAGAATCACAGAGTGATTTGATTTGGAAGAGACCTCTGTCAGTCTCTCCAGGTCACTTTCCACACAAAGCAGAACCAGGTAGAGCAGATTGCCTAGCTTTGAGCAACTCCATTTGAGCTCTGAGTAACTCCAGTTGAGTTTGAGTATTCACTGGGATGGAGATTACACAACCTCGCTGGCATTTGTTCCAATGTTTGACCTTCCTCACAGTGAAGATTTTTTTCCTCTACTATTTATTTACAATTCTCCTTATAGTTATATCTGTTTCTTGCCTCTTATCACTGCACCCCTCTGAGCAGTTTGGCTCTGTTTTCTATACAGCCTCCCATTAGATATTTGTGGACAGCAATTGGATCTCCTCTTCACCTTGTCTTCTCCAGGCTGAAAAAAACCCAGTTCCCACAATCTTTCACTTATGTCATGTGCTCCAGCCCCATGACCATCTTGGTGAGTGGAGTTGGACTTACCCAGAAAGTCCCTCTTTTTTGTAGCAGGGAGCCCAAGACTGAATGCAGAACTTTCAGCACAGCCTCACAAGTGCCAAATAGAGGGGAATAGTCACTTCACTGGACCTGCTGGCTACATTTTTGCTAAGATAGTGCACAATGGGTTTTGCCTTCTTTGCCAAAAAGACACACTGTTCTCCCACATTCAACTTGTATCACAAAGGTCCCTAGCTCCTTTTCTGCATGGTCACCTGCTAACTACTCAGTCTTTGGCCAGTGCTGTTGCAGGGATTCTCCTTTGCTATGTGCAGGACTTTGCCCTTCCCTTTGTTGAACTTCATGAGGGTCCTATCAATGCATTGTAGTGTCCCATCACTCAGGTGAGTGACATTAAAGACATTAAACATTTCTGTCCCAAATACCAATACCTAAAGGCTATCACTAGCTACCACCAACTACATTATTGATTACAATTTTTTAAAATCAGTAGTCCAGACAATTTCCCATTCGCCTTACTGCTTACTGTCCACCCAGCTAAACCATATCTCACCAGTTTGGCTAGCAGGATACTATAGGAAACCACACCAAAGACTTTGATATAGTCAAAATGTACAATATTCACTACTCTCTTCTCACTGAGAATCCTTTATGTCATCAAGGAAGGTGTTTGGTTTCATCAGGCACAATATGTTAGTAACTCCATGCTCACTGTTTCCAATCTCCCTTTTGGCATTGAAACACCTGGACAGGATTTCCAAAAGGACTTGGTCCATTAACTTTGTCATGCCTTTCCAAAGCTGCTACAGAGCAGCCACATGGTGATGTGGCCTCCTAGCTTGGTGTTCCTAGAGACATCCCATCAGGTTCATCTGGCTCTTATATGTCCAACTTGCTTGAGTCTCCCTTACTCTGAGTACTCCCTGTCTTCCTCCCCTCTGTATTGCTGCACTCCCCCAGACTCTGCAAGCAGGTTCTGAAGGCAGTCTTCAGTAGCAAAAAAGGCAATTTGGCACTGACCACTGCAGCCTTTGCCGTGTCCTTTGTCCCTCAACCTATAGTTGTACTAGCAGGAGGCTCACAGTTCCTTTAGTTTTCTTTTTGTGGTTCTTTTGTAGAAGCCCTTCTCATTGTCCTTCACATCTCTTGCTAATTTAAACTCCAGCTGCTCTTCTGGTATCACTATGTTTTTTTATTACAGCAAATTAGTTAAATTCATCCCATTGGTAGGAAGAAAAACTCTAAGGAAGAAATCACTGGAGCCATTTACGCAAGGGAACTAGTCAAGCTCATCTAAATCTTTCAAGGTTTGGAAGCAGCACACAGATGGAAAGGGATAATTTCCAGATGTCAACCCTCCATGGAAGATTTGAAATCCTCAAAGAAAAAAGCTTATAGAAAATTCATCTTATAAGACACATCAGAGAGAGAGAAAATTCATTGCTCTGTTTTGTTACTGTGCCTCTCAAATATTTTCCCAAACTCTGACTTTTACTATGTATTTTTTAACTTACAATGCACATAAATTACTAATTGTATTTTAACATTCTTCCACTACATTATATCTATTTTCACTTGGAAAACTTTTTATTTTTCCTCATAGGACATTAAGATAAGCACTTTATTAATTAATCTGCCTGGAATGGGATTCAGATGACTGGGAGAGCCACCACTTCTGTCAAGTGTTTGGAAAGATGAAAGACAGCTCTGGGAAAAAATCTAAATCTATGGTTTGAGCACACACTCAGTGGACAAAGGACAAAGCGCTGTATCCTACAAGTCCTTGCTCCCTAAGGCCTTCCTAGGAGAACCTTGGTGCAAACAAAATTTTGGAAAACAGTAAGGTTTATGTTCCCATTTGTCTTCACAATGAAAGATTACCATGTTTCCAACATGTAAATGTAAAAACCCTAGAAGATAAAATGTGTTCTTGATCTTTCCTTTAAAGATTCTAGTTTCCTGCCACTCATTAACCTTCATATTTCATGTGAACTACAGTGCAGCTCATAGAGAGTTCAACACTTTCACTGTATTCACCAGCAGAAATCTGTGGCATTTTCTCATGAAATAAATCAGGTGTGAAAGTGGCAGGAAGAGAAAGTAGAGGCTATCAAAGGAGGTGCTGCCTGGACTCCTGTCTTTGCTTTTTTTCAAGTGACTTTCCAGCTTGAGGTTTTCATTGTAATGTTATGAGAAAAACACCAGTTACCTTGCCAAAATTATCTCTTCTTGCCTTTGATGTCAAATGTTTTATCTCTTGTTAACTTTTTGCAGTGATACATAAAGGAAGAGTTCCTGTTTCACTTCATTTTCCACTAAAACAAAGCACACACCTGGTCACACATTGACATCTGTTACTTGCTGCATTAAGGCCCAGAGCCAGTCTGGATCCTCCTTTAGCCCCTGCCTTCAGGGACACTGCTCTTTCCATGGTAGGGATCTGAGGCAGCAGGTCTCCAACTTAAAATGTCAAAATAGTACATTGCTTTGAAGTTGTCTATTTATATATCATCTCTTGCACCACTGTTCATTGCCCCTATGAAATGCTCTTTTGGGACAATATGACTGTTTTCATCTTGATTTCCTACACCGTACATGGTTTTCTTAGCCCTTGCAGCCTCTTCTCACATCAGCTTGAGAATCACCTTTCTGTTTCTCATTTTGTGTGATATTTGGCTGATGCCCTCCTTGTTAATGACTGTCTGACCACTTCAGTTAAGGCCTGGAAGCCTTGCCTGGCAAATGAAAAGACTTTCATTATAGGTTAATTTTAGATCTTCCTGTATTCTTGCTGCATATTTTGACTCAAATCTCACTCAGGACCTGCTTTCTTATTCCTCTTTCCTTTTGTTCAGCTTGCAATTAACAGCTTTTAAACCCTTGCTTTTAAACATTCATGAGTTCTACCATAGATTCAAATCTCTGTTGTACCACACTTAAAATCATACGGTTTTGTGTCATCTTGATATGGAAAGAAGGGCTCTTCCAGTTCCTGTACTGCATAATCGTAGTTAATTCCTGCCAGAATTATCTGAAAATTAAATTTAAAATCGTGTGTATCAAAACCAACTATTTTCAGGACTATGTGCTCCTTCTAAATAGTTGTATTTGTTGGTGATATCCACTCTCTCCACAAGCAGAACCAAGCAAGTCATGGGCAGTCTTCAGGTGCCCTCTGAGCTCCTGGGATATTCAGCTTTAATAAGGAGACAAGGAGACAGTCAGTGTTTTTGTTCTTTTTTTTGGGGCCTGTTCCACTGCACTCTTGACACCAAAGATATTTCACTTAAACACCCCAAGAGAGGTATATGGACAGAGAGCTTTCACCTTCAATTCCATCTGATCTGTCTTTGTATCCTGACCTGTTGCATGGTGTAACACCAGTATGACAAACTGATCTGGAAATGCATTAAAATGAGAGTTTTCCACGCAAGCATCAAACCCGGATCAGCCATTTTGTCAGCCCATATCTTCATGTATGAAATCATCTCTCTCCAGCTAAACACCCCTCATGCACCCCCCCTGTCCTGCCAGTTGGTTAGTAGAAAGATTCTTTGATGCTGCCGCATCTGCTACCAGAAACCCAGGTTGGCAGGACTGGCAGAAGATGAGCAGTATGCTTGTGGTCTCCATGCTGATGTATGTCTGCCCTACTCAAATTAAGCATTCACCTTTGGAACTCTCCAAAACTTTTTCAGGGGCATGAAATTTCATAAACAAAATTATACCCCAAAGGATAATCAAAGGCACAACAGGAATTATTCTTCGATTCACTGATTTAAGCCTGTAAAGGACCATATGGATAGCAAAACTGAGTAGCTGATTAAGATAACCAACAGAATTGTCACCGTAATTCTTCTAATAAGGCCGTATTTTTGCAGCTGAACAAAGGAATGCATTTTAGACTGGCACCTGATTACGTCCATTAGTGAATGTCACTTCTCTCTCCATTTCTTCCTAGTAGTTTTGGGATTTTTTAAGATACACTTAAAGTAATCTGAAATATTTTAAAATGAATGTACAGCTTCTCATCAGAACTGGACCACTTGCATCTCCTGGAAGAGACCATTTACTGTGAGGAGCACAAATGCTCAGACTTGGGAAACAGGTAAGAGATAGATGAGTCATGCTGAGAAGAAAACTCACTCACTTCCAGCTGAACACAGGGTAACCTAAGGAGCAGGAACTAAACTAGGGAACCATTATTTCATCATCAAAAGATGATGCTAAACCTTGAACTAGTGTTCTCCATTTAACACAGAACAGAGTAAAAATGGTTTGCACAGGGAGAGCTCTGTATTCTAGACAGAAGACACCAATTTCTCAATGGTCAGTACTCCTATACCTACAAAAGCAGGCAAAGAACAAAGACCTAGGGTGCACAGCAGTGCAGCTTAACTCTTCTCTTTGCTCTGTCTGTATACCCCAATTCAAAAGATGGCATTGGAGAGTTGCTTTGCAACAGTAGGTACAGAAGGAGCAAGACAAGAACATCAGACCCTGAAATCTGGGGAAGACTGCAGCAGGCCTGCTAATCCCACTTGAAAGGATGGGCACATGTCCAATTACAGGTTTTTCCAATCCACTGGGGAAGCCATTACACGGATGGAAATAAGATTGGTGCACCTATGGCAATCTTGAAAGCATTTAGGATATCTCTGATTAAATGATATAATGGGCAAAGACTGAAATTGCTTCTCTAGCAAAAAACCCAGCATGGATATTTTTTAATTAAGATGAGATAATATAGCACTTTTATTTGTCAAATCACATGAAAAGGAGAAAATTAAACAGAGGGATATGAGAGTGGGAAAATCCTCTTTGTTTTTTCTTCTGGGTGATTATCACCAAACTGTTTTAAAAGTCCATTTGTTTCACAGTGTAATCAGGTTGATTAAAATCCTCTAAAGAAATAAAACAGCTGCACAGGCCTCCAAAATCACACTCTTCTGTACCGTGTGTGCGTTGTATTCTTTACAACAGCTTTGTTCTCAAATTATTCTTTTCCTTTCCTTGCTTCTGAATGCCTATTACTGGATTTATTAAAACAAAGCCGAATAAGCATGCTGAAAACAGACATAGCGATTGCTTCAACACATGTTGTTCTTGCAAGGAGTACTGTGCTAGCAGGTCTGTTGCTAGTTTGGCTCTTGCTGAACTGACAGCAGAACAAAAGAAAACCCAGCTGAAATAATGGAAGTGTTCCCTAAAGGAAGGCTCCATATTTTGCTCTTTTATCACGTGCTGAAGAACTAAAATAATAATTATTAGCTGGAGCCATACCATGACCAGGCCAGGAGGAGACATGTTCTTATACTGTCTCTAAATTGACCTGACACCTTTCCACTGTCTCAGCCTGGGACCAGGTGGGGCTGCTAAATGCCATTGCTGCAAGATGAGCCTTCCAGTGGATTAGTCCAGCTGAAGTGGCTTAGAAAAGGACCACACTGCTTCCTTCCTACTCCTGCTTGGGCTTGTTTCACCTAGTTGCAGGAAGGAGAAGGAATAAGAGGAAGGTGGCAGGCAGACTGGAGACACACTGTATATGTGCACTGCACACTCAAACTGCCCATATGAACACTGCACATGTGCACTGCTCATCCTCATGCTGCACCTATGCACATTGCATATATGCACACTGCACACCCAATCCCTGTTGGCAGGGCCTAGCTCCAGCAGCAACAACATGCCCACAGAGGCTTGGCCCCCTGCTGTGAAATATAGGGGTGAGAAATTGATGAACCCTGCTACCCGGTTAGGTGGCAGACCTCTGCTTGTGCCAGTCCTTGCACCAATGGTTTTGTGAACCAAGATGTGCCCAACTGCTAAGACAGATCTCTGTGTGCAAAGCCTCTTCCTGCTTCCCATTTAATTTGTTTTTTCATAGGCAGGCTTCCCTAAGGAAGCAGGAGGTTTAACCAAATGGGTTATACCTGACTGTAAGGAGGTGCTGAAGCAGGAACTGGTGCTGGAGCCACTAGTGACTCCTGTCCTAGCAGAACAGGGGGTCCCATGTTTCTTATCAAGCCCTCCTTCTGCATTGCTCTCCTGATGGTGTGGGATTTTGTTCCTCAATCAGCCCATACAGCCTTTTGTGTCATCTCAAAACAAAGGGAAAGACAAACCTGCAGGCAGAGGCAGTTCTGCAGGTGCTCATGGCTGTAACATTGCTGGATCATGACATGGGTGCTTTTATTGCTGTCCTCAGTCAATATGGTAGCTAGAGTTTTCCTATCTACTTTATTTTCAAAAGACAGTAGATGTCTTTGTTTTGCTAGGTGGTACCATTTAAATATCTTGGATGTAGTGCAAGGTGCACAGGGAAAGCACTCACTGCCTTCTTGCCAAGCAGCTTTTACAGTCTCTGGTGGACCACCTGCAGTCTCCCTGGCCACCCTGCACCCAGGAGAGACTGTTCCTACTGCAGGCATTGTTGGATTTCCCAATCACTCCAGTAACGTGAAACTTTTTTGTCTCATCATGGAGACAAAAATGCCTCAGTGGCAAAAATAGGTCTACATCTAGTTTGATAGGACATATTGTGTTTACTTCAATGGTTAACAGAGCCTCATCTGGGTAAGTCAAGTTGAAACCCCTACTTTGCCATTCTGAAACAGTGATAAAGTAAACTTGAAGTATTTAAAAGGATGAAAATGCAATACCTGCCAGATAAGGGTAAACAGAGACAGTTGTATGCAAATGGCTGAGGAGAGGGTGGATTTTGAAAATCCCAAAGGCTAGAAATTTGTTTCTGGCTAGAAGAAAATATGTACCCCAAATAGTTTTAAATCAGTAATGTCTGTGTACTATCCAGATGGAGAAGATTCCTGGCCCCACAGACATTAATCACCCAGTGAAGTCAGCAAGGTCAGAGCTCTACCCTGAGACTCTAGTTTATTAAAAAATAGTTCATATTTCTGACATTTTTATATACACTTAAATAGTACAGACTTACAGACTTCCTGTGCTGTGCCTATGTATAATATATATCATCTTTTATAGCAATACTTACACTAATGATTTATAAAAGCTTTCAATGATTTACAACACTGAAGAAAAGAGTTCCTAATTTCTCTTTATTGTCCTATTCAGGGATAACTCCATATGTTGCTTTACTCTGTCCACTGCAAAAGGCTGAAGTTCCATTCTAGTAGAATGACATGAAAACATATGTCTTAAGTGTCTGGTTAGAGCAGCCCTCTTCCACAGAATATGTGGGTGTTTTTAAGATGGATGCGGTGGCACTGCATGGTTTTGCAGCATGGACTAATAAAGGCACCATTTTAATTTTTTTTTTCCTTTAAGATGCTCTGGTTTAGAGTTTGGTTGATTCATGTGGCTTATGTTTGCTTGGAGGAAAAGGACAGAAAATATGCATAAAGCTAGAATTCAGTGGCAGAATTGCAGGCAAGCTCCTCGGGGGCTTTGGACACCCTAGAAAATGCAGATAGCCCTTCCAGCTCCCTGGCTGATGGAGTGACCTCTGAGTGGGCACAGTGCTGAGACCCCCCAGACAGACTGAGCTGTAACACCCAGACACTCCCCAGTGAGCTACAAAGGCAGACAGGTCTCTTGTACTGAAGTTTTTTTTCCCAGCAGAAATGATCCGGCAAGTTTGTGAACCAGTCCCCTCTGGCAACTGCATCTTCCACCACAGCCTTTTTTAAACTGTATATCATGGCATATATATGTATATTCATGTTTCCCTGATTGTTGCATTTGATAAGATTTTCTTTTTTCCTGGTTTTACCCAAATACTTGCCCAGTGTTGAAGTAAGAGGATCTGATACCAGATTTTTGCAGATTCGTGTACTGAAATCTCTGCTATTCACATCATCAGAATGGGAGTGTGTATAAACCACCACTGCCATTGCCCACAGTGGTGCTGGTCTGTTAAATAAACTTTGTGGTAGAAAAAGTTTTAAAGTTCCTGTTGAAGCCCTCCCCCAAGCTTTGTTAAACAAACAGGTCACATTTTCACCACTTCAAACACCAGGAACTGTGGACGTGGTACAATTGTTAGAGACATTTTTTAAATTTAAGGATGAAAATAAATAAATACAAAAATAAAGCTAAGTTCACACCCATGTATGCATCTATGTATGTGTCTGACCTTGTACGTAAAGCTGTTTCAGCCGTGGTACTTATGGATGATCAGAATAATACCATTGTATCTCTTTCCTCGATCACAATTCAACATAACGCATTAACTTGATTCACAGTAACTTCCAACTTTGATGGTATATTTAATAAAACATACTACTCTGCTGGAGAATCCCTCAGGAATCTTTATTTCCTTTTCTTTTTTAAAAAATATATATTACATTTTAAATGGGATTAAATTGTCTGATTAGTGAAGCCTAGCTCTTGCTGTAGCAGATAAACCCTGAATTCCTCAGGGAGATCTACAGCCATTGTTACAGTATCTTTCCAAGATGTGGGCAAGCTCAGCAAACCCCATGAGAGCTGAGCAAAATATTTTCCTCCTGTTGAGGCTGGTTTGATGCTGCAGCCCCAACCTTTGCTTTTTCATTCATCTTCTTCTATGCAAACTTTGCTTTTGCCTGTAGAAATGTTGATAAGGCTGCACAGTAAAGTCAGTGACAGAACTGATGCAAGCTTCCAAAACCAAAAGGGTCCCTGCCACTGCAAACCAGGAGCTCTGTGGAGAGCTGCCAGCACAAATTTATGGGCTTTGAGAAGCTGAGCATCATTCAAAGGATGTGGCAAGGCCAGCTTCAGACAAAGTCCCACCAGGTACAATTGCTCCTTACTGTTCACAGGCTTTGTGCTGCCTTAAGCTGGGCCAGCATCACTGCCTGTGGGTATCCAAGCAGTGTCAGGAAACTGGTCAGAGCCCAAGAAACATAGCACTTAGCCTGGAAGAGACAAGTTGGTAATATACAGGGCATTGGCACCATCCCTGTGCCCAAACAGCCCTTGAACAAATTCTTGGTCAGGATCGTGAGGTACGCAATGAGGAATATCAACAAGATAAGCTACTTGCTGTCATACCACAACCCAGCAAGGCAGAGAAACTGTTCCTTTGTGCTGGCTGGAAAGAGACGTCCCTAAGCTAAGTAGCAGTTCAAACTCAGGCATGGCACTAGGGTTATCCTCTTGAAAACACTTCTGGAAAATGCTTAAAAGCAATTAAAAAGTAGGTGAGGCTACACAGGGTGAGCCAAGACAGGAACAGACTGGGGCAAGAGAACAAGAGTGAGTCTGACAGGCAGGTGAATCTCCCACCCTCTTCTTATGCCCCGCCAGCTTCCAGTGGGGACAGGTCTTCTGCCTGCCCTGCTGTAATTTCCACAGCATCCAGCCCGTGTCCACAGTAGCTCACCCTATGTTCATTTCAACTGCCTCCAGCAGATTAGTGGGGGCAATTGAAGCCTGATAAACTCTGGCTCAAGATGGCTAGACAGCTCTTACAAAGGAGCATCTTAGCCTGTCAGGCAGTAACAGTAGGCTTGAGAAGCCGGGACTGTGTCATTATGCTGTTTATTACATTTTATAAAGACTGCGTATTACAGAGGTAACATTGTAGAGTTGTACAGTGACATGCCAAGCAGCTTGTGCCATACTGCAAGCATAGGAAAAATCTTCACCATTTTGGCTTTTATTGGCTAACAAAATTGTCAAAACAATCACTGAATTATGCAAGAAGAAAAATTGATAGTCAGACTGACTAGCAAAATAAAAATCCAGATTAAAAGACATAAACACAAAAGACCTTTTAACTGGCTATACTTCTGCCTCTTGATTTGTCGGGCTTTTAATATTTCTTTGGAGATATATATATAATATTACTATAAAATACACTTCTAAGCTTGTAATCTGTTGAATAATACTAAATAAAAAGCTATAGGTAAGACCACCTGATTCTTTTATAAATAATTAAAACATTTAGTGTCATGATATATACGTACCTAAAGAATTCCAAAGTCCCCTTGCACAGACCAAGAGGCAGAGCTTTATAACATAGCTGGGGTTTTTGGTCCTTCAGCATCTAGACCCAGCTTGGTCATCATTTATGTACCTATGCAGTTTACACAGGTGGATAGCACCGCTGTTTTTTCAGAGAGCTACTTGTGTATGTAAAGCTAGCTTCTTCACAATCCCATCAGCAGAAATACAATGTATACGGTAGTGTTTTAGCATTTTCAGGGTTGGATCACAAAAAGATGGAACAGAACAGCATAGCATAGCATAGCATGTACAGAATAGCAGAGAGTAGCATAGCATAACAGGTTTCCATATTTTCAGAAACCAAATAAGAGGACATGGGACAGGAGTAGATCTTGTTCCTTTATGTCTACACAGTAGAAAAATATCTCTTCAAATTTACACAGATAAAAATGTTTCATTCAGGTGATCCTTACCCTCCTGATCAGTGGAACAGAAGATTACCGAGCCAAAAGGAAGAAACAATTCTCAATATCATAGCAAATAAAAAAAAATTACAGGCCCTAGGAGAAGAATACATGTGATGAAGGATCTGTTTGCAAAGGTGTAATAGGTGAGCCTGATAGGAGCACAGGAAAGCATTGCTAGCATAGACCCAGTAGGCACAATATAAAAAAAAACAGGGCAGGGAGTCAGGCAGAACAGGGACAATAGGTAGAGCCCTAAGAAACCATCACTGTATTTTGTCTATCTTTGTTGACCAAGTTTTAAGAATGTGTTTGTTTTGCAAAGAGTTTTGGTCAATGTCTCAATGTGCAGCTGGAGATAGTAACGAGTGGTGTCCCTCAGGGATTAGTGTTGGGACCAGTCTTGTTTAACATCTTTGTCACTGACATGGACAATGGAATTGAGTGCACCCTCAGCAAGTTTGCCGATGACACCAAGCTGTGTGGTTCGGTTGATATGCTGGAGGGAAGGAATGCCATCCAGAGGGACCTTGACACACTTGTGAGGTGGGCTGATGCCAACCTCATGAAGTTTAACCATGACAAGTGCAAGGTCCTACACCTGGGTCGGAGCAATCCCAGGCAGAGCTTCAGGTTGGGCAAAAAGGAAATTCATGGTAGTCCTGCGGAGAAGGACTTGGGGGTGTTGGTCAATGAGAAAATGAACATGAGCCAGCAGTGTGCACTCACAGCCCAGAAAGCCAACCATATCCTGGGCTGCATCAAGAGGAGCGTGACCAGCAGGTCGAAGGAGGTGATCCTGCCCCTCTACTCTGCTCTCGTGAGACCTCACTTGGAGTATTGTGTGCAGTTCTGGTGCCCTCAACATAAAAAGAACATGGAACTGTTGGAACAAGTCCAGAGGAGGGCCACGAGGATGATCAGGGGACTGGAGCACCTCCCATATGAAGACAGGCTGAGAAAGTTGGGGCTGTTCAGCCTGGAGAAGACAAGGCTGCGTGGGGACCTCATAGCAGCCTTCCAGTATCTGAAGGGGGCCTACAGGGATGCTGGGGAGGGACTATTCATTAGGGACTGTAGTGACAGGACAAGGGGTAATGGGTTGAAACTTAAACAGCAGAGGTTTAGATTGGATATAAGGAAGAAATTCTTTATTGTGTGGGTGGTGAGGTACTGGAATGGGTTGCCCAGCTCCATCCCTGGCGGTGTTCAAGGCCAGGTTGGACAAAACCTTGGGTGACATGGTTTAGTGTGATGTGTCCCTGCTCATGGCAAGGCGATTGGGACTAGATGATCTTAAAGTCCTTTCCAACCCTAACTATTCTATGATTCTATGATTACCTTCTGCTTTACATTTCAAATGGTACCTAAATAGCTGACTCTAAAATGAACTTTGAATTGCATCATTGGCTGTTTGTTTTGAAGTAAAAAGAAGGCAGATGAGGCAGGCTAGAATCCTTGCATGGATATATTCTAGACTGAAGTCAAAACCAAAACCAAAAACCTGAGTCAACAGCAAGAATTCCACAAACTGGGAACAATGTGCCAGTCAGCAAGGACTTCTGGCTTTCCTGACAGAGTGTAGGCCCCTCTCAATGGGTAAAATCAGAGTGTAAAATCTGGTCATGCCCTCTCTTCCTCCCTCATAGTGCCTTTCCCCAAAACCCTGCACCTCCTGGTTATTTCCCCAGCCTGGGACAAGGACCCCTGCCTGCTGCAGGAGCTGCCCTAACAAGGATGAAACAGTTTTGCTGAGGTGTTGTGCTGTTGTGAATATGCATACCACAGTTCAAAACCCCTGGGTATTAAACATAAAAGAAGCCTAGCAAGAGTGGCATTTAAGGCAGCAAACATCAGGCATTTTAGAAAGAAATTGCTATCCAGCACAGAGAAACAACCCCATAAACCACAAAGCTAAAGAATCTCTCCCACTGGAAAATAGTTGTGACAGAGGAACTCTTGGAAATACATCTCTGATCTGAGAGATAAAAATAGAAAACTTAAAGCTGACTGTTGTGAAACTGGCTTTGCATAGTCCAGTAGTTAAGAAAGTTTAGATAAGTGTTTGAGTTATGTCCTGACTTTTCTGAGGACAATGACCGTATTGGTAGTACCTTTAATGGGGCCAGGCTATCACTGCTGCACTTTGGACTGTTGATCCAAAGCAACCAACATAAGTCGTGTCAGTGCTAAGGAACTTTCCCATTAATAAGAGAATTGTATCATTTTGCTCAAGACCCATTTCCTTGTTTAAGGAAAATCTCTATAAAAATACTGCCATCAAAGTTTATGTGAAAAGTACTTCCAGGAAATAAATTTACTAGTGGCTATTCAAATGACAAAGTGTAATCCATGAAACCCAGGAAAAGAGCTGTCCCAGAGGAAGCAAAAGTGCTTTTCCTCTCAAGACTGACTTTTTCAGGAAAAAATTGAAAAAAGAAGTCCTGGTCCCATGAAACATAATACTTTGTTTCTAAGAAGTGACAACAGTGCCTTGGATTCAGAAATATCTGCTTCCTTCTTTCTGAAGGGTAGCTTGAGGGCCTGCATCTTTCCATAAATTATGGTTCCATGATGGCACCCTACTTTATAAAAAAACAGAGGAAAACAACCCCAAACTTAGCTTCACTTGAACCTTCCTCCACCTTGACAGTTGGACAACACTTAATCAATCCTTGTAAAAGAAAGTTTATCTTGTTAACTTGCTATCTATATTGATAGGATAAAATTTAAGCAAATAGAAGAATTTATAATTTTTTGTATATATCTATAAATGTATATATATAAGATACATACATAGATTTGCAATAATTAAATTGGTCTAAAGAAACTCTCCATTTGAAACAATTCTACATGTATGAATTAATGCACAAGGTATAAATAAATAGCAGTTAAATACATATCTTTTTGCTGGGGAAGAAAGGGATGGTTTTGGTTTCCCTCCCTGCTTAGTAACAGTTATGTGTTACAGTCTTTCTGTTGCAATAAAATTATTGTTTTTTTTTAATGAATATTGTTAGAAATCAAATTAAAAACTCAACTGGCCTGCATGTATATTGTATTTAAATGTTCTCTGCTCCTGAGCTGATCTTTTTTATTCAGACAAGTTGAGTGCTCCTGGCCCTGTTTTTCAGTCATATAGTCTTTCATTAAAATCAAAAGCCACCCTGTCCTGTCTAGAACATGAGGACAAACATGCACGCTACTAACATTCCTCTATAAGACCCAGACACTAAGAAATTTCTAGATTAAAACTGGTGTAGTATTTCAGACTTAAAAATTAATGTAGGTGAAGCTACCTTCAGCACAAGATAAAAATCACCCTTTAGGAAAAAACTGCCCACACTGTAAATAAGAATAAGTGCTGTAATGTTTCTAAATATCATGGTGCTGGGAATTCCCTCTGCAAGCCTCTGATTTTCACTATACATTGATTTTTATCATAAACTGTTCTAAAATTAGAAGGGGCTATGATCTGACAAGTATGCTTTCTATTTAGTCCTAGCAGATGGAAACTGTGAGGTGCTTTCTCAGTTTGAAACTGTTCCAAAACCTAAGGCACTAATCTGACATATTAAACCTAATTTATATAATGTCTTGTGTGTCTTTACATCATGCAACATCATTTATGGCATGCTGGGCAGTGACAGTTTAAGTTATGAAAATGCTGTATCACACAGTAGATCAGAGCTGCTTTATAGCAGGTCTCATGAATTCCTTCATCCAGAAAAAAATAAATTTTGTGTGGGAGCATTCTGCATAGCACCCCTACAGAGCAATAGATTAAAACTGGATTTTAGCATTTACCTTTGGCTCAGCTATAAATCAGGAATTAGAATTGGTAATGGCAGTTACCCATCAACAGCAGTGCAACTGAAGATGAGCAGGAGTAATTTTATGGATAAAAAAGAAAATCCATCCTCTTCTATTTTGAGTGTTTCTAGGCTCTGAATAGAGAGTGATTAGATCCATGCAGGTAATGAGCATGGATAAGGGTGATGCATTTGAAGTAACAGCTCTCCAGGTTGCAAAATGTTATTCTGAAACCCTAGCAGCGGGCTTGAGCTCAGGTGTAGCAATTCATGTTGGAGACCCCTCTTGACAGAAGACCTTGACTGGACATCTACCACAGCCGGCAGGATTCTGCCCCTCGGTTCATTGTTGTATTTGCTGGGCAATTGAAAGCTTTACGGAACTCGTCAAAGTTGCTCATGGCACCGATAACTCTGCAAAGAAAAGATGGAAGTGACTGACATGCAGATTGTCTTCTGTTAAACACCACAGGCGTGTGAGTGTGTGTTTCAGTGTGTTGACTTCAGGTTTAATTTTCAGGCTTTCCATATAATTTTTCCAAAAATAAACCCCAAAAGTGCAGGAGAAGCACTCCCAGTTAATGTGAAGATAATATTGTTCCATTCAGTGCTTTGAGAAGCATCTTACTTTGCTAGAAACTCAACAAAACAATTATACCTTGAGGGTACTATGCCATTTAGAGCAATCTGACCCTTGGCAACAGAGGTGGGAGATCAGCGGTAGCCTTGCATGGTAGAATCCTTCTTCCAGTACCTGCCAAAATGCTGCAGTCCAGCAAGCAAGAGTGTGTAAAGAAACATCATGGCTGTGCTAGAAGTTGTTTGATTTGGCTCATGCCAGCAAGGTTCTTGTAACAACATCCTCTGCCCACCTATGCACACAAACACATATGCTGGCTCCCTGGGACTTTGCAGCCTGAAGTTGGGGGCAAAGGGGAGCCAGACACAGCCTCTCTTGTTGGCTAGCTCAGCCTTACCTTGTGAGCATCTCAACTCCTCTCACATTTTGGAAATACATTTTCTGAGGCTTCTGCCCTGACCAGCTCTCAAGCTCTATTGCTTGCACCACAGATGGAGTGTTACTGAAAGAGCAGCACATCATTGCCTCATACAAACTAGACAATGTGTCTGCACTCGAGACTGGCACTTTCAGGCATAGAGGAAGAGGTTGCTCTTTGTTTGCAGTCATCCTTGGCTCCTGCTCTCATGTCTGTATTATTTGATGCTGTCAGAAGGTGTTATTTTACCATTGCTAGTTTGGGATTGTGGTATTTGCTGATTTTTCCTATGCTTTTAAGCATCTTGGAATTTACTAACCTGAAATATGTTAAACAGCATTCTGAGTTAAAAGCAAAGACGTATCGACTGAGATATTAATTATATGTCTTTTCACCCTCTTTGCTATGCAGTGGGAAGGCATTTTTCTCCATTGCAAACAATCAGCTTCTCAGTGTAGCTCAGCACGGTAGCAAACATTCTTATTATATTGATAGCCTTTATGTGAGTAAGAAAATTTGGAGTCAGCTGGCACAAAAAATGTCTAAAGGTCAGCTTTGTAGGTAGAATTACAAAGAAATAAGATACACAGTTTTATTGTAACAACGCTGCAAATACATATTCAGGGAATGGAACAGCGAGAGTTGGTCATGTAGAACTGCTGCTGAAGTTGGTGGGAGTTCTGCCTGCCATGCCAGGGATTTTGCTCTGAAACTGGCATTCAACTACAGTGAAGACGCACGTTAATACTGAAAATACTATCATATAGTCAGCAAAAGATTATAATGCGCCCATGCACCTGACTTTTCTACCCATGGTTTGATATTGTCAGAGATTAACTGTGGAATCAGAGTGGGTTGTCTGGATTTCATCCCATTGAACTACAGTAGAGACATCTTCCCCTGCACAGGTCACCCTGAACTCCCTTGGTGGTCAAAAGAAACATGTACTTTCAGAGTCTAAGTAATCTAAACTTATTACTTACAGAAAGATGTTAGATACTGATATATTTCCACAATGCCTGTTCTTTTTTTTTGGCTGTGAAAACCTGGAGTGACTAGCTCAGACGCATAGGCCTATGCTCAGGATATATGTTGCTCATCTCTTACAGCTTTTATAGTTATTTTTTATAATTACTTTAAAAAGGACTGTTTGGGGTTTTTGGATAGCAGGATCTGCCAATGTTGAAACTAGCTGTACAGCTGTGACACTCTTGGGACATAAAGCTGAGGGAAACAGATAATATAATTTGTTAGCGCAATTGATAGGATTGGCAAGAACAGACAAACGTCACAGTTTCTCTTCATGTCTGAAACAGAAGCCTGTACTGAGCATCTTACACAAAAACTAAGAAAAAGTTTTGCCTGTATTTTCTAGACCCCAAATTAATCTAATTTTCTCTGGAATTTTCTTTCTTAGCCTGATTCCCTCATAAGCTTTCCCCATGAATGCTCTCTCCACAGGCTTCCCTGTATATTCTGGGATTTGCACCATCTCATGGGAATGTAGCCATATAATGATTTGGAATATAGGATCATGTGTATAGGTAAATAGATCTGAGGACTTTAAAAGGAA
Organism: Melopsittacus undulatus; assembly: GCF_012275295.1. Lineage (NCBI taxonomy): Eukaryota > Metazoa > Chordata > Aves > Psittaciformes > Psittaculidae > Melopsittacus > Melopsittacus undulatus. The sequence goes on along the minus strand of NC_047528.1, from coordinate 79,450,798 downwards.
AGAGATAATTATTTTACCAAAATCTTACCAAAGGTAGGAACAATTGAAAATATACCAATCTGTAGGCTGGAGATCAGCCTGATACTTTTGTCCTCGTTGTCATGGTGTGTTTTCAATTGTTAAAAGGCATGCACATTTGCACACTGCACTACATTTACCCTCACTACAGATATTGCAAAGGCACAGCAGTGCAGGTTTCAATGCAGAGTTTACAAGTCTACCAAGACGCATACACATCTGCACTGTTAGGTTATATCAATTTTTTGTGTGTCATCATGTTTCCAGTTTCGTTATTTCTTAACCCATTCTGGTTATAAGTAGCCTAAGGTGTGTTATGCATGCCAATTTTATATCTTCAGCTTTGATACAGCCATGTCCAGGGAGTATTTCAGAGTACCTGTGAAGCAACTCCACAGCTCCCCTGTGAAGGTACTGTTGCTATTTCTAGTTTACCAAGAGAGAGCTGAGGCAAAGCGGGCTTATATCAACTAAATTAACCCATGGAGAAGGTGGAAGCCCAGCTCCCTCTTTAGTCAACAGAAAGCAGCAGGAATTTCCAGAAGGCAACTAATCCAGGGTATTAGAGATACATCCACTATGAATCAGCTTGGGAGTTAACATCCTTCCTCCAAATACAGTGGTAATGTAACACTCAGCTGAGGATGTACACACAATTAAGTAAATGCAACCAATATAGAAACTCAACAGAAACAATTAGCTCTTGGTCACGCAAACCCTCTGGAGAAGCAGAGAAATAAACTTTGGCTTCCTAATTCTTATGTAGTTTTTAAACCTTCCCTCTTTTCCAGCCATGGATGTCTGTGGCTGAGGAGCCTGTGGGAGGCCTTTTGGGCAAAGACACAGACACTTTGTTATGGCAGGACTGCCACAGCTCCTTCAAGCAAAGTATGTATTGAAAGCCAGTTGAAGAGCTCAATCTCAAACTGAATTTACACAGCATGTTTTGCTTGCATTATCAATATAATTCATGGTAATAATTGTAAAGCTTTTAATGAATTTAGGAAGATTAAATCAAAGACCCTCAATATATACAACTAGAATTGCACAGGGGAAAAAAATAAAGATGAGACATTTTAGATACTCAGGCCATGATTATAGGATATCACAGGGATCAGAGTGTGTTTTGGTTCAACTGCTTTTGAAGGTACATGTAAGCCCTTCATTTTTACAGAAGAGCAATTGTAATAGCACTAGATAACCTAATAAAAACACCTCAATTTCAATATAAGCCAAGAGCACACACCAATTTTGTGTTTGTTTTTAAACATCTCTTTAATATGCTAAATTTCTGCACTTCGTGCTGCAGTGACAGGTTCTATATGTACACTGAGTAAATGCATTATTTGCACTTACCTGAACTCAGGAGGGCTGTGAGCTCCAACATATATTTGCTCTCTTGCAGATTCTGGTCTAAAGGAGTTGCACCTTACCTAATAAAAGACAAAAAGCAAGAATAAGCATGTTATCTGGGATGACTTCCTAAGCAAAGCAGAATGTAAAGCCACTGTTTTTAAGATGCATATTACTTACAGAATGCACAAAATAGAAAACCACCACAAACTTGTGTTTTGTTTCACCTTTGTTAACTTGCAGGTTTCTGTTGGCATATTTTCTTGGTTTTCAAATCCTGCAATGGATCCAGTCTTCGTCCACTGTTATTCATCACCCACTCATTCCCATCACTGGCTCATAGCCACTTTACTAGTTATTTTTCTGAAATTCTCTTCAATGGTAGCTTGCTTTCAGCTTGTGCTGCAGCACCTTATGCCTTAATTATCAAGCCTCCTTCTTAGTCTCAAAGCTATTACACATAATGATGATTATCATATCTAGAATTGCAGCTATATTACCTGATATATTTGTTCCAGGTTGGAATGCCAGTTCTTTTGAAATTATACATTTTTCAAGTTTATATCAGTGGTACCCGATTTACTATTCCTGATACAATACTTGACCCAATTGTAACTGACCATAAAACAGGCTAGAGAGAATATTTGCACATCTGAATAATTCCTCTTATGCCGTATCCATTCATGAAAAAATACCATTTAACCAGCTTCCACCTTAACTAAGCTCTGTGCTGAATGTTTCTTATTGACAACATCCTTTAAGCCAGACTGCCCATGAGATATGTAGACTTCAGTACAATTTTGCCTGGCTGAAGACAGCCCTAGCAGTTTGAATGAATCTGTTGGGTGACTTGAGCTCTGTGGAAAGAAGCTGAGCTCAAGGGTAACTGGCACACACTGTGCATGCACTTCCCATCAGAGGGTCCACTGGACATGTGATTCCTGCAGCAATCCTGTGAGACCCCCAGATCTTCCATATGGCTTCAAAGTTTTCTTGGAGAAAAACTGACACAGTGTGAAAGTCTACTCAGCCTAAAGGACCTAAATGGAGTCTTTTAATTGGTCAATATTGTCAAACTGAAGTGGCCATAGACACATACAGTGCCACACTGACTCTCAGAAAAGAGGTGATTTTTCAGCCAGCACTGGTTGCACTGTTTGCATTAGGTCATGTTTCTTCAGTTTTGATGATTAATTTCTTCATCTGGTGGGTAGTCTTACAGCACAACTTTTACTTCTTATATGGGGAGTCTGTCCTGACTCTTTTAACCAAGTAAATAATTTCTGATTCTCTCCTTTGTTCTACATGTTTGTCTTAAAAAAAAAAAAAATCACATCTCTTATCAACGTTTTGTGGTCTGTGGTGGAAGCAGTCAGAAACTGCTGTGTATTGCAAGCACCAGAAATCTGGGAAGCTAAAATGGGAAGAGGCTAAAGAGTCACTACATGCAAAAAGACACTTGTAGAGCAGGAAAGAAGCAAGGGGAAAGAAAGCTACTCTGACAACACTGAGCAAAACCAAGAATAATTTCAGCAGTTCTGGCACCACAGATAGAAGAGGACAAAGACAGAAAAAGATAAAAGCAATAATAGTCCTGGAAGAACAAGTCTCTGCTTATACCCTGAACAGTCTCGATTTGGCTGGTATAGATTATTGAAACAAAGCAGTTTCATCTCTGCACTGCCAGCTGTGCAGGTTAATAGATGGGGATTTGAAACACATTTGTATTACTCACATGGGCATAACTCAGAAAGAAAAGCTGGTTGTGTGTGAACTCAAGGCCTGGCAGTAAAGGCTCTTCTTCTCCTCCCCTCTTTTCTGTAATCCATCTCCTGTATGCCTGATAAGAAAGATATACTAAGTGCCTTTCAGCAGCATGAAGCCTAAACAGCTTTTTCCTTATTTTTTAAAATAATACTATGTTTCAGATATTTTTCATGTACTTACCCTGAAAGCCTCTCGCAAACCTCCATTATCTGCAATGTTTTCTGCCAAAGTCCTCTTGCCTTTCACCTGGAAGAGTGAAAGGACATCAGTCATTTGACCCATTTCTGAACTTCCTTCTTGATGAACTTCAAGAAGCAGGGGAAAAAATAAAACAAGGCAAGAACGACCTGAGCCAATTTCAACCACCATATCTCTGGTTAAGAAAACTGGGTTTCAATGTGGAAACTTGTCAGTAAACAATTTTCTGTGATGAGTTATCCTGGCTCTGGTCCTAGATCTCTGTAGCACAAAATGTAATAGATAAAATACAGTCAAGAATCCGGTTCTTGATCTTTGATCTGAGTACCAGTAATTTTCCCCTGAAGACTGTTTTTATCTGGTTACTCATGAGATCCATTAGCCGCTTTCTTAAACTTTTACCTAAAAGGTTATATTTGTTTCTCTACATAACTCTTTATGGGACATTAAAACTAACTGTATATATAAAATTACTGGCATGCTAAAATAACCTTTAAGTCATAATATAAACCAGTGTAATTAAAAATAACTGTCTGAAACAGAATTGAAATTGATTCAGTGCTCTAAAAATAGCTGCAAATGAGATTTTCCCCAGTGTTAATTCCTAAAGCAAGAGCAATAGTGACAAGAATATACCGTGAGAAGCAGAGCTATCTAAACTTTGTGAAAAAGCCAGTCTCCTGGTATTACCAAGTGCAGTATCATTATGAAGAAATCCTCATTTCTGCAAGTGCAGCATTATCTCTGATCACCTGGCCCATTAAAGTCTTAGTGTTACTAAACTGTATTTGTAAGCAGTTTTTTTCTCTACTGTGCCTCAAATAAGCACAGTAATCGAGCAGTTTTGAGCAGAGGTCTGAAGGTCAATGCTGGCCTGCAGATTCTCTGATTATAGGCTCTCCCATGCGGCAGGGATGAGTATAGGAGGGGTTGGCATCAGTATTCACCTTCATTTCAGGACAGTAAAAGGGGAAAATGGGGAAGAAGAAGTAAAAGGACCTAGGGAACACCCAGGTACACATGCCCAACCCCCCCAGTCAGTGCAGACAAGCATCCAGACTGGATTCAAGGCATCTTCCTCAAGGGTGTAATAAAAGAGATATGGGAGCAGTAGAGGAAAGTGCAACCCTTTCCTATCAGCTCTCTTTCCCCTCAGGAGACTAGAGATGGAGGTGGGAGAGAGGCTTTTAGGATAAAAGGGGCTGGGACAACAGGGGATACGCACACACATCAGGTGCCTTTTTTCTGGCCTACCTACTTATGCATTTTTTTTCCCACAGTGGGCTTGTGAAGTAGACTGATCTAGAGCATAACATGAGAGTAACCTAGCAGCGGCACTTGGGCCATAGGGCATTTCAATAAGCGAAAGAAGTCTTTCTGCTCATCTCAGGCAGCTCTGGGTCAGGTATCTGAGACTACTCTGTACAGACAGTTCGTGACAGGGCTCAGGGACCATGATAAGCCCTTTAGTTGATCAGATGACTTTATGTGATTATTGCACTCTGATGCTATTTCTGTATCCACTTTTTCTTTCATTATACTCCTTTTCTGGAGACATTTTTATTGCAACTCAGTGAGAATGAAGAAAAGTAAATAGGTTTCTTGATCCATGAAAAATATTCATACAGGGGTAAAATACCTGTAGAAAATTGAAGTAAATTACAGACAAAAAAAAATAATAAAAAAGCTCTTTCCATGCATAGCTCTTTATACAGAAGCTATAAAATATGGCAGAAAATATGAAGATCCTTCTTCTATCATCTAAAAAGTATTTTAATATATTCCATAGAAATAGGAGGAAAAAGCCTTGCAGATGATAAAGCTGTGGATAACAGGATCTTTCTAGTAAGCCCATCCACAGAGTTCAAAGGCAGTAGCTATACTGGAAGGGAAATTCAGATCTACCCCATCTCAAGAAACACCATAGAAGGTAAATGGGATGGCCAAGCCAACAGCAGGAGCCCTTGGGGAAGGTTTTAATGACCTTCTTTAAATGAAATTTTTATATTAACTGTTTTTGTCCTGCAGACATTCAGGCATGAGCCTGAGAATTTTTAGTTGTGAATTAGCTTATATCAAGACTGAGTTGTTGGACTTTAGACTGAACTACAATATGGCTTTGTTATTGTTGAGACTAATACAAGCAGCCTAAGGAAAGTGTTAAAATTAAGGCTAAGCATTCAGTGTGACCTCTCTATTCTTAAAAGACAAAGACATAATTGTATTTCTGATTCTAAAATGTAAGTAGAGGTGGAAGAATTAAGTAGGAGGTGGGTATGTGTTTTTTCTTGAAAATTAAGATTAAAATCATGTTCCAGCTGGGAATTGGAATTTTAGCTATTAATTTCTTGAGGTCAGGGATTTAACCTGGTTTAATCTTCATCTTAGGCACTTCTATAATGTGCACATTTTCAGGGAAGCCCATAGCTCTGATAGACAATGAAACAGAAACCATTCCTTTGCACCTTCTTTCTCAATCTTTTTCTATGAGCTACTGCTATCATACTCTTTCATTTGAGATACAAATTGAGTCTGCATGCACACATGGAAGAAATAGCAGGAGCTGAATCTGAAATAAAGTAGAAGTTTATGCATCCATTTTAGAGCTGTAATAAATAACAGGCAGAATTGCTAAAGCAATCTATAAAACATGATATTATGTTCTTTTAAAAAGAGTGACTGCTCAGTTTTCATTACAGACCTCATCTTCAGAAGACATTTAACATGCTCACAGTAATTAGACCAGCCCTGCTGAGTGGCTTCATCCTCCTCCTCTGATTCCAAAATGATGTGATGTGGAGAAGTGGTTTAACCCTGTCACCAAGGTATGGCTAGTGGTACTTGACTGGACTAATCAAATCTGACAGACAATTTTTATCACAATTATTCATTTCAAAAAAATGATTTGTTGTGAGAAATGAAGTTGGTAGACTAATATCCCAATATACTGGGAGTTTTAAAAAGATAACTTAACACCCCCCCAAAAAAAACCCCAACAAAACAAAAAAAAAAGCCCCACAAAAAAAAAAGCCCCACAAAAGCCCCTAAACAAATAAACAAAAAAAAAAAACCAAACCCCCCCCCCCCCACACACACACACAAAGAAAAACAACAAAAAAAACCCCAAACTCCTTGTGCATCATTGCCTTCGATCACTGGTATTTTACATACATGTAAGCCAGCTCTCTTCCAGTAGTAATTACTGTACTGATTAATCATGCATTTTGTTTTCTCTTTAAATTTTTCTTCAGAATCAGTTGTCCACCACGGGTCTAAATTTCCATTTTTGTCATATTTACGACCTTTAAAAAAAAAAAGAAAGTAAACAAATGTTTTTGTAGGAGAAAACCCCATAGTTTCCCAGTTTTGGAATCTATCACCTGTACAGAAATTAGATGTTAATGTACTCATGCAAGTGTGTGTACAAAATGTGTAAGATTAGTGTACAAAATCTTGATCCCACTCGGGTCAGTGGTGAAAAGATGGCCTTCTATTTATTGTCATAATTTCCATGTTTAGAAAGAAAAAAATAGCAATGACTAATGAGTTCTATATTTTATAATTACACAGTGTGAGAGGCATATGAGCTTTCTTGTAAGTATAATTGTATTTTTCATCCTTAGCCCATATGTCTCTGTTTCTGCAAACCTGATGATAACTAATTTGTTCTTAATTAATTATACGCTTGACCAGAAAGAAAAAAAAAATCCATTTGACGGAAACTTCTGAAGTTTCAATTTTTTGCCTTGGAGCAAAACCAGAACATTTGAATCCTGTTCACGGAAGCAAGAGGAATACATATATCCAATTCCCTAGGCTGATGGTTACAGCAATAGATCATGGAAAATGGGCACTCAGATCTCTGCTCTATCTCATTTGTAGGAGGGTAATCTCCATCATGTTTCCAGCCAGTCAGACATGAGACACAAGATATGTTAGGACTTCTTTTTGAGAGCAGGTTTAGCTGTCCATGTGGACACAGACTCGCTCTATGATTTGAGTCTTAGTTACAACTGCAGGAAAGGGAGGTAGGGAGAAACCAGTAGACATGATACCAAGTACTGAAGATGCTTTCTTTAATTTTTTTATTTAGTTTTTCCCTATGAGTTCTCTTGTTCAAGATGACAAAATCCTTACAGATGTATTTTATTTCTATATTCGGAAGGCAGGAGCCTGGGCGAGAAGCAGTAGTCTGCTTAGGGAGTCAAATCTTATGCTGCTTTCTGACAGGCTGGAGACATGATGGAGATTAGATAACCTACAAATGTGATACGAGTTTGGAAGAAACATTTCTCTGTTCTGGAGTGCTTGCTGACACAAAACGTTGCATAGCAGTGCCAACAGGATACAAGTTTTCCCTTTTATTGTTTAAAAGGTATTCAATGTGATGAAATATAAGCAACCTAACTCACTAGTTAGGCAGTGAGGCAGAAGCCTGCTTTTCCTTAAAATCCCTGTGTTTTCAGTGGAAAGAGGTTTTTCTTGACAATGAGTCAGCCACTCCAAATTGTTCCCTGGAGGAGGAGGAGGTCTGTGCTTCTGTCTCTCCTCCCCACCTTCTCTCTCAGGAGCCTGATTTTAAAAAGAACTTTATTGTGATAGCTGAAGTTAGATGGTGGTAATGCCCTGCTCCACCTAGTTTTTCAGGGCAGTTGGTCTGACATTTTCTTTCCTTTTTCTCAATTTATATATATATATATATATTGCAATAGGTTTTCTGTTCCACTTTTTTTCTGGTGTTGTATTTTAATATTGGTACATAATCATCTCTTGGAAGCAGCCAAAACTTAAATGAAGAATTTTCTTGGAAGTAATTTTCATCAATCAGAAGTTATCCCTTTACCCTTCCCACTCTCCCCACCCAGAACTTTCTGAATCTCTTAGTTTCCATTCAAGATAAGCACCAAACTTGTGGCACAATTTACCAAAAAAACTCCATTCAGATAAACAAGATTGTAAATAAATTTAAAGATACAACTTTATAATTTTATTCTTTTTTTTGACACAATTCAGCACTGTTAACAAATAAAAAAAAAAAAAAAAAAAAAAAACCCAGAACTCACCATTGCTATCAAATCCATGAGTGAACTCGTGGCCAACAATTACTCCTATGGCACCATAGCTTAATGACCTGTAACACAAAGAAGCAGTTTCCTCAGAAAGTGCCCACACTCATAAACGTTAAAGGACAGAGACCTCGGCAAAGATTACTATTTTTTTAAACTGGAGGAGGGGAATGGGTCTAAAAATCATACCTGCACAATTTTGCCTTAAAGTTGTTGAGAGTCTGAATGTTAAATTCAAACTTCTTTGAAATCAGCCTTTAATATATAATTTTTAAAAACATTCTTCTAAACAATACACTTATTAGCATCATGTGAGCTCCAAAATGTATCCTTCAGCTTACAGCATCGTGTGTATCCTAACTAAGAATGGAACAAAGTTACAGGTGAAATTATTCTCTTAATATCATAATGAAAAAAGAATAAATCAAAGGCTGCAACAAACAGACTTGCAAATGACTGGCTCTAGTTTGTAAGGCATTAAACATATCTCCTTTCAGTCTTAAAAAGAAAGTTCAGGCAATTTTCTTGCACCTGCCCAGGAACAGGACATGATCTATAGCCAGGCCTAATGCACTGGTGAAACAGAATAGAAAGACATATTTTGCTTTCCTGATTGACAATTACTTAAATTTTTCTTGTTATATCTAAATAAACATACATCTGGGAGAAATAGGGATGAAAGAGGGAAAGGTTCAGGGCTTTTTTATATAAATGCAGTGGATACCATGGGGTGAAGTGATCTACTAAATGCATCTTTCATATGTTACACTGTTCTTTGTGATTTTATTTATTTCAGTTATTAAGATGCCGTACTTCAAAGTAGTTTATAGTATTTCTAACACATTGCATAGAAATAGGAGAAAGGCAGAGGATTTTGAAGTAACATGTTATTATTACTGGACGTAATGATCCACAGCACACTAATTACTCATCTAAGTCATGCCCAAAAAGTATTATATCATTTAATTCCCCCATTTCTCTTAACAATTCTTCACTTTATATTTTTCTTTCCTGAAAAGTAATTTGCATGTGATAAAGTCTTCCCTACTGAGTTTTTTCCCCCAAGTACTATTGCAAACCTTTACTAAAATTATACATTTCAGGAAAGATCATCCTTTTGTGTATTGAATTTGTAACCTTGTGTAGCACAAAGTGATGATTATCCATACTAAATGTACTATTTAAGACTTGTTTTCCATATCTGAAGTCATTATAAAGGATCTTTTGCAGCTGGAGAAGTATAAAAAGAATGGCACAAAACACATAAAGAGGTCAAGAAGAACCAACAAGTCCTAATAAAAAAAATATATTTAATTTTTCCTCTAGACTACCCGGTCATCACAAGTGGCAAGGACAAAAATACAGGCTGGTGCCCAGGCACTCTTAGGGTTCTCCCCAGCTCCAAAAGATAGGGTGAAGTTTGGGATGAATTCTGGTCTTTTCTTCTGTGAACCCCTGTTGTATTTTGTCCAGCAACAGTTTGCTAGAAATGCTCCCAGATCTGCTCGTGCTCTTCACTTCTGAGGCACAGCTGGACAAAGATGGATGGGATTATGTGCGGCCTGACAGGTACCATATTAAAGGTGAACTTTCTGGGTCTGAGGAAGCTCAAGAGGACTGTAAGAAAGCTACCATCCCAGGTAGTTTGAAGTCTATTTCAATATGTCTGACACTGAAGACTCCTAACTATGAATTTTAACGATGTTTTGTTTCATGTACTGAGACGTGAAGTGATAACTTATCTTCCCTTTATGCAAATAGATGCAATTGTTTTATAGTGATTATGCTGGAACTGGACACTAAAATGCCGCTAAATGTTTAATATTTGATAAATTAGTTTTCCAGCAAGTGCTGATGACTTTCTGATGATTTTTCTGTTCCCGTGCCATGTACTGTTTCTTTTAAGCAGACAGAAAACAGATCCAAAATATTTCAAGGACAAAAAGCAATCTGTTGTCTGATATAAACCAGCTACATTTGTTTACTAAATTTCATTTTGATACGTACTCAAGCAAAACCAATTTAAGCTAAGGTAACCTTTAAAGAAGAGAAATGAACAAACTATAATTCTTTGAAAGAACCACAATTTTATCTCTATAGCAGAAGGTCAGGGTACAGAAAAATCTCTTCAGAAAGCAAGGCTAGAAACAGGTCTGCAATATGTACAGCAGAAAATAAGTTCACCTTAACAAGAAAGGACTTTCTTCAATCCCCAATTACCACTTAGAAAGTCACCTGGCTCATAAGAATTCTCTTTGAATGCAAATTCATTTGTTCCTAAACTGAACGTGTCTTTCTATATATATTGCCAAATATGCTGTTTACAAGGACACATACATATTGGAAGATGGCAAACCCAAAATATTAAAAAAAATATTTTTTTAAAGGAAGATTTATTAGCCGACTCTATATAACTGCAAAATAACTTTCAGAATTTGGTGTCAGAAACTTTTCACAGTCATATCCTGCCCTGAAATTGAAAGATATTGAACTGCATAAAAGCAGTGACTTTTCAAAATTAAATACATGTGACCTATAATTATTCTTCTTTGGCTGTAGTAGCACATCGGCCTGCTCAGTCAATCACTTACGCACATGGAGATATTCTCAACAGGCACAGATGAAAGCCCACTGTTAATCTTAGATATTAGCAGAAAATTAACAATAAACTGATAATAAATGGCTTCTCAGGGTATTCACTTCTGCTCAGGAAGTGTTAGCTATCTGATTTACAGTTCTTTTTAATACCTGCCATGTGCACACTGCTGCAACTGCATGCTATAGCACTCAAACACATCCACTCAGGTGAATTTAATCACCAATTCCAGAGAGAAATCAGTCACCAGTTTAAGACAACAGCAAGATAGACAGCTTCCAAGGGTAAGAAAAGTTATCCCACAAACCAGCACTTTTCAAAGTATGTTTTTTCAATAGTAAAAGCAGGATGCAGCAGGGAAGAGCTCACAGCCCAAGGACCAACCTTTCCCTACAGAATGACAACACAAACTTCCTGTGCACCACTTGCTGGTTGTCTTCAGCAGCATAACCTTCTTCTCCATGCCCTTTTCTTTGTCTATATGTATTTCCAATCCCTGTTATTCCTCATTTCCATTGTATGAGGTTCCCTGACGCAGCACTTACCTAGGATACTCTGTTCCCCAGAAGAAAGGCTTTTGAAGTTCTCCTGCTGGGAATCCTGCAAAACAGCAAAAATGACAGTGAGTTCAGTACAGCTGAATAATAGCTGCATATCACAAGACCCAAGGGTTTAGATTTTATGACCATTATTTTTTAGCTTCAGAAGGTTTTGCTAGAGGAGCTTTCCCCCAGGTGGTAGTTTCAGAGTGAAGTAGAGAGGATCTTTGAGAAGAAACAGATCCTCCCTTCCTCATGACCACAGTGGTAACAAGCTGCTGCACTGCAAGAGCTTGGTTTTCTTCCATGGCTACATACATGTGCAAGTGTATGTGTGCCTGTGAATAAACACCTAGTGTTTCCTGTGAAGAAAATTGTTGGGTTGCCCTGAGATATGCTGACATATCAACAGGCAATATATATGTAAAATACAAGAATTCAGAAAGTATTAGCTTAGTGAGGCTTCAGTGCAGCTAAAGACTGCTTCAAGGTATAAAGTGATAAAATGTATGCCTTATCCTATACATTCTATGAAAATCAAAGGTAAATGAACATAAACTCGTCATCTCATCATGAAAAGCTGGTCAAGGAAACTGTTCCCAGGATTTATGCCATCTTGTACACAGGGACTAATGTGAGGCTGACTAACCTGCAGTTGCCTGGGTAGGAAGGTAGGAGTGACATTTGTTATTTTTCAGTTCTCAGGAACCTTCCCAATCACCACAACCTTTCAAAGATAGTCAAGAGTGAGTCACGAGTGAGTGAAGACAGCATCACGAGCTCTTTTAGCACTGAGGTGCGCTCTGCTGGATCCAACAGACTTGTGTCTGCACAGTGTGTTTAAATACTCCCTAACCTTCCTCTCCTCCACTGAGGGTAAGTCCCCTTGATCCAGACTTCCCCTCTGGTCTCAAGAGCCTCAGATTCCTGAAAGCCAGTCTTACCAGTAAAGACTGAGGTAATAAAGGCATTGTGTACTTTGGTCTTCTCCATGTCATTTGTCACCAGGTCACCTGCCCCCATTCAGCTGTGGGATCACATTTTCCCTGTATCACAGAATCCCAAGGGTTGGAAGGGACCTCAAAAGATCATCTAGTCCAACCCCCCTGCAAGAGCAGGGTAACCTAGAGTACATCACACAGGAACTTGTCCAGGCGGGCCTTGAATATCTCCAACGTAGGAGACTCCACAACCCCCCTGGACAACCTGTTCCAGTATATTTTCTTCTTCTCCTGCTACACTTACAGAAACTTTTCTTGTTGCACTTCATATCCCTAATGAGATTCCAGGTAGGTTTTGGTTTTCCTAATCCTGTGTCAGGACCTTTGGACAGTGACTATTTGCTGAACTTTCCTCTTTCCTTACTGCTCCTGAACAGGCAGTGGTGTACATTTGTTTTACTTCAAATATTTCACTCTGAATTTATGCTGATCTTGAAGCTCTGACAGCACTCTGCACAGGACTATTTTTAACTTAATTGAAGGTTTATAGCTTCATTTTATCCGTTATATTATTTTTGGCCTCTCTCCTCAGCAAGGTGCTATAAAGGTTGTATTTCAGATTTGAAAGTTCTGGGTTTTTTGTTCAATTTTACAAGGGCTTTGCTGCGATTAATGAATGCATTTACCAGAAAATACCTTCATGGTATTGCTATACACATTTTGCAGATCAACACCCTGAGACTCAGTGTATATTGTTACTTCACTGAGGAGACACACGCAATCACATTTCATCTGTTAGTTTAATGAAACAATGCAGACTAAGAATAGATGAAATAAACTAAAAACACATGACATGGCTCACTAAATCATGATGAAATTTGGAGTCCAAATCTAAGTATGAATTCAAACTATATAGTTCAATTACGTTATTCAGTTATATTGCATGGTATTTTTAAATGAGAAAGACAAGATCTACTAAAGCCTTATTCCAAGTTAGTGCATCTACAATTTCCAATAATTAGCTGGCTTGTTTAAAGCAGCTTTTGACAGGCTAATGAATCCAGTATGTAAGCAATGGATATGGAAGACAACTGTGCTAAATTCTGTGATATACAGGGTACTCTGGCTATTGTTGTACTGGCAATTCTCAGATGTGTTCAACAGCTGTAATTTGTTTTACAAGTGTCATTGAATGCATTCAGAGGAAGAGTATTAAGCAGATAAGATATAAGCAGAAGACTAACTGCTGGTCAGTAAACAAAGGATAGTGATTTCACATAAGGAATTAACATAAAGACAACCAGGGTGTTTAGTTACCTAAAAACAGCATGAAAGGCAGGATACATTTGTTTAGAATGCTTCCACAGACTTCTGTTTGAACAACTGAATCTCTTCCCAGTGCCTTTTGACTTTGCATATCATGCCCTGGCAAAGGTCTCCTGCAAGTTCTCCCTCAAATACACCAAAAATGACGAAATATTACTGTTTCCTGTAGATGCTGTAGAGCATCTCAGATGCTGTAGAGCATCTCAGACAGCTTTGAGCACCCATATGTAGGTGATTAGGAACAAAATCTCTGTCATAACATGGACCTGAATCCTATGTTTAATTTCAAGTTTTGTGGAAAATGAGGATAGAAAATATAAACCGTGTAAGGCACAGTAACTGTTCCATGCTATGTGTGAATACAAAGCTTAACTTTCTGATGAGTAGGAAAGAAATTCATTAACAGATAAAAAGAAGTGGTCATCTTTAAAGCAGAGGACTCAGCAGCCTCTGGTTCAACTCTTGGCTCAGTTTCTGCTCCACCTGACAGGAGGCTCTTTGTGCTTATGAAAAACAGAGGACCCAAATTTCCCAGCCTCTCTGGGAGAATAGCTTGTGAGGGGCCAATGAATACTGTATGCTAAGAGACGAGGAAACCTGTTAAAACATGTGTTTTTGCAAGAAACTCTGACCTTTATTTCCTGAAGGAAAAAACTCTCTGGATTCTCTAGAAGAAGAAGACAGAAACCAACCGACCAAAAAACAAAACAACAACAACAAAAAGTCTCCACGAAAACAAGACCAAAAAAAAAACCCACCAAAGAAAGTGTTCTCCTATTTTTTACATTTATAGACAAGAATTTTAGGAAGAAGAAATAAAGGATGTAAGGATTGTGCATCATCTCACCTTTGACTGTAATTAAATAAAAGAGAATATTGGTCATTAGTAAACAGGGAAATTGAAATGAAGGCTCACTTAAGAACATTTAAAGCTTACTTAATAACAGGGCTCAGAAAGTGCTCAGTCCCAAACTGTCATGTTTATTAACCTCCTGGAAACTAATGGCACACTTGAAACTACTTCATCAATAACCCTCCAATTAGTCTAGTTCTTGAGAGAAGAGAAAGGGCCCCTATGAGCAGTTCTCTTGCCCTCCCCTGGCCATAGCACCATGTGTTGTTTGCCAGCACTTCCCTGGCTCCTGGCAAGATAGGAGTTCTCCCTTGCAACTCACAGCATCAGCAAGCTGCCAGCATCAATATCTGTATGCTGCTTTCTATAAAGATGATACTTACTGGCTAATATGAGCTCTCATCTGTGGTTCTCTCTATGGATGCTAATTTGAAAGCTATTTTAGAATTCTGGTTTAGATTATATCTTCTTCCTGTAACATGTAATGAAGCCGCTCTCTAAAGGGGCCTCTTGACTTTCACTAGAGAACTGCAATACAAGCACAGATGACTTAGAAGGAGCATGGGTATAAACTTACAGAGATAATATCAACAGCAGTTAATTATCCAATACATCTATTCAAGCTTATACCTCATGGATGTGTTGCTTATATTTTCCTCAGTTCACTGTAAATCACCCTTTCATTACTGTTCACAACCCACAAATGGTACTTTTTTGATATATTCTAAAGACATACAGATTTACACTTGGAAAAAAATTAAATACACCAAATGTCTAATGAGCAATTCCCCTTATATCCTTAACATATTCAAGGGCCAATATTTTAGTGCTGTAATAAAATAAAACCTTTCCTCCAACAGAAGTATGCTAGCATACTTTGATCATCACTTGTATCTATATTTAGCACATATTTGTTGACTGGTTTTGAGTGCATTACGATAAACAGAGCCTTTCAGAAAATGTTTTTTTTATTCCATTTATGACAGTTAAAAAGATAGTATTCTGCTTAGACTATAGGAAGTGCACTTAGATACCTTTTTAGAATCTAAAGGCAGTGACATATACCTGTTTTATTTTAAGTACCCATACATCTGGGAAGAAATTGATGAGCAAATGCAAAGAAAATAAAATAATTATCCAAACTAGGATTAAAAAAATGTTAACAACCATTATAAACATGCATGGCTGTTAATCTAAGACACTTTGTATTATGGTAAAAGGGGAAATAAATAAATAGAACTCATGTAAAGAAAACATCAGGAATAAACTTGCATAGTAGTAAGATAAACAATATGTACCACCTTTTTAACTCTGCTCTTTCCAGCACATCTTACCTTGATACATCTACTTATTTCTCCTTTGGAGATAATAACAGAATTGTTGTCCACTCAAGTTATCAGTAGTTTAGTAATGAAAATTAAATGAAGCAATAGCAAACATATGCCCAGTTGCATTGAAGTGCGGCAAGATTTGTTACAATTTACTGCATATGCAAGTTTTGCTGTATTCTCAAAAATCTAATAATTTTCTAAATTATCAAGTTTCTACTCTCCATTAATTTCAGTTTTAGTGAAGAAAGACCTTTTCTTTCAAGTAATGGAGTAGTCAAGTGATCAAGTTAAAAACATTAACATTTTGCCTGTGTATGAAGATTGCATAGACTTGTATGGAGATTGCAGTGATATCTTGTTTAAAGTCTAACTCCAGTGATACAGACTACAGAGGCAAAAGAGCTTCTAATCCTTCCATCGGGAGTGTATGAGAGACTTCTCTGTGTTCTGAGCACAGAAAGCAAAAGCAGCTTCCTAAAATTCAGATGTGATCAGAATCTTCGATTTCTCCTCCACTTCTGCAGGTAACTCATGACAGCTCCTTTTCAGGCTCCATGGTTCAAGGCACTGATGTTGCTTTTTCTCTAAACTCTTTCACAAAGCCTTCACTAACCAATCAAGTTCAGAGTTGCTGTGGTTATGTTGATAACATCGCACAGTACATTTCCATTTCCAAACTGAACAGTCTTAATTTTTAAAATCAACTCTGGGACAAAGTATTTTCCAGTTAATGTAGAAACTGCTTTCCAGAAACAGTTTTTATTGTGCATTTGCAAATTCTTGTTCCTGAAATTGTCCTTCTTACTAATCTCATTTACCAAGAGCAAAAATAGCAGTAACCAGTAGATGTGTAGGGAAAGGCATCCATCTAGGAAGCAATTTTTCTACTAGTATATCTTTCTACTCTCCATTAATCAGTAGCAGAGGGACCTCTCCTCCTGGAACAAGTTTATATCCTTCTGTTCTTTTGTTCAGAATGGAATGCCCTCTTTTTTAGATCGTCTGATCCCCAGCACAGATCCTCATAACTCCTATTTTGAAAACAAGGAATCTTTCTTTCGGAGGATAACTTCCAGTTAATAGCATTGGGAAAGTGTTCTATGGAAATAAAGATAGTACATCATGTATACTTATTCGCTTTCTGAATTTCAAAAAAAAAAAAAAAAACAAAAAAAACAACCCACCTCTAATAGGCAAAAAGAGCTTTATTTTTTCTAAAAATTGTATCATATGCTTATCCATTCTCTCTTATTCATTCACATTGTGATCACAGTTTCCTTCAAATAGGCTCTCGAATGACTTTTTATGCAGATCCCTCTGGATTCTCTTTTGAAAAATAGCATTCAACACATGCCACACCTATTCTTCCTGTGCTAAGGCCCTATAAGTGATAAGCTATACATCAAAGCTGGTTGTTTGGCAATTTCTTGTCTAAATTCCTTTGAACTACCTGGGAGAATATAATCTGGTCTTTATACTTGTCACAGTTCATTTATGAATTTCTTATAAAGTACCTTCTATTGACATTAAATTTTAATTCATGTGACTTACATCCCATCAGAAAAACCTCCTGGATAAGAATTTCACAAACTTTTTCAATGCAAAGAATTATCTTATTCTTATGCTTATTTTTGACACTCTCCTCTTTCAGTGTGTTTGAAAAAAGGTTTTATTATTATTTCTTATGTTCTTAGAAAGTTGATCTTCAAAATCTTTTTAGCCCTGCTTTATCACAACTTTATATTTCATTTTGTAATTGCTTATTGCTCATGCTTATTTCTTAATCTGAACTTACTCTCTATTGTAGAACTTTTTTCTGTTGTTTAACTAGGCTTTAAAAAGACCACAGTTTTTGTAGCGTAGCACCAGCTCTAGCAGAACTTTGTATGGATTACCACTGAAAGCTTAGCTGCAAAGCAGTAAGCTTGTAACTGCTGTGGGTGAGACTTGGCTGGCATATACATCAAGCAATACAAGTATGCATGGGCTCACAAACTTCAGTTTCCTGCACTGAAGTTCTTTCCCAGCAGCATTAATAGGAACTCAACAGTGATGTGCTGAATATTTATCAGCAACTTCAGCCCTGAGCATTTTCCTCCCACATCTGTCGGAGCCTCTTCCCTTGCAAATCACATCAGCCAGCACCAGAAGACTTTGTACTATGCCTTTCTTTAAATCTTCCCTCTTAATGTACATTGCTTTTAGGGCATGATTACATTTGTACCATTCTTTCAGGTGGGAGAGGCTTTTATTCAGAAAGAGTCACCTAAATCCTTTTCCTCTTAGGAACACTCCTAAAGACAGTGAGCAGCACTATCCAAACTTCAAGGTCAGATGGCAACAGTATAACAAGGTCAGCAGTTATGATAGAAAACACAATTGCCTCGACACCCATGACTGACTGGTTACGTTTGACAGCTCTCTGCTTTGTGACACTGTTAAACACAGTGAGTGGGAAATTCAGCTTCAGTCACTCCAGCCTCTGTTGCAGCTTTCTCTAATGCGCCATGGCAGAGAGGCTGAGAGAGCCAAATGCTACTGAAACTTGAAAGGACCCAATATTAAAGAAGACATAACAGCAACGGTTCTCATTTTGCAGTGACCGGTCTTCCTCTCTGTTCACACAGTACATCTGAAGCAGCAGTGGTGGCTGGTGCTTAGTTCAGCAGAAAAAGCACTGTCACACTTCACAGGTACTTCTGAGCTGTGATCAGCTCAGGGAAATCTGCCTGAGTGTTCCCTCAGATGATCAGCAAAAAAGTGGCTGCTTAATGATGGGAGCTTTCTAGTTAAGGTAGAGAGATCTAGGCCTAGAAATAAGTTAAAGCAAAATAACTGCTTAATTATCACACACACTTTACAAATGATCTCACTTAGAGACAAAAGAATTCGAGTGGTCTGACAGCAAAAACTGTTTACAGAAATAAGTAGAAGATACCAGCAGACCCAGATTGCAAGTCCTCTGCTGTGACCTGTTCAGTGTGACACATTCACGCTGTCCCTGTCAAAAATTAATTCTCTCTGCAACCAAAAGAGATTCAGAAGTAAAAGGGAAAGTCACTCAATGATTTTAGACACGCCTGTCCTTGGAGACTGAGACCACAGAGATTATGGCAGCTGCCTTCCAGACACTGACAGCACAGAACAAGAAGGCTGATTTAACCTGCAAGCCTTATAAGAGCAAAGAGTGTCAGGGTAAAGATAATGCTGTTGTACATGGAAATACTGGTGTAGACTTTTACAGCCAGTTAGAAATTTCCAGTGCAAAGTCCCATTAAAATAAATGGAAGTGAATATCCAAATCCCCACACATCTTTGAAAAACTCAGCTCTTTCACCTCATATGCTTCCAAATCCAGATTTATTCTCTCTAAAACCCACCAGTAACTAAAATTAGCAGAAGAAAGGTTTTACTGTACATACAAGATCATTTCATCAGACTCTGCAGGTAAGAATTTTAAGTTAACTACAGATACCACTCCTCATCCTTGAAGGCAGTGAACAAAGCCACTGGCCACCACTTCTTAGATTTTCTGGTCTGTCTCAGTCTTCTCTATTCATGCTTATTGATTCACATTTATTAAAACTAGAGGAATGAGGACAGTTATCACTGTATATTTATGGAGGTATGTGTACACATCTTTTTGCTACAGAAAACAGAACACGGAAACATTAAGCTTTAATAAAACTGATCTAAGCTAATGGCCACTGCAACTCAGCTGACATGTGGTAACTTGTCAAGCAACAGTAATTCAAATCTATGGGAACCCTGGGTTTTCCAGAACTAACTTCTCACTTATTTTCAATCACGAACACAGAAATCTGTACATACATTATCTGAAGCTTGATACATACAATTCCTAAACAAGTACTCTATAAGGAAGCTCAGAAGTCAGATACTCACTGATTTGGTTGGTAGATGCACTATAAAAAGCATTTACAGTAGTTGGGCTTGTAAACCACCTGTATTAAGAGCAAAAGAAATAGGCTGTCAGTACACTTACACAACTTTATGAACAGAATGAGCAAAGGTAGAGAGTGAACTCAGTGAAAAGGAAGCAAAATGTCAAGGACAAGCTACATTAAAGTTAAAGTATTTCTCCATTTCAACACGTTACCTAGATGCTTTCTGGAACATTGAAATCTATTGTTTTATGGCTTTAAGTGTAATGAATGTTCAAGAGAAGTGATTGTTAAGTTTTCTATTACCTAATCTCTTTTAATTCTAAGTGACCATCTTGCTTGTGAGATCTGCCAGGCTGATGAGCTGAAGTTCACCCAACAGAAGCTGCAACACTGATAGCAGCTGTGAAAACTCTGTTAGGTGCCTTTCAACCACGTGTGGAGAAACTCCCTCTTGAAATTAGAGTAGAGAATTTTCAAACAAGTGAAGTGGCTTCAGGCACTTTGCTGAACAACTACTTGAATAATTAGGATGATGCCAGAAACATGGGCAGGTGCTTTCTGGGAACCTAAATTCAAAATAAACAGATTCTGTACCCTACTCAATGAAAATGGCCATCAGCATGCTTATAAACAAATGGACCTCTTGCAAGGCAAATTGAATTTTAAAAGAATATTAGGATTTCTTCTCATAGTTAGATTTCTCATACATACTGGAAGGAAACCTAGATTTGAATAGCACATAGGATTTATGAATCTGCTTAGCTTAACCTCATCTACACTGATACTGGTTTCACCTATATGAGTGGAAAATCTCAGCTGCCTTCAGCAAGACCCAGATCCCCTCAAATGAAACTCTGAGTCAAGTCCAAGATTTCAGTTTGATTTTATAAGGAAGAACTGAGATAAAAGCAGTAAAATCATGAGAATTAAGGGTTAATTCATAATAACCTAGAAACAGCTCAAGTAAATGTCCAAACAGGAAGATCCTGATGTCTTTAGCAATGCATTACTTGGAAGTTTTGTAAAGTCAAATGAATGGAATGCAATTGATTTGGAAAATTTCTGTCAAAGAGAAGAAATAGGAGCTGCAAAACAAAGAGTAAGACAAAGGAAGGTCTATCAGGAGAGCTCTCAGGGAAGGGTGATGTCAGTGACAGTGACATACACAATCTGTGCTTTAAAATAGCACCATCAAATGAATGAGTTATCTGCAGATCCTGACTGGTTTTCTGGCAAGTGATGTTCTCACATAAACAAAAAAAAAAAAGAGAGTTTTAGTATGGCAGCATTCTGTCTTTTATCAATAAATTTGTCTATTTTTCTCATCTTCAAAGCTGAGTGGTTTATTCTATAGTGCAGCAAGAAGAAAAACTAACCAATGGAACCAAAGAGTGATTTCATGTAAATATCTGAATCATTCATTGTATTATAGGCTCTAATTGCCACAGATCACTCTTCCTGGGTTTTTTACTAGGAGATTCTGAAGGGGACAAGCAGGAGGAGGTTGTTTTCTCCTTCCTCTATAATAACGAAATTAAATGTTAGAGGTAATTTAGTGAGTTAATGGAAAATTGAAGAAAGAATGTATATGATGAAGGAATAAAGTAAAACTTAGAG
The DNA here is from genome assembly GCF_012275295.1 of Melopsittacus undulatus. NCBI lineage: Eukaryota > Metazoa > Chordata > Aves > Psittaciformes > Psittaculidae > Melopsittacus > Melopsittacus undulatus. The sequence goes on along the minus strand of NC_047528.1, from coordinate 79,429,288 downwards.
GGCTTAAGCAGCTACATATCAATTTCAAGTTTGTTCACAGCAGCAATCAGCTGTACTGTTTTGAAGGATGCAAGCCACCCATCCGTGTGGTGGGACCTGCTCTCCAAGATTAGCAGTGGCTCTGGAGGACTCTATCCCTTCTTTCATGAGGAAAGAATGCATCTGACACACTCAACACTTTAATTTAGCTTTTACTATAAGTTTGAACAAAGGCACATAATGTTGTAACTTCTTCCTCACCCTGTTGTCTTGTTCTACTTAAAACAACCTTTCTGTGCTCTCAAACAGCAAGTTTTAAGCATGAAAAAGGCTTCCGGGACAACATCCTCCCTTTTTACAAGTCCTTCTCAGAACAAATATCTTACAGGGCCTCTCATTTCCAGTCATAGGATAAACAGTCTGAGATGGATAACAAATACTTCAAAACAGATTAATGTGCTTTGCTCTTCTCCTCACCCTCCTAGCTGCTCCAACCCCAAGGGCTCACCACAGGTAGTTCAAGATAGGAACCACCACAAGCAGTGTTTAAAGAGCTCTTAATTGACGTGCAACACCTCTGTAATAGAACAAGTTTGCACTCATTTTTACTGAGGAGCTAACCAGGGATTAACATACTTGCCAGTAAAGATGCACCTCACTCTACTGGAGAGCAACTGCAAAGGCTGCAACTACTAAGGGAAGACATCACATCATGCTTTCATATCTGTGAACTCATAGACTTGTAACTGATAGGCTAAGACTCATCACAACATTCCCATCCTGAGACTGCTTCTTTCTTTATGATCTACCACTACAATAACAGAGCCCGTTCTGTTTCCTGAGCTTAATGTGAGCCAAAGACTGATATCAGCCTCCATTTTTTCACTATAAAACTGTACTAAGTTCTTTCCAAGTTACTCTTTCATAATGAGGCCTCAAGAATGACCTTGTATAAAGTTTGTTATGTTTTTAAGCAGCTAGGAAGAGAAGACTTAGCAGCTGAGTCAAGGAGTTGGGAAGAATAAGATTTCTACAGTGACAAGCAGAGTATACTCCTGCATTTCATATTTGATGTTTAGACACTCAGCAAGGAGCATATTTTCACTCCAGCATTTTGTTGTACTATTCTGAGCCACCCTCAAAAAGATTTAGGAAGCATTTTCCACAAAAAAAAACAAACAAAAACAGAAATAACCAAGACTGCTTCCATTCAGATTAGCAGAACAGCTTCACCTCTCATCTGTCACCCTCTTTTGGTGAGTTTCTTGAATTGATTGAACCTTCAGTGACAGACCTTAACCAATAACACATCAATTTACTATATGAAGGTCTGTAATAAATAGATGTCACTGTTAAATTTTAAGGTGAAGCAAATCTAGAGATAGTTCTCCCATTCCTAATGAGTCAGGTTGCCTGGGCATTTGCTCTGGGTCTGGATCTATCAGCAGAAGGATAGAAAAGAAAAAGACGGGATAACAGATGTTAACCTCTTCACCTATTTAACCTCTAACCTTTTTAAACTAAATATAAAACCATCTAGAATTGTTTACACTGTTTTCATTTGCTATTAACATGTGAAAAAGGACAACTCTGAATGATGTCGTATAACCTTACCTCTTGCCTACTGCATCAGACCAAACCTAATCTGTAGACTTGACATTTATAAGTTTGAATTTTTTCCTGTAGAATCAAAATCTGAAACCTGTACTGAGATAGCAAGTGGGGCAGATACTCTATTAGGATTATGTTCCTTTAAGCTGCAGTTTTCTCTGTGATACCTTCCTTTTCAAATTAAGAGTATAGCATACTACATTGCCAAGTGTGAAGAGGGGTGGCTGGAAAGTTTTACTGTACAGGGAAAAGCTTGTTAATTTAATTGTCTGTAAAGCACAAACTGAATTTTCAAATTTTTTCTGTCAACCATTTTAATGAGAAGGAATCTCTCAGGTGGAGCAGGATTTTGTGTTCAATGTCCCAGGAAAGTTTTTTTTTTTGACTCATATAAGTAAAGGAAAAGAACTTGTGAATGTATAACACTTAACCCGGTTAGGAGTGAAAGGCTGTACAAAGTTACTAATGAGGCTGGAATGTGGAAAATCTCTTCTGAAGAAAGAACTATAAAGAAAAACTTCTAAAGCGCAATCTTCAGGGTGACTTTCAAAAATGTATTTACTCTTCTTTTTGTTAAACTGTTTTATACATTTTTCTGTGTAGAATCAGAAAGGATTAGCTACCTAAGCCAGGCTGCCATCAGCCTCCCCTGGGACTGGGCAAGAAACTGGGATAGTAAGGCTGGGCCCCGCTTCCAGTGCCAAACCACTGCTTAAAATGAGATTCAAAGACCAGGCAATGGTTCCAGGAGGCTTCTTTCCTTCCTTCCCTCTCCAGGGCAGGTCCATCACAGGATTTCTGAGCTCACCAACAGCATCTCTTCAGCAGACAACAGCCTGCCCAATGTCTTTCATGGCTTCTTTTCCCTTTATGCAGGACTTTTTACACTGTCCTTAATGGCATCCAACCCAGGACTTCTCAGAGCTGCCCTCCCCTGTGAAGAACCAAGAGCCAGGGCTTACAAACAATAATGTGGTCAAGAAACTGGAATAGGTCCTGAAGGACTCCCAGGAATCTTCTCTTAATATGCTTCCTCTGTGTCCTCTTACAGGGTTACTAGATGCCTACATCTCCAACACTGAAAGCTGAGTGAAAAGTGAAGAAAGATTTGGCCAAGTCTAAAAAACTTTAAGGTAGATGTCCCGACTTCAAAGGAGAGAGATTAATAATAATGAAATGATATGCCCAAGAAGTCCTCTGATGCCCTGCTATCTCTGTCACTATTATGTCAGCATTAAGAAGGACAGATTAAATCTCTGTTAAAAAGGTATGAGTCTGTGCTCGTATATGCATACATGTGTATGTATGTTTGTATGTATGAATGTATACAGCTCCACTGATGGATAAACAAACACCACTAAAACCCTGATTCTCCTTTCTCTCTCCCTTCCACATGGCCACGTCCCCACACACTGTCTTTCACCTCCCTCTGCTCACCACTTTCCCACACACTGCCTTTCACCTCCCTCTGCTCTAGCTGTGTCTCACCTGGGTTATAATCACCTTCACACCTGGTCCGCTTCCTCCCATGCTCCCCTCTTCCAGCTTCACTTTCTCCATTCAGCTCCCTCAATTCAACCTGAGGCATATGCATCATATTCCCCAGCTCCTGCCACAAATCCCTTTTGTATACTTCTCTCCTGATACCTGAGCACTTCTCTCGTTTGACAGAGCCAGCTGTGAAGATGACAAGCATCTCCCCAGCCAGCTGTTAGGATCACAGATGGCATCCAAATCAGGTGTTGGGGCCAGCAAATTGTACCCCCAGCAGCTGTGGTGTCCACAGGGAACCCTGGCCCCTGAGACTGGCAGAATAGGAAGCTTCAGAACCCTCATGCCTTGTCACAGCTTCTTAGTACTAGCTGGGCCGGATATGTCCCCCCATTCATGCCCTGAGCAATGCCTCATCTGACTTCCTCCATACTTCTTTTTTCCTGTAAGGCAGATAACTGCTAGGATGACAGGGAGCAAAAAAGAGGACAAAGAATTTTTATCATTATTTCTGCTTTTGGGGGAATTTCCTCTTTTTAGATTACAAAACTGTTGAATTTCCAGAATAACTGATTTCCACTTTGATATTCACATTTCCCCTTGCTTTATCAAACTCCATTGTTTTGTATCTCCGAGCTCCTATGTGGTGTTTCCTTGGTACTTTGAGTGAGCCATCATTTTGATTTTCCATTTAGTTAACTATGGTGAGGAAAGTGAGTCCAGTTCGAAATAATATTGCTGAGAAATCTGGATGATAAATATAGCAGTTTACATTTTTGGAGTAATATTACTTTACTAGCAGGCAACTTCTTTAAACACTCATTTTCCTATTTATTGTTTTCAGTTCACAATTTGGACAATCTTATAATATCGATCTCAAAATATAAATGCTATGCTACAAGCTAGTGAACCAGTGAAAAGAAGAAATGGAGCGAACGAACAAAACCCTAGGGGTAAGTCTCAACACAGCGGCAAGCTGCAGGGTGGACCAAAGATCTGGAAGTACTATGAAATACAAAAGCTTAAAAAAAACCCCAAGCAAAAGCAGGGGGGAAAAAAGGGAAGAAAAAAAGAGAAGTAAAACCATAAGAAAACACTAGAGTGCGCTAGTTAAAATGTGGCAAGTACTGATATTTTTAAGCCCCCATTTGACATGCCTCGGGCCAGTGGTTGGGAGTTACTGGTTTACTGTAATAATTTTTTTTAAAAGACTGGAGATGGCAATCACTGTCAGTTCTTTCGCACCCCTCAGTGGAAACAGGAAAGCAAACAGTGTGACATCGCTTTCAGAGCCCTTTTCTATCACCAAACAGGCACAAAGGTAGAATAATCTCCTAGCAAGAATAATTATGACAGAGGGCTCAGGTGGGGATTATCCCCAGCCCTACAAAGGCAGAGCATACAGCTATGCTGAAAAAGGGAAGACAGCAAAAATCCAACTGGGATCCCCCAGGCCAGAATGTGCCCTGTGGGTGACAAGAAAAGCAAGACAATGTTGATGAAGGGACTGATGTTAAGTAGTCCCTGAAATAAGATGGTAAAGACAAGCATGACAAAGTGTTCAATCTTCTAGTAGGCATACCCATGCAACAGTTCTCACATTACAGCCCTTGAGGAGTACAGTCAGGGATTACCTGCTAGTTAATTTCCTTACAGGAAAGATTTCCCACTGTGCAAAGAAACTGTGTGTTCTGTGTTAGTGTTGGCCCAATGCTGTTCAAGAGGAAGAGGCTGCTGATCACCGTTGCTATAGAGAGGCAAGTATTATCTCACTGTTTTCATGAAAACTATTGGTCTGAAGAGAATGTAGAGTCACAATCTAGACCTGGCATCCAGGGCAGAAAGAAAGGCTGTAAATTCATTCCCTGGGATTAACCATTGCAGTGTCTGAGAAGGGTGTGACAAGAAGGTAAAATTCACAATTGAAGTTATCTTATAAACGACCTCTCCAAAATAAGGGGCCAAGTTACAATATTCTGATCAGGAATAGCCCATGTGTGTCTTGCTGATATCCTTTACCTGCCTCACTCACAACTCAAAGTTACCCCCAGAACAAGGTACGATTGAGTTTGAATTAGAATTTCTGGAGCCCTAAGAAAATACCACACAGGAGCTGAGCAGCAGCACCAATTTCAACGTCTGTGTGCAGAAGGAATAATTTTTAAGTAGCATGATTAAATTAATTAAGTTCTGTTTAGGTTTTAATTTGCATTTTAAGGATTTGATTACCCACCAGTAAGGAAAGAGATTGATTCTCTCATGTATTTTATGACAGTATGTGACACAATCTGCACCCTGATGTTTACAAATAAATAAAAACATATGTAAACTGTATTATCTTTATTCCATATCATTGCTATCATCAGCAGGTAACTAACAATGCTGGTTATTATTCCCAATAATAACGTTATCTCTTACTCATTATTCCATTCTTAGAAAATTTCTTTCATAATCCCTGCTGTACCATTCCAAATTTTAACTGTGACCAAGAGACATAATCCATTTTTAATTGAGATTCAATTACCCCTTTTTTCATTAAATTAAGCTGCAAGCAGATGACTGCTGTGCATCAGAACAGGCATACCTAGAAATTAACAAAAAAACTATCCACATGAGTTTCAGAATTACTGGAGTGGGTCCCCGTAGGCCTTTCGTATCCTGATATGTTGCTGAGTACATAATTCTATTAAAATAGAAATTGTATAAATCAAATAATATGAATTAACATATTGATAGAAGATTATGTAGATTTGCCTTTTGTCTACTCACTCTGTTTTTGGAACTTCTTTTCTAAGCCAGTAGAAATCAGATTGAGCTGCGTATTTGCGAGTTTGCAACACATTGCCAAAATAGTCACTTTCTGTAAACTTCAGCTGTACAGACAAAGCACAGGCATTTTTAAAGCACATCCAGAGAAACAAAAGCTGACAGAAAACAAACATGACTTTCATTTTAAACAACGTAATTGCCTAATTTTTTAGCCATTATCAAAGCAAGTAAAATGTTTACAGTTGGTAGGAGGAAAACATATTATGTGAGCTTAGTTAAGAAACAGTGGCTGAACAGATCTACAAAAGGGACTGGAACATTGGAAAACCTCTTTCCTGATCACAGAGGAGCTGAGGAAATCAGAAGTGCCCAACGATGAATTACAGACTGCACATTTCTATGGCTGTTATTAATACAACCTCTTTTCCAGAAGGAAATAAGTCTACTTTTATTTTTAAAAGCGCATTTTAAAACCACTTAAAATTTAAAAACCCTCTTTTTCAGTTAATTTTGCATTTTATTACAAATCCTTCATACTCTGTACTCTCCAACAGTTCTGCCATTGCTTTCTTACTGTTTCACATATTAAATGTTTACAGACATAGGACTCCATGCTTCCATAAACCTCCAAATCTAACAACAACCCTTACACACGCACACAATTAACCATACAAGAAAAGGGGATGTTACTAGTTTCTAAGGCCAGATGATATCCTTGTCATCAGTTTCAAGCAATCCTGGGACTTGTAAGGATGTGGCACTTCAGATGTAAACTCTGGTTTTGCACCAATGATTAACAAATGTTTTTCACTAGACGTTACTACTTATCTGGGCAAAAAAATCGGCACAATGAGTGGTAAAGTTGGTCATATCCTCTCTCTCATTACACTGCCTTCACAGCACCATCTTACTCTGATCTTTCCAGGAACAAGTACTAGGTTGGTAGAGTTAGTTCTTCAAAGTTTTCTGAATAACTTATGCCTCTATTTAGTGTCTGTTCATGTTCTCTGGCTAAGATGACTAGCACTCTTGCATCTTAGCAGTTCAGGATCAAGTTGTGATTCTACTTTGTCTGTAAAATAAAATTAAGGATATGCATGCCACATTTTCCCCTTTGGAAAATGGTAAAATATATTATTATCCATCATCTGCCTTCCTGACTTAGGTTGAACAGATAGTGAGTCAGGAAGGAATGTCTCCACAGTATCCTTGTCCAGCAGCCAGCACACTAGGCCTGTACATCGGTGAGGACCTCTGGGTACAATTATAAGAAACAACCATGAAAAAATTTCATAACCTGGAGAGAAGAGGAGGGCTCACATAGGGCATCATAATTTGTGACATTTTAAGGAAATATGCATTACTATTTTTGAAGACCATTACTTTGAGGATAAATGCTTTTGGTTTGCTTAATTTATACAATTATATAAAATTACTTCATATAAGTAATTGCAAAATTTATGGGTGTGTATGTTTAACCTTTAAAATGCTCAATAGTAGTAAGGTTCTTTGCACCCAGGCACATTTTATTCCCAGCAGGCCTCATGGTCATCTTACTTAGACAGACAGGGATCAACAATTTAGACATTAGAGCTAGCATGTTTAATTCAACATCTAAAAATAACCAGGCAAGCAGAACTCCAGATGCATGCCAAACAGAAGCTTTGATTTTAGATAGCAGTGAAACAGAACAAAGAATGGATGCAATATGTAAAAGATGGATGCAATATGTAAAAGAAGAAATCTGCAAGTCTGACACTTACTGTTTTGATGTCTTCATTAACGTATGTGTCATTCATTATAAACTGAGGGTAACCAACTTTTGCCATAACTGCCTTTGCCTTTGAAAAAAATTAAAAATAAAAAAAGTGTTGGCAGATATAACTATTTCTCAGCATATGGCTTTTTTTTCCCTTCACCATCCACCCAGCAACTTTGTGGAAACAATGTATTTCCAGAAGAAAAGCAGCAGGATACAGAAGGGTAAGGCAACATACCAAGATGTCAAATATGACAAGTACAAAGATTAAATTAAAGACACGATGGACTAAAGGTAGCACAAAAGGGTAGCACAAAGCTTTTACTTTGTATGTTTTCGGGATGCTGCATATAATTTCTCCTGAATTCTTTGGAATTCTCCTCTCCACTCAAAAAGCGTTTTTCTGAAAATTTGTTCTTCAAACTCAGATGTCAAAATTCAAATGAATATTGCAAGATATAAAGTGCTATAAATGGACTGCTCTTTAAATCAACTGCAGCCCTACCAACCCCGCATTCTGCTCTCTGCAGGCTCTGGGGTCCACCGACTTCTCTTTCCCTCTTGCTGCAGCAAGTGACTGTTCGAGGGACAATTCCCCTGGAAGATCTCCCTTCCTGCACAATGAAATTCTCACTCTGTTCTGCCCCATCCAGACTGTCTCAATACAAGAGGGCCTCCTATGACAGCAAGAATTAGAAATGTCTGTTCCATGACTGTAAAAAGAAAGGTCATGGAGGATTGCCTTCATTTAATCAAAATTATTTTGTCCCCTCTTTTCTTTTTCAAGAAGGCCTCTTTTCTTCATCAAACTTCAATTTCTTAATTGCATTTCCAACCCAAAGTCATAATCCTCCATTTATGACATCACAATTTATTGTGGTTGAGATAATTAAGATGTCACAAACAGAAGATTACAAATTCAGGTAGGCAATTAGCAGCAGGAGCAGATGATCTCTTAAACAAGAACGATCCCATTGTCATGCAAATGTCCCTAGTGATAAAAAAAAAAATGCAATGGAAGACAAATGCTGAGCAGGAAATATGAAACAAGCCAAATTAACTCCCAACAATGTTTTCTCGATTTTCCAGAAGGTAGAGCAGCTTTTCAAGATATTTTAAGTCCCTGGGCTGGGGATAAAAAGGTGGTAGTGGGGAGAAGCACAGTTCATCTGCAAGTCTGTACATAATCAAGAGTGTCTCTTTTATTCCTGATGGTGTTGTCAGGTCCATCTGACTGAACTTTGCAAGGAACAGGAAAATTTCCTTTTCCATTTCCTGTGTTTTAATCCTAGTTGCAACTAGTCTTGAGAAAGCGAAGAGCAAAACTCATCAGTTTTAGTTTCTACTAAGTCAGCTGCTTAAACAAGTCTGGTGAATCTCTAATCTTCTGTATGTGTTCCCAAGTACCCATCTGGATCACAGCAGCCTCTGTCTTCAGTCTACTTAATTGAGCCACTTCACATTTTGATTAAACAGATTTAATCTAAACCCCAACTTACAGGATGAAAAGCAAACCCTCTAAAAACAATTTATAGCACAACTTGTGAAAAATCATGAGAGTCTTTTAAAGAAAAAGTAAGGATTATCTGTGTCAGTATAATTCATTAATGATTTAGCCAGTACAGTGTCAATCAAAATTTACTGATCTTTTTTTTTTTTCTTGGAACATAAAAGAATACTTTTGGGTTTGAGCTGTGTTATATCATTTAAAGACACTCTTAATTTCTTCCTGTCTTCCAAATAAAAGCAAATAAATTAATGCCTCACTGGCTGTAAACACAGAGGACTATGAAGCCAGCCTTGATCTGGCAGTGCTTCTTTGTTGAAAGAAGCAGAGGTGGGCCCTGCCCTGAAACCCATGGTACTAGCTGTTTGGGTGTGACCACAGTATGTCCATCCCCACTTCACTGCATGAACATTTTGGGGTCTTTGTGCATATCTGCCACATCCATATGGATCTCTTTTTCCACAGCAGATTCTTCCCACAGGCTTTGCATGAGGTCCAAGCCTATTCAGTCAAGCCCAGCAAACAGCACAATTTACACAACAGACTAGTTAGAAAGCATTGTATTAAGAGCAGGTTTCTAAATTTTCATACTGGGTATCACTTGCTCACTTGGCTCTTTTCTGCTCACTTGAGTAATTTTAACAACATTTCAAAGACTCCTTATTCATACAGCACAAGCAAGTGGATAACTCTTCTACAACTGGCTTGCTCTTTGATAATGAATTCAGTATTTTCCCCTTGATAAGATTAGAAGTATGTTTAAGAGACTGGCCTTCCAGGAGGTACACACATACATACAGGGAAAGCAAATGAAATGTGACAAATGTACAAGAACCAGCCGTGAGGTAATTGCACATGAATCCACCGTAAACACACCGTGCACAACTTTTTATGGTTTAAAGGCTCATTTAATTCCTTTTTCTAATTTGCATATTAAATAACCATGTGTACAGGAAGAAAAGAGGTGAGGGGGTTCTCCCCCCAGCTATCATTAAGTACTCAGCCTACCTTAGGTTGTCGAGTAAATTAAGAAAACTCATCACTGCAGGCTTCCTCCCCTGCCATTAAAAGCAACAGGCTCTTGCAGGGGGTGATGCAGAGAGGCAGCGTGCTTTAGAGTAAGTCATGATAACTGTTTTTTACCCCAGCAGCCAGAGAGAGCAGGCTTCAAGGTGGAAGACTCAGAGTGGGACTACTCCCTCTACCGCTAATTACACATGGAAGTTTCCCCACTGATTTCCACACAGTTAGGATTTTATCATCAGTATGTCTTTCTGTCAGGATGAGAGCATTGCAAGTCAGTTTACTACAGACACAAAATAATAAACGACCTTTCACTTTTGACTTTACAACTTGCCAACGTGGGAATGCACATGTTTTTCAATGCTACAAAGCATCCCAATTTCCAGTCTAGTTGAATTTTCACTTGACAGCCAAGCTTGGCAGGTGACCCTTCTGACAATCGGAATATGATTTGGGTATTTTATAGGCCTGCTAGCAACATCGCTTACTGATGTATTGTAGTTGCTGGAAAAAGCCCAAACTAAATCAAAACAGAACATATATCTCACCCTGACAAAGTTTTATGAGTCTGACACAGATCTTCTGTATATCAACTTGACTCACAATAACTTTGTGAAGATAATTTTCAAGCTTCTAAAAATATAAAAATTTAATACAATTACAGTTCACTGAAAAATTAGCATGAAATACATTCTGAAAGCTAAAATAATTCACAGCAAAGTAATGTTCCATTTAATTACAAAGATTAATTCAGCCTTTATGTATGTGTCTGGTCTTTTCATTTTTCCTTGAAAACAGATGATTCAAGAGCCATCTGCTAAAACTGCTGCATAAATATCACTGCATCTATGTAGGTTGTATGTATAGAAAAACTAGAAAAATAGAGTGCAAAATACAGAAAAGTTCCATCATATGCCTAAAGCCCAACCCTACAGATATCGTAGGAAGTGACCCACTGACTTGAGTGGGAGATGGACTGGGCCCACCTTAATGGTGTGTATTATTTCATGCATTCATATGCAGAGGCCACATAAAATGTCAGGGATTTGCACATCATCAACTGCAATCAAAAGTGAAGTGGCAACTCAAGTATGAACACTTGGCCTGAAATGGTTGTTTTTAAGAGTGCCTGACCTGCAGTGAACTGACTGTAATCCATACTCCAGAATACAGCTAATCATAAAACTACTTATTGTTAAACTTTGGCTTTAACTTTTATATTTGCATATCACAATAATGTGAAGACTGTAGGCTTTTCAAGATGTACAGAACTAGTGTTTCATTTAATAATAATTCACATACCACCACCTCACACTGCTCCATAACCCTCCCCTCTGTATTTCAGTAATCAGTTTTTATGTTCTAAATTAGTCTATTACACAGATGGAAAATACAGCTATCATTCCATTCTTGTAATAGCTTGAGGCTAGGGGTTAGAATATAGATTAGATAGATGATAGATAGATAGATAGATAGATAGATAGATAGATAGATAGATAGATAGAGTTATGTGAATAATCACACTCATCACATACACAGAAAGCTGTTTTCAGTAAAATATACACTGTGGTTTTAAAAGTAGTTGAGCCACTCTGATGGCTTTGGCCTGCCAAATGAAAAAGATATGTCTTAATCCTCACTCTTCTCCCCTGCTCTTCACATCTCTCCCCATGCTTCTGCTCACCCACAGCCTCTGAAGGCTGCCTCGGCTCTCACCACATCTTCCTGGGAGACTGTTTAGCTCACTAACACAGCATAAATCCATGCAAGTTCTTCCCCCAGCTAATTTTCTGACAGATCAATGAGCTGAATCACTCACTACACAGAGAGACCCAGAAACTGTTGGAACTAGTACAAGACAAGTGCTCGGAACATATAATGTGGAAAACTGGGGAAGGAATGGCAAATGGGTTGTGTGTTACATTAGTTACCTCTTCGTCTTCATCATCTTTTGAAACCAAAGCCTCATTCAAAGAAAACCTACTGACAAGAAAATATTACCTAATGCACTTCAGAATACCATACCATACATTACCATCCTAAGAAAGAGAGGAAAGGGACAAAATTTTCAGAGCAAACTGTTGGTTGGGATTATATATTCAGTCTTAATATCCACAATTAGACAATAAAAGATAATATTATTAACCATAAAGTTGCAAGCACCTAAAAGTTTGCTAGGACTGCCATGCACAGAAGAGTGAAAAGCAACAATATACATCAAAATGTCACTCTTCCCAGCCCTAAATCTGGCTTTCAGTGGTTCAAGCACTATGATGACAATTTCTCTGGAATTAGATTTTCAGTTTAAACTAATCTTGTATTTTATATATATTTTTTTAGTAATAGAACTGAACTAGATCACAGAAAATGTGAAACAGTTTTACTTCTATAAATATACAAATTCACTGTGAAAATTTCACAAATATAACTCCTCAGTTCAATGCAGCAGTATAATTAATAGACCTACTCATATTTTCTCCTACCAGCCTAGTTCCAATCTCGTTCTGCTACCAGCTTTGCTTTAATTTTGGTAAGAAAAAGAATTCCATTTTATTTAAATTATATTTTTCCTTTATAACTTCTGTATGACAATTACCACAATTCCATAATTTTATATATGGAATATTATATGTGGCAGACATAAATGCTGTCTTTGATGAACTGAACTACAGCTCTGTAAATGAAATAAATTTCTTCATGGTGTACAGCAAATGTCTTCTTCCTCTGTAATTATACAATACATACATGTACTTACACAGCAGAGCAGTACAACTGAGTACCTGGCAAAAGATGTGTTTAACACATAACCATTACTGTCCACAGCTCTTCGGGCAGATTTAAGGGTCTCTGGGTTCTCAGGGGAGCTGGGATCATGCCTACAGACCAGAAGAAAGGATAGTGCACAGACATGCAGAGCCTGCACTAGGTCTAGCTATGGCATCACAGCACCATGGCAGCAGTGACAGGTCCGCTCCAGCATGGTGATTTCTGCACTGAATTCCCCTCTGAAAACCTGCAGATTGCTTAGGGCATGACTATACTGGGGTGTATGTGGACAGTAGGAGCTCCTCCAGCTGCACTTCAAACAAGCCAGAAACAAGAGCTGGAAGCACAGACTATCATTAGTATTATGCTGGTATATATATATGCTGCTAAAGCTTCCTTTGATAGGCCTGTAATAGCCCATGCACTCTAGTTAATATTGGATACATCCTTAGCACTTTAGAAGACTGTACCTTCTCATGTGTTTATTTTCAGGCAATCCTTTATGTTTTCCAATTAAATTTTCTCTTAAAACAAAACAAAAACACACACACACACAAAACAAAACCACAAAAAAACCTCCAACAAACAACAAATCACAACCAAACACACATCCCCAACTCAAAATTTGTGTATCTGTCTTTTGAAATTATATTACATAGCCTGATGAAATAAATTTTGCACCAGAATCCTAAGGATTTCCAATGACACAACAAAAAGCTATCTTTAACTGGGCTTCGGCATGTTAGTGAGCTGCAGAAATTGCTGTATTGCATTTTTTTGTTGAGACTCCTTCCTGCATTCATTCCACTATTCACCCCCAGAGCTCCTCATCAGTCAATCCATACTCCCACTTTCATGCCACTTCTTGCTAGAAACACACCCACCTTGCTGCAAAATCTTTTCTGCTGTTTTTGGTTTAGCTCTGGGAAAACAACAGATTTAACAAAAACCACTGCACTGACAAAATAAAAGTCCCAAGGACCCAAAATCCTGGTGTGCTGAAGAGATCTCTAGCACCAAACACTGAGAGAGGAGCAGCCTCAAGGACCAGGAAAGGGCAAGGACCCTCTCTCTCCCTCAAAGCTGTATGGGATACAGGTAACCACAGCTTTTCCTTCGGCAGTTTTATGCAAAACTCTGAATAACCTGTTCAAGGGAAGGACAACTTCTGACCTTAGCTTCTGCTTCCATCAGTTCATATTCTTTTAAGTTTTTCAAGGTTGTCTTTGTTTAATCAAAGGTTGCAGAGCAATTTTTTTATTTTTTTTTTTTGTTAATGAATAGGATGTGAAAAATTCTCTTTTAGTTTCTAGCCACCAGTGAGAATCAGATCCAGTCTAGATACAGCTGAGAGCAGGCATGGTAGAGACTTGTTCTTACATGATTCTAAAACTGAAAGAGGGACCAATGATCTAAACACAAGCTTTACTTGGCTCAGGACTTGCAAGTTTTCTCTCTGGGGAGAAATTCCATTTGCTTGAACAGAGATCCTGACCAGCAGTGTACCAATTAGGATGTCACTGCAGGTTGCCCATATCTTATATATGGGGGAAAGCAAATGTATACATAGGCAAAAATGTAGGCTGCAGAATATAGAAAAAACATATGCAGGAAATTCTCTAATTTCTACTCAAGACCAAATCCATCACTATTTCCAAACTTTGCATATTTTTATTTTTTAAATACATTATACATATATATTTATTTTCACTTTGATGGAACTCACCACTTACCCAGAAAACTGGGCACAAGACATCTCACAGCTCCCTCACAAAGAAGGGCAGCTGAAGAAGGCTTTATTCTTAGGCACAGTGTCTTGGCATCTGAAAGGCCTCTAAAGGAATTACTTCCTTGTGGTAAAGCACCTCTAAAAGTAAACTCTAACAATACCTGAAGCTATTTAAATATTTCACAGCTTTGCTTCAAACCTCCATGACTAATACAATACCGGGGTAAGCTAAAGTGCTGCTCAGGCTCCTGTTCCTGGACAGCTCAATGCCCAAGGCTGAGAATTCGTGTGGGAGCCCCAGCCCACAGCCCTACCTTGCTGAACTTCCTGCTCACTCCCAGCAGGCAGGCAGCTTTCCTCTTGGTGGCTCAGGTGGACTGAACCCAGGACCACAGGACATATGGATCTCCACAGTCAGGAAATGCATATTCATTGAAAATAGAGGTAAGGACAAGTAGACACCTGGGCATGCCCTTGTAGACTCCTCCATACAGAGAATAGGTCTCACATACTTCAATATCTGTTACTGCTGAGCTGGGGGCACTACAATGTCTTTGTCCCTCCACAGAAGGAAGTTTGACTTGGTGAAACAACAAAGATAAAGAAAGCTAAAGGTGGAACTGCCTGAGACTTCCAGGGGCAGTGGAGGACTTGCTGCTCTTTGGAAGAAGTAATCTGTCTTCTGGCATACCAATGCTTTCATTTTGCTTTTCTGCCACAAAAACTTCAGACCTGGTCCCTGGTCATCTGCAAGTGTGCCCATTCATCTTTCTCCCTCTTTCTATATCAAGCATGAGATTTATCACAAGTGTTTTGATGTCATGCACCCATTCTGGCCTTATGGAGTTAAGGCCAAGTCTGAAATATGACAGCTGCAAGATCAGGGTTAAACACAATTTCCTCTCCCTTCACCTGTTTTCCACTATCTGTTTGCACGGTGTTCAGGTTATTAATGGAACTGACATGCCTGCACAACTGAGTGAGCAGTAGCAGGAGTTAGATAACAAGGGAGAAGCTGACAGCAGTGATCTAACCCCAGAGATAAGAGATAAACAAATATGCCATGGCTATTAGTTTCAGCTCTGGCCAGTGGAGAAGAACATCTCCTGTGGTTACCGAACAGGAAAGCCCAGTCTTCCTGAGAAGGTTAAATTAAATTCAGGACGTGAAAGAGATTATTCTGTAAGTTCAAAAATTAATGATTGTAATGAAAAGTAAACACTTGACTGAAAAAAAAAAGAAAAAAGAAAAGTGTTGTTAGTCTGATGGAAAGTCAAGACCTATGTTTTATTCAGAGGAAACTGTGGAACACTTCTACGTTAGAAGGAAAACACCTTGCATTCTTTGTATCTTCCAGGGGAAAATGTTACTCTAAACATTGGCATTTTCCAGACAGCTTCTCAGGGATGGTGTGAGAGCAGTAGCCCCTATGTCCAGACCAAATTCTAAACTAGTAAAAATAGAGCAAACTTTTCAAATCCCCTCCACTGTTTCCAAGCAGTACAGCTTCACTTCCTGATTCCTATCCAGTTGTCCCCTTCTCTTCACATGTCCATGCACACAGCAAAATAAAGATGAGTTACACCATGAAGATAAAAAATAAAAGCTCCTGGTGATATATTTGATGTCCAAGGGAACTTCAGAAATGTAGGAAGAGAGTTAAGATGTGAGTCTGCCTTTTCTGAACTCTAACTCATGTTTCAACTTTATCAGGAGACTTGCTCATTATTCCCTGCAATGCAACCTCTACAATACAGGCAGGACCTTGAATTTTTGCATCCAGACAGAGACTACTCTAATTTCAGAAACCTTAACTCCACAATGGAAAAGAGTGGCCAAGGTTCAAGTGGCACTAAGCAGAATTATGCTTTCCAGTTTAGAATTGACAAGGCTGTTTCAAGAAGACCTGAATCAAAGTTTCAGTAAAAGCAGTAAATTTGAAAGTCAGCAGTCGCCCCTATTGTCTTTTAAATGGGAGTGAAGTGCCTGAATGCAATTAGAGACTTTCACAATTTCTCCCTCTTTTCCTAGGTCTTCTGAAGTGAGTTCGGCAGCTTCTGTTAGTGCTTTGAGGCAGTCTTACACTTTGCAAAGTTCTCTGAGATCCTTGAAGCAAAGATATAAAGTCATCTTAAAAGAACCTGGAAAGAAATGTCATCCCCCTTTTACCACATGTAGTGTTCTGTCAGCTTTATACTAGCCTTCATTCTAGAATAAGGCCACTTGAGATATGGGAGGCTGGTTCCTCTGTCACATTTTTGCATTATTTTACACAGGATGGGTCCACAGACCCCACAAGACACAAAAGGCATTTTTTCTTTTTGCGGAACAGCCAGTGACCACTCTTCAGATTGGATGATTTGTCATCTTTGTGCAAAGTTAGAATGACATTAAGCAAGATTAATTTCAGTTCTTGAAGCTGTGGTGTCTGGCCTTTTTGTCTGGGTATGTCTCAGATCTTAATTAAAAGTTATTTTTCAGAATTGTATCTAGTGCACACCCTGGACAGTCTATGTGAACAAATGAAGGAGGCTTAAATACTCCCTGGATGTGTTGCTGTGCTAGTGTGATACGGAAGCAAGAGTGGGCACAAGAAAAGAACAGGCAATTATGATTCTCGTGTTTTCCCACTACAAGAACATAGGGGGAGAAGGTGACATTTTCCAGAGAAGGAAAAGCAGATGCAGTGAGGCAGTAGAACTCACTGTCTTGGCAAGTTATGGATGATAAAATTTGTGGGTTCAAAAAGTCATTAGACAAACTTACACCAGAAAAAATATGAATAAATACAAAGACGGTACTTCTGGCTCAGGAAGCAACTGAGCTGCAGATTGTTAGAGGCCAGGAGAGGATAGTGGAAATATATCCCTTCATGCTTGCCCTGTCCTTATGTTCATCTCCAAACATCTGCTACTGTTTGGCCACTGTCCGAAGCAGACATTGAACCTCTGGTCTGAGAAGTATGGCTGTCACGCTCGTAGTGAAATCACCCAAATGTGGAGAGAGAAAAATGACAGAGAACTAGGAAAGACAGCAGGGGCTCAGTTAATTGACTGGAGGGCTGGATATGACCAGTAAGTTCCAGCTGAGAAGAGAATGTCTTCAGTGCTATAACCTATGAACACCTACCTATTTAAAGTACCTATACTTTGTTAAACTGTGGCTTGTACAGATGGATCCTGATTTCCTAAGGGCTATTGGCCTAAATTACACTGATATCTAGGGACGTTTGATGTAGCTCTCTGAAGCACCAGAACAAATCCCTTAGGCTAAACAAAAGTACCTAAGGCTGCCTGAGAGAGACACCTATAGCTATGAACCGTCCCTATATTTTCCTGAGGTCCTCTTGCTTCAGTCTTCAGACTCAGAGAAATGCAAAGAAAACAAACATTGCATATGCAACTTCCTTAGAGAGAAATACAGCCAAGCAGCAGGCAAGTTCAGAAGGCAAAAAATGATTGTACAGTGACCTTGGGATTTGTGTTCCGTGACCTAAAGAAGTTAATAATGTTACAGAAAAATCTTATTATAGGAAGAACAAGCTTTTTTTTGGCTTATTGCCCATACTTTAAAAATAGTACTGCAAAGCAAAGAAACCTCACCAACTTTTCTACAATACAGGCTATTTTACAGGAGATTTGCAAACTTACAAAAACCAGACATTTGCGTAAAAGTCTCTTTTTCAAGCCTCCAGTTAAACCCAAGCACAAAGGGTATTTCAGGAAGGAAAAATAGTAATTAATAGCACCTGCCCAAGAAAGGGAACAATTTTAGATCTCAGTGATGATCTTCCACTAAATTATCCTTTAAAGAACGGCAGCAATAAATTACTATTTTAAAGATAAGAGTTCTAATCACACAAGTCATGTCAATGAAGTTTCAGTTGCAGGTTCTCCCTTTTACCTGCAGTCCACCATTACAAAGTGCAGCTGTCAATACCATTTGGCTGACATAGCTGGCTGCAAGCTGCACCTCCATTGTAAGTGAAACAAAAGGTTCTCCTCTCTCTCCCTCCTCTCTTCACCTGCCATCCTTCTCTGAGGCTGCAAGGTGGCCTGAGCTCAACAGGTGCCTGGGCAGCCGATTGGGGAGCCTTTCTGCATTGTCTTAACTGTGTAACTCACAGACCACACACTTGAAGGCAGTTGCCAGACACACCTTTGGAGATGCACTAATTTGAATAATTTCTCTGTTCTTTGAATGGGGACAAAATTTAAAGACCCTTACAAAAAAAAGAGAGACTCAATCAGCAAGATTAACCTTTGCTTGTGTTTTGTTTGTCTGTTTGCTTGTTTGAAAATCCGAGATCTCCGTTGAAAATTCGCGAGGTTGACAGACACGGTTTAAGCAAATTTTAGATGATAAACAAATACAGAGCAATAAAGCAAGAGCAAAGGACAGGGCAGAAAACATCACAGCACAGAGCCGACTGCTTCTCTCCGACTCGGAGCTCGTTTGGAAGCAGCATGAGCTCCATCCAGAGAGCTAGGTTAGAACTGCAGGTGAAGACAGATCAACTCACCTAACCTTGTTAAAAACTTTCTTTGCAAGATTGGCTTTCAGATGGTCTGGATTAAATCCATGTTTCGATCGCCGAAAGAGAGGAATGGAGGGAGGACAGAATGAATTTATTAGATGTTATCTTGTTACATTGTTTTGTTACAGAGGGAAAGTCAAACCTTCACTCCAAAGTACACAAGGGCTAAAACAACAATTCTCAGAAATCTAAACTGCAAGACAGTTGCTCCCTAAGTCGCATAGACTAATAGATTTGATCCTTTTTGATATGGTTTGTCCTCATCAAATTAGTAGTATCCCCTCTGAGCAACTTAAAACAACAGGACAGACACAAAGAGAGTCACAGATGAAGAAACATTACTGTGATTAGATAGAGCTGACAGGCTGCCTAAAGCAAAATTCAAGCATCGATTCTACCAGAGGGCCTTTTGTAAGTCCTTTGGAGGTCGATGGTCCCTTTGATTGCAAAACATCAGGCTGACAGCAAGGTATACAAGTTTAGTCTCAGCCAAGCAAAAGAAAGGTAGGCACCAGTCAGAAAACAGGCAGCAGAAAACATGGAAAACAGTGAGCATCCAAATCACAGAGACGATTTGCAGCTAATTCTCTTTAAAGCCTGCCAATCCATTCGCATTATAGTGTTGTCATCTAAAGATACAACCACCATAAGGAACATAAGAGTTTTTTTAGGAAGGCTCTCCATGCTCACAGCCTAGACATCCAGATCTCACAATGACCTTATTCTTCTTTCAGGAAATGAGTAAAAATCTTATTAATGACCAAAATATACTTGAAGTTAAAGAAAGGACTAATGACAAATTAAATGGAGCAGGACCAGTAAATGAAACTCACTAGGTTTCTACAGTTTCTTTCTTTCCAGAGCATTTGAAAAATTAAAAAATGCAGTGAGATTAAAAATATAGAGAAAAAGTAAATTATAGGAATCAGTTATTTCCATGTGGCATATGGTTCTGCCATAAAACTCTGCATTGCTATAAGGGACAATGTGACAGCTACTGATAAAAACAAAACCTCAAGATATTCTCTACCTAATAACTTATTTCCTTTACTTAATTGATAAAAAGAATTTAATAGAATATAGAATATTTCAGCTGTAAGGGACCTACAAGGATCATCTACTCCAACTGCCTGACCAATTTAGGGCTGAGCAAAAGTTAATGTTGTTAAGGGCATTGTCCAAATGACTTAGTCATGAACAGGCTTGTCTAGGAAGTCTTTTCGAGTGTTTGAACACCTTCTCTGTAAAAAAAAAAATGTTTCCTAACGTGAAGTTTGAACCTCTCCTGACACAGCTTTGAACCATTCTCACACATCCTACCACTGGATACCAGGGAGAAGAGATCAGCACTTTCCTGTCCAATTCCCCTCCTCTGGAGGCTGTAGAGAGCAATGAAGTTGCCTTCATCTGGAAGAAGCTACATTCAGCATCCCACTGCACTGTAATAACATTAGCCTATATTTTGATAGTGGTCCAGAATGCAAACCTGAGAAGAAGCCCCCCCCCACCCCAGAAAATACAACTTGCTTTTCAGTTCAAGAACAAGCTAAGTTCCTTCCTGAGTTGTGAAATTCACAGTACTTGCACTATCCTCACAGGTGTGGGTGACAAATATTGGCAAAGAAATGTCACTTTTACCAATGCATATTATAAAGTAATCATAGAATCATAAGGGGTTGGGAGGGACCTTAAACATCATCTAGTTCCAACCCCTATACCATGGGCAGAGACACCTCTCACTACACCAGATTGCTCAAAGCCCCATTCAACCTGGACTTGATTTTTTTTTAAGCAACCAAACAATCCCCACTTTCAAATTCCTGTTGCCTGTGCTGCTGTATCAAAGTCTAAGTATTTAAAAAGTGACAGCATAAAGTGCTGGGCTCATGGGATTTAACTGGAACACAGTAACAGATTTTGAAGATTTCCCCGGTGAATTATCTGGCAATACATGTAATGAATCTATCTCTTGAACTAAAAACATGCTCATCCAAATGTCCTGGGACAAATCCAATATCTATCATTAGCAATAAATAGCATTTAATAAGCATGCACAAACTGCATGTCTGGAAATGTACTAGGATGTCTCTCTGGAGTCTTTTCTTCTAGCCATCTAGCAGTCCCTGTGAATCTGAAATTAAACTCATAAGCCCTACTATGTAGTTGTTGGTGCAATTTCTAAGTCATCACATAACACTTGTGTCTTACAAGCTTGACCTCATTCTTATATCAGTAAACTATAAAATTGTTTTTCAAGTAATTTCAATCCATTTTCAATGAGAATGGATTTAAACAATTTGCTGTTTGTAGTACTATGTCTTATTGTATTGCTTGAATCTAATATGTCAAGCGTTGTTCAGCACAGACACACCCCATCAACTTTAGAAACTTAAAGGAGATGCCTAAATTGGGAGCAAAGTACAGAAAGCTTGCTCGGTGTGTCAACAGAGAGAAACAGGCGTCTCTACCTACGAAAGATCTAACCTACCTTTCAAAAAAACTCTCCTTAAACTGGGAAAGGGAGACCTTTTTAGAAGGGTTTTTTTTTTAGTTTGCAGCAATGCTTGTATTGTTTCTGTGCTGAAAGGTAAGTAGAAAATTTTGAACAAAATGGTTAAGCAGATTGTTTACTAAAAAAATCAACATCAGATGTGCATATGCCTGTAAAGTAATATATATATATCTGTTAAGAAAATAATCAGAAAATCTTCATGCTCTTATTTTACATTAAATTTGTCAAATATCTAAATTAAACATCATTATATTTCTAAGGGTATTTCTAGAAAAATCCAAACATAACAGTCAGTAAGAAGTAATAACTGCAGTCTATTTACCACCAAGTTAGCAGAAAATAAATGGCATCTTACTCTTGTTCTTTTGCTATTGAGTTTATTGGTGCATTTAGGCAGGTCTGTTTCATTTGCACATCTCTGAAGAGCACTGCTGTGTAAAAGTTAAATGGGCTGTGTATGGAATTTAACACTTTTCAATGATAAAATGTCTCAACAGCCCTTTCATCAGAATTACAAAAAAAAAATTAAATAACTTGAAGTCTGTAACTGCTTTTAAAACAAAACACTGCTATTTTTATTCAAGCACAGCAAGCAAGAAGAGTTCAGCTGCATTTGCATGTCAGTTTATTCAAAGAGGATACTAGTTCACTGATATGCCATTGCCTCAACAAACAAGGAGACACTCTTCTCTGTTTATGCCTTTTCTGACTGCTGCTCTGGGGCAGAGGTCTGAATTTGGACAAGATCCCTTGCAATGTATCACATGCTGTAAATGTGGGAGCAGAGCGAAAAGGGAGCTTTGAGTACTTCTGCTGGTCTTCATCTTTACCTCCTGCATTTTACTGTCACTTCATTTGAAAGTAATCAGGACCTGTAATGTCATCCTTGATCATAACACTTCATAACTGGCATTATTCTACTGGCAGATGGGTCTCAGCTGGAATGGTCATCGTACTCCTGGAAGATGGCTTTCAAGGTAGGCCTCCCACCCTGGCACTGGACAAGGTACAGGACCTGGACCATTCACATACTCCCTTCTAGGCTGGATCTTCCATCTTCACGCCAAATACCCTCAGCTGTCCCAGATATTTTAGACACCATTTTCAGTTTGTAGGTTGGTGTGATCCTAACCTCCTAATCAAGATGAAGACCTTGTCAAGAAAAACTACTGTACAGGCAAATCTGAAATAATCTCTAAGTATGGATCAGCCAGAGCTAGATAGGAAAAGGCAAGGGAAGAAGAACAAAGTAATAAAAATAACTTCAGCAGAGAAGGAGGAGCTCAGACGGCTTAACTTCTAGCTATACAAACGTAGCACATGTCCCTTAATGAACAAAATGATGAGTAGGTAACTGGAACTGCAAGTGCAGTTCTTGATATTCTGTTTTCACTCAAGTCAAACCTTCACCATAACAGGAATTTACCCATTCAACATTTATATTTGTTACCTTCTCATAAGCTTTTCTCTTTGTTTCAGAGTCCATCCAGTCATTTTCCTTCTCCAACATGTCAATAAAAGCCCAGCGAATTCCTTCAGTCAACTCCTCCATCTGAAAAATATTTACCAAAATCCTCCCCAGTAAAATATGTCATGGGAGAAACGTTATAAGAAAAGGTTTGATGCACGCAGGAGTAATGGATTTAGTTAGACCGGGAAAAAATTCCAAATCAGACAGTATCTGCTGTTTTTCCTTGAAGGCTAATTTGGTTTTTCTCCAGTCATCTGGAGAAATCCAGAGGAGTGTCAAATTCAGACACTTCTTCTGACAATAACTTTCTTTCCATTTTCTTTTCTTTCAGGTGTACCACACAACCTGTTCACTGCTGATATTTTCATGTCACAATTGTGAGACTATGTCAAAATCATAAAAAATACTGGGAGATTTGCAGTGATTTGGGGGACATTTCTGATACTTCGGCTCTAGATCACTAGACCATGCAGAAGAAGATGCTAGCTGCAAAGCATTTGCACAAACACAGTCTTCTCCAGAAACAGCATCTGTAGCCTTGTTTGGTTTATGTCAGACTGAGACATGCCTTATTAATACTGCCAAAGGGTGGAATTTGGGTGAACAGTATCATGATCCAAATACAAAGCAGTATGCAAATATTTGGCCTGTATTTAGCTGTGTTTGTGAAGGACTCCTACCCTTAGTGAAGGAACAGAGGCCATGGCTCTCAACACTGAGCAGCCTTAACTGCTTCTGTGGTCTTGAACCATCAGAGACAGCTTGCATTTGTGCAAAGCTGAGGAAGCTCACAACCATTTTAGCTTGCCTGCTTCTTCATACATCTGTACAAAGCCAAGAGCATATCACAGGCAAGTAAAAAATAATAATACCAGTGTTTAGTGAGTATGCATATTAAGAAAACCCTGAAATGACAGAAAACAAGAAATCTAGTCTCTAAAACGTGCATTATATCAGTGTAAAGAGCAGAAAATCCCTCATGGCTATGTATCCACCTAGTAGCACAGACCAGAAAGGGGTACACAGTCAGCTGATTGTATGTCAATAGATGAACGTAATAACAGGTAGCCACTGAGAACAGTGTGAGAGTGAGGTAACTGGGGGAATCCAGTCATTGCTTGAGTCCTTTAGTACAGACCAAACCTAAGTTGAGATAACACAAGACGTAACAGAAAATCATTGCATGAAGACTTACTGGATCTTTGTGCTATCAGTTACATTGCATTTAATAATAATGAAAACATCAAGTACCAGAGATTTATATAATTTTATTTTATGGATCTAATAACTCTGAAATGTGGGGGCTAAATCCTGGAAAATAATGTTACTTTTACCTAAATTGCCATATATATATTGGCTGTATATTTTAATCTGGAACTCTTCTTTATTTGTGGTAGAGTCAGACAAAACATAACAAAGCTCCACTGATTATTCAATTTTTACTACTTTTTCAAAAAATATTTTCTTGTTTGTAGAGACAATATGGAACAACTGGAACAGGTCTAGCATTAAATACGACTGAGCAGTCAACAGTCACAGTAAACTGCATCCCAGGGAATAGGGTAACTTAAAGATATTGATGACAGAACACTGACTCAATTAACTTAGTGCACTAATGAGGTGAACTCCCTGTATTTGCAGGCTGCAAGTTCAAACTCAATCTCCGCAGCTGGGCCCTGGTGTATACTTAGGCTTTATGCACCAGCTGTAGCTGCAGGGGGCAGGGGGAGAAACCTATTCCTGCTATCAAAGTTATTACTGAAACTGCTCAGGCATAGCTGTAAGAAATACTGCAGGCACTCTGGGCTAGAAACAGTGCTATATTTAGACACAAATAATGTCTTTCTTGATGAAAGGAGTGAAGTGTCTAAGGTATGAAACATCAGGCACAAAACATGGGGAAAAAGAATGCATATTATCCATAACTCAGGATTTGATTATCATAGACAGATATATGCCATGAGCCAGAAGGAAAAAAAAAAAAAAGGTAAAAGAAAAAAAGAAAGTGTACAAATAAGAGTGCTTTTCTCAAGTGCTTCCTTAATGTTCAATAAAGAGAAATAGAACTGAAATCCAGTGAAACGAAAACTATAACACTACAAAGGACTCCCTTGAAAAACACACTTTTAAACAGATTGAAACAAATTTCACTTGTATCTAACTTTACCTCCAAGGGCAGGTCACTACAAGTCTGAATCTTTTGATCTACACTATAAGTTGTATATCAATTTCTTACTATGGAGGCTATTGTGATTTCAGACAATAGTTTTGCAAAAAGTTGGTTTCAAATGAATATACATGCTAAGAAATATTTTAATTGGTCACATTTCAACAGAAAATCATTCTTTATCAGCTTTTCATAATTTTCCCTCCATATAAAAACATTAAAAAGTTTTTCCTCCATATCCATATCCCCTCCATAAAGTGTAGATTCCTTATAGTCTCTTCCCTCTTACTCTGTGCAGAAGTCGTACTGTGTATCACTGAAATGTATTTGCCACTAAACTGAAAATAGCACATTACAAACTCAAGAAGCAGAAGACTGAAAAGCTGGATCTCAGAGAGGAAACTCCAGCTGAAGGCAAAAGAAACACCAGCTGTAGCAGAAAAAATGCAGGACCTGAGAGGGAAACACATGTCACAGATATCTGGACAAGCCGATTCAGAGTGTTGGTCTGTCTAAAATGGAGTCCTTCCCTGAGAAAACAGTCAAACTATATAAAGTGAAACAGAATAGCTGAGGCTACTGAGCCAGGGCAGTGAAGGGCTATCACAGAGCTGTTGCCCTCAGTGCAAGATGCTCTTTCACATGTTTTCTAGATGGTTTTGGCTCTCCTGCACTGAGAGCTAAGTTCAGTGACTAAATTAGCTGATTTGAAACTGATTATTGTTGGGAAATCAATGGCCAGAAAAGCAGATATTGGAAACCTTTATGAGAAAAATATTAACTGAAAGTAATAAATTATTGTGAAAAGTAATTAACCATTTGAATATATTGTTAAGAGAAGTGATAATGCAGCTATGTTTGAAGTTTTAGAAAGAGGATGAATGTCCAGCTAAAAGCTGTTCGCTGAACTCTGTAGCACGGAAGACTATTTTCCTTCACCGTGGAGCGAAAGAGATTTGAAAAGATTTGAATCACAAATATAAGCTCTATATGGCTCTAAGCTTCCTTTAATTTGGGCCAGACATCAGTTACACTTTTCCTGTTTAGACTACAGGTGTAGCACAGTCAGCTTTTAAAAGGATCTCCCTGAAGCAGTCTTTACCAGTCTTTTTTAACTAGTCAGCTAAAACTTTACTATGAGTTACACTAGCTATACTAAACTATTTCTCATCAATACCTCTCACTCTGCTCCTGCACAGCCTGATCATCATCCTTTACACAAATTAATTATATTCAACCTAGTTTTGATCTGGTTACACATTTGTCTAAAGAGCTGCAGATGGAAAGAATGAGAAGAGCCCAGGTGGACAGAAAGGTGACAGTTCTTCAGGTTTGTTCCACTTTCTCCCTATATTTTTTTCACTATTCAAGTATTTTTGAGATTCTTGTTTCTTTTTAAATTTTGATCTAACATCAGGAGCAATTTAGAGGAGGAAGCCACAGAGATCTCAGAAGACTCACCATCTCTTTCTTGTCTTCTTGGAAATGGGCATTCACAAACATCTTACCCACAACATAAGGGAGAGCATTTTCAACAAGATCCACACATTTATCCCACTGGGGCAGCAAAGTTGTGGTTCCATGAATCACCTGTTGGCAGGCCCAGGTAGTAGGTCATAACATAATATTGTTTAAGAAGAGCAAGTCTGCATCTGTATACAGGATAGTCTAAAGTGTGCTTGTCAAACAGTTACCAAAAGGAAACAATAACAGTACTTTACAGTTATTAACATTTCATCAAGTGCTATGACAAATCTCTGAGCTCAAGCACATTGCTGTTTTTGTTTCTGTTTCTTATGAGAATAATGTTACTGCAGATGCTTACCCACTCAACATGACATTTTCTCATCAAGGTAGAAGTTCATTTTTAAAAAATACAATTAAAAAAATACAATAAAATATGAGATGGATCCCTGTAAACAATAGTAGTGCTGATTTAAGAAACTTTTTTTCGTTTTCAAGGTTCAAAGAGTTCCCTTTCCACTTAAGGAACTTCTTAAGATTTTCCACAGAGAATAAGCAAAATCACAGTTCAGTAGTTAACACCAGTCAGCTATGTAAAAGCAGAATACAGTCAACACCAGATCAGGTCAGGAAGGATAGGGATTTTGGCCTTTCACAGATTATGCAAGCCTCTTAAGCATTGATTAGCAGTTTTTGAGCTTTTTCTTTTTCCCAGTTTTCTCTCCTTTGAGCTCAGGATTAAATTTCTAGCAAAACTGGAGGTTTTGGATTTGCTGTTTGCCAATAGGAAAGGATTTCATTGGAAAATTCCAGAGTAGCTTATCCCTCAGCTATTGAAGGTCAGATAATTTGGTAGCTCACAGACTGATTTGCTCCATCAAATTGTCTGTAATTAAGCTTAATCAATGACTTGTACTTAAAATCACCAGTGAATTGCTTTTTCAAATGCTCTTTATTAATACTGTATGTTCGCGAATAGATTTTCAATGACAGAGAGAACACTGCTTCTATAAGAAAACCACATGAGCCAAACCAATACATAATAAGGTAATAGTTTCCTAAACAGAGCCAAGTTTGAAAATAAACTCCTTTTCTAAAACATATAATAAAGCATTGAAAAAAAAAAAGAAAAAAAGAAAAAAAAAGAAAAAAAAAAAGGAAAAGAAAAAGTGAAAAAAGTAGAGAGGAAAATTTCTCTCCAAGGTCCAAGCAAAACTACAATGGAGCCTTTTCCTGATGCAGGGAAAGAAGGGGAGTCATGGCATTAGTCATCAGAGCTTGAAATTCCTTCCAAAAGCTTTGACTATACATCAGCTGCAGAAAAAGTCAGGAGACAGAGCTGGCTTTTAGAATGTGATGTATTATTATTTCAACACAATAATTATCATCATTTTGAGAGTGGCTTGACTGTAAGGAGGACAAAAAGACAGCACAGGCTGTGAGACCAATAAAAGTAGAGCCTAGAGAAATGGATTATACCTCACAGCTGGTTTATTGATATTTATGTTACAACAGCCAACTAGAACTCCCTTAAAATGGTCCTCCTAATATTAATATACCACTCTAAAACACAATACTCCAAGTAGTAACAGCGAGTATAAATAGCAGGTTTCAAGCCCTCCCAGTCAATTTAGAGTTCCACAGCACAGCTAACTGATCGCTTCCCCAGGTGCCACTGCACATTGCCTAGGACTGAAAGCACCACTGCAGAGGAGCTGCTAGTAGCTGCTAATGTCGTAATCAAAGCATTTTTTCTAGAGTCAGCAGGTCTGTCCTATTTCTCAACCTGAAGATTTAGGAAGGTTCATCATGCCTTTTTTCCTATCTTTGCAAAGATTTTAAGTGTCTCGATGCAAAGATGTAAAAAGAACCAATAGAAAATGAAAACCTAGTGAAAAAAATACTATGCTTATGATAGGTGAGGCTGAATGTATAAACTAAATAATTAATTAATTAATTATATAATTTTCTTTAAGGGTCACTGATTCATCTAATGGTCATGACTTTTAACAAGTCATCCAACGTTTTCTTCACTTACCTGACAAGAGGTTGCTGAGTTCTTATGAACCCAAAGGATCTGTGTGCCTTTAGTCCTCCAGCCTCTGACAGAGCAAATCTATTCAACAAAGCCTTTCAAGCCTTTGCCTTGGACTCCATTTCTTACATCTTTTCTGCTGACCTCTGAATTCTGTTCCCCCAAGCTGTTTACTGCACTTAACCTTAGCTATTAACTATTAGCTACTGCTGTTTACTACACTAACTAAGTCTCCATCTCCAGATCCCAGGGGCAGATAATGGGAATGATCTGCTGACTCACTGACATTACTGTGCTGTTCTTAAGTTTTCACAGCCACTTATATTAAAACCCTCAATGACATTGTTAATAAGGACTGAACCAAAGTGAATTAGATTCATCCTTAAGCTTCTGGAGAAAGTACCCAGTGTCAGCAGCTAGTTACCATATCAAAAAGCATAGTATTCAAAGCTTAAGGTTTCTTTTTAAGAATTTTCCTGACAGTATTACAATTCAATATAAGTCAGTATTATGCTGCAGAATGGCTAATTGCCAGCATCAATCTATTTTACCTGGCCAGCTAGGAATACCCAAGGAGGGGACACACAAACTTGTCGCTGTGATTCTGGCAGGCAGTTTCTCATATTTTTGCATGAAGAAAATGGTATCTTTAGCAAGACTGGTTTGAATATGATTTCAGAAGTGTCAGAGGCTGCCTTTCCTGTGTAGTTTCTATCAAGATATTTGAGTTAATTTTTAGACGTGATCAACTCAGAACTGTTCCGCTACTGTTCAAGGAAAGACATTATGGGTGCTTCAATTAGGCACCTGCATACCTCACTAGGAAGAACAGAGCACCCGTAACTCCTGTACCACATCACTGGCAACATCATGACAGACTCAAGTTGTCATGATGTCAACAAGCAGCTAATTTTCTCAATGACAAACAAAATGTTCACTTTTTAAACTATGGTAGCTTGGAAACAAGTCAAGGTACCTTCAGTTTCAGTTTCATCCCTGGCTTGCTTAAAGATTTGAGCCTCTATGCTGCCTACAGGATTATCAGGGTGGCTTTCTGTTCAGGGTTCACTTAATCAAATAAATGTGGTTTACATAAATGCCCATATAACTTAATAGATAGTTAGGTCTACTCTCACAGACTGGGCTGGTGACTAATGTGTTCTGGGGCTTCTGTAACCCCAGGCTAGAAGACACCAGACTGGCTTCTCTGTAGAAATGGCTGGTGTATGTATGTGCCACAGCTCACGTAAAGCTGGTACTAGAGCATGAGAGAGGTTTGAGCAAGCTCAGAAAAGATGAAATCTTAGACTTTAGTTTTACCAGAGCTATATTCACCATGTGTAAACAGTAGGAGTTTTTTCATAAGATTAGATTTTGGCTAAACAAGTTTGGCCTGCAGGAACAGCACATGTCACAGCCCTGGCATTTAACTCAAAAAACTTTGCAGCTGTCAAGTTTCTGCATAAGAAGACTAAGGTTTTTAAATGGGTGTCTCAAAAACTCCTTAACATAAAAGTTTTCCTTTGTGTCATATACAAGAATATGTATGTCTTGATTGTTTTAGAGGGAGTCTTCAACAACAAATGTTCATTCAAGAAATTTAACTAGCATGGAAAACATTCCATATTTTGCAAAGGTATAAGCAGCTGTAAAGGAAACCAATAGTATCAACACCAGTACCATTGTAAATGCTATAAAAGCTCTAACTTACCCGAGAAAATTCCAGCCACCGATACTGAAAACGTCTGCTGAGGTTAAATAACCTTGAATAAACCATCCTCCACACCAGATAGTTAGCAAGAGTCCTGTTAAATTAGACATATTTTTATCAGACATCTAATAGCATATGAGGTACTACAAAGTACTCACATAAATATCTCTGCAAACATTTCAACTGAATGGTGGAAATTTCACCTTGAAAATTAATGAGTGATGACCAAATTGATAAATCTCTATTGCACAGAAGAATCTGTATGAATGAAACCACCTAATATGTAATTGCACCATGATAATAATTTTCTAGGGGATATTTATAATGAACCAATTTCTTACTATGTTATTTTCAGGTAATTATTTTGTTTCAAAAGACCTCTTCTGTTTTTTATAAAAGTGTCAAGAACCATGTCATAAGAATAGTTGCATAAAAATTCTATCCAGAGATAAGAAAATAACTGGTTTTTCTTTTGTAAATAAAAGTGAAAGTTATCTCTCTTCATTGCTAGACCACATAAATCATAACTATGAAACAGAATAGGTAACAGTTCATCTCAAATATCCTATCAATACCTCATATTCGTATCTTTCATTACAAGTTATCAGTATGCTTTTAAAAGTTCTTACTACCCATACAGTTATTAAAGTACTATCCCTTTTATTTTGTCAGATGAATAATTGAAATACCAAAACCGAGGTCTCAGTAACAAGAATCTCATAAAAACTGAGGCTGAGAGATCCTGGAAGAACTTGTTTAAAATTCCCAGAAGACCTGACAACCATGTCCCTTTTCTAAAACTTCAAGCACTTGACTGGAGGATTTATCTAGTCTAGGTCGAGCTCTCCCCATGCTCAGCAGTGCTCTGTGAGTTAAATGTGCATTGTGAAATATGCAATTCAACTTCAGCCCCAAAACAAGTCCAATAATCTCCCACACATATTATTCTTATCTTGTGTTACACAATATATTTTACAAGGATCACCATTGCTCTAAAGTTATGGATATTCACATGTTGTTTGCCCTACATTGGGATATATATAACATTTGGGGCAGGCCACAAACTTCTCCATAGGGAGGAAAACTGCTCCTTTGCAACACATGCGCTGCTATGGACTGCTTCTAGCCAAGCTCCAGTACACCCACACAAAGCCTCCAGCTCAGGATATGTTGCTGGAAGCTTATACTTTTTATCACCTCCCTGGCTGGGTGACCGAGAGGTGAGAATAGAGAGGTATAAGGCAATCTATAGCTACATATTGTCTATAGGTGGCTGAGCACATGATGACCCAGTAACTTCAGCAGCATGCACACATCCAGGTGGGACACTACACCAAGAGCAGACGGGCAGCAATCTCAAGCCAACTGCCACTTCAAAGGCCTGATACTCACTAGACTTGGTGACCAGTGGCAGCTTCTACAGGAGAGAATTGCTGTGATTTATATGTAAATCCTGCCTGTTACACATCTTATCTCTCACACTGGACATATTCCATCTTTTAGTATACAGATATATCATATAGTATACATGAATTCCCACAATAATTGTAAAACGGATCCAAAAAGGCTCTTTTTAGCATGAATAATGTACATTTATAACACAGTACATGTTACAAAATTTAAAACAGTTAGCTCTGCTTAGACGATCATACCATTCTGAGATAATGCTTTAGGGCCATCAAAAATTAATTCCAACTTATGAAATACCAGAGAGTATAGATTTTCCATTTAACACATTTCTGACAATGTGGAATTTCCTTACTCAGTGGCAACTGAAGCACCCTAAAAATGCTCAGCTCTTGTTTTTGTAAATGACTAGAACTCCACAAACCTCACAACTCTGCCTCATGTTTTTCAGCAGAGCTGAATAGCATCCATGCTCCTGCTGTAACTACTCTGTGGATCTACAACAGTACTTATGCAAGTCCTAAAGATTAAAAGGTTTAAAGATTTCATTTTGGTCAAAAGTCTTAGGTTAAAAAACCCAGCTAAACAGATCTCTATCATAAACCAGTTATAGGTTACAATTCAGTATTTAATTGCTACCAAAAAAAACCCAAAGCAATTCTCCCTTCTGTGTGCTTCCTGTTCTCATCCAATGCTGTTTGTCTTTCTGGTTAAGTTGAGGAATCTTTGTCAAATTGGTAGTGTGTAAAAGCCTAAAATTTGTAAAGGATGAGTCTCCAAAAGGTGACTTATTCACAGACACTAACACCAACAGGAATTCAGAAACTTTTCTATCAGACATAAATACTGAAGGCAGCTGTCAGTTTCAGGAAATACCTCACAACTAAATGAGGTTTGTTTTAATTTGGAAAGGGAAAGAAGGCTGACACATCCTAAAACCAAGCTGTCTGATGAGATTATAATAATTCCTGATTGCAATCACACTAGAATTCACCGATGCATAAGATGCAAAAAAAAAAAAAAACCCAAAACAACAGGAAGGCTTTGCTTCAAAGCCCAGATACGTCTATTTGATGAAGGGCAGAAATGGGGGCAAAGCATGAAAGGTTTTGCTGTTGTAAGATTCTTCAAGGGGCAGTGTTCTGTATTTTGTTTTTCAAAACAAAAAGAAATCATATTTTCTTTGAATTTGTTTACCTATTCTGGGGGTGAGCATTTTACCTTTTTGGCTAACTATACAAAATCAATTGGTCATCTGCATTTGGTTTAGGAACTGACACATTTCGGTCAGGAAATGCCAGCAGTGCGTATCTTGAGGCGATTTTCATCCTGGTTTCACAAATAAGTACACTGAGGGTCAGAGCAAAATCCAACGCACACATAAAACGTTAGAATCTTCTCTACTCTTTTGATAAAACTGGAGCATTTGTTTTTGTAATCTGTCAGAAGAGTACAGCACATAGTACCCTATTTTGATGTCAAAAAGACTGTTACAGAAAGCGTAGGCTTGCTCTTAACCAGTATGACCATTATTGTGATACACACTCTCACAGGAAGTGGGGCTTGTTTGCTGGGACAGTTAAAATTACACCAGATCTTATGAATATTTATATCTTATATCTTATGAATATTTACTAAAGAACTCTCTGCCCTGTCTGGGAATAAGTAGGTTGCTGATGTGAAATTTTGTGAATTTGTAATATTTTAATCAACAGACATGGTAGTAATTAAAGAGGATAGATTAAATACGAGATAGGTAGACAAATTAATTGACATTTTAAGGAAAAGATCCCTTCCAGAAATATCAAGATCTGTTTGAAAATTGTATTCAGAATGGAGTCAGGAATCAAATTATAAGTACTGAAAAAATTCTGCCTCTATTGCTAGAGGCACTAGCTCAAGTCAAGCTATTGTAACTTCTCTCTAATGTTTCAGAGGCATGCGAAGACCAGAAATGAGATCTAGTGCCCCCATCCCTCTCTAAAGAAAACGCCTCTCATGCTTCAGGAATTACAATTTTAACTGTCCTATACTACAAAGATGGAGGGTAAGGTAGGGCAGAGGAAACCAGTTATTTATTCTGACATCCATGAGAATAATAAAGCTGCTTCTTTCAACAGCTGAAAACATTTCCAAAAAGGACACAATTTACTGTGTCGTCTTTATGGCTTACACATGAAACCCTAGCACACAGGTAAGCAGGGAAGGGGTATATGGGGCTCCTAACAGGTGCTAGCGCAGTCCTGTTTATTATCTCACATGGCACAGCTGTATTTGAGCTCTGCCATTATCTTATTGATACCACAACTACATCTATGTTTTCAACGATACTCTTCTTCCTGTAATAGATAAAAACTCCATTTAAAATAAGTCAATACACTAAAAAACTGAAGAAATCCCTGAAGAATTCTTGTAAAGTTTGATTTCAGTGCTGAACACCTGACATGATTTAGATTAGCTAGCTCAGGGCTAATTGAAGCTCCTGCCAGGCTAGTTACCCAGCTTCTTGGGCAACTTTCTAGAGAGAGCCATGCTCCTAGCCTGGATTCACAGGACTGCCCTGGCTTGGGAATTTCAGACAGACCTCCAGACTACACAGCTGCACATACTTCAAGCTCAACACAGTAGCATGATTATATGCAGCAGGGATATCAAGTAAATAACTTCCTTATTCTACAAAGTTCACTCTACAGCCTACCAAAGTGCTATTTTCTAATAACATTGCCATGTGAATGATTTCACAATTCAAGACTATCCAGAAGGTTCTCCAAGGAAGCAGTTTTTGATATGATTATTGTGAGTCCACACAACTTGTCACCTTCATAATGAAGAACTGCTTCTGTAGCCAGACTTAATTTTCCCTCCATTCTTCCCTCCACCTGAAACAAACTTCACAGGGTATTTTGACAGATTCCTAGGGCATGAACCACTTTTTTTCTGCCATTTTGAATAGTACCCATGACAGGAGGGTGCTCATCTGGGAAGGGGACACACAAGGCATTGGAATGAAAGCATAATTTAGGGATAGAAGGTTTGTAATGCAAAATTATATGAATCTGATGAAAGTACCCGCTTCTTCTAACAATGCTGCATTTCCTGAAATGGTGAAAAGTTAATTGACATTCTACTCACTCAAGTAAATCCAAAATTTGGAATGCTTTACTACAAATTTGATTGGTTTGCACTAATTTGACCTTTAAAATATCATATGGGGAAGAAGAAATGAGATTACCTGAAAGAAAATGCCCTTTCTAAGCTTTCAGAGTTTGCCCTACATGGAAATGTTAAGACCTCATTGTTAGGAGTTCACGTTAAGATGATTTCCTAATTTTCTCAGACCAGATAACAAGGTTACTTCTGGAGCAGAGTGTGACATTTTAAGTAATGAAAATAATCATCTAATAGTTAAACATGATCTTTGTTACCATGCAGAGACTGTTTGGATGGGTTTTACAAACAAGAATTTGAAGGCTGCTTGGGTTGAATTTGGCGCTATTTGGAACTTCTAACATTACACAATGCAAATTTCTAATGGTAAGACTGAGAAGAAAATGCCCAAATATATGCAGCATGAATATACTTGAAATCAGACACTGCTTTTGCCCACTTCCTGACCTGTGTGAGTCAGGAAGCTGGAATTGGCCTCTGCTGAAGACAGGCATTGCCATTCTTTCTGATCATTATTCCAGCCTCTCTGTCATGTCACCAGCTGGCTTAACTCCTCTTCAGTACTCAGATTTTCCCTGAATAAGACCTTAATGAAAAAGGTCTCCAGGTATTTATTCTGTAGTTACAGAATAAATTTACATTTGAGTGTATTTGTAGAGAGGCAATGGCTAATTACCTGTTGTCTTGCTATATATGCATCCTCTTAAATCACCACTTTACACCCAGTGACATAACTAACTCTGAGATACAAAAAGCAAGGACAGCCCAAAACATTTAGAAGACTTTCTTCAGTAGATTAAGACTGGTGGCACACTAATGATATTTGTCAGAATTTTACAAAGAAAGGATGTTTTGTTTATCTGAAGGCAGATCAATCATTTTTATTTTTTGTATTGTTCAATTTCTGTGTTATTTTTACGGGTACTATGGGTTAATGTAAACATTCTGTTACTGGAGACCCAGAGCAACAATATAATGCTTCTGAATTAGTCTTTTTTTCTGAAACATAAGCTTACTTGTGGCCATACTGTATAATCAGCAAAGAATTATTTTTGGAAACAACAGCCTAACAATACTTTTTTAAAAGCTCAGCAACATGCCTCAACAGAGATCAAATTAACACAGAATCACTTGGATGACATCAATAATGATGTTTTGAAATTGGTTGTCATGTTCACATACACTTTTTCATCACACTGCACAAAGGTGCGTTGCTTCCCTGTGCAAAGCACGTTTACTACATTTAATCCAAGCTATCTGCATGGTGCAACTATGTCCTATGGGTGCAAATAATTTCACAATGTACAAGACCCCACACAAGTAAGAGATGCTGAATGCACCTGCAAAGAGCAGCTTTAATGCAACAAGTTTTTCATAAGTGAAGGTGTTGAAACTGCAAATTCTCTTGCTAGACAAAAGCTAATATCTATATCCTCATTCAGACAAAACCAAGCAGACTTTTTGCCTAGAGACTTGATTCCAAGATTATCTGAAACATATAAAAATAAAAAAAAATTAAAAAAAACCCAAACAAACAGGAAAAGTTATGTCCTCTCATAAATGTAGGCAAAACCATCATAGGATCCTTACTTTTTCCTTTCATTTTCTAGTATCCTGAATAAATCTTTGAAGTACTGGGGAACACGAACAATCACATTTTCTGAAGGACCTATATCTTTGAGCTCAGGATAGAGTCTGGTGTCAATCACCTTCTTGATGTATCCCAGCCAGTCAAACTGCAATGACAAAGAGAAGACAGATGATTTATTAACTAAGGTGCACCACTGAGAGTAATGGTCTCAGATCATATTAAAACTTTAGAAACTATCTCATTTTGTCTTTACACGTGTTTTCAAACCTCAGTAAACTTGTAACTGTATTTAAAATAACATCTGCCATAACTGAGTACACACATTCCTGATGATATTCCTTTAACATGCTGCTCTGACCACTAAAGGCAATCTAAATTACATAGGGTAGACATTAAAAGAATAATTTTGCAATTATTCACAACAAACCTGTGGAATCATGGCACTAAGCTCCGATATGTTCATTTTATTGTACATCACCTCACTTGTTCGATTTTCATATGGAATCATGATCTGGGGGGAAAAAAAAATCAAAACTAAAACAAAATCATCAAAATAAGGATTATCTTGCAAGTACCTGCTCTTACATTATTACTGTCCATCATAAATCCTAGTGCAGAAATATCTCACCACCAGCTTTCCAAGCAAAGCATGAATTTCCCTTTGTAAGGATGACATTTAACTAGGAGAAATGGAACACAGTTCATTGTCAATTTAACTCATTACTGGAGAATATAATGAGCTGCATGTCTTCTTTCAACTATTAGACCAGTTTTAGCTCTGATTGTACTAAGGAAATGCATGCTGATTCATAAGAGATAAAAGTATACTGAGACCACTAATATTTATTCATCCCATCATGTCAGGTAGAAGCCAGCTCCAAACTATACGGTTTAAAAGGTCAAAGCTGAGATAGGTATGATGGAATTGCATCTTGTTTCTTGGATTTGAACACTTTCTTGCTACGGCCTGTCTCCATCTGAGGGAAGAGCCAGGTACACACAAGTTTTTCCTCATTTTACTCCAACATCCTCATTACCAGAAAACCTGGGTATATAGGCCACACATGATCTAAAAAGCATTCTCCAACTAGGCCTCTTATCTGGGTGACCAGAGGAACCAGACCTTAGGATTTTCTGTAGTGTCAAAGCCCAAGGACGCAGCAAAAAGAAAACCTAAACACAAAACAAGTCCTTTTGTAATTGACAAGGGACATTCAGATTCCAAGATGGCAGTATGGTTCCTAAGAGAAAAACAAACCAAGCACAAGACAGAGCTCAAAATTTTCTCAGTGTTCAAGAGAAACAAGAATTCCTGATGGCAGTTCCAGCCCTGCTCTAAGGTAAATCCTATATTACAGGCTGTACACTATGCAGTTTAAAGAGGAAAGAGATTGACGCCATACTAACCAGACAGCTGGCGGTTCTCCAACCAGAATTCTCCAGTAAGTGTCTGTGGTCTTACTATTGCTCTAGTCACTCAGAATAAAATATAACTTTCTTCTCCCTTTTTGCTAATTTTATTTACCTGAAAAATCTCTAAATTCTTCTTGAATCTGTCTGTTCCCTTCCTCTGGAATCTTTTCCCCTTCCTCCAGAAATCCAAACCTAATTGAAATCTTCCTTGTACATAATAAACTCTCTTGAAGCATGACACTTCTTCCTATATCCAAAGTATCATTCCTTTATCCTTCCTGTCTCTTCCTGGGCACATAAATTCTCCATTACATACATTCACTTAAAATGAATGCAGAGGAACACAGAATACAGTAAAAGCCTAAGTAACAAACTGAACTATCTCCTTTGAAATCATGGTAAATGTTTATATAAATCATTCTGCTTGTTAGGGATTACCCAAAACCCTTGTCGTTGGACTCATGCCTAATAATCAAGATATATTTTAGAAGGAATATTCATACTGAAGAGAAATTAGGTAACCATGAGCAAGTCAAGTGTGGCTTGTTGAATAACTATGCATTACAGAACCTGAGAACATTACAGTTGCATGACTATGCATCACATGATCCTTGTCATTGTATATGGCAACTGCACCTATATACTTTGTGGATTAAAGCTTTGTAAGGCATTTCCTAAGTAAAGCATTAGAGCTAACAGAAGCAGCAATGCATGTTCTTATCACATCACCAATAAACACAAAAACCAGTTTCTGTTTTTCAAGTCTACTGGGTCACTATGAAGTATATGCTCACTAGTCCATCTACACTGGGTATCTGAAGCTGAATATTGGGCTTTATTTAAGAGTTTGGCAAAATTGCATCTTTTGGCAGAGATGAAAACACTGATTTACTACTACTGTTAATGACCCTAAATTCTGTATACAACATTAAGAAGCATCACTGCCTTTCCTCCTGCAGACTGCAACAGCAGAACTAGGGGAAAAGTATTCTGCTGCATCACCTGTCCTATGCAACAGGTTTCTCTTTCAACAGGATACCCAGCATTTCACAGGGGATAGCTTATTTTTATGGTGATATGAAGAAATAACCCAGCTGACAGTTCTGCAAATCAGTGTCAAGCTTGTAGCCTTAACTTTTGCTGTTTTCCCAACACTGAGGTTAACTCTTTTCTCTAGCTTTAGAAAAAGTGGAAATGATAGTGGATTTGAAGCTCTGAGGAACAAGATTCCTGCAGCAGCCATACTGAAACAGGGATATGGGGAAGCAGAAATGCTCCTTCAGCCTGCAATAGTCCTAATGCATAAATTAAAATCCACAAGGGGTAAATAATGTCACCAAGTAAATCAGTCAGAACCAAGTACCAGATTTAACTCTCCTTAGCTTTACTAAATTCAGCTGGTCTCTTAAATTAAAATTCATGGAGTTTCTTGGCCCTTCTCCCAAGGTGCCCCATGAAAGTAATTCAGGAGCTAACTGCACTGTGACTGTAACCACTGCCCTCTGGCTACCCAGCAGCAATGTCACACCTCAGTGTTGCACTGCTTTTAGACTGTTCAGAGAATCAGCCTGGTCTGCTTCTTGAATATGTGGTAAAGTATTCTCAACATAACTGCACATCAGGGACTCAAATTCTGCCCAAGCTCAAAATTGTAGAATCATAGACTCACTGAATTATTTAGGTTGGAAAAGACCTTTAAGATCATCGAGTCCAACTGTAAACTTAGCACAGCCAAACCCACCACTAGATCATGTCCCTAAGCACCTCATCTGCACACCTTTTAGATACCTCCAGGGATGGTGACTCAACCATTTCCCTGGACAGCCTGTTCCAGTGCTTGAAAACCCTTTTGGTGAAGAGATTTTTCCTAATATACAATCTAAAACTTCATACACTTGGCATCAGCCCATTGATTATAAGCTTCCAGATGCACAATGGCTTCCAATGCATTGGTGTAGATGCACTTCAGTTGAGCCATTGATGCCACCACATCTGAGGGGGAGAAGCCCGAATTCCTACATGACCATTCTCAGGTGTTTCTGTGGTTTCCATTAGACCAATAACCCTTTGCTGCTGCATGGATCTCCATCCTTTACCTCCACTGAAATTGCAGATCAAGCAACCTTTTTAGCACAGTCCCTCTAACACTGGAATGCCAACCCTAGGCTTACCCCTAGTGAGTCTGGTTAACATACGGTGGCACTGGCCGAAGAAGTGGTAAATGCTCCATCCCTGGCAGTATTCAAGGCCAGGTTGAAAAACTATTGTTAAAGTTGCTGATATAATGGCTTTTCATTTTGAAGAAATATTGCACTTTTGTTAGGTAAAAGCTAGCTTCAATCCTGCGTTAGGTTACCAACCTCAGCTATTTTAACTTCCAGTCTTAGAACTGACTTCATATCAGACTCGGCTCGTGAAGCATTTGCTCCCAGAAGCACTGCTGTATCAACCATGAACTGCAAAAAGGCATCTCGATACTGTAAAGAAACAAAAAGAGTAAAATTACCCCTGGATTTATTGTGAGCACAACTGTAGCAGTAGACCAGAAATGCCAGGCTATTGCAAAGTGTATAATACTTTGTATTTGCATGACCTACCAACCAAAATTGTGCTTTCCTTACCTTGAATGCCTGCTGTCATCAAGGAAAAAAGGAGAAATAACACTATAAACATACTGTGCATAACAGAGAGATACCCACTGTGGTTCATGGAGTATAAATCTCGGAATGCAAATGACACTTCTGGATTAGACTGACAGCACTTACAGCCCTTAAAGTGGGATGAGACTATGTGTATGAAAATTATACTTATCCTGCCTGATTACCTTCTACAATTACATTAATTTCTTGGTGATAGA
Source organism: Melopsittacus undulatus (assembly GCF_012275295.1). Taxonomy (NCBI): domain Eukaryota; kingdom Metazoa; phylum Chordata; class Aves; order Psittaciformes; family Psittaculidae; genus Melopsittacus; species Melopsittacus undulatus. The sequence continues at coordinate 79,388,321 of NC_047528.1, read as the reverse complement.
CAGGAGAGCAGTTTTGGTTGTTTATCAAGTTGAAAAAGTACAGGTTAGAGAAGTGCACAGTGAAGTGGATAGAAAATTATATGAGTCAGGTCCAGAGGATTGTGATCAGCAGCACAGACTTGGAGGCCAGTTACTGTATTGTACTCCAGACGTCAACACTGCATGAGCAGAAGGGTTGAACAAGATGAGCTCTGGGGGCCCCTTCCAAGGGAGAACAAAAGCATGGGGACCCCAAGTCTTACAAAAATCTTCATTTGAGAAATTTTGCAAAAGTGTTTGTAGTGGTTGTATTTTCTGATAGAAAATTCCCTGAAAAAAATTTAATCCAAACAAGCTGCATTCCATTCTGAGTTTGGAGTTCAAGAAAACAAAAGCAACAATGGAAAAAAATGGAGTGGTGGAAATAGTCATTCTCATTTCCAGTTAATACTTACAGATTTAGCTTCTGTGGTGTTCTCTAGGTAATCCTCTCGAGACGCAAGAGAGAGGCTTGCTTGGTCGAACTATTAAAAATGACAAGAAACAGCATTCAGTGTGTAAATTCATCAGAATTCAAAGGTAGCCCAGTAAGAAACCCTGCAAGGTTTGTTCTTCTGGCAGTTATGGTAGATGTGAGCAAATATCTAATACTTAATACATTGCACCAGCCTAAGTTTCACAGGATTTCAAAACAACAGAAAAAGTTATACTATGCTGACAGACAATACCTAAATCACATCACTGTGATGTGGGGAACCTCAGATGCCCCCTGCAATATCTGAGCCACCTAGTACAGCAAAGAATCACCTACACAATGTATGGGTTTATGACTCTGTTAGCAAGCAGGTAATGCATTAGTGCTGGGCCTACAGTTGATGATGATGACCATTCTTCCTATATATATTTCAGGGGTACAACAGTCAGCTTGAGACAAACGCTAGTCTCGTACATGGACCAAATGCTCATTAGGTACTGGATCATATTTGCTGTTGTGTATCTGGAAAGCATTGCTAGCCTTTTTGATCGAAATTAGGTTACACTTTTGATCTTCACCCTAGACCAGCACTGTGCTGTATTTGGGTTTATTGAACAGATGTACTAAAGCAGCTGGATATTAGCCACTGAAATTACTGCACGTATGCACAGGAAATTTTTATGCCTTCAGCACATTAGCTAAAAATGTCTGGTAATTCCAGGTGGATCTTCAACTTGTACTTATATTTTTGACCTAAACATGGATCAAATTTGTTGGTCTACAGTCACCCATATATTGGAATAGGGTTCTCAAGGTAATTAAACCAGACCTGAAAGTTCATTGAAATCTGCACTTAGCCTTTTGAGTGAAATGACTACATGGGAGAATTTTCTTACTATTTCAAGCTCCTAACCAGGCAAAACTCACAGCACAGCATATATCTTAAAATCACTACTGGAAACTGAGATTCCCCAAAATATTTCAATGCAATGAGGTCAAGTTAGGGTATGGAAGCTGAAGCTGAAAAAGTTTAACCAACATCCAAACTCTGAATAAGATACTAACTGGAGCAGAAAGAACAGTTTTGATGTTCTAAAATTGTTATTTTGAAGCTGTATTTGCTTTTACAAGATAAGTCTAGTGAAGAGAGACTGTATTTATTAATATAATTTCACATAGTCTTTTTTTAATCTAAATCCTACATCATTTATGTTTCACATTTTCTACATTTATAAAAATTACCTAAATAAATACAACTTAGAATCTAAAAATGAATTAATAAATGTAATTTTTTCTCTACTTGTTGATGTTCTGAACCTTTAAGGCATACCAGAAATAAATAAACAAGGAGAGTAGCTGTGATACTCACTGCAACCCCAAGCCTTTGAAAAATAATATCACCTTCTTTTTTCATATAGAAGCAAAAATTATATACTCTTATGCTCTGCATGTGTGTGTCCTGGCAATAGTCAACTTCAGATGATTTGATTTATTTCAATTATGTGATTGTTCCATAAAATGCTTATCCAAATTTTCCTGGCTTAAGAGTTACATTTGACAACACATTGAAACCAAGAAAGCACAAATATGACATATAAACAAAGAAGTTCACCAACTTCTCCAGCTCTCAAGAAAAAAAGAAGACTGTGTTGAAACCTGAACAAAGTTTTATTTGGAATTTCTACTTTTTTTTCTGATCCACTCATGATTTTGCAATGCTGAACAAAAAGAATTTTGCAATAGAGCCATTTTCACAGGCACATTTGAAATAGTCTGTGGTATTAATCTCCTCCCCTAGGAATTTGTTAAAACATGGACAAAGTAGAATACTGTCGGATGCATTCTGCAGATCAAGACTTAATAAAATTTACAACAACAGGATAACCCTATGGAATAATAGCTCATTTATACCATGTAGTGTTTCAGTTATTTAGATGTCTAATTTTTAGGTGCCACTGAGCATACTGAGTGAAGATACTGCCAGGTATACTTCGTTTCCAAGAGACCAACAAGAAGGATATAACTGTCCAGCGTTCTGTTGACAGGTGACTTGACCTGAAATATCATGACAGGAGATAACTAAACAACTCTCCTGATTCTACTGTTTCAGTTCTTTTAAAAAAAACTCCAGGCAAAGCGGTCCTAACAGGATCTGAACAATGTCTTAGCAGTGTGACATCTTTAATACAGAGAACTGTTGATCTGCTGTTGACCTGACTATTCGGGAAAACGTCCTAGAGATGGGGAAAAGTTACCCTTCAAATTCATACCAGGTTAATGCCTCAGTCAAAAGGCATTTCAAAAACTGTCTCAGAATCGACATCCACTCTAGTATCACCACAGTTAACTGCTCTTTGATCCTAAAATATAGCGTATTCCTGACTACACTCCTACAACTAGCCAAGATGCTAGCAATGTAAGGATCATAGATCCTATTTTGCTGTGATGAATGGCATCATAACTTTCTTCTTTGTCCTTTCTCTCTTGCTTTCATAAATGATTTTCTTGTAGCAGTGTAGGGCTGGTCTACTCTGGCTACTCATCTCTACTTCTTAAACAGCAATGCATCCGGCCCAGGCAATCACTCTTGCCACAGTGACATCTCACAGTAATAAAATTCTCCCTGGAGTTTTGTCAGACTACAGCGAGGCAACATTTTCTTGGGTCTTTTTCTCAGTAATCTAAACTGTTGTGTAATGCTATGCCCTGTTAACAAACTGGTAACCCTTTGGTCCAAAAGCTATAACATTTCAGTAAAAGGATCAATTCTGTATTTCAGGTTTAGTAGTGCTTGGGATACACTGGTGTTGTTATGTGTAGTATAGGCACAAAGCTATATGTTTCCATCACAAGAAAAATAGCTCAAGATATATGCTATTGATGCATCATTCTTCATCTTCACAAACACAAAACATTCTTCATGCAACTAATGAGTCATAGGCAGCAGTCATAAGCAGCACCCAAGAACACTACCAGGACTAGATGTGCACCTTTCTCATTTTCATGTACCTACACCTTGGACATTGGTCCAATGAGAACGTTTTACCTTGTTTGCCATTTGAAAGGAGAAAATATCCTTTACAGAAATATTTTTCAATAGCATGTGGTTCCTAGTTGTTTCTACATTCCCACAAATCACCTCCTACGTCCATCTGTAACTCAGGAGATAACACCAACAACAATCAAGGGTAAACATTTGGTATGCAAACATGTTTTTTTAAAAAATGAGACCACAAGATACCATGTAAAGTAATCCATTAGATATGTTATCCAGTACCTTCAGGATATAACGATTGGAGATTTTGTCATCAGCAGCCACATATAAACGGATGAAGACAGAGTTACTGTGTTGACCGCGAAGAGTTGCCAAGGCTTGGACTAAGCTAAACTTCCTTTCTGACCACAGCCCTTCAGGTCCAATGTTGGATTCCAGCACAGGCCAGCGGAAAGGTGAGTGTCTCAGTATACTTAACAGGGGTTTCACATCAGCTTTTTCAATTTTATCTGAAATGTCGAAGTGTGACAACAATTACATTCCAGACAATGCAAATCCAGTAGCAACCACACAAACACAAAGATTTATCGGTGTTGATCAATTTCTAGGCAAGACAAAGCACAAAAGCTGAAACCCAAAGGCTCTGCTATTCCTGTAATCACAGAAGAATGGGAGTCCAACCCAGTTTATCTGCATCAAGGAAAAGACAGACAAATCAGTGCCTTTCAAAAAGGGCAAGGGATAGAATTAAGTCAATTAGAAAAAAAAAATCCTCACTTAAGAACTAGAATAGAAACTTCACTGTTTCTGAGAGGGAGCTATTGTACATAATCAAAGCTAAAGAGGTCAGCATCTTGGCACTGAGGCTGCAGGGCAGGCTGTCTCAATTGCTGACAGTCAGTCTCAGGCTGTGCTGTAAGAAAACTGTACAGGAAATAAAGTCTGAAAGAGTCAGAAAGGCAAAGGGCACTCCCAACACATCTTTCACCCATGCAGCTGCATAAAGGTAGTGATGTGTCCCAGCCTAGTGTGCATCACCTTACAGCAACATTTCAAGCCCAGGAAAATCATTCCACATATGAGGCTATAGGGGTCCTTCAAACTTGCTTGACTCATTAGTTTATTTTAAGCTAAAGAGTTCAGGGCTGTCTGTACCCAGCCCTGTGGAAGTGTTTTGATTAAATGGATTTAAATAAAGGTAGAAGATACTAAGCAATAGGGTCTTGAAAGTGTCAGTATGAGATTTCATCAGAGGATTCCTCTGATTTACTAGGCACTACCTCCACAACTCCAGGGCATGGTTTGGCATCCTTTTGCAGAGGTAAACATTCCTTCACAGTTTTCTGACAAGCAGAGGTCTCTATAAAACTGACTTCTTGTGCCTTGGTGTACCTCGGTCTTGATAGACACCTTCAGAAATATGTAGAAAATCCTCTGCATTCTGTTGAATCAGTGAAATCTGTGCCTCTGCACAAAGCTTTACTGTCCTCAGCAGAAAGTGGAAAAGCCTGCTTTATAAACACAGGTAATACATATGTGTCCCTGTGAAATCAGGCCACTTACTCTCATTCATGCAGGATGCATAAAGGATCTTGGCCTTCTGCACAGCTTCACTGTCTCGCCTTTTGCTGATGGGTTTCTCAAGCAATGCTGAAAAAAACAAATTAAATTATTTTCAACACATCATAAAATGTCGAAACTGTTTGTCCCAGTATTTACTTTAATCATAGCATTTAATTAAGGATGAGGTTCCATGTATATTTTCTTAAGCAGTAACAAAGACATGCACTACTTTTAATCCCTAAAAGAGAATAACTATTTATTTATTTATTTTTAAGAGGACAGATTTAAAGGCAGGTAACAGATACTGTGTGTTACTCATCCTCTCAAAGAGCAACCCTCAGCAAAATGAGGGGATAGGGAATCATGGGATGAAGGTAGGAGGGAACCAGTCAATAGGGCAGGGAGTCAGAGATTCTTTCAAGTGGCTCAGCCTCTGGTGTTGGTATGTTATGAAATTGGGGTCTAACAGAGATGACAGAATCCCAGGAATGAGACCAGTGGCATTCACATTTGCCAGATCTGCTGCTGTTGAAAAAAGCAGCATAGAATTACCCTGTGCTGTCAAACACAAACAGCCTCAGTCTTGTAAATTGCAAAGATGGCCAAGTGTCCACCTATTACACTACATAGCTCCCTCACACTGTAGGTATCAGTCTCCTTGGTGCCTGAAAGCCAAACTAGGTTTTCTAAGCCATCATCTCTCTCTATTGCTTGCATTCCCCACATTTTCTTATGGAAGTGAAATAGCATGAAAAGTGCATCTGAATCTCAGCAGACCACTCTCAGCTGCCTCAAGCCATTTTATCCAAGTTGTAAATCAGCCATGATGCAGCTGCAGATACCCATACTACAACTAAATACAGAGGCAGTTTAGCTTCAACAAGATCTATCTGCTTAGGTGCAGCACAGCATAAACATTTCCATGGCCAAGAGAAGCAGAGTAGTACTTAAGCGGAGCACAGAAACAGAGCCAGTAAACCCTGTTGGACCTCACCTTGTTTTGTAAGACCCAAACAGGTCCTGCACAGCATTAGCTTATTGTTACAGGGACTGCAGGAGAGAGTGGCTTTGCTGGAACCATCCCAGGTCCCTCCTGCTGTATGCTCAGCCAGAGCTAAAATGTCTTAAAAAATTCAAAATTGCCTTCTCTGTGGCATACTCCCCAGTGCTTTTGGTTTCAAATGAGCAAAGGCACAGTGCAGATTGGCCCTGTGTAGTGAGGTAAGTAGCATGTGATACACAAAAAGGGGAGCGATGTGCAACAGAAGATTCCCAGGTCCATACTGCTGCCCTCAAACTGTTTAGTAGTCAAAGAATACTCTGGTGAGGAGAAAATGAGACTTGTACTCTCCCTTCAATCCTTTTTCTCCTTAAAAAATAATAATAAAACCACAAAACCCCTCAAAAAATGCAACCAAACCCAAGTCAAACTCATTTGCTTGGATCCTTGAGAGATGTAATGAGATCCTTCTCTCTTATTTATAGATAAGATTTTCTCTAAAAATATTGCTGGATACAATTCCCAATAGTTTTGCTTTCAAATCCTCACCTTGTTAAATACAATATAATGCAAATCATCAACACATACCTTCAATGTCCACAGTTCTTAGTAGAATAATTGGACCTGTTCATATTTTAAGAATGGCATTTTAAACGAAACTGTAACTGAAACCTCCATTAAACAAAGGATGAAAAAAATACACTCCTATTAAAGCCATCACAATAACTTTTGTTCCTTGCCAGTGAGCTGCACAGCCATGAAATTTCAAAGGTAATAAAATTCAATGGCTGAAGCCCAGCTAAAGCTCAGGAGAGATGCAAAGGATGAGATTTGGTAAAATAAAATAAACTCTAGGAATACACTTGCATCAAATCCTGTTAAAACTAGACCTGATATTTTCCCATCAAGGCATTTCATTATGCAACAGAAGAAGCTGTAACAGTCCTTGCATTATTGCAAAGAATGAGGTAGGGTAGATGCTGTCAATTTACCAAGAATTCATTTATGAAGAAAATTCTTGGTTCTGATGATGTACAGTCCAGTGATCAAGCAATTAAAGCTTTGATAGGGTGGTTGAATCCACGGTCACTGATGTAGAGGATGTGATCCAGGAGTGCTCTTCAGGCTATGGAGTTTCCACAGCCTTAATCATGAACTTCCAGAGAGATTTATAGGCTCAAGCTTGGAGAAGTGGTTACATTCATTTGATTTCTGCATTAGCTAGTATAAAATCCAATGCAAGGTCTAGAATTTCACTTTTTATTTAACTCATAAATACATATGGATTTTGTATGTCCTTGAATAATTAACTTCTTAAAGAAGAAAATCACAATAAGACAAGAAGCACTGTTTGTTAATCAAAAATATGGGTAATCAATTAGGCTACCTACCATTTGCTGTATCCATGGAAAGAAAGTCACTACTGTGAACGAAATCAATGTAGACACTTCAAGCTATCTTTAAATTAGTAATTTCAGGTACTGTGAGTAGCTTTGCCATAGCAGCAGACTGCAGCAGCCCCCCTCCTGCACTGAGCATTTCTGATCATGTGGGTCAGTGCACGAAGAGTTCTGCAGCACAGCATTCTGAAGAGCTGCAGCCCCTCTTGAAAAATTTCAGCTCTTAACTATATCCAGCTGGAAAGACTCTTCCCACCTTGAAAAATTTTAATGGCTTTAGATACTTTCTCTTTGGATACTAGAATGAAAGCAAAACCTACAAGGTCTTCTAGCGGATAGGAAGAGAAAGGCCACCACAGATCAATTAATGTTCAGCCTCATGAGATAACCACAGACCTGCTGTTTAGTTCCCTACTCTCTCTTTCCAAGCACCTGCTCTCACCCCTCACTGCGGGGGTCTGTATTTATACAAATACACTGAGAAGTTCAGTCTAGCAGGCTTTTCTCAAGTCCAGGAGTTAAAAACTGTGACCAAGTTAGGGAGATCAGGGTTACCAGCATGTTGACTAAAGCAGTTTGCTCAATGCTGAGAAGGATATTGAGTTTGTTCTTATTGCAACTTATTTCTTTTTCTTTAACTTAGTCTTCTTTCAAATTAAAAACTCCAATGCCTCAAAACAATATTCCAGTTTAGGACTCCAAACATTTATCTTGAAATAAGATTTTTTAGGAACAGATGGTTTTGGCCAGACAAGAAACACACAGCACTCCAATGATATCAAAAAATAACCCCTGAAATAATAGTTCATTTGTTAGCTCCCAGTTAAATGTTACAGTTCTAGAGTTGGAATCTAGCTGCAGAGATTAAAAACCCCCACAATCTAAGCTGATTTACAGCTTTCTGAAAAAGAACAAAATCGTTATTAACATGAACCACAATTTAACAACTTATTGCAGCTACTGACCTACACCACCATCCTGCCAGTAATACAAAGCAGAAAATCATAGCAAAAAATCACCAGGACATGCAAAGAGGACCAGGGTAGCTTAAGCCATCTTGAATATAAAGTCAATGATCATGTTTCCCCAGCCAAATGTGAAGTACATGTTTGAATGGCAAAGCAGCTCTTATTTAGTCACATCTCTTACTTCCTTCACTTTCAAATTAATTCCAAAGTCATTCTTTAAAACAAAAGGGATCGTGGCCTGTGCTACAGATTTCAGCACCTAATTGTCCATGTTTCCATATGCACTGGATGTCCACATGCAAAATTTATGCTTTCCTTCACTTAAAACTTAGTTATGGCAAGCGTCAAAACCTAATGGTAATTCTGCTCCTCAGCACTGAAATACCATAACTCATCTTATTAAGCAACTACCACTTACACAGTCAGAAACTGGCTAAATGTGTTCGTGATATCCTAAAATTTCTGAAGTTGTAAATTGCTTCATCATTCATTTTCTTCTATCCAGGGGATGAGGGCAGGGGATGAGGGCAAATCAAAGTTCTTGTACTTCTGGCAGCCAAGGTCAGCTTTGCATCATTGCTTTCCCTGGCTCTTGTACAAAACACAAAGACTCAGCATCACCAACAAAAAAAACCTCCATAGCTGGGAATGACCTTCAGTTGTCTGAATTGTAGATGCTCAGATAGACAGCCAAGGAAGAAAAGCCACAGCTGGGATAGGGGGGTGGGGAGCTGGGATTGGGAAGGGAAGGAAGAGAGTTGAAAGAGTCTATATTGAGTTGCCTTCAGACACTTTTTTTTTCCAGGGCAAGAGCACTAAAAAAGGCCAGCTTCCTGTGGTTTACTACCCTGCAGTAAACAGCAATCATCTGCTGTTAAAAGTGAGAGCAAGGCACTTTACAAAGTAAGCTTTGCTAGTGTGTGTGTGTTTATTTAACTGCATACTATTCTGAAGCTGCTAAGAATAGTCTTGTGGCTAAGTGTCACCTTTAATCTTACTTTCCATTTCTAGCCCTTGTTGATTTTCCAGCCTACTGTCTTTCAGAGCTTCACTTTGGTTTTCAACCACTGCATTTTATTTACAGCACTGAGAAATCCTGTACCTTTCTCTCTTCAGATTTGGAGTGCATTAAAAGAGCATTGTACAGCCAGATTTGCAGGGAACATTTATTCAGATTAGAAATATTGATTCAATTTATCAGTGTGATCTGCAGATTGTATATATTCTATACGCTATCAGACAGTATTCTAACATATAGTTGAGTTGCATTCTTGAGAGACACTGTGATTTGCTAAGCTTATTTCTTGTTCTAGAGGGAAAAAGGGAAGTTTTCTCTCCAATTTCCAACCCCAGATATGGAGAATACATTGTGCTAGTAAAGAGAGTAGCACTTTTATTGTTTCCATTATCATTCTACAAACATCTGTATGTGGAAAATGCAAACTGAAGTGTTTGCACACTGATATACGATGGTGATATGAAATACATTATAATATTTTATATCTTGAACAAAACCAAAACAACTGCATGTGCAAATGTCCCAGTAGGAATATGCTTGGACTTTAAACAAAAAAATCCCAAACTATACAAGAGCCCAAAGGGGACATCCCATTTCCTCCGAAGTTGTAACCCAGGAGGAGTGAAAAGCTAGAAACAGACCACTAATTCAGCATGAACTCCCAGAGCAACACAAGCATCAGTCTTGAACTGCATAAAGAGAGAAGCATCAGATGGGGAGATTATCTTACTGTTGAACACAGACTGGTGAGACAGACTGGAACACTACCTGCCCGTTGGCTGTCCATATTGTAAAAACAATGTTGGACAGCTGTACAGGGTGCAGTAAACATTGCAACCATTTGGTTTTTCTTTGAGTGGAGTATCTTGAGAAATAGAAGGGCAGGGGAAAGCCATGTAGTGAGGGAGCATGATTTGTCTCATGAGAGATGGTGGTGGGGTGATTGGATCACAGTATGAAAGTACTTCACCCTTAGAAAAAGCTTGGTGCCAAAGAGGTCTTTATCAAAAAAAGGCACAGAGAAAACTAACAGTTGGAAGATGAAGACAAATTTAGCAGTGACAGTGATTAACCACTGGAGCCAAGCGACCAGAGGAGATAATGGTTTCTCTAACCCTTAACATCTTCAAGACTTGATGCATTTCTGGATGATCAGCTTTAGCCAATGTGAATTACATTTTATCCCAGTGCAAGCTATTGAGCTTCATTACACAGGTAATGTAATTGTCTGTGATACAAGAAAGGTCATAGGAGATAATCTAATGGTTACTCCTGGAGTTGCACTTTATACATTTAGGATAAGGATCTCAGAGCACTCTTAGACATCTGGGACCAAGGAGATACAGACATTATCCATTGTTGCAGACAAAGAAAGTGAGCCACAGAGGATAAATTCCTCTTTATCTAATTCATATCAGAGTCCTACTGACTGTAATGGTGCTCCTTTATGAGCTTGCTGAATCTGATCCAAACACTCAAAGGGCTTGATGTTTTGGAGATGGTGAATGCCCCTTTAGTTCCTTTAATGTCAGTGACAGTGGGAGTTGGTCAGCACCTCTCAGATGATGCTCAGCACTACAACTGAAAACAGTTTGTAATGTATTGTTTTCAGAAGCAGATTCAGAAAGCAGACCAAAGACTTCTCACATACCCATGCCTTCCCATTCACTGGGCCAAAGGCAGAAGCTTCTCTGTTGTCCACAGTAAGGCCCTTTAAGAGCCTTAATGCAATAACACACTCTCCCTTTGGTTTGGGTAGCAGTAGCCAGCAGCCAGATACTTGCTCCATATTACATGTTTATGAGCTTCAGTTTCTTAGACCAAAATACAGGAACTCTGACTGTGGAAAGAGAATTCTTTTGCAAAATAATGATGACAGAAAAGGTGGATTTTTCTTTCAATTCATAAACAATACTTTGTTCTTCACCCTCCTCTCCATGCTGGTCTACACCTACAGAGGTCAGGTTTCTAAACTGATGAGAAGAAAATATAAAAGACCTATCAGCTGTCAGTCACAAGCTTTATTTCCTTCTCAGGTTAGCACTATTATGTGCTACCTCTGTGAAGCACCAAAACCCAAGTTATCCTTTGGAAATTTGAGAGATCTTCTGATGCCAGCAGCTTGATGTTTTAAGGATATCCTGTGAGGAATTTCATCTTAAAAGTAGAGAAAAACCTACTCAGAGCTTGGTTTGATTGCCAAAATCTAAACAAACACACTATACTTGTGTGCAGAATGTCATTCCCTGAGAACCCTGAGCCATAAGTAAATTATGATTAGTCTAGTCTTCATATAGAATGTCTAACCCTTAATTCCCATACTTTTTCCACACTAAAGAGTTATGGCAAAAGAGCTCCTGAAAAGCAACCATAACCCCTAAAACTGAAGTAGAAAATTCCACTTGTGCCACTAATGATATCTAAAGAATTCAACTGTGTCATGAAGGCACTGCATTTTCTTCAAACTCCCACTACATTGAATTTTAAAAGTCAAGTTTAGTACAGTTCACAGAGAAATGCTTTGGCCAGGATGCCAAAGGGCATACAAAAAAACTTCAGAACCATGCTGCTGTTATGGAAATCACAGCTAGACTAACACATAGTCTTAATTACTGTAATGGGAACTTACATGTTCCAAGAATGATTATTTCAGAATGGTTTGGTTACAGGATCATCCAAGTAGAAAATCCGATTCAAATATTTTTATTCTTGTGAGTTTTAAAACCTGACCACTATAGCTGGAGAGGGATATAGAGAGGAGAGTGAAGAATATAAGCATATATGTGTGTGTGTGTGTGTTTGGTCTAAAAGAAAGTGAACTTAACTGACATATTTCAAAGCTGTACGTATTTTTTGGGAACAAGACAAGCATAGTCAAACCAAGGTTATTCTTAGATTTAAATCTGTTCTCTTAGAGCACTTTCCTGAAAAAGACATGGACATCTCCTGCTGAAGGTCACAAAGTTTAATGTTTCAGTAAAACTTTATCCCTCTTCACAGGCTTATTAGCACAGGTCAAACTCCCACACAAATGCACTGCACACTAATGCACCTGCCCATCTTTCATTTCAGAGCTGCTTTGCATCTGGAAGCCTTGGGGGTAAAGAAGAGTAAGTTCTCTCTTGCCTGGAAAACATCACAGAGTCAAACCTCAGTGTAGGGTGCAGAAGCCTGCTTACAGCTCTTCCGACACCAGTGTAACCCAATTTCAAACACATAATTTCAAGTCTGGGTTAAATTCCTTTATGCCTTTAAAAGACAAGTTATTCTAAGAATTTCTCCTGCTATTCAACTTTAGTGTGTAGAACAACCCATTTCCTCTATTAACAATTGACAGCAATATTTGGGTTTTGAGGCTTCCCTAAAATACAGACTAACTTAATTTCATCTACTTTCTTGTAAACTACCAGTTCTGTGAATCATTCTGCAGTGCTTCTTGCTACTTCAGGTGTCTGTTGCAGACTTATAGTCTGCCATGTACAGTCTGGATTCCTCATCTCCACCAGATTCTTTACAAGAAGTGAGCTGTGAATGATCAGTTTTTAAATAAAACTTTGTTTCCAGGATTCAAAAAAGAAAAACACACTGTTTAAAGATGTAATTTTCACTCCCTCACAACTAAGATGACAAATAAGGAAAATTTTCTCACCACTGTAGTAAAAAAATTCTTAAAAATACCTTACTGACATTAAGGCGCTTTCTCCCCTTTGTTTTTCTTGGTGGCTGCAAATGTTGTTCAGTTTCAGAGGACTGGAAAGGAAGCACTTAGAGCTTAATGCACTACAAAAAATTATTTAAATGTATTTTATAGATACCTATTTTGAATTTCTAGTGTGGTATGGTCCAGATTTCTCTTGTGTTTGCTAAATATATACATGGAAAACCAAACTAACATCAAAGGCTTGCAAAAGTCTTTCTCCATATGTTTAAAACTATCCTTGCCTAAATGAAGCTTTTCCCTTTGAGTCTAAAGTAAAATCAAATAGCTAGTAAATACACTTTCCTAGTGTTTATAATGTAGCTTTTAAATTTTACCAAAGCATATATTATTTCCACTTTCACATATTTTGTGTTCCCTCCTTAATCAGCCTTCTGCTGCTTTCTTGTTTTCCCCTCAGTTCCCCATAAGCAGGTCACCAGAATCATCTTACTGGAATACATAAGAACTCAAAATAATCACTTCAAGTAACTTTCATGCAAGCAAACTCCTTGTTCACACAGGAATATGAAATAATGCGGGGTACTAGACACAACTCAGATTGTCCTACCACCTGCCATATTCTATATTCCCACTTCTTTGGAAGGCAGTAGCAGGCAGAATGCCAATCAATGTGGTTACTGCTCCCTTTTGGAAGGCCTTTTTTACATAGCCTCAGATATGCCTTAAAATATAATCATCTCCACATTTTCAAACCATTAAATATTTGTTTTGTTGCTTGAGTGGGTTTTTGTTGCTGGGGGTTTTTTTGCTTGTTTGTTCATGGGTTTTTACTTGTGGGTTTTTGTTTTAATCTTCAATAAAAGCTACCAGTGTTTTCTGAATCTCCAGAAGCTCATTCTGCAGAATTGCCTTTGTAGAGCTGATGCTTTAATCTAGGCCTGCCTTGTTTTGATAAACTGTCTCCCCCACCCCTTCTTTCATTTTGTGGGTTTGGCTGGCAGGGTTCTTTATTTATTTGTTTGTTTTGTTGGGTTTTTCTTAAAGGCATTTAATGATGATCAACACATCAGTCATCAATTCAAGCAAACATGTTTTGTACTTGATACAATTAACGCCCATCAACCTATTTCTTGATGGCCGTGTCCATGTCACTGTGGATAGACTAGTGACTCTTGAAAATAATCACCCCATCATTACTAATTCCTCTGAGATTATGATAAAACATTTAATCGTTATGAAATAATTTTGCATTAATGAGGATGTAATTAATATGCATGTCCACAGGAATGCATGAAGATTTAGTAATTCATTAATTCATATAAATTCCCAGGTAATAAAAATTAAGTAAATCAAACAAATGCTCCCAAACAGCAGTTTCATGAAAGGATGTTATATTCACACAAACCAAACCAACTAATACACTGACATTTACGGGCTCCCCCTCAGCCTTTGAGAAGACAAAGATTTTGCCCAATCCTCTTCTTGAATATCCATTTTGGCAGTATGGAAGTTTCCATGGAAATAGAATTCAAACAGCTGTGCTTACATAAGTGCTTCCTAATGCTGCTCAGTGACCAAATATACAGTGTGTTTCCTAAACAACAATGCTGTTGGTTTCTAGTTTCAGCACTTTGTAAATTCTTTGAGTTTGTATATGAAAAGATAAGCACATCATGTGAGCTCCTCCAAAAGTCAATTAATATAACTGTACACAAACTGCAACAAAACAAAAAAGCATCTTATGGGGATGTGAGAGCCTCTGCTCATAATTCTAATTTCAATGTCTTAATCCATTGAAAAATATTTCCCTACCTCCTTTACCCTATCCCTCTAGCCTCCCAGTATTATGCTGTATGAGATAACACATGCATTATAACGTTAGGCACAAGAGCTTAAACTGCAGTTAGACAAGAAGATTTCAAGATCCCTGATTGTTATAATATAGGTAGAGCTCTGTACTAAATGGCAGCATTAGGTTTACTTTATTATAATAAGACTTTCAACACATACTTGTGTAATTATTTTTGTTACTCAGAAAATGGGAATAAGGGTAGGTTGCTATACCTTCCAAGGTATGTATCTTCTTTCTGCAAAGCTACCAGTCCAAAGTACAGATATATAGGTATTTTGAAATTCACTATCTGTAGATATAATAAATATATCATACTTCTGCAGCCAACAGCCAAAACAGAGGTTCACTGTAAATCCAGGGGAAATATGCTGTATGTGGAACGGCAGTGTGCTTGTAAGCCCCACTACCGTTCCAGTGCAGGGCTCTGGATGCCACTCTGGTGTCCCAACAAGGCAGATGCTGTGGGAATCCTGTGGCTCAGTTAATCTACTGCCTTAAAACCTCATTTAGGAACCAAAATTATCTCCTTTCTGTACTCATGGTTTCCCAAAATCATCCATTACAAATACAATTTTCATTTTGAGCAGCCACAAAGCCTGGAAAAAGTCCTAACTTCTCCACCTTTAACTCAGGTACCTAATTATAATGAAAAGCTATCAATTTTTTGCTCAGAGATATTTATCTGACTTATCCACTCATGTTTTCTCTTACATTTAAATGAATAAGCCATTACAGGAAAAATGTTGACCACTGAGAAAATAAAAAAAAAAAGTCTGCACCATTGAAAAGAGATCCATTTGTGGTAGAAAAGATCAAGCAAAATTGCATTGAGCATTGTTGCTGATTGCTGCTATCTTGTTATCCAGGAGCACCTATCCAACACGAAGATATTGAAGGCAATAACATAAATACCCTCTGAATTTTGGGGTTTTTCTTTGCTTTTTAATAACCGTTGGTATTCTCCCTCTCTGCTAGGGATAGGTCTCAACCAGATACCTCTGGAGGAAAAAAATCACAAGACAGGTCAGCTAATACAGAAACCTAGGGATGAGTGTCAGCATCTACATTGCAGATTTCATGGACCCACATCCAAGCTATCCCAGTAGTCCCAGCTGAGCACCTGTTGAAGGGTAGGAGAAAATATCCCCAGAAAGCCCTGCTGCACAGGGTCTTCCATGCAGGACAGCAGCCACTCAACACTGACAGCAGCTACTCAACACGAGCTTCTTGGATTTGTCTGAAAAGACTACACTATGGCCAAACAGTATGTATGTCCACACTGAGATATTTTTACCTTAATGGTTCTACTTTAAAAGCAATTTATTTTCTAAAGAACATCACTGAAGATCATCTTGGGAAAAGTTGCCTACACTGCCAAGATATTTTGTTTGCTGTCTGTCTCATGTTCTTTAAAAACCCACACACCATATCCTCTTAAAAGCCTCCATTTCTTTCTCTGTGCCACATTGGAAATTCCTCACTTTAAATTGACTGTCATTCGGAAAATAGCCACACTAGAAAGCTTAGCACAGCAAATTAGTCTGAAGTAGGTCTCTCACTGGGCCAGGATCAGTACAGAGACCTAATCTGTAAACTGGTTTCCACAGACATAAATCAAAGGTAAAAGGCCTGGAAGACTCGTTCACAAATGATTCACATAATTCAAAGCAGCTCGTTTGCAGTGCTGAGATTTAGGAATGTTTGTGTGGTTTGTTGGGGTTTTTTAATTTTTAATTTATTGTTTCCTGCATGGTCACTTGGAAAAAGAAAAAAAAAGGAAAAAAAAAACCCAAACCCAAGCAAAAACCCCAGCTGTACAACATTGTTCTGAAGACTTCAGAAAAAGGAAAAGAAACTGCTTGGTTCAGGATCAACATTCACCACAGGCAAAAGGCACTGATTTACTTGCCTCAGACTTCCAAGTTCTGAATTATTCACAAAAAGCCACTTGCATTTCAATAGTAAGACAATAGTGCTCCTAAACTCTTAGTTAAGGTCACCAATCAAACTGGAAAAATTCAGCAGGAACACAAAGAACTTTGCAGGAAATTTTATGGCAAGTGAAAAACATTTATTAACTCACAGAGACAATGCAATCTTGATTTGACATAAGGCTGAAACAGTTGCAGTTTGAGGTAGCGTTTTTTTTTGCCACAGTCAAAGCAATTTTTCCATTTTGAAGTACACCAAGAACTTCCTCAGAAGCCCATTGACACTGAAAGTGTTTGCGCTTAACCAGTGGGAGGCACTTTTAAACAACCCACTGCTTTCACTAGATTAGGAATTTACCCATTTTGTATAGCTAGGAGACCAACATGAGTTACACATGTGATTTGTGGAGTCCTCTGTGAGGAGATAAAGAAATCCAAGTGACCCTCAAAGGATGGAAAAATAAAGAGAACACTGTTATTTAATTTTAGTTTGAATCCATCCTAAAAAGCCATGGGAGCAATAAATATATATGATTACTGGTTCATAGTCAACTTATCACCTACCAATACTCCCAGGTCCTTCTAAGCTGAACTGCTCTCCAGTAGGTCAACCCCCAACCTCCTCTGGTGCTTGGGGTTCTTCACCAGGTGTAGTACCCTACACTTGCCCCTGTTGAACCTCATTAGGTTTCTCTCCGCCCAATTTTCCAGCCTATCAAGGTCACACTGAATGGCAGCACAGTTTTCAGGTGTATCAGCCACTGCCCCCAGCTTTGTATCATCAGCAGTCTTGCTGAGAGTACATTCTAGCCCTTCACCCAGGTTATTGATAAGTTGAATAAGACTGATACAGAAAATGCTGGGTTCTGAAAGTGTTCACTGATACAGAAAAATGTTCTGCCCTTTTTTGAAGCTGACACTTGCAAAGTTGTATGCTCCTGCGTGTCTGCAACCTCAAAATAAGGAAAAAAGGAAAAAAAAAGCTTTTCTGTCAAACCCAGTAACACTTAATGCAGGGTTCAGTACATGATACAGCTACACTTACCCCTTTTTGGTAAGGCAAAACTAATTCTTACCCTTGCTACCCATTATCAACTGGAAGATCTTCCATAGCAATTGCCCCTCAACAAGAAATGAAACTTCCAGAAGAGTGAAGATACCCTTATGTAACAAAGGCTATACACAGGTCTTTGCACAGATACCCGAAATCCCTTTCTGCCTAAGGCTCAGGAAAATTCAGGGACCAGAAAAAGAATTGGATGTTTTCAAATAATGTAAGTAACACCATTTTTTAACATATTGCCTGAATAAATACTTCCATCTATACCACATCAAAGAATATCAAATATGAAAAATGTGGCTTTATGGCCAAGCCATGTTATCACTTGGAGATTAATAGTTCTCTTTAATGTGATAAATATTTCATAAAATAGAACTTACTTAATAATCAGCTCTTTAAAGACTGGGTCTTTTTTCATCTACTGAATGGCAAATGGGGACATTTACAGTGAAGTATATAGTTCCACTAAGAGTTCTTTAGGAAAAAGAAATTAAATTGGCTTTCAAAGTCTGGTCAACCATATATCAGTTTCCCTATGCAAGAGTTCTTCATCTTGCTAAAACTTTTGATAGCAAGGTTTTGGTCATCTACAAATGAATAACTCAGTATCAAGCTAATTTATTGAGGTAACTGAAACATGCACATAGAGGCTGAAGTTATGCCTTGTTATTTCAGGTACCAACACTGACATCCAACACTTTCTTTTCTTTTTCTTTTCCTTTTCCTTTTTTTATTACCAATACTATACTTTGGAAATTTTATTAAATAGAAAGCTAAGAAGAGGATGACAAATGTTATATTTAATCAACTCCTCTACACCACCCAACATTTCACATCTTTGTCCCTTTGCTAAGTCAAGGAGCAGTTTAGGCCACATATTATTATCAGGCACTTCATTACACCCCTTTTAGAGTTTCCATTAAGAAAATACTTCTCGCTTAAATGTTTCTTTCTTTGTCTTCCACTTCACTAGCTATGGATTGGCAACTTCTAAAGGGAATGCAGTAAGAAAACCATATAAAAATGTGGCATAGCATGATGTTCTTGATTAGGCTCTGTAAAACGAGGAAATTAAGGATGAGTCACAGCTTACTATATATTCAATTAGGACTGGCTTCATTGTGGCTGTGGTTCTTGCAGGATGTGCAGTTATCTAATATAACTGATTCTGGCAGCAGAACAATTAGAATGCAAAACATAACTTAAAACAGGCTCTGGCAATATTTTTTCCTTTGTGTGACATCTTTCCTTCTGTGACATCTTCAGCAGACTCAAAACAGCAGTCATCAGATCATATGCTATGCTGAGATTCCAAATTAATATTCTGAAACCAAATGCAGCTTTAAAAATACTCAATGGTGGAAAAATAGAATATGATATGGCTGAAGAAAGCAAGTGGAGAAGGGCTTTGGTGCCTTCACATGCACATATGTACAAAATCTAAGAGACAAATAAATGCTGTAATTAAACACAGCATCCTGAAACTGACCTCTGTTCTGTGGTGAGCTCAAATCAGGCTCTTATGTCAACAATTTGCTCAAGGTGTGCAATGCTCAAGCAAACCACCAACAATAATAAAATCTTGCACATCTCCTTTCTTGTACATGACTCACTTTTAGCAAAGATTATAAGAATCTGGCAGGGTTTTCCTACCTAACAGTAATCATCACCCTTTCTCCCCAGCTGGTCTGCACAGCTTCCTGATGAAGCCTTTGGCCTTGCTGCAAAGTATAGCACAAAGTCAAGTCACACCCACACTAAAATACCTCTCTTCCTACATGTTTCCACCCCAGGGCTATTTTTTCCCCCAGACACACATTCTTAAGCAGCATTCTGTTTCACTGATGACAGCTCAGGTACTTCAACGGCAGCTGAAACTGCAATGTGAAGGAAACTCAATACCCAAACAACCTCTGTCTCCGGAAATCTGTAAATTGCCTCCTGCCAAGAGCTAGGTAAGTGTACTGGAAAATATCACTCTGGTTTTGCCTTATTGTATTTTTTTCCTGCTATTGGCCACTGTTACAGACAAAGTGTTATCCTAGCCTGATGTTTGTCTGCATCTGAGACAATCTTAAATGTGAGTGCTGTGCTCCTGCACTCTGGTCTACCTATCTACTGCAAGGTGGAAAGAGTTCAAATCCCTCAGCCTTTTCTTTTGGTATAAGGAATATCTTTTTGTCCCTCTATTCATTACTGGCAGAGTTTTGAGCAGCTGTATTCTTCTTCCCAAAGTCTGATTCTGTTATTATTCACTTTGTCTCAATGTTACTTTCAATAAGAAACCAGCAAGAACATATTTAAAAAAGAGCATCAAGATGGCCTGTTGGATATTATCTAATGATCGGAAAGAAGCTTGGAGCCTTCATTCATTTCAAAATGAGCCCATTAACAAGCTACAGTAACAGGGCAACGGACCAGTTTCAGTAATGACATACTTACCCTTTAGTTTGAGGTCTACATTGTGTCTCAGCCAAGGGTAAACACCATAGTTTGACATGTCTTCAGGAATAGGGTGATTATATATCCAGCCATCACATGCAAATCGATAAAAATTCTCACATGGATCTACAGATTGATTTATTTTGCTTAAGATGCCAGCAGCTGTAAAAAAAAGACACCACACTGATTTTGTTGAACATTTTTCCTAAACAGAGAATTCCATGAGGCCACATTCCAGAAATGAGTATTAACATCTACCAGTCTCTGCAGCACGATGCTGACCTCACTTGCAAGCTAAGCCTTGCCTGTTCTGGGACTGATATTTGCCCTGATCTCTGTAAATTTTTGAATAGTGTCAAAAATACCCCACAGTTTTTCTAGCACCCAACAGTGCCTGCATGGGAAGCAAAAACCCCTGCAAAATATCTCCAGTGAATGTCCCTGAGTGCTGTACAGCAATGATCACCATTGCAGGAATGTGAGCCAGACACCTGAAGACAGGCTCTTCATTGTTACCATGATAGAATTAATTGCCTGAAGAATTTAGTAGCATACATATCAATCAGATTGTAATTAGTATTCCAGAAATTATGCACTGTTTACCTTAAGCTGAATAGCTGTACAGGGAAACAAATCAAGTTCTCATCTAACATTCACTGGAAAAGATAATTGTAGTATTTTCAGCTCCATTTTGTGACTGCATCCTCGCTAGCTGCTATTGCAGGTAAGACTGGTAAGAGAGATCAGTCTGACAAGCTAGAGACTTAATGGTTTTTGAGTACCTAATCATAGAGTCATAAGATAGTCTGGGTTGGAAGGGACCTTCAGAGGTCACCTAGTCCAATTTGCCTGCAGTGAACAGGGACATCTTCAACTAGATCAGCTTGTCCAGAACCACATCCAGCCTGGCCTTGAATGTCCCCAAAGGTGGCACATCCACCACCTCTCTGGGCAGCCTGTGTCAGTATTTTGCCACCCTCATAGTAAAACATTTCTTCCTTATATCTAGTGTCAGTCTACCCTCTTTTAGCTTAAAACCATTGGCCCACTCACACATTATAGTGATCGTGCCTTAAATCTACATGGGTTGAGTAACATGGAATATGTGGATACTGAATGACCATGTGTTTTGAGATTTAGCCAAATAACTGATTAAAATTCCTAACAGGAATTCACATAACTTTTACAGACTTTATGGTACTATTTCTAGCATGCAGTAACTTCTTGATACACTTAGAGTAAATCTTCCAACAGTATTTCTGTGTCTCAGCTGCAATTCTCTTTTTCACATTAGAAACACTCAAACTGACTACATTGAATACATTTCAGTCCTTGGTAATTTTCTCTCTCTCATGAAAAGCTGTTCAGCAGGGCAGGGTTCAGGACTTGAGATACTGTGTAATCACTACCCAGAGTACTTTGAGCTAGAACATGCAGGTGTCCAAGTCTGCCCTGGTTAAAAACCCAGCTCCAGCTGAGCCTACCCAAAATTCCATGTTATTTTGTGTGTGCTTGGGAGAAGAAGAAAGCCAATTTGGATTTAAACTCGTGACATTTCTTTTTCTGATTGTGAAGCTCATGATGAAGCCCCTACAATTGCTTGTTTTGGTTATTTTTTTCGGCAGTGGTAGTGTTCTGATTAGTCATCCCACCTTACTTAGGTATTTGCACTCATTCAAGAATCAGCCGTAGAGCATGGTGCCTACGGTGACCAAGAGCACCATCAGCGCAGCACAGAGTGGAAGCAGAATGACAAGAAACACCCTGTTAATGTTGAGATCTGCAAATTTTGCAATTTACATAGTCCCACAGAATTTGTCAGGATTTCAAACACACACCAAACACCTCACAATATCAGCTTAAAATGGCTCATAATGGAAATAAATACTCTTATAAATTCACACAATGTCCACTTTGTTTCCATTAAAATAACTCCAGGGGCAGATTTCCAGATGTGGTAACTACTGTTTGATCTTTATACTCAATTATAAGACTCATATTGATTCAGTATGAGAAAAACTCTCAAAACTGACCAGCGCAAAATTGGTGTCTCTCAGGTCCTATCAATCCTGATCCCTTTAGCTCACATTTAATATTAATAGATGTTCCAGCTCTATGAAGGTTACCACATGTACCTCTGTGTGGGGGAAAGAGCCTGCTGGTAGGGATTCAGCAGATTTTGAGTCACAGTCACCACATTACATGTGTGCAAGTGTACGCAAGATCTGGCCCTAAAGCATTTCTGTGCTTAGCAATTCACTTGCTAGTTTTCTGACTACTGGGAAGGAAACACTAAGGTACATCTGAAGGTCAAATCATCCAATATTTTGCTTCTAGTAAAAAAATAAATAAACCCTATTGGAAACTTTGGGTTAACCTGGGTAGAATAGAGTTAAAACAATTCAAAATGTTAATTTCAATTACAGAATATAAATAGATCTTTAGCAACTTACACAGTGACTTTCTAAAAACTTTGTTGGGCTCTTTTCCCTTCATTATTAATGAAGATTTCTGAGTAAAATGCATCATTACAAAAACTAGAGGATTATCTCGTTAACATACTACAATTGTGATATAGTAAAGAAGATAAAATTGTTGCTTACCAGCTTCAATGCATTCTGGGGTCAAACAGTACTGTTGTTTCGGCTGAAACTTTATAATACCTTGGCTAACTGCAAAATGGAAAACCATTATGAGATCATTTGTAGTGAATTTTGACCATTGCAGCCAAATGTTGTGTACTTGAACACTCAAATGTCTGCGCAAGCTCTGGCCTGACCACATGTCTGACTATGAACACATCCCTGACTATGTTGATTTAAAAGAGTTAGAATGCATATTAAGTAAATACTGCAGCTTGTAAAAAAACTTTTGCCCTCCTGTGCCTCATTTCTCTGCCTTTGCTTGTAGGCAGAATGGAACAAGGGCTGTCTCTTAGCATATGGTTTGCACAGCACCTGGCACAACATTTCAGCCCTACTCACGAACACAATGCAGACAATTAATCATTGTCACCACCATCCTCCAGAGATGCAATTTCTACAGGTGGCAGTGCAACATGGAGTGATCTAGTCACCTCCCATAGGGTATCCACAGCTCCTCCTGAGCTGTGGGGCTCACACTGCCTGGCAGCACCAAGCTGCACAGCCCCACCAGCATGACCCAGAACCAACAGGATGCTTTCAGGGTCCCCTTATTCCACTGGAATACACCAGTCAGCAGTAGGCATAGGGATAGCTGTGGTTTATAAAACACAGCACAGTTTCTGTCTGAATTGTCTCCCAAACGTATTGTAACTGCATTTGCTTCCAAAACCTTTGCTGATGAGAACTATGAAATTGTCAGTTAATTTTGCCCATCTTTTAAGAATTTGTATTACAGCTGCCACAGAAGCTTAATTGCAGACACTGTTGTCAGGCAGCAAATATGCAGATAATTGATACTTCCGATGAGGATGGGAGAATCCCAAGGGGTAGATGAAATAAGACGCAGTAGATGTGTTCAGTAGACAAAGAAATGTCTAATTATATTAATTATATTAATAACTTGGTCCATGGCAAAAATAAAAAATAAATTAAAACCAACAACAATGGAATGTATCAAGGTATCATAATTTCACCAGCACTGATAACTATAAAGCAGTTTCTCCTGTGGTTATATACTGCTCAAAAGGGATAGGAAAATGTGAAATGGTATTTCAGCACAGGAAAATTTTACTATAAAAAAAGCAAAGTAACAGTTTAATCTCTTCCAGCCTCATAGCTTTAATGACAATTAATGACAGAAATGGCTGGATTACAATCAGATTTACTCAGAAACTAAGAATGTAAAACTATTTCTGGGTAACTTTACCAAAGCTTGTGTGAACACAGTGAAACCACCTTTGTAAATTAGCCAAGAAACACATGAGATTTTGAAGCATATAAAGATTGAAGAATAGTAAAAAACAAGAGAAGTGGAGGTCTCCAAAATATGATTTTGAGCCACATGAAGCACAAATAATGGATAATATGCCTATTAATTGCTCTCCTCCCAACTCACCTTGTCCCTTTTTTAAAGTTAGCCTTTTACAACCCATCCAGGTCTTGAAAGTTTGCTAGATTATTTTTCTTAACAAAGCACATTCTTTTGCACTTAGTGGGAAGTGAGGGAAAATGAAAAAGAATCAGTAGAGAATCTAAAGTAGCCCTCATAGTTTTGATACTTACAAACAAAAGCAAAATACCATTTCAACTGGTTTTGTTCCATTTACAACATCACCATTAGAGCAAACTGAAAACAATTCTTTGGCAGTAACATTTACCTTTCAATGAACAGCTAATATTGTTTCAAAAATTTTATTTGGTTTTGTTCTTGTACCTTTTTGTTGGTGTTAAGAGAACTAACCATTACACTATTACCTACAGTTGTTATAACACTCCGTGTCCCAGCTTCTTCCTTTATAAACCTGTTTCCAGATTCTTAAGCAAATACACACTGTAGTTAAGTTCCCCTAAAAAATCTGGAAAGGGAAACACCAATATGCAGAAGCAAATGGTGTGGATGTTCTGATAATCTGAGAAACCCAGAGTCTACCAAGTCGGGAGGAGAGGCTACCGAATTGAAGTTCAAAGTTGCCTGACTTCCTTCCTGCCCAGGGGAACCGGAGAATGAATTGCTTCCTTTCGCTCTGATCCTGACTCCTAAGCAGGAGGTGGCTCCTCTCCTGCTACAGCCCACACTACCATCCAGAGAGCTGCAGGCAGGACCCAACCTGATGCCAAGTGACTCCTCTGGTAGCTCCCTGCTGGAGTCATACTATGGCTACAGCTGGAAAGACTGAGCAACAGTAAATAAAACTACATAATTCTCTCAGATTCCTTCTTATAGTTGCAGGAACTCATGAGAAGAAAAACAAGAGAAGCAGGAGAAAGCTACGTGTCACTCCTCAGTGTGGGAAATTGAAGGGAAATCATTCCAGATGTAGCAGAAACAGCAAGTTTCATAAATTAAATGAAAACTGAAGAAGTCATTTTGAGGTGCTTAAAATGTTTCACATGACCAGTAATAACAGTCTGGTTTTCTATAGTTTAACAAAAAAAAAAAGTTAAACTCAAACTTGCAAACAAAACAGAGTGTCACAACGAAACTCTGAAACATTGCATTGATAAAATGTTCAGCCAGAACAATTTAACTTTTTTGCTCTCTTCTTTCTGTTGAAAACCTTGGACAATTCCCAAACAAATCCTACAAACGTTTTTGTTGACCCACGGCCAGCATTTTAGCAGTTATGCCAATGAAAATTTTGACACTGGCTATGGAATAGACCTCAGCAACTTTAGAAACTATGTCTAAGAATTACTCTATTTGCTTGAGTTTTCATGTCTGGTCTATGGATAAAACAATTCTATCTCTGACAGGTTATGGTGGCAAATGTCTGCATTTTATGAGCAATAAACAAACGATCTAGTGCTAAAAAAAATAAAGAAAATAAGGTCTCTCCATTACCCTCTGGTGTTTGATATTTTGTTCTTGAGGTGAAAACAATGTTTTTCACTACAATACAATATTTTCACTACAAAACAATATTTTGAACTAGCAAGTTGAAGATTCAAACCTACTCACATTTATGAGGGGTTCTGTTAAACTGAGTGGGGTTACTCACCTCTACACAAGCTACTTGCCTTCAGAGGTTTGGAGATTTTGCTCTGGAACAGAAAAACACCAACTAATTGCAACCTGGTGCTTTAAATGTTTTACATAGAATGTAGCATAATTTCCTCTGTTGTGATAAGTAAAACAGATCTTTTAAACAAGATCAAAATATTATAAATGATTGGAGAGAGTCAAAAGAATGGTTAGAGGCTACATTCACTCCAGTCCAGGGAAATCTGTGTTTGTCTAAAGAAATGAAGAGTTGGGCTGAATTATTCTCAGACAGTATCTGCCTCTGAAAGTTCTTACAAGATATACACTGGTTTCTCTTCTTTTTTTGGATTGGTGGCTCTGGGTTCGTTTATACTTCTTCACATCGTTTTATAGGTGTAGATGTATGTTTCCAAGAGATACTCCAACAAAACCAAACTACAGATGAGTCTAAATCCTGGAAAAGAAAAACTAATTCCTTCTCTATTTCATCCAGTTACAGCTTATGAATATGATCAGAAAGTTTTACTTATCCTGGACGTAATCTTTCTGATTTTTGCAAAGCCGACTTTGCGATTCATCATAGAAGAAGAGAAAGATATAAAAAAATGTGCAAGCATGTGCACTATTGAAGCCTTCTACAGGAATTTCAGTCAAGCCCTAAATGAAAACCAAATGAAGGAAAACCCAAAAGATTCCATAAAATATGTGCACTACAGATTCATTTTCAGGAAACAGAGAATATTATTGCACATGTCACAATCTGTGCATTTGGAACCAGCATTAGTGATATGCATAGTTTCACCCGTTTCTCCCTGTTTTGTAAAATAACCCAATTCTGGTGTGAACACATTCAACTGAGTATCCAAACATACATTCAGCATTGAGAAAATTACATGAGCTCATATTGCATCTTCTAGCTCTAGCGTTCCCACAACAAAACCTTCTCCTGACACATTTCCATTTCAGCATAAATATAAAATGAGGGAAAAAGAAGAAGAGACTGAGATTTTCATGGAAACAGACTGTGGAGCACAGATGCTGGCATCAAGAAGCCAGGCTGGGGAGAGTTGCTTTGAGGTTAGCCTCAACCTTTTCACTTACCCAAGAAAAGTGCAGTGCCAAGCACAACAGTGCCACTCACAAAGATCCCAAGAGCAATTCGCGTGGCTTTGCTGGCTGCTCTCCTGGACTCAGGTACTGTCTCTCCTTCCATCGGGATGGCCTAGGACGTGGTTGCTCTTACAGAAGTCTGGGTTTCCTCTGCTGCTGTAGTATCAGTATTTCAACTTTCACAAACTGCACCCATGAGCTCTCCTCCTCCTCTCTCCTATTTACAGCTCCAGGTTTCTGTCGTGAACCATTT
The DNA here is from genome assembly GCF_012275295.1 of Melopsittacus undulatus. Lineage (NCBI taxonomy): Eukaryota > Metazoa > Chordata > Aves > Psittaciformes > Psittaculidae > Melopsittacus > Melopsittacus undulatus. Next base: position 79,360,986 of record NC_047528.1, on the reverse strand, counting down.
CCTAGGCACTTCCTGCTCTCTGCCTCTCAAAGGAAAATCCTGCGTAAAATAGCCGCTGTCTCCTACGTTTTCCCCTGACCAGGAGGAGGAAAGGCGAGTGGTGACCACTGAGTGTACAGCCCTTGCTGCCTGTAGAGTCGGTATGAGCCAATCACTCAGCAGTCCCCCTTATCAAGGGCTCCGAACACAATGATTTCACAATGTTGCTGAACAGATGTTTTAGCTATTCAAACATATAGCTGTAAACCCTTTACAATCAAAGCAGGATTGCTGACAACTTTTATGAACACAAAAGTGATGGAAGGTTTCCTTTTTTTCTCCTCATGCTTATTTTAAATGACTGATTATCTGCTGTTTAAAGTTTTCTCCTCTTAAACTATTCCTGCTGCATCATTTGGCTTCACCAGAAGAGATACCCACTCAGTGGACAAATCCCTTTTTAAAGCTTCCGAGGAGCTCTTAGAATATCATGTAGCATTTTATTTTGGGAATTTGGTATGTGACACTGCGTGCCAAAAATCACAGTCCTGCAGCACAAAGCAATAATCAGCACAACCTACAGAGTAGGGTTGCTTTAAAAGCTAGATTTTATATTCTTTTCCAGTCAAGTTATTTTAGTCCTTACTGATACATAATGAATCTTAGGAGGTGATACTTTGCTTCCAAGTCAAGTACTACTATGAGTTTAGTGGAAAGTATCTATTTGGCACTTCAAGTTGGTGGGGAATAATAATAATAATAAAAAACAACTTTATTATATGGATTTTTCAGTTTTTGGCTTAGACTTGATAACCATTTCAGGGTGAATTTCCCTGAGCTGACTGTGACATTCAGCCTTCTGAGGAGCTCTCACTCCCTCCAGAGCTGGACTCTCCGGTCTCTACAGCAGGGAGAGGCATTGCCATGCTCATGCTCCCATAACAGTTATGTGTTTGAGTTATTTCTGTGCAGATTTAGGAGCTCTTTTCTCAGCCCCCACCCATGTGTTGAAAAAAATTGTGCAAGTAGAGAGAAGAAAGGTATATACACAAGGTGCATATGATGGCAAAGTTGACAATTTAGAGACTGAATGTTTCTTCCCGCTGTGACCCCCTGCATGCAGGTTGTCCTGGATACCAGATGGGCATAAAGTGAAAACCCATCCCATCCAGAAGAGTTTGAAGGTCCTGAAACCCTCACTCCTCAACCCCTGTACAGCCTAGCTGTGGTCCTGCAAACAAAATGCCTTCATTTCTTACTCCTGTCTTTCTTTGCCAGCAAGCTCCAGGAGGGAATTCTCATCTCTGCTCGGCACAGAACAGCAAAAAAACATTTGTTTATTTTCACTTGCCTACTTTTCCCACATTTAAACCATAATTTTTGACATCCATCTGCTGAAGAAAAGAGGGGGGAAAATGCCATGAAACCAAGAGGACCATGTACCTTCAAGCACAAGAGTTCTCATTTGCACATGAATGACTCCATGGGTGTGAGCAGATCCCTGGAATAAGCAAACCTTAGCACAAGAGTAGCACAGGTTTGAGAAGGTATTTAAATGACACTTGTTCTATTGAGCCTTTATATCAGAAATTACTAGAAGTCTCAAAGTGGCTGCCAAAAGGGCAGGGTACTGACACAGAAAATGCATGGACATGCTGTGTTCTCAACACTGAATCAATTTTGCCCATAATCTGAATGCTGAGTGAATCTCAAAACCATCTGACAAGCATTTGCTCTTGGTTGCATGATGGTTTTCTTTCCATGTCAGTATTGAGCCACTGACAGTACAAATGCTGAACAGTTATTAGACATATGTGTACTGTCCATCATCTTTATATGCCTCCAACCAACATTAAATTATACATCCTTGCTCAAATTGTTCCATACCTTATAACTCAAAATTTTGCTCCCTAGAGAAGTGCTACCATGTACTGAATATCATGCTCTGTTTGTGTTTCACTGACAGCATTTTGCTTTCAAGGTGTGGTCTCTCTCTAGGACAACATCAGGCCAGAAGCCAACGGCTTTCAACGGTGCAAAGCAGCAACCAGTTATTTCCCTTGGTAAAACTGTGGGGAGGAAGAGGGAAAAGGAAGGCAGGGAAGATTAGAGGGAGAGGCTGGACTCTCTTCAGTCCCCTCTCCTGCACAGCCAAAAAGAAGGTGAGGTCTATGGGAGTATGGAGATATCCCAACAAAAACCAGCAAGCTCCAACTACAGGACTTCTCTGGAGGGTCAGCATCAAGCAGCACGTGACCCATCTGGCAAGAAAATCACAAATCAGCTGCCACAAGCAGTATGACTTCTCTATGTTCATGTTTGTGGCCTAACTTACATTGTGGCATAGCATAAGAGTCCTTTCCTGTGGCTGTAGAGACTGGTTGTAGTCACTCCTCTTGGTTTCTCCAGCATGTACAGAGCTATGAAATCAGGGCTAAAACACAAACAGCTGCAGGCAACAGCTGCAGAGGTGCATTTCTGGCACTATTTGTAAAGGTGCATGAAACACATGTGAACCAGCTTCTGATACTGATCAGTAACAGAAGTTAGTGAAATTTGATACGTGTTTCTGATGAGTGTGATAGGATTTAGTTGGTTGCTTATAATAATTCCTCCAGCTCTTTGGAAGGTACACAATACATGGCCACACTTACTGTTGGAAAGGCTAACAGCACTTCTAGCTATTTTTGCCCAGTAAGGCACTTCATGAAGCTAGGCAAATACTCTGTTAAACATTCATAGAAATTGAATACTCACAGGGGGGGAAAAGCAATAATCAATTGCAATATGCTCTTACTCAGAATTGCCTCTCAAGATCCCGCTCAAACAATGGGATTACTCTGGCACTTAAAACAATGCTAGGACAACACGCAAATATTTCCACCCAAAACCACATGCAGGAGCTGGCAAATCCTCCGGAACATGCGCTGGCCTGAACCACAGCAAGAGTATCCCCACTTCTAGAAAAAGTCTGTCTACACATGTAAGTGTGTGTGTATGCACATGAATGTTCACTAGCAAATACAAGCATGTGTGTATGACCTTGCTCTTCTACAAGCAAACATAGTTCTCACTTCCAACCCCTATGCTAGAGTTGGGCAAAAGTGCTTGATCAGAGCCAAAATCAATAGCACTATGTCAACTTCCCCCTACATAGGCTGGATCAAGGAAGTTCACATTTGTTGATGTTTGATGCTGAGTTACACAATACATTAGCTACAGAAGACATTTCCTCAGAGATGCTGTCCTCCTGGTGCACATTAAATACTTGCCCTATGTGGGAGGCAACTGAAGGTTACCATAGAGGAATTAGTTGAGCTTGACAGAAACAGTTCAGAATCGAAGCATCACAGCTTTGATGATGTCCTATGAGCACTTATAGCTCATGGTAAAAGGAAGAATTTAGCCACTACCCACTGTTGGTGGCACAGACACCAGATACAGCTTGAGTGGCTTCAGCAGAAAAGCAAAGGTATATGCTGGCTTTGTTGAAAAAGATTAATAAACATGAGATTAATACAGCTTGACCTTTTGTAAAGGCTGCATTCCATTTCATTTCAAGTCTTCCACTATGGGGCCTTGAACTTTTTTTCAAACAATGCAGCTGTTTGTAGCCAGAATTGGCCAACTGGGCTTCACTTGCATGATGTGCTTGAGAAAAACCCAGCATGTTGCATTTGAAGACAGCTTAACCATTTGTCCTCAGACCTCTAAATCTTATAAATGATACTCTCTTTGCCACAAACTCCCCCAGATGTCCATGCTGCAGCCAACAGCAACCCTCTGGCACAAATTCACGTCCTTTATTCGTGTGACAGATACAGCTGGAAATAAATAACTCTATTGTTTTCTGCTGGTACAGACACATCACAGAAGGTCTCCGCAGCTGTGAGAATGCGGGTCATTAATTAAGAGCCAATACAGAGCCAACAGGCCTTGCAGGGCTCTGAACACTGCTGGTGGCAAGCTCTTCCACTAACTGTAACCACAACTGTGGAGAGGACAGCCTGCAAAGGAGAAAATTTTGTTCTCCAACACTTTATTCTCTAAATCATTATTTTTCTTTTTTTAATTCCAAGTAGGTTAAGCTGTTCTTATTACTTCAAGAAAAACTTGTTCCTGCTGTAGGAAACAATGCATTCTCTGACTAAATGATGCTTGTACCTAACCCAAACAGCAACTCATTACGAAAGCTAACATCTGGGATGATTAAAGTTAAACCACGCGATTTTGCATGCTTTTTTAGAGCTGCTCTTGGAAAAGCACTTTAATGAAACAATGCATATATTCTTGAGCAGAAAGAACTGCTTTAGGTCTTCCAGCATTTTTTCTTCAAGAAGCAGATTACATTATAGCTAAACACTACTTCTCCTAAAGGACACATTCACACTATAACATGTGTGTCAGTTATCACTTGCATCTGTCATCCCATAGATTAAACCTGGAGTCTGTGTCCAGCGTACATACTGACATGGATTCTAAAGAGGCATTTTTTTTAAATGGGGATTAAGAAATATATAAACCTGAGGTAACTCAGAGCAATAGTTTTTGCTTTCTCATATGATCTAACTGAAAAAGACATTGCTGGAAAATGTGACATTTCCAATGGCCAGAGCTGTAGGTGCAGGCGCATAGATAGGATACAACTATTGCATCTCTCAATATTGCATTAGGACCACCAGCGCTTTATCAACACTTATTTTGCTCTGTCCCAGAGGTTCACTCACAACTGTCAAAGACTATTTATATGAACAGTGGAAGCAAGGAAGCTTGGTGTCCAGTGATTTTGTGTCTAATGGATTAATTTCCAGGTGTATAAAAAGAAATATTAGAAAGAGCCAGGAATGTTGTAGACAAGAATTTGAGAAGTCTGCTCAGGACTTGGACAGGTCCACTAAGATTTGTCTGGACCAAAAGTCATGGGCTGGGAGTTTCATGCAGTGCTAAACACATAGATAAAGCCCAAGTCTGAGCCATACTTCAGCAGAGGTTGGGAGGGTGCAGGGAGCTGAGGCCTCTTCAGACCTCTCCTCTGAAGAGAGGCTAAGAGAGTTGGGCTTGTTCAGCCTGGATAAGAGAAGGCTGTGAGGGAACCTTAGGGCAGCTTCCAGTGCCTGAAGGGGCCAAAAAGAAAGCTGGAGAAGAGCTTTTTACAAGAGCATGTACGGATAAAGAGAGGGGCAATGGCTTTAAACTGAAAGAGGGAAGATGCAAATTAGACATTACAAAGAAATTATTCACTGTGAGGGTGACAAGGCACTGGAACAGGTTGCCCAGAGAAGCTGTGGCAGCCCCATCCCAGGAAGTGTTCAAGGGCAGATTGGATGGGGCTTTAAGCAAGTTGGTCTAATGAAAGGCGTCCCTGCCCATAGCAGGGGGGTTAGAACTGGATGGTCTTTATGTTCCCTTCCAACCCAAACCATTCTATGACTCTATGACTCTACATATTCACTGACAGTTGGAAACAAAAGTGAAGGAAAGCTCCCAGACCTGCATGTGGCTGCTTCAAAGAGAGTCCCCCACTGAGCTCCCCCATCCCTCAGAGAAGCAGGACTGTCTCTGCAAAAGCAATGGCTCCTGACTGCTCTCACACTTGGATCTCCAGCAACACAAATGTATCTGCAGAAGCCTTTGTATCAGAAACGAGAGACCCTTTTCGCCAGGGCAAAAAGTTGTTAGAACTTAATATCTTTGAGCCCAAATTCCCCCTTGTCAAATCTGGTAGAAGTTGGCTGACAAGGTCCAGTGTTACTGAGCAAGGCTGGGCAGGAGGGACTGGGCACATAGTAAGGGAAAGCACAACTGCATAACCTCTGTTTTTAGAGGAAACAGGCTGGAGAAAAAAATGAAACAAAACCAAAATCCCCCAACCTTGCTCTTTCAGGGTATTGCTACAACCAGCTTGGGATCTTCCTTAAGTTAGTTTTATTTTGATGCATTTCACTCAAGTGGATTCTTTTTCTTCTCCCTCATCTCAAAATGAGATCACAATTAACTTTGCACACAGGTAAAAGCCATAAAAAAATCCACTTTAAATATGATGTCCTAAATAAAATGCCCATGACAACATGAGATTTATGGAATGATATACATACACCTCAGTGGAGGTATTTCTAGCTATCATATGTTCTTATCCCACTCTTGGTGCTATTCCAGTGATTATGCCCATGTCTTATAACAATGCACAGCAGCCCCTCAGGAGGGTTTAAATGCATTTGGTCAAGTTCCTGGGAAAGGGAAGGCAGATCAGGTTTAAACCACAGCACCATCATCAAGACCAAACATTTGCTTTCCTGAAGTCACAGAACTCCTCAAGAACCAAATAGTTAGGCACCAAATATAATCATCTTTACAAGCCAAATTGCTATGTCTTTGACCACGTTTCCCTACAATTTCCAACATCTCTATTTAAAATAAAGCTTTCCTGTTTTGCTTTTCTATTGGCACAGGCTATAAAACATACACTGATTTGTCACTGCCTTACACTTTACCCATTTATAACCAAGCCTGATTAAAAACAAAACAAAATTTGAGTAAAACCTGTGGACACTCACATGGACTAATTACTGTACTCATATATATGTTTCCCAAATTTAGTGCTAAATTTGAGATGAGTAGTGTACTGGTTGGGTACGGGATTTATTTACGACCAATTAAAAACATGCGGCAATTTTCTTCTGTGACTTATCTGCATAGACAGGAGTAGGAAAGTAGGTGTTCTGGATTACCTGGTTTCTAGCATCAGAAAAAACTTACATGAGGAGAGCACACATCTGAAAGGGGCTTAAGTAAAAATATCAAATATTGTTTCTGCTCTGAGCAGAATAATTTAAGAAAAACATTCTTATCTCTGTAAAAGGCAAAAACTTATTAGAAACTTAGCAGTAAAGTTAAAATAGCATTAGGAAAAGTGGCCGCAACTTGTAACGGGATCCAAAGACTCAGGGATGGTACGTTGCTGAAGACATTCACAACTTCACCTTAGCGCTCACATGCCAAAAGAAGAGTAAGTGAAACAGTGAAAATTTAAAGGGATGCTCTGACAGATACAAGCCTGCAGCTGCTGGGAGGCTGCAGGATATGAGAGTCAGTGGCAGTACAGTGTCAATGTTTTTATCTACCCCTGAGGAAAAATGGAAAGGGAAAACAGATTCCATCAGAATAACTATTGCAGTACTGAGCTTTGTGTTGGGGAACCCAGACCTGGATGCAGTACTCCAGGTGGGGGTCTCATGATAGCAGAGGAGCAGATTCATTTCCCTTGACCTACTGATTACATTCCTTTTGATGCAGCCCAGAATGCAGTTCACTTTCTGGGCTGTGAGGACACACAAGAAGCCAGGTCACAAGCATTATCCAGACCTAGCCCACATTCTTCTGCACTCCTGAATAACAAGTGCTTACTACAAAGAAGCACTCTACTAGGTGAAGGAAATCACCTTGAAGCGCTTCCAGCTGTAGCTCACTGAGCAGGTGTTTTTCTTTGTAGTAATATGTGATAGTTCTCCTGCACATGGATCTAAAACCATGTTGCTGACTTTGCTTGTAGTGAAAATAAAATTAAATAACAGGTCTTGCATTTCTTTTTGAAGAACATAGCTGTCGTGGTTTAAGCCCAGCTGGCAACCCAGAACCACATAGCCGCTCGCTCACTCCCTTCCCTTCCTCCCACCTCTCCTGGAGGGATGGGGATGACAACTGAAAGAATGTAACTCCCATGGGCTGAGATAATAGCACTCCAGTGACTAAGGTATAACACAAAAAAAAACTACTGCTACCACCAATAATAATAATGATAAGGGAAATAACAAGGGAAGAGAATACAACCGCTCACCACCCGCCAACTGATACCCAGGCCAACCTGAGCAGCAATCTAGCCCTTCCGGGTAACTGCCCCCAGTTTATACAGTGGGTATGATGTGCTGTGGTACGGAATACCTCTTTGGCTAGTTTGGATCAGGTGTCCTGTCTCTGCTTCCTCCCGGCTTCCCCTCCTCCTTGGCAAAGCATGAGTCTCAGAAAGTAAGAGTACACATTACTGAGCAACAACTAAGAACATTGGTGTTATCAGTGCTGTTCCCAGACTGAAAGTCAAAAACCACAGCACTGCACCAGCTACTAAGGACAAAAATGACTACTACTGCTGAACCCAGGACAGTATCCACCCCTTATTCCATACCATTCATGTCATGCTCAGATCCCACATTTTTCAATATACCGTCACTCTTGTCTCATATACACATATATGTATTTACCTCTACACACACACAAAGAGAGAGAGAGAGATCATTCCTTAATGCATGGACCAATCCCTGTGAAGATGCTGAGTTCATCTAGTCTGTGATGTTGGGTTCCATCTCTTGGTACAGACTTTCAGAGCAGGAGAGGCTGCATGCAGTGTTGGATCGTTGCCTGCTGATGACACCACAGAACTCGTCTGGTTCTATCAGAGTTCATTCTCTGCTGGGATGATGGTCGGAGGGAAGTCACGGCCAGTCGCTGGTGACCTGAAGACAACCTAAAGCCCCAGTTGGTGGGCTATAAATGTATTAGACAGCAGGCAACAACATACAATTGAGTTCATTGGCTGTTTTCCCTAAAATCAAATCCCCTTGAGGTACACATCGGACTTCCCCATCTTCCTGCATTACCCACCAAGTATATCTGGGTCCTTGAGCAAAAGGAATCCCATGAGTGGGTTGGGCTTTACCTGAAGCAGGAATAACCCAGACTGTTTTCCCCAGCAAATTCTTCATGTGCACTACAGGAACCTTGTCCCCCTCTATGATATGTAAAAGTTCTGACTGGGATCGGCCAGCCCTATTGGCAGATCCTCTGATGTTGACCAACCAGGTGGCCTTTGGTAAATGTGTATCCCAATGCTTGAAAGTTCCCCCACCCATTGCTCTCAGTGTAGTTTTCAACAGCCCATTGTATCGTTCAATTTTCCCAGAGGCTGGTGCATGGTAGGGGATGTGTATACCCACTCAATGCCATGCTCTTTGGCCCAAGTGTCTATAAGGTTATTCCAGAAATGCATCCCACTGTCTGACTCAGTTCTCTCTGGGGTGCCATGTCACCACAAAATCTGTTTCTCAAGGCCCGGGATAGTATCCTGGGCAGTGGTGTGGGGCACAGCGTATGTTTCCAGCCATTCAGTGGTTGCTTCCACCACAGTAAGCACAAGCTACTTGTCTTGGCGGGTTGGTGGGAGTGTGACATAATCAATCACAGAATCCCAAGGGTTGGAAGGGACCTCGAAAGATCATCTAGTCCAACCCCCCTGCAAGAGCAGGGTAACCTAGAGTACATCACACAGGAACTTGTCCAGGTGGGCCTTGAATATCTCCAACGTAGGAGACTCCACAACCTCCCTGGGCAACCTGTTCCAGTGCTCTGTCACTCTTACAGCAAAGAAGTTCTTCCTGATGTTAACGTGGAACCTCCTATGCTCCAGTTTACACCCATTGCCCCTTGTCCTACCACTGGATATCACTGGAAAATACCTAGCTCCATCATCCTGACACCCACCCTTTACATATTTGTAAACACTGATGAGGTCACCCCTCAGCCTCCTCCAAGCTAAAGAGACTCAGCTCCCTCAGCCTCTCCTCATAAGGGAGGTGTTCCACTCCCTTAATCATCTTTGTGGCTCTGTGCTGGACTCTTTCAAGCAATTCCCTGTCCTTCTTGAACTGAGGGGCCCAGAACTGGATGCAATATTCCAGATGCGGCCTCACCAAGGCAGAGTAGAGGGGGAGAAGAACCTCTCTTGCCCTACTAACCACACCCTTTCTAATGCACCCTAGGATGCCATTTGCCTTCTTGGCCACAAGGGCACATTGCTGGCTCATGGTCATCCTCCTATCCACCAGGACCCCCAGGTCCCTTTCCCCTTCACTCCTTTCCAGCAGGTCAACCCCCAACCTGTACTGGTACATGGGGTTGTTCTTCCCCAGATGCAAGACTCTACACTTGCCCTTGTTGAATTTCATCAAGTTTCTCCCTGCCCAACTCTCCAGCCTGTCCAGGTCTCGCTGAATGGCAGCACAGCCTTCTGGTGTGTCAGCCACTCCTCCCAATTTAGTGTCATCAGCGAACTTGCTGAGGGTACACTCAGTTCCCTCATCCAGGTCATTGATGAAAATATTAAACAGCACTGGTCCCAGCACCGACCCCTGAGGGACTCCACTAGTCACAGACCTCCAGCTAGATTCTGCCCCATTGACCACAACTCTCTGCCTTCTTCCTTTCAACCAGTTCTTGATCCACCTCACTACCTGATCATCAAGCCCACACTTTCTTAGCTTTATCTATGAAAATGCTGTGGGAGACAGTATCAAATGCCTTACTGAAATCAAGAAAAACCACATCTACTGCTCTACCATCATCCCTCCACCTAGTCACTTCCACATAGAAGGCTATAAGGTTGGTCAAATACGACTTCCCCCTCATAAAAACATGTTGGCTGTTCTTAATAACCCCCTCATCCTTGATATGCCTAGAGATGGAGTCAAGAATAAGTTGTTCCATCACCTTTCCAGGGATGGAGGTAAGGCTGACCGGTCTATGATTACCTGGGTCCTCCTTCTTGCCTTTCTTATAGAATGGTGTGACATTTGCCATCTTCCAATCCTCAGGCACCTCTCCCATTTCCCACTATTTACCAAAGATTATGGAGAGTGGCCTAGCAATGACCTCCGCCAGGTCCCTCAGCACCCATGGGTGCATTCCATCTGGATTCAATAATTTATAGATGTCCAGATTACATAGCTGATCCCTAACCCAATCCTCATCTACCAATGGAAACTCCTCCTTTGTCCTGACTCCTTCTGGGGCCACAGGAATCTGGGGTCCCCGGGGAGAATCTGCAGGAGTAAAGACAGAGGCAAAGAAGGCATTCAGCACCTCTGCCTTCCTTATATCCTCTGTCTCCAGGGCACCCACCGCTTTCAACAGTGGGCCTATATTGCCTCTTGTGATAGTTTTATTCGCTATGTATTTGAACAGCATGTTCATGCAGTTTGTCAGGTACATGTTACTGCATGTTAAGCTACCTATACTCTGTGGCTTTGGTGTACTCTGTTCATGTGTTGGCATGTAGAGGGCAGAGACTGTCTCTGTTTTCCTTAGCACTGCCAAGCTTCAGCTGCAGTCAGACATGCTCCACCATTTCTTGATTTCATATAGCCAGAGGTCTACTTGATCCCAGCTACCACAGCAGTAAAGTCATACAGGGCTTCACTAAGTAGGTCAAGATCTCAAAGAAGTAGACTTGAAGTCAGCAATAAAGGCAACCAGCCTGCCTGAACAGAGAGCTTTGGCTGGAATAGGCTGACCAGGGAAGTGGTTGAGTCACCATCCCTGGACTCAATGCTCTTAAATATCTTTTCCAGCCTACATAATACTCTGATTCCTTAAGTGCATCTCAATTATAATTTAACACACATGGCTATCTGAAAACCAACTCCAGAAATCATGAGCAGGTATCTCCTCCTTCCCTAGTATTTATCTGTTATCTATACAGTAAGAATTTTAAAATTGTAGAGAAAAATTTTACTATGTGACACATGTAAAACTTTCAAAAAGGATCCTACCCTTCTTAAAAATAGACATCAGTGCTCGTTCCATGACAAAATACAGTGGCTTAAAGAGCCCCATAGGGGTTTAAACAAAGAATTAAAAACTTCCTGCCTTAAAAAAACCCAACCCTTCAGTCATCCTTCCACCCCAAATAACTAACCAGTGGTCATAAAACATCAAACCACTCGAGTATTACATGAGACGCTAGTCATTAGGAAGCATTTCCCACAATGTCCCACTGTGAAGCTTAAGAGTAGAATTTGGCCAAAGGAAGGAATAAAATATTTCTTTAAAGAAGCTAAAGCATCTATTTTGATAACCAAAGATAAGTTAAATAGGGAAGTGTTAGCAGCTACCAGCTAAAAAAAAAAACAAGCTTCACATGTACTGACCTTTGTTATTCTCACCTACTAAAACTGTTGTTTTAAAATTCCACTGCTGCTTGTCTTTGTATATACAAAGACCACTCACCAAGATGTTTCCATTATGAATCTACAAAATACTTGTGACTTTGGGTCTTTCAACATAAATCGCACTAATAAGGCTGCACATGCAATACAGCACACTGTTGTGCGTTCATCACCAAGGTCACAGAACTTACCCTCTCAGGTAACATACAATGAAGTTACCTATGCACTTTGAAGTCACAGAAAACCAGCCTGTAATGGCTGTAGCAGTGGTTTTCATACATTTGCCAGTTCTCATCAGTTTTCCCAATTCCACAAGCTGAAGACAGCAGAGATGCTACCAGTATCTTTCTGCCTTGCACACTTCCATGCTCACAGTGACAAGCCTTGACAGCTAAATCCCAGAGTTCCCTTTCCTTTGAGCTTCATAAAGTTTGTATTTATTTACCTGGGACCACCCTAAACACTCCTTGATCTGAAGTTTCCTTTTGTCCATAATTTAATTTCCACCATTCTTTTCCTCCTAAAATACTTAGGAGCCATCTTGAAATCAAAACAAACAAACAAACAAAAAAAAACAAAAAAAACCCAACCAAACAAAAAAAATCCCTTCAGAAGATAAAACTAGGCAGTGTGACCAATGCTCCTTTTTTTACGTCCACAAGCAATCCCCAACACATATGTTGGGCCACTCTGTTTCTGGTTCCTCCTCCTGGCTCATTCGCAGAGTTCCCTCCTATTTTAACTTGCTCCTGCATCTTTTATTCCCTTGACACTGTACAGAAGTACTTCTTATGCTTTCAGTTGCAAAGTGCATTTCACCCTCCTCTTTCCTTTCTACTTTCTCTATTTCTACCTCTGAAGCTCAAGTTCACTAAAATACATGATCACTGTATGAACTTATTTGCATGCTTAAACTGTTCCCATTCCACATTTCTAACTCCTTGCTTCCTAACACAGTCCACATTTCAAAAATGCATTTTTATGTTGCTCAATGCTGCTACTAGTCACTCCTGCACACGCTGTCTTTGGTATTTCTCTCACTTCCTCCTTCAGCATCTCCCTTTAATGATTCCAACTACTCATTTTTCCTCCCTGGGCAAGGCTTGTCATCTTCCTTCTCCCATTACCCTCAGGCAACATCTGCAGTCTCCTATTATTAAAATAAGAAATGGAGTACTCTTCTCACTTGTCCCCTCGTGTTCCCTCCAGGAAGCTGTCAATACCTCAAACTCAAACCAGTAAAAATAAAACAAATGATACCTATCTTCCCTTCTCTGCATGTGGGCAATCTTAAATTACTCTGTATTCTACACTCAAAGTTTGTATCTAAGACTTCTTCCTCCCTTAAGTTAAGCCTTCCCAATTCCTTTCTCTAACTATGAAGGTCTTTGCTATCACTGTACCTAGGAAAGATGTAAACACTTCCCCTTTCCAGTCAGCTGGAATTTATGTAAATCCCTCTACAATCTCTTTTAGAAGTCACATTCTTCCATTGTCTGCCATGATTCATCTTTCTGAACCAGACCCAGAGCAACTTCCTTCAATGTCCATCCTTTCCATGTCCTTCTCCCTCTTCCTTAAACTTGTACCAAAACTTGCATTGCTCTTAACATCTCAATGTCTTATTTCTCCTAAGCTTATCTTTTTCCGTATGCCATCAATGACTCCCACTGTCACCCAAAGCCAACCTACCACTTTAGGAGAATAAAACTTAACACTTAGAGGCCTCCAAAGAATCTGCACCTACAGTACTCTCCAGAAAATTAGCTTTTTCTACATAAATGTCATTGAAGCCTCAAGTGATTCCCCCCATGGCAAACATTAGCATGCTGTTCCATACTACAAAGTGTCTTATCTGAGCATATAATATATGTAAAATAACTAAATTTATTAATCTGAGATAAAGGTACTCAAAAGGGCCATTAAGTAACTTTTTTTTTGTGACAAAGTGACAAGGAAAAGAAATTGTCATTGTAACACTGTCACTGACTTCCCAAAGCATTTAACAATCCAAACACACAAGTAATAATAGCGTACCTTTATTTTAACATGTGCACCGCACTAATGCAGTAGATACAATGCCATCAGTCTTCTCTTTGCACAAACTACTATCAATCAAGCTCTGAAACAATAAGATCACATTTCAAGGTGGAAGCAGCATGTGGTGCAAAGAATTATTAAAGAAAACCCTAATGGCAACCAGAACTCATGAACTATTTGCATACATAGTGCAGCAACCATAGCTATTTCCCACTGGCCTTAAACATGGATAATCAACTGTTTGCATTTGAAAATTCTAATACAAAGAGGTTTTTTTCCTTTAGAAATCTACACTACAACAACAAATAGACTGACAGTGTATATATATTTGCTCAAAATCAATTCAGCAACTTAAAAAATATAAAGTTCAGTGTTTACTGAATTGCTTTATACTGCATGTATCACTTACAAAAGAATCCTACGTTAGAAAAATTTACAGAAAAAAAAATCCTCCATCTCTCTTTATACTTTATCAATTGAAAATGAAAGATTTGCAAGCACTGCTGCCTTTCACTTACCAATATATAATTCAGGTCCCCTCATCATTCTGGGAGCTGATCACAGAACATTCCTGCACACCCAGCATCTGTGTTCTGGCAGCCTTGTGCAGCGATGCTAAAGAAAGTGCTAGCCTTGGTACGGCAAGCCAGCAACCATATTAAGTCACCTTCCAGTTCACAAGTTTCTTCGCTAGACAACAACCACCCCCACCTGTGACCAATTTCTACATCTATCAAGTTCACTCAGGAACATATATGCCATAAACCGCATCCCAGTGAATGCCCATGTGCTTAATTTCACTTACATGAGTAAACACAGTAAGAATCAATGGGAATATTCATGCTTGCAAAGTTAAGGGTACATGTAACTGTTTACAGGATTGCATTAATTTGCAGCTATACAATATACAGATTGCAGTCCTGTATCATAAATGAAGGATCACTACTAAGTAATAGGCAATAATATCAAGGTATTTTCTGGGAGGTATACAACAGAGCTAAAACACTCGTGGAAATGCAAGATACTTCTCTCCTGCTTAGATGGAGGCTCTGCTCTTTGGGAGTACTGAGGGATGCATAAGGTGTAGGGCACAGAAGAACTGTGCCCAATATACATTAACAAATTAACATTAAATGCAATAACATAGAACAGTAAGACTGAAGAATACTTCTATTGGCTCTCCAAACTGAAAGCATATTAATGGCACAATTATATGTCAAATGAAGAGAAGATGTTTTCAAGTTTTCCAGTATCTGGAAATCTGCGTAAGATACCTGATTTCATGAACAGTTGATGTATGTTGGACACAGTAAAATTATTCTTTATATATGATTTCAGAATACAGATCTTAGTAGTAGTTTGTATTGTTTTCATTAATAGTATCTTGGGGGGGCGTGTGTGGGTGAGCACAACTCCCTCTAACAAAACAAAGAAAATGTTGATAGTAGGTGTTAAACGAAAAAAAAAAAATCATTATGGCCCAGGATTGAAGTGTTTAGGGAAATAGTGCACTTTTTATTCTATCTTGGAAATGCACAGAAGGGTTACAGTCCTTCCTATCTCCCTTCAAGTGGGATCTTTTAAACATTGAAAGCAAAGGTTTAGTCAACACATTGGACATTCTTACAAAAATATAACTTTTCAGACAACATGAGAAAGAGAAAAATGCCTTATCTTTCAGGACAAAACTATAATGCAACCCAGCTTCCACTGACTTTTATACTGCAAGTGGACCTAATTCAGCAAGAGCCCCACACAACATTGTCAGCCTGTGGCAATACAACCAGGACTTACCCTACTGAAGTACACATACTTGACTCAAAACAGTCAGTACTGACGCACATGAATCTAGATCGTACCCACATTTCTTTGCCCTCTAAAGCAACCTTTCTTTAAAACCTAGTGCTTCCCATAAGGTTGAGGAACATATGCCCACAAGAACATCATTACATGCAATTTCTTGCATTTTGTGTGGTGGGATGGAACACCAGCTTTAATTTTCATGCCAGAGTTCAAAGTGCCTCTATAACCTACTGTTAAATCCCTATCAAAAAATCTAAATTATCAAAACGGCAGCAGCTAAAGAATTCCATGAGGTGAAAGGTCAAAGCTTCTCCTGCAGAAGAGATTATAGCAAAATAAACTAGAGTGAATAAACAAAATTAAAGACTAGCTTTATTCCTTTGCAATGAACAGTTTGGGGTATTCTTTCAGAAGATTTTTTTCCTTCTTTAGTTATGCCTTTCTCTGTACAGAAGCACTGCAATGTTAATTTTTAAAAATCAAAAACCCCCTCCATCCTTAAAAAGCACCATAAAAAGAATCCGGTAGAAAAACCAAATATAACCCACAAACAAACTCCATGGACCACCCTTCAGGGGTGAAATGCTAAAGATGTCTTTTTTAATCAGCTTGTGAAGATCTACAAAAAAATAAAAAGGATCACATTCTAAAGGTTCAGTGCATTCAGCAGCTATATAGGTTTGCTGCTTATTCATCTTTAAGTTGACTTTCAAAAATAACACCCTAGCTCATCAAAATATACATTTTCCATTTGCTTTTAAATTAAAATAATAATAAAAACATTTAAAGAATTCACAATCAATAGTATGACTAAGTTTCAGGATCATCTACAGCATATAATTTAAAGGTTCAAGATGACAATATGCAGCACGTGGCAGGCCTTTATGCTCCATGCAGCATGTACATTTAGGATAATCTCAAATAATCTCGATGTTCAGATGTCCGTTTGTTTCTTCCAAATAGTGTAGAACACCCATCTGGAGAAAATAAGAAGTTAAGGAGAAAAAAAAAAAAACAACAAAAAAACAAAAAACCTCGAAGTTTGTAGTACACAGTTAAAAAGGAAGTAGTGTTTTTTTTAGCA
The DNA here is from genome assembly GCF_012275295.1 of Melopsittacus undulatus. NCBI lineage: Eukaryota > Metazoa > Chordata > Aves > Psittaciformes > Psittaculidae > Melopsittacus > Melopsittacus undulatus. Next base: position 79,344,087 of record NC_047528.1, on the reverse strand, counting down.
TATTATTGCAATATGTCAACAGCTACTTGAATTTCAGACGGCTCCCTCAGCAACTCTGGTAAACACCAGAATTTCAAGTAACAAGTACAAACAACAACAATTCTTTAAGTAGACAAAACAAATAACAATAAAGTGAGAAGCCAGCTTAGTACTTTGGATAGTCAGGTACCCACACAGGTAACTTCTGGTCAGGTTACACAAATGAGTATTTGTGTAAGTGAAAAGATTTGTTCAAATGGTTTAAGAGATTTTGGGCACTTAAATGAATGTCACAAATGTGTCGAATTCTTCAGACAGAAATAAACCTGTTGGGGGTCGAGCATGGGCGCTTTAACAGGCTTGCACCAAGCTGTGAGAAAGTGAGCCTCTGACCCCAGGCTGGAAGAGGAAGCATCAAGGTCAGCAAAACAGGAGAGCAATAACAAGATGCCAGAAGCATGATGTAACGCTAAGCTGAAGCGAAGGTGTGAAACCAATCAGGAGAGGCAAAGTGGAGCGTGTACCTCTCGCGGGCAGAGTGAAGTAGCCAATCAAGTAGTGCGTGATTGCGTGTGGGACAGTATATTAAGAGCAGCCTTGTAATCAATAAACGGAGCATTTTGTGAATCTACATCGTGTCGGTGTTTTCTCCCCTCCACCTGGCCGCGGCATTCACCCCTCATTTTTAATCACCTATCATAATTCTACTGTAAACCATCACATCTTTCAGTCATCTAAGAAACAGCATTTAGGCATAAACTTCCATTCAGATAAAGATTCCCAAGTAAGAATATGTAAATTTCAAGAAAAGTATAAACCTGTACCTGAAAGGCACTAAAGGGTTATCAGAAGTCCAAGGCCAAATTATGTTCTAGTAGGTACTCTAGGCTATTCTGAAGTCATCAAGACAACAACTTCTTTAAGATTCCAGTACCTATACCACTTCACCACTGTTAATTCATTCAGAAAAAGCAAACTTACGAAGTTTGCCCCACTTCTGCAAAATCTGTTTTTACTTTCAAGTGCTGTTATGCTTTAGTGGCCAGTTTTAATCAACCTATTGCTAAGAATATTTTGTATTTGTTATCTTACTATGAACATTTATTAGAAATAAGTAGCATTTCTACTTAATGAAGTTAGAAACATCTTGCATACTTCTGAATAAAAAATGCAGCATTTAGAACACTTTCTGAGGATGCATACTTCAAATTACATACATGTTGCATTAAGGTCTGGCAGTTGTAAAGGCAAAAATAACCAGTTTCTCTGAAACTGAAAGCTACGAGGGCAAATATCTTCATATCCTCTTTCACTCTTCTATTTTCATCTTTAAAAAGTTAAGATCAAATCTGAGTCTCACTGGAGAGCTGAAAATAATGAGAAACAGGAGGAGCTTGCTACAGTCAGTATGGAGTACAGAACAGGAGGCTACAGCATTAAACAGTAAGAAGACTGGAAACAGAGAAGGCAAAACAAACACACAGAAGAAAGGCTGTGGTAGTTTCACATGCATAATATATTATTAATAAGCAGATCCTGGAAAGATCTCTACTGCCAAGAGAGGGACAGCCACAGTAGGCATTACCCTGCAGAAACATTTCCTGGGAGATCACACAAAAGTGGTAAACACTCAAGGCAAATGCAGCCAGCAGAACCACTGTATAGCAAATCAAAATGCCCCTCTAGAGCCAATGCCTTGAAGCTGAAACTTCCAGCTCCTATAATTTGCCTGCCACCCACAGATTTTTAGTAATGCTAACTAGTAATGACTGTTAAGAATCACTTTTTTCTTCCATTAAAAATATTCAGGCTGAGCTATATGCATGTTCAATATATCCAAGCATATTTAAAGATCTGGGTCATGCTAATCTGTATTAAGTGAGTTTGGGTGGGTTTTTGGGGAGGGTGGGAGAAGATAGCCTTGCCAGAACTCCCAGGCAGCATTACCCTCACCCTAGAGTTTATCCTACATCACATAAACAATACACTTGGAACACTCAAAAATGTTAACTAAAACATAACCTGATCTTCAAAGGTGACAATCATTTCATCAGCTGTGAATTTATGGCACCTTTAAAAAAAACAATTCCTGCAATTATCCTCAAAATAAAACTGCAGTAGTTCATTTACTATGAAAAAAACATTAATAGTGTTTAAATTATGAGTTCATTACCTCCAAGCAAGCTAGGCTTGCTTGATTTATTAATACACACTCTCCACTCTTTTTCAGTTTGTAAGGATACAATTCCATGTAGGAGGGAACACACACAGTTTCTTTTGAAAACTCCACAGGACAATAAAGCCTGCCAAGCTGCTCTTCATATAGAGTCAAGGCATCGGTCAGATTGATACAGTTTCCCTGAAGGAAAAAAAAAAGAAAAAAAATAAAAGAGAGAGAAAAGTCCCAGTTACAATCAGACAAATAAGCAAAACTGCAATTGAATATATGCATTTTGATATTAATGTAAGGCTCCCACATACTTCAAAACCAGATACACGCTGTTCTTAATATTTACAAGGCAAATTCTGAACAGCTTGTCTTCATTGTGCCTACAGCAAACAACAATTTGTATCTTTTCAAGAAAGTATGTATGGGGGGATATTATCCATCTTCTCATCAGCAGAAGCAACCATTACATTATGGCTTCCAGTTAAAACAGACCACCATGTGTTGTTTACCTATAACATTACTCAAAAGCCATTTTCTTTATGATTGCTTAAATATATCAGTAAATAGTATTCCAACATCCAGATTTTCTCAATTATTTAACATTGTCTGGTTCTTACAACATTTAAACGTGCTATAAAAACCACTACAACCTATTAATTTTAAACAGATTCTTCCACAGAGCAGTATGACAAAATCAATCAGATTATACCCAAGTCCTGTGGCTGCAGGCTACACTGTCTTGAGTGTATCATGCTTCTGAAAAGGAAGTGATTCCCAGGATACTTTCTTCTTGCACCCCCTGTTACCTCATTTAAAAATATTACTTCTGAGCAAAATAAAAATCAGTGCTTATTTTTCTCTAACAGTGCAATTACGAAATACAAGACACATTGAATTCATAACACTCCCCAAAAAATTATTACCCAAATGAACTATTCTTGGAATACAAACAAATCTCAAGGATAACAAATGGTGAGGAATTAATCCCCCTACCAAAAAAAAAGCCCCAAACCTCCTCCTAATTACAAGCACAACTTTATCCAAAGCTAAGTATTTACGAGCATAAGAGTTACTGTACCATACACCTGGGATGCCCACACAGAGAAAGCTTTAATTAGAAAGTGGCTATCCCTAATGGGTTTGAAGATTTAGTGTAACAGTGAGCCCACAGAACACTAAACTGAACACACTACCCAAGCAAGTGTTCAAGTTTTTAATTAAAAAGCTTCTTGTGAAGTTTCTTGCCTACATAACTGAGAAGGGTAGCCAATACTTTACAAGTTATTTGGACACTAATTTAAAATGGAGTAAAGATGATAACAGTCACCACTGCGTGGTCTACAAATCACTCAGCTGTTGCTTTCCAGGTACAAAACACTGAATAAAGACCCACCAAATATAAATATACTGCTGCTGTGGCACGATACAGAGACAAGACATGCTGGGATTCTGATCAAGGGTGACAAGATGTTAGTGGCCCTTGGCACACTGACAACCAGATGAATTATTCGTGGTCTTCTACCTCCACCACTTGCATGAGGAACCTTCAGCTCAACCTACAGGCCTCAAACACTATTCCCAACCATACTGCACACTACCCACGAACAGCAAGTTTTATGACAATGATGAATCTACTCTGACCACACAGCATGCACGTATCTGATCATATGTGCAGCAGGATGAGACATCTTCAGGAGATGGGTGTCCCCATTCTTCCCTAATAGCTGGGCTTACTAGTGTAGAGTATAAATGACTTTTTCCTTGGCCAGGCACAAATCTTACCTTCTTTTTCTGATTTCTAGTCACTAGAAACAGAAGCATTAACTAGCATTTCTTCCAGTTACTTTCAACTTAAAAATCCTCAGCTTTCTCACACATTTTAACCACTTCCAGTGGAGGAACAACACTTATCACAGAAGACAGAAACAGGGAACAGAGTTCCTAGTAACTAAGTATACAAGCCAGTGCCCCACAAAATGATGGCAAGAGACCCAAGGCACAAAAGTTTGCTATTTATCTCAGATTACAAGAACATTAACATCGATGATAAAAGGAAATGCATAAGACAGAAAGAGATCTAGTTAAAAAAAAAAAGTAAAAAAAATTATAAAAAATATAAAGGAAAACAGTAATTTACTAATACAGCCAACTTCTTGGTTTCTAGATGACTGTCTGTGACAGGACAAGCCAAAAACCTTCCACCCATAAGCACTGAGCAGAGTACTTTTTCTGATCTCTACAAGCACTGAACTCTGCAAGAGAGAGAGACAAGAACACAAAGCCTAAAGTAACAGACTTCATCTACGGACCAGCAGTCTCCCCTCTGCTCTGAATGACTTCTGGAAATGTTTGCACATTCACATAAACAATTTTGCTGGGGCTTTTGCTGTTGCTATTGTTCCCGCCCTCCCCACCCCCTCACCCCCCACTCCCCTTTATTGAGTGAGGTTTCTTGTCCCTTTCTGCCCTTAGATGAAGTGTGTAACTGGCATCTGAGACTGTGAAAGAGTGCAGATGGTTCAACTACGAAAAAGGAGCTGAACCCAATTAAAAGCTATAGCTCTCTTACAGTCACAGCTTATTCAATACTTCAAGACCTCTAACTTGAAATGAAAGTCAAGTCCTACAGGACCAAAGGAACAAAGGATTTATTCAACACTTCCAAGATGTCTGCCCTACCTATGTTTTATATGTGCACACTGCTCTGCTAACACACTGTGAAGCTTTCAACTCCAACAGAACGGTTTTTAAGAAAGCTGTGTTCTATTGCTTTTCAGTGCTCTCAGACTTTTAAAAATGGCCTTAAAATAATAAACTGCACACAACTGAAAGTTAATTTTCACAAAGCAAGGAACTAAGATGAGTCTGGCCAACAAATACTACCTGTGCTCGTAAAAACAACGTACATGTAGAGTTATTTGAAATCAGTATGTCTGAACAGCTCCATCTATACTTTTTTCACATGGTATCAGATGATAACTAGAAACAAAGTGTATAATACATATTCTGACTTCAGTATTTAAACTATTTTTTTCACAGCTTCTTTTTATTGGTAAGATTTTTTTCCACATTGTATTTAAAATGTTTCTAGAGGAAGAGAGAAAAGAATTTAGTCTATTACTGTTCCTCACAATGAATTTTTGCATTGTGCTCAAGTTTTCACAAGTGAAAAACTCCTTTACATAACATCTCTAAAAAAGATTAAAAAAAAATATTCTTGAAAGCTCCCTGCAAAAGAACTTGCATAGAGCATGCATTTGATTATCATTTTGGTCTTATTTCACAAACAAACATGTACTTGTTTATTTGTTAAAGGAAGATGGTATGCTTTTTAATATATCATCATTAGTTTTGGGTGTCAGAAAACAAAAGCGGTTTGTAAGAAGTTGAGAGATGAACACTAACTGAACACAACTGCACGAAGCACAACAATGAACAGACTGCTGTAGTACTTGTTTAGTAACCTGTTATTATCCAGGGGACTATAGCAGTTATTTGGTTCAGCCACCCTTTACCAAACATATAATTTTGTTTCAACATCAGACTGAATGCAAAAGAAAACTAAAAAACAACCTGTGTGTATAATTTGAGTCATAAATAGAAAGCACTGCTAGGTAATTTATGGTGCATACCACTATTACAGAGGAAGCTTAATGGGATACACAATGAGATAAAAGTATCTACAGTTTCCCAGCCTATCACTTCAGTGTTTCACCCTTTCACCTATTTCCAGCAACAAATCACTGCAGCGTGGAAAACTAATTACAGTAACAATGAACATGCCAGTAAGCAGTTTTTACTTTTCAAACACACAACTCCCCAAACTCCCAATCAAGATCTTACCTAAAGGTACCTACAGTGTTGACAAAGACATCAATCACACACAGATGTTCCTGTATCACTGAAATATGACACATGGAACCAAGCCCAAAATGCAATACAGTGACCAGTCAGATAACCTATGTTAACTTTAACCACCTATCTCATCAAAATAGTTATGTGATAGAGCAATAGATCATAAAATGGTTTGGGTTGGAAGGGACCTTAAAGATCATCTAGTCCCAACCCCCATGCTATGGGTAGGGACACCTTCAGGACCAGAAAGCCCCATCCAGCCTGGCATTGAACACTGCCAGGGATGGGGCAGCCACAACTTCTCTGGGCAACCTGTGCCAGTGCCTCACCAGCCTCATAGTGAAGAATTTCTTCCCAGTATCCAACCTGAACCTACCCTCTTTCAGTTTAAAGCCATTCCCACTTTACTTGCTACTACACGCCCTTGTAAAGAGTCCCTCTCCAGATTTCTTCTAGGCCCCTTTAGGTACTGGAAGGCTGTTATAAGGCCTCCCTGGAGCCTTTTCTTACCCAGGCTGAACAACTCTGGTTCTTCTCAGCCTGTCTTCATAGAAAAGGTGCTCCAGCCCTCTGATCATCTTCATGGCTCTCCTCTGGACTTCCGTGAGTAGCTCCACATCTCTCTTGTGTTGGGGGCTGCAAGAGCTGGAAGCAATACTCCAGGTAGGGTCTCATGAGAGCAAAGAGGAGAATCACCTCTCTTGACCAATATATGTTTTGTTCTAAACAGCCACTATATATACTCAAACAATAACTAATATTGAACAGTGTTTAGTAAGGTTTACAACTGATGACTTACCAATTACATTTTTTCAAAGGGAAATAAACAAAAATCAGACTTTTCTCCCACACTGTTCATATACAAACCACTACAAACTCCTCTGCCTGCCTCCCCTTAATCGTTGTTCTATGTCAAGAATCTTGACAGATGAGAATTATTTTATTCTCCTTAACAAGCAGCTCTCTCACAAAAGTATTTGAGGTAGTTTAAAACTTTGAGATTAGTCAATTTGTATTGATAAGGCCTTGCTTATACAGTCAGTCAGTTTAAAACTAAACTCTCAGTAACACAAGGAAATTAAAAGCCTGTCCCTTAGAGCCTCCAACTGCCAAGAAATCACACAGGCTCACGCAGGGATCTGTATCCATTCTTCCTCCTTTCTTTTACACTGCAGTCAAGGAGAACCCTGGTCCTCCTTTGGAAGTACATGCTAATTAGAAAACCCACGCAGCAGCCAAAAAAGGGAGTGTAACTATGGAACAGTGGTCCGGACATTCAGAGGGCAGGGCCATGCTGTATTAGAGGGCAGCCAGGAAGTGACAACTTGGTGAAGGGCCGCATGTGCCCGTGGGAGACATCTGATCTCCCGCACCAGTGGTCAGTGCTGTTTACTGGAACCCAAACCCATGAGTGCTCTGAGACTGTTTCTATCCTGTCTGGGTTGGATGACCCAGACTAGAAAGGAGCAAATTCCTGTTCAGAGGTATTTTTAAATGTTCCATTTCATAAACAGGCTAAAAATGATAGCCTGTTCAACCTCTAAAGATTAGATCAACAGAGCAAAAACAGCATAGAAAAAGGCATTTCTCTAGCTACGAACAATCCACTGTCAGAGACAACATGATCACTGGACTCTGCAGCTTATAAAGAATAGTTTCACAGCTGTTGGGACAGTATTCATGTGCTACTTTAAAGGCGCAGAATGGTGACAGTTCAGAAAGAAACCACAAATGTTATCACACTAGTATAGTATCTAAGCTTACACATACTCCATTTAAGTTAAAAAAAAAAAAATCACTTGAGCAATCTAAAGATCATACTGACTTTTAGAAGGTCCAACAGAGTTGTATTAGAACCTTGGGATACATCAAGTTCTTACATCCTGACTCCTACTTTTCTTTCCTGTGATGGTTGGAAACCTGTAACTGCCTCCCCTTGCAGAAGGCAACACTGAGCACCTCACAGACCCAGACCTATATTACATTACTAAACACTTGAAAGCACCAGCTTCAGAAGGAGAAGGAAAAAAAGAAAAATACCAAGTCATGTGACCTTTAAGCATCGAAATAGTGGTATTATGTTCAACAGTAAGTTTTCACAAATACAGTAAGTCTTAAACTTACAGACTTTAAGACTCAAGTCTTAATCTTATAGACAGGGCTGAAAGTTCTGCAGGCTAAGGGCCCTGAAGGTCACCCCTCTCTGTCCAGGTCTTGTGTAGACTACAGGACTCTCAATATGGATCACACAGCTAAAAATGCACAGGCATGGAAAGCAAGGCTGCTATTTATACAAGAAAATTGTTGCTCTCACTGTGATTACTATTTGTGGCTGTACAGAGCAAGTATGAATGTTTTTCCCTGACAATGTATGTAAGTTGACTCATAGCAGCAAAAAGACCCATAAAACTGTCCTCTCTATCTTTCCGGTGCTGAAACAAGCAAAAAGTCCCTCCTTCAATCCTAAAACTGAACACGTACGTTCCTGCATCTCCTAGGAATACAAAGAATCTGAAGAACCTTTCACAGGCAGAATCTCTTTAAACAGCCAGGCAATATTAGTTACCAGTCTCCACCTAGTGGTGAAAGTATATTCTGCATTAACATTCACAGACTACTTCTGAGGATCACCATGGCATCCCGAGGAACCACCACCTGTGTCAGAGTAACATGCCAACAAAAATAATTATTTTGATAACTTCAGTTAAATTATATCTATCTAGAGTTAGACAACTCTAAACCCTGTCTGCTATCAACTGGTGTGCTGAAAAGAACATTTTCCAAAACTTGTGCAGAGCTCAAAGAAGAGGTGATGAGCATTTTAATTTCTTTTTCTCCAGCAGTAGCATTTAGAAAGTCAGGCAGCAATACAGCCAGTGAACAGAAATCCACTTTTGGGTAAGGCATTTCTTGAGCACTCCAATAGATTACATTCTCACAAGATGCACCAAATGGGCTGGGTAATGTATCAGTAGATATACCAAAAAATTATATGTTTGCCCTACTATTAATTTTGCCTTTTCAGCACCCTCAGGAAGACAAAGCTGCCAGAATGCACTATTTCTATACTCCAGCCCTTTCACTGGCTACAAGATTGCCACAGGTCCAAATACAGGTCACTTCAGTTTTAATACTGTTTTTTCCATTCTGCCATGTCCCACCTTGTTGCTTTGGGACTGTGAAACTAATATTGCAGTTTCACAACAGCTTAAATCTGCCAGAACCAGTTCTACTGATACCCTTTCTTCCTGTGCAAGCAGAGATGAGGGGTGAGTTACCTCTTCCCACCAGGACGGGACAGGCAGCAGAGCTGCACCAGTCTCTTAGCCTCTACTGGTTTAAGCTGAGACTGAACAACCTCCCTATACCCTGTCTGCCTCTCAGCCATGACTCCACATTCCCACACAACCTTCTTCCCAGAGTCCCTCTGCAAAGTCTGACATTACTGATCTAAAGACACACATTTACATATGTTCTAACAAAGTCAGCTAGTCTCAGTGCGTATGTTACAAGTATGACAACGGCAACGCAAATGCTTGCTCTGTCCAAAAGCTGCAGTGCCCTTTCAATGTGAAAGTCTGCCATAAATATTTCCACTATTAGCACAAAAGCCATTAATATTTACAGTATGATATAAACCATATTACTCATAGCTTACATTTCAACCACAAGATAACTTATCTTGCCCATGCAACAACAAGCATTTTAAAACTAAGTAGCACATTAAAGTTGCCAAAAACCTCTTTCTATGCATTTTGCTTTTCTTTATAAATCTGTCCCAATTTTACAGTAAATCAATTCCTTTACGCACCTCACTCTACGCTGAAAGGAACAGAGCTCAAATGCTTAATTTTAGTCAGATTATTTCAGATCTTACCAAGATTATTTCAAAATGCTGTACTGATGCTCCATGCATCAGAAGACTAGTTACGGTACAGGTATGACAAAAGAAATACGGCTTTGGAGACTTCTGTTTCACTCAATTGTCCGCTGTCGCTCATCACATTTTTGTAGAATTGCACACAACTTTGTGGCATTCTGAATTCAGGATTGCATACAAGAAAAGTATCTTCAGATGAAAGCTATACCACAGTAATATTACCCATGAGTTAGCTATACTGTAGCAAGTACACAACTCTTAATTTTTTATTTTAAAATAGAGTTGCACGAAAAACTTCATACACAAGGACAAAATCTTATTTATGACTATATATAACACTTCACAAAATGCCAAGCATTGTAACCACTGTTCAACTGTTCAAAATCTGTTCTGCAGAAGCCAAATCAGTGACTTACATTAGGAGTGGAGGGCAAGCAAAAGAGAGTATTCACTCCCAAATGACTAATTTTCTCACCCCATTGCACCTATTTCAAATTCTTAAACCTTTATGGACAACAAATTTTCATGTCTTACACTCTACAACCAGAAATGTTAGCTTAAAATCCTTGTAGCTGTTTATAAAGTACATCTGTTCTCCTTTTCCAAGAACTGCTTACAGCTAAAATATTCTGTAGTATGCCCAGCTGATTCTTGAAATTATGCTTTTCAGTTCAGACGTAAGTACCACAAATTCAGCTGAAATTATGAAAAAAGACGAGTCCAGACAAAGCCCAATGAGTGGTTAAAAGTAGAAAGCCAGCTAGTAGCTTTTTTTAAATATATATACACACACCTGAAACATGCAGATGGTAAAAAGATATTGCTGTGTATCTATTACATCCAGGTTCATACCTGTGTGAAGTATTTTCCATCTTGTTTCAGGACCTTCATTGAGAGGTCAAGAATCAACCGCAGAAATTCCCACGTGGAATCTGCAAGAGAGTATGATTTAAAACAGAACAGCACATTGACTTGTTCGCTATTACATATTCAAGACTTGCAATGTATCTACTGTTTAAAAAGTAGCTATTCTGTATCTTAAAAACCGAACCAAAACTTAAACCAACAAGAACAGTTAAAACCCCCACACAACCTATACACAAAGGCAATGATGGTAGAAGTATGTTTTTCTTGACAGCAATTTTCTAGATACTTCCCAATTTACTGGAGCATAAACTTCCCAAATACTTCCTCAAGAGTTACATGAACTCATATGTGAGTTTAAAAATGACCTAAGCACTTGTTTTTTCTTAACATTCAAGAAAAATTCATGAAGAACAGATGTGTTACTATCATTCTTTACTTCTCAGACTTGCTATTAAAAAAGGCAAGAATCAAGTGTTTTTGCTGCAAGCTGCCAACTATTACACAGCAAAAGGCCAGAAACATGGAAAATACTCAGAGTTTAAGAAAATAAATTAGAAGATTAACCTTCTTCTGGAGATGTGGAGATTGGAACAGCTGTCAGATCATTAATTACATAATCAAACATCCTTCCTTCTTTGGCATACCTCTTCAATACAGGAATACAGTCTTCAATCAGAACCTGTAAGAATGAAATACTGTAGTCCTCAAAATACCCTAAAACTGCCAACTTAGAAGGAACAAATGTGGATTCACAGGAATTAAGAGAAGGGTAAAAGTACATAGTTAAATAATGCATTTAATTTTAGGCTCAATTTTCAACTAGGAAGGAACAGCAGTTGTAGGAATTACAACAATGACAACATTGGCAATAAAGGACTGATTTTCCTAGCTCTGTCACTGATTGCTGGGTGATCACTGTTCCATTTACCAAATGGTAACAACAATTAGCAGTCCCCGACATAAAATAAGGTATTTGTATGAAGGGCCACATGTGTGGTACCATGTTACTTCTCTGTTAATCTGTTGTGTGCCTTGTTTTAGCTCACATCTGTAAATAAGTATGAGAGCACATTAAGGAGCAGTAATGAAAACAAAAAAAAGATTTCCTGTGAAGATCTCAGATTACACCCAGACTACTTCATAGTGTCTGTCAGATAAGCACTTACATACAAATTCAGATATTCTCAACAGCACAGAACAATTAACTTACACATGCATTTTTCTATCTTTTCATCAGTTTAAGGAATGATGTTTACCACTGCATCCTTACTGTTACTTCCTCTTTATTTGTAAGCTAGGCAATAAACAAGGCTCCCATTTCAAATTCCTTAAAAGCTATATATAATTATTTTTAAAAGAGTTTGAAAATAGAGTTACACTATTTTGACACCAATACTTATTTCCAAAGGACAAAATCCTTCCCGGAATTAAGAAAAATCAAAAAACTTTTACCCAAAACTTTACCATAGCAGTCTTCAAGGCTAGGTGCAACTGTATTTTAAGTATCACTTCTAATGAAGGAAAACAAAAACATTACCTGATAGCATTCTCCATTCAGATTGTCTAAGACATCTCCACATGTTTTACGCATGTATTTTTTACACCCGTCGATCACCATTTGGTCAATGTTTGAGGCTGGTTAAGGCATTCTACATTCCAGAAATAATACAAGTAACAGATTCTATTTCTTCAGAAAGAAATTCTCAAAAAAGATGACATTCAAAGGAATAAGACGTGTATCTTGGCATACATATTGCAACAGCTAACTTTACGTATTCATCTCCAGATTCAGTTAGAGGCTTAGGAATGCTTATTTTTGTTTTTGACCACTATTTCTGGTGCTTTAGGCATTACTGTGAAAGCCTGAAATGTGAACAGGATGGTGTATTTAAAAAACCCATAAAGCTAAACTAAGTTAAGACTTTAACCTATATTTGCAACTAATTCTTTTTAGTTTCTAACAAGGGGATCCCAAAACCTAGGGTGATCCTATGGCTAACAGTGGTTTATATTACAAACTATTTGAACTACAGAATGTTGAAAACCTGATTCATATCAGTATGCTTAAGACAGGGCAAGAGTAGGTCATTCTGCCACCAACACAGTTCACCAAGTCCTGACATTCCTTTTTTCTTCTAGGTTAATTTTTTTATAGCATTCTTTAGAAAAACTGAAGAAACTAAGAAGGCAGAATTCAGCCAAAACTACAGACCTGACAGACTTGTCTTCTGTTATCAGAGAAAATATCAGCCTGATGATATAAATGTTCCTTTCCAATTCTATGTAAATCTCTATTCAAGACTTACAGTATGGATTGAGAACTTGAAAGAATGTGTTACATAATGATGCACAAATATGTGGTCACTGGGTCTCTCTAAGCTGACAAAAAGAAATTTAATTTTAAATCCTACCTCCTCACGAAAATCAGAACCTGACAGTTAACTGTGCTCAATGCTAGGACATCAGCAGAAAATGTAGGCTGAAAATGTTGAAATCAATGGTCAGTCATTTGTCAAAGGATATCTCTACCATAGTAACCATCTTTGGCTTCAGTTTGACTATCTCATATAATATACCTCCATCACCACCTCCTAGGATTAGCACTTCTTTCCCAGTGTAGTCTTCCTTTCCGCTGCCCATTATGGCTTGAGTATATGCCAGGTCACTTTCTGCCAGATCTGGATGAAAGGAAGAGTTGGACAGAAATATTACAACTTTAATTCCCAATAATTAATAATAAAAACCAAGTAAGAGCACCTACAGAAACAACCTAGCTCCCAGAGACAGTCGAGGTAACAAGAGGTTAGTGATTTAGCAAAGCTAGCAAGATCCTCCTCAGAATCCCACAAAGCATTAATATTAGGGCAAACCCAACAATAGCCACTTCACATTAGGAAGTACTGCATGGCAAGAGAAAAAGTTGTAGAGCAAAACTGTCAGCATTTCAGACATTCGTCCACACTTGATACTTCAGTGAGTTTTTACCTAGGACTAGTGCTGCAAGAAACAAATCACAAGATTTTTGAAAGCACACTCTAGATGCCAACTAAAAAGAGCAACCTATATGCACTCCAGTAGATCCCTGCACAGAAGTGTATGACTTAACACATAACTGCTGTAAAAGCCCAGAAGCATGCTTTCTAGTTGACTTACTCTTTATTAGCTCCAAAGTGGGCAATAATGTTCCAAAGCTGTAATAACACATCTGAGGTACAAGGGCAAAGCTTTGGGCAGCAGGACATCATGGAATACCCTATCATTCTGGCTGGCAATCAGCACTTCACTTATAAGTGTACAATAACAAAGCAACACAAAGCAGTATTTTAAAATTCCATGGAAGGTAAATAAATAATGGCATACTTCCCTTTCTATAAGGAACACTGCGACAATATTCAAACAAAACCTCATCTCCATATGAAACTTAGATAAAAGTTTCTGGCTAGAAGTATGGCATGCCTAGTTTGGTGATTTCAAATACAATTCTAACTGAATTAGAAAACACCTTGCTAATGAAATTCAGTAACACTTTTCAACTGCCATCTGCACAGAAACCCCCGACGGCTGCAGAAAGTTAAATGAACAGTTAGAGGTATTTCTGGTGATTTTGAAAACCTATAGTCAGATTTCTTAATTACTCTGCCATTAGACTGAAATTAGGTATTCTATTCCTAGACAGCAACATGCCTCATTTACATCAGTCAGTACTTTTCAACATAAGTCCTGAGAGATTTTACAAAGCATACCCCTCCTTGATGTCTAGATCTTCTAACAAGCTGCATTTTTACTCAGTTTGAAAGAACAACAGCTTAATGCAAGTTCACTTTCAAAATTACAAAGCTGGGCAGACACAGAGTACCACATATACAAGACATTCTCATAAGGTTGGGTTACTCCTCTCATTAACTTAAGAGTTCAACTAAGCATTTTGAAGGAGACAAAGTCAGATGATGTTCACCTACAAAGCAGCTAAATGGTTTAAGATACAGCTGTCCTGTACCTCACCAAGCAAGTAATTCCTCTAGAGAATCAAGAGAACAGCAGGTTTATACAGACACATCTGCCCCCCAGTTCCTACTTCTTTCTATTCTTTAGAATTCTACTGTACTTCGAAGGCTGACAAAGCAGCTTATTTTACTGTCAAGGAGAAGCCCTCAAGAGGCTGGGCTTGCAACAAACAAGTAAAAGCTCCAATGAAAGGAGTAGAGTAAGCTCTCCCACAACACTGACTTCTACACACATGACAACTTCTGAAATTTTTTTTGTATTCTAGATTTTACATTGCTCAGATTTTCTAATTAAAATGCTTTATACAGAGAAACGTATTTTACTTTATATAGAGGAACATATACGTGGGTACATTCATCCATCCCTGCCCATGGCAGGGGATGATCTTAAGGTCCTTTCCAACTCTAACAATTCTATGATTCTATGAATGTAGCTTCCAGCATCAGAACTATGACTGCTAGTAACTATTAAAACTGTCCCATAGTGAGATAGAAAACAACATTTGCTACATTTTCACACAGAAGATCCTGAAATGAGATGATACATACTGACATCCCCACTGAGGATAAGAATATTCCCAAACTGTTTTGAATGCAGGATTTTAATATTTTGAAAGGGTGAATCTTCATCATAAACAACTTCATCTATGTCGTACTCCACCAGGCGCCCATCAGCTGTGGGCCAGTATCTATCAATGACATCTCCCCTCAAAATGGCTGGCAATCTAGAAAAAAATAAGAAAAAGTATTACAAAACATCTGAGAATATTTATTAAAAATATCCCTCTAAACATACTGTGGATTCACCATAATAAATACTTAAAAGAGGGACCTAAGAAAACTTGCAAGATTTAACACTTCACAGATAAGCCTACCAGCCGTGCATTAAATATACATAACTTATTAAAGGCACTGATGAAATATTATATGGTTCTTCTTCATGTACAACTTCTATAATATGTACATAAACCTCTCTACCCTTAGAAAGGATATTTACATAACATGGCTAGAAATTGATAAAATAACAAAAGCAGACTCCAGACAAAAAAACATGACAAAACCTCTTCCCATCTTCAGCTCAGCTAAGAATGTTATTTCTTTGGGTTAATGGACCTCACCCTCCAAAAGTTGTACTGAGAGACATTTTAAATACAAGCACAAACACAAAAAGTGAACAACTACAGTGTTGTAAACTGCACCAAGTCACCCTGCAGTTTGCAAGCACAACCCTGGTACCACCCGACAGTCTGTGTTACTTTTAAAAAGCAGTTTGAGCACCTGCATGGATTGTTTTGGTTTCGTTATCTGTACGGTTTTTAAATTCTATATAGAGGTATCTTTTTCCAAATCACTACTTCACCTGTAAGGACAAACTATATTTGAAGTGGCAGTGAATGATCAAAATGATCACATTCTATTTCAAGCAAAATGTGCAGGTACAGAGTTAATGAGATTTTCTTATACACTTCAAAGTTAAAAGCCTTCTTTCACCACCCAACAGGGTGCAGCATAAGACTAGACAGACAAGATGGTTTTAAATTCACTAGTGATTCTCAGTGAGTACTCCAGAAATATCATTTACCCTCAGTGAGCCGCCAGATGGCACCACACGGTGAGAACAAGACCATCTATATTCACCACATCAAACCAACTAAAAGGCAGGAACAACTTTCCCAGCAGTATTAATCCTAGGGCAGCTGCACGTGTGAAGCTAACACGGGAAGGATGCAAAGACATTTACTTTGACGGGTGTGTGACAAGATCCATACCAGATCCGTTGCTGTAGAAGGTTCATCTTCCTATACCAAGGTAACCAAATTTATCTAGATCACTTGAGGCAGACCTTTTTCCTGATCCATTTTTAACAAGTTCCTAGCATAGGGATTGCACAAACTCTCACTACTATCATATTTCAGTATCAAAATACCCTCAGAGAGTGCACTTCTCCCCGATATATACATATATTTGCAGACCGTGTGCCAGGTGAGGATTTACCAGTACAAATAAAGCAAGACAACCACCTTTCCTTTACACACAACTGTACTACACCTTGCATGTTTTCTGTGTGTAATTACTTTTCAAATCACTACCACTTCATTTGTGGTCTTGTAAAGCCTTCAGATAACTTCGTACTGTAGTACTGCTTCACAGTTTTCCCATTCCGTACTTTACTCCTTTGCTTTACAGAATCTTGTTGATTTTACACTGCTTTTTACTTTTCTTACTTCCACTTCTGTGTTCTTTAAAGCACCTCCTACACCTTCCAGCAAGTGCATGCCTGCAGTAACTGCTCTTTGGCTTTGAGTTGTCAGTCACTACCACTCACCAGGAAGACACCAACATGAACTGTGTTCTTCCAGATCCCTGGGAAATTCCAGCATGAATGAATGCTGTTTCAGCAGCAGGCAAGGAATCACAATCAGCACCCACACAGTTCAATGTACAACCTTGTATTCAAAGTCAACCAAAATGACAGAAGGCTTGCAAAGCCTTGCTCCTTTAGTTACATTAAAACATTTCTATCTTCTTGGCAGGGCCCTGAAGCACAGAGGCTCCACTGGCATTTCTGCTGCAAGCGCCCAAGGCCAACACCAAAAGCCACAGCAGGGACAGAGCTGTCAGTGAAAGAGCTGTGGGAAGCCTTAACAGGGAAGGGCCTTCGCCATAGGTTTGAGCTCTGTTTTAGCTCCAGCCCTCACTCCTGGTCCCTGCCCAAGCTACAGTGCAGCTCTGTCCATACCTGCCCAAGTATTTTGCCAATCCTTGACACCTACTACCTTAGTCTCAGAGGTGCCTCAATACTACAGCCCAGCCTGGCAGTCACAGGGCTGGGGCTGACCCTGGTCACCATCACCAGCCCTGCTCACCTTGTCCACAAGCTATGGGATGTGGCCCTGGCCTACCCCCCTAACATCCTTGCTCTCCAGCCCTTTCAGAGTAGTATGCACTCACTTCCAGATGCCATTTTCTCCCACCATTTCATGCAAACACTGCAGCAAATTAAAGAAATAATCCTTGCCCAAAGCAACAGTACTGAAGATGAAGCTTACCAATATGAAAAACCTCACATGATCTTCAATTCTGCAATAAAACAGTTTTAAAATATTGGGGGGTAAACCACATATGCATGAATACATAATCCAGGCTATCCACTGCAGTACAACAAAGCATAATTTGCTTATTATCTTTAACAACTATGCAGACAAGCTACACATACAAGTAGATGTCTGAACTTACCGTTTCACCCTTTTTATGTTACCATGAAACAATTCTTTCATTCTCTCTTCTATTTTGTTTAGAAGCTGAAAAAAAAAATTACAAACAAGAGGTGGAAATTATAGGCAACCATTTGATGTAAGGTATCTGTTAAATTAGGCTACTTGGAAGGCAATAAGTAGGAGCACCTGTACTGAAAAGACTTTCAAATGTAACATTAGAAGCCTATGAATAACTAGCTGGTCACCTTAGCCTTGTTACTAGCAAGAATGTGCATACTGTAGCAGCTGTCATCACCGCTTTCAGTTCCCGTCCAGGATAACATAGCCAGATCTTTCAGGCACAGCCAAACAAGGAACATGAGAACCCTGTGAATTACATTCCTGTCAATGCAGTGGCTATTCCCTTGCAATGTCCAATTTCTGGAGCTTTCATATCAGGGAAGATGAAATTATTTTTCTCCATGGGGAAGAAGTTATTGTATAGAGGCTCCCAATCTGCCAGACTAAGAGATAGGAAAAAAAATAATACATTTCACCAGATTACAGGTTGAGGATCAGTTCTGCTGTACTACCCTGGGTACTTGAAGAGACCTGAGCCCTAGCCAAAGCTGGTTATGTCTTTACGACCCTTACAGCAAACAACACGAGGCCTGGGACATGCAAAACAGAGTGTGTGCATTCATGCGTGTATGCAACTACAAAAGATGTAGTGAGGATGAAATTCTTTACAATGAGGATGGTAAAATACTGGAACATGTTGCCCAGAGATGTGATGGATGCTCCAACCCTGAAGACAGGCTGGATGTGGTTCTCGGCAATCTGATCTAGTTAAAGGTGTCCCTGCTCACTGCAAGCTAGATGACTTCTGAAGGTCCCTCCCAACCAAAATTACAATTCTATACTCATCTGTAAGCACTCAGGTTTGAACTAACCTTGATATTCAAAAATCTTTTACCAAAACAGACTTTGACAAACCTGAAGACAAAGGGCTCCCCATGCAGTTTGAGAAACGTAGTAGGATAAGCATCATTCATACCTGATCAACTTCCTCTCTTCCTTTTGTACAATCACTGTAGCTCTGCAGATCCACCAACACTAATCCATGAGGGTGAATTCTCAAATTGGCAAAACTACAAAATAAAGAGAGATATTATTTTATTATTAAAACTTAGAATGAGTAAAGAAAGACTGAAATTGGTTATATTAAATTCAGAATGCATATTTCTTTTTCCAGCCATCTGTAACTGTTGGCAGGGCCAGCTCCAGTCTTCCTATGCAAGTCAATAAGCAGCAAAGTTGAAAAAGCGTACCAGTCACTACATAACTAATAAAATCCGCAGGCAGCAAGGCAGCTCTTTAAATAAGGCTACTTCAGTTGTGTTGGTTTTGATTTTTAATTGAAGTCAAGCCTCATAAAAACAGATGAACATTTTCCTTCCCTCTGCCTGCGTTCTCACTCCTTGGGGTTTTGTTTGTTTGTTTTTAACTTTATAGCTACTATACACAGAGACAGTGCTCACATTCAGAGCTGAACAAAAATTGCTAAGTGAGAAACAGTGAGTGTTCTGGACCATGGCTTTGACTGGCAAAGAAATCAGAGTAGCAAACTTTCACTGATGAATACAGATGCAAGATAGACAAAATTCTTACTATGTATTGCATTACAGGAACATTTAAAGATCAAAAAGCATGGATGGCTTTACCATGCAAGGTGTTGGCTGGACAAATAGAAGACCTTCAAGAACTTGCAACAAACAAAAGATAAGGACTATGAGGAAGGACACAAGAAAATACAAAGAGTAGCAAAGGTGATATGCTTTCCATACTAGGGAGGAGAAAAGACAGTAAGAAACAGAAAGCTACAAGGGGACTACACAGATGGATGAGAGGGGAAGTATACACTGAAAGAGAGCAGAGGGGATAGGAACAGCTGAGCAAAGCAAGCAGGGTATTCAGAGATGGAATTCCTTAGTACAACACAAAGAAACTGCAGATAAAGTTATATACAGTTCTTTGAATGCCCCTTTCTTTGCTTATTTGCTTTTATCACTCCATTCAGCCTCAAAGGCAAACCACAAACCAGCTCCTGTTGAGACAAAAAGTTTAGGTGACCTCTTATCTCCCCACCATTCCCACCTTTCTGTGTCACTTCCAGAGCTTCCTGACTGAACTGTCAAGTCTCAATATGAACACCATCTTTCCTGTGGTGGTTGAACCTTGACAAGCAGATGCGCTTAGCTGCAGTCATATAGAAAATACTAAATACCCTGTATTATCTAAAACTTATAATTTTTAGTAACTAAAGTGATCACATTGTGAAAGTGACTAAAGTGATTCAAGAATAAAACCACTCTTGCTGGCTTTGGGCAGCAGTGATCTGTAGCTGTGATGTATTTGGCAGCTGACAGAGAAGCTAGAATGTCACCCGCTTCACTACGAAAAATGAGTCTGGGAAGTCTCGGGCTTTCTAGAAGATGTAACACATTGATCTTTCCTTAAGGAGGAAAGATTCTTCTAACAAGACATCCACAAGAACACCGTGTTTTGTTTCCCCCTCCCCACTACCTGCAGATTGTCACAAAGTGACCCTCCCCACACCTACCCCGCGACTGTCCACTAGGTGTCCTCCCGACAACTGGTTTTGATTAGGAACTACAAAATATATGTGCTCCCGATGGGCATTAAGAGAAACCACAGAAAAGCCTTAAAACGTGCATTCTCCCAGCACGAGGAAATTACTTCTGCACAAAACAAAACACACTACTTTACCCTGATGAAAGGATGAATAGAGAGTAGTCAAGAAGTAAACAAAGACGATTTTTTCTGCCCCCCCCCCCCTTTTTTTAAATCAACTACCACATCGACAGGTAGTTAAAAAGGAGACTTAAGGGACTGAGTTTGTCAGCTAATTAAAAGAATTCATGACATTTCCAAGGCAGCTTTCTCTCATACAAGCTATATAAGAAAGTGTTTTGGGAGAATCAGCAAATTCATTCTACTGTACTCCTGACAAAACCGAAGGAAAGGAGGAAGCTCTTCTGAACTTCAGCAAACACTTCATCTGCATCTTTTAGGATACTGCACCCCACTTGCTGACTGTCACAGTTCAGTATTTTTGATACATGGGCCACTTCACACTTTGCATGGCGACCACACCAGCTTAAGTTGATGTTCCCAGCAGTACTAATAAAATATAAGTAGGACCATTAAAAATAATAAAAAAAGGCATACTTCCAGTCTCCCTTCCATCGCTATGGGGCTTCAGAGGTTTTAAACACATCTGCCTGAAACAAAGGGACTCGAATTGTGCACTTCTAGAGTCTTTTGGCACTCAGCATAGAGGGAATGGCTACTGCACAGGACGGCTCTGGAGAAAGTCCTACCAGGATTTTGTTCATGCAATTTTCATGTCAGCAAATGTTTGCTTTGTACTGTGCCTAACATGAAAGGAAAATAAAATGACCAAGCATAAGCATAGGAACAAACAGTATTATAAGACTTTAGGAGATATCTTCAGTTTGTTTGTTTGGGGGTTTTTTTTCTTCATTTAATTAAAGAAAGACAAAAGAGCAGAGCTCATTAGATGGAATCACTGGTCCTTCCAGGAGGTTTTGGATGCAATCATACACAGTGAAAAGGAGTGTTTCTAGTGACATCCACAGTCCTACTGCAGGCCCTCGGAGCTGAGGCTCTACAGACAGAAATGAGTATTTGCAGCTCCTTAGACACAACTGTGAACTTTCACGTTCTCCGATCTGGCACACTGTCAGAAATATCTGCAGTGTTAGAAAAACTTTTTATCAGTTTATTCTTGTATTCCAGGAGGTGCCCTTAACACAAATAAACAACAGACTGTCCCATGACTTGAGCTCCTCTAAATTCCTTTCCTAACAGAATCACGTATCTGTCATAAGATTTGACAGCTGACATTTTTTTCACTTCCCCTGGGACTGCATGAAATAGTTCCTCAGTAGGGGATGTTACCACCATTGCTTTGGGTTTTTTTATTTTTTTTAGATGGGGGCAGAGAGGAGCATCGCTCTGAAAAGCACAACCCTAAAACTTAAGACTTACTGTAAGTGATATGACAGCATTACAGTACAGAGACTGTAACATTGCAGAACTTATCAACTGTTACCTCTACCAGAACTGCAAGGTCCTGACACCTGAGGGTAGAGATGAAAAGCAGGCACCAGTCTCAAGCATTGTAGTGGGACAAAAATTCAAGTTCTGAGTGTTGGGCCAATAGTCTCAGTTAATTTATGGTGAACAACCTTGACTAAAACTCAAAATCCTTAAAGAACGTAATACAGTTCTAGGTTGGTTATACCTTGGTTAAAAGTCACCCAGTTGGAAAATAATACTTAAAATAACCTAAAATGCCTGTAAAGATTTAAAGACACAGCAAACAGTAGAAGCATACATTCAAAAAAGTGACCAGTCTAGTAGCATTAACGCAGTAGCAGCAGGCCAAGGCTGAACCACGAAAGACTTAACCGAGTTCAATCAACAGGGAGCAAAAAGCTATGCTGGCTTTTGTTACTTTACATTTGTCTGCCTGGCAGTAAGCATGTGAATGTGGCTTAGCAGCAGCTCTTTAAATATTTGAATAAGGTTTTTAAGAACCACGATACTACAGTTTCCATTTGTACCTAAGAAAAAAAGATTACAAATCAAAATGAGGAGAAAAAAGCAGTGAAAAAATAAAAATAAAAAATTAAGTTTTCTTCAAAAGTCTTCCCTCCTGCCTCTTGCCTTACTGAAAAATTTAATTCCCTATTTCAAAATAAACCACTTGCAACACCTTTGGTGTGTGCTCACATGTACTTATAATAAAAGCATCTCTCCATTAGGAGACAAAACCCCCACTTCCTGTTGCACTTACATACCTATCTTCTACTAGGGTAGCATACTAAAGCTTTTTGTGCTTGGAGTCTCAGCTACACATAATTCTAGTGCTGCATCTTGCCACCTGAACAACAGATGTCAAGAAATAAATATCAACTGCACAAATAAGAAAGTAACTTTGAAATTGAGAAAGGTTTTGGATGAGTATTCTCTGTTTAAAAAGAGCCAGAAGCAGAGATCAACACATTCTAAGCCAATCTGTGTATTCTATCTTAGTTACTTGTATTGAGTAAGAAACACTGCAATCCCACATACCTGAAAATTATTTGGAAAATTATTTCCCCCACACCATACCCTAAGAATAAAATTGTATAGGCAGACAGGTGCCTACAAACTCCCCTTCACCTGCCAAAGTTTTTATCTGCTGACACACTTTGAATCACTACAGAATATAGTTCAAGGATTTGAAAACAGTTTGCCAATAAAAGCATCACCTGTCATATTACTCAGTGAGAGAGGAAATGAGAACCTGCTTATACAGGGGAATTCCCAAATATAAAAAGAATTATTGACACGGCATTATTTCAACAAAGAAGACACTTAAAAAAATGCTCTTCATCTTCATTAGAGAGGGACCTTAAGGAACTAAGAAACCAGTTTTTCACTGTACCATTATACCTGTTCTCTTTTTACAAAATAGGGAAACTAAATCAATGAAAGCTATCACAGTTCTAAACTGTTGCTGATTCCTAGCAACTGCTTCCTATTCTTCAGCCTGTATTTGCACTCTGGGTAACTCCCTGAATAAACTGGTACATTTCAGCCTGAAAGAAAGAGCCGAGGAATGTTCATCCTGCTCCTTTAAAATATGTTGACTAGGTTGTCAGAGTGGTTAGCAACAGACTAACACAGAAAAGTAAAACCACCCCTTCCTTCCTGGTGTTAACATGTTCACCATCATCTCAGTGACATACAAAACAGCTTCAACTGGATAAGTCTCGCACTGTTGTGAATGCCAGTAGGATTACACATTCTCTAAACAAGAATTCAAACACAAAACAGAAGCTAAAATGGATGTATGCATAAGGGAGGTCAAAGCTTTTCTATAACAAGTCTTCTACTGTAAAAACAGTGATTTCAGGTTTCATTTTTGTGGTACTTTAAAGACCTTTCAAGTTGAACATGATAAAAGAGGGAGCAAGAAAAAAATCTGATAGCTGTATACAGCATATAACAAGAGTACTTGCTCACAAGCAATGATGCCATTAGAAAATAATGTCAGCTGAGAAGATGTCCAACAATTTGCAAAGACTGGCTTTAAGAATTTTTTCTTTACCCTAGATTTTATTCTTTTTAATCTGTTAAGATATAATAGGCCCTATGACTCTGCACAAACTGTACATTATATATATATGCATCATATACATTAAATAGACATTCCGAGCTTTTAACTGTCCAGTCTAAGTTAGAATGACACTTTAGTGAAAGCACACTATTTCAGGTGACCTTGAAAACATTCTGGAAGTTATATGAAAACACACAGCTCAAGGAAACAAGACTGACACGGCCCTGAAACTCAGAGACAGAGCTCCTTCTCCTGCATAATCTCCAACCAGTGCTGGGCAGAAGGCTGGAAAGCCAAATACAGCATATCCATCCCCAACAGGGACATGGCCCCAGACAGGGACCTGAGTGCCTCAAGTGAGCCATTTCCTGCCCTGCTCCTAGAGCCTTGTGTTGACAATCGCATTAATAAATGTTTTCAGCAGAACTTCCCTCAATTAGGTCCTTTGTCAGAGTAAATCACAAAGTAAATGGACCAGGTAGAGTTGCCACATGTTACTTTTGCTTGCTTAGCTTTAGACAAAGGAGAACAGGGAGCCCTTGCTCTGGTAATGACAATAGGAAAGCATGTCTTAATCCCCAAATCAAAACCAATTCGTTTAACAGCCCAGGCCTCCACAGGGCTGTTCACCCAGTATCTTTGTCAGAGACAAAGTTTTGTTAAATTGTGGGCACTGCTGTTGATAATCTGTAGCACGGGGCAACCTTCAGGCTATAGGGGTTATCTTTGCAGACTTGAGTGTAGACACTCTTCAGCAACACATTACTACCTCATCTTAACCATCTGTTTTTCCTGGGACTAGTACTTATTTTATTACATCAGCTGCACACCTTTGTCTTACAATGGCTCAGTCACCTTCTGCTCATTAAAAAGATGTTTGTATGTGCCCACTCACAAACTCCATACTCGCATACAGGGCCAATTCACACATCTTTCATCCTGGGAAACTGCTGATGACATACCTACTCTCTTTTACATTTCCACCCCCACTTTCTACTACAAATTACTTCATTTCCAGAAGCACCCTGTTTTGCAGGGAAGGAAAGAGTCTGAATGCCCTGGTATTTCTTCCTATGTGTACCAGATAGGGGTTTTTTTTAATTTAATTTTTTTAATTAGCTTAAATTCATTTATATATTTGGTCGCAAAATGCAGACAAATTTGCTAGTACTAAACCAAAGCCCATTTTAATTATTATCAAGTCCATTGTATGTTGAAGAGCAGTAAGTAAGAATGAACTGGTGAAATGGTGCCATTTCGTAGGCATTAACTGTCTGGTCTATTGGGCTTTTGAGTGTTCACACCCTTATTTATATCAATTAACCAAAACAGCATCAACTGACAGTAGCAGGAATAGTCTATTCAAGGCTGCCTTAAAGTATATGCAGTTTAAGTGATCTGAAAGCTCAAGAAATCAAAACTGCTGAGATCCCGAAACTGAAATTCGGCGTTTAATGAGACAGGCAAAGCACAGAAGAGTACTTTATCTGACAGACAGTAAGTTGTCTAGCTAAAGTGAGCAATTTCCAGGGAAGATAAATCCAGTATGCACTGGAGTTCAGATGGCAATGAATATATGAAGAGAAAGTAATAACCATTCTTTATTAATTTACATTTAACACTGCACCAGAAAAAAAAAAAACAAAGCAAATAATCTTCTCTTCATGTTCAGCTCTTCCATGCACTCCTGCTCTTTGTTCCTCAGGTTTTGAGGCTGTATCACACACTGCAATTCCTTATCATATTTGGTATACTTTCCTGGATAGCTTCTATTAACAGCTCAACTATTTCCAGACCTGTATTGTATTAGATCTCTGAGAACTTATTTTTCAAGGATTCAGAGTCTCCATTAGCAAATGGAGTTTCGAACTGACACTTGTACACGTTTTAACGTTAATCTGACAACAGTAATTTGAAATTAAAACCAAGCTCATCTAAAACTTTGTAACAGTTACTCATATTTCTGCTGGTGGAGTCTATTTGCAGCTGGATCAGTGAGGCAGACAGTGAAGCACAGTACACATAGGGTAAGAGGGAAAGCAAAGTTGCAGCACGTACATGTTTGCAGGAAAAAGGGGAGACCACACTACACCTTCCTGCTAAAACGTGTCAAAAGGACAGTGACAAAGCAAGTCAGTCAGCCCCCATGAATGAGGCAAGGCAAAAAATGGTGCTGAAGCCCATGTCTGCCCCAGTGTTTAGAGCATCTTTGACTCCAAATTTTTTTCCTGAAACTCAGTATTCTCGATCATATTTCTGACTGTCAATTATAAAGATGAATAGCATGTCCAGCATATAAGATTAAACAGATGAGAATCAGTACTTCACTAAACTTGTCTTCAGCCCAGAAGGCTCAAGGAGATGAGTATTCCCCAAAAACCTACAGGCTACATCCTTTCTTACATCACTTAGCCCCAGATCTCTCTCTGCAGCCCCCAAAGTACTCCTGTGGCCCCAAGACAGTAAGTGAAGTTTCCTCCTTAACCCACAAAGTGCAATATCAATGCATCTGAAGTGATGCAAGGGCTCTGCAGCAGTCACCAGGGAAGTGTTCTTAAGCCAGCTGTACACATTGCATGGCCTGGAGTGTGGCATGAGAATTTTATGTGAAAAAAGGCTACTTGATTACTTGATACAACTGTGAAAGCATAAGCTGCCCAAACTGTGCAGCCTCAGCAACACTGCCTGTTGGAAAAGGACTCTGGAACAAACCAATCCAAGACCCTGCCAGCTGACAAAACTGTTGATGTAGCCATAGAGAAGAAATCCAAGCACCAACCTGGCTGTCTGCTGCAGTATAGATGTCCAAGTGCTTGCCCCTGCTCAGTGAACAGAGGCAAGAAGTAACCAAGACCCAGCATAACAGACCGACAATTATTTCCTTGCAGGAAGGCCACTAGGCCCATCTCTCTTATCTTCAGCTTCCCACAACAGTAAATACTATGAATTACACTCTGGTGCAAAAGTTTAAGTTGCATTTAACAGCAGTGAAAAGCTGAATG
Source organism: Melopsittacus undulatus (assembly GCF_012275295.1). Lineage (NCBI taxonomy): Eukaryota > Metazoa > Chordata > Aves > Psittaciformes > Psittaculidae > Melopsittacus > Melopsittacus undulatus. The sequence continues at coordinate 79,316,919 of NC_047528.1, read as the reverse complement.
ATTCAAAGTGTCTTAGCTGCTGAAAGACATAAGATCAACAAAACATACAGGAAAGAACCCATTTAAAAATCAGAATGAGCACTGAGCAATTGCTAAAGCTAATTACACATGGCTTCCTAGAAATAGAATCTCATTTTCTCCACCCCTCCCCCCATGCTATCTACTCAAGGACAGTTCTGAAAAGAAAAAAAAAAAATACTGACTGGAGACAGTTCTCCAGCATGTTGAATGCCCAAGCTTATACTGAGAGCATCTAGGATATCCCCCTCCCGAGCTCTGCATTACCATGGGAAAACTTACTTAGCCAACTTACTTTTGCCACAATGACCACAATGTACACCAGGGCACAGGTTTGTCTTTCCCATGAAGTCTTCCCCACCTCTTCTACACAGACACAACTCTTACATACTCCTCTCCCCCTTCAAACATTCATTGTATTATACACTAGCACTTGAGGAAGACTGGAATCTGGAGCAACAAGTATTTTCAGTTGGCAGTGTAGTAAGAGAAATAATACTTTACAACTCAGTTTCGCAAGGCCCTTATTGATGCTTCTAGATGCCAGTTCAGTTATCTTCTGGAAAGGTTATACAACAGACATCTCTTCTAGAAAGTTCAGAACACAGGTGATTTAACTCTGGAAACTGCACCTTCAGAAGAGATTGCCTTCCAACACAGGAATGATCAGATAAGACTGCAAAAAGGAAAGCATATTTGAGGATTCACATCTCATGTCACTTTCAAACTCAAGGAAATACTGGAAAGCAAAATGCCATGTCATAAAAAAAAGCCAACCTTTAAATCTTTTAAGTCCTTTTACTTTTAAATATTTTTACCTTTTAATTGTTCATGTATACTTGATATTACATATTCAGGAGTAAATACAAGCTTAGACCAGTACAGAGGAAAGATAACACCAGAGGAGTAAGTTACCACCTTTTGCTATGTTTTCACAGACAAAAGGTTATCCAGAACAGGAATCTTTATCAAGTTATTCAGGAAAAACATAAAAGCACACATAACTAAAGACAGAGTAAAAAAGACAGTACCAAAAAAAAAAGAAAAAGCAGGTTTTTTCTAAGCCTATCAAGCATTTAAAAAAAAAAAAAGACAAAAGACCACCAAGTAATTTTAATAAAAAAAAAAGATAATATCACATTTGAAAAGCTAACTGAAATGTCTCAAGAACTTCATGGAGCATGACCATAAAAGATACAAACTTAGTACTAAAGGTAACAAGTAAGCTGATACCAGTCAAGTCAGGCCCCAAGTTTACAACACTGGTGATCTACACTGCTTTAAATACAATACAGAGAGCTGTACATACAAATATGTTCACACACAGTAAACAGACAAATTTCAGTAGGCAACACACCTGCCTACAATCTGAGCTATCCTTCTAGAGATACTGGTTCTCTCATTTAAGAAAGAACTTAAAAATCCTTGGGCAATTCTCATATGTTTGGAGTGTGACCAAATGAGGTACTTAATAGGACACCTAAGAGAAGATAAATGAAATAAATGTCTATTTGTTGGCCAACTCCAAACCTGAAGAACAAAGTATGTGGAGACTTCAAAAAACCAAAACAACACAAAACAACAAACCACAAACCAAAAACAGTGGCTACCACAAAGGATGCCAGAACAAATAACTGAGTAACTGGAAATGAAGTGCAATAAAATTATGGTAGTTACTAACAAACAGGCCAAACATATGTGCCCATAATTAACTAACCCTGACATTGTAAAGCATCTTCAGGAAATAAAGCTAATGTGGCTCTGGTTACCTATTTATCCCTGCAGATTCCGCTTATGTGTCACTAATGACACTAATCACCTTTGTCATGCTGTCAGTTACTTCAATAGCTGATTGAGAATTTCATACATTCACAGAATTGTAAGCATTGGGAGAGACATCTTGGAATCATCTAATCCAACCCCCCTGCCAAGGCAGGGCCACCTACAGCAGGTTACACAGGAACATATCCGGGCAGGCTTTGAATGTTTCCAGAGAGGGAGACTCCACAACATCACTGGGCAGCCTGTTCCAGTGCTCTGCCACTGTCAACATTAAATAAAGTTCCTCATGTTTAGGTTGAAACATCTTGCTCTTTGGTCCTGAGCATCACTGTAAGGAGTCTGGTACCATCCTCTTGGCACTCACCTTTGAGATAGTCATATGCATTAATAAGATCCCTTTTCCATAGTTACTTCTCTAGAACAGGCCCAGCTCCTGCAATCTTTCCTTGTAAGAGATGCTCCAGACCCATGATCATCCTTGTGGCCTTCCACCAGACTCCCTCCAGTCTTTCTTGTACTGAGGACCCCAGAACTGGACACAGTACTCCAGATACAGCCTCTCCAGGGTTATGTAGAGGGGGAGGATCACCTTCCTCAATCTGCTGGCCACACTCCTCCCAATACACTCCAGTGTACTACTGGCCCTCCTGACCACAAGGGCACATTGCTGGCTCATAGTTAACTTACCTACCAACTCCCAGGTCGTTCCAAGCTGAACTGCTCTCTAGGTAGGTCAGCTCCCAACCTGTACTGGTGCTTGGGGTTGGTTCTTCCTCCCCGGGCGTAGTACCCTACACTTGCCCTTGTTGAACCTTGGTTTCTCTTTGCCTATTTCTCCAGCTAAACAGCACAGCCTTCAGGTGTAGCAGCCAGCTTCACATCAGTAAACTTACAGCCCTTCATCCAAGTCATTGATAAATAAGTTGAATAAAACCAGACCTGGGAAACACCACTGACTACAGGCCTCCAACTGGTTCCTAATCTGAAGACTGCAGTCCTCTGAACTCTGCCATTCAGACAATTTCTGATCCACTTCACTGTCCATTCATCTAACTCACATTTCCTAAGCTTACCTACAAAGATGTAATGGGAGACAGTGTGCAAGTGAAGCATATAAAGTGTTTAAAAAGCATATTCAAAAGACAGGGACAGAAACATTTTTATTATTCACATGTTGTTACTCAATTAACAAAAGAATTACAAATACTTTCAACTGACTTGAGCTATCCTGCATCTGGAAGGACTGGCCCTGAGACCAAGACATCAAACAATGCTACTGCATCAGTACAGCCCAGACCAAGCAATTCAACTATTCTGATATACAAACTATAAGATGACAGAAGCTAGAGTATCAACGGTATTCTGCCTTATTTCAGTCACTTTATACACAAGGCTGGTAAAATAATAGCTTGCCCTGCCTCCACTGCAGAAGAAAATCCAACACAGGGAGAAATAATTGCCTGTAAATGAGGACAGAGGGGGACAATCTACAGAAAAACAAAGAAAATCCACTCACCTGCCATTTTTCTTGATGTAGGTTGCTAAATAGCCATGGTCTTCCCAGTTATGGACTGTTTCTGTCATTCCCTGCTCCTGAAAAATGGGCTGTAGAGCTTTAAGAACAGCATTGCAATCAGCTGCATGTTTGAGAGGAAAAAAAAAAAAAAGAAGTAAGGATTTTCCATTCAAGTCAGTTTTCTTTGTTGTTTTTTTGTTTCTTTGTTTTGGGTTTTTTTTAAATGCCTGACCAGTTCTTACTGGCAGCCTGGGGTACTTTGGAGTTCCATCTGAACGACACCTTTGATGTACCTCTCCTCCCCCATCCCTAGAGATACTCCTCAGTGCAGTTTTCTATTATTTTGGTATAACAGTACTTTAATTATGGCTACAATTTGTCACCTACTGTATCGCAGTCCAGGCATGCCCCTACTCATGTAATTATTTTTTTTTTAATCATTTAGAATCAATTCCAGAAGGAAACACTGCACTGACAAAAGACTTGAGTTGCCCTGTCCTACAGCTAGACATTTTTCCGAAAGACACTGAAAAACTAGACAGGGCAAACTCTCCTACCCACTCTGCCCTACCCACAATGAAGCCAAGTGGTTTTGGAACATCAGAAGTGTAAAACAAATGGGGCCACAATTCTAGTTTCCAGTCTCTGCAACTTTGCACTGCTCAGTTTAAACTTGCATCAATCCCCCTTTTGGGGACGACAGGAGCAGCTGCTTCAAGGCCAATACATTCACAAAAATTTTGTCACTTCAGACATGTGGTCCCCTCTTCTTGCTTGGCATTTGTTTTCCTTGTCACACTCCACTACCTTCTCACTCATCTTTTACAAAACCCATATTCATTTCCTTCCCTTAATGTCACTAGCACATTAAACCAAACAAACAAAAACAAACCAAAAGCAAACTCAGTATAATAATGCTTACTATACCCTTTCAAAACAGAAAATTAGCCCGAACTCCAAACTGAACTAGTATGCAACTAATTCCCCAACCACTTCACTTCTGCCGCTGCTGCAAGATATTCAAGTAGTAAGATACAGAACAGACCCCAAAAAACTGAAGTGCTCATACCACATTTAGCCTATCTGGTTTCAACAGCTTCAAGGATTTCTGCTAGATACATCTTAGCAGAGACTGCAGGACAAACCATCACTGATATTTTTCTGCTCCATAGCATACTAATTCCTCACCAGCTGCTCATCATTTAGCAGCAGATTACTTTGCTAAGCAGTCAGGCAGAAGCTTGACTGAGTTCTTCCTATTATGTGGTTAGCTTTAGGAAATTAATAAACATACTCTTCCATCATATCTCCTTTTGGTTACACCACACAAGATTTGCCTTGGAGGGATAATTAATTCCCCAAAGTTGGAAACTCCTTTTTAAAATGTTTGAGGCATCAGTGGTTGCCTTAAGGCATCAGGACATTTCAACAATCTCAAGATCTCTCACCAAAACCCACATGCCACCACCTCACTACAAGCTCAGATATGCATTATCAATCACTGATAAGAAAAAATAACCAATTATGATTAGAACAGTATCAACACCTTTGAATCCACACCAAAATGTTAATTCAGGTAGTACTTAATTTTTTGTTATATAGGAACAAAGTAATCAACTCTGGTTACCAAGTATGAAATACTGTTAGAAGGCTTTGATAATTACTTGCCAGAAGGCATGAAAAGGCCCAGAGGTTCAACTTGAGAACAGAAACAAAACCACTGTGTGTTAAGATTTGAGAGATACATATTTCTCAAGAGTTAATGCCCAGTAAAGCCAAGCAATTCTGGAATCCCAGCACACTTGATGAGACGATTTGCAGCAGTTGCAAATATTCATCTAAAATTTTAGCAGTGAAGAAGCTATTATTTGACAGTCATCTGTGAACACAAATGCAGCTCAAAGTCCAGAGTTACTGTAAGCATCCAGTCTGGCTTAATGCACAACACTGACTTGTTTCACCAGATACTCCAACACTGAGCTCAGTAATCCGCTACTGAGCCTGACTATCTCCAAAAACATTCTAGTTTAAGACCTCCTCATACCAGAGGATTGACAAAATCTGAGTAAACTATGGGAACAGATTAACTCTCATTTGAAAATATTCACTCAATTTCTGACTACAAGTTTTTCTTCCTGTTTTTAAATCCTTTCCTCTAGGAACTGAGAATGTAATATAAACAAAACACTAGAATACGAAGCAATTCTATATGCTTCTACATTTGACATATTCTTCCCTTTGTAGCTACATTTTCAATAGGGAAAGGTGAAGGGGGGTAGTGTCAAATTAAGTGAACTGCTTCATTAAGAATACACTGAAGAGTCAGCATACATTAGAAGCCAAAATGCAAAATATGCTAATAGCCAACAGCAACCTGAATGACTTGTATAATGTTTCAGTTCAGAGCTGTTTAAATTAATTGTTTTACTATACTAAGTTACTGTGTTGTGCAAGTGCAAAACTCTCACACATGAACACTGTCAACTCCAAATCTTCAAAAACCTCACAGGAAAGGGAAATACACAGAGACAAAGTGGGAGGGTGTCAGATTGTCCTGGGTTCAGCAGTAGCAGTCATTTTTCTCCTTCTTGGTAGCTGGTGCAGTGCTGTTTTGACTCTTGGGCTGGGAACAGTTGCTGATAGCAAGTATGTTTTGAGTTATTGCTCAAATATTTGGTTTGTCCAGGGCCTTTTCTGAGCCTCATGCTCTGCCAGGGAGATGGGGAGGCCGGGAGGAAGGAGAGGCAGGACACCTGACCCAGGCTAGCCAAAGAGGTATTCCATACCATAGCACGTCATACCCAGGAGGTAACCGGGAGAGACCCGGAAGGGCTGGAGCTCTGGGGGGGGAATGGAGGAGGTATTGGTCGGTGCTTGGTCAGGCAGGGTGGGGTGAGTTATGGGTCAGTGGCTGGTGAGGTGTTGTATTCTCTTCACTTGTTATTGGCTTTATCATTATTATTTGTACTAGTAGTGGCAGTAATGATTTATGTTATACCTTAGCTATTAAACTGTTCTTATCTCAACCTGTGGGGCTACATTCTTTGGATTCTCCTTCCTAACTCTCTGGGAGTTGGGGGAGCAAGGGGGGGGGGAGTGAGTGAACTAGCTGTGCAGTTTGGTTTTAAACCACAATACAGATAAAAGCAATGAAGGGAACACACCTGAGAAGAGTTTAATTTATAGCCAGGTGAGGTCACAGGGCAGTTCAAGATGAGAGCAGCAGGAGGCTGGGCCTCCAATCAGCTGCAACAGCACACCTGACTGCTCTGGCACCAAGCCCACCAGAGTCAAGAGAGGCCATTCACAGTGCCTCCCTTCACTTTACTGGAAACACAGCAGCCAGGCTTACAGGTAGGTGTACAGGGGTTCTTCTCATTCACAGACTAATCTGAAACTTTCTTTCAATGCCAATATTGTATCTCAATCCTTATAATGAAAAAACCTCCAGAAGCAGAATTTTCCTTCAACAGGAAAATAAACCCACACCTCAAGAAAGAAAGCACACCCTGAAGCCCCTGCTTTTCTTACTCCAAGACAAAGACACTAGCTTCTGCCTAACATTAACAGATGCAAACAAAAAAAACAACTGGCTTTAGCAACACATGCCTCCCAGGTATTAAGTTTTGGAGACCCCTGTCAGAACCCCCCGACATGCAAGCAGAATCCTTTGTTTTGTCCTTGTCACCTTGGAGAGAAGAAAAAATAAAAAATCAGAAAGCAGAAATCTACACTAACATTAGTCCTTTCAATCAATTCACAGTGTGAGAATTAACCTCATCATGTTAACTTATACATAGAATAAATAATGCATTGCATGAGGCTTTAAAAAAAAAGGGACAGCAGGTAGAAAGTCATTACTATTTGCCCATCCATGAGGAAACAGATCAAGTACTCCTGTGCACTTAGTCCATTTTATTATTCTCTATTACAAAAGGTTAAGAATAGAAGGTTGCTTTTTCCTAAGGAGTTTCTATAGAACATCCCCACACTCTCCTACTCTGAGGACTTCCAGCTAGACAGTGAGCACAGGCAAATGAAATATTGCACCACAGCAGCAAATGCATCACCACAGTCCATCACCTAGTGCATCCAAGTGTTCTTTCAGAAATTATGGGTAAAACAATAATGAATCAATAAGAGCTCTCAAAGTATTCAAAATACACAGCTATCGACTGGAGAATTTAACCCTCATTCTTCCCCTGTACCATCACCACCTCCGTACTAGTTCAGATTTCCAAGAATACACACAAAACACCCATAAGAAAAATCTCTGCCATACACTTTAACACAGTATTTGCACCATTTATGAACACGTAAGTTTTCCCCTTTTAGCCAGACAAATACTCTACATTCCCTTTGCAGTAATCATCTCTCTTCCAACATCCTGCACGAGTTAAATGCAACCCACCTCTTCCTTTCCTATACACTACAGCTACATGCCACCCTTTCCCCAAAGGATCCAACCAACTAGGGACTGAACTCATGTTTTTCTGTATTGACCGATGCCAAGCTAAAACTGCATGGTCACCAAACAAAGCATTCCTACCCTCTTTCATTCCTGCCTTTATGCTCACACACCAGACTTGATGGAGGGTAGGAAGGTGGTGTGAGAAGCATTCAAACCTAACTCAGTCGTGTATCATTTCAGCACTGACATAAAAAGGAGTGCTTAAGTCAATGACATGACCATAACCCCTGAGCAAGCCAAACCTGTAGTTCACCTGAGGTCTGATTTTTCTACTTAAAGTCAATTCTGTGTACAGCACTGTGTACAGACAGTTCTGTGCTGGCACAGATAGGTCAGGTAGCTACTACAGAACAGCAAATGTTAGAAGTGACCTATGGAGACTGTCTCATCCAACCCCTGTTCAGAGCAGGATCAACAACAGCAGGTTGCTTAGGGCCACAAGCAGTCATGTTTTTGCTACCTCCACAGACTGGGACTCCACTACATTTGTGGGTGAGCTATTCCTGTGTTCAGCCACTCTCACAGTTAAGAGTTTTCTTATGTTCAGATCAAGTTCCCTCTGTTCCAATTTGTGCCCACTACCTCTTGTCCTGTCACATACAGCATCACTAAGGAAAGTTCAGCTCCACCTTCTTTAGTCCTGCCACCAGTTATTTGTCGATTTTTTTTAATATATAACTTGACATGGCACTTAGAGACATGGTTTAGTGGTGGACTTACTAGCATTAGGTTAATGGCTGAACTTGATCTTAAGGGTCTTTTCTGAATTATTCTATATGAGAAAGATGCCTCTATATGAGAAAGATGCCTACTCCACACTGATGAGTCCCAGCCTCTCATGACAGGTACTCTAGTCCTTTAATCATGTTCATGGTCATAAACTGGGCCTATTCAAGCAGGATCAACCCTCTCTTGCACTGGACAGACAAAGCACTCCAGATATGCCTCACCAGGGCTGAGTTGAGGGGAAGGATCCCCAAGCTGAAAGCAAAGCTACCTCTATCCTGAATGTGTATAAAGGATCACTCTTCCCAAGTGCAAGGCCTGACATTTTCCTTGGTTAAACTTCACCAGGTTCCTGTAGGCCAGGAGTGCCCACAGTTGCAATCATCTTTCTCAGTTTCATGTCATCTGCAACCTTGCTGAGGATACACTCTGTCCCAGTGCCCAGGTTATCAATAAAGATACTGAAGTGCATTGCCCACACTGTCTACCTCTCCTTTAGTACACTACCACTGTCTGGCTTCAGGTGGACTTGTTTGCTGATCATAACCTCTTGGGCCCAGCAATTCCATTTCCAATTAATCCCACTGTGGATTTCTGTAACCTGTACTGCACCACTTCATGCATGGAGATGTTACTGGAAACAGAATCAAAAGCCCTGCTAAAGTCTAGGTAAACAGCAACTACTAATCTTCCCTCATCCATGACATCAACATCTGGTGGTTAAAAAAAAAAAAAAAAAAAACTATCAGGTGGGTTAGGCATGATCATCCCTTTGTAAATCCAGATCCACTATACCCAAACACTTTCAAGACAAACACAGGTTTGGAAACAATTTCCAAGATTATTTACTATGGTCACCATTATTACTAAAGTAATAATGTACTAAAGTTTGTGACTAAAGTACACAAAATACATAGGGACTTTCAGATGACACAAGCAACACTTTCTAAGACAGCTCATTATGGAATAAGAAATCTCTGCCCAAGTATCCACAGTTAATGTAAAGAGAACAGACCTACATAGCCACTTTTCCATACCCTTTCCTATGCAACAAAAATTCAAGTTCAGGATACACAACCAGCACATCATTAAACACTAAGCAAGAATTCAAACAAAAGCAACTGCATGGACAGTGAACAGGAATGGCTGTGCTTCAGCTTCTGCAAGCAGTGTTAAGTGCATGTGTATATAAAAGCAAAGACATAATTCCCAGAGATGCAGGCTCAATAACAAAATCACTTTTTCCTACTTCCTCCTCTGAGCTCCAATAAAGATTTTTTTTCTTTTTCAGTTCATTCACAAAACCAGCATAAGATTCCCTAATCACCTTTAAGGGAAAACTCTACATAAAATCTCAAGTTTTTAGCAACTATAAGCCTATCAGCTCCACCCACTTCCATAATGAGAAAAAAAAAATACATTAAACAAGTTATTCCTTAACCTTTCCTCTAATTTCTTGTATTAGGACAATCAAAAATTTATTGTACATCTAAAAGCAGAAAGTGTGTACCCCATGTTTTGTGAGTATGAAGTTTTCTGTAAACTCAGCCTCAACAGTTAAGATGTGACATCCCATCACAATTAACTTTTTAAATGCCTGTCTGCTGGAATGATGCACAACAGTCTATCAGAAATCCTGATACTTCCAGTAACTCTGGTAGAGGACAAAGAAGAATATCCAGAACATTTCTAGTCTTACAAAGTAGGTGGCTGGCATTCTCCAAGACACATTGCTGTTTACTAATCACACAGAAGTTTAGTGAAAAGGGTTTTTAATAACTTTTTTCCTCTCCCTATTTTCTACTTGACCCTGTAAGAATTTTAAAGGTTCTTCCACTTCACACAAATTCCTGTTCTTTAATACAAAAGCAACATTTGGTTATCTAGAGACAGACATGTGAAGCATTAGTCACACTGTTCTGTACCACCCACAAACAGTATCTTTTACCTTTCAAATATCTAAGTCTCACAGACTCTTCCTGACTTGCTGCTTGGTGAAGTTCAGTTTTTGCTATGGGAAGATTTAGACTTTACCACTTCATCCCCACAGATTATCAGGGCTGAGCAGCAGGCAAACAGGTAAGCCAAAGGCATCTGGCAAACCAACATTCTCATATGTAAGTTCAGCATACCAGTTTTACAGAGTATTTATGCACTCAGAAAAACTATTTCATATGATGTGCAGCTTAAGCCTTAATAACAAATGTGTTTTCAATGCTTTAGCTCCACCAACTTCATTTGTCTCTCCCAATAATGTATATACTGAGGTCCACCAAATGGCATATAAAGACTGTTCAGATTTTAAACATTATCACCTTTTGAAATATCTGTAGCTCTCCCAGCCAAAAAAAAAAAACCCACAAAAAACTCCAAACAAACAAGAAACCCTGTAAAAATGTACTTAGTAACAGGATTTCAGCATGCCCAAATACCACCAGCTTCCTGTGCACTTTCATCACCTGGTACCTGACTATCTTCAAGTTTATTAAGCAGCAGTGATTACTACTTGTCATATGTACTTCTCCCCTTCCAAGGATTCTGCTATTGCAATAACACAGAGATGTGTACCCAAATTTGGAAATACTGATGTGTCAAAAGTAGTATTTATTTCTTGTAGGAATCTGTTCCACAGCCTCAAACTAGACCCTCATGGAAAATATCTCTCATATTTTTAACCCTCCTCTTTGCAGGTGACAATTTCTCCAAGTCTGAGCAAGCAGTCACAGAGTACCTGACATCACACTGGAGAACCAGGTAATTATATTTTCAGAGTTCTATTCATAAAGTATTTTACTCTTCAAAACAGGAAACCAACCAAAGCAGGGAATGAGTTCACAGAAGCCCTTACTGCTAAAAATAGAAAGCTATCAATTCCTGTATTAACTCCTCCTGACAAGCCCCATTTGTGCTCTGACACACAACATGCTAGCTCCTGGTCCAGGCCTGTCAGAACTAGACTGTGGAGACCTGCAGGGCTCAGCTGAAAACAACCCAGCCAAGAGCATAGGCTGAGCCCACACCACTCACAGAGGCTGCTAAGAGCACAATTAAAACAGACCCATTCTCCTGAACTGCAGCTGCAAACTCACCTTTAGCCAAGGCTGAGAAGTATTGCAGGCTTTACTTGAGTAATACCAGAGCCATTTACTTGAGTCTTGTTTAATCTTTATGTGGTCTTCACATACAGACCATAGTCAGAGTCAGCAAATTTCAGTAAAATACCATAAATCAATATAGTAAAGAAGAGATAAGCACATCAAACACATGTTATCAGTGTAATCAGATGTTTCAGCACTTCAGGCAATCCAATACTTGACAGAACCAGTCAAATTGAGCTACAAGGCTCAGATGCCATTGCACCCACAACACATTCAAATATACTTAATGTGTTTTTACTAATTGCAGCCAGCTCCAGTCACAGAAATAGAATTTGCCTCTTAAAAACGAAACCCTAGCATCTCTAGCACATTAGGCAAGAGCCAAGCCCAAGCACTCAAAGTTTTTCTGATGAGTTTTTCATTTATAATCTTCAAAACTGTTAAGTATTTAGAACTGGTTAAAAACTTTTCTCCTTCATACACAAGATTGACTTACTCATAGAAAAACTCCGCAGAGACACTAAGCTTCCAATGCCAGTCACCTCCCCTTCCTGATTTCTCTGGTCCACACATGCAGGATGAACCATGACTCAACAGCTAGAACTGCTGATTATCCATTTATGAAACCAAACCAGAACCAATTACAGATTGTATTCACTATAGTGATACAGCTCACCACACACAGGCATCTGAACTCATGTAGAGTGCTCACAGGTAGAAATGCAGGTAGAGGCTTCAGAGATGGTAAAGATGAAGAGCCAATACAGCACACATCCCTCATCATTTAGTTCTCCTAAATACTCCTGTTTCTGGGAAGCTGTCTCCTTAGATAGGCTTTTTTTAACTAGTCCTTAATGTAAGGCAATTAAACTACACGGCTCCAAAGGGATGCAGAACAAAAAGCCTTGTCAACTCTTCTCCCCTTCAAAGTTTAGATCAGCACAGCCAAGAACAAGCACATAAAATCACAGTCCCACTCTAGGAAGAGCATAAAGATGTCCAATCAAAACAAAAGGCAAGAATGAAAATATTAGCTTAACTGCATGCAATTTAAATGTTTAACAATTTGATAGCCTAGGTAAAAACATCAATATGGAAAGAACATTTAGCAGAGCAACCTAGAACACCTTATAATCAGGATTTCGAGAACACAACATGAGTAATCTACATCTTCACACCCCTGCTTTACCTTCCAGCACTTTGTCTGCTTGAAGCTAGATCAGAAGTCGAAGATACAGGACTGCCAGTAAAGTTAATGACACTTACACTTATAAATGCTTCATCCAAGACATTTTATGTAATTTTAATTAACTTGTAAAGCAGTTAGTACTTGAAAAAGATTCCAAAAGAAAAAAATCTGTAAATCAAGTTTGTTTCCAATAAAGGTAGTTATGCAGCAAAACACTAATCAAACTATAGTTTTTTCAAGTCAAATCCAGTACACATGATTCCAGCTAGATTTTTCTTTCACACATTTTATTAGTAAAAAAATAATTTATGATCTATGCCCAGCAATATTTAGACCCAAGCACTGTAGCCATTTTTTATTTACATGTATTCCTACTGATGACAGGCTTGATTTTCTCATCAAGATTTCCCCCACATGCAATGTCAGAATTGAGCAGCAGATCCTGCAGACAGGAACAAAGCCACTGACAGAGGGCCTAAAGAGGTTCAGACCACAAAAGGTATTCCCTCTTCCATCTCCTACGTTTCATATGTTTATAAAAGCATTCATTTGAAGACACAGATATGTGCACACACACGCCCACTTTTTCTCAAAAGCCCAAGCACTGCCCTACAGCCCTAGCATTCTCACTGCATGCTAACTCACACAAGAGTCCAGTAAGAACTTCAGTAACTCTTTCAGCTCAGGTAATCAATACTCCCTGCTCCACCAGCTCACTCATCTGAGCCCAAGCCCCAAAATGTTGTCACCACAGCAGTCTGTGCAGCTTTACTACAAACTGTGCTGCTATTGAAGGGACATGGCATACACCAAGTAAGTCAGACAGTGGGAATGACCCACCAGAAATTACACCATTCAGCAACACAAGCAGCTGCTAGCTAACGCTGCACAAGTATTAGCAGGTGACAAAACCCCCATCTTCCTAACTCGGAACTGTGTCCTTCAGGTCCCCTCACTGACATTCAAAGGCAGCCTCCCTCCTTTACTCTAAGAACATCAGAAGACTGATGATGAACAGAAGCTACACACAATAGAGCACATAAAGAAACAAACAGATCCCAGGAGAAAGTTAACATCTCAGAAACACTATCCCATCCTTTATAGACAAGTTCAATCTTGATGCTGGACAGTAACAGTAAAGTCTTTCTTCCCTTCAAGACCATGAGACTATTGAATAGCTACAGTGTTAAACACGAATGCTGAGAACTGTATTCAAATTATGTCATCAGCCATTTGCAACAACTTTCATATAAGCAGATTCCTAAAGAAAAAGACATCATAATCATACACAGTTATTGAAAGATGCACTGCAGTGAAACACAAACTACTGAACTTGCTTTCATACACTAAAGTCTTACCTTCCTAAAAGCTGGCAAGTTTAACAACCATATTAATACCTACCAAAAATACATATTTTTCAGAAACATAGGACACAGGTAATGCTTTGAGAAATAAGGAATGAGCATTTACCAAGAAGTTAAAAAATTCCACATTCTCCAGAATACAAAGATGCAACAGCTTCAGCTAAGACATAGAGATAACATGTTATCCTCAGGAACCAGGGGGTCCAAAACTACATCTCGTTTTACTTGGTACCATTTTATGGCATTACAGACCACTCAAATTTTATTGTCCATATAATTTACTGTAAAAACCTCAACTAGTTGATGATCTGCAATTCAGCATTAAACTTCAACTCCTCTACACAATCTACAAATGTACATTCACCAATTTTCCCCTCTATAGACAATTCCTTATGTTCTTTGGTAATAAGCACTACATAAAAGACAAAATGCTACACGTAAAGTATAAGCCAACTTCAGAGCTGCCATGGGTGGAAGAAACTTCTTCACATCTCACTGAAGATGTCAGCTGTGCTAAAACAAACTTAAGGGTAAAAGGCTTTTTCCTTCCTTTGATTTACACAGCATGACTTCTACAGTTGGTTCATCTCCCCACCCTAATTAGCACATGCACCTTGACTGGAGAAAGACCTAAGTATTTCAAAGCATTTCATAAGTAAAGGGAAAAGGAATAGAAAACCTAATAAGGACAATACTTCTGCTCATTGCCACAGTCTCTATTTAATTAATGACATAGGGTTTATATCATAGAGCAGCTAACATAACTGCAGCTTATTTTCAGTACACGTACTCTTTTCTCTGGCAATCCTGACTCTTCTGCAGAAGCCAGTTACTGAAGTAATCCTTGAACCCACGATAATTCAGAGAACTAAATGGGCAAAAAGGCTGCTGGATGGTATCTATGAAAATTGCTTCTAGACTGGTGTAGCTATCCAATTCTGTTCATGCTAGATGAGTCATGGATAAGGTACAAGGAAAAATGAAGGACTATCTTGTTCATCATCAGGTCACCATTTCAGTGGCTATTTAAAAAAAAAATCTCACTGTAAAAATGGAAACTGGAAGCCTTTCACCTATCCTAAAGCACGCTGCTTGGTAACAACTCCACCAATATCTTCCCCCTCTCTTGTTCCTAGCTCTCCTAAAAAAAAACGCAGCAAGGCCAGGAAGGGCACAGCACTGAGCAAAGCCCCAGGGGTCAGAAACCTCTCTCTTAAATCAAGCCATCGACAGATTTTATCCCTAGATGGGATGAACCACCCCCCTCTCTTCAAAAAGGGAAATAAAGAGAAAGGGGGACGATGCATAATGTCAGACCCCTGGCTTCACTCGGGCTCCGGGAAGGGCTCCTGTGAAGGCCAGTCCCGGCTGGCGCCCTTGCTCGGCACACACCTACCGCTTTGGCTCCCATCGCGGCTTCCCCTCACCCCACGCCCCCCTTGAACCTTTTCATCCATCTTGGCCGTCGAGAAACGTTGTTCCCTCCGTTTCTGGCTCGAACATGCCCCCTACAGATAATTACGGAGTAAAGCTCTGAAACAGCGGACGGCTCATCCAAAGCCGAATCTCATCGCTGATCACTTCCTTCACGCTTCTGCGACGAGGTTAGAGAAACACCCGAGTGACAGACATTCTTGCGCTGCACCCGCACCTCCCTCTGCGGGAGGCACCGGCCCGTTTCAACACCCCGTCCTGAAGGGCGCTGCCAGGGCTGCACTACCCGGAGGGCCGAGCCAAGGCGGGCTGCCTTATCGGGGACCCCCGGCCCGACCACTCGGAAATGGCCAGGCCCTCTCCCTCCCCTCGGGCCCACGGCGCGGCACCTCCACCAGCCCGCTCACCCTGCCGCCGCCGTGAAAACCCGCCCTGACCACCGGCCGGTCTCCGCCGCAGCGATCAGCCGGGGCGGGGACACCTGCACGGCCGCTTGACCCCAGGCCTGGCTGCCCCCAGCGTGGGGCTGCGGCACGGCGGACATGGGGCAGGAGGCCGCAGCGGGCCGCACGCCTGCCCAGGGCGGGTGCGGCGGCATGGCGGCCTCTGGGAGCCCGGGGGGGCACCTGCCCGCCGGCGGAAGAGGACACTGAGGGGACAGCAGAGCACACAGCTGGGTAGCGGCGCCAGAGGAAGGCCCAGGGGAGGGGGCGCCCGCACGGGGCCTGGCGGGCGGGCAGGCAGCCGCGCCGCTTCCTCGACGGTGGCGAGGTGGGACACACCGCCGAGAGGTCGGGGGGTAAAAGAGACATGCCCCCCCCTCCCTGCCCGCTCTGTCTGCTCCGCGACGGTTACCTGTGGCGCCGAGCAGGAAGTCCAGGGTGCTGTGCCGCGCTGCTGCCATAGTGAGGTACAGCCCTGTGCCATGCCTGGAGGAGGCGGCAGCGGCGGCAACGCGGGCAGTGCGGCGGAGGAGCCTATATGCGCGCGGGGGCTGCAGCGGCGCCGCACGGGGGTGGGCGAGCGCCGCGAGGGGCGGGGACCCAGCCGGCGGGGCGGGGCAATGGCGGTGGGGGCGGAGGGGCAGTGGCCGGAGGGGCAGCGCGGCCGTTGGCGGCCTGGTTGTCCAGCGGGAGGGGAGTTTAGCGAGGCAGGAGTGAGGCAGAACGGGAGCCGTGCGGGCGCTGTTGGCGTGTTTGGTACCGCTATTCGGTGCTGGTCTGGTGCGCTGGGCTCCGGAGCGCCGCCGCTGCGGTACTTCAGTTCCTCCCCCCCCCGCCGCGATGAATGCGGTGGTCAGTACCCGCGCCGCAAACTCCCGCCTCAGGCCTCCGGCATGGGGCTGGTGTGTACGTCCCGAAAACACGCTGCAGAGCCCAAATGTTCGTTAAGAGTCAGCTCACACCCGCGCTCCCCGGGGGAAATCCCGCGCCAGCGCTGAGGGCACGGGTCGGCTTCCCCCAACAATGATGGCCTCGGCCCAGAGCTGCTCCTCGCCACAAGCTGCCCTTGCTGGGCAGGGCGGGTGCTCTCCTCCCGCGGCAGCAGAGAGAGCAGAGAATCACCAGAGAACCTTCAAAGCCTTTTGTCTGAAGTAATATTCATCTTGTGTAAGGGATAACTGTAAAGCAACGTGCAAAAGCCACGAGTGACTTCAGCCACGTGTCGTTACAAACCCAGAGAAACACCATCTAGAAATGGTTAATGATAGGACTGATGTTTAACTTCATCGGTTGCTACACATTTTGCCAGCTCTTGGTCTGTTTAATTACTTTGCAGAGTTGAGATCACATTTTCACAATACTATGGCACGAGTGATTTCATGTGATCCCACATGAAGAGGCTTACAAGTAACCACTGTACAATCTAACGTGCTACCATGATCATTTCTGTAGGTTGCAATAATGTTTTTCAGTGCAAGGTTACAATACTAGTTTTGAGCAGTACAGTTCCACAAGTGCATCCTGAGCAAAGCAAAAGCATTCACTGGAAGTGTGCATCAAAAGCGACACAAACATATGTGGGTCTGTAATAACTACATTTTCATCATCTGGTGTTCATCTGGCACAGCCTATCCATAAGAAGCTCATTTTTTTTTATGATTAATTACCTAAAATATAGGGCTTTGCAGATTCCCATGAACATCTTTGATCTGATCCTGGATGTTGCAGGGATTGCATGATCCTGTTTGGGTGGCTTTGTTATCATTATGCTTTTTCTTAGTGCCATGGCTTTGGTTGTTTTTTGTAGTTTTTTTTTGTTTGGGGTTTTTTTAACCAAAATCAATACTTCCTTGCTGCTCTCTCTGATCTCTGCTGTTTTTTTTTTTCAGACACGCAGGTGCCACAAGATAGCAAGGAAAATCCCTGTACTTTATGATCTCTTACATCTCTCACCTTTGCTTGTGGCAGCTGCAGTTGTTTCAGTTACCTCATTACATAAAGCAATTTAATTGATTGGTTTTTGCCATCTTAAACTTCAATGGCAGCGAGGAACTAACCAATGCTTTTTGTTCAGTTCAGCCTATTACATTATTTTTCCATTGTGGAATAGTTGGAAGAAGGTAATAGTGATGTTGTCACCTAAGTACCTTCTTATGTATTTGTTCATGTGTGCCAGATGCCTAAATTATGCCCTTATATACACATGAGAAGCTTTGCTGGGATTATAGGGAAAAAAAAAAAGCACACCAATTTGTCACACACACCTCTTCCTAGCATTAATTTTGCTGTTTAAGACTGATCATTCTGAACTGGGGCACTTGAAGAGGGGTGGAACATCATCTTTTTAATTAAATTTGCTATGGGAAAAAAGAGAACAGTTGTCTTACCATGTCCTTTTTTATATGGATGGGGATTTTATGGATTAGAAGTGGACTTTAACTGAAAAGCTGAAAAGACTAATGAATTATTTCAGAGAACAGTGTAAAATATTTCTTAAACTTTGACTTAAAGGGTAGTAACTAGCCATAAATGGCTTTCACAGCTGTTCATCAGGTCAGGTGGAGCTCGGAAGGCTGGCAAAACAGCATGAACATAGTCTAAAAAAGAATATGGGTGGAGGGGGTTCGTTTCAGAAATATCGGTAGAACTGTAGGAAAACATTCAACAAGGAAGAAGTCTGCAATATCAACATGAAGGAGTGAAAGGGGACAGTAAATTCCATATAGGCTTATGGATCAGCATAATAACAAAGCCTGCAGAATTTAGGCCTCTGTGTGAAGGATCCATCGCTGAGAAAGGACCTAACAGACTTTCTCTTCCACTTCTTTGGCACGACTACCCCGTGCACGCTACTTAACTAGGTTATGCCTGGGATATTTTTGGGAATCTTCCTGTTAGAAAATTACACTGAATGGAATTTAAAGAAGAGCAATTAAAATAATTAAAGAGATGGAGGGATTAATTTACGAGATGAGATCAAAAGATCTGGAATATTAAAACAAGTTTCACAAGTGCTGTGGAGTTTGGATGACATCATATTGTTAAGATTAGCACAGGCTATATGGAAAGAGTTTATTAGTGTAAGATTACATGCATATTTTGAAACCAGTAGAGTCTGCAACAGTGGGTGCAACAGGGAAAAAAAGGGTTGAGACACCAATGTTTGCAGAGCTGTGGAAAGTTCTGGGCTGAAAAGTGAGGGCAGAGGCCCTACCCTCTACAGGTAGATTGGACAGATTAGATAAAAAAAGACAGGCTGATGGGAACAATATTGCATTGGAAAATAGTTGGGAAAAAGGCCTTGGATGGTGTGCAGTAACTTGCAGTAGAGGTGCGTTTCAGCCTGCATCACCTCTGTTCTCCATGTAAGACCACTGTGAGCTGAAGTACCAAGTGTTTCGAGTCTCAAGGTTTTTTAAACAGAGCGCAATAGCACTTCTAACCATAGCCTCCCTCAGTTCATTAACTTTGTGTCTTTCTGGGGCCTACCTGGGATGCACTAAGATTGCTTGACTTTAGCAGACTTTTTTCCTCCTGAATGGTTAAACAAGTTTTTGAAGTAATGACACATTTGAGGCAGGAGTTCACAAAGGTTGTGTTAGCACTTTTTCAGGAATACCTGTGTATCTCATGGCTTTGTCACTTATGAATAATGTGGCCATTCACAATGTTAATTAAAACCTTGAAATAAAATATACCTATGTCAAATACACATATACAGAGAGGTTCTCTACCCACACCTGATTCTCTACATTCAGATTACTGCAAACATAATCAATTTATGCTAAGCAGAGGCATTTATACAGTACAACTAAATAAGCAGCTTAACGTGTGCAAACTTGTAAGCCCTTGCTAATGTGACTTCTAGAAGATAGTACCAAAATGGTAAAAGCAGGAGCTGCAAACAAAAGAGGACCAGAGCATGGTGCAAAAAATTACCTGGATGAAATTTTTTGGAGCATGTGGTACCACAATTATGACCAAAGGTGAAGCTCATCGTTTTGCAAAACAGTGTTATCTTACTATACAATACAGAGTAATGTTTTCTAGAGGTTAGCATCTGTTTAATACAAGTAAGAAAAACTGAAACTCAATATTCAAATGAATTTACTTCTTTCATTCTTATTTCTAATTTTATGTCTGAGCATGTTACTGTTTACTAAAACAAATACAATTTATCTCCCCCTTCTTGGATGCTCACAATCAAATATGTAGGCTTGCTTGGGCATTGCTCTGGAAAATTAAAAAAATAACAGATAGCAAAATGTCTCTCTCAAATTAAATTTAGGCAGTGTGGTGTCTACATCTTATTGGAAACCATGAAAAAATCTCAAAGTTTGAAAAGAAGCCTATTGCATTGAATAAGGAAGCACATTCAAGTACACTGCAAGATGACTAAAGATTTCATTTTTTTTTGAAGTTCTGCAAAAAGGGACCCTGGAGAGTCAAATTATATCATAGTATGTAAGACTTCTCACAGAACAAGTGAACAATTTCAGGAAGTTTTAGCAAACTCAGATAAGAGTTAATTGCTTAAATAAGTTCTACCAGAAATTACAGCAGCTATTATACCCTCTGCTTTCTGGGAGCCCTCTGCTGGCTTTCAGCCAGAGTGCTGCATTTGAACCTTTAAGATGGGATTTCCTTTGATCCAAGTAGACTTCAGCCTGTCCCTTTTGGGCAGGCCAGAATTTTTTTACCAAAATTATTTACCAGAGAAGTGAATGATCCCATGGCCCAAGGTCTAGTGGGTCCAGGGGCCCCAGGATTCTGGTCACCCTGCATGCCTTGTTCGGGGACAGCCCTTGCATTAGCACATTCACTACTAATCAGGTTTGAAGCTTGACAGAAATCAGCAAGTTATTTTTATAACCTTGAGAAGTAGCCACGGAAACCACTGACAGACCACTCCTTATCTTTGTCTCCCCACCAGCACCCTCTAAGCTTAGTCTGGGGTGATACATCTAACCTGTACATTGTGTAGGAATTGGGGATTGGTTAGGGATTGTTTTCCCTAATTGCTAAAATGCCACAGGCCTGACAAAGTTTCATTCTATGTTTCTCTATAGATGTTTGACTATGCAACAGAATTTACCAGAATCCCAATTAATATTTCCTCCTCCCCAAACCAAATATAAGGAAAGGTTAGATGAACAGAGCTTCTCCACCCCAACCACAGTTCTGCCTGTGAACCCATCACATGATGCAGCAAAACAGGGCCAAGTTTTGCCTTAATATCTGTGTCATCTCAGAACAATTACACCCTATAAGCAATCCCTTTTGGTGTTTGAAAATAGCCCTAAGAGACTTCTTTTATAACTTCTATCATATGACCTCCCCCACCCTCTCTTCATCCCCAGTCATCATCTGATCCCATGGGCAGCTCATCAGGTGATTCCAGTCCCACATCAGATGATCATTATCTTGAATATCAACCAAAGGGCTTGCCTGGTTTGTCCACCTTCTTTATCATGTTTATCATGTAGCCTGGATATACCTCTTCAGACATTGGTAGGGCCTGCTAGTACTAGTCTTCCTTTATGAGCTAAGCTATAGGTTACATTTGATACTGCATCAGCTTGTTGGAATATCATAACCACTCCTAAGTGGTGACTTGCTTACAGACCCAGCTACAGGACAGGACCTGTAGTTCACGATCAAAAGAACATAACAGAAAAAATTGGATTCTGATGCCTTGTTTCTTTGCATACAAAGCAGAAAGATGGCAATCTCAGATGAGGTCTGGGGTCATAGTCAGGGGGTGGCTATGTGCTATATGATTGGGACTTTAGGTAGCCTTCTCATCACTTCCATCAGCAATAGAATAAAGTCATTTTGCTGTTACCATAATCTAGGTTTTTTTTCTGTTCTGTCTTCTGTTTCCTAATAATTACAATCACAACTCTAGTAATGCACAGCTTTTCCCAATCCAGTCAAATAACATTTTTTCTATCAATCAATCATTTCCAATGTTATGCAAATGACTTCAGGAAGAGCTTAGCCCCTGGATATTAAAAAGAAAATACATTGAACAGGTAAATCCCTTGTGGTTTTCATCACAGCATTCTGTATCCACTGGACAGCATTCTCCTTTCTTTTGACCAATAGTAGCAGTCACAGTTGTAAAAATTAATGTAAAAATTAAATCAGACCAGTTAAATCTCTAAAAAAAAAAACAACCAAAAAAAACCACCCCAAAGTGGTCAGGGAGAGAGGATTTCTTTTTATACTTTTTAAAATTCTGTGAATTATGGGAAATTATACATGTGTTGATAATAGTGTCACATAGCACGAAGGAAATGCTGTTCTTTGCAATCAAACTGTTTTTAGGGAGGAAGGGAGGGAAGTCGTGCGCAAGGAGAATGGGTGGTAAATTGATTAAAACTAGGATTATTAATTCATCCAGGCAGCATGAGGAGGCAGTAAAATAGGTGACCAAAAGAGAGACAGTGTAAAAAAGGTGGTGGAAAAGATGTTTTACCTGAAGTAGAGACAAATGATACTTACCTTTGTATACATGTTCTACAGTACTATTTCTTATACTGTTGTTCCTTTAAGTTATCTTTTCTAACTCCTTTTTGAGTGATGATGCTTCAATGTACGCTCTGTGAGAAATGCTGGTAAATGATAATGTGACTATTTTTTTCTTTTATCATATCTGTATTTATGCACTAGATTCAGGGCTTGTTATGTGAAATGCTGTTGGTATCAAAACCAAAGACAGACTTACTGCTAACTTCAAGGGAGCCAGAATTCTGTCTGATCCGCTGCAGACCAGATTTGACTAATACTCTTTGTTACATGGTCATTTGACTTTCCAAGCAGACTTGTATGTAGCTGCATTCAAAATGTAAAATCAGGGAAAACGAACAAAATGCTTATATACATGACAATAAATCATACTAGCTACAATTAACTCATAAATATGCTGTTGAACTGTATAAGGGGTATTAGTTTATGTTCATTATATCACCTTTTTTGTTACAAGATGAGATACTACCATCTTGTCTGTCATGAGTGAACTTTCTGGTTGCAAGTGCAATACAAATTCCAAGTAAAAAGATGGTCTCTTCCTCAAAGGGATTTCCAGATTAAATAAAGGTGCCAGTCTAAAAGGCCAAAGTGTCAGTGCAGAACAGCTGTTCCACATCAGCTTTTGTGTGTGTCCTGTGCATGAAGCTTGTCTCATCTAATTTCAGATGTCGACAATCCAGAGGCCAGTATTTGATCTGGTTGTCTTGACTGCACTCACAACCAGCAGAGAGCCATTTTTAAGATGCTATTCATCTCATCCTGCAGTAGATGTCTAAAACAGATCAGCTAAAATGTGCTCTATCTGTTGACTATGAACTGTTCAGGTGAATTCCACATCTACGGAGCACTTTGCACATATTAAATTAATTTCCTTCTATTCAGAGGTACCCTCAACATGAAACAAGATTTGCCATGTGGGCAGTTGGAGCCATGATTACTTTTTAAAAGTTTTCTCCTTAGCAGAAACTTTTGCACAAACTTCTCCATTCATTTTCCATTGTAAATAAGAAAGAACGTGTGCTTAGGAAAGAGATATGAGTTTTCCAAGGGGAAAAACAATACAGTAAGATAATACTGATCAACTCAGTAGACCATGATTTCATTTTATTGGCTGCCAGACTATTTTTGAGTTTATTAAGGCATCACAGAAAAAAGTTGGAAGGACTATGTGGTTATTCACAGGCAGTTACTCTAAGAAGCTGTCAGGTAACATCTAATTATACATCTGTGGTTTTAAATGCCAGCTAATTAAATATAAATGTAGGGTCAAGAATGGAATAGAGTGATTGATCTATAGCTCACCTAAATACTTTCACAATTAGAGCTATAACGAATGGACCAAACTTGGATAAACAGACAAAAATATAGCTAATGCTTCAAAGCTTATATAAAAATACTAACCATATTAATAAGGTAAAATACTACTGTATTGTAGTCTGATAGCACAACTTCACCAGAACCCAATAAAGTAATAGCTGGCACTAATTACAGCAAAGTGACTCTTGGAATTGACATAAAAAATTTCAGTCTAAACCAGCCAGTTGTAAATATCCAAATACTTACATGTTACTGCAGCCCAGAGGTTTGTCAAATAACGTATGCTTGATTGTGGAGTTTGGTCCTCACTGGTGTCAGCTCAGTCTTTACTAAAATGTGTCAGCTAATACTTCAAGAGAAATTAATGTCTTCTAATTAAAGCAGTAGGTTGTGAGTCAAGAGATCAGTGTTTTACTTCTTAAACTGCTACTGATTATTCTACCTCCGATAAATTAGAACTACTGGAGTGGTGGTAACAGTACTTCCTTCTCTATTAGTTTATAAACCTATAAGGACAGAAATAGTTTCCGCTGTGATGTTTTTAAAACTACAAATTCAACAGGTAACTGTAATTTTCTTTTGTGAACAATGTATGTGATATTCAACATCAATTTTCCATAATTATTCTTTTTACTTGCCTTACATTAACTGAATAATTCCTCAAACAGTCTTTATTATATTCTTCAATTATTTAACCGTTAGGTTAAGAAATTATGGGGTTATTTTTAATTTTTCTTCATTACACTGATAATTTTGAACTGAAAGTATCTTTGATGAATACAAAATTATATGTGTAGCTATTGTTAATGATCAGGCAGCTGCTCAGAAGATAACAAGTAGCTTGATAAGAGGTTTTGGCTGTAACACTTATAGAATGACTACTGTTGCCAGCAAGATTAACCTAGAATACAAGAAAATCAGAAAATTCATCAGATAGGAATTCTTACCATGCAAATGCAACTTTTTTTCTTCTCAGCATCAATATTCTGGAAGGTTTTCTTCAAAGAGGTGAGAGGTGAAAATCTTGAGAGGCAAGATTTTCAGATTCTGAAAGGGATTTTGATAGAAAATGCAGCTACATTGTCCTGGTAACATCTGAGCACAGTTTTCAAAGGCAGGACTTTTAAGCACCATTTCTGGTTTGACTTTCAGGTTGAAAGTGGTGAGAGAAATGCAGCAAAATAATTTCTTCTCCAAAAATCACAACAACATTCATTTCCTCTGTCCAGACTAAATTAGAAGAAAAAGCTCCTCCCTTGATGAGAGTTATATCAAAGCATGGGCAATGAGGAATGGCAGTTGCTTTGATAAGCAAAGGTTTATTTGGCTGCGTAAAAGAAGGTTATTCATAAAGGGTTCTGTAATTTAAGGACTTAAAATATCTTATGTTATAACATGCAATTGTATTTTCTTTCTTAAAGCTTATTATTTCAGAGTCTTACTTCTGTGGAAACATTTTTTTTTAATTAAATCTTGGTAGAAAGATTGCAGTTATGACCTAAAGCAAATGCAGGGTAGTATAGCTTTGTCTGGCTTCTCTGCTTTCAGTGTTTTGCTGGAATTGTCACTATGCAGGGGTTCAGTTGTAAGAAGAAAGTATGTATTGTCATACCTTCAGGGCATTAAAAATCATGGCTAGGATTCTTCTCTGATCTAGGCAGTGATACAGTGTCATTGAGTTTGTACTCTGATGAATTCAAGAGCTGCTCTGTTCTGAGTGCTCACTTCCTCCTTACTTCTTTTTCTGTTTTGCCCTGTTTTCACATCTATTGTAGTCTACAATACTGTGTCTCATTATGTCAAATGAGCTCAGGTTGGTGTCTTGCCAATGCCAAAAGGCATTGACTCAAAAAGACCTATGAGAATGCTGAAATGAAACTTCTGAATTATATTTTCTTCTTGATTCCTGTTTTAAAGTATACACTATTGTATTTTTCTTCATCACATACTCAAACTAACACAGCCCCATGTAACAATAAACAATACTGAACTGCTAGCCTTTAACTTTTACTGTTTGCTTAGGAAGCGTGCAAGAGCTAATGCAAAAGCATATTAATTCATTCTATTACCAATGCACGATAAATAACAGATGTTGCAATAACAATGGCTCAGGAAGAGGCAAGATACATTTTCTCTGTGGCAGCCACTTTTGACTATGTCAAAAAAAGCCTTAAGACATAGCTTTAGCCAATAAGTCATGAAGGCTTCTTAGAACAAGATTATGCAGCTGCCCGACCCCATTCTTTCAGAAATCTTTTCCACAGATTTTATTACATTCTGATGTGGTTACACTATGCCACTGAGAGCCACTGACACAAGGATCCCAGGGATGTCCTTTGTGTTATGGGGAGTTATGTGCAGCCAGACTTACTGCAGAGCCTTTGCTGGCTCCAGCACTGTAAGCATAGAAGCTCTGCTTTCCCACACACTGTCCTGCATTGAAAACTATTCAGCTGGATTCAAAGAGCTGACCCTAAGAGATAAAAGCTTATCCTGTAATAAGCCAGACAGGAGTAATGATGTTGGAGCTCCTCATGCCTGTCTGAGCTGCAGAAACATTATTTGCTGCAGTGCTCTCTAATGGTATTGAAACCAGCTCCATAGGATGACACTGGGAGGACCTGCAGTAGAGTTGCAGGAGGAAG
The DNA here is from genome assembly GCF_012275295.1 of Melopsittacus undulatus. NCBI lineage: Eukaryota > Metazoa > Chordata > Aves > Psittaciformes > Psittaculidae > Melopsittacus > Melopsittacus undulatus. Next base: position 79,290,382 of record NC_047528.1, on the reverse strand, counting down.
CTAAGAAGGTCCTATGAAGCATAGTAAGCACCTTACTCTGTAAGTATACAGCTTCCCTGAAAATATATTCTTGTCAGCATTCCTGCTGTTGGGTCCTTCCTTACAGTTATGAGACCACATGATTATGATTTTGCAGGGTAAACGTAAGGGATTCTTTTAAAAGTTTCTTAAATTTCTTGACAAGAAGAGCAAGTCTATTATTACTGTGTATATAAGACTGTTTTAACTACTGACCACTTGGCAATAAATTTGCTTTACTTTCAATGAGTTTCATTTCCCTATTGTTTTTCTTTCTCATTCATGGATAATATCAAACTAAAAATACTTATTTTTTCCCCATGTGTTTTTTTTTTCAAAAGAAAATTGTCATTTTGTGATGGGAAAGAGACCATAGTTTTCTGCTTGTAGGTAGTATTTCTAGTCAAATTGTATGTTGTCAGTAGCATTAGCTTTAGGCATGCTTCTGTTAGTGAGCCTCACTTCTACCTTTATAATAATTCGTGGAGCCTAAGAGATAGTGCATGTGTTATTGGCAGACTAGCCCTATTTGTATGACATACATCATGCATGGCATATTTCATTGCCTGGGTTTTATGCTGTGTGTCTGAAGGGTGACCACAAGTCATGCATTTACAGTATAAGCTTTTGTAGAACACAACTGTTCAGAGCTCTATGTACAAACTGTTTAGGAGTTAAGCGTCTGGTAAATGTTCTTGTCCACTCTTGGAATATTTCCCACTTCCAGTGTACTAGTGAAATGCACACAATTATTTCCAGATCAGTCTCTGGACTGCTTTTATCAATCCTAAAATCCAGCTGAATCAATGAAATTTTTTCTCTTCAGCTGGATTACTGTCAAGCCCACAATCACTTTCCCTGTGTGTCTTGAATGTTTAATCAGTAAGCACTGAGAGAAAATATTTAACTACAAACAAAAATCTATCATCGCTGCTATGTCATAAACACATAGGGAAATTCCTATTTAATTTTCTGAAATTGCTTGCTTACAGCACTAAATATGTGGGATTAAATTGGCTTCAAGAAAATGCAAACTGAGAAGCAATAAGATGCTTTTGGCCCCATGCTGCTTCTGTAGGCTTTGCAAAGATGCTATCATGCAGCATTTCAGTCATGGCAGGAATGAACTGGAAGTTGCTTGAGAAAAGGTGGTGGGTAGGTAAAAGGTTGCTATAAAACCTTAAACCACCCCTAAGGTCATATTGCTTGAAAACAGCTTGAAAGATGCTTGAAATAACAAATGTTAAAAGCAAGTAATGCAACTGTGGAATAAATACAAAAGTGCTGTCTAACAAGACAAGGAGATAAAAAGACAAAAAAGATGAGGTACCTCTGAATGAAAGAGAAGCAATGACTATCTGTATGGCCTTTCCTTAATCCTTACATCCCTTCTTCAGCTTCAAGTCCCAGTCACCTCTCACATTCCCCCTCTGAACATCCCATTGTCTCAGTTCCATTCTCTTTCTTCTGTGGGATCATCATTTAACATCTTCACTGACTGGAGGCCTCCTTCTTTAATGCTCTCCCAACTATCTCCCCTCTGACAGCTTGGTTTTCCATTTGCTGCATGTTACTCCAGCCCTGATTCTCTCTATAGCACTTTGATTCACCTTATGATCTTTCATTCATCTTATCATTATCTGTTATTTAGAAATCAGTGAAGCTTTTTCCATTCAAGCTGCACAGTCAATTGCCCAATCTGTTCAGAGTCAAGCACTGTATGTTCTCAGATCTTTTTCCTTTCCTCTTCTTTTTTAAGCCATACTGTTTGATACTAGTAATTTCCATCCCTTCCTGCTGTGAGTCCTTTGTATGATGTTCGTTCTATCAATTTCTGATTTCTCTGCTGTTTACAACCTCTTTCTCTTGCTCTGCCTACAATGTTGCTGACTTCTTGACTGAATTTGCTCTCAGAATGCAGACTGCTGTTTGGGTTTGCACTGTGCGACAGAGATCATGTTTAAGAGCTGGTATCTCTTTTTTAGAAACCAGTCTTTCCAGTACACACTACTTTCAAACCATCTTTGTATCAATACCTGGGGGCCCACCTTTCCAAAGTGAGTTACAGCCTCACATCACTGCACTCAGAAAAGGGAGTTTCTACCTTGAGAATTTGATTCAAATACTGAAAATAAAAGGGAGCAGCTACACACCAGCAGTGTTGCCCCTGCTTTACAGTGGCTGAGCTGCGATTTTAATTCAGAACTTGTAAAACCTATTCCAATTTATTAATCTTGGAAATACTGTGATTCAGACTGTCATCACCCTGGTCCTCCTAGAAGCCAAACCAAGCCTCGGCTGATGTGGAGATTTTCTCAGCTCCTGCACTAGTTACCAGGTGCCACAATTAGGGTGCTACCAATTCTGATGGCAGTTGTATTGCAGACTTTACTGTGAAGTGCAATCAACCAGCAGAAATTGGTTCAAGGGCACTAACCCAGGCTCTATTATTTCAGCTGTCCAGGAAACTAGTGTGATTGTATGTAACAACACGGTCAGTGCTCTTAGTGGCAACTGTCTTCAGTTTTCCCAACTTTTTTCCATTTTTTCTTTCAGTGAAAAGTACATCACAAACACGCAGAGGTATGAACACAAATGCTAATGTGTGGTAAGCAATGCTTCTGGTATGCAAGTTGGCTCATTTTAAAAGGCTTGATTTTCTGTTCTGTTGCATTGGAGAAGTAAATCCTTGAAAATGGAAATCTTAAAAATGTACCCAGACCTAGTAGTCACTTTCTAGAATCTTGGCCACATCTTTATAGATGCATTCAATGCTTATTCATTGTAAAAACCTCTTTTTTTTTCCTAAAACAGACTACCCTTCAGCATGAATCCAGGTTTTACACTAAAATCTTTAATGCCCTCAAGGGAGATAATGTATTACCAATGGATTGTATGAAAGTATATAAACTGGTATTTATAAGCTGCTAATAATCCTCAGCTTTCAAATAGATGCCACAGCTGCCAAACTGAACATAATTAAGTAGGGAGTCATAATTCCATAAACGGTCTTTCTCAGTCATATCACCACAGTCATTTCTGTTCATGAGATGTAACAAACAGAAAGGTTAACAAATATATTTGCTAATTAAGTCCTCAGCTAAATCAAAATTAAAACACAGATGCCTTCTTCTTCTTTTCCTTCCTCTGTGTAGGAATGGCTTGCTAAGAAATTGTCATATTTTTCAGTTAAATAATGTGGTTTTACTGACAAAACAAAGACAGCAGATACTAATAGTTCTGCAAAGTGGTTCTGCATTTGTTAGTGAGGGTGAAGTCAAGATGAGGAGGTGGGAGAGGTGCTGGGAAAGGCAGGAGGTAGGAGAAATACAGGTTGTGAATTCAGTGTCAAACTGGTAATGAATGTGGTAATCAGCTCTGACAGGGAAAATGTATTTCTAACTGGCTTTCCAAGCTTCAGTCTTGATCTTGGCAAACAGACAGAGAAAAGGCTAGTGAACAATCCTGTAGGCAAAACCATAACTATTTACAGCCTGAGCAGAGATGTGCATTGTGGAAGGTGGAAAGAGGCCATTTGAGGCCACACTTTTAACTGAGAATCCCTGTCTTTTAAGCATACATTTGGCTTATTTCTAAGTCTATCCTAGCAAGGTTGATTTCTAAACTACTATGCTCAATATTTTTAAGCATTATTTTCTATTTTTATGACTCCTTTTATTGTAATTCTTACTTTAAAAATAAGAGATTGACAATCTGATACCTAGATACATCATCATGTTTCAGTGATCTTAGTGAGACATGCATATGTAAGAAGTGCTATTCTGTTACTAGAATAAAATATTTTAAAATCTGGAGTGATTCAGACCAATACTTAAAATTTTTAGAACCTGTTCTAAAACAGTATTTAGAAGAATATGGTGTGCATGAATAAAGACCTTTCAAGTAAGTTAATCATCAGCCACAAAGCAGTGTTATTAATTCAAAGCTTTTTATTCATTAACGTGCTATGGACCAAAGAAAGAGAAGAAATAAGGCAGCATAATACTCATAGGTTTCAAGTTACTTATATAGTTTTTGTGGTGCCTATTTTATCCTGTTACACTCTATACACTGCCTGTCCAGGTGCTCTGAACAATCCTATTTATTAATACATTCCTTCTTCAACATGGCTGTGGAGCAAGCACGCTATACCTAGGCTGCATCCCTATGCTGCATATATAGTATGTTGGGTTATGTTAGGCAAGAAGCAGCCCTACAGAGTGATTGCTCCTCGGGTGGCTATCTGTCTGTGGTGGTATCTTTTTCTTTATGGACTGTGGAGAGAGGAAGAGATGACTATCCAAATGCCTACAGCAAGTGACTCAAGCTAGGTGGGGCTGAATTCCTGAATTCCTCCCCTTGCAGCAGCACCTAGTTCAATGGATGAGCAGCCCTGAAAGCTTGTTACAGTCCAAATCAGAGAAAACTTACAAATTCCATTTGATTGCTACATCCTGATGCTTCAAGACAAAATAACTTTTACAAGATGCACTATGTTTTACACCATACAAGTAAGGAAAAATTGCAAAATGCATTAACAAGGGAAACCTCTTGCTTCATTCTACAGATAAGGAACTGGGGCAAAGAAACTCTTTTCCTACCTTGGCAAATCCAGTTCTGTCACTGTTCTTTAGGCTATCTCACCTTATTCTGCTATTACTTTAACACTTGATATGCCACACCATATAGGGGCAGGATGTTTCCCACTTACACCAGAGTAGCCAGGTCTTGTCTGTGATGAAAGAGGATGGAAGAAAGGAGTCCTTTATATTTTCAAACTGATAACAACCTTATTACTCATGCATAATTTGGCTCTGCTTCCATGTGAATATCATATTCAGGGCTTACTGTATGGGCTGCATTTCATTTGAACCTACGATTTTCTGGTATCGGGTCTAACTGTGTCACTGCAGTATTTGATTTCATAGGACGGCATTCCAAAGCCTGGGATGCATCAGCAGAAATTTTTAATTTCAGATGCCCAACTGACATCTGTTGTAAGCTGTTCTTAAGACAGATGACTCTCTTTATGGCTGGAGAACAGCAAGCTTTTATCAGCAATAAGCCTGCCACAGTTTCTTGTCAATGATACATCAAGGTCAAACATTTGGAGCAGTTGAAGAGGAGACAGCCCATTTCAAAGCTCCTTTGTTCGTAAGCGCCCATGGCCAAAGCTGTAAGCTTCCTAGGCTGCAAAGAAAGTTAGATTTATGGAGTTTTAAACATGAAAAGGTATTTCAGCAAATGCTGTAGAAAAGCAGAACAGATATTCAAATATTAAAGCACTTTTATTCTTTAAAATAATATTTATCCCCCCTCCCCAGCTTAAAATTGACAGTATCTCTTTAACATTCCAATAATAAAACACCTCATTCTTACATGGTTTGTATGCAGCTGTAGAGGAAGTATCCCCACACCATCTGCTGCATGATATTAATGGCCCTGAAAACCAAACTCCTTATGCTGCAGAACAAATACAGCAAAGTTTATAAAAACCCCAACAATCAAAAGACACAATTTAGAACATTCCTGGAAACATCATGGATCTGTCCTGAAGATTGGAAGTAGGACCCAGTCAAGACTTGGTATTCAACCTATAGTGCTATATAAACACTCCGGTCAGCGGTTCACTAAACAGACATTGGATTGTATCCAGGCCATTTCCCATCTGCTGTATCCTGCTCCCACTCATGCACACAGCATTTTCAAAGACAGAACTAACCCCTGCTGTGTTTTCTGGGGTGCCTGATTTAAAACTTCCACACTGGGCTCAACTGCTTGACTGAGCCTCTCAGGTGAGAGGAATGGCATGTGTTACTGCCAGAGCCAGCATGGACATTGTGTGTGAGCCCTTCTGCTGTGGCAGTGCTGGGCATGGGCAGAGGAAGACTCCAAGGCTGTTTTGAGAAAAATCTAAGCTAGTTCTGGAGACTGCTTGACCCCACGGTAAGTAAAGTCCTAATTGTAGAGCTTAGCTTACTGAGCTCCACTGGCTTAAGCATCTCCTTAGGGATGTAAGTCCCTTTCTGAGACCAGCTGTAAGGTCACACAGGGAAGGTGCAGCACAGCTGGCTATCCATCCCTGTGATATCACCTCCTAGGTACATATGGAACTGCCAAACCACTTGTTTTCATTGCAAGCTCTGATTTATGCATCTGACAATGCCATTTAAGTTTCCTTTACTGCAGCTACAGCCTATATATTTCACAGCTTTCTACAGCCACTAAGAATCATTATTTTTATCTGAACTGATGATAACTCAGGTCAGCAGAAGTTAACCAAATACTTATCAAATCAGTGTATCTACAGAAACCCATGGCAGAAGAAAAGAGATTTATTTTGCATTTCAAAGTACCCTTTAGATCTAGATGATTGCCTTCTATTAAGGGGCATTTTTTCAAGTTATTTACTTATTTATAATTAATAATGTATTTTTTAAAACCTCACAACCATTCATTTTTCTATTCTTTATGCTATTTTACATCAGAGTATGATAAGTTTGTGTTCATGACTCCTTAATCAGCTACATTCACTATCTAGATTTTTTTTCCCTTGTTACTGTGATAAACTAAGCTTACCACCTGGACTCCTGGTTTGGCTGAAACCTTAACACCTTCATGTGCACTGCACAGCTATAATAGCTCATGCAAATAATCTGCCTTGCACTTGCATTTAACTTAGTATTGAGCATGAGAAATGAACTGGAGAATCACATATATGAGAACAGAGTGATTTATCACATTCAGTATCACATTTAATATCACTTTGTTAAATGATGCGATTTAATTTTTACACAATCATTCACACATGCTAAAAGTGACTAAGGAACCCTGTAAGTGAAAGCTGCAATGTTTTCTTTCACAATTGCTTTTGGCATTTTCATGTCAAGATAAAAAATAAAGGGTAAAAAAATAGTGCAGTTCCACGTTAGGTAAAGTCACAAGTGAAAAATAAGTGTCTGCACATTTATGAAAATGTACTGCTTGGTAACTATTACAGCAGTATTTTAACTTCTGGTTCACTTACATTTAGTTGCAGTTAAAGCAGTATGCAGAGGCAAGTTAGGTTAACTACTGAAGTGCTCTCCTTAGGAGTGACTTTCCATGGTTTGAAGATAAATCATGGAACAATAACCAGAGCCTTCATATATGACAAAATAATAACTTATCTGCACTGGTCCTGTAAATGAAACACCGAATTTCATCTAGTTGTGAAAAGCATACTATACAAGCTGTGTTTTGCCCATTTTTCCCTTCAGTGCTGCAGCACGTTGAGCTTTGCAAGCACCTCACAGAGAATTTCCAGGGAATTACTTCTATCATCTAATAAAGAGCAAACAGCCACAGTAGGGGAAAAAAAAAAGGAGTTTGTCGCTATAACCAGTTGTAAGGACCCAGGAATTCCTGGTTTATAATGCATGTTCATAATCTGGCTTTGTTGGTTTTGCAGCAATGATAGAGACACAGGTGGTTTGGCCTAGTTTCTGCTAGCTATTCAAATAGCTGCAGGAATGAAAACAAAGCCAACGGGCAAAACACTGTAAAAATGGATTGATTAGTTTTTCTTAGTAATTGCATCTGTGGAATCAACTTGTGCTGAAGGGGGAATGTGGAAACAGGGGGGAGGTTCTGACTTCACATCCAGACTAACTGAAAGTAAGATCAGGCCTGATCTTTAAACAGGGAGAGGGGCATGACTACAAGGCCCGAATGCCCTGAACTGCCATCTAGAAGTACAAGGTCTTATTGCCTCTCTGATCATACTACATTGGATGTTTCTACCCATGATGGAACATCGTTAGTTTTAATTGCAGGTCAGCTCTATAAATGTGTCAAGATAAAAACCAGATTTTGTAAATGAACAAACCACCTCTCTCCATCACGCTCCTTCCCTAATTTTGTCCCCTTTCTAACTGTCTCGCCATTTCTTTGCAAGGAGAAAAAGAACAATTCTACACAGCTGTGGCAGTTGGCCAAGATAATTACAGTCCCCTCACTTGGTGCCTCTTCATCGCTTCCTCAACATCTGGACACTGCTGCTACCACCACTCCACATCTAGACATAGATAGCGTTTTCCTTGAAAATAAGCCCTCCTTGTTCTTGCTGTAGGTAAGGCAGCAACACTCATTTCTGCTGCTTCCATACCTAAGGCCCAGTGCAGGAGGAGATTACATCTATTCTGCTAGCCTTTTATAAAACAGCCTGTATAGCACTATTATGCTCAGACAAGCTTAGATGTATTTTTATGTCAAATAAAACTCACTCGAAAAAGCCTCATACTCCACTTTAATTCTTAAGTCACAAAGAAAATAAGTGCAAGGAAAGGAGTCAGTCTGGCTTGATTTGTTGCCCATATATAAGCATCTGGTGTGATAGAAAATGCCCTCAGGTACCTTGCCTAATATCCAGCTGCTGGTCCATAATGTCTTTGATCTCCTATAGGGACTTACTCACATCTGCCAGCCCCATGTGCAGGTCTTAGAAACCCTAAGACCTAAACCAACATGAGATGAGTTTCAGAATGTTGTTCCAAGTCAGTTTATTAACTGAAGAACACCTCAAGATATCTCAGACCACACCAGATACTTATCTGGGTAACTGAATCAAATTCAGTAGGATTAGAGGAATTTACACTTTAAAAAAAGATATCTGGCAATACTTTAATAGAGATCCTCAGTGAGCTGTGAAAGAGAAAAAGATACAGAGACTTTTGTAATACAATAGCAAGTAGAAAGGATGTCATTTAACCAAAAAAAAAGGGGAGAAAAAAAGTATTTCTTTTTTGCTTGAAATATTTCTTTCAAGGGAAAGGAAAAGATGTACTACCATGTGTTTTCATGACTGTTAGAAGTGGCAGTAACATACTATGCAGCCACTACTATATCTGCAAAGAACTAAAAAGAGGTAGCTTTAATCAGAAATTTAGAGAGTAAGATACATAATTGCTTAAAACATCCAGTTCTATTTCAACAACACTGGAGCCTTAAACATCAAAGTAAACCCCAGGCCCACATCTGTCTGAGTGACTACTTAGACTTTATGAATGTTGTGGATTCTCCCAGCTTACCACTGTAAGATTAAAATCATACCTTAAATTGTGTTTCATTGGGTAGTTCACATCAAAAGCTCATAAAAATCTTAAATATTTAAGTGAGTTTAATGCATCTACTAAAGATGTTGAGTTTTTTTTTTTCCCCCAGCTTCCCGATTCAAACTGGTATGATCAGAGGAAGAATTATATTAAGCCTTCTTTATAACATTACCAGCAGTAAGATTCATAGATACGGAATTTCTCTTCAAATCTTATCCTGAAATTCTATTTGTGATTAAGGCAGCATCCCTCAAAATGCCATTTAGACATCCCTGATTTTAGTCTAGGCTACAGAACACACTGAATTGGAATAAGGGATAACATTTCCAAAATTAACCAAAAAGCCTCAGGACCCTCCTAGAAGCTTTAATGCTTCATTAAAAACAAGAACCAAAACTGAACCCCAAACTGTTGTCTGCCTTTAACATGAGTAAGAGGGGGAAAAAGGAAAAAAAAAAGTGCAATCTCATGCAAGTATGCAGAAAATTGCATCGCTGACTCTCTGGGAAATGCTGCCAATGTGTCTGATCTGTGCTTTGTGCCTTTTTCTCATGGTAATCTTTTATTTGGGAACAAAGCCATGCTTGCTGAAACAGCTCTGCTTGTATAAAATAACAGCATGTTCAATAAGCCACAAAGGACAATTTAGTTCTCAGCACAAATAACCTGGCTGACTCTAGATGAGCCTCCTAAAGGAACGGAGCAATAAAGCTTCATTCTCAAATGAAGCTAAACAACCTGGTTACACCATGCTAACACTGTGACAGGAAGCATTTGGATACCAAAGTAAACTCATATAGAATATGCGTATATAGTCAGAATATGTGTCCAGCTCTGGGCTGGCCTGTGTATACAAATCAAAGGTTGTTATACATAACATCAACTTAATATCATTCGAAGACCTGCCTTTCTAAGTTCTTCACACAGGGCTGGCCTTAAAACCCAGAGAGGTGGTTCCACTTATCTTGACTATGGTATCCCATGTCAAATATTCCACTACAAACCAAGCTAACAAAAGTCCATAGCTCTGTAAGAGAAGAATTACATAGGAACTAAGACCAGAGAAAGGCATTTGCTCCTCTAAAAAAGGCAGTCATTGTGTACCTCAGTCACATTAAAATGAACTTAGCCTAAAACGAACTTACTCCAGAGTAGTGCATAGGTGTCTGTCTGGATGTACTTCTACTGTAACTCAAACTATTACTGTGATAAACTGGTAAATAAGGGAAAGTAAACTGATAGTTATTATTAATTTGAGGGGGTAGTCAAATACTGAAAAGGATAATGGTACCTTGGGGTATCTTGTCAGTACCCAGAGAGAATATGAATTACACATGAAGGGTATAAGAATATTTGAGAGAATATAGTAATTTCCATGAATAAGGATTATATCACCCTTACCTTATTTTTAAAAACAGATTCAAGCACATTAACAATCAAACAATGAATTTATTTGCAGGACACATTTATCACACATCGAAAACAATACTTATTGTTTGGTTGATTAAATAGAGAAAAAAAACAAACAAAACCACAATACATTATTCAAAGTGTTCTATATATTCGTTAGCTGACATTTTCAAAATGAAGCTTTCTTTTTTTTTGTCTTTTTTTTCTTTAAAAAAAGCCCCAAACCCCAGCATCATGAACAATGCATAGTGGGAACAAAGGGTCTAGAAATCTAACATTCCACAGCTGTGAGTCAGTGAGAAAAATAAGGCTATGTAGAGGAAAAAAACACCACAGTGAATTTCAAAACAATACATATTCCACTGACAGGCTTCAGATAAGATCATCTAACCATATGAAATATAAAAGCAAAGTTATGTAGGGAAAAGAGGAATTTAAAATATTAACAAACAACTTGGGAAGGAAGAAACTAGATTATTTCTCCAGTGATGGCTTAGAAATAGCATCCAAACTTTAAAACTAATATCAAATAAAGGTCAATTACAGTATGGTGCTGTAAAAACCAACATGAACACGTTGAGGTGGGAAATATCAAAGTCCATTTTGCTAAATAAGCTACAACTACCCATACCACTTATTCAGCGCATACATATGACTGGAATGACAAAGTGTGACAAAAACCAAAAGTTTGACCACCAGTCACTGAATGATTCAGTGAAGGGCTGGAAAACATATTTGCATGCTCTGAGATGTTAATTACAAGTTCTTTTCACATTTCATGCCAATGTAAATGGAATGAATGGCACTGCAGTGTCATATCCTGCTCTTTGTTCCTGTCCTTTCACGCTGGGTCAGCACTGTGAAGGCTCCATAAAGCTGCTGTAAACAGGTTCTTCGATGCCCTTAGTCGCTGCCATCTGCTCTTCACATGATCGTAGTGGATGAGTCCAAGGAACAAGAAAGAGCACAAAATTGCTGTTTTCTGGCAGTCTCTAGTACAATGCTTCCCATATGCTGCATTAGTACAAGATATGTATTGCAGGTAACTCTGCCACATTAAATCTATAGGTACTGTTCAGAATCAAGAGAGTATAAAATAATTGCTAATGTTGGATCTTACCCGAGTTAGATTCAGCTTCCTTACTCACAAGGTCACAAGAACAAAGCTGAAGCAAGACTGGTTGTAGAAACTGGTCTGAATGCAGGTGTATAGAAGATATAAATAACTAATTCTAGAGTTTAATTTACACCTTTTTAAAGAAGCTGAATACAGATGATGCTACAAAAACCTTTATAACCTTTCTTCATCTGCCATAAATGATATCCAGATACAGATTACGATCATACAGAGAGAAGATATAGAATTTACTTAGAAAAAATATTTGCTACAGGTCATCCTTTGCCGTTGTATAAAATATATACAAAACTATTGGGAGTACTTGAATTGCTATGCTCTAAACTGAACAAAAAATATATCCTTATTTCAAGAAAGCTGAAATGCAGTGATTGGCATGGGGACATCTGTCCTGAAAATATTACTTTTCAGTATACTCTAACTAGCCTCACTCATCCCAGTTATCATTCAGAACAGCACAAACAGCAGCATTTAGAGAGTGATGAATTCTAAGGTTGACCTCTTTTAGTTGCCCTGGAAAATCTGTGTTTATTATACTTGTAGCTGAGGCCTCACAGAAAGCAAGAAACGTATTTTAATCACCAGCTGAAAAAAAACTCATGCAGTTGTGGTTACATTATGTCCATCACTTAATAAGTAAGTTAGAGCAGTTATGGGAGAAAAACATAGATGCCATTTTAAAATCCAAAGAAAGCCACGGAATTTATAGAGAGAAGGAAAAGAAAAAAAAACCTACACTGCACATTATAGAGGACTGCTGTTAAGTTATGCCTGAAAAAAGCAGCAATACAGACTGTGGCCCTGTACATACCTATTATATGCATCTGTGCATGTGTACACACGCATATACGCAAACACAGAATCATCATAGCTGAAAAAAATACTCAATACAGTTTTCTGTTTCATTCTAGATAAAAAGGATAATAAGTTAACAGACTTTCCACCATGGCTTATAAATTTGGGCTGACAAATCTGCAAGTTCACCTATACCTTTTCTAGTGAAGTCTCTTCATTTCACTTGTACAGAAGCAAGATGGTTTTAATTTCCTAAGTTAGCAAAGAGTGTGCAACATCCCACATGCTAAGAATTTTGCCATTTTCATCTCATATCATGCATTATCAAAACATGCTGCAGAAGTCTTTGCTGATATAAAAAAATCTCATAAAAAACAAGTCAGAACAATGGTTATAATCATGAAATTCTTCTGGCAATTTTCAAGTAAAAGCTACGTATAACAGTTCCCAATGTTAGACATTATTTTTTCCATCTGATACAGATTTAAAATGCATAGTACATACATAAATAGTAGTATCCATCCAATCTTTAAGAGTGTTCTGTTTTATACTCAGTCAATATGCCCTATAATTATATTGATGGATTCTGTATTAAAGAATACAGAATCTTTCTGAAGGGCTAATTACAATGAGATGGAAAGATTTCATTTTAATGAAATGCTTCCTTTCATTTTTTACAAAAACATAAGTAGAAGAAATATTGCAAATACTCCAAAGTAAAAATCCAACACACAAAAACCATTGTGTCCTTCTGTGTTCTCTCTTGCTAAACAAACAAGAACCCAGCAAAACTGCTCCCAGTAGCTGTATGTATGGTACATGCTTATCAGAATGTAATCCATATGTTAGGCTTATAGGAGAATGAAATGCATATACTAAGAAACTGTTTCTTCAGACTGGTCCAACTTAACTATTACCTTTGCCCAGAGGTAACCTAAAGTGTGCTGGGTCACCATTCATACCCAGTTTGTTTAAAGTCTTGATTCAAAGCACCTGTATATATGTAAATCAACCTTTATTTAGCAGAACTCCAGCACATGGAGAAATGGACTCGGGAATTTTTTCTAAACACTTCTAATACTCTCTCTCACACATAAGATAACCAGGGTCACTACAGTGTATTAGTGTGTTTTTCTAAAACCATGACCAATGTCTTCTCTGCCCTCTTTGACTATAAGGTGAAAACACAGACTGAAGTTCTACTTAGAACCGCGGCTTTCAGTGATTGTGTAAATTAAAATGGACTGGATTTAGTTCCTTTAATAAAACATCCTGTTTTGGTAGCACATTAAATAACCAGGACCAACCTGCCAGCCTCATTGTAGGAGATATGACTTCTATAAGTTAATTCAAAAACTTTGTTTTTTAAATCCCTTGCCTGCGTCTCCAGGTGGGGTTCTATGCCAAAGGATTCTCCTAAGCAGTTGTAGCCATCATGAATGAAGATATAAAGTATCAAATTTGAAATGTTTTTCACAGAATATTTTCAAAATCACCACAGATGCATTTGTGGTTGTTTTAGATAATAAGACAGCACTGATACATAAATAGTAGCCATTTTGACAAGTAAATACCCTGGCTTACTAAATTGCATTAAAACTCCTAAGTGCAAATTAATTTTGTGCACTGTAGACTGGACAAGACACCAAGACAGAGGAAAGTGGCCCAGAGCCATGGAAAAAAAAAGAGCTCAGGTCAGGAAACAGCCACTTAGGTGAGTAAGCAGGTTTTGGGAACATAGCCTCAGAGCTAGGTGATCCTATTTCTCCTGTCCATAGAGAGATGGCGGAGTGGTCCATCAGAACTGCTACCCTGAAACCCCTATGTGTTTCTAGGACTGATGATGAGTTAAACTTTCAGGGTCTCTCTGAAAGAAAGAGAAGCCCACTGGCAGTTTCTGACAGTTTGTGTTTCCTTTCTTGCACTTTGTGTGACTTTTAACAGTCCCCAAAGGGACTAACTCATGCTGGATTGGCTGCAGAATTTATTCTAACTGGGATTTGTGCTGACATGCCTGGGTTGAAATGGCTGGAAATGAGAGGCATGGGCCTGCCACCTCACAGAGGTGAACTTCAGGAGGACCACCTGTCCTGTGATAGCACTGGACAGGTAAGTAAAGTAACACAACAACAAACAAACAAACTTGCTCTCTCACTACTGCTTGCATCATCTTGAGAAAAGAACACATCTTCAGTGTGAAGGCTACTGTGCAAAAATACAATAGCACATCAGCAGGCAAATGCAAACATCATAGTTAGAATCCATGCTGTAGCACCAGGAACTGGGCTCAGCTCCACTTTCAGAATTATCCAAGCTTCTATCTCTGGTGGCAAGAGCATCTATGTAAGCTGGTCAGGAATGCTCCAGTACTCCCTGCAGGCCAGTATTCATGAGCTTAGCTTGCACTTCAGTTCCTGATGGAAAGGCCATTTCTGTAAAGAACTCTGAGCTGCACAAGGCAGAAGTTGCAGGATATTTTTTTCAGAATTTTCCTATTTCAAATATTTAGGCTCCCACACTAAGGCTTTTTTGCCTTTTTTATCTTATTTTTTAATATCTGAATATATTGAGGCAAGCTCTGATTGCACCTGATTTATATAAACAAGACAATATATCACAGGAGGACACAACAGTCAATATATAATTCTACTGGGTACAAAATATTTCAGACTTTAGAGCTTCAAAGTATGCCAGATACTTTAGTCAGCAAAATACTGACTGTTCTACCACTGTTCATTTAAGAAGAAGGATATGGTCTGCATTCATTTAAAAAACAAAGCTAAATGTTTAAATAGTTGAATTCACAATCATGTTCTTCCTCTAAAAAGCTGTGGTCCAAGACCAGCTTCAGCTAGACATCTTTGTTAGCTATCTTTGAACAGAACGGATCCTAACAAAGTAGAACAACCCTTTGAAAGACAGAAAACCATCAGTGAGTTACTGTACATATTACATGCATAGCATCAGGAGACAGACACCATAAAAACAACAGGTTTCACTTTTAACTGTAAACAGGTATAGTTTAATAATAACAATATTATTTTTCTGAGTAAACAACACAAACATTATTTATCACTTAGGAATAACTGTGCACAGAATACTTCAGCACTCAGAAACTAAATTCCGATTATTTTGTAGCTATTGCTGACAAATATTGCCTTTGAAAAGTCTTCAGCTGCGTATATTATACAACTGAATTTATAAGAAACACAGTCATGTGGGCTTTGGTACCCTCCCACATGCTTCATTCTTAACAGATGCTGACACTTCTCATCTACATCCTGAGGACAACATGCTTCCAGTCATTTTGTCCAGCTGAAAAGGAAAGATACTAACCCATATGGCCTTTCTCATTACCACATGGTAAGCAACTACTGAGCTTTTCACCATTTTGAGACCAGACTTTGGGGCATTCTCAGAGTCCAGTTTGGTAAAATACCAGATAGAAAAAAACCCAAACAAGACACTCAAGACTATGCTGACTGAGAAGCGATCAGAGCTTACACTCTTTTTCTGACAATTATTCAACTTGTAAAGTAAAATCTAAGTGGTTTTTAATCCCACTTTACAAATGCTTGAGGCCAAGTAATTCCCTCACTTTGAGATCTGAATTAATTCTCAGGCTTTTTCCTGTGAATCTTTACAATGGAATCTCTCTAAGATTAGCACAGTGCTTAAAACAGTATATAAAATGTTCATACTTGTTTCTATTAGAGTTCCCATGACCACAGGCACAAGACTGTATAGTTTTAAATTAAAACAGCAGACACCACTCATTTTTCTTTCAGTGTCATTTTAAGGGAATTATTTCAGTCTCAGCACTGAACAAGTTTTAAAAGGCAATGGATTCATTATTTCTGTGTACTCTTAGAATTGATGGAAACATATCCAATGTTCTATCGTGCTGTCACCATCCAAAGTCCCAGTGCAACATTGGCAGCCAAAAGTGCACTACCAGCAAGCAAAATTAAAAAGCCAACAAGCTCTCTGTTTTGTTTCTCTACAATCAGGGAGCTCAGAGTGGCTTCCAGGAATGAATTTAGTATCCACTGACCATCCAAAGCAAAGCAGGGTACGGCATTGATAACTGCCAGTGCTCCAGACAATGAAATGAGGCACCTGTTTGACATTAGTTAAGGTTCATGACTAATTTTCAATGAAACTTAAAAATAAATTAAAAAAATATTTTTAATATGCAGAAACATCTCAGAGTTATATTTCTTAGCTGCCATTCTGTTTCACAGAAATTATATAATGACTTTTACCCCATAATACACCTAGCTCAGAGAATTGCCTTTATAGATTCATTTCTTTTTAAGCACTAGGTCTGGATACTTAAAACAACCTGCATCCTTTACAACTCACATGGAAGCAGGAGACAGCAAAGCCACACAACATTGCCCATCTTCCTCCCTTGTTTTGTGTGGTTTTGGAGGAAGGTTATAGTTCTGACACCACGCCTGAAGTAAGAAGGTATTCTAAACCTATGACCTAAGTACGAAATAATGATTAGAGATATTTTCCAGAACACTCCCTTGCTGGAGTAAGGAAATGCCTAGAATATAACTGGAAATCTGGCCTCACTCTCCTACTTACCTGTTAGCCAGAAAAGTTGAGTGGATTTCTGTACATGCATGTGCACGTGACAGTAAGGCAAGGGTAGAATATTTCTATTATTGGTAAAAGCTTGCTAACTGTAATATACACCTCCATCCTATTACAGCCGGACAAGAAGACATAAGACTCAGAAAGCAGCTGGGTCATCATGAACTTTGGTGTGTTTCCAGAAAAGGGGAGCATCTGTAGCATCTTAACTCCAGTTTATGGGCTACATTGAACTACACTGTGTAATTGTTCTATAGCCACTCATAAACATTTCCATTTCTAAGGCTAAGGGTTCATAGATTAGCCATATTCAAGCCTACTGATCTTTATGTATATATATATATCATCTTGTTCATTAATAAGCATGTTTTAACTGAATTATGATCCTGATTTTTTTCTTTTCTGTTGAATAAAACAAAACCAAAATAACCATAAACTGTTATTTAGTTCAGTATAATGACTCAAAAAATTATAAAAATCCAACATACCAAAGCTAGCAATAATGTCTCATTTATCCTGCTGTAAATTCAGGCTTACTTTGACTTTCCTGTCAGAGCTGTAAAGACTCACCCTCAAAAAAAGAGTCAAAGTACTGACCATAAATATCCTACTAAGGACAAGAAAGTGAGATATTTCATATTAAGCTTGGCACACAGACAATAATCAATGCAGAGAAGGGATAAAGATGTCAAAACTCTACAGAAGTGTTTCAGACATCCTGTTTAAAATGATATCCAACTGAAATTTTGCTGGTTCACCAAATTCTAAACAGTGCTCTTCTTGCCTTAAAAGAACAAACATACTTCAAAGGATACTTGCAAAATGTCTCTATCACCACAGGCAGATCGATGCTTAGAAAGTTTTGTCGTGGTACAAAACTGCTGAGACTTACTGAAATGGAAATATACACAAAACATGAACAGTCATTCCAGGATTACAAATGATGAATTTTAGATTATAATTTTGCAGAAAAATCAGATCTGAAATGACATTTCTTCAAGAATGAATAGCCAACCTAAGTATGGTTTTCCTTTGTTTTAGTTGTTAAGAGTGCAGCCACTAAATATTTCTTAAAATATGGTCACTATCATAGTAAAGTCACTCCACAAAACACGGCATTATTTCAGTGAAAGTAGATCTAAGATATGCATTTTCAGAGGCAACTGGACATCTGCAGTCATAAAGACCACATTGTGTAATTCAAGTCCTTTTCAAAGAAAAACACATAAAGAATATAGCTACCAGACTTTTTCCAACATATGCCGTCCACATGTATACATTCATACTGTGGGTGCACACGTATACTTTCTTGGAAGGGCAGAAAATTTTCTTGCAATACCTGCAGAAGACCCCTTGACATGAGGCTGAGATCATGGTGTAGAAGCATGGGGGCAGATACAGTGCAGAATTCTGCAGTCACTCTCAGAAAGTAACAGCTAGGAGATCATGTGGCTGCCCCATCCCTGGCGGTGTTCAAGGCCAGGCTGGATGGGGCATGGAGCAACCTGGTCTAATGGAAGGTGTCCCTGCCCGTGGCAAGGGGGCTGGAACTGGATGATCTTTAAGGTCCCTTCCAGCCCAAACCATTCTATGACTCTATGATGCACAGCTGCACTACACAACACCAGTTAACCAGAACATAACTTGCTTCTTTTTCTGTCTTCAGATGAGTGACCGTGACTCCAAGATGGAACTTAGTATTAAAAAGCTGTGAGACAGGACTCAGCATCTTTCATATAAATACTAACTGGAAAATTGCAGTGTCAAGCACCACATGACCCTGAAGCACTTCTTTAGTACTGTAACTTCTTTGAAGCTTCAGCTAACTGTATGTCAAATGTTTAAGAGAGACTCCTCAAAGAAAACTGAAGTAGCTTGAGGCCTCCCGGAGTGCATTCTCTTAGTATGGGGATGCTCCATCTGGGTTGTCTCGTAAAAAGTCTTGACACAGTCTTTCAACGTAAACAGCAGTTGCTGTTTGCCAGCCTCAGGGACCATTTGAAAGCCTTAGTACTGTGACAGCTGTAAGAAAGACATCTTTCCTTCTAGAAGGCTTCATTCATAGTATAGCAGAGTCTTGTCCCCAAAAGGAAGAAGTATTGGTAAGTTAAGGCAGAATTAGAAAATCACCTTAAGGATGAGCTTGCACAGTATCAACAATAGTCACTCTGTCCCTAAAGAAAAGCTTTGGATGTGAATTGAGGCCAGGAGCAACGGGCTGAATTTTCCCTAACAGCCTGGGGAAAAGTTTTAGGAAGAAAAATACCATCTCCACGGATATATGTGAAACGGAGAGTTCAAACCCCACTCAATACAAGCATCCCTTGGAACAATTAAATCCACTCCTTGAGAAATTTTAAAATGATGGGCTAAGAGAATACTGGGAAACTCAGAGCACTAGTAACATACAGAAAGTGCTCTTAAGTATATCTTAGCTAAGAGTGAGAACCAAATTTCTTCAGGCTCAATAAACAATTCAAAGACATTGGAACAAAGATGAGGGGTAAGTAGTTCCAAAGGTGCTACTGGCAGAGAACTGGTCCATTCAGTCAAATAAACACATTTTCTTCTGATAACAGAGCCCCTTGTAATGAGTCCAACCAGCAAGCACACCATAGGATGGAGAGATTTGGAAAGAAAGGAGTCCCCAAAAAAGAATGGTTTGGTGTGGCAACAAGCAGAGAACTTTCCAACACCAAACTTGCCATAGCTATGCCAAGACAACTTGAAAATCATGTTCTCTCATTTACCTTAGCTTAAGAAAGACCTTTGATTTAGGGGAACTGAGAGAAAATAAGTCTGTTGGACTACTAAGTGAAGAACATAATAGACAGAAATCCTGGACACCATCCAGTTCAGAAAGTCAGAGGCATCCAAGTCAAGTGACATCCAAAGAAAACAACTCATCAAGCTGCAGGCTGGTATCAGAACATCTGATCAGACCTCTTGCTCAAGAGCCAAAATAGCAAAATGGCTGAGGCAGCCACTGTATTCAAAGGCTTCAAAAGACAGTATGCTGTAATTTCAAAGCTTGACTGCCTCTTGACAAACACCTAACGTCCACTATCAAGCTACCATCCTGAACCTGAATGGATTGAGACTCCTACATTGAGAATGGATCACTCATCTCCTTCCCTTTTTGTTGTCACTAACAGCTGCTAGACATGGATCTAAACTCCAAACCTTGCTGCCAAAGCAATACCCAAAACACAAAAAAATCTCTTCAGGAAGATACCGGACTGAGCTCTAGACACTGTAGTATGAGGCAATGAATGAATTTAGTGGCTGTAATGGATCAAACCTAATGACAGCAGGCAAATCTGTCCTTCAACAAATAACGCAAGGATTATAGAAATTATGTTCTCCAGCCTTGTCTTCAAAAGACACTGCTGGGAAGAGGTAAACAGCAATGAGGCTGGGTGAAACAAAATAGTCATTGTTCTCCCACTCCAATTAAGCAATTCTTTGACCTAGAATTAACATTTCTTTTGTTGGCTAATACTAGATAGTGTTCACAAATACTGAGAAGAATGCACAAGGGACATAACTTTAATTAGAAGTGATTTGGAGACTAGGTTGACCAAAGAGCTTTTCAAAACTTCTTCATGGGGTAAGAGCACGGATGTTATGGAGAAGAGGAACAGTACAGCATGAGATTATTTCTGTGTGGTCTCCAGAACATCTTTTAAATATAGGTTGAAGCAAAGCAGGATCATCTTCAGCAATAGGGGAAAACAAGCATGGAAATACTAAGAAACCACACTGTAGTTGACAGACCCTCCATCAGGGTTAAGGCTGTTATTGACCAAAAAAACTCCCCAAAGCTAGGAAGTGGTGTTTTTTGTTGTTGGGTTGTTTTTTTTTTTTTTAAGATTTGGATACAACAGAAGTAGGAGACTTGTCCAGTTTGGGGAAATTATCTTCTAAGTAAGTTCCATCTTCTTTTCATGAAGGAAATGCAGGTTTTGATCCCTGATGGGCAATGCAGATACAGGAACATTCAGAGATATGATCTTCCCTCAAACAGTGTAAATTCCAAATGCAAATGTTAGTCACAAGGCCTAGAGAAGGATGCCATGATTTTGCAACACCAGAAATTACATGGAAGAATAAAACCCCTCACAAAAATAAAGAAAAAGCACTGCAGAGTTGAATGGCAATAATGACAGGGCTCTCCATTTCAATCTTACATGTCACCTGTCCAACATAGGGAAAGCCTCTAGAACATAACTGGCCTGCAGTAAAAGCCTAAAAGTCTTCAGTAATTCCACATGAATTAAACCTACAGTATGAGTTTACATTTGATTACATTGGTACTTTTTACAAAGAGAAGGCTATTAGAACAGATTAATTAATGTGTCCTTCCTAAACAACATGTATTCCTAATCATTCCTTCTGGTTTAGTTTTGGCCAAATCTCCAGCACTGTAAATTCATTAAGGATTATGATTCTTTACAGGATTATTTTGTTTTGTTCTTTTTTGGGGTTGGGTTTTTTTTTCTTTTGTGGTTGTGTTTTGTTTCGCTTTTTTGAAATACTGTGTCTGTAAGCTAGTTTCAAATGAAAAAATATGAAATAATTACTTCTCCATATAGCAGGACTATCATGACAACAGTACAAACCTAAATAGAAAATAATACATGCAATAATCTTAGAATGTTTTTCAAACATTACTGTAGTGACATTTCTAGAGAAAGTAAAGTCATAGTACACACTAGTGCAACTCCCATATTAGGCTGTGTATTAAATGTAGCACCACTCCAAAAAGTAATGTTTCCTGCAGGTAGAAAGATCACATTAAAGCATGAAACATTTCACTAAAACGTATTCCTGTTTCAAAATTCACGCAGTAAAGGAAGAAATTATTTTCCTTTCACTAAAATGCATTCACTGTTTCAAAAATCACACATAGAATAGAGGAAGAAATTATTTTCCTTTCTTAACTGTAATAAAAATGGTTACCACATTCTGATAAGTCGTATTTGGGGGAAAAAGAAAAAAGAAAACAACAACAAACCTGATGGTCCAAAGCCAGTGTTGTACAGTGCAAAGTTAAGTCTGAAATATTTAGAAGCTGTTTCATTGGAATACATGGGACTTTATGATAGTACAGTAGACTACCTGCTGCCCAAGCCAGGATTCTGTAATTTTAGCTCTGTTTCTTTTCAAAGACGAACACAGTCCATAGGTTGCATCCGCAGCAAAGCTCCCAATGAAGTGAAGCTTCTAGCTTTGAAATTAACACATCCAATGTGCAATTCTCAGGGTACAGTAAATCACTTTAGAATTATATTCCTGTAAATATACTGCAAATTGCACTTTCACACAGTAACTTCTTAAAGTAAAACTACCTCTTCAGATCAAATAACATTTTTTTCTGACTTCTGAAAGACTTACAGGTTCAACTGTTTTGCAGAATTACTGCTCAACAGGAAAACACTGACTAAAGCTCCATCACTCCAACATATTGGAAAAGAGAACAATATCAGTTGTTCCAGAGCACCTAAAGTTTGTATTGTTAGAGACCAAGGAAGGGAACTTATAATAATTATCAAACTCTATTCTTAAAATTTGTTGCTGCATTTGGAATAGATGCCACCAAATACAGAACGGTGTGTTAATGATACACAGGTGAACAACATTTTCCTCCTAAATGGCAAGAGGGGAGAAATAACAAGTGAAGAGATCATATTTTGGGCTTAAAAATATGATCAGCACAGAAAGATGACTGACAGATTAACTGGACATATGCTTACGCAATAATGCTAACGGATTTACACTACCAGATTTCATTACTATTTCAAAAGCACTTTTGTACCTAAGTCAGAAAAATACCATGCCTTGTTAAGGACATACTTCAAGATGTCTGAAGCAAAATCTCACCCTGCGAGGCATAGCTGTCTATGAGGAACAGACCGGTTGCTCACAGGAAGGGACAACAGTTTAATGCTTCATGCTTTTTTAAGCCCATCTGAAGCTAATTTCCAACATGCCAGTCAAGCTACTAAGTAGGGATGTTGATGTGTTTGTTCTTTTTCCTGTGCTTGCTCCAAGAGCAGAATTATGTTTTACTCTACCTGGCTCAAGAATATAAGCTTGCCTAAAAGAGAGACATAGTCCATTTCAAAGTCAGTCAGAAATTAAACTGTAACAGGTTACTTAATTTAGAGTACTCAAAAAAATAATCAGGAAAAAAAAACTGTTATGACTGTACTTGTGGCTTGGTAGTTATGGGAATCTGTCACAGACACTTGGGATATTAGGTGTGATGTAAGCAGTCATGCTAATATTCCAGGCAAAGTGTTAAGAGTAAGATGCCCTAGAGATTTTACAGTATCATTCTGAGAAGTTTATGTGTTAGGAAAATGTAGGTGACCGGTTCCCATGACTAACCTGAGTGACATCTGTTATAGAAATAGCCCTATCATACTCTTCTGAAAAAAACAAACCCTAAAGAGACCAACCATCTCACATATGGTTTCTATTACCTTTGTAACTCATTGCACTGTGCACATTTCATTTTATGCCTGAGCAGTCCATGTCTCTCCACTGGCTGTGACAAGAAATGTATTCCACATTAAACAAGTTAACTGACAAGCGCTCCAAAACCTTGTACAAGCAGCCAGGCAAAGTAAACCACAATATAAACCTTTTTTTGTTGAATCATTTTAATAAATAACACCAACCTGTATACTGAAGATGCATGGGGTGTCCT
Organism: Melopsittacus undulatus; assembly: GCF_012275295.1. Taxonomy (NCBI): domain Eukaryota; kingdom Metazoa; phylum Chordata; class Aves; order Psittaciformes; family Psittaculidae; genus Melopsittacus; species Melopsittacus undulatus. The sequence goes on along the minus strand of NC_047528.1, from coordinate 79,266,612 downwards.
ACATACAGCATGTCAATATGGGGTGGATGTTTTACCCTGATGAGCCTTGTTTGGTTCTCTAAAGAAGGAGTCACACAAAAACTAGGAACGAAGTCTTTCTGGCAGTCCATGTTGGTTCGACAAACTTTGCTGGCTTCAATAACTTTTCGTGCTGGCAGACAGGCATACTGCAAAGGGCATTTGAAAAGGTTATAAAATGTAAAGGTATTTTCCAACACATCAGAATAAAAGGTACCACATATTCCTTTTTAAAGCAAAGGAAGTGCCCCACTGATATATTGCCAGCCCATGAAGAGCTGAAATCTTATTTTTGGGGGTTTTGTCAAATCCTTCAGAACCTCTACCTGACACATACTCAACCTGTCATTTCATTTTTGGTGGAATGTGAAAAAGAGGATGTGCACATGTAGCAGAGTAAAAGCTGTTTTTAAAAATGTACACACATGCACTACAAAAAAATCAAGGCATCTAAAAGTAAGTCAGTGATTTTTAATGAACAGAGCCTGCATCAACATACGAGTGACTAACTGTTAAAAAAGTTTTAGTCTTCATTGATTTAAAACCTTATTTGGCTGACAAAAACTTTATGTTCAGCAAATAAACCTACCAGCTGTGGGGCAGCTAAAAAACCATTCTCAACTGTTTCACTCTGCAGGCTGAAAGACCAGATCTTTCTTGCTCCCCACAGGCCAAAAGAGAGTACAGCAGAAAGGAACAGGAAATTGGTTCCCTCCCTCATGTCTCTCGTAAAAGCTCAGTGACAGTTTTCCTTTTGTTCTTAAATACAAGCAAGGAAAGTTCCTCATCTACTGTTTGCCTTAGGAAAAACAAAACAAAACAGGATTTTCTTCCTTTTTAGCCTGATAGTTACACTCCCTATGGATGCATGAGTGTCAGACACTCTCCATTAACTATAATACATGCTCTGTCTCCCAGGCCTGTCTTTTCTAAAGAGCCTGTAACCTTCCATTCCAGGGGAAGAGGGCACACTTTCAGATACTGCTGTATAGACCTGCAAAGACTGTTTAAAATAATTGTTCAAAACCCCACAGCCTGTCTAAGGACACTTGAAAGTCACAGGCTTCTGGATTCTTTTATTTCTTTTCTGTTCCTAAGAAGCAGTCATGAGCTCAAGAATGTGAAAACTCAGCGGGGTAGTGATTTATCAAATCTTGCTGAACTCCAGGATGTTACCAGCCACACATATATTTCAAATGAACTGCTGCTCTAGGCTCAATTTGTAGTGGCTAAATACAACAAAACCACCCTGGAGTTGGAAGTTTACCATCATAGAAACTGTAAACACAGCAGATGTAGGAATGGACTTATTACCCTTTCTTTAGGTATTTATCATAAATCTTCAGAACAATGATGAACTGGTATGTGTAGAAAAGTTTACACAGTTGATACTTGTGCTTTCTCTTGTAAAGAGAACTGTTAGAAAGATTTCATCACTGTCAATCTGGATCATGTGCTTTAATAAACTTTTCTGTATCTTGAAGAGAGTAAGTCAAAATCCTGCTGACAAACTTCATAGGGTTCCATATGTCACAAGAAAATCAACATGGTGAAAAAGGAATCAAATAGAGGCTCTGATTTGAGAAACTGGGCAATCCCTAGGACCTTCTCTTCCATGTTTTTAGTTTTATCCCAGTGACCAGAACTGCTGGCTTCAGATAACTGAACACATAATCCAGTGCTTTGTGTTGCCTGTAGCGCTCAGTACGTTTAAGACTGAAGCACCAAAATAAGCAATTTCACGTTGTTCTCAAAACTTGTTTTTCTTGCTAATACTCCGCATCCAGTGGTGAAAATGGGAGAGAGGTCTTTCTGCCTAAAGGAATGAGGGGTATAAGGTCTTTTCTGATTCTCCCAGAGAATTCCTGAATAGGAAAAATAATTTATAATGGGGAGAATAACATATACCTACACACACACCCTTACTACAAAACTGTAGATACTCTTAAACACTTAAGTATGCTGCATAAATATTGGTAAATATTATTAATTTAATTTAAATAATGCAGATTAAAAAAAATAAAAATCAGCAGTGTACATAACTTACCAGTTGGCTGTCCAAGTTATTGCTGTATGAAAAGCAAATGTCTGTGAGGCTGTTGTTACTACAACATTCAACTGTGCCATCAAGTCTTCTATAGACTAAAGAACACAGGCATAGAGCAAATGATGAATATTCTAGCAACTTCCTGAAAATAAATCAGTCTGCATCAAGTATAAAAATCATTCTGTGGCCCTCAAAAATCACAGCAATTCACACAGCCTAGCTGTGGTTCAGTCATAACTAAGAACAGGCTTCATCATTTACATGTATGAATGTCACCTGATTTTACCATGTCACATACTGATATTTTCATCTTAATAAGTTCCCTTGAGATACTGGGGATCTACCACTACAGTGTTCTGAGCATGGCAAGTTACAAAACGCTTTTATCTGTTGCCCTCAACTTGCATTAAGGCAGTCTGTTAGCTGCTACTCTACCAATTTCACTGGCTGGCTGTGGAAATGACCAAGACTCAAAATGTCCTTATTAAAAACATTAAAGCCTCCACAAGATTCAAATATCGAAAGCTTTCTAAGCCTTGAATGCTGCAGCAGTGAATAACTGATGTCTTAAACCATGATTTAACTAGCACAGTACAGAACTTGTGTAGAGATGTTCTTTAAATAAATTTAACCTAACTTCATCTATAACAGCTTTTAAAGAAACACAAACGAAAGGTTACTGTAACAATCTGTGTCACAGCAACACTGCAGTAGCCTACTGTGAAATATATCAAGCCTGCCATACTGGTTGCTGATATATCACTGCATAAGCTGCAAGCCACTAACATGGAAATTTATGCCTGGGACTTACAGGTGCAAGCACTGTACCATACAATCCTTTTCTCGAAGTATCCTGTGGTTAAGCAAGTACATAGAATCACAGAATAGTTAGGGTTGGAAAGGACCTTAAGATCATCTAGTTCCAATTCCCCCGTGCGATGGGCAGGGACACCTCACACTAAACCATGTCACCCAAGGCTTTATCCAACCCAGGCTTGAACACTCGAAAATGGGGGTTATATTTCCCTTTTTCCAGTCATCAGGAACTTCACCTGACTGCCATGATTTTTCAAATATGATGGCCAGTGGCTTTGCAACTTCATTCACCAGCTCCTTCAGGACCCATGGATGGATTTCATCAGGTCCCATGGACTTGTGTACATTCAGGTTCTTAAAATGGTCTCGAACCAGATCCTCTCCTACAGTGGGCCCAAGGTCTTCATTCTCACAGTCCCTGCATTTGCCTTCCAAGACTTGGGTGCTGCAGTCAGAGCATTTGCCAGTGAAGACCGAGGCAAAGAAGTCATTCAGAACCTCAGCCTTCTCCAAATCCAGGGTAGCCAGTTCTCCCAATAGCTTCCGGACAGGGCCTACATTCTCCCTAGTCTGTCTTTTATTTGCTACATACCCACAGAATCCCTTCCAGTTATCTTTCACATCCCTAGCCAAGTTTAATTCTAACTGGGCCTTAGCTTTCCTAACCTGGTCCCTAGCTTCCCAGACAACATCCCTGTATCCTTCCCAGGCCTCTTGTCCTTGCTTCCACCTTTTAAAAGCCTCTTTTTTCCTTTGAATTTTTCTCAGCAGCTCCTTATCCATCCAAGGAGGTCTCCTGGCCCTCCTGCTGCACCTCCTTCTAGTCGGGATGCAACACTCCTGAGCTTGCAGCAGGTGATCCTTGAATATCAACCAACAGTCTTGGGCCCCCATGCTCTTTAGGGCTATATCTCATGGAACCTTGCTAAGCAGGCTCCTGAAGAGGCCAAAGTCTGCTCTCTTGAAGTCCAGGGCAGTGAGCTTACTGAACGCGCTTCTCACTGTCTTGAGGACCTGGAACTCGACCATCTCCTGATCACTGCAACCAAGCCTGCCCAGGAGCATCACATTTCCAAAGAGCCCTTCCCTGTTGGTCAAGCAGGGCACCTCTCCTTGTCAGTTCCTCTATTGCTTGCAGAAGGGAGTTGTCTTCCACACAACTGAGGAACCTCCTGGATTGCTTGTGCTGGGCCGTACCATCTCTCCAACAGATATCAGGGTGGTTGAAGTCCCTCATAAGGTCAAGGGCCTGTGAGCATGAGGCTGTTCCTATCTGTCTGTGGAGTCCTTCATCCACAGGTTCCTCTTGATCAGGTGGTCTGTAACAGATCCCCACAGTAATGTCTCCCATCACTGTTCTCCCTTTAACCCTGACCCACAAGCTCTCTGTTGACTGCTCACCTCTCCTCAGATAGAGTTCCATACTCTCCAGCCTATCCCTAACATAAATAGCAACTTACTCTTCCTGTCTGCCAGGCCTGTCTTTTCTAAAGAGCCTGTAACCTTCCATTCCAAGACTCCAGTCATAGGAGGCATCCCACCGTGTTTCTGTGATGCCTATTGTATCGTATCCCCGTAGAAGTGCCCGCATCTCTAATTCCTCTTATTTGTTCCCCATACTACAAGCCTTTGTATAGCGGCATCTGAGCTGAGCTCCAAATGAAGCCAGCTCATCGGCTGGAGTGGCTGAAATATCTCTACATCTCTCTGAGTATTTATTATAGGTGCTGGCATCTGACTGGGTGTGTTGGGATGGAATGATTCCCCCCTCCCCCAACACATCTAGTTTAAAGCATCCTTGACCAGCCTGGCAAGCCTCCTACCAAAACAGCTCTTCCCCTTCGTTGTCAGACCAGTTTCACCAGCCCCCAGTAGACCTGGTCTCCCAAATAGAGTCCCATGTTCTAAATACCCAAACCCCTGACTATGGCATCACTGTTCTTACCATTTATTAACCTGGCCAACCCTCCTTGCCTTTTTAAGGTACTCCCCTTTATCCTGGAGAATTGTCAAAAAGACTATCAGAGCTGCAGAGCCCCTAACCACCTCTTCCAGGGCTCTGTAGTCCTTCTTAATGTTCTCCGGGCTACTATCTATATCACTAGTACCCACATGGACATCTAGAAGTGGGTAATAGTCAGTGGGACTTACTATACCAGACAGCGTCAAGCCCCTGGTAGGCAACATACCTCCTCTGAGAAAATACATATTTTTGAATAGTGAATGACCATAAAAAGGGTTTCCTTATGAACTACATTGAAAACACTTCTTTTAAATTCAAGAAGGTCCATGGGGCACTGTTTTCTGTCTAGCTTCATACTCAAATAGTTTACTCTCCATTTGTTTTACGGTCAAATAGATAGGGTCCATTTGCTAGATACATTGATATTCAGTATTTATGTCAAGTTGTGAACTGTCAAGATTTTGACAAATGACAGCTGCTAGAGACTGAACAGAGTTCACTTAATTTAGGAGGAATATTCTGCACTGCTGGAGGCTTTATGACTCTGAAAATGCAGACAGACTGGTCTGATTAGAATGCAGCAGTGGGACAATGGGCTGCTAACACAATACAGCAACCAAGCTTGCAAGCAACATTGAGTCTCTCCAGTATTAAGTTTTTACTATTTCAATCTAAACAAGACTAGTTCAGTTGCAGAATATGCAGTTTTATTATTCATAACTCTGAAACTGCATTTCGGAGAACAGAAGAATCAGAGCATATGTACTTACAGTATCTAAAAACTGATTCTTCATTGCCATTCCTACCTAGCTAAAAGCATGTGTCAAAGGTGCCCTCCTCTTTAGAAGGATAATCCAAACTGCTAGCTATCCAAAAGCAGGATCTTACCCATACTTCACTAGTTTCCTGTTTAAATATTTATTTTTATCTTGTTTAAATATTCCAGTTGTAAGATTACTTTCCTTACATATTAGAAAGAAAGATAAATTACCTTTTTGGTCTCACAATGTAACTATAATGCATCAAAAAACATGGGTAGTCGAGCTGCCTGACCTCCTATTTACTTCAGTATGATGAAACAAATGGAGTAACAATTTTAAAGCTCTGAATAGCATCATATAGATTTTGCTCAGTACAAACCAGACCTTACTATTTTCCTGAGCAGTGCAGAAGTTTGAAGCCTAGGCCAGTCATCAGCCATCGCCCTATTTTCTTGGTAGCCCCTTACCTTTGTAATTCAGTCTCCATGGATGCTTGCATGAAACAAACTTTCGAGAGCTTTATGTAGGTCACGTCATAAGACATTCAACCAATTTAACTTGACTATTCTTTTTTGTTCTACTAAATTTTTGTTTATGGTTCTAGTTTAGTTCAGTTCAGGTTTTTTTTTGTTTCCAAGGGGTGAACTGTTACAGCAACATGCACTCTAATGTATAAATGAAAACAGAAGGAAACAGACTGACTTGCAGAAGCAATATGTGCAATCCAGACAAAACTAAGTTTATGGGCAAAGACACTGTGAGATTAAAGAAGCAAATGAAACTTAAAACCCTCATAGTGAGACAGCTCAGAGTAAGTGGCCATAATAAAGCACATCATTGGGTTAAGCCATACAATTTGTAATGTCATGCTGATCAAAGCGGTAAGGTAATATGTGGAATTTACATCTGTAAAAGATCACCAGGTTGATCCATATAGCTGAACTAAAAATAGAGGAGATAATTCTATTACTGCTAATAACCAAGTTATGCAATATCCCAAAGAGGCAAATTTCATTATTCATGTCATAAAGGATTTTTGTATAGGGTGACTGGAAAACTAGAGAAATTCATCTGTCTTCTACCTACTTCTTCCTCACTTTCAGGTTTCACAAAATAGAATGGCATATTACTAAATGCTGAAGACAGGATAGCAGACTCAACTTAGGAGAAATCTGTCCTCACCAACATATCCTACATTCAAACCAGTCATCAAGACATGATAACATTACAATATAAAATAATGAAGAGAGCATCTAAAGTCATACCTCTAGCTGGAAAGCTTAATTGCTGTAGGGTGGCTGCACTTACACAGTAGCCAACCTGTGACTTCTCTGAAATGTCTCCCAGACAGGAATTCCAGTCTTCTACATTATAAACTGGGCAGTCTTGCAGATTAGTGACAAGGTCTCCCACAAAAAGACCTCTTGGTCCATTGGCAGGAGAATCCTGAGAAGAAACAGTCAAGTCAGTCATATTATGACAGTTAAAACAACACGGATTTTTTTACAGTTCTGCCAAATAGCCACGAAATCTTTAGGTTAAGACACTATTTCCAGAGAAGGAGAGTATCTCAGGCTCCACTAGAACTGATTATTTCAACTTATGATAGAGCATTTCAAAACAAATATCCTTTACAAATAATAACTTTTTTAGTCCAAAGAAAAAGAAAAGGGCAAGTTTCTATGTGTTCCAGGGACCGATTCAAACTCGAGAATTTATTTTCATACAAGTTATTACACTATGGGTTTTCCTACCATTTTAAGTTCAAGTAGTTTAAATTAATACACTGAATCTTACAACACAGCAGGTTGAACCTATACTTTCAAGAATATAAAGCATAATAAATGTCACTCTATCCTGAGTCATAGCAGTTCATTTTGAGATCCAAGGAGGACTGAATGCTTTCAGCTGTGCTGTTCAACTGTGCTGTATTTGATTAAGTCCGAAAAAAATCAGTCCTTTCCAGAATCTCAGCAGTCTCTCTCTACTTTGCTTTCAGCTGACCAAACAAGCAAGTAAATCAGCTCAAAATAATCTTTAACATTAAAACCAGATAGCAATAATCAGAGTGATAATGTAGTTTCCAGTAGGTTTACTTGGTGCCAATATTGAAAAGAAGTAAAAATAAAACAAACAAAACTGAAATAAGCCTGCAAACTCATCTCAATGTCTAAACAGATTTTTAGTGTGACGAATAGTCTGTAATTATTCACGCCATGTTCCTTCATTTATTAATACTAAAACACATGTGACTGAGAAGGAAACGTCAAGGAGACAAAGAGCGCAATATATTAGACTCTGCAGAGTGCTGCACTGACCAAATCTGATTGTGATGATAAGAGACACAGGTCCTCTCAGGTCACAAAGCATGCAATATGAAAACAGTAAAGATCTTTTCTTACCTCTGCAACCTCAGTGACAAGTGCCCCAACACCCGTGTAATAGAAAGGGAAAAGAATGGCTGGCAGCAGAAACAGAACCATGAAACTTGCAACACCAAGAACAAAATTATGCCACACTCCTAAAAAGGAAAAAAAAAAATTAAGTAAACAATAATAACAGAAAGTTGGCTTTGAAATGTAAGTTTCCACAGTCACCTTCTAATCAACTTTCCTGAAATGATTACTGTAAGAATGGATGAAAAGTTAATTTTTGAACAGAGGCATGAAAGAATATGTATATTACTTTACAAACTTAAGTTTCTATGATCTCACTTTGTAGGCAAGTTTTAGAGAATCCTCTGAGCTCCTGAGAATTATACTATCAGAAAAGAGGTTAAGTTTATTTTTAAGGTGTCATTCTACCATATTGATATTTCATCTTGTCACTATTTTTCTAAGTATGTAGTAGGTAGAGTATCCAGAAGAAAAACTGTGCTTCTGAATCAATACTTCTAGTTTCGATCTACAGTTTCTATTTACAGATCAATCATAGATATTAAAACACTTCCTACCACAACAAACTGTTACATTTAAGAATCTTAATAACTGGTCATACATGTGAATAAATACTGTTTGTCCTGGTCTGCAAGATGTCTGAAATTTAGCTGCAATTCAGTAGTTTTCATGGTTATCTCAATTGTACCAATGAAAATAATTACATGTACATGTGCCAAACAAGTTTAGAAAATTATTTTAAAAAAGGCTTCTTCTACAAGAAAATCTGGACCTAAAACCACATCAAGAAACTGAGTTGTGCAATCAGCATTTCCTGACACATTATTCTGGGCAACATATTTGCAACTGCAATTTTTAAAGTACGCTGTTCTCCATAGGAAGAAATGAACCAGTATCATAAGATGTGCTTGGCTTCCTTCAACATCCAGTACTATACAGATTTTCTCATTTATTTTGTGTTGTTGGTCAAACATTTCATACGACCACTGCAGGAAAACTTTTTGTGTTGAAGACTCCTTATTTCCTTTTTATAATGCTTCATCTCGTTAAGAGGGGTTTGAGTCAATTCTATATTTACAGTGCAGTTATGAGACAGGAACTAAAGTAAATATAACCTATCTTTCTTGCACTGCATATAACACAGGAATCATGACATATGGCAGACTCTTATTTCCCCTGGTTATCTCTACCTGTCACCTGGTCGTCTTTTACATTTCTAATGCTGCAGAAAAGAGAGATATTTTTGGAGTACTTTAACTAAGTTTTTTTTTGCCATTTCCCATAGTCGATGCTTCTTAATGTGATTTCCCTTTCTATAGTTTTTAATCATATGTCATTGAAAGGTAATCAGATAGATGAAATGTTTCAGAAATCAGTTCTCTTTATCTCACACATATATATATATCCGTGCACACACACACAAATGCAACAAACCCAGTAGTGTTAGGTAGATGTGTTACCTTTATTGCTTTAAACTTTTTATCTTAAAATTTTTTTTTTTTCAGCTCAACAACTTAACAAAGGATAAAAATTAAAGACCAAAACAAAATTCATTTGTAACAGTGTGGCCGCTATAGAGAGTAAACTGGAAAAAAAACCTTAAATAACAAAAAATGAGGTGATAGAACTGTTAGAGGGTGACATAAATACTTTAAAACTGCTAGGAAAACATGGGTTTTAGCACCATAATCTACACAGTTTGCTGTGTGGAATACAGGAGAAAAGTCTAAAATGCAAAGGCTTCAAATTCATCCCAGGTGATCCACAGAAAATAAACAGCCTTAAAATGAGAATAACTGTAGAGGCACACTGCTGCGTATACAAGTAATTTCATTTTGCTAAAACAGCCTTATCTGTGGATACCTAATTCCTTATATTTAAAAAGGGATACTTTACTCAGCCCTTAAAACAACTTAAAATAATAATTTTTTTTAAAAATTAAGTTAAAAAATCTTTTAACTTTTTCCTGTTAAAGACAACACAAAACGCATTAAAAAGGATCTCAAAAATAGTACAAATGTTTGAATTATAAGAAAGTGCAGCACAGAAGCACTTTTTATCTACTGGGCATGGAATTAGTGCTAAAAATACCACAAGTCTTACAAGAACACTCATTCCCTATTCTTGAACTCACGATGCCATCTGCTGTACAACAAATATATTTTTTAATCTCCAGAGTATAGGTGGATTACAAAAGGAATATTCCGTGTCATTCTCCCCTCTGTTTCTTTTACTTCACTGCCATACAAAAGTCAGAAAGCAAGCATCTGGAAACTCAGATGTTCAGAACAGTGAGAACATGTTCATTCAACTGCTCTGACAATTAAAAAACACCCGTGTCAAGTTTAGCGAGTATCACATTTTATGATTATCAAACATCCTAGCTATGAAACATACTTATCATTAGGTGTAAATAAAAAAAAAGCATATATGTGCTATACCTAACTGCGAACAAGCCACTGATATCAAACCAGTATTGCAACATGCTTGTTGCTACCTTGTATTCCCCTAAATCTGCTTCCCCAAGAAACCTGAAAAATTATAGGTGTTCACAGTCATCAAAATTACGCAAGCAATTATTTTCTGTTACACCTTATAGTCTAATTTTTCTAGATGATTTCACAGCAATGTAGGTAAGCAACCCATTTTGAAAACTGGTATGTCTTCTCTTGCAGCTCTGCTCACAGTAGCTGGAAATGGAAATTGACACCAGGCATCATGGAAGTTAGCCTATTGCAGTGAATGATTTTGTTTCATTAAGGTATTTGGAATATAGACATATTTACTTGCCTAACTTTTATCATCATTTACTTGATTTACAAAAGCTTGAAAATATGCTTTCCTAATGGCTTCTGTATCCCCAGTCTAAACCCTTCTATATAATGTTACAATATTCAAGAAACAATGTTAACGTCTAAACATTACAACAGGCTTGCTGCTATCCTACTTCTCCAAGAACTAAACCAAGATGCAAATTTTTCTGTCTTTCAGTAATCTGGGAACCACATTTGTCTCTAAAAAACAGTAACACATGGTTCAGGTAGGATAATACAGTCTCAGTCTAACTTTCCACAACAATAGGGCTCTACTTCCCAGTAGCCAGCGACTTCAAAAACATCAAACCAAAACCACTTGGTGCTTATTTGGAGCCATAAGCTGTTATTCTCTTTGGATGCTGGTGTTTTAGCCTTTATTTCCTCTTGATGGCAACACCAAAACACAGTGTCCTGTATAATAACATTACTCAAATGTCACTGAAAATCACTCATAATACTACTGAAAAAATCACATTGCTTCTATTGCAGAAAGCGGTAGGTAGGGTAATGCTCAAAGGTGTTCACCTGTGACAGCATCTATAAAAGCTTTTTCTAATGAGAGAGTAAGGTCAGGAACCACATATTTTCCTCAATCACATATATGGAATTTCTTATGCACAGCTAATCTGAATTAGATCTAGGATATATAGTAACATTTTTCATGACAGGAAACTGGTACTCATTTAAACTCCTAGAAATGGACATCTCTCTCCTTCAGGAAACAGCACAGTGTGGACAGTAATGATCAAATGATTTTCTATAATTACAATATAGGTTCAGAGCAGAAGGATCACCTTTAGGTAAATACAAGCTTTTGTCCTTCTTCATTTCAAACCTTCAATTCTCCATCAAGAATTCACAAATAATGTCTGTAGAGTAAGTAACAATGCTAAGCAAAGGTTTAATAAAAAAGCACAAACTATTACCTGCACAAAATATCCTTAGTTGCTGGACTGGAGATATCAGTTGCAAGTGGGTTGTGAAGAGCTCAACAAATGCTCCAGGATAGACAACAAAGATAAAAATCCCAAATCCATTAAATCGTACTTGTTCTCTTAAGAGAAGAAAATAACAATGAAGTGGTGCTACTGCAAACAAGAGAAAAACTGATTCTACATAGCACATATTTTTCATAATGAGAACAACTAAAATTATAACTAGAAAACTAACCTTTTTTCGTAATACCAACAACTGAAAGATAATTAAACTACAGGATGTTTTTTACAGTAGTTGCCACTTTTAAGCGGCACACATTTGTGAACCTAGTAAAAGATAAAGGACAAGTTCAACTTTTTTTTCTGTCTCCTGGTAACAGCAACACACAAAATACTTAAAAAAAACCCCAAACCAAATAAAAAAAACAACCCTGAAACAAACTATTTTCACTTTAACATTTGGGGGACTTTTCTTTTAAGTAAAGAAATTGCAGCTTGTAGGATGCAGTTTCAAACTAATCAATTAAAAATTATCTGGAAGAAGCAATTGCTTTCCTCCTAAAGGAACACTTATTGATTTCTGGTATTTGTAATTTCTGTTTCTCCTGAATGAAATTCAAAGTAAATTGTAAATCATAAAAAAATGAGGGAAATTTTCATTTGATAAAATGAAAACAAGTCAGGAGGTTAAAAGGACAAGTGCTATTTAAATATATTAGTAGCTGACGCTATCATACAGATAATATAAACATTTACCAGAGGTTTTACAATTGCATTTAAATGGCACTTTTTGAAATAACTATATAAAGGTTTTATGAAGCTAGAAATTTCATAAGGCACCGATAGAGGCATGACAACCATATTCCGAGACAATTACATTCCAATTATTATTCCAAGACAACCACATTCCAAGACAAAACAAGCACAGATCAGCTAATCTTGTATCATTACAGAGACACTACACTGGGCATAGCATTTTATTTATTTGCATTTATTTATTATGCATATACAATAAAAGAAGACACAGAATTATACAAACTCATCAGAATGAAGTAATACATTAATTCCCTGGAGTTAACTCATCAGACCTACTCATGCTACCAATTAATGCAGCCTAATGCCTATACATAATTTCATGACTTGGATAGGAGGGAAGAAGAAAAAGGCTTTTTTGGCACAAGCCTTGACAAAGCTAAGGCTCAAATATTCTAAGCTCTTTAGTTTACAGCCAATACTATTGTGAACTGAAGTTGGCAAAACTGTACTCGATTTCAGGGAGCCAAAGTGATTTGCCAGAATAATAGTATTTGCCCACAGCACAGCTATTTAGTAAAGCCTAAACCCTGAGGATTGACCGTAACAGCAACACAGAGCCAACGTGTGGTAGGATTGAAGAAAGAAAAACCAACAGTTAAGCACAAAACAGCAGCAGCACTGTGCATTGAACAAATGATTTTTTTCCCCTGGGAATAATTTTTTTGACAAAACGCAAATGCGAACATTAACAGCCTTTGCTCAGGGTCTTGAATGAAGATATCACACCATTAAGATATAAAAATTATTCATTCTACTTGAAAAGAGCTTTATAGTTACTCTTGGCTTATCTGTAGTTAGCCAGAAGCACGTGAAAGTACTCTGAGAGAAAGGAAACGTTGATTCTTCCTGTGATGAGATGAGCAAGAGCAAGAGCTTCATCCTCTACAGAAAAATCTTTGTATTAGGGGAAAAAAAGCTGAAGGACAAATAGAGCATGAAAAAACACAGAGGGTCCAAAGCCACCCCCTTAACTGAAAACTTTTGGGGTTATAAAAATGTAGTAATGGGTTAAAATGCAGTCATGACTCCCTATACTCAAGATTACAGAAACAACTTAGGTCTTTGTGCTCATAATTATGTCCACGAGAAATGCGGAGAACACCTGAATATCAGTCTCAGTAACCACCACTTAACCTTCTAAAGTGTCACCTGACAGCAATGACTAATCATGTCAAATAATTTTTTTGTGAAGTAATCATCATAGTGAAGTGACACTAAAAATATCATCTTTGATCAAAATTAACATATCACTGAGATTAATGGGGAAAATGCCATTCAAACTGAATTACTGCTTCAGCCTCTTCATATGCTACTCCAAAAGCTATGTTTAAATAAATAAATTTAAAATCTATTTTAAAGTACCATTGTGTAATAATGTATGGGTCCACTTCAAGGGCTACAGCTGCAGAAATGTAATTGCTGTGTGAAAAACAACACTTAAAAGAAATATTCTTTTAAACCTGATGCGGTGTGGTATAATGGCAATGTAGAAGTCCTTTCATATCTGTAGAATAGGCACTGTATCAAAACTCTATCCTTACTGAACACCCAAACTTAAAATCTAAGAAAGATATGAAATACAGAACAAACAGACTCTTTAGATAAACCGAAGCAGTGCTAACAACATTCACCTGCAAGTAAATGCTCTGGAATATTAGGCTTTGTTAGCACATAGCAAGAGAAAAGTAATTTCTGTTACCGAATAGCTGCCACCCCATGGCCGACTTCATGTATCACACCACTGATGAGGGTTGCAGAGAAGAAATAGGTCAGCTGGCTGACAGGCAAATTTACACCAGGCACCTGTTGATGTGGGCATGACAACAAAACAAAACACAGGAGGAAACTAAGAGGTACAAAGACAAATAATTCTGCCCCTAAATCTGCTGCTCTGAGCTTCTTCAGACCCGCAACAGAACAGGAGCTGTTTTCACAGAGCACTGTCAGTTTGCACATCTTCTCCCAGTTTATTCAACGTATTTTAAAATATATTAAATACATATTCTTTTGTTGAAGGTTGAAAGGCTCTCCAGGCACAAAAGCCTTCTCTCTGTGCTACTTATTCCCGACAGTCCTGACCGAATGTGTTCTATTCTATATTAAGCTCACAAAGTTTATAGAAAAGTATACAGACTTCTACTCAAATGAAACAGGCTTGGCAACTGTGAGCTTTAGTTCACAATTTTCTGTGGGCAGTAACATAGCTACAGAGCAGATCCATCCTTCAAAAAGTAATGAAAATTGCATGTCACTTAAAACACTATGAACCCTAAAAGTTCAAAAAATGAGCCTACAACTGAAGCTGTCAGCTTCCCTTCTCTCTCTCTATTCCAATCACACAATTTTCTCAAATTTATAATGTTAAAAAAGGGCAAACTTGTCTACTGTTCAAGTTTTGGCAGTCTACAAATTTGGCTAAAATTTGGCAATTTATATATATATATATATATATATTTTTTTTTTTTTAAGCCCGTCAGTGCACTCACTAGTCATGAGACATCAACTACTTCCAGACAAGCTTAAAAGCAGACACGAGTCAAAGAATGAGGAGCCATTCCCTCCTTACGGACATTCCTCTTGCTCAGTTCCCATTCCCACTCAGCTGCCATGCTGCAGCGGCATGGTAAGGCCACTTCTGCTTCTTGCTCTGGAACAATTATGTCTGCTTCACAGCACTCCCTGCTTGTGGCAGAGCACAATCTACTACAGTCATTAAGAGCTGTTGTGAACACAACTTGAACTGCAATCCAGTGGCAGAAAAGAGATGCTATGTGCAAAAATTCTACCTTGTCAATAGGAGTCTCTAAAAACTACCCTTGTGGACAGAAAACGCTCCAGATACTGTTTGATTCTATCTGCATCCAGTCCTCCACATTCCACAATTATATGCATTCACCTACCCATGCAGCAGAACCCTACAATATGTTGGTGAGACAATCTAGCTAAAAGAAATTCTTCAAAAGACTGCTTTCAATACCATTAAACAGAATCATTTCACAGATTCTGCTCAGAGTACGATCATGACCAAGATACTTAACTGGCACAACTATCATACCTCACTGTATGAAGACAGCTGCTCTTCGTTCATTAAGCATTCACTTAAACTACAGCATCAGCTGGTGGCACTAATGCTTCAGTTAACTTGTGCTGCTGTTCTGAGTACACAGGAGGACAGACAGCGACAGCAAGAGTTACCATTTTAATACTACCAAGACTGTAGCCTGTCAGAACACAGCATCAGATCCCTTCCGACTTGCTAACTTTCTTTCAGACATGATAACTCTCATGAAGGTTTCTGAAATCAACAGTGGTATTTTCTCAATCAGCACTGTCAACTGAGAGTTTACGGTCTTGTGAAAATTACTTTTAGTAAAAGAAGATCCTTTGCTAGTAACTGATCTGTGTTTTTCCCACTTCTGTCAATAGGCAACCAACAAAGGAGGGGAGCAGCTGAAGAAAAAGAGGCCTGTTACCTACAGATGGGTATTTTAACTAAAATACAGGAGTGAACAAAAGGGTACAAAAGGGTACAAAAATCTTAATCAATAAAACATAAGCAGAACTGTATCCCCCTCTCTCCATAGCTAAAGGCTAAACATATCTATGTCACAGGCAAAAGCTGAGTTAAAAAAAATAACACTTGTTTGGGGTTTTGTGGTAGTTTGTTTTGTTGTTTTTTTGGGGGGGGGAATTGGTTTTGGTATTTGGGTTTGTTTGTTGGGTATTTTTTTTGTTTGTTTCTTGGTTTTAGTTGGGTTTTTTTGTTTGTCTGTTTTTTGGGTTTTTTTTTGGGGGGGGGCTCTTGTTTTTTTTTTTAACTAAGTACTCTCCTCCAGGAAGTCAAATACACCTAACTAATTTAAATGAGGAAAAGACCCTCCTGATTTGTTCTTCACCTCTTTGCAGTCACATATGGATCCCTTTACTGTGTCAATTTATGCTGGCATACTCCCTTCAAAAAGAATACTAAAACACTTTAAAGGCAGAATTATACAACTGTGACCATTCAGAAATTAAAGACTGAGGTAGGAAAGAAAGAGAACCACAATTCAAATTAGAAGTTACCTTATCCTTACACATGACATTAAATTATCCCTATACATTACATCTTTTTCAGTGCCTGTCTGTTGGTTTGAATGCAATGATATTGCTAGTGAGCAGTCACTCGGGAATCAATTCCACATTGAAACTGTGAGTGTTATCCTAGATATTTGCTTTCATAGTTCCAATTCACACCAGGTTAATTCCAAAGGCTCATCTTTACTTTGGTGGCCTCTAGGTTATTTTCTTCTAAAAGTAATATATTGCAACTGACCACTTTACTCTAGTGTCACTAAGTGGATAGATCTATGATCTCAGAAAATGAAGGTGTAAGGGAGGTTTGTCTTCCTCCAGAATGTAATAGACTTACATGTTTAGGATAGACCTTGTTGGCATGTAAATTAAAATTTTTCTGTCTCATGTTCAACTTGTGGTCTACAGGACACACACACTGCCCACTCTTGACTGCTCCTGGAGATAATGCAGAAGCAGACGGTGGACTGGCGAACTGCAGTGGCACTACCAGCACCAGCAGTTCTCTCCCAGATCTTGTTACCTGCTTTTACCAACACATACTGCATTTGCTGTATTCACCCTCCATATGTGAAACAGACCCAAACCCCAAGCCACCCCAAAGGTACTGAGTTTATGGCACATGATAACGATCAGGCTTCCTGCATTCATGTAACTTTTTAAATCTAGCTGCCCACATTAAGTTTAGCACTTATAGGAAGGTCTATCATGGCAGCACACAATACCCATATTTTGTTCACTAGAAAAGCTGAGTACTTAGAATAAAATAGCTGGGCATGTCTGCTCTAAGCCATGCAACAGAAGACAGAAGGCAGAGCAATCTCACAGGACTGTGCTTCTGATAATGACCACACATTCTGTCCAGATAGCACTCCTGGGGAAATAATGGTGGCTAGGACTCCTTCTAAAAGGTTAAAACTGTTGTAAGACAATGTCAGTTCTTTCTCTACTGCCTTGTGTACAGATAAAAAAAAGCTGTATTTGCAATCTCTTCCATTCTGTGAAATACATTCCTTTCTAAAATGACACAATATATTGTCCAGCATCAGAAATCCATTAAAAAATTAAATACATTATTATTAGGCCTTTGCCTAGATACTGCCAGAAACACTACTTCAATTTTGCACTGCAATTTAGGGCATAACTCCTTGAAAATTCAAAAAATATGCCATCTCCTCACTAATAAATATTTGCTTCCACTCTCACACAAAGCTCTTTATACTTCTTTTCCACTGCAGTTCTGTATTGTAACAAATGAAATAGAAACCCTTTCTTCTTGTGGAATAGATCTGTGCTCTGCAAACTTTACGGCCACCAGTACCTCTACATATTGCACAACTCAGAGGAGGTAAATTCTTAGCTCTGTTTTGTATTCTTAGTACTGTGATAATATAGCGGTTTTCAAAATTACCAGCTCATTCTCACTCCCGAGAATTTTTAATATAAACTCTTAAACATGTTTGCCTTCATTCATCTTCCTGCCTTTTCCTACTTCTACTCCCCATTCTCAAGGCTGGTAACAAACCAACAAACTTTTGCGTAAATGACCATCAGGAGTTAGGTTATTCTTGTATGGGAGGATTTAAGCATCACACACCCCTTAAGAAGCTGGTTTAGATCAGTTCACAACAAAATAAAGACCTGAGGCAACAACACTTACCACAACTTGCAGCATACGATCATTCTGGGCTTTTGGTGCCTCTGTGAGCATCTGTGTCAGTGTTTGCATCAGTGTCTTTCCAAGAAGAACAACAGAGCCAAACATGGCAACTATGCCAAACACCATTCCTATGCTGAACCTACAGAGACAAGCAAATAGTTTAGCAATGCACAGCCATAAGAAAATAGGGTATATTCTCTGGATATGTAATTGCTTTAGCACAACTCAGCACACCAAACTCATAGGGCAATACTTTTCTGATGATACTATCATTCATGTTATCAACAATCCAGTACAAAAATATTTGCAAATAACAGTAACAACATACACTATTTTTCTTGTTTAACAAATGTTTTGCATCCAAACCATAACCTGATTGTCAAATATTTTTATGTTGGTTTTATGCATTCTAAATTTTTCAGTTACTCAATACATGTAACTTGCCATTAGCTATGAATACAAAAACATAAGTAAAAATGTGTTATTTACCATTTTGCACCACTATCACATATTTAGAGACCTTGATGAAATGATGGGGTAGTATACATATTTATTTATGTAAGCTTTTCCAATAAATTTTGCATCTTCTTCACAAACAATAAAAATGATGAAGAACAATAAATGAGACTCAATGTTTTTTAAAGAACGACAATTGAAAGGGACAACTGCAAGACCAGATTAAAATCAACTACTTAAACCACATTTTTCTTCTCACCAATTTATTTTTCATTACAATCAGCTTGAAAACCATTTCAATTTACAGCAGCTCACCTAGTGGTTAATTTTTATTCAGCGCTATTATTATTATTTTATGCTGTCCAATAGTTGAAAGATCTGATAACAATTATTTTCTAGCTAAAACAGTTCAATTAGCTACCAGTCCTCCTTCCTCTCACAATAACTGTTTTCTTATAACCCTTAATGAAGCTCATTGGGAATTAGTAGTTTTATTTCAAGCAACATGTAGTTGTAATGTTAATCAAAGAGAGTGGTGGAAACATTATACTGTAATAAATTACACACATTAAAAATCGTGATTGATATAGAACTATTTCAGACTGAAACAGTAAAATCATTATGAGAGAAATCTAATGAAGCAGACCTCTCTTTTCGTAATGTCACTGAGGGCAGCAATATAGGAAACGGACAGAAATTCAAACTTCACTCATTTTTGATCTTAAGGTCCTTTCCAACCCTAACTATTCTATGATTCTATGATTCTATGATTTTGTATTTTCAGAACACATATAAACTAATGCTGGAAGGCACCTGAGCAGTAGTTTTTAAAACAGTCCAGGAGAACCCACACTAACCACCCTGTTTATTTACCCATACCCAGCAGTCTGTCCAATCTTAGCAGGGTTAGGTGCTGGCAGATAAAAGACAGAAGGTGAGCAATGTGCTTCTGAACAGATATAATGCTGAATGTCTGGACAATGATTGACAACAGGGACACAACTGGTTCTGAATACTCAGTATGCAACTCTAGTTATCAGGGAAGAGTTCAGTGTTCAGTGATGGACAGATCTAGAACATGAAAAGCTGTTCTCAGACCTACTTCTGTATTCAGTATTACATGTAATAGCTGTACTCTTAAGAACTATGCATAGTTCAAACCATAGGTAAAAATAGTTTATAGGTTTCTAGTTTTATAAAATCTCAAATTGCAACATGCATTACAGCTCTGTGTTTTTTAGGAGAGGAGAAAGACTTATACTGGTACAGTACAATTATGGCAATGATGCTAGTTTGGTTTTATCATTAGCATAGTGAAATATCAGTGTCTATCCAGTGAACATTTAAGGCTCAAAAATATAGGCATGGTTAAGCTGCTAGCGCTGTATTTGACAAAAAAAAAAAATCCTGAATTTATACCATAAATACAGAAATCTGGGTTTCCATCTTCCCCAGCTGTAAAACTGGCGGTTGAAGAGAGCTGTTTGCCATCGCATGCGAAAAGGAGAGATGCTCAAGCCGTATGTCAGCAGCCAGTCTTCATAAGATGCCTTCAGAGTGTTGGATGACTGCAAAATAACAGAAAATTAGTTTGACCAAAAGCTTCTACAAAGACCTTTTTTTTTTTTTTACGTGACTAAGCAGTCACATTTATTTACATAAAAACAGATTTATAACTTCAGGTAAATGTCCTGCATATTATTTATGTTTTGACATCTAGGTAGGTGTAACATGAAATATGAGAAAAAAATGTAAATCACAACAGTTGGAGCATTGAGAGAGAGATCAGTTATCCAGTGTTATTTGACAAACAAGGTCTTCGATCATCTTTCCTAGCGGTAAATCACTTTCAGTAGTCTTTAACTGTCTGGTTACAAAGCTAAAGACTAAACTGCTTATGACATTTTTTAAAATGTGCAATTATATTCCAGTAAACTACAGTAAATAAAACCACTTTTGGCTTCAGCTAAAAAAACCCCTGGTTCCAATATTGGTGAGATATGTATCAGTACTGTGTATACCCTTTAGTAAGGGTAAATAGGAGGTCTATTTTTCCAACACAAACAGTATGCCTAAAGAACCTGAAACATTTCATCATGCTAACAAAAAGCCAGAAGGAATTTAAAATCATCAACCTGTACTTTAATAAGAGATTTCACTGTGGTAACTTCCCAGCACTTCAAGATACTGCTAGAATGCCTTCCTACTTGTTCCAAAGATTTCTCTTTATGAGAAATGTGACCTATAAACTATATGATTAATACTTATCTGCAGTATTTTCTCGATTATAGACCAACAGATACACTTTTGCAATTGTTACTTTGCATTATGTGGGCTTGCATTCTCAATAGGCTTTCCTCAGCCTGCTTCACGCAAGTTAGTATCAGAAACCCAGCTGGAGGAATGCTTTCCTTGGAGGTCGAAGAGAAACTCATAGCTCAGGAAAAGCCCAAAGCTCAAGAGAGCTTTGAGCTTTCTGACTTTGGGCGGTTCCCAAGGCAGGAGTGTCTCTGACATAATCCAGACAAGTCTTTGGAGCTGTCTGAACTGGAACACTGTTCCCAAATTTCCCTGTGAGCAGCAGCACCTACTGAAGACATCAGGAATGTGTAGTTCACATCAGGCTCCCCTCTCCTCCCCCAAGAGTTACTTCACAAGTTTCTGGCTGTCATCTGTGGTTCTTAAAACAAATTTAGAACCTGCCAAGTTGCTTGCATTCCTCCTGTCCTACCATGGTCGTGGTGAGGAGGGAGGATCTCATCCTCCACAACTATATTCATAGCTTTTCTCATTTTGTTGAATGAATTAAAATGTAAACACTACAAAATTATTTCAAGTAACAATTTTCCTAGGACACAACACCCATTTACTCAGGTCATTGCTCATGTATCACCTATTATACAATTTAATCCCTCTGCCTATGTATTTTTGTTATAATTTCCTTCTTCACCCTCCCGATTTCAGCCACATTTTTGTTCAGTCACCTGAGGGCACCAACAGAAATTTTCATTGTCATGTATTCTCTAGTCAACACACCCCATGACACTAGTAAGTTTAGTGTCCACAATCAGATCAGCATTTGCTAATCCAGCATTTGCTAACTTTAACAGAAGAGATCACAAAGATGATTACATATGTACAATTAAAAATATGTAAGACAAAGAAACAAAGAAAAAGACCTCCTCACATGCTCCACCAGGTAACTATGAACAAAAATATGTATGACATTAGGTACATATGTAGGACATTAGATATGAAAATCTGTCTTTTGGGAATTAAGTAAATACACCCTATTCATTCACACAGAGTCCAAGAAGAACCCCAAACAATCACCTATTATTATAATAAAGTCAATCTGAAATATTGATGTGGCACTTTCAGAATGTGCTCCATATCACATGCAAAAAACCCACTTTTTCCCCTAGAAGCTCCACAAATTCATCCTTCAAATTCATTCCAACCACATCACAGCCACACTGTGTTAGCATAAATAAATTTGAAGTTTTCCATGAGAAATATTAGATTGACCATGGGGAGAAAAAAAATAAAAGGTACCAAAATACATTTTCTATTTTTCTCACAAGCTGTATAAATGGTATTCATGACCAATAAATGACTACATACATTTGCAAAGTATATTTAAAATCTCTATGCAAGCTTTTGCTCCTTCTGTCCCGAGGCCATTAGGATCACCACATTACCACATACACTCTCACACCATGGTATGAGGTATGTTAGTATTTCATGTTTCATTTCAAACTTCCTTCACGCAAGCCTTGGTTCTGCTTCTTTAAGTTGAATTTTAAGTGTGTGTCTTATATTTATTTTACTATAAAACTAATACCTTTTTTATTTATGCCAGCCTTCAAAATAACAAATGTCTGCTAAATACTCCAGGAGCTCCATAAATATCTGCCAGCAACCAGGAGTCCTTAACATTCTTCTTTGCTGACAAACTCTGTTCAAGAGCTCTGAACCATTTCAGCTTCCTGACCTTAAAAGCTGAAGGCTAACCTTGACTGAATGCATCTAATGCATCCTTTATTTCTCCTAGCAGAAGGAGGGACAACCTTCTACCCTTTGCTCATTCCTAATCCTTCAGGCAGAATGAAACAGGATGATTTAGGATGCTGAAGAGCAAGAATTTAGGAGTCTGCCTGACTGATTCCCTTTTACAGATCCTAAGCTTCAATTGAAACTTTCATGCCAGTGTTTCAATGTAGAGCAACACGACGGACTTAAAATTCCAAGTCCCAGCTTGATTTGGCAGAATTTTAGTTTGCAAACACGAAAGTGTCATGTAATGTAACTCTAGCAATATTATTTGAGTTTGTGCAAAACTGCATTTATGGACAGTCATGCCTTCTACGTTATACACTTTCTGAGAGTCTAACAAAATGTTTGAAATCTGAACAAAATCAGCAAGGGTACAAACTAAGCAAGAGACACTGCACATTGAACAAGTTTACAGAATAAGCATCAACTGCAAAGTTACAGCATGCATCCTTCCCTCACCAAAAAAAATCAATGGGATCACACATGGAAAAGTACTTCTGTATTATTCTTCACTCACACTCTGTACATCCTTTTAGTGTAATTAAATTCTAAGTGATTTAAGGTTTAAGCAGGGACTGCCTTTCGCTATGGTTGCTAGCAGCCTCGGGATATGAATGTGGTGGAAGATTTACAGTACCAGCAATAAAACAAGTAACCCCGAGTTTCCTAATTATGTAAATCTGGTTATTTAATTCAAATTCTATTTTGACTGTGGTGTTCACAGTAAAACCTATCAAGATGCACACACATGAGATCTACCGGTAAGTCCCCTAAGACCCAGCAGCTCCCACATACTTCCTGATCATTAACCTTTGTCAACTTTAAAGATAAAAAAATTTAACTCCTGGACAATCTTGCTCGCTATAGCATTCCAGGCATTATCTCTGCTTTTTCAACATAAATCAGACACTAAGTTTTCTCCCCTGCTGTTGCTAAGCCCTAGAGGTTGTAACAAGAAAACCAGTGGCTGTTCTTACTTTAATGTCTAATGCTGTAAGAGATTTTCAGAATCTCAGAATCTCAGAGATACAAATGGGTTTCAACATTGTGGCATAACAGGTCTGCTACTGGAGTTCAGATCTTGCTTCCCACTTCATTAGATAAAGAGTTACTATCAAAAGAAAACCAGCCTGCTGTCTGACCTTTGTGGTGGTTTTCTTGTGTCTCACTACAGTCAGTAGCATGTTTTTCTGGTATCTTGTTAATCTTCTACTGTGTTTTGAAATGTCACATTTGTTTCCAAATAGCTAGTATAGGCTCAATGTAGCAAAATTTGAAAAATCTTCAGATAAATTACTGTAATTTTTATTGTCATTATTTACAGACTAACATTTGGCAATTAATAGCTCACATTATCTGCTGAGCTACATTTGCTCACTAACAATTAGCAGCAGGGGGAGCCATGTATTTTTCCAAGTTCTCTCATCACCTAAAATTTCTTCTTCCTATAATTTAGAGGAGTGACAAAATAAAACTTTTTTTGCTTTGAAAACGCAAGGTCCTACTACCTACACTTGGCAGAAACATGCAGCTTCTGGACTGTAATGTTATTATAGCAAAGAATTATAAATCAAACCTAAATCTCATTTTGTCTCCTCACATTTAACCAGCATGCACCCTATTTTGCATACATACTTTGCAATTTCAAGACAAGATTTCTAATCTTATCTGTAAGGCTAAAAAATCCCAAAACAACCAACAAAAAACTCCACTCAATAAAACCTGTGCAATGCACCTATGCATCCCTAGATATAACGAATTATGTGTTGTTGGTGTATTTTCTTTTCAAACCCTACCCTCCCCATCAGGAGGAAAAAGATGAGTCACACACAATTCTCTGAAGATTAAAGTTTATTTCTTAGAAAAAAAAACAAAAAAAAAGTATTGATCTCTATCCCAAGTTGTTTGTTTTGGGGTTGGTTTTTTTTTTTCAGTAGAACTAAGGAAATGAAAAAGAAAAAAAAAAGTGCCTTAGTTATGCACAGGAATTTTAGAAAAATAATAATTAATAATTATTAAACACATATTAAGGGTGTATATACAACAATACGTCAAATTCCAGAAAGCACGTTAAAGTGCTACAGAACTGCTTAAGCAGCAGACCAAACGCTACCCCCCTAACGTTTCTCAGCTGTGGTCCTTTAAAACTGGCCCGAAGGCCCCGCAGCCGGCTGGGAGGCGTTTTCGACCCCAGCGATGGGCGGAAGCAAAACACTACCTCTCCGGGACGCCGCTACCAAGGCTACTCGCAGGGCCGAAGGGCTCCGTTCTTAGGGCAAGGGATGGCCTCAGGAGCCGGAGGAAGGCCAGCAAGGTGTGGAGGTGTAAGCACAACCCTCTTGCCGAACCGCAGCCTCCCCGGAGCTGCCCGGGGAGCAGCCCGGCACCGGGCCGCAGCTGAGCGGGGCGAACAGGGGAGGCTCCCACCCGCCTTCCCTCCCCTTAGATTTGAACTGCAAGGAGGCCGTGCACCGCCAGCTCGGGCCTGCAGGCTTGAGCTGAAGAGCGGCACCTCCGCCTGGGTGTGAGGGATTAAGTGAGGGCCATGGCCAACCCTTGTGTTTCGGAGGGTGGGCGAGGCGAGGTCGCCTCTCCCCGGTGGTGACTGTAGGCCTCCCCGCGCGAAAGCAGAGGGGAGAGAGATGGGGCTACCGGTGCCTCTTCCCGGCCCCGGAGAGGGGTGAAGCGGTGCTCTTGCCCGGCGTGCCCGGGACCAAAGGCTCCCGTCCGGCCGTGGGTCCGCAGGCCTCACCTTGAGCAGCGTATCCACCAGGTAGATGGTGCACCAGCCCCCCAGCACGCACACCACCACCGGGATCGGGATCATCGTTGCAGCCTAAGCCGTGGCGGCGGCCGCTGTTCATGCGGAGGAGTCCCCGGAACTAAACCTCTCCCGGAACCCTTCTCTATCAGCTACATTGCCCGGTCGGGCACTTCCGGGCACAGCCTCGAGCGAGGGCAGATGGCGGGGTGACGTCACGGCGCAGGGGGAACGGAGTGCCTGCTGAGGGAGCCGGCTTACTCTTACGCTGCGAGACCCGGGGCGGACTGCGCAGGCGTGGATGGCTGGCTGTTATGGGGCGGCCTTGGGGCTGGGGCCGGCGTCTTCCGCCTGTCTCTGAATGAGTGTCAGACACAGGTGTGTGTACGTCGAGGTGTAATGGTGTAAACGTGTGGTGTTTTTATGCGACTTGTTGAATGATAGAGGCGTTCGCAGGCGAGCGAGCTCCCCTCACCTGGTAAAGGAGCTCCCTGTGGTGCTGGGGGTGGAGGAACTGGAGCTCTTCGGGAGAACTGTACTGAACGTGATGATTTACTCCCCGCGGGAATAAAGGGGGGATTTAGGTGGTTGTGACGTAAACGGGGGAATAAAGGTCGTTTACGGTATGTAGGTTGAAGGGTATTGTGGAAGTGCTTGAGTGATGAGGTAGTAATAGGGTTCCTTGGGACCACTGACTTTCTTCTGAAAATTTAACATCGACTTCGTGTCAGAATAAAATGAGGTGTGTTGTAACTAGGAGTGGAACGCTAATCTTCAGAGTT
The DNA here is from genome assembly GCF_012275295.1 of Melopsittacus undulatus. NCBI lineage: Eukaryota > Metazoa > Chordata > Aves > Psittaciformes > Psittaculidae > Melopsittacus > Melopsittacus undulatus. The sequence continues at coordinate 79,240,255 of NC_047528.1, read as the reverse complement.
AATTTCTTAGTTTAAAAACTTTCAGAGCTTGAAAGCTAAAAGCAAACAAGTAGAAGATTTGGCAAAGGTTAAGGGGAAGTTTTGTTTCCCTATATGTGCTATAAAAATTGAACTGCCTTCTTTCTCTCCCTTTCTGTTTCCCTCAATTCCCTTCTGTGAAAAATAGGCACTGTTATGTATTCAGTTTTCTCATTATTTCTGTAGACTTTCAGGAATCGAGACAGCAGCAGTGGGAGAGCCTTCTGAAGTTTGTGGCTTCTAGTCCACCTTTTCTTATGTGCTCCAGGAAAGTTTTCCTTGCCCTTGGCTTGTGATAAATTACTCAGAAGAGCATCTCTCTCATGCAAATGCGTGTTGCATCCATCGTTCAGCTCTAATGCATTAGTCCGTAGGTCCATAGACCATTCTGTGGACAAGCTAGGACTGCCATTAGGAGAAGGCTTCGTAAAAACAGCAGCCTGCCTTTTCTACATAAAAAGCTTTGTAGAAATGATAGAGGTTTTATTTGTTTTAAATATACAAGTGTCGGTCATTTGAATAAAAAAATATGCCCTCCCTTTGCTAGAATTTTAAGTGTTTTTAATGCTGTTTTTAAGTCACATTTTCAGATTTTTTAGCTCTTTTTTTTGTTCCATACATGTTTCTTTGTTCTGTCCTTCATGAAAGGAATGCTGCGAGCTTTCCTTATGCTACGAGCAGGAAAAATGTCTTAGCTCTGAACTCCTTGGTTATTTTCAGCTCCCTTTCATTGATAAGACAGTATTGCTGAGGGGGAATAAGGGGCTGTACCTCAGGAGATGGTCAACAGGCAGGTAAGGGGAGACAGCCCTGGACAATCTCATCATTGGCATTGTGGGAGCAGAGTGGGAAGTGAGAACTGGTAATGCATACCTGCTTTCATGTGTTCACTGCTGAATGTCTTTCATGGAATCATAGAATAGTTTGGGTGAGAAGGGACCTTAAAGATCATATAGTTCCCACCCCCCATTACTGTCTTAGTAATACATTAAGATATTATCAAATTCAGTTAGCAGCTTAATGTGATAGGCGTCTTTTCATAGATGTAGTAAATATATCTTAAAATTAAGTATTGTGTCTAATAATTAATCTCTTCAACTTTGATCTATTATGTAAGTAGTTATGTGATTATTCAGCTATTACCATAGAACACACATTGCAAAATAAAACCAGTTTTAACAACGCTTTCAAAAGCATTGGTGTTTAGAGGGGTTTGCAGGGCTTCACGGAAATTGTACCTGATCACAGTTCATTGCAGGGTCAGACCCAAAATCAGCTAAGATGTGCATTTTGAGGAATGTGAGAGGTAAATTTTGCCACTTTGAAGACAGTAGAATCAGAACATTGATTCTGGTTGGGTAAATGAGCATCAAGGACAGCAAATGGGTTTTTTCGTGTGTTCTGAGTAGTGTTCATCAACAGATTGTTGGGCACAATCTGTTGGAAAGGAAGAGTGGAATAAAACATGATTCTGCAGACACTGTGTGCCAGCATAACCTGAAATGAAGGGGTGCTTTCATGGAGTATGTGAATGTTTGCAGAATAAGTACCCAAGTCTAGCTAAGAATATAAAAGTATGGATGGTCAAGGATGCATGAAAGAAGAAACATGGTCCATTAAGCACTTACGCAGGTGAGGAGATTGCTTCTGGAGGTGGTATAAAGATCAGAGTAAAGAAGAAATCTGAGACACAAGAGAAGATACACTACAGAGATGTCTACAGCATTGGTTGCAAATGTCTGAATAACAAATATGTTTTCATATACTTTAATAATCACTATGGCTTAACCACAGCTGGCAACTAAATACCACACAGTTGCTCACTTCATGCACCCCTTGGTGGGATGGGAGCAGAAATGGGAAAAGGTAAAACTAGGGCACTAATATTATCATGTAAAAATCCCAGTATGTGGCAGAAATGTGGTAATACAAGTGATCTTTTAAACTGAAACCCAAATGAGAAAAAAACCTTGCTGTGCCTAGAGAAGAGCAGAATGTTACACAATTTTGTTCATAGTTTATGTTCCACTTACAGTACATACCAGTCTTGCTTTATTTAAATATAAATTAGGTCAAAAATATTCTGTTAAGGTTAGGATTTGTTTGTAGCATTTAACCTGGTTACCAAAAATACATGCTGGAAAGATGATATTTTAACTCTTAAGACAAATTAAATTTGTTGAGTCATTGTTCATATGAACAATGCAAGTAATGTAAAAGCACAAGCATTCACAGAAACACTCCTTTACTAACTTAATCTGCTACAGAGAGTAGTTGCACATGATTTTTCACCATTTGTTAATTACTAGTACTGATCTATAACAGTTTAAATGAAAGGTTTTTCTTACTTGCATCAAGGTATAAAATAAAAAATAAATATTGCAGCATTTACCTGTCTGGCATACTTCTGTTAGGCACATAGTGACTGGAATTATACCTTAAAGAAGGTCCTTCAAACCTCTTGCACCCCAAGGAGAAATGAGTGTCAGACCCAATAAAAAACAAAGGATAAGGAAAAACTTGAGGAATGTGGCTCAAATACTATTCTAGACTACAATTCTGTGAGAGTATTAGTTTGGGGCTTCAGCTGCTTCTTTTAGTCAATAGTCTTGCTTATTTACATGTTGGGCTTTGCATCCTCTGCAGTCATTTAGAAATTATATGTGAGAAAAAGTATGGAATATCTACCAGTTATTCTGCACTGTTACTTTGGGAGCCCTTTACAGCTTTAAAAGTCTGTCCTTGAAACGGGGTTTACCTAAACTGCAGGAAGAAAGGGACTCAGTCACTGAAGGAGGAGAAAACACATGGGAAGAAAATGGCAAACTGTGACTTTTTGCTGTGAAGACCCTATGTACATAATCCCCTATTCTACTGTAGGATGCAAACTAAATATGGAATAGTTTTAGTCTAACAGATACTATTTCACACTTACTGTAACCTGAAATTAACGCACATGATAGTATTAGACCTATCAAGTTTGAACCCCAAAACTTGTAGGGCAGCCTTGAACCCTAGGGAAAGAAGTGCAGTTAGCTAGAGTAAGTCGAAGTGAGATAATGAAGAAGATAAATTAATTTGTAGTTCATCCTTTAACAAACAGACTGTTAAAGTCTGTAGCATTTCTGTTTGCATATGCATATATACAGTATTTAGCTGTTCTGAATAATAGAAATGTCTTGTGCAGGCTGAGCTGATGAAGATATCACCATTACTGTCCACCTGGACTGTACAGATGGTTGAACTAGCTCCAGAACTGCTTCATTATACAGCATAGCACTCATTTAAACCAGCACTGATTTTGTTCTGCTTCAAGGACCCCAGGGAGCTGCTTCATGATCACATAGATCTGCACACAGTGGAAAACTATAATCTGGACAGGTGTCCCAGAACTACATATCCCTCTGCCCCTGGTCAGCAAGAGCACATGTGAACTATCCATGACAAAACAGCAATTTTGCCTTACATAGATCAGTTTATGTCAGGAACCTGAGCTAAGAATGTTTCTTTTTTTTTGCTAATAAAAATAAATAATCAATTTGAAAGCTGTGAACATCTTAATGGATACTCAGGATATAAAGACTGTGGCACCTCACTGATAGTTGGTGAGCACAGGAAACACAGAGCAGCCTGCAGTTCTCAAAAATTATTTTCAGGACAGTTGAGTTTTAAGCACCACTTTTAGCTCCAGATCTTGGGTACTTCAAAAAGCTACCCCCTGTGTTCCACAGCGTGTTGTGACTGAATGAAGCAGCTTAATATTTATAGTTTTCTTTTTTTTTCTTTAGGTTTGTTATTATCCTTGGCTAGAAGATATTGCCAGTCCACAACCTTCCTTCATATGGATGTATAGTAATATGTGAAGATTTTAGAAGCTACTTTGTATAATTTCCTAAAAGAATTAATTTATATTCTTTTTCAATACTTGAGATTTGATACTGTATTTGGAAACATCATTTAGAAATTAGCAGCTGGAGGACCTTACTGGTCTTTCTGTGCCAACACATTTCTTTCAGCAATTTCTCTCTGTAGAGGTGTACTGTTTGTATGGCAGGAGACCACAGATGATTGAAAAATGTTCCTCTAGCAGATGTTGCTGGAGCTGACAAGGAGAGGTGCCAGGCTTGACCTCGTGCTCACCAACAGGGAAGGCCTCGTTGGAAATGTGACACTCCAGGGCAGCCTTGGATGCAGCGATTATGAGATGGTCAAGTTCCAGGCCGTCAGGACAGTGAGAAGAGCGTGCAGCAAGCTCACTGCCCTGGACTTCAAGAGAGCAGACTTTGGCCTCTTCAGGAACCTGCTTAGCAAGGTTCCATGGGATATAGCCCTAGAGGTCAAGGGGGCCCAAGACTCTTGGTTAATATTCAAGGATCACCTGCTACAAGCTCAGGAGTGTTGCATCCCAACTAGAAGGAAGTGCAGCAGGAGGGCCAGGAGATCCCCTTGGATGGATAAGGAGCTGCTGAGAAAAATTCAAAGGAAAAAAGAGGCTTTTAAAAGGTGGAAGCAAGGACAAGAGGCCTGGGAAGGATACAGGGATGTTGTCTGGGAAGCTAGGGACCAGGTTAGGAAAGCTAAGGCCCAGTTAGAATTAAACTTGGCTAGGGATGTGAAAGATAACTGGAAGGGATTCTGTGGGTATGTAGCAAATAAGAGACAGACTAGGGAGAATGTAGGCCCTGTCTGGAAGCTATTGGGAGAACTGGCTACCCTGGATTTGGAGAAGGCTGAGGTTCTGAATGACTTCTTTCCCTCCGTCTTCATTGGCAAAGGCTCTGACCACACCACCCGCATCTTGGAAGGCAGACACAAGGACTGTGAGAATGAAGACCTTGGGCCCACTCTAGGAGATGATCTGGTTCGAGACCATCTTAAAAATCTGAATGTACACAAGTCATAGAATCATAGAATAGTGAGGGTTGAAAAGGACCTTAAGATCATCTAGTTCCAACCCCCTGCCATGGGCAGGGACACCTCACACTAAACCATGCCACCCAAGGCTTCATCCAACCTGGCCTTGAACACTGCCAGGGATGGAGCATTCACAACCTCCCTGGGCAACCCATTCCACTACCTCACCACCCTAACAGTAAAGAATTTCTTCCTTATATCCAATCTAAACCTCTGCTGTTTAAGTTTTAACCCGTTACCCCTTGTCCTATCACTACAATCCCTAATGAACAGTCCCTCCCCAGCATCCCTGTAGGCCCCCTTCAGATACTGGAAGGCTGCTATGAGGTCTCCACGCAGCCTTCTCTTCTCCTTATCTTCTCATCAGGGACCTGATGAAATCCATCTGTGGGTCCTGAAGGAGCTGGCAAATGAAGTTGCTAAGCCACAGTCCATCATATTTGAAAAATCATGGCAGTCAGGTGACGTTCCCGATGACTGGAAAAAGGGGAATATGACCCCCGTTTTCAAGAAGGGGAAAATGGATGACCCAGGGAGCTATAGACCATTCAGTCTCATCTCTGTGCCTGGCAAAATCTTGGACCAGATTCTCCTGGAAGGCATGCTAGGGCACATGAAAATCAACAAGGTGCTTGGTGACAGCCAGCATGGCTTCACTAAGGGGAAGTCCTGCCTGACCAATTTGGTGGCCTTCTATGGCAGGGATACGGAAGAGATGGACAGGGGTAGAGCAGTTGATGTCATCTACCTGGACTTGTGCAAAGCGTTCGACACTGTCCCACACGACATCCTTGTCTCTAAATTGGAGAGACATCCACTCGGTGGATAAAGAACTGGGTGCATGCAAAGAGTTGTGGTCAATGGCTCCATGTCTGGCTGGAGACCAGTAACAAGTGGTGTCCCTCAAGGATCGGTATTGGGACTGATCTTGTTTAACATCTTTGTCCATTACATGGACAGTGGGATTGAGTGCACCCTCAGCAAGTTTGCCAATGACACCAAGCTGTGTGGTTCAGTTGATACGCTGGAGGGAAGGAATGCCATCCAGAGGGACCTTGACATGCTTGTGGGGTGGGCTGATGCCAACCTCATGAAGTTTAACCATGCCAAGTGCAAGGTCCTACACCTGGGTTGGAGCAATCCCAGGCACAGCTACAGGTTGGGCAGAGAAGAGATTCAGAGCAGCCCTGAGGGGAAGGACTTGGGGGTGTTGGTTGATGTGAAAATGAACATGAGCCAGCAGTGTGCACTCACAGCCCAGAAAGCCAATCGTATCCTGGGCTGCATCAAAAGAAGTCAAAGCAGGTCAAAGGAGATGATCTTGCCCCTCTACTTTGCTTTCGTTAGACCTCACTTGGAATACTGTGTGCAGTTCTGGTGTCCTCAACATCAAAAGGACATGGAACTGTTGGAACAAGTCCAGGGGACGGCCATGAGGATGATAAGGGGACTGGAGCACCTCCCATATGAAGACAGGCTTAGAAAGTTGGGGCTGTTTAGCCTGGAGAATAGAAGGCTGCGTGAAGACCTCATAGCAGCCTTCCAGTGTCTGAAGGGGGCCTACAGGGCTGCTGGGGATGGACTCTTCATTAGGGACTGTAGTGACAGGACAAGGTGTAATGTGTTAAAACTTGAACAGGGGAGGTTTAGATTGGATATAAGGAAGAAATTCTTTACTGTGAGGGTGGTGAGACACTGGAATGGGTTGCCCAGGGAAGTTGTGAATGCTTCATTCCTGGCAGTGTTCAAGGCCAGGTTGGATGAAGCCTTGGGTGATATAGTTTAGTGTGAGGTGTCCCTGCCCATGGCAGGGGAGTTGGAACTAGATGATCTTAAGGTCCTTTCCAACCCTAACTATTCTGTGATTCTATATGATTCAATAAAAGTAAGGTTTGATATAGATCATATTTGATGACTTGATCAGTAGATATGACTAGTAGATTTTTCATATCTTCACCATGGAAAGCAGGCATTCATAGTTGTCTTATTTTTCAGAGTATTTGAAGTATGAGAAGCTAGGGAATTTTTTCGTTGACTCATGGAAACTAAGAGAAGTGTTCTGATATTGATTCAAACTTTAAGATTCCTCACACCCACAGTTTATCAATCTTCATTTTATATTTTATGTTCAACCAAGGCAAACCAAGGATAGTAACAGATCAATCATGTATGATTCAGGAGTTTGGTTTAGTTGACCTTGAATTTGGTAATTTTTTTATCTAAGGGCATTCCTTTCTTTATAATATCCCTGATATTCTGCTTCCTCCAGCACATTCCATCATCTGCCTTGTTCTGGGTGCTTTTTTCTACCAAGCAGATTTTCCATGTCTCAGCCATGTCTTTATTCGTGTTAATATGCCATTTAGACAAGGAATCATCAGGAGTTAGTCTTTGTATTCTTTTCAGGCTTCAGATGATTGCTCTCACAGGAGGTTCATAGCTGTGATGTGAACTGATTACCTGCACAGCTGCAATTTATTTTCATGCTTTATTGCAAGAGATAAACGCATTGCTTTGTGTGATGCTGAGTCCCCAAGTCCTCTGGTATATCTGTACCTAGTTCTCGTACATCTTTTGCTCAGATGGATATAACAGCAAAATTCCTTACTGTACATCAGCTCAGGTCTTAATCTGACCATTGAAGGCAAGAGTTAATAGTGTTCAGTGGATGTGATCAACTGACAGGGATGGCCTTCATCAAAAGAAGTCTGTTATGGGATTGAAAAGGATAATAGATGCCTATTTGAATTATCATTGTCTTTGAAAATGATGAGTAGTCTTCTGTTGAAAATTTCACCAATGGTTCAGTCAGATCCTATTTTGTCAAATATCTCTGTCCAGAACAATACCTGATGGTGCAGTGTCATGTTTTTTGTTTCTTTTCCAAATGATGCTGAATCACTATAACAGACAGGATGCTTACAAAATCAGCACATCATTTAGAATTCATATTCCCTTCAAAATCTGCCAGTACCCTTGCTCTTTCTTATAGTATCAGCTTTGCCAGGTATAGTTGCTAAAATTTCCCAGGAGAAAAGTGGAAACAAATGTGTTGCTTGTACGTCATCATCACGGTTCAGTTACTCAATTCATTTTGGGAAGTAAGAATTTTATAGAATACAAATCAACAGAGAATATGGCTTTTGGGTAATTCAATGTTTCAAAGCTATGATGTTCTAGCATTTGCATGAGTTATATTCATAATGCAGCTTTTAGAACTTCATACAAATTCTTAGATGGTGCTTACAATGCTATTAAAAGATGCTAGAACTATGAAATATAGAACAAGGTCACTTGGCAGCCTCTAATGAGATCATCTTCTTAATACAAGTCTAATTATTTCTTGATGGAACAGTCTGTGATAATAATCACCATACTTTTATATGGAAAAGAAAGGGAGAATGCAGGAGTTGAATTAATTAGCAGCTTAGAAATGTCACAGAAACAAAATCAGCTAATTTAGATATATATGTTGATTTCCTGTCCACTGGACAATAGCAAACATTTTCACATGCTATTTTATGTCATTCATTACTTAAATAGCCTGATGTTATTGTTGTTGGCATAGCTGTACAAACAGAAACTCAAGAGAAAGTGCTTGATTTTTTTCTTGATATTAAGAAACATATAGGAGGAACCAAGAGAAACAATCAAGCTGATGATACGTCCTCAAACAACTTTTTTTTGACAAAGAGGCTAAGGTTTTAAGTTCTTTCTGCAGTCTAGGATTCAAAACAATTTTCAGATGCAAGCAAGAGCAAGAATGTGCTGGTAGTTGCTAGCTCCATTCTATTTAATTTTTTCGTAGTTCTGTCTAACCTCATGTGACTGGATGCCATTACTGAAAGTCTGTCTTTCATCAAGCCTATGTGCCAAAACATTGTTACTTGGAGTAGATATATCTTACTAAGGGAAAAGAGCCCAAAAATACAAATAAAACCTGTGTGAATTAGAACATGAATGGTGTTGGGCTTTTTTTCCCGGATCCTCTATGTTAGTCCTCTGATAAATCTGCCTGATAGCGTGAAAACAGTAGTTGCACTGCAACTTTAGGTTTCATATTCCTCATCAAACAATTTAAATGAAGGTAGAGATAGGAATTAATTAACCAAATACTGAATATCTTGGGCCCACTATTCTTGCCTGGTAATAAACTGTAATTTATAGAATTAAAATTAAGGCATAGAAGCAAAGTGTTGCATTGCCAAAGATCTATAACATGTTGCTACTACTTCATAATTTGAAGCAGAATTCCAGGAATGTATTTTAACGTTTTACTTTAAAGAAGTCTTATTTCAAGTGAGCTGAGGTTGTGACTGCTCCTTCATCGACTTGCATTTTCAATTGTATTACATTATTTGTATTACACTAAAACATTTTGGACTATAATAGAAAAAATATTTTTCTTCTGGGAGCCTCAGGGAAGTCATATTTGTGCTCATGAGATTTGTTAAAAAAAAGCAAAATATTTAAGTAAGCATATTAAGTATTGGCAGCTTAAAGAAACACTTCTGACATTATACAGTGAAATATCTTAATGAAGTCAGATACACACGTGTTTTTGTTAACCATCAAATTTGCTTTCAAAACTAATAAGATGTTCCAGGAAGCATGTCAATTAGACAAACTTCTAGGAATGCAACAAAAGCATATTTTGAGTTTTATTGGGATTTTCATAATTTAAATAAATACGTTGCTACTGTCTTTTGGATCTCTGTACATGAGAGATAATTTTATTCAGTGCGTGTCAATGTACCTGGCCCTGACTTGCCAGAGATTGAATGCATCATCTGAAATGCGCATCTGCCTCATTATATACTTACTAAATAATGTGCTGCACATATTTAGCAGATGGACCTGCAAGCCATGGGGCTGTGCATCCCAGGGTTATTCAAAGGTAGTGGTAGCATGCAAAATAGTGGTGAAAGTGTCTATTTTTCCCTCTAAGATCTACTCAGAACTACATTTTCTAATATTAGTGATAAAATCTGGGTTTACTCCTTTTATCTTCACAATTTAAAACAGTTTAGTTGTGATGGTTTATGGGTATTAGGAATGTGACAAAAGTAGATTGTTTTCCTGTATACACATCACTAAGACTATCTATTAAATTACTTGTCACTGCTATGAAAATTAGTTGAAGGAAACAGCATTGAGCTGGTATTTCTTAGTTCTATTTGCATGATGATGGGATTATAAAATGTAAGCAGTGGACTATCTTTGCTAAATTAATGACACATGGAAGAAAGAGCTGTGTATTTCAGAGCTAGTCTGTAATATAACTATTGTTATATAAATTGAAACAAATTAATGTACAAGTCCTTGTTACAAAAATATATTGCCTCTTTCATTGACTTCTAATACTTCTGCTGAAAATATGAACCTTCCCAAGGAGGTATATAAAGTCACTTACCGGATTCCAGCTTTGCTTTGATGTTGTCTCAAACCACCTGGAAGGCAGGACCTTAGACTGTAACAGCAAACTCCTCCATTCTAGGCAAAAACAGGTCTGTGAGCCCTGTTGTGAAGTCTGTCATGTTTCAATTGCAGTAAGTTTCTCATGCCTTAAAATACTTGACAACAGCCATGCTCAGCCTTTCGGCACAAAAGGCCAAGGAGCCTCCTTGGAATGAGCTGATTGCTATACATACCTCTGTCAGTCTTGACCTAACACAAATGCATGTGCTTGTCTCATGCCTAGCTGTGTCATGGCTTATCATCTTATCATGGCTCCTTGGGAAGAGGGTGGCTATGAGTAGTCTGCTAGCTGCTAGAGCAAGTCAGCAGCATTATTGACTGCTTCCACATGCCAGTGCTTTTGGGAAAGAGGGCAGCGGAGAGTGGGTCAGAGGCTAATTGAAGTGGTCTGGGTGATCAACTTCCTCTTTGAGATACCTGAAACAAAAAGAGTGATTGGTCAAGTAAGTTAAAGTCAAGGGAAATCATCCCTGAAACCACTGTCCCAACCACTGGTTGTTTTAAATGTCTTTGGCACTAATCCTGAAAACTGTTGATCTTGTAAAAGTTGCAAGTAGCAGCAGCAAGTGGACAGTACAGTATTGCTCATAATGACAGTGTTGTGGGTCAGGGGGAGAACAGGTACGGCAGAAGAGTGATGAAGAGAAAAGTTCACTTTTGTGAAGATGCAGTGAGTAGGAGGCCATGCTTCTGGGAATTGAAATGTGAGGCTATGTCCCGTGCACCACTTGCTGTGGCATATCTCCTCCAGTAGACTTCACCGAAGACAGTACTCCAGCCAGCATGACCATGACTTACAATAACATTTCACTTCCCTCATGAGCTATAGAAACTCCCCCCATTGCCTCCTCTCCTTTTAGCTTTTCTTCATCCACATGCCCTAAGATTCATCTGCTGGCCACTATTACCTCTCACAGTCGAAAGCCCTCCTCGTTGTGAGCAGGGCTGTACCGCTTAGAGGCACAGTATGCTGAGACCCCAAGGCAGCTGCTCTGTGAGTCTGCTCCCAACCTAGCAGCGATATAATGATGGTGTGGCATTCATTTCCCCTACTTAGCTCCTCCAAGGCAAGTTCTTCGTCATTACATCTCCATAATTATTTCCTTCTCTGCTGTGTCCGTAGGGAGGTACATGCTGCCCCAAACACTGCAGGAGGAGTTGTGCATTGCCTTCTGCTGCTGTATGCCTGGTGCTTGTGAAAAACCCAGAACAGGGAGAGGGAGGGCAGGAAAAAGACTCAAAGGTGTGTTCCTTCAACACCTCCTGTTTGACACTTGAGCCCTGGTTTTACGATGGTCAAGTGTCACTGGGGACCAAGTTACAGAGTGAATCAAACTCTATATTTAGGAAGAACAACTGGAAGCTATGACAGGAATTCCCTTTTACACTTCACTTCTCAGCTGAGTCCCGCTCCAGGCTGGAGCAGCTCTCAGTGCCATCCCGGCTGAAAGCATCGGAGCTATTTCAGACACATTAAAAGGATCACAGTGCTCAGCTGGTAGAAGAAGGTACCTCTTTCAGCATCGAAGGGGGGTCCACATATTCACTTGACGGTTTGGAGCTTTTCTTATATAAGTAAATAAGTAAGCTAATCTTGAAGGGGTCAATTAAAAACCTTGAAGACCCTTACAAAAACTCTTAAATAACTGCTGTGAGGTGACTGCGATAGTTGTGGGTTTCTGCTTATTTTAGTGTCTTGTGCAGTGTTATCAGCGTATTCAGAGCACATTGTTACTGCTTTATACTCTGTGGGGATCTTTAAAGATTTTAAACTGAAAGTCACTTAAATACCTAATGACTCTTAAGAAGCGTAACTGCATATTTTCTCAAATACTATAGTACATAGGCACATGCTTGTTGTTTTCTAAATGTTTGTTTCACCTGGTTAAATATTACATGGGGGGTTAAATGGTAAGAGAGGTGTTCTGTCACTGTAAACTTAACTGTAGTGGAGACAACTGCATTACAGAAAATGTGACTGCATCTGCCTACAGCATGTAGTAAGTTTTTGTGTAACAGGCTGGAAGCTGCAAAGTGGGGGTTTCTCTTCTTTCTTTGTACTAGCTGGTCTCACAGTAGTGTCGTTCCAGTCAAAGCCTTTTATTAAGATAATACACTGCAGTTCTGTGTCCAAACTACCCATTGTGCTTGACGCTGTGAGTGTAGCAGGGGGAAAGGACAGCTTCCAGCTGGGGCAGGGGGAGGGCTCTTTCTGTTGTCTGTGTGCTACTGTACATCTCTTGTGTGGATTACAAAAGATGGCATTATGATGTCTCATCGTATTTAAAGCAAATTGAATAAGTCAGCTTATTATCTTGCTGCAGCCCTGTCAGAAATTATTTTTAGCACCGGGACAGAAGATAGGTCCTTTGTTTTACAAAGTTTCCTTTCAAAACACTGATTTATTTCACTGTACTAGTCCTGTATTTCACAAGTAGTCCCTTTCATGAGTACTTCACTGTGAAGTAAGGGAATTCGCAGGGCAAGTCTGGCATAAAACAGCTCCAAATTGAACTAACGTTGCTGTTAGCTCTCTAAATCTGGCTCAGCATGCAGCCCATACAAGGTAAAAGGTAAGGTGTGGAGAGGCCAGAAAGACTCTGGGGAATACATCTGGCTGTATACATGCAAAATCCTGCCATGGAAGTCAAGGTGAAGAGTGTTTTTTTCAAGTTTGCAGAGCTGATTGGAATGCCAGAAATAACTTAATGCAATCAGTGCAGCACCCTTGACTATCTCTCTGGGACGTATGGCAAAAGAATTTAGAAAAATTAACTAATCACTTCAGTGATAGATGCATCTGTAATCTAAGCTTTATTTTCCTGTGTTGATGGTCAGTATTACTCTGGAGGGAAACACAGGGAAGGGAGGGAAAGGGAGACAACCAGAGAAGATTGTCTATTTTTACTCAGTAGTGTGCTGTTGTCCTGATTTCTCTGGCGGTAATGAGGACAGTATGAACTGGAAGGAAAATCACCTCCTCCAAAAGCAGTCCTACACAATTGTATCATGCATCCATCTTTAGGAACTGGTGTCTGATTGCAGGCATTTTGAACACAGACTTCTTGTGAGCCAGAGCACCTCACTGAGAAGTGCTACCACTGTACTTGTTTTAAAGTTGAAATTCAGTGTAGATCCTTGCCTGTTTAGCTGTAGATGGCCCAAGAAATGTATCGGAGTTTTTACAGTGCACAGGCACGCAAGATAGAAAGTACATCCTAGCATGGATTTCTCTGTGAGAGTGGTTAGAAAGTAGATCTGTGGTGTTTAAAAATGTTGTAGGTTAATTTCCTGTACTTTTGTTTACATTTTTCATCCTGATTAGAAAGAAGAGAATACAATAAGAAAAATTAATTAAGCTTTTCTGGTTTATGAATCCTATCTTTCCAATAAACCAAGGGACAGTTTTGTATTTTTCTTTGGAATACAACCACAGGTTAACAGCACACTTATTTCTATGTATAAAAGAGACTTTCAAAAAGGAAAGGGAGAAAGTGCAATAAACCCTTTTGAATTTTTGAAATCTGTGCAAATTTTGTCATGAACTTCAGTGGTCAAGATTTCATCCCACAAAGTGAATTCTGAAGTTTTTAAAACTGCCACTGATTTTAAGATTGCAAATGTAAATGTAAATATAAAACCACAACATAAAATTCACTGGGAGCATACTGGCTTTATGTTGCACAGTGGGATTTTTTTCTCATTAATTTAGTGGAATCAATTTAAACTCAAAGCAACCTACAAAGTTGACATCCTCTAACTTAATGCTGTGTTGGTTTGGACAGCACTCTTCACAGCTAAGAGAGCAATCAAAGGGAGACCTCTAATGGCAGGTCAGTTTTACTTTTAAGTTCTGCTCAGCATTATACACAGATCTGAAGCTGATGTGAGACTATGCAAGAGCAAGTCTTCCATGCAGCTCCAGTGATGATAGGCTGCTATTTATATTTCAAGCTGATATTCCAAGCTGAAGCCAATCTGCAACTCATCGATACTTTTCTCCGGTATCCACTTGACAGCTATACTCTTTGGAGTACCAAAGCCTTTGACCCACTTCTGATTTTTCTGTATATTTGTACTGTCTCTCCTATATAATTTATTACTTTTTTTCAGTATTTTCCTTCTCATCTCAGGTTAATTACAGTAGCAAACGTATGCTGTGGTTTGATTGTGGTCAATGAGTTCTCTGGTGAACTTGTTTCTCTCTTTTTAATATCACTATCTTATTTTGTGTTATAATGGTAAATAATCAGACTTTGATGAAGGTCCAGTCTAGTTAAGATCCTAATGCTCAATGAAGGAATAAAAGGATGAAACAAAGTTTCAATTAATAAGATTTAATTTACAGTCTTTAGACTTTGGTGTCTTTCCCTTTGTTATGGCTTATTAATACTGTATTACTCTGTATTTCTCCACTTGCATAAAGCTACATGGAAAGCTCTGTTCTTTTTATCTTGTTGCTAAAGAAGACTGATGAATCTATATGGTCTAAAATTTTGAAGAGAGGCTGCTTCATGCCCTAGCAATTCTCAGAGAATTTTATAGTTTGACCATCTTGATCATTTTCAGTCTATACTGAAATTAAAGGTTTCCAAGGATGTGTGAGTCAGAAAATGGTTATGATGTTGGTGTTTATCAATGTTTTGTACAGCAAATTAGCTTTATTTGAAAGAAGTTTTAAACTAAGAATTTTAATAATTCCCACATACATACTGTGGCAGAGATAATCATACATTGTTTATGCTCAAATGTTTCCCCTAATTCTTACTCATTTTACAATGCCAAGTTGCATTTTACAAATACAAGTTTTGAGAGATTCCTTATCTCCACTCTATATTGTTTTTAATGTGAAAGAGAGAGCTCCATTTGTGGCTATGAAAGATTAATTGGAGAAGCTCGGGTATTCTATCTCCTGATATTCAGAAGGAATATCTAAGCAACTCTGAAACTGAGATGGAAACAGGACCTGGGCAGATGAAATGGAAGCCTGTCAAGAGGCAGCACGGGTTAAGTTCTAGCTTATCTCCCTTAGCTATCAGAATGTCAGAGCCTGTAACACTTTCTCATTTTGCTTGCAGGGATAAGCCTCTGTCTTAAAAATGTCAAAACAGCCAGCGTCACATGTCAGAGCCATTCAGGTAAGAGACAGTATTTATGTTTCTAACATAATCAAATAATAAATCTCAACCTCCATTGCTTGGCAAACTGCATTTTTGCTCAGACAAAACACCAAAGTAGTGCTATCTGGGGATTATTCTTTTAAAGTGAAAAGCTTAGTGGATATGAAAGCACTGAAAAAGTTTAACCTGAAGAGCATCTTATGATCTGAGCTGATAAAAACCAGGATCAGATAGGTTGGTTGATTGCTTGTTTGCATGGTCTTTCCAGTGTTAGGTTATGCCTGTTGGTGGATCAGCTAAGCAAAGCATGGTGATGTATCTGTATGACTGATCAGTAGCATGAGTAAAACTGATTTTTATAACTCTCAGATTTTCCACAGAACTAATACAGTGCTGAAAAAATTATAGGCTAAAAAGATGGCATAGAAATTGTGAAGTCTCCCACATCTGCATTCCTTTAGGAAAAAATTCACAACTTCCAATGTATATTTAAACAGCATTTTATTTAAAAGCCAAAGTAAAATGAGAGAAATGTTGATATTTTCATTTTAAAAATTCTTGTCTGTCACATACCTCTTCAAATGGCATGGGCTCATATGGATGAAGTTGGTTGTTGTACACTTGTGAAAGAAATAGCTGAAGAATTATCCCAACATCTTCATGAAGTAGCATCATGAAGAATGTATTTAACTTATACTATCATTGATTATTGTCAAAAGGCCAAAATATCTCCTGAACTGTAGAATTTTCATGTATTTTGTAAAATGCAATTAAATTTTAGCATGAGCTCAGGTTCCTTGAAATTATGCAAGAAACCAAATTGAATGTCTAAAGTCTGATCTGTTCTCTATTTCCTCAAGATAATACTGACTCAATGGATTAGAGTATCAAGAAGTTTAATTACGCAGTGGCTAGACAGTATACTGAAATTGAGAGGCACTGTAAAAATGGTAATTCTCTCTATCAACATCAACTCTGCTGGAACAGGCATACGAACTACTGTACTCTAATTGGGTTGAAGTTAGCAGAAGTTTGCCATTGATTTCACTCAGTTCAAATTTTCATCCCTCTTTTAGAATGACTGTGGAAGTGTTTTCTGATTAATGAAAAAATGTAATCAATAGATCAAAATTATTTGGCATAAACTCCATGGTCACATACAAAGATTTTTAAGGAATTAATTTGGTTTACTTTTTTCCTTAAACTAAAAGGTAGTTATAGTCTCCTTTTTATTGTTATAATGACTTTTTGACTTCTTAATATAAAAAACCCTAGTTTGGCCATTTAAAAAAAATGCAGTAAGTTTAAGCACTAAGTTTACTATCTTAAGAACTTTTTTTTTTTTTTACAAGGGTAATTTGAATAATGAGAAAAATTACAGCACAAATTTTAAAATAAATCTATTAAAGATTGTGTCAAAGGCTTCTCCAGCAGGGAGACTTGCACTGGAATTGAGGCCCATTACACTTTGAGTACTGTAAGAATCATGACCCAAAACATAACATTACTTCTATACAATATGATCCATATATTATTACCCTTCGCTATTATGTGCTATTATAGTAGGGCCGACATCCCCTGGAGAATATACATCATGCTGAAGTGATGGAAATGTAATGACACTTAACTGACTGAAGTATTTCATGGTACTCAATGTCAGAATTTACTTCTTTCCAACCATATGAGGTATATGCTAAAATCTTCACTTGCCAAGAGCCGCTATATACAAATGTGGGAGTGATAAAAATAGCAACCGATTCCCAAGAGTAGTTTGGGGTAATAGAGGATCAAAGTACTGTTAACTCCTGGTAACAGTGTTGGCCTCCCCCTCTCAGTGTATAAAAGGCTGTGTACAGCTCTGGCTGAAAATTACTCTACCTCCAAACACCACTCTTGGCTTTCCCCAGGGGTAGGGGTGGGCAGTGTCCTATTTTCATTTTTGTCTGAATTACAGTAAGTTTTCTCTCCTTTATTATTATTTTTTAAAAATCAAATATGTTTACACTGAAGTGGCTTTCCAGCTTATTTAGCCATCCTTCTGGACAGCTAGGAATGGCTATGATGCTGTGAAGATTTTATCCATAACAGTCCTCAACTCATGCATGGTTGTATAACTTGTCTCCTAATCTGGATATCCTGTTTCTGCTTCTACTAAACAGAAAGAAGAATGCAAACAAATGTCTAAATTGCAGTTTAATCAAGTCAAACCAACAACATATATTGTGCATCGTGTTTACAGATATTTTTCCTTTGGTCTGTTCAGGAAGACTTTAATAGAGTATATAATTACAAATACCTACTCATTATGAAAACTGCAATGACATCCGAAGTATGGTTGGCACTTTGCAAACAGAATGACAGATGAAATCCCAACAGTTTTAATAATTAGTATGATTAAAAATACTAACCACACATAGAATGTCTGTCCAAAGCAGTTATAATTTAGTATTTCAGGAGTCTGGAACTGTTTCCCTTTTTACTGGATGGGGAGCAAGCAAGGAAGATGAGCTCACTAAGGCTCACATCTCCATCCCAGCAGATAGGTGACAAAAGCCTTGAAACATATTTTAAAAACAAAATTGCAAACTTGTGCTGATCACAGCACAACACAATCCTTGCAGAGCTACACTGGATTACAGAAGTTGATCTACCCATTATATGGCTGCTTGTCTGTGGTAAGGTACAAACACTAGATTAGAAGGAGATTTATAGCCAGGACTTTGGTCAGGAGCTGTTTGGAAATCAGTCATACTTTTGTTTCATACTAGAAATATTTTGACTTACGGTATGTGTTATCAGATCCAGACAGACTTAAACGCTGTCTTAAAGACTGCTTGTTTAACCAAGTTAATATTTCATGTCACATCTTGTCCAAACTCTGATGTGAATGCACTTATTGCAGATAACATAGTACAAACTGCTTTCGTGTGACACAGATTACTGTGAAAATGCTGAAGCAGACCAAAGAGCAATTTATTTCATTTAATTAGCAGTCTGGCACTTAGTGGTTTGAGTTTTTTTATTTCCTGAAGCATTTTTAGTCACAGTTGGTCTGTCAATCATAGTAGGAAATGAAAGGGCTGTGTATCAGAATTACCATGCTGTGGTATTACCCTAGGTGGCCATGGGAGGCAGGCTTCTGCTTTGATTGACTCCAACGGGAAGAACGCCCGAGCTCAAAATGCACACCAAACTCTTAATGTTTCACCTCTGTGAACTTGTATGCCTGCACTAGCTGTAAGGTGTAGAGACATTTCATTTCCAAAACCAAAACCTGCCTGGAGGTAACAGAGCCTGCTGGGGGAGAATCTTAAAATTAAAAATAGCAAAGCTATATTCATAAGTGAAATAATGGGTTAAGTACTGTGAGGCAGTAAATGCACAATCTCCAAAGAACTTAGGAGGTGTTAAGTGAAAGATTTCACAATATCTGAACTAAAACTCAATGAAAAAGCCTTATGAAATGAATGCGCAATTGTCTATAAACTACATGGTGGTACAGACATTTGCAAGCCCCACTGAAATGGCAGCATCACCTTGCATAAATAAAATAATGGTAAATAGCTAAGGGAAAGGTGTTTATTTCTTGGCAAATTGATTCTTAATTTCCTTTATATTTGATTGGAACTGTGTGAATAGTTGTTACTGAAAACAGTGGGCTGTTTCCTGTGGCTGCCCAACCTGGGGCACAATCTGCAGGACCACAATTTGAGCAGAAGCATGGGATTATTCATCTTCATTTAATGCAAATCATTCAGATGTTAAACTACAGTCAAACAGCTCACTGTTTGAAGATTCTCTGCTTCTGCTCCACAACGTTACTGATCAATCCCTGGTTTTACCACTGGGAGTCATGATATTTTGATGACATTTCCTAGGACCAGCTTCTCTTCTGAGATCACAAGATAAGAATTTAGGTATAAATTTTGCACTTAGTCGATCACACCCTTTGACTTTTAAACCAAGCCAATCTGGGTCACATTGGGAAATAGACAAATTTTAGCTGCTCTTTCCTAGGCAATGTTTTCTGCCATTCTTTTCCCCAACATCTTTACTTGTAAGGTATCTATTACCAGCCCCATATATGTTATGGCTACTGACTTTCTGCTAAAGATAAAAAATCAGATTGAGGCAATCATGTGGGTATTATTCTGGAGCGAATTTGCTAAAGCCGGGGCTAGTGGTCTATCCAGTGCTGGAGCTGGCTCAGTGAACCTGTGACCTGTGACTCAGTGACCTGTGAACCCCTGCTGCAGGCCAGGCTGGAGTGGCTCAGGGAAACCCAGCAGAGGCTCGAGGGTCAAAAAGCCTTTCTGCCTTTTCTAGCAGAACCTTTTTGCAGCTAAGAGGCATAGTTATAGGACTAAGGCATTATATTTGCAGCACCTGTGGGTAAATTTTGTCAGTAAAAAATAACATTTTAAACATGGTGGCTTAAGTTGGCTCAGGGCAGGCATTCCTTTCTAGTGAGCTGGGATTAAATGAGGTGAGAACTGGTGTTGCTGGGGGAGGGAGAGTGGTCCAGTGATTGGGGCCTTATTGTAGGATTTGGGTCATGTACACTTAGATGCTGATTATAGCACTCACTTTCTGTTTGACCTCAACCAAAATGAAGCAGACCCAGACATCTGAAGACACTTTGGTGTTTAGCATTAATTTGTTTCAAGTCCGATGGAATCAGGGAACTTTAGAATAAAATGCAGAACTTCAAAAGCTTACTAGATAACTTTGTTTTTTCACTTTCTATCTTTAAAATGGAGATAAAAGCACTTCCCTTTCCCATGGGAGTGGTGTGATGCATGCACACAATGAAGGCGTAAGTGCTTGGAAGCTGGTAATGTCCATACACTTGTCCCACCCCTTTGGAATTTTGCCTTTTACCAGCTGTATGTTTATTTTTCAGTCACTATTTTATGCATCATAATTTCCTCACAGGCTAATATTAACATCCCAATGGGAGCATTTCGACCTGGTGCAGGCCACCCTCATAAAAGAAAAGAACTTACACCTGAAGAAGTGGAAGAGGTAAGAAAAAAGGGGGGTTTGATTTTTTTTTTTCCCTCAGGAGAATCCCTGCCATTGATGGAACACAGCCTTTTAATCAATCTTACAGCACTGCATGCCAATCTTAGGTACCACAGCTGAACATGCAGTGGTCATTCATGGAAATAAATGGTCACCTACTAAACACTTCATCCATACATAGTTTTGGTTTCGATGCCAAGGCATCTACAAGAATTTAAACTGTTTCCAAGGCACGTAGCTCTGCTTCAACAGCATGATATCTGCTGTCAGGGAAGAGAGCCAGGATTTCACTAGCACTACTTATCTAGATGGGAGTTGATGGATACAGCAGGAAAAGTTATAGCAAGGCTTTGGAAGAATATGCTACTACCTGTTGCACAGTAGTGTGATTTATTGCTACAGCTTAACAATATTGAAACAGGTCTTAAAACCTGACACTTTTTGGAATATTTATCAACGAGGACAAATTGAATGTGAAGACACTTACAAATTAAAGACAGAATTTGTGAACCCATTTATCTGCATATGGGTGGAAATAATTTTATATTGAATCCTGTATTTTCATGCTTATGTTTTACAGGGAGTATCTAACACTGAGTTTTGAATAAAAAGTCCAATTTATACCTTAACCAACATTGATCACAAAGGTTATGATTAATCACAAATATCATATTTCTGGATGATATTAAACCATCTTATTTACCAAGAACTTTTATAATAAATAAGAAATAAAACTAGTAGTGGAGGAAAAAAATAGTGGTAGATACTCCAAACAAAATAAAACCAACAAGTCAAGTAAAGATGGGTGTTTATGGCTTCCTGGCCAGTTGGCTTAGTTTGAATATAAAATCACCAGCCAAGAACAGGTACTGCTAAGCTGATGCTCTTCAGAGCCAAGGGGAGGGAAGGCTCGAAGCAACCTGATACAGGCGGACTGCCTCTGGCAGGACTCAGCCAGATGGACTTGCTGGCATATAGGTGAACCAAATCTGTTGTGGCTGGAGGGGGTCTTGCTCTCATGCAGAGCAGAGCCGTGATGATCAGAAGGGAGTGGATAGCCACTTTTCTCCAGGCATGCAATGGCACTGAAGGTGATTCAGTCCCAAACAAAAAGCAGCCAGATTAATTTTGTACAAATCAACAGCTCCTTTTGACCTGGTAAAGGCATTTAAACCAGTCAGGCTCAGTTGTGTAGGAGCTAATTCTTTTCTGTCCAAATCAAACAGACTTTTGTCTGAATTTCAATATAGTGCTCTGTTTACAGAGAACTTCCCTGAAGAACTCAAACCCAGGTTGACTTAAGTCTTCTTAAGAAGATATTAAACATACTCAAAACTCAAACATACAAAGCGACCTTGAACACATATTGTGGCTTTCTCCCCTGGAAAGAAATCAAAGCATATTCTCTCTGCAGTAATTAAACTGGTAAAGTAATGCATGCTATTAAGCAGAAACTAATATAGCATGTGTGAATTCTAGTAGAGTTTGAGAAATAAAATAAATGAACAGTGCTGTTAATTAGATTTGGTTGGGTAATGAGTATCGCTTTGCTTCTCAGTTATGTGGATACTATATATGAGACAGACATTATAGAATGAAAGTTCTTGGCCCCAGTTTTATAGCCAATGGGAGTAAAGACCACAGAAACAGATCTTGTAAGAGGAATAGAATAAAAATGCTACCACTTGTCTTGTCTTTTCTATTTTCCCATCTTGTTAACTTTTGCAATACAGCTTGTGATTCCTTGGAGCAGCTTTTTACGAATACAACTTTTGCTAACTGTGCTTAGCATTTTTTCACTCCATTTTAAAACCTTGGCAAAGGAGATGAGGGAAATATGACTCTTACCCAAATGGATGGTGGAGTCAGATGGGAATGTATATTTTTAAAGGTCAAGGAAGTGGACATGGTAAAGACATTAAAAGAAATGGGAGAGTGGGAATTTCAGAAAACAACTCTTCTTCAGTCAGAGCATTTCCATGAATGTATTTGTTGACTTTTGTCATATATCTCTTCAGACTTTCTTCAATAAAACTGA
The DNA here is from genome assembly GCF_012275295.1 of Melopsittacus undulatus. Lineage (NCBI taxonomy): Eukaryota > Metazoa > Chordata > Aves > Psittaciformes > Psittaculidae > Melopsittacus > Melopsittacus undulatus. Next base: position 79,217,662 of record NC_047528.1, on the reverse strand, counting down.
AAGCCAAGGTCTGATATCAGCTGAGCATTGCTCATGGAGTGGGTGATATAGGGAGGGGCACAGTCATAAATAGCACACGTATGAGATTAGAAGGGAAAGCTAACATCAGTTTATGAAGTGCAGGATCTATAAAACACTGTCATAGTTTGCACCATTTGCACTATGAGAATGGCATTGAAGATAACTTGAATTGTATTTTTAAAGAGTAGCTGCTGTGTACAAATAAGAACTAAGGGGCTAGGGGCATGGTAGTTTTCCCTGATTATTTAGATTAGCTAGCTGTGCGAGAAAGCTATCAAAGAAAACAATACAAGCCCATGGCATATTTGACTACTGATACAATTTTGTGCATCCCTCCAAACACCTTCTGCATCAATTTGCTTATCCTCCTGCTGTGCTTTGCTACTGTTTCAGGATGTTAGATCACTAAGCTGGCTATTAGACAGTATATATAGTAGCTGGGGCTGGAGCACTGGCTGAGATTTTAAATGATCAAAAAGAAATAATAGTATAATATCATTAATGAGTAGCAGTATTATGGATGTCATACAGAGGGACCTTGACAAGCTTGAGAGGTGCGCCCGTGCAAACCTCATGAAGTTCAACAAAGCTAAATGCAAGGTCCTTGGGGCAATCCAAGAATAAATACAGGCTGGGTGGAGAATGAACTGAAAGCAGCCCTAAAGAGAAATACTTGCGGGTTTTGGTGACGAGAAGCTCAACAGGAGCCGGCATTGTGGACTCGCAGCCCAGAAAGCCTGGTCTGCTTCCTGATTAGCATGTAGTCAGCAGAAAAAACAGGGGTTTACTGGCCAAAAGTATTTGACAGATAACTTTGGAATTAAAAAAAAAAGAAGTAAAATATTAATAATTGATTTTTCGCAGCCAATACATGTTAGCAAAAAAGGTGGCTAATAAATCTTAACACTGCATTAGATCCCAAAAGCCCATTCTAAGAGAACACAGCAGAGTAATCAAAAAAGAAAAAATAATTTTGTTAAATTATTTGCAGTACAATATTAATTGATCTCCAAACCTACATGATTCCGCCTGTATGCTAGCTTTCCAAAATACAGAACAGGCTGGAACAAGCTTAAACTCCATACTGGAAAACTAGTTCAAAACATGGCTCAGACTAGAATAGAAACTGTCTAAAATACATGTTCTACCTCACATAAGAGCAATAGTAAAGCTAAGGAAGTACCATTATGGTCTCTTGGCAATTACCTGAGATGTTTGTTATTGTGTAAGTGCTGCTCTTTAGCTTGTAATTTTACAGTGTCAGCAAAACAGCTATCAGGTACTACCGTAATTCAAAATAAAATAACAATAACCCTTCTGGTCTTGCAGCTGAGATTAAGAAAAATTAAACATCAATTCAAGCTGAGCTTGGGTGGAGCTTTTGATGCTCATAGCCTATTATCATTGTTCCTGTCCAGAGCTGCAGAAGTGTGTGATGACTTTTCTCCTCAGCTGTCTGGCTGCTATGAGACTGCAAGAAATTAGATTATAAAAGTGGTTCTTCTGCTTTTTAACCCTAAAATATGGAGGACCTGGAAGCTGCCTTTAATGCTCCACCTAGTTAATGTTCTGCTAATGGTCTGACACTGTAAATTCTTACTCTTTTATCAAAAGATCCACGTTCCTCTTCACTGAGAAATTTTTATAGGTTTTTTTTTCAGAATGTTTTTAGACATTTTAGCCAACAACCCACAAAATAACCCATCTTTTCCTTCCTTACTCCCTCTATCCCCTCCACACACCCCCCCCCCCCCCCCCCCCCCAGCCTCCAATTTCCATTGGGATTGCACTTAGTATAAAAACAACCTTTCCTGTTTACCACATAACTGACCTGTGCTCATGCTCAAGAGATTGCTATGGAAGCAGTCAGGTCACTGGTATCATTTTGTGCAGAGTGTTCCTGCTTCGACAGAGGAGGAGAAAGACAAGAAACATCTCCCAGGAGCAAAAAAACTTCCAGGTCCTGCTGTCAACTTGTCAGAGATTCAGAACATAAAGAGTGAGCTGAAATTTGTCCCCAAAGCTGAACAGTAGCTGGAAGAAGCAGGTGAGTAAAAGAGAAGTTCTTTGAACGGCTCTAGGAGAAGCAGGCTGATCTTGGTTTCAAAAGATGCCTTTCCAGTTACTGCAGAGAACTGAGAATCACACCCCATATCTCAAAGACAGCATATAAGAAGGAAAGGTTATAATCCTTGGAATTCTCTGTTATGTCAAACATGGAGCATATAGGAGACTATATGTGATGACACGTGTCAACCATCGACCACCCTAACAGAAAGTGCATTCAGCTATTAGGAATACTGAACCAGCTTAAAAATACTAGCTTACTTCACAAGCACAAATTTCAGTTTTACAGGTTATAGGGCTTGTATTTGTACATGTTAACTACAAATAAATATTTTACAATGCAAATAAATTTATTGCACTGATGGACATCTAGGTCAATATTTTTAAAAAGCTCCTTTTGATCAGAGACTTGGTACTATTTTATTTCTGTAATTCAAAACTGGCATGCCAATAACTCCATGTATTTGATCATGCACATATACCCGATGGCACCTGTGGCACCCAAGGATTTGCTACATAAGTATGTGGGGCTCAGAAATATGATACAGGACCCTGGGGAGATCTGTGCTCCTCTAAAGCAGCAATTAGAAAGCAGGCAGGAACCCTCAGGCACTGCTGACAGCAATACACTTCTATGGGTTGAGCCACTCATCTATGACTAGCACCACAGCTCATAGTTCATCTTATTTTACTCAATGTTCAGATGGAGATCAGTGGTGAGTGGTGTCACTGGTGGGTCTGTACTGGGACCAGTACCATTCAATATCTTCATCAATCACACAGACAGTGGGATTGAGTGCACCCTCAGCAAGTTTGCAGATGGTATCAAGGGTGATGTCACCACTCGTGTGGTTGACAAAACCATTGATGCAATTGATACACCTAAGGGAAGGGATACCTTTCAGAGGGACCTGGACAAGCTCGAGAAGTGGGTCCATGTGAACCTCATGAGATTCAACAAAGCCAAGTGTAAGATCCTGCACATGGGGTGGGGCAGCACTCTGGTATCAATACAGGTGGGGGGGATAAAGGGATTGAAAGCAGCCCTTTGGGGGAAGGACCTGGGATGCTGGTGGGTGGAAAGCTGGGAACAAGTCAGTAGTGTGTGCTTACAGCGCAGAAAGCCAGCTGTATGCTGGGCTGCATCAAAAAGAGCATGGCCATCAATCAGCTCAAGAGAGGTGATTCTCCCCCTCTACTCTGGTGTGACCTGCAGTACTGCGTTCAGTTCTGGGGCCCCCAACACAAGGGGGATGTGGACCTGTTGGAGTAAGTCCAGAGGAGGATCATGAGGATGATCAGAGGGCTGGAGCACTTCTCTCATGAAGACAGGCTGAGAGAGCTGGGCTTTTTCAGCCTGGAGAAGTGAAGGCTCCTGGGACACCTTATAGCAGCTTCCAGTACCTAAAGGGGGTGTATAAAAAAGATGGGTACAGACCTTTTAGTAGATCCTATAGCAACAGGACAAGGGGTAATGGTTTTAAATTAAATGAGAGTAGATTTAGACTAGGTACAATGACAAAACTTTTAGAATGAAAGGCATGAAGCACTAGTGTATATTGCCCAGAGATGTGGGTGCCCCATCCCTGGAAACATTCAGGGTCAGACTGAGGTCTCTGAGTGGTCTGATCTAGTTGAAGAAGCCTCTGCTTATTGCAGAGAGGGAGGACTGGATGACCTTTAAAGGTCTCTTCCAACCAAACCACTCTATGATTCTATGATTATTTTATTTAACAGGAAATATTCAGCACTTCAATGGAGATTTCAGAATAATTTCCATCTGATTTCAAACAAGGACGATAAAACTACGTTGCTGTATGTTCTGAGCCCTAAGGAAATTAGTGATCATTTCTGTCCATGAAATTAACATCTGATTTTCTTTGAAAAGCCCGAGTCAGTAAAGTTGCATCAGGCAGCTACAATGAAAATTCAGATGTACAGAGAAGTTTCAATAAAGAAAAATACCTGGCTACAATTAGAAGATAGTTGTGTTATATACTAGTCACTTGAATTGCCAATTCTGCCTATTGACACAGGTACTTTTCATTGTGGAAAGAGGCAGAGGAGCTAGGCTGAGCAGAACATCACCTGGAATTTACTGCACAGAAACATAAATGAAGAACAAAAGAAAACAGAAAGTAGTGAAAAAAAGTTCTTGGAACACAAAAGTGCTACGGACCAGCTATCCTGAAAGAAGTAGCATATAATCTGAGTGCATTACCCCAATACACACTGCAACATTTACTTATTTCTTATGTACAGCATAAATATACCATTTAGAAGGAGAAAGTGCTTCATTTTCCTTGCTTTTATCCTTCTGTGTCATAGTGTTCCTGTTATTTTAAAGAAACAGTTCAGTCTTTCTTTCCAGAAAACTCAGGATTTGGAAAATTAGCATTTTTAAAATACAACACTGTAGTCATTGGCCTAAAGCAGTCCCTAAAGAAATACGAATTTTTAATGTGGGGCTTTAAAGAGGTTTCTCTCTGTAAGAGAAATTTAGACATATATTTAGTGTTATATTTGTTCTCTGTTGATTGCTATTTTAAAGTTTAAATCAGGTTTTTAATAATTACCTTACTGAGAGCCTGACAGAAACATGTAGGGTGTGCACAGAGGCTCACTCTAAAGGAAAGACTTCTGCAGAATGGTTCAGCAAAGTAAAGGGCATCTTAAAAGCTGTGAGGTCATTATGTCTCCATGCTTCTTTTGATGTTGTATTGGTCATCAGGTCCTGATAATGACACGGTCTCTAGATTTTTAACAGTATAGTCACAGATCATACCCAAAACCTTAGTTTGCGGAAGATTTACAGGCACAGTACTCACTGGAGACTAGGAGTTTGGCTTTGGTTGCAGTGTAAGCACTAAGCACATGCATAAATCCTACAAAAAAAATTAGATGTGAATCAATCAGCTGCCACATCCACAG